>NC_142668.1:7439800-9839800 GCF_026168435.1 Sesamum indicum
GCCACCCAAAATATCTCCTAAATATCTCCCGACTTGTCAGTCAAGGGGGCCAAAGTCTTCTGCCAAGAAAAGGAGAATCAAATTTAAAACAATGATTATGATAGGGATACTGTCTCAATGGAGCAATTATAATAAAATAACGTCTCAAATGAAGAAAATAACAAAAAAATTACAAGATTCATGTATTTTAATGGGCCGGGTCGTTAGATCGATCCGTCCCATCCAACTGGAAGCTAGGACCCGAGATATCAACCGTTGATCTCTTAGTAGGCATTTTTTTTGGAATAATGCCACGTGGCCTATGGTGTACGGACGTGTAGACCTATAGATACTGTTGTCCGAAATCATTTATGATAGGTTCCACTTATTGCCTATTGGACTATATTAAATATTTTAGATCACTTTCGACCTCATTCTATACTTACTTAAGCATCGGATGGTCTTAGTTGGGGACCTCCCAATTAGCCTAACGGTCTTTCTTGTGTAAATGTAAGTTTCATTAATAAAATAAGATCGTACAGTACAACAGTGCCCAATTGATGGTTTCTCCCTCGACAGGCCAAGGGATACGCCATAATCTATATAACGCACATGAACTAACAGAAGGAGATAAATTAACACTGATAATTCTCTGTCTAATATCTTCCACAATGGTGGTGACTATGATGCTCGGTGGTCGCTCCGTATGCTCAAAGCGTCTCAAATTTCGTTCCCTCCAAATGTGGTAAATGCAAGCAGCAATGAGTGAACGATAAGTCAAGTTAATGATATGTTTTTCTCTCCATTTTCTTGCAGCCCACTCAACGTCCTGTGGCCACTCTCTATTAATCTGTTCAAACCGAATAATTCGCCGAATCCCTTGTAGAGTGGCAACCTCGAGAACCCTAACCAACTATTACAAAAATAGTGGAGCACGAAACTCCTTAATACAACCAATATTACAAATAATGAATAATAAAGAATAGAGAAAGAACAAATCTATAGATTATGGCTCAGGAATAGCCAGATCCCACAACCGAACACAAAAACGGCCGTTCACAAAGAACACTTTTCCCACGATTGCTCCACCTTCAACCCGACGCCACAAAGTTCTAATCTCTCTAAACTTGCAAGATGACTTTGTCACAAAAACCCACAGAGGTGTATATGTTCACACAGAACTTGTTCGAGAGAGAAGAGAGAAGGGATTTTCAGCTTAGTGTATAAAATCGAGAAGAGGAATCCCCCTTTTAAAGGAGTAGGGGTGAAGTGTATAAGGAAGGTGATAATGACTTTCCAAAAGCCATTGAAATTGGCCAAGGAAAACCACCATTATTCTCGGTGAGGAGAAAGGCAAGTAAATCAGAGAAGAGGGAAAGGGAAGATTGCAGTCGGTGCTTTGAGAGAAGTGAGAAGATATGGATTAGGTGAGAGTATATATATATATATATACATATATATAAGAGAGAGAGATGACCTGGGTCGGGTCATGGGCCAATCGGGAGGGTTGAAGTAGTGGGCCTCCAGGTGGTTATAATCAGTTTTGATTTTCTCGAGCTTTATGAGTTCTTTACTAACAATATCACGAATAAAATGATATCTAACATCTATAAGCTTGGTTCTATCATGAAAAGTAGGATTTTTGCATAATTGTATAGATGACTGACTATCGGAAAATATAGTGAGTTCGTTTTTAAGAAAACCAATTTCTTTAATCAAACCTTCCAACCATATTGCTTCTTTAAAGGCTTCAGTGGTAGCTATGTACTCAGCTTTAGTAGTGGATAATGCAACTATGTGTTGTAATTGAGACTTCCAACTAATGTATGAACCACATAAAGAAAATATGTAAGATGTAGTAGACTTTCTACTATCCCTATCGTTGGCATAATTCGAATCCACATAGCCAGTCAAATGAATGTTATCAGAGAGTTTAGAGAAAGTAATGCTGATATCAATAGAACCACGAAAGTATCTAAGGAGCCATTTCAGGGCCTCCCAATGTGGAGGGCCAGGGCCAGGGTTAGACATATGCCTGCTTAGACAACTGATGGCATAAGCAATATTGGGACGAGAACAAACCATAAGAAATATTAAAGAGCCGATAACATTTGAATAAGGTACTTTGCTCATTTTCTCCTTTTCAAAATCGTTTTTAGGGCATAGATCCCTGCATAGTTGGAAATGAGCAGCAAGAGGGACAAAAACATGTTTGCTATTTTTCATAGAAATTTTTTTCAAGATAGACAGAATATAAGTCTTTAGATTCAGAAGAATTTTTGACTTTTTTCTATCTCTAGTAATATCCATTCCAAGGATCATTTTCGCATCACCAAGATTTTTCATTTCAAAATTTTTACACAAATCCTTTTGCAAATCATCAATCAGTATAAGATTAGGACTAGAGATAAGTATGTCGTCCACATATAACACTAAGAAGATAGGACAGTCATCAATATACTTGAAATAAAGACAATGATCATATTCACTTCTTTTGAAGTTAAGCGAAAGCATAAAAAGATCAAACTTTTTATTCCACTGTCTAGGGGACTGTTTTAAACCGTAAAGGGATTTTTTCAAAAGGCACACATTTCGGTTTTGTTTTATCAATGAAGCCAAAAGGTTGATGCATATAAATGTTTTCATCCAAGTCCCCATGAAGAAATGCAGTTTTCGCATCCATTTGTTTTAACTCCCAATTATAATGAGCAGTAAGAGCAAGTATAATGCGAACAGTAGTATATTTCACAACGGCAGAAAAAATTTCATTGTAGTCAATACCCCCTTTTTGTGTGAATCCTTTAGCTACCAATCTAGCTTTGTATTTCACAAAGGCCCTTTTTTCTTACACTTAGTTCTTGCACACACTAAGTTGCCCACAACCACGAATCGATCACATATTTATAAGGCGGCCCTAGAATGCAGAATGGAGGAAGAAGGCGGCGACAAAGTCCCAAGAAAAAGCCATGGAAATCGAGGCAAGACAAAGAGAAACAGAGAAGACAGCGATATTGAAGAGGGGAAGAGAGAGAGACCGATTAGTGAATGAGGGAGACTTTGATTTTTATTTTTCAGCACTTGGTTCAGGTCGGGTCGTGGGCATGGGCTGGGGTCAAACTTGAGCCATTCAAGTGGTATCTTAAGGCTATCGATCTTAGTGATCGTGAGAAAAGCCTAAGAAATGAATCTGGCTCTCTGAGCCTCGATTGACTGATTATTTCCGCTGTTTTATGTTGCTGTAATTTTTCAATTAATATTTTGTACATCTTTGTGTATTATTTCTATAATAATATTAAGGGCTCCTCCACCCAACATCGCTGTCAGGCATCTTCTGTCTAATGGCATCGAAAGAATAGATGAGTATGTGTCTCCATTGCGCCCTCATCACATAATATACAGGCGCCTAGGTATGATAGCCATGGTTTATCAGCTGTGGATAGTTTCCCCAAAATCACAAGCCATAGGATGAAATTATGCCTGGGGATCTTCAGGGAACCCGAGAGTAGTGAAGACCAACCTACCTTGGGTCCTGGTGGGTCCAATAGCCTATAAAGAGATGCAATTCTGGGTCGTCCCGTCTCAAATCGCTAAATATTGCAATCTGTCCCGCCATTAATTATTAGCAATGCATGCAAAATCTCCAAGCACTCAATTTCCATAATAAGAGGCCAATGCCAATATTGCCCCTCCATAATAACACTGTTGAGCTTGTCCGCCGTCCGAAACCCAAGCAGACGTGGACCCTGTGGGAATATCTCAATAAAGGGACCAAGGTGATGCTATGGATCATGCCACAAATAAAATGAATTTCAATCACCAATCTGATAATCCACCATCGATCGAAGCAAGGGGCGTAGACGAAGGAGTTTCCTCCAGCCCCACGAACCCCCATTATCAGGGGCGTAGCCTAACGATCTTCTTTGTTCTCAGGATCCACATCTTTGGGTGGTTTAGGATTTCCTCGACCTTATCTTCGAGAGGCGCAGTGCATGACCTGACCCCATCTAAACGACCTGAATTATATTATAACATCTCAATTTCAAGGCTAATAAAGGAATTAAAAACTATTTATTGAACATGATGAGTAATTAGATTAAAAATAATTGCAGTGAAACTAAAAACTATAGATCGTAGCTTTGATCACAGTGGTATTATGATAAAAATTTAATCTCAAATGTGATTATTAAAAAATGAACCAAAGGATGCAAAAAAGAATTATGATTGTATGTACTCGAACGCAAATTTGACTAGCAACACATCACGGGTTTAAACAGGAAACTCGCAAGTTCGCACCATTAGTCTTTAGGTGGATTTATTTTTTATGTCGAATTTTAGTCCAAATTTGATTTGTTCAGATTTGAAATAATTATATCATAAGTGTAAATATATTAATTTGTGTGTAATTATTTAGTATACAATTTTTAAAAAATAATCAATCATATGATAAGTGTATCACATTTATTTTGTGATTTGTTTGATTCGATAAATCTTACTTGGATAAAAAAAAAAAAGTTATATCTTCAAATAGCCTAAAGTCGAAGGTCAAGAACGAGTTTGTCATTATTTGTGATTAATTCATCTCATCACATTGAGAAAAACTGAGTTGGAGTGAGTTTTTGTTTTTTTTTGTTCTTATACGTTCCCTTTTCAGCAGAATTTTGGATATAAAATTGAGCTCCTAAAGGGTTTCATATACATCTAGTTTTACTTCCCACCAATTATTTTTCCTAACCAAACACCAAATCTTTTCTTATTCATCCACTTTGGGATAAATGCATTTTTTTTGTTCTCAAATATAGTCACTAATGCAATTTTAGTCCTCAAACAATTTAAGGTTGCAATTTTGGTTCTTTTTTTGGCACTTTTGGTCCTTTGTTATCTTTTCCGTTAAACTTAACAGAAATTTCATTTAAAGTGGAAAAGATTGATATTTTCCTTCCATTTTGTGGTGTTTTTCAAGTTTTAATTCAATGCACCAATTTTTTTTATTTTTCTCCAAACTTCAAAAGAGAATAAACAAAAAAAAAATTAAGCAATCAATTTTCTAAATAATCTTAACAAAAAATTGTCATAATAGGAAAATGGTCAATAAATTTTAGAAAATTTTTTGCTTAAATTTATTTTTTTGGTTTATTCTCTTGTGAAGTTTGAAAAAAAATAGAAAAAATGATTTGGTTTACAACTTGAAAAACACCACAAAATGGGAGGAAAATAGCAATTTTTTTCACTTTATATGAAATTTTCGTTAAGTTTAATGGAAAAGTTAACGGAAGGACCAAAAATGCCAAAAATGTTAAAGTTTGAGTACTAAAATTGCAGCCTTAAATTATTTGAGAACCAAAATCGTATTAGTAACTATATTTGAGAACCAAAAATACATTTATCCCCATCCACTTCTACGTTTTTGATACACCCACTTTTCACCCCCAACCAACCAGAAGATGTCTAACAGCGATTCGGCGGATTGTTCGATTTGAATAACCTAATAGAGAGTGGTTACGGAATTACGTTGAGTGGGATGCAAGGAAATTGAGAGGAAAACATATCATTAACTTGGCTTATCGTGCACTCCTGGTTGCTTGCATTTACCACATTTGGAGGAAACGAAATTTGAGATGCTTTGAGCATACGGAGCGACCACCAAATATCATAACCACCATTATTATGGAAGATATTAGACAGAGGATTATCAGTGTTAATTTATCCCGTTCTGTTAGTTCATGTGCATTATATAGATTATGGCGTATCCCTTGGCCTATCAGAGAGAAACCACCAGTTGAGCAATGTTGTACTGTATGATCTTATTTTATTAATGAAACTTACATTTACCCAAAAAAATATAGAAGACCATTAGTGACAAAAAAATCAAGTAACAATTTTAATATTACCATTAATTATATATTTTTAGTGACAAGAATGTTAATTTTGTCATGATAACAAATTTCATGATTTTTATAATTGCCATTATTATGTAAAAATTGGTACTAGCTTGACTTCGTAACAAAAAAACGTGAATAAAGTTATCACTAAATACAATTAGTGACTCATGTATAGTGACGACCTAGTAACAACAAATAATAGTTTGTCAGTACAGATGTATCACTATTGTATTTTGTGACAACTTTATAAATAATTTTGTTAACACTTGCACTAGAAAAAAAATGACAATTGGCTATAATTTTAATAGTTATGGACTAAAATTTATGGTTAATATGTTTACCACAGTTAAATAAAATCAATACAAAAACATAAATTTTCTACCAAGAGAAAATTATTTGCCATAAGAGCCATGGTAAAAGTATTTGCCTTATTTTTACCATGACTTGGCAAATATTTTAGTTACGCTTGCAGATACTACGACCAACAACCATTTTATGGCCATGGCCAATGATTATTTGCTATGATTTTTTTTAATGATGACAATTAGCCTTAGTTAACTGTTGTATTTTTTGTAATGTTAATATATATTTTAGTAATTTAAAACTTTCACTTGATATTTTGTCACTAATATCATATTTTCTTGTAGTGCAAACAAACCCATATTAAGTGAATAACTGCTTTTACAAATTTCAGACATCAACTCAAGAATTATATAATTTCATCAAACATGAGGGGTATTTATAATTTTTTAAACAATAAGGAAGTATTCATAATTATATATCAAACTTCAGAAGGTCTTATTATAAGTTACGCAAAATTAATACTTTCTATCTCGATTAAATAAATTTACGTAAAAACTTAAATTTTGACGACAATTAACTAAAATTTACCTTAGTTCTAATCCAATACAGTATTGATTTGAGATAAATGAAAAAGGTGATCAAAATGAGCTAGTAATAACATTTTTTTTATTCAATCTTAAACTATTGGTAATTTTAACTTAGTAAAATTCATCCATGATATTTTAATCTAATGGTTAAGACTGACCTGAGGCCCCATAAATAAATTTTGGATCATGAGTTTATTATAGTCTGTTTCACTATTTTTAGTTATATTAATGATTGATATATTAATTGAATTAATATATTGCTCAATTTATTGAGATATTAATATAATTATATAAATAACACTTTATAGAAAACAAAAAAGGGAAAAAAAATTTCGTCTTATAATTTTGGTTTGAATTCATTTTGGTCCTTTATCTTTGATAATATTAATTTAGTCCTTTATCTTATCAATTTTGCTATATTTGGTCCTTTAACCTGATTTATGACTCTTTTGCCCTTTCGATGATAAAGGCTAATAGTTCATCATAATGCTCTAAATATAATATAAACAAATATTTTTTCAATAAACTTAAACTCTTATACCATTCTAGGCGTGCATTAGCTACGAATGCAAAATGAATGGATATATATGGACTAAAATTGCTTTTGAAAAGTTGTGTAGGGATAAACTTATCCGAAATTGAGCCAAATGACTAAAATTAAGCAATTTTTAAAAAATTAAACTTAATAAATTACAAACTTATTAAATAAATAATTTTTCCTAAAAAAAAAAACAAAACAAAGACTTAGTGAATATTTTTTCGAGTTGAAGGAACAAAAGCAGTCAAAGCAAATTGGGCTGACTATTGATGTGTAGAAACAAAGGAATATCCGAAAAGATGTTTGTCCTCTAACAGAAGCTACGTTCTCATCATTCTCAATGACCAGAAAACTAGCCATGCCATGTGAACATACATTATTACTCTTTTTTACTATTTAATTAAATTATTGCTTTCTTTAGAACAAATTATTTAATCTATATCTATACTTCAGTACTAATATAAATTAGAAATGTTATCTACATTCATAAATGACGATTAATGATATTGTCGTATCAATTTTTTGAAAAATCAAAAATGTTGTTTAACTTATAACTAATTTATTCAACTTTCTAAATTTTATATTAACTGGTAAATTAGTTTTCTTTTACTTCTTTCTTTTTTTTTCTTAATATAGTGTATTGATTTGTATATTTTTCTCTTATTTATAATATATTTTAAAGAAAAATTATTTATTATATGCATGCAGGAACGGCGTGCCATGATAGCGAGTTAATATAAAAAAAATATATATTTTTACTCCCAAACGACGGTTTGTGACACAATTGCACTAAGTTTTCTTGTTGTGATGATTATAACCTTAATTGATTTTTTTTATTTATTTTCTTTTTATTTAAATGTGATCTGTTGATTTATACGTCTTATTCTTATTTATAATATACTATAAAACGTGAAAGATTTTCTTTAGATGCATATAGAAGTAGCGTGCCACGATGACTTATTTATAATATCAGGTACTACTATATTTACTTGAATTATATAGTATGTAGTATATTCTAAATAATGAATATTAAAAAAGCACAATTCTGATTTGAAGGACACATACATTAAGAGAGTGTTTGCGAAAACTTTATTTTTTAGAAAAGTGATTTTTGTAGAAAAAGTTAAAAATTATAGTAGAATAAAAAATGAATAGTATTTGAAAAAAAAGGCTAAAAGCAGATAAAAGCTAAATTGGATAGTGTTTGAAAAAAAATTACTTCTAAAAAAAGCACTTATTGTTTGTCAATAATAATTATTTTTCTACAAAAGATAATAAATATTATTTCGATTAGTATATTACATATTTAAGATTTAAAAATATTAATAAAAAGTGAATCTTTAGTTTAATAACTCTCACACTGTAGTAATATAACTACTTATTCATATACAATGATTAAATTAATCACAGTCATTAAATTTATATTTTTAATGAAATAGGGATAATATAATTAGATAATATAGAAAATAAAATATAAAATATCTAAAATATAAATAAGTGTAAATTTGATATTGTTAAATTATTCAAATTATTTGAAAGTTTCATAATCAACTTTAAATATGAAATATATAAAAATAAATTGAAAGTAATAAAGTTGAATTAAAATTATTGTAATGAGGGTACAGTCACGAAAAATAAAGTTGGATTGATTTACAAAAAAGTCAAAGCTGTTATTTTTTTGCCTAAACGTGTTTTTTTTTAGCAATTTCAAAAGTAGAAGTTGGCATCTCAAACATTTTAAAAATACTTTTTAGGAGTCAGAAGTTGAGAAGCGCTTTTTAAAACTCCTAGAAACACTCCCTAAGCATTTGATTGGGTGAACCACCCCAGTTGTTTGCGTTGGTCATAGATTAATTATTTTTAGGGTAAATTTAAGCCACCTTTCTAAAATTTGGCGTAATTATAAATACTTATTTATTATTTAAAAATTATAAATACCTTCTGAATTTTGACATTTGTTTAACAAAGAGTTCATTCAATTAACATCAGTAGATTTTTATTCAATTTTTATGATATACTAACCATAATAACCTTTTGGATTATGACTTCTAATTTTATATCTTTTGTAAAATTTTCTAAAATATTTTTATGGGTTATTTACTGTCCACACTTAGGTAGTTTTATATTTTTTTAAAATACTTTTATATGTCTGTGTTTGTGTGTGTGTATTTAAGAGAAAATATTCTACTAATGTTATTACACTAATACTGGGAAAAATTTAAGCTAAATTGGATTTGTCCGAATTTGAACCACTTATATGATAAATACAATATACTTATTTTGTGATTAGTATACAGTTCGTGAAGAGTGACAATACCGTGACAAATTTGATTTGATTTAACCTGATTCCGATAAAAAAATTTCCTGATTCAGTCAATTACGTCAAATAATTCTAATCAATTATTTTCTTAATATATCATAATTGTGTCATAATATCAATATTCTAAAAAATTGATCATACATCAATATATTGTCAATGACATTCGAATTACACCAAATAATAAAATAATAATTAAAATTTGTTATGCCCAAAAAAAACCATAAGGTATGTGGATGGTGTAAGTTGGTATTAAATCTCTCAGCTACTCCAAATGTCTCGAGTATCCTATCAGATATAGAATAAGCCTGCAAGAGAATACAGGGTTATAGCTAAGTCGAAATGAATTCCGGCAATGGCTCTTTAACGCTTAAGTAAGTACGGGTTTAAGGTCTTTGAAAGAAAAAGCATAAAAGTTGGAGTGGCCAAAGTCGTTCCTGATGCTGGAGAGCCAGTATATATAGGTATCGGCTGGATTGTACAATTTCACATGCACTCTAGATCAAATATTTGATCCAACGATGTACATTAAGTTGTACATACTCAAGATAATGACAGGTGGTGGTTCAGGGGACAAAACCTGTTATACTGTTAAAAGTTGTTGTGGGACTGGTGGTACCAGACAAATGTCCTTTTCACTAAGTGCGGAGGTGTGTAAAATACCTTGATACTTAGGCAATTTCGGCATGGTCCCAGACCTAGCATTTCAAAGGTCCAATACCCATTCGTAAGGTCTTCAGACTTCACTCTGTCAAAATCTCATGACTGAAGTCCTTTTTCGATTGTATAAAGATCTCTCAAGTGATATATAGGCATATTTCTAGATCAAATTTATAATAACTTCACATCAAGTGATATAAATATCGATACATGGGATTCCAACTTATCATCTAAAAAATCTTCAATGAATTATTTCATGAGTCCAATTTCATTGAACAAAGTCTTTATAAAAGTTAGAATATGCAATGAAAATGGGAAGTCCAAAGTCTTACATGTTAATTTTGGTCTATGGCCTAACTCATACCGTGGACCAAATGTCATAAATTTCCGGGGTTTTCTATTTGCAAACAAAAAAAATAAAATAGTTCACAAATACGTGACGTCTTAATTAATAATTAGCACATTAAATTGTACAATTACATGTGAACCGTCTGGACATTATTACGTTCAGAACTAGACTTCTGCAGTCCAAATAAGTAGAAAGGTAAAAAGGACAACTTGAATATAAAAATTGCACTAAATCTACAAAAGAAAATTATTTTGGAACATATAGAAATAAAAGTTATATATATTTTACAGAATGTAAGGAATATTAATTTCAACTAGCAATCAAAATTTTATTTTGATTTTGTAATATTCTAATCTCGTCTATGATATCACTGCATCGAACTATCATATGATAATATTAAATATTATTAAAATAAATAAATATCATAAGATTGATAAGAACGAAAAAGAAAAACATAAAGTTAGTTCATCAAAGGACAGAACAAAGTAAGGAAGTCAATTTGTGTGGACAATATTGTTTGTCGGAGCATCACAACTTTGACTTCAAACTAAGCTTTTCTTTTGTTCTATTATTAGTTTATGGGCAATGCAAAGAATTTAGTAAAGTTGTTCAGAGGAATTCATGAATCCACTGTTGAGGGGTGTAACAGTCTTTTAACATTTTAATTCACCTAAGTTATGACGAGTTTTTTTTAAAATTTAGCATAATTATAAAGATTTTTCATTATTAAAAAAAATTATCAACACAACATGCCGTCTAGACTCTATTTTGCATATAGTTGCGAGTTGATTTTTTAAAGTTTGTAGTTAGTTTTGATCGGGTAATAATATTTGATCTCATTTTTTTTTTTTCGGAAAGAAAAAAAACCAGTATCTTCTAATCATTCAAATTAGTTAAATCATCATGATCGTCTATTGAATTTTTAGTAATTTCATCTCAAAATTTTTAATTTGAGATAAATGAATTTTTTTTTTTTCCTAAAACTCTTCTGTTTTTTCTTGGTACAAACAACAAAACTTTTTTTTTATTAAAAAAAAAAAAAACTCAAAACTTGTCGAATACGCCTGTCAGCGTCCTTTCTTTTCTTTTTTATTTTATATTTTTGGATATATGAATGTTATGCCCAAAACGTATCCTTATCCTATACTGTGCAGAATAACATTATGTATGCTTAACCTTACATGGACCTACCAAAACCCAATGTCCTTTTATAGGAGTTGGTTAAGGGCGCCCACTTTCCTTAATGACAAGGAACATACATTATTGTTGTACTTGGTATTGATACCACTCCACTCAAATAGACGTAAGAGTTGCACACCATTTAGAGTGGATATCAGAAAAATCCTAATCAACTATTACAATGAATATGGAGTACTAAACTCTTCAAATGATTACAGGCCAATAATACAGATTATAAGAGAATAATAACAATGAATAAATGAAAATAACGAAACTTGTAAATGTAGAATAAACTCGGCTTAGATCAAGCCAGATCCAACACAAAGGGAATACGGTCACAAAAGTCTCGCACCCAAGAGCACCCACGGTAACACCATAGAAAACTCGAAACCCGACCACAAACTCCGATCAGTCAGATCTGTTTATCACTCGGTCACAGAGACCCCCAAACTCTTTATTTCACGAAGAAATGTAGTATGCTTTTCAAGATAATCACTTTTCTGTGTTTGAGAAGGAAAAGTCAAGCACTGACAGTACTTTTCTGATATTCTGTCCTTTGTGTCCAGAAATCTTTGTTGACCTTCAAATACCTTTATATCACATGTCCTCTAAAATCTTTCCTTTAACTGCATAACCTTCGTATGTTGCAATTGGCCCTAGTTCTTTTATAGGCCTCTTTCTGCATTATGAAGGTCTCGTAAGGAATGTTGAAAATATCCCGCATCACCATCCATAAATTGTTTGTTCTTTTTTCTCCGATAAAGCATCCAAGTGGTTATGCTGATAACAGGGCAAGACTCCTCGTAAACTCAGAAACCACAACCCTCAACTCAAGGAGGGAACTCACAAATCCCCCTCAACAGCTAATGTAACTTAAATAACAATATGATTCATCATTCAACACATCAAAACATCCAAATATATCAATAATTTTACATTTTGAATAACTCCAATGGTATATGAAGTCAATCTCACAGAATAATTCAAAATGGATGCTAGATTATTAGAAATTCGCTATAGTCAGGCAACAAAATTGTTATGAATTTGAGATCCTGAACAACTACAATTTTCAATTCAAGATAAGACCTACTATACATCAATCTGCTTGAGGGGTACTGAATATGGAAACAAAACTCTCCTTCCAGTCCTCGACCGATGACAAACTGATGCTATTCGGATAATATGAGACAAGCACATGTAACACATAGACTAAGCATCCCTTTCTCACAACCAAATCTCCTCGACGGTAACCAAACCATACATTTCCCAGTAACAAACTATTTGATGACAATTCATACCATGAGAAAAGCTAAAACTGCAAAGATATGGCAAACACCAAACCAAAAAGCTCAAAAGTCAGTAACATCCAACACAAGTTTGAGGAGAATATGTCAACTATTCTACAATAGCTTACACAAGCCCAAATATAAAACAGACAGCCGATGGGGCGACTACCAATGGGCCTAATGTACAGGGCAGTCATTTCTCATCACTGTCGTAATATTCTTCATTATCATAATAGTCTTCCTCCGTATCATAATAGTACTCATCATCATCACTCTCACGGCCATTAGCCAGGAAACCCGACACCTGTTGTCCTCTTAAACTCTCTTGAATCCGATCCCTAATAGCCGTTCCCTGAGAAATAGAAGTTCAGGGAATAATAATGACATAAAGTTTATGTATCTTAGTTTAGAAATAAGACTGCTGCTTACCATTTTATGACAACCTTCCTCAAATATCTCAAGAAATCCAGCAACCCATCGATCAGCATTTTCAACCCACATATTACGATGAATGCTAGCTGTTTTTGCAACAGTTTGTATCTAAAAGATGGAGACTTAAAATCAGTGCATGCAAAGAAACATGATAGATGAACAATAAGCAACACTCGATAGATGATTAAAGTTATAGTATCACATCATACTAAATGAAATCAGTGACTACA
The DNA here is from genome assembly GCF_026168435.1 of Sesamum indicum. NCBI lineage: Eukaryota > Viridiplantae > Streptophyta > Magnoliopsida > Lamiales > Pedaliaceae > Sesamum > Sesamum indicum. Next base: position 7,453,540 of record NC_142668.1, read on the forward strand.
CTAATACTAAAACAAAAAGGACTATAGGTCAGAGACCAACAATACCATTAGTCAGTGAACATGCATGCTTTAATCCCATATAAATTGTGAAGCAGAATGCAAAGACCATATTAATAACATCAGAAGAGGACTGCATTCAGCCAAGCAACATCAAGAGTTGGGATAAGTGCATCATTTAACATAGTAACTATATTTGGGTCTATTAACAGTCAATTACACCATGTTAGTAGTTATCGGGAAAGGTAGCACGGAAGCTTTCTACTGAGCAAATAATGAGGAGCGTTGTCAAAACATAACAATAATTGGTTTGGCTTACTAAAATCCAAATAAAATTTCTGTTTTATGACGGAGCAAACTAGAGAAACAATAATCTAGCAAAAATAAATATAAAGGTTCATTTAAACATTTCTATCTCCCGATATTCTCTATTTATATATTTTTATTCTTTACTCAAGGACACGGTGTAACTTTAAAATTAGCAAAAATGCAGTATCCTAAATATTAAGATCCAGTCATGTTTAGTGCACTAAAACTAAACTAGCAAAAACTGAATTAGGCAGTATTTCCATCACAAGAAGCTGTACCTTCTCCCCCACCTTTTCTTGATGCTCCTTGACCTTCTCCTGCAGCTTCTTCAGTCTCATATTTACCCTTAGTCGCTTTTCCTGGCAATGTGAAAGAAAAATCTAAGATCCAGCCTTACAACAGACGGACAGAGCAAACAATAAATTCAAGTCCCAAGTTTAGGCCCTCACTACAAATAACATAACAGGTTCTTGTAACTACTTTCAGGTCAATGAATGAATTTATGTAGATAGCAATAAATTCACGACAGAGCAAACAATAGTTTTCCAAGAATCATACCTTGACATAGCTAAGATTAAGCTCCTTCCTTGAATAACCACGATCCAAGTTGCGCATCACATATTGGTTATAGTCCTTCACTATCCGCATAATGATGTCAGACGTTGAAATTCCATCGGTTCTTTTAGTCTCTTTAAATCTTCCCACAGCTTTGACCTACATCAAGAATAGCATGATGTAAGATAATCAGCTACCAAATTGAAAAACAAAGATACCACTGCACAGAAAATCTGGAAGAAGATTGGCGAAACAAGAAATTGTGAGAAGAATGTCATGCTTACAAATTCATAAACATCGTTTCCAGCTCCACTTGCATCAGCATAACTGCGAAGTTACAGGAAGTTAAAATGCACAGTTTTTAACCACACCTACTTAGTCTCTTAGCAAAATGCCAAGATAGGGCAAACACTTGCATCTCACAACCACTGAATCTGGCTTGCATGGTCCTCAATTATTTTGTTTTAACATGCCAAAAACAAATACCACTCGCCTAAATTATACGTACCACTCCGAGAATCAACTCTTGTTATTGAATACCGGTTGGATTACGAAATCTAAATTTGCAAGGTTAAATCTATGCTCTCTTTGTGTTCGAATGAAGAACAGTGTTTAATAGATCTTTTGGTGGTTTCAGGAAATAGTTAATAAATCAGTTCTTATCAGATTTCATCTGATCTACCACTGTATTGACATAAAAAATAACTATCACAGCATTTCCGTCTGACACAATCCGAGAGGAAGAGATAGCCAAAGAGTAATAAAGACTGTTTTGATTCTGTTCTATTTCAAGACCACATGGAATTGGGACATGGAGCCTAAGGTGACTTGAAATATAAAGATAATAGGAAAATTGGAAATTTTCTCACTTTGTTTGGTTCATTCAATAACAGAACTGCAACATGTACCAAGACGTGCATCTCTCTAGACTAGCAAATCAAACTAGCGAATGCCTCTAATAACTAACTTCTTCTAATGTCGGCAAAACTTGTGTTAGATGAACAAGTAAATTGGAAAAGGCCAGATAAGCAAATATAGAAAAGTTTAAATGTTTGCAGGAACTGCTAAAAGTAGGTGGGATGACATTATCTTTCCAATTTTAAGGGTTAATGCCTAACACTTGCATAAGGAGAAAAAGGAGGGGACCTCTTTCATTTTTTTCTGCACCTTCATGGATCTAATCTAAATTCTGTAATGAAATGAATGTTTCTAGACAAGAAACTCTTACGGAAGAGAATCATGAGCCACAAAATCTATTCGGTGTTTGTCCAGGAACTCTTGATTAATTACCCATGGGGCATCAGGAATAACCTCATCAACCCACCTGCCAAAGGGAAATGCTTTACATGTTAAGTTATTTGATGATCCCATACATTCGACAACCAGATCAAGTCAAAAAAATCATTAGAAAACAAAAAACATTAACTAGGTACCAAGAAGAAAAATTCTAATTGTTTAGAGAATAATCATAATGTCACTTGCACATACATGGCGTGGCCAATCAGATGCAGCCCGGCATTATTAGCATCACATATCACCATCATTTACTCTAACCACAAAATGCTCAACACAAATCAACATCCTCACATGATGAACATGCTGGAAATTTACTAGCACTTCATGTCCACATTCAGTAACTACATATTAGCATCTAAACTCTACTAGGCTACAATAAACATAGAAAAATCACCAAATGAAACATTTACACAAGCATCCACGTGCAAATACTAAAAGGACAGGAAAGGAAACAAACTTGCAATGGCGAAGGGATTCATAACGCTCCGATTCAGTCATAACAGTCTTGCCTTTGAACTTGTGTGTAACCTCGTCATTGCAGCATCCAACCAGCAAGTACGTGTTGGGGAACCTACATAGATAAGTGGCATCATGCACAAGAACATCAGCACTTGTTTAACCATTGACCCACGAAAGAAAGAGAAGATTCAGAAGAAGCAAGAGCCCATTAATGTGGAGAAATTTGTAAACCCCGAGCAGATCGATGAGCTCTAACAACAAAGTGTGAAAAGGAAAGGGACAACTGAAACAGATCTTTCAGACTCCCACTCAACCAAAAAAAACAATACTAATTCCCCGAGAATATGAAAATCGACTGTAGGAAAAATAAAAGAATATATATTAACTTGCAGAAGAAAAAGTGATCTCAAAGGAGTGAAAAAAAAAAAAAGGAAAACCTCGGAAAACAGAGACACGATCTCTTAGAATCCCATCCAACAACAGAAACAAGACTTACACGGACATAAAATCAAACATCCGGTGAACAAGTAACAAAATTTCAACCAAACAAATTTTACGCAGATAAAACCACGAATTGAAAATCAAAAGCAAACCCAGAACAAAAAATCAAGAAAAAAGAAGAAAGCATACAGCTTTTTGGCTTGTTCCAGGGAGCGAGCATGGCCAAAATGAAAGAGATCGTAGATCCCATCAGCGTACACACGAACTGGGCCATCGGACGAGGAAGGAGTGTCGCCGGAGTTACAAACGGTGTCGTTTTTGTGGTTCACAGCTTCATCAACGGCGGTCTGCCTCTGCTCCTCCGCTATGGCAACGCCGCTTTCTCCCATCGCAACCGCTTGGGCCCCCCCTCTCTTCGGTTCTTCTACAATTTTCTTTCAGCTGCAATAATAATAATAATAATAACAAGAAGAACGAAAAACCGAATATCCCCCACGATGCCACCGGCTTATTTCCTTACTTTATTATATATTTATTTTAAAATAAAAGTTTTAGATAATAAATATACATTTACTCCCACCGTCCATGTGCCATTTAAATGTTCAAGGATTTATAATAAATATGATGGGTATGGCCCCAAAAGGATTGGCTCACCAAGAAATGTTAAGCCCAAGCAAAGGCTCGCCACCAAAAGAGAATCAGTCCACCCAGGTTATCAAGCTTAACCCAAGAAGAAGGCACCGTGCAATATGGTTCCGCCTAAAGGGGAGGCCCACTAGGCTCAGTCCAAGAAAGAGCCCCCCACACTAGAGTTGGCTTAAGAAAGTGGCCCAATCCGAAGGCCTGCTACTCTCTTCCAAGCCAGCTCGAAGAAGAAGGTGCTCTCAAGGGGTTGACTCTTCAGCCTAAGAGGACTCCCCACCAAATAGGAATCTTCACGATGAAGGAGTCCTCCTTCATACGAAAACTTGCCGCTTGAGGAACAGATAAGGTGCAACCTTATCCCCCATAAATCCCGCCTTCCTCACCAGACACGCTGCTCCCCCACCCCCAAAACTCCTTGCACAGAGGGACTCTTCATCTATAAATTGGGAAGCACCCCTCTACAAACAACTCCCCTTCCACACTCGAGAATCTCTCTTGCTGCTACTCTGTTATTCGAATTCATGCTCTTGCATAAGAAATTCTCACTTTTATCATAATTTTCTGTCGGAGAGAATATTTGTAGTAGGAGAAAGAGAACAAAAATATTAACTAAAATAAATAATTATTTAAAAAAATAGATTTTTTTTTTTGGTGAATTGTAAGTTTCCATTTATCCAGTAATATTTACAGAGTACTTCGGGCATACTCGGAGAAATACAAAAGGATCCACACTAAAGTTTAAAGAGCAATTAAATCGTGCGGGAAATGTGTCAAAAGGAGCCTATAGACTGGGTGATCTTTATGGAAATAATGAGGCCCTCGGGACTGGGTTTTGCACCCTCAAAGATGAATTCATTGCGATGCCTCCAAAGGGTGTAGACTGTGCATGACAAATCTAGGTGTCGCACTTTGTTATGAACGGAGGAGCCGGTTTTCTCCTTCTTGAGCCATTTCACCGCACTGTGCAGGATGGACATACGTCGGTTAATCCCAAGCCATACTTGGATATGTGACCAAACGTAGTTGCTGAACGAGCACTCAAAGAAAAGGTGTTTGGCCGATTCCTTGTTGTTGATGCAAAATGAACACAAATTCTCCTCATGGAGGAACCCGAGTCTGTCCCTTGTAGCTAATCTATTGCGCAAGCCAAACCACATAATGAACGAGTACTTCGGTGGGATGAAAGCCTTCCAAATAGATGCTTTCCAAGGTTGTCTTGTAAGTTTCGGTCTGAAGTACTCATATGCTTTCGACGTTTGGAGGCCCTTAGTGGTAGCCCATCCCGTCATATGTTCAATTGCTGTCGCCGGTGACCCAAAAGCAGTGACTATCTTATTGCGGATATCAGCATGCCGTTGAAGGAGTGGAGAATCCCCCTTCTTCGGTTGCCAGTCCCAAATCGAGGCATCTCTAAGGTAGACACCGTTGACCCACTGCACCCACAACGTGTCTGCCTTGTGGTGGATGTTCCATAGGATATGTGTAAGGAGCGCAACGTTCCAAGATTGAATGTGCCTAATACCGAGACCGCCTTCTTCCTTGGGATGACATATTTCCTCCCAGGCGATTGGTGCCCTCCTTGAGTTCCATAGAAAATTCCTACAGAGTCGGTGAATTTTCTCGATGACCGCCGCTAGAAGAGGGAAAACTTGGAGGCAAAAGCACTCCATGCCCTGAATAACCGAACGGATGAGTTCCAGTCGGCCTGCATAAGATAAGGATTTGGACTTCCACTTCGAGATGCAGTTAGCAATTTGATCCACAAGCTGTGAGTAGTTGTTGACTGAAAGTCTTTGTGCCGCTAGTGGAATGCCAAGGTATCGGATTGGCATTTTGTCTCTCGCAAACTTTGTCCTAGCGAGAATTTCATCAAGCTCCTCATTCCGGACACTCGCTGTAAAAATGCATGACTTGGAGGTATTGACGGAAAGGCCGGATGTGTCCCTAAAATCTTGTAGGCATTCCATCAAGATGTGGATAGATGGAAGGTCTCCTCGAGAGAAAAACATCAGGTCGTCGGCAAAGAGGAGGTGAGTGATTTTCAACTTTTCACATTTCGGGTGATAGTTGAAGTTTGAGTTGGAAGTCTTCCTGTATTCCATGCTAAGGAGGAAGAGGGCCGGCGACATCGGGTCTCCTTGCCTTAGGCCTTTCTTCTCCGAAAAAAACCCATGGAGGGAACCATTCAAAGACACTGAAAAGGATGAAGTGCAGACGCACGCCATAATCCAAGCTATAAACATTGGGGGAAAACCATACCCATGAAGTACTCGGGAGAGAAATGTCCACGAGACCGAGTCATATGCCTTGCGAAGGTCGATATTGATAGTACATCAAGGTGAAATTCGTTTCCTCGAGTACTACCACACCATTTCTTGCACCAAGAAAATATTGTCGGTGATATTGCGATCTCCAATAAATGCAGATTGGCAACGGTCGATTAGGTGCTCCAATGCGGGTACAAGCCGGTCCGAGATAATTTTCTTGATGGCCTTGTAGATGACGTTGCAGCACGAAATCGGTCGGTAGTCAGCAACAGAAGTGGAGTGCTCTGATTTTGGCACGAGAGCAATGATGGTGTGGTTAAGTTGCCGTAGCATTCGTCCACTCCTAAAGAAAATCCAAAATGGCCCTGCATACATGATCACCCACCACATCCCATGCTTTCTTGAAGAAGCATGAGGAATATCCATCGAGGCCGGGTGCCTTGTTGTCGTTAATATTGAAGATTGCTTCCTTAGCCTCCAGTGCTGTGACTTCCCTACAAAGCTCATCAGTAAGCTCGGAGGAGAGTTTGGGGCCGCAATCGAACACTCTGTCATCGACTGGGATGGTGTGAGCCTCGGTGCCCAAGAGTGATGTGTAGTAATCAACGAACTCTTGGGGCAATCTCATCGACAGCAGTAATAATGGTCCCATCAGCTCTAGTGACTACCGTAATGGAGTTTCTAGCAGCGTTTCGTTTCACCATATCGTGGAAAAATTTGGTGTTTCGGTCCCCCTATTTGAGGTAATGGATCTTGGCTTTATGGTAGAAGAAGTGTCGTTCGGCCTCGGCAAGGAAAACAACCTTCTTCTTAAGATCTCCCAAAGATTCCCGAAGCGTTACATTTCCCGGATTGCTTTCAAGTTAGTTCTGAGCATCTTGCAGTGCAAGGTTAGCCTATTTGGCCCTGGTGGAAATGTGGCTGTAGTGTTGTGTGTTGAAAGCTTTCAGTGCACCTTTGAGTGCTTTCAGCCTCTCGCAAAGGCTGAATTGTGGCGTTCCCTCCACATTCAAGTTCCATCGTTGTTCAACAGTAGTTAAGAAGTTTGGATAGTCTGCCCACATATTGAAAAGGCGGAATGGTTTTGGCTTAGTGGGAGTATGATCAAAGATAGTGACAATACCCGGAGAGTGGTCTGATAGGCATCCCGGTGGGTTGAAGTGGGCGCCGCAATGTAAACCGGCCTCAAGCCATTCGTTGTTGTAAAGGACCCGGCCAAGTTTGCACCACACAGGGTTGCTTTCGTTGTTGGAATAACATTTGTAATAGCAACCCGTTGTGGGGACGTCAAGCAGTCCAAGTGCTGCACAGCAGTCCACGAAATCCTTGAGTTCATACCAAGTTGGGGCCACTCCAAGTTGCTTCTCCTTGGGAGATTTCACACAGTTGAAATCGCCCATAATGAGACGTGGCATGCTTATCGTCTGTCCCAATTCTGTAAGCTTCTCCCACATACTCTTTCTATTGACAACAGAATATAGATCATAAGTAAACGAGATATAGAAGGAGAGTTGAGAAGACTTATTCGTGGCACGGCAGTGGATCACTTTCGGTGAGATATCCTCCAGTTGAAGGTCGATAACTGCCGGGTTCCAAATCACAAGGATGCGTCCACCGGCAATGGTGGCAAAGTTGTTGGCTTGGCACCATCCCTGAAATGATCAACTAAGAAATGTCTGAATCTTAAATGCTGCAAGCTTTGTCTCCAAAATGCCCAAGAGGCAAAGGTAGTTATGCTTGGTGAGGTGGGCTACCCCATTGTGTTTGAGGGGCCGATTGAAGCCCCTCACGTTCTAGAAATCGATCTTCATGGGGATCAAGTGGGGGACTCCCCTCCTGTCTGCTTCATTGGTTTACTGAACATCATTGCAGTCTCATTGGTCTTGATCCCCGGCACTATGTGTTGAGTGGTTGTCGGGAAATCAGTCGATGAGCTATCAGAGTCTGTTGGTATGGGAACCTCCCTATCTTGAAGTTTGAATGAATGCAGTTCTTTCGTGCTAACCCGTCCCTTGTGTACCTTGATGGCCGGTGATATTGGTTGGTGACCCTCCACTGCCGGCTTGGCTGCTGTATCTATAGATTTTCCCTTGTTCCTCCTTTGGACCGTAGTCCACTCAGTGGTCTGTGATTTCTTTGCTTCTGCCTGCTTGACAGGTGCAGTAGCAAGGGCAGCGGTAGCAGCCACTGCCGGTGTATGCGGGCCCTGGCATGTCTCCTGAAGGTGGCCGAATCTGTTGCAGTCAGTGCAAATTTTGGGGGTGAACTCGTAGACGACCGGTTGTTTTCGGGTTATGCCGTTTGGCATAACGAACTCCACTTGGTCGACAAGCTTTTTGGAAGCATCAACTTCTACCAGTATTCTGGCATACGATACCCTTTCCATTTTCATCGTAAGGGAATCCATGGTAATGGGGTTGCCAATCCTAGAATCAATCTTGCCGAGCGCATTAGGGTGTCAGCACTCAAGGGGGAGTGATGGGAGGGTGGCCCAAACCGGTGTTAGGCTGATATCATCCTCTTTAAATTCGAAGCAATACGACATGTGCTTAAGAAGTAAGGGACGTCCATATATGAAGTAGGGTCCACCGGACAAAATCCGTTGCCTATCCTCCTCACGGGCAAAATGGAAGATTAACCAACCGCTCTCGTGCTGTTGGAAACTGGATCCCCAAGATTGGGACAGTGCACAGATTGCTTTTAGTCTCGCGAATTTGCCGGCAATATAGCCGACGAGGCAAAAACCCAATTTGCTTCGAACATCAAGCATGTCATTGGGGTCCAAGGTCAGAGGGCCATCATCAACCACAAATTTGCTGAGTTTGTTTTCTTCAGTTAGTCTGCAGTTGGTGCTAAATAGCCCCCAAAGGAGGCAGTTTTCTTGGCCGAATTTTCAGCGGCAGTATCAGTAGTCGGTTGTTTTCCTTCCGACCCGGAGGCAGTGCATGTTGGAGCATCATTCTTAGTGAAGGAGGGGGTACCATTCAAGGTAGAAATGAAATCACCAAATGTAGCCTTACCGGAAGTGGTGGCATCATGTTGTTGCATAGCCGGTTTGCTAGCCGGCTGTTGCAATATTTCAGCAGTTTTGGTGGGTTCGGTTACTGTCAATGACTGGCCGGTAGTAATAAATTCAGCAGCTTTCCTTTGCTTCTTAGTGTTTGCGTCAGGTTGGTGATCGCCCGGCTGTCGGCTAGTAGCACCTGTTTTGACAGTTGCGGCCTTTGTCGACGGCTGGTCGGAGTATAGGCCGGCAGCAGGTTTCCGTAACTTATTGATTTTGGTCATAGCAGGTAGAGAAACGGCTGCAGAAAATGCTATAGAGTAATGGCAGCAGCAAGGCGGTTATGCAGCACTCAAAATTCGAAATTCAAACTCTCCGTCCACCAGAAAATTCAAAATTCAGACCCTCCGACCACCGGAAAAGGCCTGAGAAGATGGTGGAAGGTGCGCAGCGGTAGCAGAATATTGAAAAACAGTAGCAGGGCAGCTATTGAGGCTGAAATTCAAAAACTCAAAATTTAAAATTCAAATTTTCAGACCACCTGAAATTCAGAGTTTGAACCCTCTATCTAATTGTGGCCGGAGAAGTGGTGGAAGGTGCACAGCGGTAGCAAGAAAATGCTGCAATCTGTAGGAAATTTGCGCCAGCAGGAGCAAAGAATCTGCAGCAGAAACAGTTTCTCCGGCAAGACAGTAGGTCGTGGAGGCTTTTCAGCTGGCGAAAAGTCTTCAAAACTTAAAATCATTCGGTAGAAATGATGAGCAACGAAAAGAGATGCGATTAATCGGTCCAGAATTTGCAGAAAATTGAAGGAGATCCGTTAGAGAGCAAAACAAGATGGAGGCACTCTAGAGAGAAAACTTTCTAGAGAGAGAAACACTCATGACCTCTACTTCTACTACACTACTGAGAGCTCTTTCTTGATTCTATGGTTGGTGGTGAGAAAGTGAAAGATAGTGGGTGGAAAAAAGAAAAAATAAATAGCATACCAAAAATAAGGAAGACATCGAAAAGATACTCTCCCTTAATATATAATATAGATAGATATATAGTATAGATACTCGGTCCTTGTTGTGTCACGGGCTTCTATCATATTAACCAAATAACGGACTATACATTATAGTGGATTCTGCATAATTTCAATGAACCAAACGAGGTCTTAAGTTTTAATAAATTAGCAAGGGCATTTTAGTGTGTTTTGATTTTATTATTATTTCTTTTTTGGGAGCAAGATATGGTTTTAATTAAATGTCTCTTTTAATCTATGAAAGTAACTACATAATTTACATATTTTTACAGTGAAAATTATCAATTTAATGCTGAATTTAATAACTATTACTTAACATCTTGGTACAATCATTTTGAAATATTTACTTGTTGCAATTGTTTCAATTTTTTTTTTTTAAATTCTAGTTCCTTCTTTTTGCATCTCAATCATCATTATGGCCACTCACTATACTACAAAAAAAGGCGAGATTTGAGGTAGATTTTGGAACAATTTTTTTTATTTTTAAAACGATTTTCAGAATACAGAACTTATTTGGGCCGAAATTTGGAACGATTTTGGAACGGATAGAAATTCATCCTTACAGTCGATATTATAAAAAGTTAGAAACGGTTATCAAATAATTGTTCCTAGTTGGGACCGTAATTGTAACTGTCTGTGACAACCGTTCCTAATGTCGAATTTGTCTAACTTTTTTTAAAATTTCAAATTAGAATGGTTAGGGGCGGGTTTTGGAACGAATAAATTAGTTTTATCGGGGAACTTTCAGAACGAACTTTGTAATACTCGTGCCTGAATATTGAAATTTTTTTTTTTTTTGTAATTGGGATTAATGTAGGAACAATTTTTTAAACTGTAATCTACAACGGATTTCGGAACGGTTTTCTTAATTAGGAACATGTTTGTAGAACTATTTTAGTAATGGTATTAGGAACGATCGCATATAATTTGGAACATATATTAAAGACTGGAATAGCAATAGTATTTGGAACGGTTATCCAATAATTTGGAACACATATTTGAAATGGTTTCAATAATGGTATTTGGAATAGTCCATCCAGTTTAGAAACTCTTTTTAGGGACTGTCTTATTAACCGTATTTGGAACGAGTATTTACTTAAATTTGTAAATTTTCTTTACAATTACTAAAATCATTCCTAATTTTTTAATTTTACAATTTTTATTATAATTTATTAATATATTTAATAAATTTGAATAAATAAATAACTTTATACATTTTAATAAATTTTCATATATAATTAAATTAATTTAATGAAATTTTAGTTAATTGTATTTAAAAATTTAATTAATTGAACAAATATAAAATAATAGAATTTAATAAACATTATGAAACATAAATAATTAAGAAAAAAATATTATATTAATATGAAAAAGTATTTAATTATGAAAATAAAAGAAATTATAAAACTTAATCTAACCCCTTCTCGTTAGCGACGTCCATGTTGTCCTAATTCGAGGACAGGGGGTCTGTTAGAAGTGGTGCTGCAATTGAGGAGGAGGCCCACATCTCCCTCGTCATGGTTATCATGAGCTCGAGGCGACCGATGCAGTCCTCCATGGCCGGGTATGGCGGGGGCGGGGGCAAGGGCGGGGGCAGAGGCGGTGGGGGCAATAGTGATGTGAATGTGCGGTTGGAAATGTGGGCTTAAGAACCAAAGTCGAATACTCGGCTTTTGCTTTTGCCCCCGACTACAGCCAGCCACATCTACGCCGCATCATCGCCACTAAAGCCTCCGATTCTGTAGGGGCATTGAGGTCCTCGGCCGTGGGCTGAGGCTGACGATCATCCAGCAACTTTGGGAACATCTCCTGCAAAACAAATAAAATTGTTAGTACTTTTATTAAACGAAGAATTAATTATTAAAAAAATAATATTAATAATTTAGCTACTTATCGCCACCTCCGCTGCCCTCAGCCCGCTTCAACCACCATCCTCTTTCTTCTTTTAGCACCGCTCGAATAATTCAATCTACTTGAGTGGTCGATCGAGATCTGTCTCCTGTAGAAGAAAAAAATAATTAGCATCATATTTAAAAATAATGATGAAGCATATAAAATACTATTATTTACTTACCAACTTCTTCTTCTGCATGCCAATTGAGGTAGACCCCCCCTAATACACAGTCGAGGAAGCCGTGAGGTTCGCCGCCCGATTCGCCTTATTCTTTGAGGACTCCTGCTGGAAGTCCTCGCTGGCACAGTACGCCTGGAGCTGGAGCCAGGACTCGTTGGCCAACCAAAGTGGCCTGACCAAGCTGGACCAAGTGATGAAAAAAGTCTCCCGGATGTACTTTTTGGCCACATGTGGAAGATCCAAAATATGGACTTATTGACACAGTCCCACTAGAAAATCAAATAGAGCATTAGATAAAATCAAGTTAGTTTAAAATTAATTACTTTCATGCTCTCAAATCAGAAATACTGGTGCTCTGGCGGCACTTACCTCAGACATGACCACGGATGGGGGCAATGCCCTTGCACGACCGCAGTGACACGCTAGTGGAACCGACAATCAGACCTTAAAGAACATGTTATATTAAACATTTTCAAGATAAAATAATTAATACTAAAAAAACTAGGTAAATAAATTTACCTCGCGTCATCGGGACTGATGGACTGGCGCGATGATGGTGGGGCGACTGATGGTGGTGGTGGAGCAGCCGTCGAGGTGGCAGGCTGCTGTAACATGTCATCAGCAGCCTGTACAGCTCCAGATGCTCCAGCATCATTTGGAATCTAGCGGATGGTGGACGGTGCGGGCGTATGAGGTGGTGTGGGGTGGTCAAATGAATGTTTCCCAACCTGGGAAGCATCTGACGATAATGGTGGAAGCGGCAGGCCACGACTGCGGCCACGCCCTCGACCACGCGGTACAGTCGGCGTACCAGTAGATATTATCTAAACAAATTATTAAGTTAGTCTAAATTTTTTTATTATTAATATTAATATGTTAATAGAACAGAATAGATTACTTTTTGTTATTATTATGTGAAAATGTTAATATTGGGAAAATTTGCAAGTAAACAATTAGGTGCTCCATTGAATCGAAGAAAATTGCAGAAATATTTTCTCGAGGTTGCATAAGATGGTGGTGACACTAGCCTCCAATTCTTGTGCCTTGTTCACATCGAGCATCGTCGGACATAGAATTTGGAATAGAAGACTGATCTCAATCAATGCACTCCACACAGGCTCAGGAAGCATTTAATGAAAGATAATTGGGATCAACTTCTGCATGAATACATGAAACTCATGACTCTTCATGACGTGAAGTCTCAACTCCTTTATGTCGACACAACAAGCCAAATTAGATGCGAAGCCATCAGAAAACTTCAGATGACTAATCCATTTACATATCCTCCTGTTTTGCTCTTTGGTCAGAGTATATACAGTTTTGGGCATCACGTTCGGCCTTCTTTTGTCCACCTCAAGCTCTGGTCAATTAATATGATCTTGAGGACCTTCTGTGCATTCAGAGTATCTTTCGTTTTTTCCTTTATAACCATCACGGTATTGAATATATTGTCAAACACATTCTTCTCAATGTGCATGACATCAATATTATGTCGTATCAAATGCGTCGATCAGTACCCAAGCTCCCAGAAGATACTTTTCTTTGTCCACTTATGCTCGTTGCCGTATCCATCAGGGAGTGACCACGGCACCTCAACCATAGGATTAAACTTTTCAACCCATTTGTGGATCTATTCTCCTGTCACTCTTGGCCGTGCAACCTTCCTTTCTACTTGGTTCTTAGTGAATGCTTTCTTATTCCTACGGTAAGGATGGTCCGGAAAAGGAACTATCTGTGGTAGTCAAAGTAGCACGCCTCCCTTCCATTCTGTAGGTAGAATGCACATGTGTCTTTCATACAAATTGGACACCCAATAACACCAGCAGAGCTCCATCTAGACACCATCCCATAGACTGGTAGGTCGTTCACAGTCCACATCAATGCAGCGCGCATTGGGAATGTCTCATTCTTCGCAGTGTCAAGCTTCAGTATACCCACATGCCACAAATTCTACAACTCCTCGATCAGCAGCTGCAGGTAAACATCGATAAGACGTTTCGAATTAGAAGGACCAGGGATCACCATCGTCAGGAACATATACTTATATTTTATGCACATTCGCGGAGGGGGGGGGGGAGATTATACGGTGTAAGTATAACGGGTCAACCGTATTGCCTGTGCGGTGTGAACCCATCTATGCACAAATCCAGTCTAATTTTACAAGGCTCTACTATAAAATCAGGATATGTTCGGTCAAACTGCCTCCATGCCCTACATCAGATGAATCGCGCATGGATCCCTCTTCCCTCTGATGGTTGGTATACCATATTGTTTGCTCGACAATCGCTTCGAAAGCATACAACCTCTGCAAGCGAGGGATAATTGGCAGGTACCTCAGAATGACGTACGGTGTCTTCTTGTGACTAGGATTTCGCTCCCTGGTCGGCTTGTACCTAGTTTTTTCATAAAACTTACAGTAGTCCAAATCAATGCCGTCCTTTCAGTACAGTATGCAACCATTCTTACATGCATCAATCTTCTCAATAGGTGAACCCAAGTCTCTTATCAATTTGTTCATACTATAGTAATCTTAGGGTAGGGTGTGGTCGCGCAGCAATATATGATCAGGGCCATCAGCCCACTGCGATATTCGATCATATATATGCTGAGAAATATGGCCCTCGACTTTGATATTCACCAACTCAGCTACAACCCCCAATTGAGATTGGGTGCAACCATTCCACAACGGCTGCTCGGCAGCATGCACTACATCGTGAAATTGATCTGCCAGTCTAGATACATAATTGTAGGGACCCCCACCATAATATAAACTAGGCCCTGCATCAGTAAGACACGACCTCGTACCATCATCAGGCACACCATCCTGGTTATAATTAAGAAGACCAGACAGCCAGCCCGACGAAATAAAAAACCATCCTCAGCGCCCAATCCATCTGCGTTGCATCACCCCAAGGCATACTCGTACCCTATATAATACGAAAAATTGGAGTTTTCTCCTCCCGCAATGGGGCCGCCATGACGGCATCAGAATACTCCTGCACCCTTTTCTCGCCATAAGAAGTCCAATTATAAACTTCGGCATAAAACCTTTCATAAACAGGTCGAATTTTACCTCGCCCGTGGTTTTGAAAACGTTATATTTGTACTTCCGACAAGGACACTTAATTTTCTCACCGTTCATATATGCATGCCCATTTTATAAATGTAGCAACACCATCCTGAAACTTCGAAGTAAGACTCGCCCTATTTGGAAGGTTCTTCTCATACATCCATCTCCTCAACTGTCTTAACGTGACGATGAGTCACACACACACACACACAATATATATATATATATATTATAACATTAAATTTAATTAACAAAATTACAATAAATAATCAATTGATAAATAAAGGGTTAAAGTTGTTACTTGAAAATAACTCCAAATATCAAAGAAAATTTAAGACAGATTGACGAACAAGAGAAGAAAAATATTAGTTGGATAGTGAGAGATTAAAAAGTTCGAGAGAAATTGAGAAAATAGAGAGAAAGTAAGAAGAATGAAAGAAGATTGTTAGATTAAATAGAAAGAGAGAAACACATGTATATAGAAAATTTTGGAACGGTCTTTGGAACGGGTATAGAAACACGTAGCCATTAAAAAATAGCTATTAATTTAGACTTTGGGATGGCACTTGAGATGAGCTTAGGAACGGTCATTCAGACAGTTGAAATATAGACATTGTATTTCATTTGGAACGGCCTCAGTAACACTAAAGAAATAATTCAAAACAACCATTCCAATTTGTATCAGGTTTTGGAACGATTTTAGAATTAATAATACTCATAATCTGAAACAGCATATTTGATTAAGGGTATATCAAAATCGTTCCAAATTGTAACTCATGATACATTTTTGAACTGTCATTTTTGGGACATCCATTGCAACACATCTAGGAACAGTTTGATTATGACCGTTCCTAATTATTATATTGTTCCAAACAGAGTTCCAACCATTTATCATTATTATTTTGGAACGATAGTTGGAGCGGAGTTTGTAACCGTTTTGTTGGAACTCATCTTGAAACAGTTTTGACTGTTCTAAATTTATAACCAAAAAAAAAATGTCAAACACGACGTCATGTTTCAATATCCGTTTTTGATGTGTTCTAAAGATAGTTCCAAGATGGAATGGGGTTTAGAACGGTTTGGACAGACCGTGCCAAATCCCACTTTTTTTATTGTGCTATATAAAGCTAAAACTTAACAATTTAAAAAATACCTGATTTTTATTAATAAACTTGTCCTTCATAAATATATTATTCTAGAGTTATAAATATTAAAGTTTTTATATTTTAAATAGGCATAAAAATATCCCCCACAAAATGGTAAGGCAAGAAGTGTTCATTTGGTAAAATTGAATTGAACTTGAAAATTTTGATAAATAAAAATTTGATAAGACAAAATATTGTACTGAATTAATGTATTCGATCTCAATAATTATAGCTTTTTTTTTATATTTCAATTCGATATTCAGTAAATTAATTTTTTGTTTTGTTAAAAGTACTTTAAAATCGTCAAAATTAAATATTAAAAATAACTGCACTTCTTATTTATTTTTATTTGTAATAAGTGAAAGCATAGAAATTATGTAAAAATCATATATATATATATATAAATTAAATTATATAAAAATATATAAACATAATATTTTGATATTCATTACGATTTGGTAAGTCGAACTAAAATAGAAATCAAATCAAATACAAAAAGTTCGATTCGATTTCGGGTCATATTCATATTTCAATTTCGCCTCGATTTCATGACATCTCCAAATGTCAGCTTCGGCTTGATTTGATAGTTTGATTGAACTATGAACACTCCTAAAGCAACTTCCTTTAACACAAAAAAGAGGGGGATAAAAAAGAAAGAAGACGAAGAAGAAGAGGAAGAAAAAGAGACAAACAACTTCTTTTCGAAAAGTTGAGGGACGATCTTGTTATTTTTTTTTCTAGATAATTTATGCTTATTAGTATTTTTACGAGAAGTAACATGCAATTAATCCTTTAAAAAATGAATATTCAGGTTATAATTAGACGATTTATTTCTAAATTTAAAATATTTCAAAAAAGTTAATTAGTCCTGGGCGTTTAAGTATATTTTTTTACTAGAAAAATGTTACAAAAAATATTATAAATTAATATCAAATTATGGATATCTTTTGTTTTTCTAAATTCGAAAAAATCAGTATTATGTTGTATTTTATTGACTAGTGTGCCATTGGAGTGTGTGCAGCAAATGTTTACGTGGTAGAATTCAGACAGCGATGGGTCGTGGATTTGAACAATTCCTAAGCATTCTTTGCAAGGGTTTTTATTTAATTTATTTAAGAAGTTGAGTTTATAATAAAAATCTTTACAAAAGTAAAAAGGAAATAAATTGATAGTATTTTGAAAAGA
This sequence comes from Sesamum indicum, assembly GCF_026168435.1. Taxonomy (NCBI): domain Eukaryota; kingdom Viridiplantae; phylum Streptophyta; class Magnoliopsida; order Lamiales; family Pedaliaceae; genus Sesamum; species Sesamum indicum. Next base: position 7,471,014 of record NC_142668.1, read on the forward strand.
AATTGGAAGAAGAACTTAATCAGAAAATACTATTTTAGCTTTATATATTTTTAAAAAAAATACTTGTTTTGCACTTAAATAATGCAATTAAAAGTATTTTTAATTAATCTCAAGTACTTAGGCCTTATTTTGTTTTATTTCCATACCTTCGTTTTCAATTTTTATAAAATTTCAAATACTAAGATTTTGTTCGACTAAATATTTTTAATATTTGTTTTTAATGAATTGGACAACATTTATAAAAAAAAAAAAAGCTGAATGGACTACATTTGATAGTACAAAAATGAGTTCGACTAAATATTTATTTATCGGGATCAGACAATTATACTGGAATCCTAATACAAGCTTCTTTTTGTTCGCTCCCCCTTCTGATCTACTGATATTTTGATTTTTTTTTATACTTTGAGAAAGATAAATTGTTAATTTAATTTTTACCATTTTTAATTAGAGAAAAATATAAGCAACCCTCTTGTGATATTGCAAATGAGCAAATTACCCCCTTATGAAAAAACAAATAGCGATTTACCTCTCTATATTTTTTAAAATACAATAATTTACCCCCCTATGATTTTTAAAATGAATCAATTTACATCCCTATATAAGGAGGTAAATTGCTTCATTTTAAAAAGTACAGGGGGTAAATTACTATAATTTTTTCATAGAAGGAAAATGTGCTCATTTTCAATATCACATGATAAATTGTTAGTCACCTTTTTTAATTAATACGTAAAGGGTAAATTGAAGTCACCCTTTCTCAACCATTTAGGACCACAATAAAGCTTCCTTCCCTTGATTGTTTGCACTCCATGAAGTTTTCAAAGAATGCACAAATTGTTCAATTTGCATGTTTCTTGGACCGTTCCATCATTTTCTATATACGTTGCACGAGTTGTATTTGGATTGATAAATTTAAATTTGACTGAAAAAATAGAAGAAAAAATTTCAAATGATTATAATAAAAAGAATTTGAAATTTATCAATATTAAAAAAATATAATTAAAAATTAGATTTGGAATACTTTATATTTTGAGTCATCCAAGTAAATTCAAAAAAATTGCTATTAAGGATTTAAATTCATAATTTCAAATCTTTCAATTCAAATGCAACATCAGCGAATCTCAATCTACTTAAATCTATTAGCTCCGCCACTGTTTCTTGGCGACTCCTCTTTGTTTTTGGGTGAAAAGAATTTAGTAAAAATGGTTAAATATATATATGTACATATATATATATATATATATATATATAAGTGGAAGGAGATGAATTCGGAAGGAAAATTTAGAGAGAAACAGACAGTAAGTGTGGAATTTGGATACAGAAAGTAGGCTAGCAATGGTTTCAGGTTTTTCGACTCCATGACCCAAACTCGTTCCAGATGGGACGAGTTTCGGTCCAAATTATGGGTAGTGGGTCCTAATAAATAGAATCCATCGGGAGTCATAGAGGGTCTCGAGTCCATTCCAACTTGCCCGTTAATATTTATTTATTTTATATATATTATAGATAAATATAATATGTAAGATATCCGCTTCAACATGTAATGAAAAAGTTGTTTGTTATGTGTAATTTAAAAATGTGATTTATTTGGGTTGTTTTGGCTATTTGTAATTTTAATTTACTAATTGCATAAAAATACTTTTGACTTAAATATTTGTGAATTAGGCCACGGATAATTTTTATTTGACATTGATATATTATTGAATTTTTTTTTCTTTATACTTGATATGATTTGTTGAACGTTTCAAATCTTATTTTAATTAAAAAAAATAAAAAAAATCGAGTCAGACTTATCCCGACAAATTTTGTAGCAGGATAGGATGAGTCTCGGGTCCGTATGTGAGTTGGCGGGCAGATTTCGAGTCCACCCCAACCCGTCCTGCTGCCACACGTACACGTAAGCAGTTTGACCATTTGATGGATAATTATTGAAGTGAAAATGAGTGATGTGAATGGATAATAATGCATTTACACTCAAAACACAAATACCATCTAAAAGAGTCGCTCTCCCACCACTCATTCTTCATCCACCTCAAATATGTGGAGGGGAATAATCTTTTTCCTTTAACAGATTGGAGGGAAATATTTACTTATATTAAAAAAAAAATAGTTTTAAAGTTTTAAAATTTTATTTTTGAGATAATTATATTTATAGCCCCTCAATTATTGTCAAATTACAAGAACAATTCACATTATTTAAATAAAGTGATAGTTACGCTCCCTTCTCTCGAAATTTGGTTTAATTGTACGTAGATCCCATGTAATTTTAAAAATTACATCTAATACCTCTGACGTTTGCTTCCTTATAAAGAATAGGTCCCTCTATTAGTCAAAATTCACTGAATTTGCTGATATTAACAAGAAATTTGAAGAGAATTTGATTTTTACCCTTGATTGACTTATTGATAATGAAACAAATTTTTTCTGATTAAACTAATCTTATAACCATGAAGATATACCTCCTCACATGCATTAATGTGTGAAGATGTATCACGGTAATTTGGTCATAAAAAGCTCTTGACCTGCGATAAATTAATAATAAGTCAATCGGGGGTAATTGTTGATTTTTATCCAATTTTTTTGTTAATATCAACAAATTCGATGAATTTTGACTGACAGAGGGATTTATTTGTTAGACAGAAACAAACTTCAAGGGCGCTAGATGTAATTTTTCAAACCACAGAAGGTCTATGTGCAATTACACCAAACCTTAGGAGAATAGAGTGTAATAATCCCTTAAATAAATACATAAATCGTCCTTATTTTTATGTCTCATTACTCTGACACTCTCTATTAGTAATGTTTTTATTGTACTGGTATCCTCCTGATGTATTGAAAACATTAGTAATAACTACAACAAATAATTTTTCAAACAACAAATATTAGGGTACAACCTTTTTTCGTTGAGATTTGATATAATTCTAAATTCCTCATTGATGTTTTAAAAATTATAAGTAACCATTAATTTTAATGTTCGTCTAACAATAAGTCAATTTTTTTTAGCATTTGTTTGGTTTTCATCCAATTTTTTTGGTGAACTCACCAAAATGTCGTTTCGAATTATGGACTATAATATTACATACTTTTTAGAATGTTTTTTAAGGTATTTTTATGGACAATAGTGTGTGGATTATTTCTTTTATCCACCCTCAATTATTTTTTTTATATTTTTTCAAACATAATTTTAGAAAATAAAAATAAGAGTAAAGTAGTAATGACCACTCCAATATATAGGGACTACATAATTATTTTTTATTTAAGAGGGGGTATTATTAATTTTTAAAATAATTGAGAGTATTCATAATTATACCAAATTTTATAAAAAGTAATCATAATTTACCGTAACTATTATTCCACAAGTATTGAGTGTGTAAATCACAATAACATTAGACTCAGAATCTGACTGGTCACGCCTATTTAAATAAATGTCTTGGGTATGAGTATCAGTATTGTAAAAATCAGGGAGTTTGCGGACGCTTTAGAAAAATGCTTTTTAGTTTTTGGCTCCAAAAGAGCACTTTTGAAGTATTTGGGATGCCAGCTTCTACTTTGGAAACGACTAAGAAAAGAGTTTTTAAACTAGAAGCACCCTCCACTTTTTCTTTTTCCTAAATAAATTCAATATTATTTTTGACTATTTTATACTTAGTATAATAATTTTAATTCAACTTCCATTTTTATTTTAAAATTGTATATTTAAAGTTGATATCTGAGTTTCAAATAATTTGAATTCTTACAATAACTAAATTTACACCTTCACCTATTAATATTTTACGTACTATATCATCTGATTATATTATTTTGTTTACATATTATTATTTGATTAATTAATAAAATAATTTTTTTTTTGGCAATCATGCAAGTTTGATTATTATGCAATTTTTTTGCAATCAATTTAATTTTTATCTGATTTTTACTTTTTCTTTTAGAAACACTATTCACGTTTAATTCTGTTATAACTTCTATATTTTCTACAAAAAAATCACTTCTCTAAAAACAAAAAAAATTGCTAAAAATAATTATTTATCCATTAATTTAGAATCATTGAATATGTAAATGTTTAATAAATCAATTGACTAAATCACATGTAAGACCTAACGCATATTTTATGAGTAGAGTGAGGACTCCACGTTTCCCTTTTCTTTTTTTAGTCAAAAAATGGTGAACATAATTTTATTAATATTTTTATTTTATTAAAATTCATAATTAATTTTTTGTTTTAGTCATTATCTTACAACTCATATATAAAAACTGACGAGAACTTTTCAATGCATTAATTCTCAATACATATTTTATTTGAATTAAATTAAAAATTGAAACTTCGTGCAATACTATAGTAGCGATGATTATATTTACATGCAAAATAAATATTAATATGTTATTTTAATTTAATTAATAATAAAATTAAACAAAAGCAAGAAATGTAATTTGTAAGTGCAGTAAATTGCATGGAATTAATTTTCTTAAGCCACTTGATTGAATAGCTAATTCAGTATGAGTTGGAAAGTTAAATAGGTTCTCTCGGTGGAAGGATATATTTGGCATTTAAAAAATTTATAATAATAAAATTACCCTTTAAATCTAAGTTATTTTTTTTATATGAATATTCATTCAATAAACTAAAATTGACATTTGATAGATAGGAAGTGATGGTTTCAAAATAAGACTTAAAGACATTTTAACCAAAAATTAACTTTTTAAATTTAATTTCTAAAACATACAATTTAAGAAAAAAATATAGTAAAACAAACAAAAAAATAATTAAAAAAAATAATTTTCACCAATCTTTTCCTTAAATTCTAATCTTTAGAAACTAAATATAAAATTTTATCTCTTATATTTTAATAAATATCTACCTTATCAAGGTGACTTTATTTTTATTTATTGTTTTAAATTGTGAACTTTATACTTCTCAATTTAATTATATATTATTGTGTAATTTTTTATGTTATTTTGTATAATAATAAAATTATAATATTCTAATATTTTTTCCTAAATATTGTAAATTTAAAGTAATTAAAATGATTTTTTTTTTATATTTTTTTAGTATTAGAATGCCACATCATTTTATTTATAAAACTAGTGGCTCCCATCAAAAGTATTTTTAATTTTTTGGGTCATTAAAGACAAAATATTTATATGTTACTATTTACTATTACTTTTACTATTATAATTAAATCATGTTATTTATTTTATCACGGAATTCACCATGATAAATAAACACTTAGGATTATTTTTGGTTGAAATAGAGAAACTATTTTTAAATTAAAAGATATTTTTGTCTTTATAAAATATGTTAAGATAGACATATGTATCTATTCAATAATTTTGGAGAAACTCAAGTATCAATCCAAACATCTGTAAAAACTCATGTATCAATTTAATATTTATAAAGAAACTTGGTTACCAATTCGATCATTTGCAAAAATTCATACATCAATTTGATAGTAATGCTAAAACTCAGGTACTAAAATGATTTTTACTCAAGACATATATATATATATATATATATATATATATATATATGTTAACACAAATATAGCATAAATTATTGTCACGCTACTAAAACGCAACATTTAACTATGATTAATTGTCATAATTAAAAATAAATAGTCACAGCAAATAGTTATTGACTACGGCCATGTAATGGTTGTTAATCATGGTATCTATGAGGGTGTTTCAAACATTTGTCATGGCAAATATTTTTACCATGACTCTTAGCCATGGTAAATAATTTTTTTTTCATGGAAAATCTATGTTTTTGAATCGATTTTATTTAACCGTGATCAATAAAAATAACCATGATTTTTTTAGTCCATAGCTATTAAAATTATAATCAATAATTATTTTTTTCTAGTGTCAATTTTACTAAATTATAAATACCAACTTAATCATATTTATATGATTATAATTTCACTCACAAAAATTATTATTTTAAATGAATCCAACGTCTAATCGAGTCAATCACATTTGAATAGATTAATATAAATTTTATAATTTAATGAATTTGAAAATTTATTAATTTAAGAATAATATTTTACTTATTATTGATATTAAACACTATATTTTTTCTATTCGATCTTTTTATGAAAATCAATAATAAGTACATAAATATAGAAATATAAAATAAACATGTCGAAATAGTGATAAATATAATAAAAAAAAAACTCAAAGAATAGAAAGAAAATAGTTATATTTTTTTATTGAAAAAAACTTCTCAATGACCTAACTTTGATTTTAAAAGTTGTGGGAAGTTGTTATATAAAAATATTTGAATTATAAAAATTAATTGATGTAAAATTTAAGAGAAATTGTAAAGATTTAAAAATAAAAAATAACTTATAATGAAAAATAATTAAGAATTTAATATAAATGGATGGACTAAATAAATAAGAAATTAATTATGAAATATATACATATAGGAGATAATAAAATATTAATCAATTTATTTTAAATAATATAATATAACTAGACCTGCCACACGACCAGTTTTCGATCAGTCGGATCAACCGACCGGTCGGTCCAATTTTCAAAACCATGCTTTATTGGCTAGAAATAGACATTGATAACCTAAAAACTCATAAGAACATAAAACAAAGTTTGTTTTTGTTTATTTTTGACAAATTTTCATTGACCATTATGGAATTTGTGGTATTTTGCAATTTTTATTTGTCTGATTTTTGCAATTTTTATTTTGTTATGCATTTTTTGTGGGGAAAAAGAAATTTTTGTCCTTTAATATTATCTTTAATTCATTTTGGTCCTTTAAATATTATTATTATTGTATTTTTTAAATTAATTTGCAAAATAATGTAAATGTGGTCCAATTACGGTTTTTAATCAATTTTTTGGCATTTTTCGCTGGAATTTTCACTTAGGCAATAAAATTGATGATGTGACGGTGATGCGACACAAATGACTGAAAAGTTTATTGTCTGTAACCAACATATGCCTTTAAAGCTAAACCCTTTTCTATACTTGAAGTATTTTGATATAGATTGATATTAATATTACAATGTATTAAATATTTAAACAATTAATATATGATATTAATTTTTTTTAGAAAAGATTATTCCTAAAAGATCGATGCATATTAATATAATTTTTTTATTCAAGAAGAATATAATTAAAATTAATATTTATCTTAACAATGGAATATTAACAACAAACATATATCTATATATTTAAAACACTTTATATATTACTTTTTATATGCTGATATTTATATATTCTACATAATTATTTATTATTTTTTAAAATTTATTATAAATCAAATAAATATTTCTTAACCAAACAAACTTTATAGGGGGAAGATGTAACTCCTCACTTCTATCAGCGCCTGCGAAGGTGTATAAGGTAGTTTCATAAAAAAAGAATTTGTCTGATATGCAATAAGTCAGTAATAAGTCAATCGAGGGTAAATATAAATTTTTATTTATTTTTTCCTGATATATCAACAAATTCAGTGAATTTAGATTAATAGAGAGATCTAATTATTGGACGCAATCAAAAGCCAAGGGTACTAAATATTATTTTTCTAACTATAAAGGGTTTATGCATAATTACACTAAATTCAATGAGAAGACAATGTAATATTTCATTTTTTAAGGAAAAAATAAGAAAAAATATCCTTTTTCACGTACTAATTGGTCCAAAGCTAGATTTTTCACTCCATCCCATCGTCATATTGAATTGTTTGATCGCCTAATAGGCCTTGTATTATGGAGATGACATGGTTTACCAAACACGAAATTAGTAGTAAGGAAATATATAAGTGGGGTCTTGTATGCCATTCGGTAAGCCCATAATGCATCATCAAAGTGACAGCCTTCTCAAATATGGACTTAATTTCTTGATTGGTGATTTGAGCTTGTCCACTTGTTTTGGGGTTGGGGGTAGGCCGTGGAGACTCGATTAGTGATGTAATACTTTATTCTAATAATGGGTTTCTCTCATTGCTTATCTAAATTGATGCGTACTGAATTTCAGCTGTATCATGAAATTGAAGGATTTTGATGAAAATTTTAAGATTATTGGGGACTGATTTGTGAAACAGAGGGTAGCACTTTGATACTTACGTCAGTAACATTCTTATTGAATAAATAAATGGAAAACTCGAATCAGAATGAGAATAATGATTGAAAATAATATTGAAGTGATGAAAATCGTGTGGAGTGCCAATAATATGCTGGAAATATCTTAGAAAATGAGAGAGAATGAGAGTTTGAGTGATAGATTGTGTTACCAAAATAACTGTACAATGTCTCAGTTTATAAACATTCATAAAGCAAGATCTTAAAGTTAGTTGGAGTGGATCCGGTGCCATCGGATAGTTGTATTTGTTAGCTACATAACAAAAAAAGGAATCTTGAAATTTGGACTTATCTAGATGAAAATATGACCGTTTGACCAAGCATTGCCCAATTTGTCAGGGTATATAGGGATGCAGTTGCTTGTGACTAAAGAATTAATTCCAGTCGAACCTCTTAGAGTTATCTGGAGATTTTTTACTATGACGTCTTAATGTGTCGGCCTCCTGTATGACGTGGCCTCTTTAATATATGATGACTAAGCTTGCTGTATTGGTCTTACTTCTTCGACCTGCCAGGTTAGGAGAAAGAATTAGTATTATGGACCTTTATACCTTACGTTAGGACTAGAAGGGCTTAGCCTGCTGAATTGCTCAGCGAGGGCCCACCTCCTTATCCTTAGGCTTTGAAAAAAAGAAAATTTGAGGAGGTATCATCACTTCCCCCATTTTCGGAGTGCAAGATTTGGTGTTAGACTACGGGAGTAGTAAGAATAGTCCTGCAACAGAAAATTTTTCCCATACATGCTCATCCAGTAGGAAAGATCCTGTTGGGTTACTGCTGTTTGTGCCTTGCTGTGCTGTTGAGCGAGAATCCTTGTGCGAAAGGAAACAACTGATATAGACATAGATTTAGGAGAATTGTACCTTTGTAAAAAAGGGTATGTAATCATTCAAATGATAAGTGAGAGGAACAAACTTAGCTATGCATGAGCAATGCAACATTCTCTATTGGCGGAGCCTGCGACAAGTAGGAGAGCAATCCATATAACGAGCAAGTATTGATAAATCATTGGATGGTAAACCAAGTAAATCTGCCTTTTAAGGCAATTTTATTAGGGCCCATAGCCTGCAAAGTGAACAAGAATGCATCAGCTAAGGACGACTTATCAAGGCTCAAGGCCAATAAGAAATGAGTGCACCGGTTGAGGGCGGCTTTAGGGCTCGAACTCGGCAAGAATGTGTGTGCCAGCTGAGGGCGACTTATTAGGACTTGAAGCAACCAATATATATATAATACTACACATATAAAATATATATATAAATCAATTAGCTATACTTACCTCAAATCTCAAAATGCTTCAATTAACATAAGTGACTGCTCAACCCTCAATTTTGTCATCAAGTCCTATAATAAAGTATTATACATATAATGAATATATTGAAAATATCATAAACTCTAAATAAAACATTATATAATATACGTACGTTTTTTACCAATCTTTTAACATTTTATCTATATTGAAGTTCAAACCTCTATTTCATTTTCTTTTAAATAACTACACTTTCTAAACTTCTCAAGTATATTTTAATTTATCAACTAACTCATAAAGAATTCATTTAATCGCCTTATATATTTATAACTATTATTTTCAATAACACCCCTAAATTAAATTATGATTAAAAACCTCATTTTCCTCTTCAATAATATAATATTTCTTAAATCTAATTTTCGAAATCTATGAATTTTTTATCAATTCCTCGTTACTACATAATTTAATTAAACACCAATATATATAATTACGCATTTGGTTGATAGGCCCGATGAAATTAAATAAATAAACTATAGTAATAATTAAATCTACCAAATCTAATAATTTACTTAACCAACTATAGTATTTTCAAATCAAATGGGATATTTAATTCAACACCAGTCTAAATGTTCAAACTCATAAAATTTTCTGATTAAATATTATTTCGGACAATATAAATTAAAAAATTAATAATAATTAAAATCAAAATTGTCCCATACCTTACGCGCAAGTCTGTCTGTGCATAAACGTGTGAGTGTGTGTATTTGTACATTAAAATGTGAAGGGGGGGTTGAGGTGGTGCTGCCGCCCCCCACTTTTTTATTATTATTTTTATTTTATTTTATTTTTGTAATAATTATCATTACGTTCTACCTAATTTCCTAACTAATATAATTTGCTCTCAAATATTATAATGAATTTCAATTTACTCCATTCAATTTTTATTATATTTCACTTACGACTTATAATTTATTTATTAATTAACTAAAATTTCATAAATGTTTACTAATTAATCCCACAAGTCTTTATAGTTTTTCAAATTCTTAGCTTATGGGGGCCGATTCCCCGACAAGTCAAGTCTTCTATCGTATGAGACGCTAAATAGTTGGCTCCTTCAATGAAAGAATAATATCTATGTAATGTTTCACATATTTCTTCAAAAAAGTAAGGCTTCTTGTTCAATGTGTTGTCCAATGCAGAAAATAATATCTATGTAATATTTCACATATTTCTTTAATAAAAGTAAGGCTTCTCGTAACTTGTTGTCCAAAATTCTATTAAGTCCCTATATTGGAGTGTCTTCTACGCCTTAAGGTAGGAAACGAAATAGGATTGTGTTGTTTGTTGCTGAATGAAAGTGCCTGCGAACCATCTGCTATAGTAGTGTAGTTGGAGGAAATTCGTAAAATCGATAACTTGAAATCGCCGGGAACAAGGTGATTGAAAAAAAGGTACAAATTTATGAGGATTTAATTTATTTTGGAAGCATGTTGGGCCTAATTCTGAATATAAGGGGTAGATTATAAAAAAAAAAGTAAAAAATTTTGATTAAAGGACCAATACAGTTAAAGTTTTAAAAATTTTGGGACTATAAATATCGACCGAGTAAAATAGCGGACTAAAAGTGATAATTGCCCTATCTAATTTACCTAAAGGATCCAAACAAAGTGAAATTTTGCTAGTTCGTAAGTCAAATAAAGAAGCTACGCAGTTTGGGGAGTTTAAGGAAAAACAAATGGCTAAAAAGGCAAAGCGACGTCGTACCAGCTATCAGGATTGAATTTGCTATTACAAGTGTGAAAAGAAGAAAGAAATTTACACCCTACGTACTAAAAGTCAGCATACACCAAACTTTTTTTTTCCTCCGAAGAAGACTTTACTCCTTTCTCAGTCATCAAAGCATGTAGCTCCGCCCGTAACCCCGGTTCTCACTCCCCGGCGCCGCCGCCTGCGTTGACAGACCGCTGCCATCTCCGCCTCCTCCGTCATACATGTTATCTACCATGAACATGTGTTGTTGCTGCTGTTGCATTTGGCTTGGAATATACTGCACATGAAACCCACTCCCCGGAACAGCGTTGGCGTTGGTGGTAGCGATGTGCTCCATAAAACTGAGGGCGGCACCGCCATCAACCAGCTGGGGCCTGTTGGCAAACGGGGCGGCGGGAGCGCCTGTGAATTGCTGCACCATGGCCCTGAAGTTGGCGGTGTCCGTGTTGAGCAGGGTGGTGGGGGTTCGTCGGGAAGCCCTCGACCGCCTCCGGAGGGGCTTTGATACACGGCCTTGATCAGGGATCAAATTATTATTTCTTGAGGCGGCTGCTGCGGCGGCGGCGGTGGTGGTGAGAATGGTTGATGGAGGGGTTTCGGTCTGAGCGATAAAATCAGATTGATATGGTTGTAATATCCAGTCACTCGAATTCGACATGGTATGACTAACAGCCATATATTGGGGATGAAGAGTGGAAATCAAAGCGAGAGCTCGACGAGCACTCCTCAGGCTTAGTACTTGAAAAATAAACAAGAACGATTGAGGTTGGAAGAAGGAAGAGATAAAAGGTAGAGTTATTGTGGTTGAAGTATTTATATAGTGGAGGTCTTACTAGTCTTGGTCTTTTTGTATTCTTTTTTTTTAAAGTATGTTGGGGTGTTTTTAATTTTTTATTGATATATTTGTATGAAAAATAAGAATGTGTTTTGGTGTAGATTCATTTAAGTTATATTTTAATATTCAAATTATGCTCGTTTTTATATTTTAATATTATTTTTTTTTGTATCAACATGTCATTTCAACTTTGCAAAATTTGCACTTTACTATATATGATTGTTCTTTTGCTGATTTTTTTTTGTGGGAAAAACATAACATATTGTGCATATATGAAACATATCACATCATATAATTCTTAAGTATCACATGTGCACTGCATGTGGTTTTTTTGACAAAAAATTTGGTGAAAAAATAGTTATAAATTGCAATATGCAAAATTCCATAAAGTTGAGATGGTAAGTTAACACACAAAAAAAATTAGATGCCAAAGTGTAAAAATGATCATAGTTCGGATGGCAAAATATAATTACCCTATTAAAATTATTAGTGGTGTGATATCAATATACACTATAAAAAAAAAATTATTCCCTATATTGTAATGATACGATCTAAAAATTAGTATAGCCGCGCTGGTTATACTAATTCTAACCACGGTAAATGAACATTTGACGTAGTTTTAACTATAGTCAAAATATTATCATAATTTAGAATTATGACTAATGTTTTGGCTTCGCTTGCACAATCAACGATTAATAGCTGCTACACAAAATCACAATTAATTAGTATTTACTAATTCTTTTCACTTTTAAATCATTGTAATTACCTATTACCAAAAGTAATATTTTTTCTAGTGATAAATATATCTCGTTTTTAATTAACTTAGTGATATACATATATATATGTATGATTAAAAAGATCAGATTATTTTTCTACATTATAAATGATTACAACTTGAAAATTATGATAATTCTATACTTTTTGACACGATCAAACAAAATTCATAATAAAATTTAAATTTTAATCATGATTAGTCAAAATTTATCCATGATTTTAGTTGTGGCTCAAATATTTGACATCACATGTAAAAATAAATAATTAATAATAGTTGCATAGCCATAATTAATTTGTATTAGTCATTTTTTATTTTTCATTGTGGCAATTGCATATCACAAAAAGTTGTACTTCTTTTAATTTATATATATATATATATGTCCTAAATTCCCAATAGATGTAGTTTGAAAATTGAGGTGAGAAGGTACAAAAAAAAAAAAGTAAAAATTAATGGGAAACCCCAATTTTAATTAATTAAAACCGACAGGGGACAAATATAATTTCAATTTTTTGTAAAAGAGATTATAAGATCGTGAAAATTAGTAACGAAAATGAAATAAAACGAAGCCAAAACAACTGCGTAATTACAACCTATAACTAATATTTTTCATTAATAATGTCTCAGCTTAGTAGTTAAGGTTAAGATTGAAGTTCCATGAACAAGTTTGAGGTCATGGATATGAATCCCACCAGATTGTTTTCACTTTATGTGAGTTATCGCAATTTGTTTGTCCTTAGTTAGTTGAATAAATATAATTTGTCTATTGATTTTAGTCGTACTGATGTATTAGTTGAATCGATGTATTACTGAATAAAAACTAATAATTTTTTTTATTTTATTTAAAAAAATAATTTAATTGATGTTCATCCATTACTTAGATAAATTTGTAAAAATTTAATTTTTTATGCTTTCTAAAAACATATTCTGATTTAAATATTTATGGAGAGAGGGTGAAATGTGAATGAAGAAGTTGCGAGTTGGAAGTAAAGCTTAACAAGTCAAAGCAAACGCTCCTTTCAGTTTGGTCCGCATGATGATGGCGTCTGGTGGGGTTTCTGGAAAGTGGCCGTACGTGTTGCTTCCGGGAAGCAACCCATCCGGTATTTGAAGATGAAAGCAATGACGTCATTTGTATTTTTTTTTATTTTATTTTGGAGATAATTACATCGCGCTTTTTAAAAATTTGGTGTAAGTATACGTATACCTTTTGTAATTTGAAAAAATTATATTTAGTATTTTTAATATTTATTTCTATCTAATAATGAATTTATCAACTTAATCAAAATTTATCGAATTTGCTTATATTAGCCAAAAAACAAAATGAATGAAAATTCAAATTTGTTTGACCTGGAATAAGTCAGTAATAAGTCAATTGTAACACACGGGTTTTTCCATTCATTTTTTTTTGTTGTATTAACAAGTTTGGTGAATTTTGACTGGCGTTGATCTATTTGTTGATGTATACAAATTTTGAGGGTATTAAAAATTTCATAAACGACATAAAATTTTCTGTAATTACACCAAATCTCATGGGAGAACGACGTAATTATACCTTCATTTTACTTTTCAATCCAAGATTTTATTGACTTGCCACACTTTTGACTGATCGATTTCTATAGTTCTTTTTGTCGTTAGGTTGGACGTTAAATCTGACGGAAAGCAACCACAGGAGAGACAGAAGGTCACGTTGCTTCCCAAAGTATGAAAATTTGGGCAAAAATGGTAGACATTCTGAAATTTTCATGTACAGACAGTAGCAAGCTTAAAGTGTGGTAGGAACCGAAAACTGCCGTATTTCTAGACTTACTAGAAAAAATATGATTTTTCGCTACAGTTAATTACTATAATAAAAAATAAAAAAATGAGATAAAATATAAATTGATTACGACTTTGCAATGGGTTATTAGTCGTTGTTTCTGCAAGTGTGGCCGAATCATGACAAATATTTTGGCTATGGTTAAAAACCATGGCGCATATCGATTAAACGTGGTAAAAATTTAAGTTTTTATTTTATTTAACCATGGTTAATAGTAGTGTATTACCATGATTTTTTAAGCCGTGATCATTTATAGTGTAGCGAAAATTCAACTTTTCTTTTTTGTAGCGAGTGATCACATGTCTCTCGTGTTTTTTTCTTCTTTTTTTTCTCATCAAATTTTGACATCGAAGCTAATAATGATACAATAAAACTGTGAAGATCAAAATTTAAATTTTTCAAATTAATTTTACTTGATCGTGATAAATAATAGTAATATAATATAATTTTTAAATCTTAGTAATTTATAATAACATCAACATCTTGATTGAATTTTCAACGTATGAGAAGGAATTTAATGCATTGAAGTAAAGCGTGTTGGAATATTATGTGGGTAAGTAGCCTTCTGACCACGTTGAAAATATGCATTCTTTTCTCTTACTATTATTGGAGTAAATTATATTTTGCTATTAAAATTATGTCTGTTTTTACATTTTGGTATCTGAATTTTTTTTTGTGTGAACTTGTCATCTTAACTTTATGAAATTTGTATTTACCATATATGATCGTTTTTTCGCTGATTTTTTTTTATTTTTATGGAAGAGCATTACATGTTGTGCATATGCGAAAAATATTACATCACACAACCCTTAAATATCACATGTACACTGCATGTGATGTTTTTTTGACAAAAAATTTGATGGAAAAATAATTATAAATGACAAAGTGCAAAGTTTCGTGGAGTTGAGATGATAAGTCGACATTAAAAAAAAAGTTCAAATACAAAAGTGTTAAAACGATTATAATTTGAATGGTAAACTATAATTTACCCTTGCTATTATTACAAGCCAAAGACGAGGGACACTCGCAATGTTTGGATTTATGTTCTCGCATTTTCCGAGACAAGATAAAACACACCTAATGTTTGTTTTTGTGTTTTTACATCTTATCTGTGTGTTTTTTTATTTTTCAACTTTCTATATAATATATATATATATATGTTTAATAATATAAAAGAGACATGATTTGACAATAAACAGTGATTTTTGTCTCTAAAAAATACAACATTAAATATACAATATTTATATATAAAAATATATATAAAAGAGATATGATTTGACAATGAACAGTGATTTTTGTCTCTCAAATCCCAACATCAAACCTACACCACTTATTTTAAAATATTTTAAATTAATTCAAACATACCATCTATTTTCAACACACACTTACTTATCTTTATTTTTCTCTCCCTATCTCTAAAACACCAAACAAAATACTCAAAATATAAATCCAAAACATAAGTTTTGATTTGTCGGTCAAACTTGTCTTTCTTTGTTCCTTTTCTGGTACCTTAGTAGCCGTCTTAGTAGGTAGTCATGTTTAATGAGAGCTGTTGGGATGTTCTTTTCATTTTCATACACATATCAACATTGAAATTATGTGACTTGGGAGCTGCTAATGTAATATTGTAATGACAAAACATTGTATAGTATGATGTACGATTTCCTGGGTTGTCGATTGTGAGGTGAGTTAAAAAATGTCTCATATTAATGTAGAGAGAGAGAATTTTTATTTGGTTCCCCAAGTTAAGTAGTAAATCAGTTCTAGTAACCTATGTTTCGACTTCATTAATTTTCGTTCTCAAGTTTTTTTTTAAAATATTTAAAGTCGGTCTTTTTTCGGTTAATTTAGATAGACAATTGACGAATATGACTGATTTTGATTATTTTAATAAAAATTGGGGACTAAAATTGATGAGGTGACAGAACTGATTTAGTGACTGACGTAGGAGATTAAACATGGAATTATCTGGTAAAGTTCCACTTTTAATCCCATAGAATAGATAGGAAAACACTTTTAGTCCTTTGCTTTACGAGAGTTTTAATTTGGTCCAAAAATTAAGAAAACTTGATATATTTTGTTTTATGTCGAGATTTCTATAGAAAAATAGACGAAAATGCACGTGTTGGTTAGTCAACTATTTTGGAGCAAAAATTTGCTGCAAAAATACACTTTTTGTCCAATAGAATTGGTTGGAGGGGGGGGGGGGGGGGGGGCTGAGGGGTGCCAACACTTTTAGTCCCAACACTTGATGTATTTAATTTCATGTATCCATTCCACCCCAAGGTATTGTTGCTTGGGTTTTGTGGTTCTATTTTCCCTGCATTCCATCACATGAACACCACATACTCATGCTTGTTCATAATTGGCACATGATATAGACATTTACCTTAAGACTTTTACTTGAAGTAGGGACACCTTGTTGCCTGTTGATGCTGGTTTCTTGCTTCTCTGTTCAATGAATGTAAACATTTTAGAAAATAAAAATAAAAAAATATTGTAAAATTAATTAAGTTAATTGAATTGGTTGTTTGTCATTCGTCAATTTTTATCAAATAATATTAAATTGATAAATATGGTAAGAATTCATCAAGTTGGCAGTATATTCGTTGTGTTTGCCCTGACATTGAACGGGGTCTCAATGTCACAATGCAATGTCCACAGACCGAAGAGTTAAACCTGTGGAGTTGGGCTGCGCAGAGATTTGACAGCCATGAAAAACCAACTTTTAAGGGTTGGTTTGAAACGTTCCAAGTTGAGGACTTCGAGATAGGGTATCAAGGGTTCTATAAAGAATTGCACTAAGTACTGCAGCCGTGTTTCGTCGGCAGGGGACGTAGGTCGTATGTGCAATTCTGTTGAGTTAGTTAGCAAGGTAGTCGACTGACTGAACTGACTCGCATGAATCGTCATATGGAAGCCTCTTAAGGTTTGATCGATATGACTGGGATTCTTGGTTCCAATAGTACGAGATTAATCCTCAAACTTGAAGAATCATGGCAGTCGCGTACATATGAAGACTGTATCTTGGATATATCGAGCGGTGATTGTGGCACAAGACATGGTCATCATAAGCTTTGTCCAGTGCAGTCGGATTATGTAGCGAGGATGATGGATTCTAAATAGAATTTGTCCCTTGTCAGTATATGACAGCGAAATCTCCTATGCGCTCTGAAATGGTTTAAACTCTTCAAGTCTATGGCCATAACGATTGATCCAATGGGAAGGAATTTCCTACGATGATTAGTAGAGTAAACGCATCTCGAGTTTCAACCATAGTTGCCTAGTCAAAGATGGAATTAATTCAGAAGTGTCGGATTAATTTGATTGGATTAAATTAATTCTTGAAAAGAATAAATAATTGTATCATTTATTTAGACCAATTCATTGGACGGATGGCCTAAAATTTAATTAATTAAATCAATTAGAATTTTAAGTTAGCTATTAAAATTAATTAGATGAATTTTATTAGGTTTGTTCCGACTTGTAAATTGAATTTATAAATTGAAAGTGAGATAATAAAAGGTTTGGATCCTTTAATTGGATTAAAGTATTTTTTAATATTGGGCTTATGAATTAAACTAGGTTTGATTTTATGTCCATTAGATGTGGACTTGATTTAATTTTAATTAAAGAAGCCTGAACCATAAAAATGCAAGCCAAGATCTAACCTTGGTTAGACCTTGGCTAGGTTGAGGAGGAGCCAAAACTCCTGCATGGGTGTGTTGTAGCCGAATTGGTGCCTTAAGGTGCACCAAAATCAGCCCCCAGGTGACTTAGAGGTGTTAGTTGGTAGTAGGAGTCTTGCTAGACTCCTTGGTGTCTTGTGACTACGTCACATATAAGACACCTTAAAACCCTCATAGCCAACTAGCAGCTGCTGCACACACATACCCACGAAATTTTGTTTCTAATATTCTCTCCAAAACCCTCTTAAATCTTAGAGATCGAAAGAGGGACAAAGGATCCAATGTTAATCAATAACGTTGTTGATTCTTTATACTTCTGTGTGATGGTTTTGCTAGCACGAAATCTCCACCCTTTAGCGGTGGTGTGCCATTTTTTGGTGGATCTCCAAATCAAGATATCACCGTGAAAGGAGCTGGAAACAAAGAGAAATCAATGCTTGTAGCCATGCAAGAAAACGACAAGGGTAAAACTTCCATTCTAGTTTTTGGAACCTCTTATCTTGTTTTCTCGCGATTCTTGGCCTTCTTATTTTCTACTGTATATCGAATGTCTGGAAAAAGATCAAGGGTACACCTCTTGATTGGGATTTAATTGTAGGTTTAATCGTATTTTTCGACTTTTCGCGCTCCTGCGGCGCTTCCTGGGACGATCCACTCCCTTCAATAAAAAATGCTTAATAAAAAAGAATGATGTATTTTCTAACAAAAATAAAAGATATTTTACACTTTTCTTATTTTTTAAACTTTAAATTTGATAAATCTTTATTAATATCTCTTCATTATGTTAGGTGTATGTCTTATTTATACACACATATATACACATAGACAAGATATGATCAAAAGAGACTTTCATAATCCTAGGTATGGGAGAAAGAATTCTCCTGTTGATTTTTAATTTTTAAATTATTAGTTATTCTATTTCATGAATTTATAAATATATTATTATTTTTTATGACTTCATGAAATTTGTTATGCTTAAAAAAAATTTCATTGATTTTTAATTTTTTTATAATCAATTTTTGTTTTATGAGATCATGAAGATCGGAATTTTTTTCATTGTTTTTTATTTTTCTTATCATCAATTTTTTTTTCATGAGTTCGTGACATATATAACTTTTGTGTTATTTATCATCATTTTTATTTAGTTTGTGTTTATCATTTTTTTATGAGTTCATGAAATTTCTTACGTTCTAAATTTTTTTCATTGCTTTTTACTTTTTTTATTGTCATTTTTGTTTCATGAGTTCATAAAATATATGATTTTTCGTTAATTATAATTACTTTTATTTAATTTTTATTTCTATTTTTTTATGAGTTCATGAAATTTCTTATTTTTGAATTTATTTCATTGATTTTTATTTTTTTATTATCAATTTTCCTTTCATGAAATCCTGAAAAGATTGAAATTTTTGCACTGCTTTTTATTTTTCGTATTATCATTTTTTTTGTTTTATGAATTCATAAAAAATATGATTTTTGTGTTATTTATAATTATTTTTATTTAATTTATATTTATCATTTTTCTATAAATTCATGGAATTTTTTATGTTCGGAATTTTTTTCATTGATTTTTATTTTTTTTATTACCAATTTTTGTTTCATGAGATCATGAAAGATCAAAAACTTATTCGTTGCTTTTATTTTTTTCTAAAATCAATTTTTGTTTTATGTGCTCATGAAATATGTAATTTTCGTGTTAATTATGATCATTGTTGTTTAATTTGTATTTATCTTTTTTTTATGAGTTTATGAATTTTTTTTTTGTTCAAAAACTTTTTATTGATTTTTAATATTTTTTAATTATCAATTTTCGTTTCATGAGTTCATGACATATATGATTTTTGTGTTAATTATAATTATTTATGTTTAATTTTTATTCAAGAGTTCATGAAATTTCTTATGTTCGATTTTTTTTTCATTGACTTTTAATTTTTTATTATCAATTTTTATTTCATGAGATCATGAAAGATCGAATTTTTTTCGTTGCTTTTTTAATTTTTTTATTATCAAATTTTATTTCACGAGTTCATGAATATATGATTTTTGTTTAAAAAAAGGAGATCACACATCAAGAAATGATTTTTTTTTTCTTTCCTTGATTTTTAATATTTTTTATCAATTATTTTATTTTGTGAGTTCATAAATATGTGGTTTTATGTTTAATAATATATTTTTTATTTAATTTATATTTAACATCATGTGCATTTTGACATTTTATTAATAATATTTGGTGGAAAGATTGAATTTTGCAGATACTTTTTACTGGTGAGAATCAATATTATTGAAATTTTAAATAGTGTTTGTATTTGTGTTTTGAATATTTTGTTTTGGTGTTTTGGAGATAGAGAGAGGAAAATAGAGATAAATAAGTGCGTGTTGGAGATAAATGGTATGTTTGGATTTATGATTTGAGGTAATTTAAATTATTTTAAAATAAGTTATGTAGGTTTGCTATTAAAATTTGGGAGATAAAAATCACTGTTCATTGTCAAATCATGTCTCTTTTTATATTATATATAAAAAGTTCAAAAATAAAAAAAATACATAAATAAGGTGTAAAAAATACAAAAATAAATATTGAATGTGTTTTATTTTATCTAGAAAAACGCCCAAAGATAACACAAAACATAGTGTTAAGTTTTTTACTATCAATTATTTTATTATTTGAGTTCATGAATTGTGTGATATACATTTGTATTATTAATTTAAAAGCACTCTCTTTCATTTAACTTTTACAAAAACAAATTTTTCATAAAATATAATTTAATTATTAATTAATTTAATCTGTACATAATATGAGCACACGCTAGTATCGATAAAAGGAACATAATAGCCAATAGTTAAAAGAGATTTAATGACCACTTTCAAACCAAAATTTACCTTACATGAACACTTATATTGGAAAGATTTAATCACCTTTTAAAATTTCAAAATAATTATTTTAGTAATATAATATTGAATTAACCAAATTTTTTTAATAAAAAAAAATTCTAAAAATTTTAAAATTTGGTCAAAATGTTGTAACAAAAATCAAAAGACCGCCTTGCTATAATATAGTCAATAGCCAAAAGATGGATAAAAGAGGTTTTGGTTTAATTGCACTTTTGGTTCTATTAGATAGGGTCATTATCACTTTTAGTCACCTGCTTTACTTGATTGACACTTATAGTCCCAAATTTTTCAGAATTTTAACAGTATTGGTCTTTTAATCATTTCCTTTTTCTTTTCTTTGATAATCTACTCCTTATGTTTAGAATTGATCCAACATGCTTTCGAAATAAATTAAGTCCTCATAAATTCATAGCTTTTTTTTTTACCGCTTTGTTCCCCAATATTCCAAGTCCTCGATTTTACAAACTATCTCCAACCACACTACCGTAGCAGATGGTTCGCAGGCACTTGGCTCCTTCAGCAACAAACAACACAACCCTATTTCGTTTCTTACCTTAGGGCATAGAAGACACTCCAATACAGGGATTTAATTTAATTTTGGACAACAAGTTGAACAGAAGCCTTACTTTTATTGAAATAATATATATGAAATATTACATAAATATTATTTCCTCCGTTGGAGGAGACAACTATTTAGCCTCTTATATGATAGACAACTTGACTTGTTGGGGAAACCCCCATAAACTAAGAATTCGAAAAGCTATAAAGACTTGGATAGACTAAAAATACTATGCTTTCAAGAGTTGGAAAAATTTTCTGATGATCCCCATCTGCTTCATTGCTTCATTATTTGTAAGCGTCCGGGGACTTCAAGCTCGAAGTCCAAATTTGTATTTTGATGATGTCACTGCGTTCGTCATCATCTTGTCTCTTTCAGATAATGTCACTGCGTTCTTCATCACCGTGTCCTTTCGAGCTATTGGTCATAATGGTTTGTCGGCCATGTGATTGATAACTGGCTTTCCTGCTTTGCTAACTGTTGGTCTTTGTTGTTTTCTGTTGATAGTCTTATTCTTGATTTTTTAGATTCTCCAATTTTTACTTTATTTTGTAAAACATCTTTCTTTTACCCTTGTCTTGATTTGGTTCAGGTTTCTTTTGGTAACCCGAATTTTTATCTCGAACAAGGGTTTCTTTAATATTAGTATTATCAACTTCTAAGGCGAATTCTTTAGCATGTAAAAATAAAATTCATTTCTTAAAATTCTTCCAAACTGCAAAGAACTCCTTCTTGTTAATGTGCAAAACTTAGACTTGTTGTTCTGAGAACAACCCTACTGTGTAACTATAAGGTTCGTTTCCTATAGCCGTGTCTTTCATGAGCACCGCTGCCCATCGATAGTCATTGGCGTCAGTGTAGACTACCAATTCGTCCTCATCTTATGGGATAGCAAGCTTGAGTAGGTTACTGCAAACTTGTTTTAGCTCACAAACTCTTTGAGTGTGGATTTCTTCCCATTTCCACTTTGAATTTTCTATTTCTTTCAAAAGTGGTCAAAAATCCTTTCTGTATCTTGCAAAATCCTTAAGAAAGATACCTGTAAAATTAACAACTCCCAATAAACTCTGCAAGTGCTTCTTGTCCTTGAGTACGTTTGAGAAATTGAGGATTTTCACCACAATATAATCCTGTAACTCAATATCTGTTTCGTTAATAAGAATTCCTACAATTCAATTTTAATCTGATAAAAACCTTATTTTCAATCAGATTTAGAAAATATTTTGCACAATCAATTAAGTGTTCTCTACTCAGGATGTAATAACTATCAAATTGTAATATTCCATTAATACCCTGATAGTTAATTACTAACATGAAATTTACCTCTCTTTATGTCGCCATGGTTTCTTACTAGAAAACCAGGGGTATTGTAAGTAGAGACTTTAGGCTCGATGAGTCTTGATATGCTCTTTGATAATCACATGTATATCCTTCTTGTCCTCCATGTTCATCTGGATAGATTTGTATTGAACGTACTTGTACCTACACTCTTCTTTAATTTTCAGAGTAGTTTCAATCTTTTTCCTATCCCACCATGCTAGAGGGTCTTCACTAAAGTTCATCTGGATAAGCCTCTTAACATTCTCAAGAGAGAGCTTTCTTTCTTCGCTAATATCTAGTAACTTTATCTCCTGCAATGTTTCCTTGAAATTCTTAATCTCTTTCTCCGATTCTTCGTAGAAGCTATCGCTATCGCTGAGTCCTTATTGCCTGAAAGACAAAAGAACTTTACAAAATTTCTTCTTAACCTGTATTTTTGAATGAGTTAATCTGGCATCGAAATCACCATGCTTGCTGCAAAAATTTATAGGCATTATCCTATTAAATGTCTTTTCTCTTTCTAAAACTTGTATCTCGCTACTACAATTAGTAGTAAAGATTAATAGATTACTCTGATTATCCTGCATATATCCTGCAAATATTTGAATGAAATTGTTACCTAGCAAGATATCAACCCCTATAATTTTGAATGCTCATTCAATCATGATCTTGGCTTCTTATATTCCCTTATTGAGTATTAGGACTTTATGCGAAAAATCCCTTCCTGCAATAACAAGTAATGTTTCCCTTGTTTCTTTAGGAAAAAAACTCCAGATTTTGCTTTGCAAATTTCTGATCCTGAATCAATATAAGCAGCAAAATATTTTGTCTTATATTGATCATACAACATATCAACAGATATATATATATATTTGGAAAAGGACTCGTCATTTAGTTCTTATGGTAAAACCATCAAGAATGAATTCCATAACTCCTTTTCTCCCCCATGGTTTATGATCTTTGAGAAAACTTCTTAAATTCATACTCCCATTTTCTCGTCCTACAACTAGAATTTTATAGCCTGCTATTTCTAAAATGCATTAATATCTACCAACAATAATTTGCTGCAAATGATATATTCATCACAAGGAAAAAAGTTTTCTTTCTTACTGATGCCAAATATAACTTGAATTTCTTTCCATCCTTTAGGGCATCTAAGTTTTACGTTATCTACCTTAATCTTTTAAAGAGTTAAATCTTTTAATAATTCTTTCTCCTTTCCTCTGTAGATTGTGATCCTATCTTCCGAAAGGACATTCTGCTACTAACCTCAGTTCTAAAACTAAGTGTTCGATCTAAAACTGGATGATCTTTTATGACAATATCGACACCACCTATTCTAGGTATCCTAATTGGATATGGTGTCATAACCTTAGCAAACTCCTTAAAAGTTTTAGTAATCTAAATGTACTCTTTCCTAAGAAACAGATCAGAATGATGCGTGTTGGAAAGGGCAAGCAATTCTATAAGTTATAGAATATGGTTTATTACCTTCTTTCAATAGATCTTTTCTTTTAAAATCTTTATGAAGGGTTAAAACTCTACTAAAATCTTTGTCTGCTAGGTTGTATGCAATCCTATAATGAATGTCAAAACATTAATTTTTTTTGCATACAGATTACCTATTATTGTCCTAAGGCAACCATATCTTAAATTGTTGATTCTTCTATTCATTATTGATGAATGTATTTCATAATTAATACCTTCCTTAAAACTTATTTTTATTACTACTTCAATAGTTCCTATGTGGATCTATTTCATAGTAACCACTACTTCTTCTTTAAGCTTACTCAATTCTTCAAGAATTTCCTCTTTAGGAATAAGCCGCATTTCCATCACATTACCTATAAGTTTCATGGGAATAGTAAACTCATCTGAACTTACTTTGTAGATTACGTGATGTTTTCTTTGGTTTAGTCCTATTTGGTTGAGGACTCTCCCGATCGCTCCAATCCTAAAATTATCGTATGGGCCTCGGTTGGAATCTTGTCAAATGATTCTTTCCCTGATTTTGTTAGACACCGTCATCCTTGAAAAGAATCCTGACAGACTTTCAGAGGTTTGAAACATATTTCCCTCATTGTAATTATTTTGACTCAATTGAAGATCCACTAGATCAATCTCTATTTCTACTTCATTTTCATGTTAAGGAATCTTAATTGGTATATTAGTACCAAATCGCCATAATAGACTGCATCTAGGATGTCATCCGTGGTTGCAAATTTGCGTAATTCACTACGTTTCTGCGGGCAGTGTGGAGAGATATGACCTTTTGCTCCCCAAGTCCAGCAGTTGCAGTCCTTGAAACTTTTATTGGCTCGAGTATGGGCCCATCTGAAAGTCCTCCTGTAGGGGTTCTCTCTATGGATCTTGCATGTGTTCGTCTAGATCCTTGGTATGAACCCTTGTTGGTCCGGTCTTCTATCCAAATTTGTATGTTCGGATTTTTTATTTGGACCACCACAATCTTCTCCTGAAAGCGGTTCATCTGGAACTCCTAGGATAGGAGTCACTACTTTGCTTCTTCCTCTTCCTTGGCTCGCTTGATTCTCCTATAATTGTCGAAAAATTATTGTTATCACAGTAGAGAGGGGTTCGTTGATCTTACGTCTTAGCTTCTTCACGTTTTTCTAGATGGATGCTTGATAGCACTAATCCTTCAGCTTGTCTTTAAGAAAATACATTCTCCTTGCAACTGAATCCAGCTGTTCTTTGGGTACTTTGTTTGACTGGATCAGCATTTCCCTCCATGGATTGCAATCTTTGCAAAGAACATTGGTGCTACTTCTTCTGTTGCTACTCCACTCTGGAAGAAATATTTATGAAACCAATTGATATATTCATCTGCTGCTCAAATACTCTTTAGTTCAAGGTAAAAAAAGAGCTTGTGCATCCTCTCTAGTCTTTTCTGCTCTACTTCCTTCAAAAGTATCCATCTCCGATGAAGTGTATCTTGATAAGCCTTCCTAGACGATCTGTTATTGCGCTCTTTGAATCTCTGGCAAGGATACTGACTTTGGTATCTTCTAGGGTGTTGTCCCATCCAATCTTCACTGAACCCTCCAAGCTCAACTCCACTAGTTTTATGAAGTTTTCTTTTATTGAGTTCTAAGGTAGTTGTCGCTATCTTTACTTTCCTTCATTCGATGATCCTGTGGAAGACCATTAGAACCTGTACTTCTCTCCAAGTGATTTTGTTGGTTCGAACATTGACTATGTCCACAATTCAGCCAATTTCAGTAAATTTGATAGATCTGCCCTTGTAACTTCTATTATTTCATGGAGCTAATGACTTCTCGAATCATATCGTCTCCTTTCTTCAGCTTTGGAATCTCCATTGCCTTTCCCTTCTGATGTATAAGACATATTGTTCCAAGGGTATCCCTGATTCGCTCCTGTCTGGATCTGGATGTCTTAGGACTCTTCCTTTGGTTTCTCTTTAGATCTGCAATTTCTGATTTCAAATCTGTAAGATCCTTATGTAGATCTGGAAGGAACTCATCCACCTTTTGGCTCAAGGTTTCTATTTTTATAGGTATATGAATTAATTTATGACCATAGTTTTGAATTGTCTTTTGAATTTCTCTCAAATTTTGCTAGATCTTCGAGGTATCCAGCTTGAGTCTTTCTAATTAACTCCTTTAATCATAATTTATAGAACTATATTAGTGAAGGATATTATCCGTTCCGTTTATCCTTGCTGGTAATCTACCATGGACTTCAGTTGCTTATATGTTTTTCATCGTATTTCCTGGTAACACCTTCTGAGTCTGGTGAATTTTCCGCTTCTTCTTGTTCCTCCTCAGTAAGAGGTTCAGGATCCGGCTTTATGGCCTTCTTTAGAATTCCTAAGGCGAAATTCTTTCTTGTTTTTGCAAAATCTGGAAATACTCTTGGTTGTCACTCGAACCCTCATTCGGTGTTTGGAGATAATCTTCTCCCTTTTCTAGAATTTTCATAAAGAAATCCCATCTTCGATCTTTCAGAATCTGAAAGTATTTCCTGTTGTAACTCAAACTTCCATTTGGTTCCATTCTCTTTAAGAGTCTCCTCCGTTAGTGGAAAAATATCTAAATGCAATATAAATAAATATTTCTTCAATAAACCTAAGGTCTGATATCATTCTATCCACTAGTCCCTTGTAATTGGGGTGTCCCAATAGGAGGCACCTATCAGTTTGCTAACCCTAAACTAGTGACTTCTCGGCCAGGCCCTCAGAGGTCACCTCTTATGGAGAGTTGCACTTCGGGACTGGGCAAGGTCGCCACATGTCACGCATTAGAGGATCGGGGTTTTTTTATAAGCTCTAATACCATTTTTGACGAGCATGATATTAGCATGCAATTAGAGATGAATCGAGACTAAATGTGCAAATTTTATGAAAGCTATGGAACTAAAACTATTAGCCCGAAAAAAAAAAAAGGACCAAAAATGAGTACTACCCCAATCTTATGGTACCAATTCAGCCTTCCCCCCCCCCCCCCCCCCCGAGATTTTACTCAATCTTTATGTGTGAATTTTGGCTCCTTCACAATATATTTTTGCCAAAATAATAAGAGTTAATTACATTTAGACCCCCTATAAAAATATAAAATTATATTTTCTCTCCAAAAATTTTTAAAATTATACTTAACTCCCTCCGAGAATTCTCTATTTACGCCTAACGACTTTCGTTAGGATTTGGACGAAAAATGCCGACTTTAACAAAAAAAATTACATTCAGTTAACATTCTCATGTAATAATTTTTTACTTATAAGTAAAAAATTGTAATAATGTTAATCTCATTCAACATATATATATTTTATATTTATCCCTATATAAGTATAAAATATATATATATAAATATTAAATGAGAGGTACAATTAAAATTTTATATGATTCTTTTTTGTTAGCGTTAGCATTTTTTATCCAAATCTTAATGGAATGGTCTCAACTGTAAAAAAAAGAATATTCGAAAAGAATGTAAATATAATTACAAAACTATTTTTTAGTAGAAGGTATAATTTTGAATTTTCAGAAGGAGGTCTAAGTGTAATTAACTCAAATACTAATAAATTAATTAGAAAAGTCGTAGCTATAGGGACATCAATTTTAAAATAAGTGTGCAAATGCTGACAATAATGTTAGATTATAAGAATGCCTGACGCGTGTGTGTCACTACAATAGTACTATCACTAGAATACTATTATCAAGATTGCATCATGGACGGATAGCAGACACAACTCTGAGTGGGAAGCTTTAAATTATGAATTATCCTTAAAAATAATCATTTTCTGTAAGTGGGATCTCCTTCTTTTCCTCCAATTCCCACCCAAAAAGGTGGTTGTCATTCTGAAGAAGAAAAACCAATAGGTTGGAGTTTGAGCTTTCAACTATGGCTTCTGCTCTGAGTAATTATTCATGCCTTGTGATGCATCGTTCCACTGAGTTTTCCTCCTCCCGTTTTCTTCCTTCTTCAGCTACTCCACTAGTGGGCTGTAAGCCAAAAGGGTCTTCAGTAAGGTATTATTTCAGGCATGGTTGTCTTTGGTAAATTTGAATTTGGTTTAAGAATTCTTGCCATTAACATGAATTCTTGTAACTGCCCATCTCTTTGTAATGCCCCAACGCATGATGATGGAATCAAGATTGAAACTTTCTTAGTGCTGGGGTGTTTTGAGTTGAATGCTTAGAGTTAGATTATGAAGGGTTCTGTTCAAATTGAGTGGAAGTGTTTCTGATTCAAATTCAAGGTTTGGATTCCTTGTAGATATGGAGTGCTGTTTCCTTATTAACCCCATTCATTTCATTCCCAAGTCCATTCCTTTGTAGCTTTTTTCTGTTATCTATCTCTGTTAATTATGTTCTGTTTTCCTCTGTGCTAATTATATCATTGCCGGCAATGTTTTACTTGTTTACTTCTCTTATTATAGGCGTTGCAGTGTCAGAGAATATTGTTAAAACTGTCTCATTGTTATTAATAAAGTTTCATACTATTAAGTTAAATTTGTAATCTCTTCATTTACTTAATATGCTGATTCTGTGAGAATTTTCTTGATGTTATGTATATAACTGTCAAATCATAGCATTTCTCTAATATTGTTCTAATAGTTCCTCTGTAAATGAATGAAATTGCTTGGTTCAGCAGCAAAACATAGTGAATTCAATTTACCAGTAGTACCATGGGAAACACTCTTTTATGCACGGGAGTAATACATATTATGAAATTGATTAATGGTTTAGGTAAATTTTGACAAGGGCATGTTGGAGTTTTATCTGGTTTGATACTTTTGAGCTGAATATAGGTGCCAGTCATCCACGAGTACTGATGAAAACAAAACAACCAAAAGCATGAACTTATTAGACAATGCAAGCAACCTCCTTACAAACTTCTTAAGTGGAGGAAAGATTGGATCTATGCCTACAGCTGAAGGTGCAGTTTCGGATCTTTTTGGCAAACCACTTTTCTTCTCCCTGTATGACTGGTTTATAGAGGTACTTCTTTAAGCACCATTTTATGTTATCTATAGTTGCATTTGTCGTAAAATTGTTCATGGAATGGCTTGGCATACTTAAAATTTGTATACTTATTCAATACTGAATTCAGGAGATATTATATGTTCATTGATTTTGTTTCTTCCACAACTCTATCTTCCTTTCGTGTATAGTATTTCCAAAAAATGAAATTGGTCAATTTAGCACTATATCATTATATTAAACATAAAGATGGGATGATGTACTGTCTTGTAAAATAGCCTTTCAAAACAAAAGCTTAATTTTCTTATGTGGAAGTAAATGCTTTGGAAGCGGGTGCTTGGTTGTGAGTGCAGCTACTTCTAATTTTCTTTTGGTAGTATTTATTAATTTTGGCTTCATTACTGATTTTGTTTGCGGCTCTAATTCCCTTTTAATTTTTTGGACTTTGCAGCATGGCTCAGTTTATAAACTTGCTTTTGGGCCGAAAGCATTTGTAGTCGTTTCAGATCCCATCGTTGCAAGACATATTCTCCGCGAAAATGCATTTGCATATGATAAGGTATGACTTGTTTCTATAATCCTCTTCTACTCTCTTTGAAAATTTGTTTTCGTATAAGACTCATTTTATGGAAGCCATTTGGTCAATGATGCCAATGGTGCATTATTGTCTCTTGCATTGCTTTGCTGTGTTCTCATTTGACTGTATGGATTAGATAGCTGTTTCATCAGTATTTATGCAAACCTTTATGCATAAATCTCTTATGGTTATGGAATTTTCTGTAATCGAATTGGGAGATTCTGAGACATCTTTTTCTTTGCAATGTAGTCCAACAGAATGAAAATTTCTTTTTGATGGTAAATGAATAAAAGGATGCGTGTTGTATTCTCATATAACATTTAGATTAAAAATAGTGCATAAATGAGGTTTGGTCTTAATTAATTACGTATCGGACCTCATATCTATCAATAGGCAATGGTCAAAATTTGAATTACAAAAACTGTTTTTAGAAGGAATACTCCTAAAAAAAGAGGATGTTTCCCTTTTTCTGATATAATATATCAAGGAAAATCACTTAATGATTGTCCATACTCCATACCATTACTCTTGGGGATCGTTTCATTTCAGTATTTGAGTTTCCACCCTAAGTACTCCTATTTTTTTAATAGGAATCTTGGAGCTATGGGAATAGTTCCCTTTCCCATTATTTTGAAGCCTAAGGTTTTGCTCTTCATGAAGACCAAGCTTACAATCGGATATAAGTGAGTAATAGTTAGTTTTGACCCTCATTATTAAGCCAAACACTGACAACTTTTTGACACCCAAATTCTCTGTTTTACCACTTGACCCTGCATATGAACAAGTGAACTTTTCTTGAATGGTTCTGAAAAGATTCAATACATGTTGGAATTATGCACACTTAAGGTAGAGTTATAATTAAAATTTACTCCAGTGCTTAATCTAGCTTTTCTGGAAGTTTTTAAAATTTTAAAAGATATGATGCATATGCAAAGAGCATCTATTTAAAATCTGTTTAAAGACAGAAGATCTTATGGATTTAAAAAAGTTTTAGGATGCTGCGAGGATTGATCGTACTTATCGTAGCTTTTATTGAGGCTTTGAAATTTATGATACTTATGCATATAATATCTGTCTACTCACCTCTGGTTAAAGACAGAGGATCATATGGATTTCATATAAGTTCTACGATGCTAAGACGATTCATGGTAGTTAGCTCTGCTTGTTAGTTAGTGGCTCATTCATGAATAGCTTGCATCAAGCATGTTGGTTTACTGTTCCATGTAACCACAGCTTTACAATCGGTTATACCTTTTAGCAGAGAACGAACTTCATTGCCTCAGGATCATTATAATTGTGGGCATTCTTCAAGAGGGCTTCTTCTTAAGATTAGATGCCGAGATCATGACCACCGAATAGTATCTGATTAGTGGCTATAGCTTTTGCATTTTG
Source organism: Sesamum indicum (assembly GCF_026168435.1). NCBI lineage: Eukaryota > Viridiplantae > Streptophyta > Magnoliopsida > Lamiales > Pedaliaceae > Sesamum > Sesamum indicum. Next base: position 7,502,435 of record NC_142668.1, read on the forward strand.
ACAAGCCAAAAGCATAAGGACATGTAAGATTATATGGCTAAAGGGCGAAAAATCACTAACTTCAGGAAAATGGCACTAGCCATAATTAGTCTGGAGATGAAATTAAATATAAGACAGCGGGTGATTACAAATTAATTAAGACTCTTATTTTGCAGTGGTCTGTAAGATGTATTGGAAAAACTGAAAATTCTATTTTATTACCTATTTGGAAGAAAAGTTAGTTGTAGATCCCGTTCAATATACATAAATATATGATACTCTGCAAATTGACAAAAGCAGCCCCAGCACTAAATCTGAAACGAAGGTTAAAAAACATAAAGATAAAGTTGTAATCGGATGTTTTCAAAGGACAGTATTTATGTACTGACGATGGTGCTTTTGTACTCTAGTATAGGTGTTTAGAAATGCTAACTATTATGATTAATTGTTTTAACTCTTGCTTTTGGTAGTTGATCATAAATTGAGTAACTTATTGTTGGATGTGCTTATTCATTTGCATACTCATTGTTGACGTTATTACACACCTGAAAGATGCTGATATTTTGAGTATATGCATATCACTATCTAAGGAAGCAAAAATATCCAAATATGAAAAAGATATTGAAAATATTTCAAGAATAGAATATATTGAGTCTTGATGTCCCTATTCAATTTTTCTTCCACATCTTTAGGCTATAAATTTTATGGTATAAATTTCTAATCTAATGTTTGGGGTGCCATCATAAGGTTGCATCTCAAAATCCTTGTTAACATTGCCCAAAGCCTCTCCTCAAAATTACAAATTCCGGATTCCAAGCATATAGTCTTGATTGGTTTCAATTAGCATGACTTTATGGGACCAAACCTCACCATCATTGCCTCAATGATTTTACACTTTGTTCATAAGTAAAGCACAGAGTTGCTCTCTACAACATTCGTCAAGAAAGTTGTTTCACTGTTGATACCGGATATTATTGAACCAAATTAGGAGTAAATCATAACTTCTATAAATTCTTTCTGTTTCTCATAAAGTATTTTCTGATTGGCAATTCCAATAACATTATATAGGGTGTCCTTGCTGATATATTGGAACCAATAATGGGGAAAGGACTTATACCTGCTGACCTTGACACTTGGAAGCAGAGGAGAAGAGGTGAGCTATTACCACTTGCATAATTCATTTATTTTCTGTGTTCGTTCCATTTAATGTTGTGATAGAATTTCAGCAACGCTCTAAATTCCATGATGGACTTTGTTGACATTATTCTTGTACTTCACCATAAATCCACATTTGCAATAGTTTTGAATTGTTGTTCACATTTCAAATCTTCTTCGTTATATAACTGATAGCAACATCTGAGATTCTAGAAAATACCATGGAAATTATTGCATATTATACCCATAGTTTTTATAGGTGGAGACTTGGACTCTGAATCCTCTAAACCATATGATTCACTATGTAATTATTATTCTAGGAAGCAAATTTTTCTATTTAGTTTACAGTTGGTTTGTTTTCTAGGCCATGCTTTGAAAGAATCAAGTGAACAATGTAAATGTTAACCAAACTAAATGATGTAGTTTGGCGTTCTAGTCGCAAGATAAACTGAGAAAATTGGAGAAAAACTAGAAGTAAAAGAATACATAAATTTACAGGTTGTACCTATGAAAACCTATATCTGGAGACTGAGACAATTAATTAGTTCACTAAACTATCGTTCTCCCAAATCTCTCACCAGATCCTAACTCCTCCTTCTAAAACTTGTTCATAAGAAAAATCCAAGCTGCAATCTCCCTAGTTATAGGCAGCATTAGGCAATTAGAGTAGAATGGAAGTGCAGAGCAGAAAGTAGGAAATGTGAGGAATTGGGATTCTCTAGTCTCTAGAATGTTCGAGATAAAACGCATATGATTTTCTGTTTTTACTGAATTATTAATCTTATATTAGCAATTTAAAGTTTGCAAGTCAAAATCGTGAACTTTTTGGCACCTGCAATTTGCGGTTGACTTTAAAAGTCTCAAGCTTGGCAAGCTGAATATTGAGCTAAAAGAGGTTTTAGCTCAAGTTCCATTGAGCATGCTCTCAAAGCTGAGGTCATCTTCCTCTCCCAGTTGCAGCGGGGTTTTAATGGAAATAGGCTTGTTTTCTGGGCTGGATATGAAGGTTATGCTAATGTACTGGGAATAATGCTAGATAAATGGAATGTCAATCTCACTATTTACAATATTTTAACTGCAGTTATAGCTCCTGGATTCCATTCACTTTACTTGGAAGCAATGGCTAAAGTATTCACGGATTGCTCAGTGAGAATGATAGCGAAATTTGAAAAGCTTTTAGAAGTAGAGGCTTCAAGAGGAGAGAAAAAGATAGACTTGGACCTTGAAGCCGAATTTTCTAGTTTGGCGCTAGATATCATTGGACTTGGTGTGTTTAATTATGACTTTGGTTCTGTTACCAAAGAGTCCCCGGTGATTAAGGTATTCTTAGACTGTTCCCTTTTAAATTTTAACCATTGTAGATTCTTCATTTGTCTTCCTGTGTATGTTGAAGGTTTTCTTTCCTTTTTTCCTTTTCTGATATGTGCTCTTATTTGTGCTCTTTCTTTGTTGTAGAGAAGAAAAAGAAAAGCATGCTCTATGTTTTTGTATGTATGATCATTTGTGCGTCCGATACGCACGAGATTCTTTATCCTTTTTTTTCTTTTCATTTTTAAGATTTCCTGGGTTGGCACATTTCTATTAGTTTCAAAACAAATTTTGGTGTCAGGCTTTAATTTTGACAATACTCATAGGGCTGGTCATTAGATTGGCTATAACAAATACAAGTAAAGTAACTATTGTTTCTTAAGCTCGAATAAGATTTGGCTCAAAATTGTATCATTCTGATAGTTTTGGATCCATTTCCTTCTGTAAGCTGCTGCTAGAGTTTCTCTTAGCTTCACAAATTTTCTTGTGTAAGCTGCTGCAAGTGTTTTTCTTAGCTTCACACGATTCGCTCAATTTGAATTTCACTTAAGTTGGAAACAATGTCAGAGACCTGTCCACATCATAACACTACTTCAAGCCTGAAAGTGGTGCCTACTTTTTATGAGTTTCAGTTTCATAGTAGCGTTCCTTGTTCCCTCTCTTCTTGTTAATTGAGCATTATGAACCAATTGTTAGATGCTGTATTTTTTACTCGCAGGCTGTATATGGTACTCTTTTTGAAGCTGAGCATCGTTCAACATTTTACCTTCCTTACTGGAAAATCCCATTGGCAAAATGGCTTGTTCCTCGGCAGCGGAAGTTCCAGAATGACCTTAAAGTCATAAATGATTGTCTAGATGCTCTGATAAAAAATGCAAAAGAGACCAGAGAGGTGAGACAATATGCAGCTAGTTTCCAAAAAGTAGTAGAACCATATTGATGTTATTCTATGCTTAAGATAACAATGCTTGTGCATCATTAAGCATCCACAGTTAGAACTAAAATCCAGTTTATCTGTTCTTGAAATGTCATAGCAGTTGATATTTACCATGTAATATCTTTTTTATCTGTGTTAAAGTCAATGCTGAAACTCAAAATTTCAAATTCAAACTTCTAAATATCCAAGGAACTATTTTCTTGTCATCCAGTCTTGTAACTTTCAAGTTCTGTGTAAAACCTGATCGGTATTGGTTTCTGCATTTCATTGATGGATGTGAAATAGCTACAGCAATCTCAGGACTTTAGAATTTACTTTATGCGCAACTTGGCATCACTTGATAAGCCGTTGAAAAATGGGGAAAGATTTTTGGATGAGGAGATGATACTTGTGATAAATATTCTGATAAAAGTAACTGTTTTTTCTTTCTTGCATGCACGGTTCACTTAGTATCCAAACTGAGGTTTGCATTGCCTAAAGTGCGTATATCCTTTGCATTTTGTCCTAGGAAGCTGATGTTGAAAAACTGCAACAAAGGGACTATTTGAACATCAAGGTATGCTACATCCAGGGCCTGAAATGACAACCAAGTTTCATCTACTTTTGGCTTTGAAAGATTAGAATATGTATGTTTTCAGCTTCCGGAGACCCTGAAATTGAATTTCGGCACCGTAACTGAAAAGTTTGCAGGACGCTAGTCTCTTGCGTTTTTTGGTCGACATGAGAGGCGTAGATGCTGATGATCGTCAGGTAAAGAATTCCAGCCCCCTATGCCTCTGTTGATTCTTTGAAAAATGAGAAGGTGGTTTCTTTTCTTTTTTGTTCTTTCTTTTTTATTTTGTGATGAACCAGATGGTGATATCTTATTATGGAATAATGTATGCATAATTTTGAGAGAACTCTCCCGTTGGACGTATGTACTCTACATATTTATGCTATGGCAGACACATGTTTTGTCTTGGGCTAGTTAATAGCATTTGATATTCCTTGTGGTTGTCACTGATGAGATGTCATCTTATAATTCATTTTTCTCTGTTGAATAGCTAAGAGATGACCTAATGACGATGCTTATAGCTGGACATGAAACAACCGCGGCTGTCCTCACGTGGGCTATTTTCCTTCTTGCACAAGTATGGTATTTTTAATTGCAAAAAACTTAATTTTACTGGACGTAGGCATATTAGATTCTTAGAGATCAGTGATTTTGATTATTGTACCCAGTTTCGATAATTATTCATTCTTGTAATAGCAAAATTGATTCACGTGCTGCAGCACCCAGCCAAAATGAAGAAAGCACAAGCCGAGATTGACCTGGTGCTTGGAAAGGAGAGAACAACATTCGAAGCAATTAAAAAGTTAGAGTAAGTCATGGAGCTCTCCAAAACTTTTCTATTTTGCAGACGAATTGCTCTTTCATCCATTTAATAATGCTTATTACGAGTCATCGTAGGGTTATAAGATATGATTATGAGATAATTACAACCATTCTTCCACTTAAGCTATGTCAATAAGTCCCTGTTAATCATGATTTATGTTAAAATGGCATTAAAATATTTATTGAATTGAAAAGGAAAATTTAGCATCATTTGTCTCTCAACTACATCGGCATTTGTGGTTGGATAACTGTTTTTCCTTTTAACTATCGGGAAATCCTTGCAAAGATGGCCTAGATAATTTACACAGATTTATCGATGTAATATATATAATTAGTCAAGATAAAAATGTAAAAGCCGACAGTTAATTTCAATACCTCTTTTATTATTTTCAATCAAAAGAGCCTAGTGTCTATATCTTTATACATCACATTATTAATTTTTTTGCAGCCAATCAATAAAATTGGTTGGTCACGACAAATATAAGGCTGAAAAGAAAAAGAAAGATATTATTCTTATTTTCCCTTCACTTTGTGGTCCCTCATATTTTTTGCTCTATTTGGACCAGAGAACTGAATGCGGAAAAAATTTCAAAAATAAAACACAAAGTTGTATTATTGAAAGTAACAAAAATTTCATTCCCAGTAACTAAATACGTGTTCAAATATCATACTAGAGAGATTGCAAAAATTGGGTGTATATTTTGTATTCAGGTTCTATTTTCTTTAGTAATTTTAGAAAATTTCTAATCTTTTACGTCATTCAGGTCATACGAAAAACTTCACTTAAAAACTCAATTTTCAATGCTCTCTCTATTTGTATTTTATAAAAGCACAAAAATGTCTTGCAAGCATAAAATTTGGATAAAAATATATATCTTACATGTGTGTGGTTCAACTATGATAATGGACAATTATGTCCGACTCAAATTTGAGAATGAATACGCATTCAGAGCAGCATGTTCCCGAAGTACAACATAAGAACTAGTAATCTACAGACCTGGATGCATGATAGTAGTTGAATTATATTCTCTTGTATCTGATATTACATGCCATTATTTTGGCTGAAATATCCATTTTGTGATGTTCGATGGATTCTTTTTAGAATTTGAAATCACTGAAATGCAAACCGAAACCATCAAGATAAACTTTAGATGTTGTTTTACTTGTCCTATCTTTCTTTAGGTACTTGCGACTTATTGTTGTGGAAGCTCTACGTTTGTACCCACAGCCTCCGTTGCTTATTAGACGGTCTCTCATGTCAGACACATTACCAGGTGTGTTTTGTGCTAATAGATTTATTAACTTAAATAACACAATATCTAATTGTTGTGATAAATGGACTCCGAAACTCAAATTTTATGTCATACTTATCAATTTAGTGAAAAAATTCTGTTGTTATTGATTTTCTTCTCCATGGACGCCCTCTTAAAAGTGAAGAAGTTATTTAAATGACTAATGCCCTATGTTAGCATGCATCAAGGTGTTGCTTTTGGGTTCAAATTAGAGGGGGCCTAAGTCTAATTAAAATTTATAAATCGTGGTATCAATGATAATATTAATAGGCATTCTTCCACATCAAATATGCGTATATAGATATTATCAGTATGAAATAAATGCATCATAAGATGTAAAATTCTAAAAAGTTAGTAACATTATGAAAATTATTATTTTCATATGACTTTGAAACAGAAATAGTTCATGAGTAATGGTTAATGGTGAAAAGAAAATAGCCATTGTACATGTAGCAATACATTAAATAAATCATATTGTAAAGAATCCAAAAGAGGATTATCAATTTCATGGATAGATACAACATTCACAATAATTGAATTTTATCAAATGATATTGTGGATAATATTCTGATTTGGCCAATAGTATCATATCCCTATGATATAAGCCGATATTTATGAATATTATCAGCAACACATGCATTGCACTGCGTATTATTCAATATTATCATGTATCTGTTGATACTCTAAAGCATGATTGAGATAATAGAAATCTGACACACTAGGAATATAATAAATATCGGATGATATTATTGGATCTGCAAGGCCTGATAAGGACATATCGGCATTGGATAATTGTTTATCTTCAAGAATTCAGTAATTACATACACAATAACAATGATCGGTAGTTTCTTCTTTCTTTTTTTTTTCCTAAAATATGTGTATCCCATGGCTCAAATTCTTCCCTGCAGGTGGTTATAATGGCAACAAAGATGGATATGCAATCCCACCTGGCACTGATCTATTTGTTTCCGTACGTCTTTTCCTCTCTTGCTAAGTTTACGAACTCGATGACACAAGTTGCATTTTCTTGTGACTATTATGAATAGATATGTACAGTACCACTTATTTAAAGGCAATACAAGCATAAAATTCAAGTCAGTGAATACCACTGATAACCTCTGTATCTACATTGAAATATTAGTTAACGGCTGCTACCATCAGAACGATCCCAATATCGTCTATATTTATTAAATAATTATGTTAAACCTGATTCCTTCAGGTATATAATCTCCATAGATCTCCCCATTTTTGGGATAATCCCAACGACTTTGAGCCGGAGAGGTTTCTCATGCAGAAGCTGAGCCAACTTGAAGGATGGGCTGGTTTTGATCCATCTCGTAGCCCAGGAGCATTATACCCAAACGAGGTAATCGATCTACTATTTGATTTTCTCTTTATGTAAATACAATCTTAGGGTCCAAGTTTAGCACACACTTTAAACATAACTAGTCTTACAATCTTTCCGTCACAAATATGATGATGATCTCAAAATAAGTTTTGGGTAATTATACACCCCCTCATCTATCGATGAATTGCAGTATCTGTCTCGACAAGTTGAACAATTACGCTAAAACCCAATATCACTAATGTTTTTATTACAATGGGGGTTAGCAGTGAAATTATCCATGTACGGTTAGTTTCTAGAAGTTGACTATAATAGAGAGAATTTTAGTGTAATCATCCACAACATCTTGGAAGATAAAGCTTGTAAAAACAAGATACTAACCACGTAATCTAAGCTAGAATATGTTGTAATACACTTGTTTCCAACCACAGGCGAGATACGACATGAGGGGAGTTGCTCATGTAAGAATTGCATGGATTGAATTGTCAACTAAGACACATGAGTTAAGACTATTGAGCGTACTCTTACACAAGTGGAGACTGTAAGAGTGGCGAGAGAACTGTAGACCGCTTCCTGTTCCGTGCCTAGGCATCTTGCATCATAAATACCCCAATTTTGTGATTAAAAGTGAAGACCATGATGTCCTACCTAGATACCATGAGTGTTGTTTTGACATTTGTTGTTGTACAAGCATTACATAAAACATCATATCTTGCATGCACAATCCTGAGGAATTTGTTTTGACATTTGTTGTTGTACATACTTCCTCTAATGCATCTCTTGTTGATGCGATAAGATTATATCAGATTTCGCCTTTTTGCCTTTTGGAGGAGGGCCAAGAAAGTGCGTTGGTGACCAATTTGCCCTCATGGAGTCAACCATAGCACTGGCAATGTTATTACAGAAGTTTGACGTCAGCCTGAAAGGATCCCCGGAATCCGTAGAACTCGTTACAGGAGCTACCATCCACACCAAGAATGGACTGTGGTGTCAACTAAAGAAGAGGTCGTCTCTTAATTGAACATCAGGGATGCAACAGCATGAGTATATCAAACTAGTTGACTCAACTATGTGAAATCCTGTAGAAGGAAGCAGTTCTCTTCATTTTTAGTGTTCATTTAACATCGGCTCCTAGATTTTGCTAGGCCAATCCAGCCATCGGCACCAAAGACACGGTTCTGTTTTTAATATGAAACAGGTTGCTCGTGCTAAAATATGAAGTTTGACAAGTATTACTACCTATTTATCCTTTTTAGAAACCGGAAGAATGTAAAAGAGGGTCTTCGACCACACCATTGAAGCAAAGATAAGAGTAGCCTCTACTAAAATTGTGAAATGAAAAGAATTAAGTCAAATTTATTTGAATATGGTGTGTGAGAGCAATGGACATCATAAATGGACTTTTGATTATCAAATCCATTTAGAAAATGGACTTGCAAGTGATCATGTAGTAGCACTAAAGAACTTGTTGGTTATTGTTACATGTTTTTCATCACATCGATTGGGAGAGGGGCATCAAGTTAATCGGAATACTTGCACTTGCCACTGAGTTTAGCAGAGTACTCTCAACAACAGAAGGAAAGCATTTTATGAGATCCTGCAGTTTACATTCAGCCATATCAAGTTCTGGGTGACGCAGTGTCAACTGAACTAAGGACCTGTATCATTCGACTTGACATGAATACATGACGATCGGTCAATCTTGCAGAAGGTTGTCGAACTTTAGTACGAAATAGAAACCTGGTGAGTGAATGAGATATGGTGGAGACCAACACAAAAGGAACCTACACACCATACCAACGCAAGGAAGCTGAATGTGTACTACGATCCTACTAGATGTGAATTCTTCCATTTCTGGCATATATTTTCTAGTTCGCCGCAAACACAACCATGGAACTAATTACAATCATACTGAACAGCATACCCCTGACTTTAAGTGGTCCTAATTACTGTAAGTAACTATTGATACACAGCTATAATCAACTACAACAGCAAACCATAATATAGAGTTTGCTCGACCGGATAGGATTAAGTTAACAGCTGCCCTTCTAAGTTCGGTTACTACACAGTCAATCAAGAGATAATCCTCTAAATTTCCGTGAGCGACTCTGGATGTAATGTTCTGTATTAAAATTGAGGTCCCATCGCCCTGACAAAGCTGTTAGCCACTCTTCTGCAGAAAAAAAATAGAAAAAAGAAGGGGAAAAAGGGAACAAGGGATTTAGCTCTGTAGAACAATATGTAACTGATGCAGAACTGAAATCTGAGAATGTATGATGGTATTTAAGAACAAGAATTTGTGAACAAGGAAAAGTCAGTTCAGATATTCAAGACTGAGAAAGTGTAAGTTAGATAAATCAGTATCAGCAGCTCTTGAAAATTGAGGATATAATGGTACCCACCTCAAGGGGGAGGAAGATCATTGTCAAGCATGTCTAGGTGCATCATCATGCAACTGGGCAGATCTCACGTTCGGATCCTCCTGCCAAGGAGGTATGATAAATGAGCTGCAGATCAATAAGTTAAATCAGACCAATTTATCAACCTAACTAACCCGAATTCCATAGCCAAAACTTGGAGTGCGGAAAAAATCCATTTGTCCCTGCAAGAATGGAGGCATGGAAATTTTGCCCAAAATTAAATGTGAATTCACCGAAACAAACATATTTGAGGTACAAGAAAACAAAATACCAATCCGTGTATGGCTGGTTGAGTGCCATAATAACCATCATGGGTAGGTGCAATAGAGTTCAGCTGGCCCTAAAGAAGATCACAATATCAGGATTCCATTAGCACAACACTACTTCCAAATATTAGTAACTAATTTTTCTGATGGTCATGATTATTGACATACGAGTCCTTGAATGGTCTGCTGGTTCCCATAGTAATTATCACGCGTTGGCGCCATTAAGTTCAATTGTACCTTCCAAAAAATAGCAGTAAGTTATGGATATACAGAAGGAATTCAATCCTCCTATATGGCTATATCACTTTGAGTAAATTCCTTACCATTCCTTGAACACCTTGTTGAGCACCAAAAAATCCATCAAGATTGACTGGTCGGGAATTTAATTTCTCCTACACAAAGAAACATCAATTGACATAGAACACATATAAATGCAGGTTGAAAAGCACTAGAAAATTTGGTTTTACTGCAGATAATATCAGCTACCAACACACTACACTTCATAGTTTCAGGTGGAAAAGAACTAGAACAGAGTATCCACTAACAACATACTTTTTCTGCTTTCACAGAAAGACGAATTCATTTCAATTAGTATAGGTTATTAAGATTCAGTATCTTATACTAAAGTGCAGTATATAAATCTGAACTTCCAAAAGACAAACCATTTGTTGCAAGCTCTCCGGTGTGCCGACTGTTATAACATCTGGCTCCATGTTTACCTGCAACAAAGATAGAATAGTAGTTAGAATCATGGAAAACATGAAACACAGCATATCACTTTGATTCACGACAAACCTTTCTTTTCTTAGTTGAACTCTTCTTCTTATTTGTCTTGCTCAAATTTCCACTTTGAATGTCTTCTTCAATGCACAGAAGAGCTGGTGACGATGAAGGGCCAGCTTCCAGAAGATTCTTACAGGAGTTGTTAGCATTCAAACAGGTTTCAAAAGCATCATCGAGAGCACGAAGTGTCAGATTATAACTCTCTTGTGAAAATGATCCTTCTTCACCCAATTTTATTGCCCTTTGACAAAGATCATTATATCGTTGCAGCCTCGACTGCACCTGTTCAGACCCTTCTCCCATTGGGTATCTGCTCTTAGCATCTTTAGTCCACCGTTTCAAAATATATTGCGACGGAATATTAGAAATGCCACAGATTTGAAGAACGATCATTGCATGTCTACAAAGAAAACCTTTAAATTCAAATAAGCGGCATATGCAGGACACTTCCGATTTCAATTCATTCAATGTGACAATGAATTCTTGATTCCTTTCAAAATCTTGAACTTTAAAAGTAATGGTTGCATCAACTTGTTCCTCCCTCTTAGGTATACAAGCTACTGCACCCAAGACCTCAACTTGAAATTTCCTGAATACAGCATGAGTATACAGCCCAGCCACATGCTTCTCAAATGGTGACGGAGACTTCAAAGAAGGCTGTTTGTTCCATGTGTCAGAAGATGCCTTTGCTTCCTCTTCATACCTGTCCTGCAGAATTGCTTCATACTGTTTTATGAACTCTTGCATGGTGGTCTTCTTATGTACATACTTGTCAAAGAAAGAGTTCACACTCTCTGATCGTTGACCTGTAGACATCCCAGCAAAAAATCCGTCTTTCATAAAGTTAGGCACCCATTTTTTACGATCTTCATACAATGATTGCATCAACTCATTCTCTTTTAGTCCAAATCTGTTCACCAGTTTATGCCACCTCTTATCAAACTCGTCATCCGTCCATGACCTATAAACACATTTTTCAAATTTAGACATGAAATTCTCATTCTGTTTGATTACATGATTCAATGTTTCCGAAACCTTTCCCATGATGTTCCACAAACAGAAAAAATGAAGAGTGGATGGAAAAGCATCCGCAGTTACAGACTTCATAACCTTGTCTTGGTCAGTGATTATAATTTTCGGAGCTTGACCACCCATTGCTTTCAACCATGTTTGCATGACCCACGAAAATGTGGCTTCACTTTCATCCGAAACCAAAGCACATCCAAGTAGCATGAACTGATAATGTTGATTGACCCCAACAAAAAGAGCTAGAGGCATTTTATACTTGTTTCTCACATAGCTAGTATCAAAAGACACAACATCACTAAAATTGGGGTAATCATGCCTGCTTTTGGCATCAATCCACAAAAGATTTTTCAGGCGTTGATCTTCACCAACATCGACTGCATAAAAAAAGTTGGAATTCAGACTCTGCATCTGGACAAAAAAATCAAGTAACATATTTGCCTCTCCTGCATCCATTGCCATATTCCTTCCCTTCTCAAAATGGCTTCTGGAGTCATGTTTAAGACCAACTGCACTTTTATATTCAGCAAACTGTCTAGCCATTGCCGCGTACATCCTCCTGGTTTGTTCACTTACAGCTTGGGCAGGTAATAACTCATGGTTATGCTCTTTCTCAAATCTATGTATTATCCATTTCCCATCAGACCTTCTCTTAACATGCATGCTTGCTTTGCAATCAGTCTTTGCACATGCTCGCCGACCTGTAGCATTCTCTGCATCCTGATTGCTTCCTTGTCTACTTCGTGGACGGTTTAACGATTTCTCATATTCACGCTTTGTGCCATATCTAGAGCATGCAAATTTGGCATCAATGAATTCTCTTGATGTCTTTGAACGGCGACTGTTCTGAATCGCAGTATTGAACCCCACAGACCTAGCATATTCCTGATAAAAAGCATAGGCATCCCCATGTGACCCAAATTCCATACCGGGAAGTGGCTCAAGAATCGTCACGTCTTTAAAATCTATATCATGTATGGGAGAATTCACATCCTCCGCATCTTCAATTTGTAACTTTTCCTCAACATCTCCCATACTTCCACCAACTCCATCTACATTGAGTGGTTTCTCTTCACCATCTAGCATATTAACAATTCCATTAGGTTCTTCTTCTACTTCCTTATCATGTCCTCCAGAAGGCAACCTAAGATCTATATCCATGGTAACAACTGTTCTTTTTTCCCTTCTGCAAAAGACTGTTCTGCAGCAACCTGAAAGAGTATTTATGATTATGCTAAATACAGCAATTAACAAATGAACTTTCATGTAATGTTTCAATATTTAATATAACTTCAACAAATGTTGGCAAAATATCTATGTCGTGCTCCAGTAAGAAAACTATGTGCCCAAAAGACTCAAAGAAACCATTCACCGATTTCAAGAAACAAGCATTTGGAAACAACAAAGTTCATCACGATTTTTAAACTTCAGAGAGATCATCTACTTAAGTGACTCCAGTGCGGTGAGCTAATCACATTACATAATTACTTCTGGAAAAAAGTTTTGTTCTACCAAGAACTAGTTTGTAACTTAGTGGATACTCATTTTCTGAAATGTTAAAAAGTAGCACATCATGAAATGTCTTGCAATCCACATCCTTATAGTGACAAATAAGACTCACATCCAGTTGTAACCAATAAGAACTGCAGGACATGCACCAACAATGATATTCCCACCTAGAAGCAGCATTCTGATGCAAACTCAATTTCATCAATATTCTACCAAACCTATCAAACAGTTTTGGATTTATATATGGACAATGCCAAAACTCCAAGATTAAAAATATGGGTTAACTACAGGACCCTAACATATCAATTTTCTGTATGATCATAATACCAATAATAGTAATAATTGTTAAAGCTGTAATGGCCATTCAATTAACTCTTGACATGCCATAAGGAATGGACCTCCAACGTCACAGGACTATGCCATGCATCAAAGATGGTATTGCCGTTGAGAGAGTTTAAACTCAGTTCATTAGGTCCAACAGAAAGCCCTATTAAACTGTGTTGGTAAGATGAATCAGATTCTCTTCTTTCCTTGAGAAATTGAGACAAGGGAACAAACATTTAGAGTTAATAGTAAGTAATCATTTATGTGTCATGGAGGCTCAAAAGTATAGAACAGTCGGCACTGCATACTGGAAAATGCTTCAATCCCGAAGAATGACAAAACACAATTAGATTGAGTTGGTTTTTCCATTGATACATCCGATCCATCCCTTCCCCCCATCCCCTCTCTTTCTAAAACATGGCCAATTACGTTGCAATTGTACAGCCAAGAATAGATTCAAAACCAACATTCGAATACAACCCTAAACGTAACATGGAAAACACAGCTTTCTGCAACAAATACACGAGAAAAAAGAAAACCTTTTCGCCAAAAGGCAACATAAATAATCTGGTAATTGCTGGTGAAGAAAAGAAAAGTGAAAAATAATTGCCACCACATAAATAAGCGTGATACACTCCCCCCCAGCAAGAAAAAGCACCCGCAAGAAAAAGAGGGGGGGAGAAAAGACAAACGTGAAAAAGTCCCATGCTCATGCAAAACAATTCACATAGAAGAAAATAAAAAAAGAGGGAACACGGAAAAGAATCCGTAGAAAAGAAAAACTACTAAAGAAGATTGTATTGTTAATGCAGAAATAAGGGATTAATTTCAAGGACCAGCGAGCAAAGAATAATCGGGATGATTGTTGAATAGAAAGAAGAAAGAGGGAGAAGAAGGGGTTATGGAGGAGAAGGGGCAGTACCTGTAATTTTTATAGTTTACTAGTTGGATCTTCAGAACTGCAAATCCACGCGAGGGTTTGGGCGAGTCGACGATCTTCCCCCAATTTGGGAGATTAGGGTTCCCGAGATTTGATTTCCACTCGCTCCTTTCTAACAGTCTCTCTCACTCGCTCCAACCCTTTCTCTCTCTAGCGCGTGACTCACTCCTGTTCTGCCTTTTCCTTTTACGCACACCTCCTTAATTATCTATCTATTTTATCAATATGCTATCTATAAAAAAGGATTAATTACATTTTACACCCCTAAAGTATACCATCCTCATCAATTACCCCCCTAAATTAAAAATACTTTCAATTTCCCCCAATCTTTGTGATAATTCTTTAAAAAATAAAAATTAACAAAAATACCCTTGACTTTTAATAATATGATATATTCACTTTAATGCCCTCTATATCAATCAATTTGACTTCAATTCTATTCATTTACGATGTTAATAAATTAATATTAAGTTAATCACATATTTATAAGATCAACGTCAGTACTTTTAAATTAAAATAAATTTATAAATTTATATTTGTCAATTACACTAGATATAATTCTAATGATAAAAAATATTACAAGTGGTCGTCGAGTCTATTATTTTGGCACTAAAATGTCAAGTGATGTAATTTGAAAGTTAATGAGGTAGTCTCTTTTTTGTTTTTCTATGTAGTAACTTTATTTCACCCTTTGATCTAACCTAAGATCCAAGACCGTTAGGCCTGTCAACTGGCGTGCAATACCTAGACCTAGACCTAGACCCAAGCCTGGATCCATTTTGATAGTTATGACACATATCCGTACCTAATATTTTTACGATCTAGACTTGAACAACTATCTGCGGTAATAATTTTTTGGGTTCGGGTAGTAGAATACCAGCAGGTAAAATTCAAATATGCAAAAATGCATCTTTGTTCGTTAACTTAAAATTAGTGAATTTCAAAACTTTTGCTAATTATCAATACGACAAATTTGAAATGATTTTTTTTTGTATTTAATTAATTTATAAACATTGTAATTGAATAGACTTTACAAATTGATTGTATATTTAATAATGGAGGGCATTAATAGGAATATATCATATTATTAATAGTCAAGGGTATTTTTGTTAATTTTTTATTTAATTTAAAGGATTATCCAAAGATAGGGGGGTAAATAAAGATTTATTTAGTTTGCGGGATAATTGATGGGGGTAACATACATTAGGAGTGCAAAATGTTCACACAGGGAGGTTAATGACACCATCGCGTCAATTTTTTGTAAAGTCAAAAATGTCTTTAAATTGATAAGATAACTAACGGATTCAATTTTTAAAAATTTACATTAACTGATAAATTAGTTTCTTTTCTTTCTTTCTTTTTTTTAATGTAATGCACTGATTTATATATTTTATTTTTATATAATATATTTTAAAACGTAAAAAATTATTTATTATATGCACGCAGGAACAACTTGCCATAATGACTAGTTAACATAAAAAAAAAGGGCCCTCTAGATTCACAAACGGCAAGTAATGATATTGTCGCACTAATTTTAAAAAATTATAATTATACTCTTGATAAATAATTTCAAAATTTAATTATAATTATTTATTTTTCTTTTTACAAAAGTGACTCCACATTGTTTTAATATTATTAAACCAATTTTTTTGTTGTGTTGATTATACCTCCAGTTGGTTTTTTATTTGTTCTTTTCTTTTTTCTAAATATTATTTATTGTCTTATATATTGTATTCTTATTGATAACATATTTTAAAATATTAAAAATTATTAATTATATATAATATATTTTTACAACAGCTAGTTTTTATAAATAAAAAATAATTAGGGTGTGGGGGTTGGTTTAGGAAGATTTTAGATTTTTCTTAATTAAAACTTACAAGGAAAAAATTATCAAATTAATATGCATTTCAAATTTTTAAAAGATTATTTGAAAGTGATGATAAATTTAATTTTTAATAATTATATTTGGTATTTCAAAAAAATTATATTTTTAGTTCTATAATATAAAAAGTATTCGAATTTCGTTCCATGTTAAGAATCTCTTTTTTAATTAATTTTTAAAACCTATTTCCATTAATTTTTAATGTCACGTGCATATTATGTGATCGTCTTGAAAAGGAAAATTAGGTTAATATTGCAAATTCTAGTCCCAAAAATTGAATTTTTACAATTTTAGTTTCATACTTTATAACTTTAAGAATGTTTTTTTTTTAAAAAAAAAATTGTATTTATGACTTCAAATTCTTTTATCAATAGTAACTAAAAACTATTTATACACAATTTAAGAATATAAAATCCCAATAATACAAAATTAGAAAATTCACCTCTAATTACTTGATGCATTTATCTCTTTATTTTCTTAAAATTCTTTAAAAAAATTCACAAACATGTTTATTTCATTTTCTTTGTTTTTGGTCCATCGTAATTTAAAATACAAATTAAATTAATTAGGATTATACCACAAAGCATCAATAGTAGCATTTGAGTATAATATATTTTTTATTATTTTTCTAAAAATGAAACTTTTTCCAAATAATAAATAGAAGGCGACCAGAATATTTTTTTTTATTTGAAACGATGAATTATTATTAATTGAAATAATTCGATTATAATTGAAAAGGAATTTGGGCCAAAAACAAAACTCTTCTCTTTAGTGAAGAAGAAATTTTGGATCAAAACTAAAAAACTGGGACTATTTATTGAAAGAATCATAAAACTTGGGACTAAAATCACTAAGCCCTTAATTATGTGGACTGAAAATGCAAATTTTGACCTCTACTTTACCCTGGACTTTGAAACTAACAAACACGTGCTTTCTTCTTTTAAAAACAAAGAAAATTTGGATTTTTGGACTAGAATTTAGTGTAATTTGCATTTTGCACCCTAAAATGCTTTAACGAGGCACTTTACATCTTAAACTGGAATATTAGCACATTACACCTTGGAATTAGGATAAATTTGACAGATTGTACACTATCCATTTCTTCAACCAAAATGCTCATACGACCAAAGGGTAAAACAGTCCAAGATAAAATGGGGGTCATCAAATTTTGGTGTTTATACTTTATTATTAAAGGATAGCACCCTTTGATGTCTTTCATAATTGGTCCGCCATTTTTTTTGTTAATTTTAAGTTTTTAATACTATTTTACTGAATATAAACTCTTCTATCTTTTTTAATGACTTCTAGCTTCCTTCTCTCTCTAATATTTGTGTTTATGCAATTGGAATATATTTTAGCGGGAATCCAACCCGGATTGTTAGTTTGGAAGACTAGGGGTTATAGTCGACGTCGATTCAGCACTTTGAACATCTCTAATTGAAAACCGAACATGAAACTTTGATTTCATTCGGCTCCTTTATAGAATATGAGTAAATTTCTAGATGTAAGATATGAACAAAATGAACAAAATTATACCATAACACCTATATCATCTTTTTGTCTGAATATAAACAAAACGAATCGCTTTCTAGATGATCCTTCTAGAAGAAGGTGATTCTAACGATCTTTCTAGTTACTTCGTCCAAAATAATAATTGATTCTTAAGTTTCTAATTTAGTCACACACACTAGTGCAATATAAAATTGGTGAGACAATTGCCAATTTGCTTGGTGTAAGCACCATTGTGCGATGTTAGGCGCTAGTGCAGCACGCATGCGCATCAATGTACCTATCATTGTTGGCATGGTGCGACACCAATGTTGGCAATCAAGCAGGTAGACAACATGTGTTGGTAGATTGGTCAGTGTGCATGGTTATGGCATGCCTAGGCAGGCTTGCGGTGCATGTCTTGTGGGCTTTGTGTGGACGGTTGCAAACATTTGCCAAACAGTGTACATGCGAATTAAGGACTACGCGCTAGCAGTGCCTGATACGTACTTTTCGGGTGTTGCGCGCACAGGCAGGACATTGTGCAGAGTTGGCTAGATGCGCACACATAGGCAGCACGCATCGTGCGAATGAAAGGATGTTGCTAGCGCAGCTAGCCCCCTACATGCGATAGGCTCAATAGACAGCTTGCAAGAGCATGTGCAAGGAATGTTAGATGTATGCAGAACTAACCGACGTTGGTAATTTCGCTCGACAGTTGAGATGTGTAATAATTGAGCAATTCTAGATAGTTTTGGAAAAACATGGCTAGAGTTAAGGGAGGTGGTTGGCATTGTCCACTATTGTGACAACCGCCATCCACTTGGCGTTGACAGGATGCTTACTTGGCTTATTTTGATTAGCCCTGCAGTTCAGGGTTATCCATTGCACATTTTTTTTTTGTTTTAGCATCAGAGTTACACACTTAATTGAGTGTGCATGCCGAAGGAGTTCTTTGTATTCTTACTTGGTGATTATTGCAAGGTTAGGTTAATTCCTGTATATTATTGTGCATTGGTTACATTTGTTGCTAATCTTGTGTGGTGTTGCTAGCTTGCTAAATCTAATTCAGAACTATATCAAACACGACTGCTTGTGAGATTAGGGGAAATACCGACTAGTTGTGTGCAAAACTAGGGCGCACAGTGGGCAAAAAATTGCTAATCGTTGAAACCCCTGTGACAGTTGGTATTAGAGCCAGGTTGCATCTAATTCTGTGAGTTTTCGGCTATAGCAGACCAAACTTCCTTGCGGAATCGTGTTGCTGAATTAGAGATTCAAGTTCATCAGATTGTGGAACTGCTTGAGAAACTGAACCGCTTCGTGTTGTTTCCACAAATTGAGACCTTACACTTAAGAGTCGTTATGCTGGAGAAATCAATGGATGAGATGCCAATTCTAAAGTAAAAACATGTAAACCTAAAGTTAAATTCTAAAAAATCAAGTTAAAATAATTTAAAAAAGCAATAAGTGTTAAATTGCCGTGTGTTAATAGGG
This sequence comes from Sesamum indicum, assembly GCF_026168435.1. Taxonomy (NCBI): domain Eukaryota; kingdom Viridiplantae; phylum Streptophyta; class Magnoliopsida; order Lamiales; family Pedaliaceae; genus Sesamum; species Sesamum indicum. Next base: position 7,521,964 of record NC_142668.1, read on the forward strand.
CACAAAATTGAGTGCGCACCCAGGCGATTGGTATCGACTGAGCCCTCGAATCAGTAGAGACATGATATGATGTGAATTCAGAGCCAACATATATTTTTTGTGAATTATATACTATAAATTTGAATAATCCATTATTATTCTTTTATTAAATTCATTTTAATGCACAATCCCATAAACCCAGCATTGAAGGTTGAGTAAATTATCAAATAAAAAAAATAAAACTAAACTTTTTCGAAAATATAAAAGAGTATAATTGTGTAGGAAATGTAAGGAATTATTTGGGATAGGCATCATGTAATCATTTATTCCTCAATTATTTACCAAGAAAAAGAAGAATATTTTGCTTAAATATGGTACAAAGCTCTTATTCCATTAATATCATCTTGTCCCAAGCCTTTTTTGGTTCCAGGTCTAATACTTGGGTACATTAAAGCATCAAAATCTCTGCTATGCCCAAGTCCAAGAACATGTCCTAATTCATGCATCCCCACTGTCTCTAGATCATATTTATCTGGTGAAACACCATTTGTCTATGTCTCATCTCCATCAAAATGAAGTCTACCATCAATTGGTGCAAAAGCATGTGCTAGAATCCCTTAAGGCCCATCAAAAGGTACCTCATCCCCAATATCTCGAAACTGAAAACTAATCTTGATATTCGTTTGACCATAGTTTGTAATATACTTAAACTTGAAATACGTCATATTAGCCCATTCTTCAGTAGCGTCTTTAACCGCAGTCATAACATCATTGCGCATGCCTGGAGGAAATGAGTATGTGAGGCTTTTCTTTGAAGATGGCCATGTGGGCGTACCAGGAAAAAAAGTATAATGTGAAACTAAGGTCGAATTTTGATTCTGGAATTGGCTTGCATTTAGATTGAAAAAATCTGCAACCCCACATCTGGGCAGGAGTAGATTTTTAATTGTTTCGGCATCCAAGATTCCATTTACTTGTAGCTAGAAGAATAATCGGTATTTTTTTATAGCCAGCTCTAAATTATCGTCAAGAAGGAGAAGCATGAGAGGTAATTTTATTCAATGCTTCTACCTAAATATGATTTATGAAGAAGTATATGACTTTACCTAAATATGTTTCGACATCTCAAGTGAGCATTTGAATATTGATTGGATAAATTTGAACAATTTATTTTTCGATGGGAAAATTGCAATTTTTTTCGTCTCGTAACTTAGGTATAGTACATTTTTAGTCCCATTGTTTATGAAATTCGAGAAAATAGTTTATAAAATGTAAAGTTTTATTTTTAGTCCTCCAACCAACTCGTCTAGAAAATTAAACACGTGATTGTTACCTTTTAGAATAGAGGAAAACATTAATTTTAATTCTTTAAACCTGAAACGTTTTCAAGTGAGGGTTCCAAAAACATATGACCATACAACTTACACTTGTTTTTTTTTTTCATTAATTTTTTAATGAAAATTGGTAAAGAGGCCTGAAAGTGAATTTCTTTAAAATTATGGGACTATTTTCTAAAATATCGTAAATAATGGAACTAAAGTGTACAAAGCTTAAGTAATGGAATGAAAAATATAATTTTCCAATTTTTCAAGAGAAAAAATATATATGTAGATATAATTAATCAATTTAGATTTAGTGATGGTGATCAAGAGGAATTAGTTCCCAACCAAGTGTTGATATCAATTTCTTGAAAATCTTTAAATTGATAAGCTCTAAATCTAAGGTTAAAACTAATAATGGTGTTTGTACAAAACAATAGAAAATCAAATGAGTACTTACTTTCATAATAACATAATCATCATAATTTGATGTACTCAATTCTTATTGATGCGTATTAGGGTCCAATCATACCAAAAGAATCGAAGAATCTTTATGCAAAGTTTTAAGATTAACAGGACACTAACCTACAAAGTATACATTAGTACTCCGATACTTAAGTCAATAATAATTTACTAAGGAAATAAAAGGGAAAACTTGAAATGATGTAAGAATAACGGTTGAATATGATGATAAAGTGATATAATTTGTGTGGCGGAAAATTGTGAGCTGAAAATAGCTTAAAAACTGAGAGATAATGAAAGTTAGCGTATGATAGAATGTGTTACCAAAATGCCGGCACAAAGAGTCAATGACTGAGAGAGAATGAAAGTTGGAGTATGATAGAATGTGTTATCAAAATACCTACATAAAGAGTCAATTTATAGGCGAACTTGGAGTAAGATCAGAAAAGTAGTTATGGTGAATCATATACCATTGGAAAGTTTCACGTATTAGCTACTCAATAGAAAAACTAGTTCATGATTTGGACTTATCTAGATGAAAATATGACCCTTTCACTGGAGTTTGTCCAATCTGCCCGAGAATTTGAAAATCTATTACTTGTTGGTTAAAGAATTAAATCTAGTCGGACTGCTTAGAATTAGTTAAGGATCTTTTTATACGATGTGTCCTAAGGTGTCGGCGACCTGTGTGTGTTAGGAAATGGATCGGGTTAAGATGGATAACAGGTGGAATATGAAGGCGATAAAAGACACACGAATTTGTTAACCCAGTTTGGATATAAATCCTACGTCTGGGGGCGATACCAAGCCAGGAGAAAACACTCAAAGAGGAGGAAAATTGAGGAGTACAACACACACACACTTGTATGCAAGTCTTCACCACACGTGAAAGACAACACTCACCCTCGTCTCAACTCTTTCTTTTCTCTCTATTCTATTCTACTTTTCTCTACGAAACAATGCTAACAAGAGTAGTATATATAGCCATGACTTATCCTTTTTCCAACTCAACTTGGGATTTCTAAGTTGAATGGGGTTATCCTTCTCCAACTCAACTTTGAATCGGGTTATCCTTCTCCAACTCAACTTGGGAATTCTAAGTTGAATCAGGTTATCCTTTTCTTCTTCAAATCAATCTTCACAACTTAACAATCTCCCACTTGAAGATTGATTAGCTTTTCTCCACTTCTTTCTTGGTACCGCCGGGTTTGTCCACTCTAGTCATCAAGGCCAGTCGAAGCCGTACACAGCTTCAACTTCTCCATCGCAACCGCCTTGGTCAGCATGTCCGCAGGATTCTTTTCTCCTTGGATCTTCTCCAGCTGCAGTGCCTTCTTCTCCAGAAGTTGTCGGATGAAATGGTACTTGATCTCGATGTGCTTTGTCCGCGAATGGAACGCGGGATTCTTTGCCAGATGGATCGCACTCTGGCTATCGCTATGAAGAATCACATCTGCCTGAGGTTTCCCTAATTCACCCAACAAGTGTTGCAGCCAAATGAGCTCCTTAGCTGCCTCAGTAACTGCCACGTACTCAGCTTCCGTCGTGGACAGTGTGACAACCTTCTGCAACTTTGAGACCCAGGATACGGCTGTACCGCCATATGTGAACACGTACCCTATAGTGCTCCTCCTTTTGTCATAGTCACTCCCTGCAAAATCAGCGTCAACAAACCCAAACAAGGTAAGCTTGCCCTTACCAAACACCAATGCTCGGTCCTTAGTACCCCTTAGGTACCTAAGAATCCATTTCACAGCTTCCCAGTGCATCACTCCTGGATTGCTCATAAAACGGCTAACTACTCCCACTGCATGTGCTATATCCGGTCGAGTACAGATCATAGCATACATCAGGCTCCCAATTGCTGAGGCATACGGTGTGACTCTCATCTTTGCACGTTCGGAGTCAGTCTGGGGTGAATCACTGTTGGATAGTTTGAACTGATTTCCCAATGGCGTTCCAACCGGTTTTGCATTTTCTATCTTGAATCTGCATAATACCTTCTCAATATAATCAGATTGAGATAACCATAATTTACCAATACCTTTGTCCCTTGTGATTTTCATGCCCAATATCTGTCTTGCTTCGCCAAGATCTTTCATGTCAAACTTCCTCGATAACTGATCCTTGAGCCTATTGATCTCCTTGACATTTGATCCTGCTATCAACATGTCATCAACATACAAGAGTAGAATGATAAAAAACTCATCGAACCTCTTCACGTAGCAGCAATGATCAGCATTGCATCTAGAGAAACCTATCTCTAGCATGAAGTTGTCAAACTTCCTGTACCACTGCCGCGGGAGCCTGTTTCAATCCATACAGGCTTTTCTTCATGCGACACACCTGCTGATCATCTCCATTATACCCCTCTGGTTGTACCATGTATATCTCCTCCTCAAGATCCCCGTGTAGGAAGGCTGTCTTTACATCCATCTGTTGTAACTCCAAGTTCTCTGCCGCTACCATGCTCAACACAAGACGAATAGTAGTTAACTTGACAACAGGTGTAAAAACATCAGTAAAGTCAATACCGTATCTTTGTTGGAATCCCTTTACTACGAGTCTTGCCTTGTACCGCTTCTTCCCGTCTGATTCTTCCTTAACCCGATATACCCATCTGTTCTGTAGGGCCTTCTTTCCTTTTGGGAGCTGACACAATTCCCATGTGTTGTTTTTCTTCAACGAGTTCATCTCGTCGTTCATCGCAAGCTCCCACTTGCTCTTGTGGACATCATTGACTGCCTCTGCGTAACATTCGGGTTCTCCACAATCAGACAAAAGCAAGTAATAAAGAGAGGGGGAGTACCTATCTGGGGCCCTTCTCAGCCTCGGTTCTCGACCTAGTGCCAAGGGTGTGCTGCTTTCAGTAATCGGTTCCTCCGATACTGGTTCTGGCTCTATCTCCGTTTGTTCGGTTTCGTCCGTCTGAACTCCCATTGAATCCGTATCTGCTGGTCTCATGATCCCGGAATTTGAAATATCGAGATCAACAAATTCCCTTTCCTTCTTGTCATCGTCCGGGCTTACCTTCCTGTCGTTGTACATTACATCCTCATTGAATATAACATTCCTGCTACGAATTATTTTCCGGTTTTGATCATCCCAAAATCTATACCCAAATTCGTCAGTCCCATACCCAATGAATGTACATTTAATCGACTTAGCATCCAGCTTAGTCCGATCATCGTTCAAAATATAGGCTGAACAACCAAACGTACGTAAGAAAGAAAGATCCACTTTCTTACCACTCCATACCTCTTCTGGTATCCTGTTGTTCAACGGGACAGAAGGCCCTCGATTGATCAAGAAAGCAGCCGTGTTGACTGCATCTGCCCAAAACATCTTTGGTAGTCCGCTCTTCAATCGCATGCATCTCGCACGCTCATTCAGTGTTCTGTTCATCCTCTCAGCAACGCCATTTTGCTGAGGTGTCCCCGGGATTATTTTCTGCATTCGGATTCCATGGTCGGCGCAGTAATTCTTGATACCTTCACTGTTGTACTCGCCACCGTTATCCGATCTGAGACATTTCACTTGTAGACCTGTCTCATTTTCTACTAGTGCCCTCCATCTCCTGAATGTATCAAAGGCATCAGATTTTCTTTTTAAGAAATACACCCATACCTTTCTAGTGGAGTCATCGACGAATGTCATGTAGTACGTTGATCCACCAAGAAATGACACTGGTGCTAGTCCCCACAAATCAGTGTGAACAAGCTCCAACTTTTCTTTCCTCGGAGTTCTTCCTGTGGTCAAGAAGCTCACCCGCTTCTGCTTTCCGAACACGCAGTGTTCACAATGACCCACCTCCACCGATTTTAACTCGGGCAACCGTCCTTTCGACTTCAGCACGTTCATTCCTTTCTCGCTCATGTGGCCCAAGCGATTGTGCCACAGGTTAGCCTGCGATACAGTTCCTGCAAAGGGGATGTTTGAACTGGATCCTCCCGCCATGTAGAGCGTTCCCGACTTTAGTCCTCGAGCCAAAGTCATTGCTCCCCGACTGATCTTCCACTTCGCGTCTCCAAACGTCGTGTGGAATCCATCACTATCCAGCTGTCCGACTGAGATCAAGTTCCTTTTCAGTCCTGGTATGTGTCTCACATCATGTAGGGTCCAGCATGACCCATTCGTTGATTTGATCCGTACATCTCCCTTTCCTACAATCTTGAGGGGTTTGTTATCTGCAAGATAAACTAAGCCAAAATCACCTGAGGTGTATGGCTCCATGATGTCTTTGTTGCTGCATGAGTGGAATGAGGCCCCTGAATCCACAACCCATTCATCGGAAGAACTGCTCACACTCAACAAGAGTGCATCCGTGATCTCCTCCGTCGCGGCATTCGCTGTCCGGCCCTCTTTTTCCTTCTTTGGCGCCCGACATTCGCTTTTCATGTGTCCGGGCTTCTCGCAGTTCCAGCACACCATCTCCTTCTTGCCCTTGTTCTTCCCCCTGGACCTTGACCTTGACCTTCCACGGTATTTACCCCGTGTGTCAGGTCTCCCTCTGGACTCTGTATGTAGTGCAGAGTCAGATGATCCACCCGTTTGCTTTCTACGGGTTTCCTCGTTCAACATCATGTCCTTGATGTTGTCGAACTTCATCTTCTCCTTCCCAGACGAAGTGCTCACCGAAGTAACAACCACATCCCAACTGTCAGGTAAAGATGAAAGCAAAATTAACGCTTTTACCTCATCATCAAACACGATATCCACAGACGCCAGCTGTGTCGTGAGTTGGTTAAAGTCATTGAGGTGATCGGCCACCGACTTCCTCTCCTCCATCTGCAACCTGAATAGTTTTTTCATCAGCATAACCTTGTTCATTGCTGAGGGTTTCTCGTACATATCGGCAAGAGTCTGTAGGACTTCCTTCGTGCTCTTTGCTCCCTTCACATGATAGGCGACATTTCGAGAGAGCGACAGGATTATTGCGCTCATCGCCTTTCGATCGAGCACCTTCCATTCTTCATCACTCGTCTTCTCGGACTTCTCTGCAAGTGGTTCGTACAAGTCCTTCCCGTACAGGTAGGCCTCCATCTGCATACGCCAAAACCCAAAGTCGGAACCATTGAACCGTTCGACTGGAAACTTTCCCTCCATCTTAACTCCTTGAACCAGGCTCTTGATACCAGTTGTTAGGAAATGGATCGGGTTAAGATGGATAACAGGTGGAATATGAAGGCGATAAAAGACACACGAATTTGTTAACCCAGTTTGGATATAAATCCTACGTCTGGGGGCGATACCAAGCCAGGAGAAAACACTCAAAGAGGAGGAAAATTGAGGAGTACAACACACACACACTTGTATGCAAGTCTTCACCACACGTGAAAGACAACACTCACCCTCGTCTCAACTCTTTCTTTTCTCTCTACTCTATTCTACTTTTCTCTACGAAACAATGCTAACAAGAGTAGTATATATAGCCATGACTTATCCTTTTTCCAACTCAACTTGGGATTTCTAAGTTGAATGGGGTTATCCTTCTCCAACTCAACTTTGAATCGGGTTATCCTTCTCCAACTCAACTTGGGAATTCTAAGTTGAATCAGGTTATCCTTTTCTTCTTCAAATCAATCTTCACAACTTAACAGTGTGATGTGTTCTCCATGTTGTATATTGGTTTAGCAAAATTGAGCTTGGTTCTTGGACCTGTCATGTTGGTTCTTGGTTATAAAAATATTTATTTTACCTATAATAATCAGTAATAAGTCAATCAAATGTAAATAATTTTTTTTTTCAATATTTTTGTTAAATATCAGCAAATTTTGTGAATTTTGGTAAATGGAGAGACTTATTTGTTAGATGAAAGCAAATATCAGGATTGCTAGATGTAATTTTTTAAATCACAAGGGGTTTACGTATAATTATACCTAACTTTAAAAGAGCGGAGTGTAATTATCCCTATTATTAATACTAATTCTTTTTTCTATATATATATATATTACATAAAGTGTATATGAGCAACTTCAACTCTAATTATCACTATAAAATAATAAGAGATGGATGTATTTTGAAAACATTTAGATAGATGAAAAATAAAGGATAAATTACATAAAATCTCTTTGTGTTTTGAAAATTAAGCCAAAAACTTCTATATGTTAAAATAAATAGATAAAATCCATTGTATTTTTCAAAATATTGTACATTTTCCCATTCCATTAAGTAAGTTTAATGACGTTAAAATTTGTACTGAGTTGCCCATTATATCCTCATATAATAATCATTGATTTTCAATTATTAAACTTTGAACGGTTTAATCTTAAATAATTTTAAAAATATTTCTTATTATATATATAATTATATATGGATACAAACTAAATATATATAATATATATATATATATAGATGTAGGCGGGAGCGACCGCGCCAATGTGGGTGGCGAAGCAAGATAGACTGGTGAGTCACCTTCTCCCGTGCACAAAGTGGTCGACCTCGCGTCGCCCCATTTAGCCGCCCTCGAAAAAGGGGACGATCTTGCCGTCATCCCCTTCTAAAAAGGGCAGCGACTCGATCTGGAATGCCGTCACCTAGAAGAAGGGTGACGGCAGAAGAAGGGGTGACCTTCATTCTCTAAGCGCCATTAACAGCCTTCTTCTCCATTTGTGACGAGGTGACGAAAAGTTAATTCTTTATTATTTTTAATTTTTTAAAAAAATTAAGTTAAAATAATTTGATTTTTTCAAAAATTTAAAGATAATTAATCTATATTTATTTTTAGTTTTAATGCATATATTGTAGTTTTAATTTAAATATTATTTATAATAAAAATACAACTTAACAAAATTTGATATAATTTTTGTATTTTGATATTTAATTAGTATGTTTTATATATAAATATAACTTATTGAAATATATTTAAACTAAAAGATCGACGTTCTCTTATATATCAAAGAAAGGGGTAAAAATAAATTTTACAAATACAAAAATAACATAAAAAAGTGTTAAAAAAAATAAAGAAATTCACTTACATTTTAGGCAACTGAGATGTACCCTCAGTTAATTTCTAGAGATGGGGTATTTTGTTGTCTTTTTCATAATATGAGAGGCTTTTTTTCTATAAAAATAACAAAACGGAATTTGCTATTTCACCAAAATACGGGAAGGTGTTATGCAATTTACCCTAAAATGAAAGCGTAGTTGATGAAGTACGTAATTCGACTATGGTAGTCCAATGATATTAACTTTTGGTCCAAGTTATATGCCAATCAATTTATGCCTGTGGTTCTTTTTTCGAGGAGAGTTTTATGTGTGCAGGCCCATAATTCGAGGTTGATTATCGTCATTTCGACCATTATCTGAGTGTTTCTTCTAAAATTTTCTATTTTTCAATAGAATTTGTTTAATTTTATATTTTATGTAGTTCTAAGAAGTGACTAATGCTTAAATTATTTCCTAATTTAAGTTAATCAAGATGCACTATCACAAAGAAAAATAAATGCATATGGGACAAAGTGATAGGTCCAAGATAAATGAAGTTGACCAATTGGAAATGTATATATGGTTGAAGCTTCCTTTGTTGTCACTTTCATATGGACACACTCTCCAATCAATTGGGCAAAATATCTTTATACAATTGATGGAGACAAATCATCAAAATTTCAAAACATCTTTGTATCATATATAATTATTATTATTATTTAATTCCTTCTTTTCCCTATGTGCAATTCATTTAAATTTATGAATAAATTACTACCATCTTCTTATATTAAGTTCAAATTCATAAATATTTTATATTTTTTTCTGTAAAATTACAAGTACAGTACTTTACGACGATTTAATTATAATTACAAGTACACTTTCTATTTAATAGTAAAGACTGTTTGCATACGCGGACCTAATTAAATAAATGTTCAAAGAAATGTTGTTGGAATTAAATAAATATTTGGAATAATGTTTTTTTCAATTAATAATCACAAATATTGCCTTATAATTAATTCATGAAATTCACCTAATTTATCCCAAAGTTTGTAATGGCAAAATCAAACTCTGCCAAAATAAAATTGTAAGAATCAAAATCAAACTTTGCAATCTCTCGGTCTCAATTTGGCTGCCCAAAAATTAAATAAAGAAAGATGAAAATCTTATCCAAAGTTTACACACTAAAAAGAAATAGAAGATTAGTGCAAAAAAAATAAAAATCAAATAATAATTTTAATATTATTATTAATGGGATTATTTAGCGATAAAAATATTTATTTTATCATAATAATGAATTTCATGGTTTTTATAATTACTATATTTTAGTAAAAATTATTGTTAGCACAAATTAGTTATAAGAATATGCGCACAATATCATTAAATACAATTAGTGGCACATGTATAGTGATGCCGTAAGGTTCGTTTGGTTCAAGTGAGAGGAAAAGGGAAGCGAGAGGGGGAGGGAGCAAGAAAAAATAAAGTTTTCCTTCAAGTTGTTTGGCACGATTCGAAGGGGAGTAAATTTCAAATAGAAGCCACTTCTTTGGTAAGAGAAAACAGATTGAGAAGAAAATAATATATTTGTAATTTTACTGAATAACTCTTCTCTTTGTTTTATATTAAAAATAAAAAAATTAATATTGTACTAATATAAATTTAGTATATAAAAAATTTAAAACCTAATTAAATAAAAATACTTATCAAAGAAGAATAGCAATATTTTATATCAATAAAAATATTCATCTTTGACTTTGATTTAGTAATTTTTCAGCAATGTTGTTATCTTTTCTCTAACGATTATATACTGCATTATCAACGGAAAGGAGAAAAGAATTGGAGAAAAATTATATGTATACGCGGACAATAGAGTAAATAAAAATATACTACGTACTTTTTTATCTTTTCGGTCTTATACGTTCACTTTTTCGCCCAATTTTGGAAGGAAACAAAATTGGACTTTGGAGGTGTTTCATATACGTCAGTTTTACTTCCCTTCCGAAATCTTCCTCCTAACCAAACTCCAAACTACCTCTTATATTTAGTGACAACTTTATACACATTTTTTATCACTAATAATTATCTAATATTAAGAAAAAAATTATTACTATTTAATATATATTTTTAATAATAATTTTAAAATTATCAAATAATATTTTGTCACTATTATCATACTTTTTTTTAGTGGCAATAATAATAATAATAATAATAATAATATTTTAGCCTTAATCTTTGATCTGTTTGGAGCATAATCAACAAAGTCCCATTATTGGATATGTTCATATTTTAATGCTGTGGGATCCAAAATGTTGTGGATAATATATTTAATAAAATCACTCAAACAAAAGTCTATGTTTAATATATAATATGTCCGATATATATTTCAATAATAAAAGAATGATGTGCATATTTTTAAACATACCAAATAAAATACTTAATTGTTATTTTTATATAGGAAAATATAATATAAAAGGAGAGAAAAATAAAAAAGTCAGGGGAAATGTGTCTACTAAAGATAATTAGTTTTAGAGGAAGAATAATTATATATGTTAAAAATTAGGCTTAAAGGGTTTCGTCCCCTAACTTCAGGCCATTCTCGTTTTAGTCCTCTAGGTTACTAGTGTTCCATTTTGGTCCCGTAGAACTGAAAAAATCTCAATGTTGATACAAATTTGATTAGAAAGTTGAGTCACTCATCGGAAAAAATCACATGCTAGGCATGTGACTTTTTAAATTGGGACTTGCATTGTGATTGGCTGAAAAAGATGATGTGGTAAAGACATGGCCTGAATTTAGGGGACTAAAACGAGAATGGACTGAAGTTAGTGGACGAAAATTGCCTTTAAGCCTTTTATTTCAGCCAATCACAATGCAAGCCCCAATTTAAAAAGTTTTTCCGGCGAGTGACTCAACTTTCCGATCAAATTTGTACCAAAAATTGAGATTTTTTCAGTTTTACTGGACCAAAATGGAACCCTAGTAACTTAGGAGACTAAAACGAGAATGGCATGAAGTTAGGGGACGAAAATTATCTTTAATTCTAAAAATTATTAAAAATACACTTAACAGGCAACTTTTTACAAAACAAAAGAGAAAAATAAATCGATAATTACATTTAGTAATATAAAATAAATTGAGGCGAGTCGAAAACATACTATTCAAAAGGTTTTAAATTATTATTGAATTTGAAAATATATATTTGAACTTAATTTGATTATTAACTGAATTAACCTCAAACGAGTTTTTAATTGAAATAAATACGAGTCGAACTTAAGTATTTGATATTTTTGCATACTTTATTAATTGAATTGAGTTTAAAAATTTATCGAAACAAATCTTTTGTGCAAACTTAATATGTTAAGTTTAAGGATTTGAATTCAAATAATTTTTTACCAATTGAATTTGATCGAATATCGAATAATTTAAATAATTTTTTGCAAAATTATGTTATGATATATATATAGAGCATTGGTACTAACAAATTACAAGAATCAAAATTGAGAAGCGTTTCTTGAAATAAAGTCCTAAAAGGAAGGAAACTTTTGGGAAAATCCTTAAATTTTGCAAATGAATATTTTCTTTATATTCTTCAAACTGCAAAATCAATGAATGTAGACATCTGATGACGGGCGCTGCTGTCCAGATCAAGATTACAAAATCAGTTTAAATATGGATTGCTGAGTCGTCACTCGTCACTCGCATCATCTATCCAACTGTCTCTCATACAAATACATACTTCTCTCTCTTGCTGTTCCGTGCATGCTTTGGCCCAAGAATAACAATTTTATACGATTCTTTTTGCAAAAGGGTACAAGGAAAAAGTGATGATGCATCGTCTTCTTCAATTGACTCTCAGAAACGCCAGCCAGGTGAAAAACCCGCTTCTGTGTTTGTGTTATTTTCCCCACATATTGATGTCTGTGTTTGAATGCGTGTCTTCGTAAGTTTTTCTTTGTATAATATGATGAGATGCTTTCCTTTGCGCTTTTTTTTTTTTTGTATATTTTTGTTATATTTGATGGGAGCTTTTTATGGGTTGGGGGGTGGGGGTGGTTGCATCTTTAGTATCAATCAGTATTTGCTTTTTCTTTTACTTTCTTGATTGATGGATGGATGGATATAAAATTGCCACTGAAGTTTCTGTGAAGGTCACCATGTAATTTAATCTTGGATACCTTTGCAGGAATGTTTCTTTCTTGGGTGCGCAAATTTTCAACCTTTTTTCTGGGTGGGGTGGGGGGTGAGTGGGCTATGGGTGTGTATGTTGAAGAGGATGAGTTATAAGGTGGATGAGAGTTCATCCTGCGTCAGGGTTCTCTGATTTGTGTTTTGCTTGATTGAGTTGGTAAAATTCCGGCATTCTTAAATTGGCCGTGCTGATGGATGACTTTGCGGAGATTATGCTTTTTGTACGATGCACATTTAGCTATAACTAAGAATTAATTAAATGCAATCAATATATGTATTCTAGGTACTTAGAGCTGCTTTTTAGGATTATGCCGGTACGTTCTTTTCCTTTACTTGACTTTGTCCATCATAGCTCATTTAAGTCTCCGTAAAGTACAATAATAACTGATTAGCATAAGAAAAGTAAAAAAGCAGCTTGACATCGATGATTTGTACCAATATGTTGACTAAGAGAAGTTGAATTTATGTGGTTTGTCAAGCCACAGTGTTCCTGAGTCCTTGTATAAGCTAGTGTTACACCTGAGACTTCCAGTCAGATCAATTCAGCTCGAGGGACCATTCCAAATTAATTACCTTTGATTATCTAGTATACTTTTGTGTGTTTTTCAGCTATATTTTTCATCATTCCTGCAGGTTTTGATGTAATTATTTCCCATAATAGCCCTTATTAAGACTCAACCTTCGAACTTTGCATGTCTAGGTATCCATGTGGAAATCAAAGAAACCCCTTTACCCTTCCTGATATCGAACAAATGGCTGATCTTCTTAAAGGATGCTGGTGTCTTTTTTAGGACTAAAACATGCATCTTTGCCTTTGATCTCAAGGCCAAAAACTAGAAGTTCCTTTGAAACTAATTTATATGTCATGAATATTAGGTAAATGCTCTGTCAATTCTCAAGATGTCTGGTCTGTTAAAACCATGGTGGACAATGAGACCAAGCTTGGATTTACATTTCATTGTATGTTTTTTGAGTACCTTCCCGTGAAATGGTTGATCGATGTATCATTATAGCTGTAATGGCTGAGACAAAACGACACAAACTGTGTTTCTGTACCTTTTTGAAACTAATGCAGAGCCAAGCTTGATGCTTATTTTAGTTCATCTAAAAATTCTGGCTATTTAGTTGGAGAAAGAAAACAAATGAAACAAGCTCTGTCCAGAGAAAATCCAAATGTGTCTTTTAATCAATATTTACTTTGTTCTGCTTCTTTATTTGGTTTTAAACTGATTATCTGACATTCACACTTGCAATGCTACAGGCTGGTCACTATGTGAAGGATATTTCAGCAGGTAAAAATCTGCAGAAACATTTGGTCCAGGCTTCTGTACGTGCAAAATCATATGGTACAGAGGCATCTTTACAGAAGGATGTTTCATCAACTGATGATAAAGGGTATATGCCATTTCTTTTTTAGCATTACTAATTTCAGCATATACATCTTCGCTGCTTTTCTGTTCATATCAACAGAAAATGACTACTGATGTCTCTAAGGTATTACATGTCTATTGTTATAGTATATTAATGAGTTTCCGTATAATGAAGACTTTCTCCAAAATATTCTCTATGAACTCTGATATCAAGTGATGTAAATGAAATAGTTTTATTGCCTGTCACTATTAACTATCGACATTTTCAGCTATAAGGGGCATGATATGCTAGCGCCATTTACTGCTGGATGGCAGACTACAGATTTGAATCCTTTAGTTATTGAGAAATCAGAGGTATGAAAGTTGGATTTACAATTTGTGTGTCGTACTTTCAAAGTTTTCAGCCTTCTAATCGTAGGTGCTACATTCTTGTTTGTTTTTCAGGGCTCCTATGTATATGACGTTAATGGGAAAAAGTATCTTGATGCTCTTGCTGGATTGTGGTGCACAGCGCTAGGTATTCGAAACCCCCACTAAAAGCCCCAATTATACAGACTATTTGCTTCCTGTTATTTGACTTTTTATCTGTTTATCTGCCACCCACATGCTCTCACTTGTACGATTTTGTTGTGATTTTAGAATCTTGTGTTTCTCCTCTCTCGTGTGTTCAAAACTTAAAACTGAAGAAAACTTATCCTATTAAGGGAAAAAGACTTCTAACATTATGCTTTGATCATCTTGTATGTGCATATATAAAGCAATAACTTGTCTGTTACATCTTTGTCACTAGTTCTGGGCACTGTAACAGACATGGAGGATGTAATTTTTGAAAGCAATAGTAGACATGTTGAGAGGCCCAAAATATGTGCATAATTTAGTTTGACTACATATATTTAACAAGTTGATTTATGAAAAATAACCCCTCCTCTCCTAGTCAATGGAAACAAAAAAGTAAATCCAAATAGTCTGACTATTTCAACACTTCCTTCTTGGTGATCTTATCCTTGTCGTACTTATGACTTCCAGGAAATATTTCATGATAATACATTATGACATTTGACGAGTTGATTTCTATGCCTATACATAAAAAGCAATTGTAACCCAAGTTTATACTTGACAAAAAGTAATCACTTAATCAAATGTTGACATAGCTGATATACATTCATCTTCTCCTCACTTCTCCAAATGTATACATTAGTTAAGCATGTCCAGAAACATCTTATCACCGTAAAGCATTACACTCAGTTATTTCAAGCCCTATATAAATTATTATAACTGACTCCGTACTAGTAGCATACGATATGTAGCTGCTTGCCCTCTATTGCAATTGATGTGAGAAATATGGTCGCACCTAGGGCCAACCACTGAGCTGTGAGTACAAGTGATCACATGCTGGGATTACATGAGATCTTTATAAGCGACTGCAATGTGGCTCAAAATATGAGAAGTATTGTTACTTTTGGACTGCAACATGGTTCAAAACATGAACATAATTGAAAGTTTGTCTGCTAAATTTACTGTGTGGCGAAGCAAATATCTTGAAACCACAACAGTCATGTTTCTCTCCCTACCGTTGGTGGGACAAAAACTTTCTACTTGAAATTCATTATATGAAACATCATGGAACTCTTTTCACTGAACATTTATGTGGAAGACATAACCAATATTATCAATTAGACACTTACGTGGTCTTGCATTCTTGCAGGTGGCAATGAACCACGTCTTGTTGCTGCTGCAACGAAACAACTAAACACACTGCCATTTTACCACTCCTTTTGGAATCGAACCACGAAACCCTCTTTGGTACAAAGATTTACACTCAATTTGAAAGCTGCATATCAGGAATTTGGATATGTCCTCATCCTGATTTCTTCTTATATATAGGATCTTGCTAAGGAACTGTCGGAGATGTTCACTGCAAATAAAATGGCTAAGGTCTTTTTCACAAATAGTGGATCAGAAGCCAATGATTCACAGGTTAGGACATCTTCTTCTTCCTTTTTTTCTTCGTCTCTCATTTGTTTACAGATTTGATCATCTTTAAGAAACATTGAATTGGGTATTTTATCTTGACTGATTTTCATTTGCATCTATTTTGAGATGGAGTTGTAAATCTAGAGTTTAAAAATACTTAATCTGTCTAGTTCTAGAAAATGATGAAGTATGAAAACTTCCACGCTTAATTACATTTATGATGATTTTATTGACTGAACTCTGAAATAAGGTGGCTTAAAAGTTACAAAGTGTGTGGTGAAGCTATTAGGAATGAGATGCCATATTCCTTAATTCAAGAAACAATTCAGTTGAAAAGGCCAATTTCTAGATATTGGTTTTCTATCAACTAGACTAGGGTGTGTAGTGCACTCAATGCTTGTACGCAAATATTTAAAGTTATAAATAACTAGGTGTCTTTTACGGTTTTACCAAAAGTTTCTTTAGCATTTATTTCATTTGAAAAAAAAGAAGAAAATAGTTCAGTACATGAAATGGAATATTTGAAATAAGCATTAGATAGAAAATAAATGATTTTTTGAAAAGACAAGATGTGCGAGTTGGAAAAAGAGAAAATTGAAATAGAGAATGGAGAGAAAAGTGTGAGATCGAGATAAATAGATAACTAGAAGGTTGTTATTGATTGATTAAAGATCCTAACAATGTGCTCTTCTATATGAATAGTATAGGTTCTTAAGATGCCAACAACCTATTAGTAATAATTATGTTTTTCCTTTTGTTGCAGGTGAAGCTAGTTTGGTACTACAATAACGCCCTTGGAAGGCCTAACAAGAAGAAGTTCATCGCTAGACAAAAATCGTAATCTTCTGCTCCATTTCATTTTATTTACTTTGCTGTAAGTTCTCTTTGTCAATCCAATTTCCTTTGGTTTGGCAGATATCATGGTTCAACACTCATATCAGCGAGTCTTTCAGGGTAATTTTGTTGGCCTTTAAATTTCGTATTGTTGCTGTCATTCTTATGTAGTAAATATTGTAGACACAAATAACATATTGACTTTTAACAGGTTGCCTGCGCTGCACCAGAAATTTGATCTGCCAGCTCCATTCGTATTACATACAGACTGCCCACATTATTGGAGGTATCATCTGCCAGGTTGTGATGCATTCCTTGACTTAATATAATCTCCCTTCATCCATGATCATCTGAAATTTATAAAGTAGAATTTTTCAGGGGAAACTGAGGAAGAGTTCTCTACCAGGTTGGCCAAGAACTTGGAAAATCTTATCCTCAAAGAGGGACCTGAGACGGTAACTGATATTAGATTCATGTCATTGATTTGTTTTATTTTTGCAGCCTTCTCTTTACTTATAATAGATGTTGAATGTTACGTTCATAACAAAATGGAGTGCTTTCAGATTGCGGCTTTTATTGCGGAACCGATTATGGGGGCAGGAGGTGTGATACCTCCACCAGCAACTTATTTTGAGAAGGTGAGTTTCCTTTTACAATCGGTGCTTTACCATGGTAAGGTATTTCAAACCCTTTACCACAAACCAGTCTCAGACTCTCGGTTCACTTGTGCAGAAAGCATTACATACCCTTTGGCTACATTCATTGCCAAGCATTTTCGGTTATTTTTTTTGCCTCCCTGAGATGAAAATACATTTGCATGCAGGAGGGAAATTCTCAGTCTATCAAAATTCTCTTCAAAACATTTTCCATCATTTAATTATTACTCTAATGATTACATATTTTGTAATTACATCTTTAAATCATTGCACTAACGAAAAATATATATTTACATCTTCAACACATTTTTCACCATGCAATATCTGAATATCATATATATGACATCTTCCAGTCAAACTTGTTAATCATACAATCCAGAAAAGATTGATTTGACACGTTCACAAAAGATCCCAACAAATCTTCAAGACAGACTTTCATTCTCAACACATTCACCAATCCCACTTCCAAAGTACCATTTCCTCAAAACAAAACTCCAGAATAGTTTCAAAATAACTCCTGAGGAAGTGTAAAAGTTTGCTACTGTTGCAAGAAAAAGTTTACATCTTAACTTTGACTGTCTCTCCAGGAATGGGTACATACATGGCCTGATATATTTCCTATCCACATTAACCATGTTTTAACTTATTGATACAGCATCTGCACATAAGCATCCTGCAATGTTGTATTCTTTCTCAGATTGAACTGTATATTATCAATTTGTCTCCAAGCTAGATGGGCATTATATGGACCTTCTGTTTTGCATGTGCAGCAAAGGACCTGTTTTACCAATTTGTGTTCAATCTCATTTTCTTACTCTGCAATTATAAAGGATTTGGTCTGAGCATCTTCTACATATGTGCAGGTTCAGGCTGTGGTCAAAAAGTACGATATCCTTTTTATTGCTGATGAGGTAATATGTGCCTTTGGAAGGGCTGGCACAATGTTTGGCTGTGATAAGTATGGCATCAAACCTGATCTCGTCTCGCTGGCAAAGGTAAAAATTTTCAGCAAAGTTGTGATAAACCCCATTTCCTAGTCTTGCAAAGTGCTTAATTTCCTTTTGCTGTTGATTATGCACAGGCTCTTTCTTCTGCGTATATGCCTATTGGAGCTGTTCTTGTCAGCCCAGAAGTCTATGACGTCATATATTCTCAAAGCAACAAGCTTGGTTGGTGCTAGCATATTGACTTGAGTTATATAAGATTTTTTGTGATAAATCCAGTTTAACACGTTGCTCCAATTTTTGCGTCTAAAGGTTCTTTCTCGCATGGATTTACTTATTCTGGACATCCTGTATCATGTGCCGTTGCGTTGGAAACACTGAAGATTTACAAGTATGTTGTTCTTGATCTTTACCAGTGAATTCTGGGTTTTTATCTTCTCTGCAACCAATTTCCATCTTGATTTCATGCTCTATCGTTTTAATCCCTCCCACAACATGATTAAAGAAAGATGGAAATTTCTTTAGATATATGACAAGAACTAACATGAATGAAGAATGTTTTGAGAATAAATTTAAGATCTTTGTGCGGTCATCATAAAGATGCTTAAAGATTCGTATGAATTTGAATTTTCCAGGCAAGTTCATTGGGGACTAAATAGGTGCTTAACGATTTAGTTTAAACAATCTGAAATGCTTATTTACATGGAAACAAAATGTTTTGTTTGCTTTCTGCAGGGAGAGAAATATTCTTGACCAAGTAAATAAAATAGCCCCAAGATTTCAGGAAGGGTTGAAAGCATTTTCCGACAGTCCCATCATTGGGGAGGTACAGAAAGCATTTTTATTTGTTTATATAATAAATACTGGAAGTTATTCTTTTCTCGTTCATTTGACTCATTGCACTCTCCTGAAGATACGGGGGACTGGTTTGATTCTCGGGACAGAATTTGCAGATAACAAGTCACCAAATGATCCATTTCCTCCTGAATGGGGTATGTCTGTTATTTTGTCTCTGAATCTTTGAGCAATGTTTTTTTCTTCTTTGGAAAAGAAATTGTGCCTTTTCTAGTACATTCTTACATTTTATATTTTTCTGCAAATTTTCAGGTGTAGGAGCTTATTTTGGAGCACAATGTGAGAAGAATGGAATGTTGGTACGTGTTGCGGGTGACAACATAATGATGTCTCCTCCTTTTATAATGACTCCTGAAGAAATCGAGAAGGTAAGTTTCCCTTCAAAGTAATACGTGTTAGCAACTACTACCACAGAGCTAAAGTCTATGGAAAAATGAGCAATCAAAATTAAAGGGCTAAATGCAACAGGTCTCCGGTGAAAATGAAAATACTAATGGGCAAAAAATCCTCCCGTAAATATAAAAAGGCTACGCGACCCTTGGAACTTTAGGAAAACAACAACCTGGTCCGTCTGGCACCGAAGACAATGAGGATCTTTTCTAGAAGTTCAGGGGTCGTCCAACACTTTTTCTTCTCTTCAGGGGGTCTTTTAACCTATTAATATTTTCAGTAGAGGACAAAAATTTAAGCGCGCAATATTAAATACAAGAAGAGACTAGTTTTATGTGGTCTAGAGATTGAATTTCTCCTAGGTCCAAAGTTGCCCAAGTTTATAACTAGAATAGAGTATGTTACGAGTAAAATAGACGGCAGCCCGTCGATCTTTTAACTAGGGCCTGTATCTATATAGTAAATGACGAGATACACACTAAAGCTACATGGAAATATAATGTAGTGTCAGGTCAACTGTGGTGGTACGTAATTCACATACACAAATGAATTATCTTGAAAAATTTACTCTTCCTGTTTAAAGCAGAAATGGCTGTGAGAGTGGCTGTTTTAGACTAAAAGTTTGAGTTCTTTTGGTTTGAGCTATCTTCTGCCGAGTCATCGTTCCGTTTATGCCACGGCTGAAGTGTTGTCTGTAAAGTGCTGTGTCTAGAGTGTTAGTGCTCGGGTGTTCTTGCTGTTGATGCTTAAACCTCTTACTCTCCCGAGAATGTTGCGTGTGGCCTATGTTTATCGAACACGTCTCCAACTGATCAAATTTCGTGAAAGCTATGAATTGTATGCCAAATTTTGTGATTGGAACTGAAGCTCTTTTTGCTTGCACCTTTCAGCTGATAGAAATCTATGGGAAAGCTCTGAAGAGTACAGAAGAAAGGGTTGCAGAGCTCAAGTCTCAGAAGTGATCCATTCAAAGCAGTTTGGACAATGGTGAAAAGATTTGATGTCTCCCATGTAGAAAAAACCTGAGCTGGCTGTCCCCTCCCCCCAATAATATTACACTGGAATTTCAATCAAGAAATCAAATTTTTACTTGTCATTTCACAAATGTAGGTAGCCAAGCAAATGGTTATTCATCTCCTCTTGAGGTGCATGTTCTGCTGTCTCACACTACCAAAAACCATCCCTATCTGTAATGGATACTTTGAAATCTTCAATAATTATAAATATCTCATCATTATTTAAAGAATTATAAATATTCTTCCCCGAATTACAGATACTCCTAAAATTACAAATACTTAATAAATATCCCCTATAATAGGCTGTTACAAGAAAATATTTTTTAAGTAACGACGGAAAAGCCCGTTGTAATTTACTTTAAAATTTTTAAGCAATAACTACTTTCAAGAGAATTTTTCCAGAAAAAGGCACAACATTTTCTCCAAAAATTTAAAAAAAAAAATACATAAATTGGTAGAAAATTGATGATGTCAAGATTTGGACTGCTTCTCAGCCTTTCTTCTTGCCCTTCTCACTCTGGAGCTCAAAGATGACTTGAACCCACCACCCCCATCACTCTCTTCCCTTTCTTCTATATCTTTCAATGATTTCTTCACACAATCAGGAAACAAAGTTATTGCCAAGATTTTCTTTTTCTTTTCTTTTTCAGTAAATCGATTACAATTACATAATAAATTAGAAAAAAATACAAACAATTTTTTATGATATTGTAAATAATTCAATTATCTCCTAAGAAAAAATAAATAATATTTTTTTACCTTCTTATATTTTTTAATAAAATAATTTTTTGTCATGTACTATTTAAAATAAAATAATTTACTTCCTTAAACAGGGAGGTAGATTGATCTATTTTAAAAAATATAAGGAGATGTATTGCTACTTTCTCCTTTTCTTCCGTAAAACGATAATATGTTGATTTATAATATCACAATGGGGTAAATTGCAGTGAACCCAATAAATTGCAACATTAACAATATTCAAAATTACCCAACAACTACTATTATTGTCGACAAATTCCAGATTCAAAGATATTTCGTTAAAATATTGAATTTTAAAATTAAGACATTTAGTTGAGTAATTTGGATATTAATCAATACAAAAAAATAGAATGGGTTTTTTGAAAGTAATGCATTTATACGTGAAAAATTGTCAATAAAAAATATATATATGTAGAAAACTTATTTAAATATATATATATATGCATTTAAAATAAAAAGGAAAAACAATTTGGCAATTTATGTCCACTTATTTTGATCTGATAGAAATAGGAAATTTTTGTTTATAAATGAATTGCTCTATCATCAAACTCTTCAAATCACTAATCACCAAAATTTGGAAATGTTTATTTGTGTGTGTGTTTATATATATATATATATATATATATGTGTGTGTGTGTAGATATTAAGAAGAAAGAAAAGAATATATATATATATATATAGGTATGAAGTTACCTCCCTGAGCTCAGCAAAACTGACGACATAGAAAGTAAGAGCAGCAGCTGCAAGAATTCCTACAACTGGAACACCAATCTGCTGAAATCCATCCATTCACACTCCACTCTTATGGGGTTCCAAATGGATAAAGCAAGAACACTATCAGTCATGTAAAGGGATAATGTTTATAAAACCCCCCACCCCACCCCACCCCACCCCACCCCCTCTTTGTTTTTTTTAGTTTATCTATTTATATACGGTGGGGTGCATTTCTTTCCTCTTTTTCTTTCTTTTTTTTCTTTCCCACTTGTGTTGAAGGAAACTACAAAATTGCAAACTTAATCCTATAAAATAGGGTGATTTTGAAAGTACTTGCACACTTTACAAATTTGTAGGAGGGAATTAGATTTTGCCATTCGAACTATATTCGTTTCTACATGTTGGCATCTAAATTTTTTTTTTTTTGGTGAACTTTGCGAAATTTGCACTTTACCGTATATAATCTCTTTGTTGCTGATTTTTTTATCGGAAAAACATCACATGCTGTGCATATGTTAAAAATACGACATCACATAACCTTAAATACCGTATGTGCACTACATATGATTTTTTTTGACAAAAACTTAGTGAAAAGATAGTTATAAATAGAAAAGTATAAAATTTCGTGAAGTTGAGATGGTGAGTTGACAAAAAAAAAAGGTTTAAATGCTAAAGTGTAAAAATAGTCATAGTTTGGACGCTAAAGTGCAAACAGCAGACTGCACCCGTCGCGCTAACCATTGCGTTGTTGGTAAAGCTTCATGACAAGCTCGCCAAACAAATGTCCGGATCTTTGGTGGTACATGGCTTCTCCACATCCTCCTCTATGCCTTCTGTTGCCCTGTTCTCACTGCGGCAGTCTGTGAAGATGAACTAGGCGCTTCATGCTGTCGCAACCTTACCAATTCCACACGATATGCGCTTCTCACCGAGAACTTGCCTGATTTTTATATGGTCTTGTCATATCTGTAGTACGTCCCGTGCTGCAAGAATTCCCTGCCACGTCAATGATGGTCGATGTCCCAATTTAGCTTCACCAAACGTCGAGTTGGGGGTAATACCTAGCTTTATATATTTGACTAATGAAGCTATTTGGTCACGTGAATAGTCTCCATCCTTGTTTCGCCAATAGCGCCATATTAAAAGCTCGCAGCTTTCGAAAGCCAAGCCCTCCTTCCTCCATTGGGTGGCATATATATCTAGGTGGATTTGGCAATGCCTGGAGCTTGGTCAAATGGTCATATTTTCGTCTAAATAAGTTCAAATTCTGTTATTATTTTTTTTTTTTGTTACAAAGCTAATACGACAACTATCTAATGACATCGTGTTTGCCACAACTAACTCTTGGGGCTTTTTCTACGAATGCTTATAAATTGAGACATGATGCAGTTCTTTTGGTAACACAAGCTATCACACTTAAACTCTCATTCTCTCTCAGTTTTTAAATTATTTTCAACTTACTTTCGGCACTCCACACAATTTTCTTCACTTTCACACTATATTCCACCATCATTCTTACATTTATTCAAGTTTCTTCCTTTTACAACGTTATTAATTTAAACATCAAAGTGCTAACCTTTATTTGCAAGGCTAGTCCTCCAATAATCTTAGAATTTTCGTGAAAGTCCTTTGACCATTGTGGTGCTAGTGATATACGATATACATCATTATCTAAAAATAAGCTTAATCAATAATTTAATAAGTTTTGATAATTTTTTTATAAATAATTATTTAATATAATGCATATGAATCAAGTTCTTATATTTCAACATCCACTACAACGAAAAGCTTTCTTTTTTTTTTTTTTCAAAATTTAGCATGTATTAGAATTATTATTCAATATCTCATATTTTAAATTTTTATACTAATAGAATATGGTATTTTTTTTATATTATCTAAAAATAAGCTTAATAAAAAATTTAGTAAGTTTTAATAATTTTTTTGTAAATAATTATTTAATATTATGCATATAAATTTTATTGTAATATTTCAATATTCACTACAAGAAAAATACATCTTTTTTCAAAATGGCAGTCAATTTTCTTTTTATCACATTGCTTCTTTTTAGCTTCTTGTGAATGTCTTTTTTCAAGTGCTCAATCTCTCATTTAAATTTTTGAATAATTTATTTCAAATTATAAAATAGTCTGATAATCTTTTATTGTCCATATTTTGTTTTAGAAAAGAAACAAATAAAATAATTGAGCTCGAGCTCGTGATTTGCAAGCTTGGGCTCGAACTCGAGCCTGAATTTTTAACTGACCTCAGCTTGTTTGCTCCCATATCCGACTGGTTATGTGTATGGAGACTCGATAGTTTTATTAAAAATTAGTATATGAACGACCATTTATCCCATACTAAAAAGTAAACGAACTTTAAAAAGATTATATAAACAAATAGATTTTTGTGAAATAATTTTGCTTATACTACAAAAAGAAAAAGAAGAAAATAGTAATTTCACAAAATCAAGTGATGGTATTTATATTGTTATTAATTATATGTATAAAAAAAATATCTTATCACAATGGGTTTTATAATTTTAGTGATGATTATTTTATAAAGTTGTCGCCAACAATAATTAAATAATATGTTTATTGAAAACAAATTTGGTTTTTATTATATTGTATTGTCGCTAAATTTCACTTAAACTTTCTTTAAAAATATAGAATTATATTTTTAAAAAAAATTAAAATTGCAGTGACATCCCTTTTAAAATTCTCCATTTTAGTGGTAATTGATTTAGATATGTTTCACCATCTAGTTATTCGATTTCTTGATGATATGATATGAGCAATTGAAAAAATCCCAAAACTATTTAATTTAAATTTAAATACAAAGTCCAAACAAATAAAAATGGAAATTCCATAAAAAGAATCACTATTGAAATAATTCCAACATTATTTAATTAATAAATATAAATTACAGACAACAACTAGATCCAATCCCCTGTTTTCTCCATCTCAAAAAAAAATTCTATTAATGTGTGGGATGTTATTTTACTGCATAATAGGTATTAATATTAAAATTTTGGAATAAAATTATCAATTAAAAGTTCAAATAGATTGGGTGATAATTGGATTCCAATTTAAAGTCCATAATGAATTTGGGCTTTATCCTCAAGACGATGAATTTGCATAAGTGTAAATTTGGGCCTTATGTATTATGATGGATTGATTTAAGATAAATATAAATTATTGTTTTATTTTGGAGCAGCTAATTGGGTCAAAACATGTTCAATTACAATTCGATAGTTGATGGATCCATATCAAATTCATGGAGTTCACGCCCAACAGATGTGAGCCCAAACTATTGTAACCCTACGCATGCCTATAAAAAGGGCCCTCCCCACCCAAGTCAATAGAGGGGAGAACATTCCACACAATAAGGGAGGACATACAACATTCCTCCACACTCCATACAACACGCAAGACAAGAACTCACAACAAATCAAAGGACTCAGGGTCCAAAATTCTCTGCCACAACGAATCACTGCAACCGCAAAGGTTCCACGTCTTCCTAAACATTAACTCCTCAAGTCTTGATATCAAATTTCAAGATGACACACAGTTTGCTCCCCAAATCCAGAAGAGACAACACATCTACATCGAAGAACATGCTTCAAGCCCTTGGATCCACATTCGGAGCGAAAAATCAGGGGGATATCTTTAAATCAGAGACTGTATCCACTTTTCTTTTAAATCAATAAAATTCAAATGTCCATATTTTTCTTATCTCGTAATTATTTTTGCAGACACAATTTTGTGTGAACAGTAGGTGTTGTCTTTCTATTGTACTAACAGGCGTTGTTTAGATATAATTTATTTGGTATTATTGATTAAGGTATGATTATTATAATTATCTTTATTCGATATAAATATTTAAATAATAATAATTCATCGCTTAAAAAAAAAGTACTTGGAATATTCTAGAATTAGGCAGGAATGTGGATTTGAATTGACCATTTAGAAGAAGCTTTCAACTTTCAAAATCAATACAACAGCAAGTCAAATCCATGTTGCCGGCTATGTTTAAGTACTCAACAGTTGGCTGAGTCGTTCCAAGTAAACCCTCCACACAAACACACCCTCTATCCCCACTAAGAATAAATCAAATAACATAAAATTAAAATAGTTGGCCAAATAAAGACCCCACGATCATAAAGTCATGAATTTGAGTTCCACTAATTTGTACGTATTAATTTACTTAATTAATAGTTGATCGTGACAGTAGTTATTGGTTATGTATAGTATTGATAATTAATACATATTGATTATCAATAATTAAAATTATGATATAATTGTAATCGATTCACTCAAAATAATAAAATAGAATGATCATGCATCAAGGTGCACAATGGGCTGGATCGGCCCAGGATTGACACGGACCAACCCAAGAAAACCTGACCCAGGACCGAACCACTACTGGTCGGGCCGTTCCTGGGTATCTGATTAAGCGGGCTCCAATTGAGTCCATTTTTAAATCCAGGACCACATTTGGGCCGAATGCGCTTGTTTTATTTTTTTATTTATATGATATTAAAGTCTTCTTATAACAATTACTTAAATTTATAATTATCTTATGAAATAAATAAATAATAAATTAAATCACACAAAATTTATATATAAAAAATAATAATTAAGAATATACAATGAACTTAAATAATAATTCGGCTAACAAGCTTAAAATAATAAATTTAGATGATAATAAATTCAAAAGGAACTTAAAATAAATTTTAACAAAAAAACAACCACAGTATTAATGAATAAAATACTAAAAATTTAAAAGTAGAATAATAAAGATTAAAGTTTTTAAAGTTTCAAAAGCATAAATAAATTATTAGAAATCAACTTAGAAGAATAAAATAAAAATTATATGACACACATTATTTAAAAAAAAAAAAAAAACCCAATAGGCTCGGTCCATGACCATGTGGTCTTGGGTCACTGGAATGGGTTGTCCCAAGTATTGATTCTTGGAACCGGCCCGATCCCAAGAGGGTCGGGGCTGAACCAGTTCAATTTTTTATTAGTTCAATTCGGTCTTGGGTTGGGTTGAGCTGTGCATCTTGAATCATGCATAGTTTAGGGGGATAAATGCACTTCATGAGGGGGCGTTTTAATTATATTTTATTATTTACGAGGATAAATACATTTCATGCATAGTTCAAGAATGCAAAATGTATTTAACTCGAAGATAATTGATGACACATTTACAGTAACAACATAAATATAGTAACAATAAATAATTATTCTCACTACATTATCACTATATCTATGACACTAATTGTTCTTTTAGTATTAATCTTATGCACAATTTTCTGTCACTGATTTTTGCTAATGACAATTCACATTAAGAGTAATAAAACTAAAAACTCATTACTGTGATAAAATAATATTTTTGTCATTAAATATTTGTAATTATTGAATAATATAAAACTGTCACTCAACTTTTTTTATTTCTGATCTTTTGCTTTCTATGTAGTAAATAGGGTTAATTATACCATAAGGGGTCTACGTGTAATTATACGTACACTTTTTGTAGTTTGAAAATATATTTAGATATTCTATACGTTTGTTTATGTCTAACAAATAAATCCATCATTTAGTCAAAATTTATGAAATTTATTTATATAAGCAAAATAATTGCATGAAAATCTATATTTACCCCGACTGGCTTACTGCTGACTTATTGTCGGTCAAATAAATCTTTTTTACCAAACTATTCGTATAAGGGTGAGGAGATATATACCTCCTCACATGTATTAGTGTGTGTGTGAAGACGTATAATGATGTTTGATCAAAACAGATTTCTTTAATCTGCAATAAGTTAATTATAAGTCAATCGGGGGTAAATAAAGATTTTTATTATTTATTTTTGGTAATATCAACAATTTCAGTGAATTCTGACTGACTGAGAGATCTATTTATTAGACGAAAACAAAACGTCAATAGTGTATACATAATTTTCTAAACTATATATGATTTACATGAAACTGCACCAGATTTTAGGATAGGATGGTGTGATTATCCCTAATATTTATGTACGAGAAACATAGGTATTATATAATATGATTTTTTAATAGTCAGATTGACATTATAATGAAAATAATTTCAAGTGCAAAATTATGAAAATTGTTATCAACAAATTAAATTATTAATATAAATAATTTTATTATCCTTAATTTTAGCATTATTGGGGTGAATTGGTTGTAAAAAAACATAGTTGATGTAGTCGAGGTTTTTTGCTAAAGGATTAAATCGGAATTTTACCGCGATGGAATTGCACACCAGGTGAAATGCTATGGCCGCAAAATGTGTAATTTTCAAGAGTGGGATGTCTTGTCAATGAATAGTGACTTGGATTAAAAATTTAGTATTTTGGTATTTATAGTGGTATGGGAAATTATATGGTGTGGTGGGTTGCATTTGCTTAAGGTGTGCCTCATACCTATAAAATTACATTTTTACCCTTAGAAATTAATATTTTTTATTAATACATCAATAGTAAAAATCAAAAGGAAGTAATTGAAGAATGCCAACGAGGTCTAGTTCAGCTAGTGAAGTTGAGGTTGTCATAGGTTCGAACTCCGCTATATGTGTGAGATGTTATTTTCACTGCATAGTAGGTATCGTTTAAATTTTATTTATTTTATTTTGTTGATTAGAATATGATTGTTTTAATTATATTTGTTAGGTTTTTTATATTTGACAGAAATAATTGTAATAGTTTGTGGCTTAAAATAAAAAAAAAAGGATAATTACGTACACTCTCCTCCACTGAGGTTTGGTGTAATTACACGTAGACCCCTTGTGGTTTGAGAAATTACATCTAGCACCCATGAGGTCGGTCTAACAAATAAGTCCCTCCGTTAGTCAAAATTCACTAATTTGCTGATAATAAATTAAAAAAAACTGAATGAAAATTAATATTTACCATCAATTGGCTTATTAATGATTTATTATAAGTCAAATAAATTTTTCTGGAGTAAACTACCCTTATAATGGTGAAATATATCCCCACATACATTAATGCATGAAGATGTATGAGGGTAATTTGATTATAAAAAAATTTATCCAATCGGGGTAAATATACATTTTTTTCCAATTTTTTTGTTAACATCAGCAAATTCGATGAATTTTGTCTGATGGGGGGACTTATTTGTTATATAGAAGCAAATATTAGGGATATTAGATATAATTTCTCAAATCATATATTACACCAAATATTAGGGAAGAGAAGTATAATTATCACTAAAAAAAATAATGATAATTGAAGAATAATTAGGGAGGAGAAAAGGTTGAAGGAGTTTGATGTCTTTATCAGAGGGCCAACTCAGTCTGTCAGCCTTGCAAAAATTACGAGTGTTGGACGGTTTGGACGGTCGTCTCTGCCCGCCACCACCATTACCTTTTCAACTTTCAAACAAAACTATAAACACCCCCTATCAACCCCCCCCCCCCCCTCCCTAACCCACCAACCCCCAACCATTTTGTACATTGACCAAAACAACCTTATTATATTGTCACACATTAAAAGGTATGTAATAGCTTCTACTTTTGTGATTAGAATATTATAAATTTAGTATTTATAAAAGTCGGGAATATTTGAAAATAAAAGTAAAAAGTGGGAAAAAAATTGGAGTTGATAGGAAAGTGTTTATAATTTTTAGTTTAAATAAACTTAATTAAAATAATTTAAAAGTAGAAATTGTATTACAGGTCAAATGAGTCTTTTTATGATCAAACTATCCTCATACGTTTTCAAATGTTAATGCATATGAGAATGTATATTTTCACTGTTATAAGGGCAGTTTAGATCGAAAAAAATTATTTGACCTATAATAAGTCAGTTAATAAGTCAATCAAGAATATATATCAATTTTCATTTAGTTTTTCTGCTAATATTAATAACTTTACTGAATTTGAAGTAAAGGATGGACTAATTTGATAGACAAAAACAAACCTCGAAGGTGCTAAATGTAATTTCCCAAATCACAGGGAGTCTACGTGTAATTACACACAAAATCTCATAGAAGAAAAGTGTAATTATCCCTCCCTTTTTATTGAAAAATGTGATTATAAGGACATTTGATCCTATTGAAATCCATACACTTGAAGAGAGGAGTTTAATTTAATTGAAATCATTTTTGAGATTTTTATTTCATTTAACTTTTGACAACAAATTAATTAAGGAAATTCAACAAAATAAATATGAAAATGAAATAATATTGTGATTCTCTCATTATATTTAATCTTGAAGTTTGATATTTTTAGTTAAAAAACGTTTAGCTGGCGTGGCTCTTGTTATAACTACGACGGTTAAAATAGTTATCATGTTTATAAGAATACATTGGCCGCAGAGGGCATTTGAGCGAGTTTATGAACTCTTTAAAATATTTCATAAAATGTTCAAAAATTTAATTATTACATATTGTAAAATATTCAATAATTCTTTTTGAAAAACGAACCATAAGATCCAGAAATAAATTATTTGAAACTTTTTTATATAAGCTCTGTCTTAACAAGCTCATTTAATTCCAATCACCATAAATTGTAACACATACTGTCGTTACAAATATTTTATAAGTTTCACAATTTTATTTAAATTCGAGCATGAATTTTTTTTTAAAAATAAAATTAATATTTTATAAAATCTAGAAATACACCTCTCATAGGATATATAAAGTTTTAAATTTTTTTAAATAAATTTAATAATTTACATCCTCATCCCGAATACATGTTTTAAGCCATTATATTTACACATACTCCCCTTTATAGCAAGAACAAAATTGGAACAATTACCATAAATCTTGAGACAAATAAAATAATTTCAACCCTATTGTTTTTCCTTTGTGAAAAAAATCATTTGAGTATTTTATTGACATTTATGTAATTTACACACCACTACAATTAATGTCAATAATTACATATAGACAAATGTAAATATTGACAGTCCCCGTTTCCTACATAAGTCAAATTGCTGTCTCATTTTTCTTTTTGTTTTTTTTTTATCAATTTTTGACGTTTTTTACTACACAGTTGGTGGACGAATATAATGAAGTGGAGGGGGGTGGGTGGGTTAAGACTAAAGCATTTAAGCCTAAATATGTGCATGATGCACTCTGCAAGCCGACGGGTGTTTCATTGTGTAAAGTATTGTTTGCTTTAAATTGAGATATTTCGTTAGAGAAAAGAAGTGTTGGGGTTTGTAAGACAACTCAATCTCATTGTCTGCAGTTGATGTGGGACGTTCGTCTACATCTTCATGGGTATATAGTCTTGTTCCCACTGATGACGTCTAATGATGCCCTTATGACTCGACGATTGGGGCCGTTCCGCGACATATTGTCTGCAACGGATATGGGTTACATGTCTATATCTTCAGACCTTCAGACAAGAGGTTTGGAATGGGTATATGCCCTGTTCCCATAAACAATACCTAATGATCTGACTTGCGGCACGATTGATACTCATTGTGCCGAGTATTATCTGTTTTGGCTTCGCACAAGTCTTATAGTTCCATTCTGAAAATATGCCTGGTTAGAAAGATGAGACGTTAGGCCATATAAGCCATTGAAACTACTCGTCTGTAATCAATACGGGACGCGTGAATTAAACTTATACACTTCATTTTAGTTCTATTTTTAAGGTGTTCTTCTTCTTATTTGAATATAGAGAAAGAGAACAAGCATGTGTATTTTCAAAAGTTTTTAGGGCCCGTTTGAGCCTGTGATTGAACAGATCAAAGCATCGTTTCGAGTACAAAAACATTTTATACCATTTGGCTCCTTTTCCTAAAATCACATTTGGATTAAATTCTATCCAATATTTCGATATAAGTTACAACTTTTAGTTTTTAATCCTGATAATTATTTTTCATCGAATTATTTATTACTACCAAAACCAATTATGATATTTTTTTTGGTAAACTACATAATCACTTTCACAAAATCAATTATTTTTAAATAATTCTCTCATAATCAATTATGCAACCGTGGCGAAATTGGCGTTGATATATTGGATTTTGTATTTGTATTATTGTATGATAAATAAGGATAAGTTTAAATAAATTAAGATGCGTATTCGATGAGGACATAAACAAACTTTTGAATCATGTTTTCAGTTATATATCTTTTTAGACAGGAAAAAATGGAAACAAATAAAGCCACAAACTTTCAAGAATATTTGATTCAACTTTTCTTGTGTTTTATTTTATTTTATTTTATTTATAATTACTCCATTAACTTGACCAATGACGGTGTGCCAACGTCTATTTTGTAAAAACCTTGTAAAGAAAATATAATTTTGGTCCATTGACGGAAGGTGGCAGTTTCAATCCTAGCTAATTCAAAATTTGCAATTTTGGTATCATGTGCATGCCATGTGACGAATTCCTGCCAAAAGATATTAGCACAAGTAATAAGTAAGCGGGTAGTGGAACGAACTATAAATGCGGGAAACAAATAATTTTAGGGGGCATTATTTGTTTTCCTAGTCCTCGATTCGTTGCTTCTCCTGGTTGCCTCCTACTTGCTTATGGCAGGCCCTTATTTGGGGGTGGTATCCGCGCAAGAGGGCTTCTTCTTTCGTCACTTCCGCTGCTAAAAAGTGTAGCATGCCTGAATCTAATTGAGTTTACAGGCCGCGAGAGCGGTCCCAAATCGAGGCAAACTCTGAATACTAGATATTACCTCAAAATAACAGGGGTCAAGGTCGTCCTGTGAGACAATGGAGGATAAGCTTTAGGATTTTTTTGGACCAAAATTGCTATTTTTCACGAATTACTGCTTTTTATCGCAAATCTCGAATTGGCCTGGACTGAAGTTGCCACCATCCATATGAGAGTGACCAATTTTGATCCAAGAAATTCTAATTTGCCAGGAAAATCTAAAAGTATCCAATTTATGTATCTCACGTGTAGGTCATTTGACAAATTATGGCTGAATTAGAGTTTTTTGGATCAAAATTATCACTTTCTTTATAAACTATAGACATTATTTATTTTAAATTTTGAATTAACTTCGATTGAAATTGCCACTGCCCTATAATAGGACCAAGATTGCATTTTTCCAAAAACTTTACACATGAAAATTAAAAGAAACTTAAAATTTTAGCCCTAAAAGTTTGAAATTTTGCATTTTGTAAGAGTAGAAATATCTTGTGTGCCTCTAAACCAAAAATTAGGGTATTAAACTTATAGAGTCTCATACTCATACATTAGTCAGTTTCGAACCCATAATCATAGAGCCTCGCCAATTAAATTAGACCTTAATAGGGAATCCGCATTACATTTTTAAGGAATAATTCACATCGTTTGATGTTTTTATAACCATTAGATTAAAAGATTCCCGTAAACTCGACTAGTCTCGTTCATCCTAAACAGCATATGCAAAAATACCCTTTCATCTGATAAAATATTTTTTTCCCCACCCCAAAAATTTGTAAAATTGTCATTACCAAAATCTAATTTAATTTCTCAAATTAAATTTTTTGCCCAAATTATCATCTGATTTAAGCTAATGATGTACTACCACTAACTTCGACTATTTTTTGTAAAATAATAATAATAATAATAATAATAATAATAATAATAATAATAATAATAATAATAATACAAAATTTGTTATTTTTTAATCCTTATTTAACACTTTTTACCATAAAAATAGAGGTACTATAACATCAAGAAACTAGTACATATAATTTTGATGTGGGTTTTTTTATCACTCTTTTAAAAATTAAAATATATAATTAAATTAAGTTATAATTTAAAAATAAAAATATGTATCATACATATCTTGATATGACATTACTTTTTTTTTTTTTAAATTATAATGAGCTCCCTCTAGGTTTACCTTATTTATAAATATTCTCTTATTGTTTGAAAATTATAAATATCCTTTTAATTTAACAAATACCCTCTATAATGAGTTGTCACAAGAGAGTATTTGTTATAATATTCGTAATTTTAAGAGGTTATTTATAACTTTTTAAATAACGAGTAGGTATATATAATTATGATAAACCTCAAGAGGGCTCGTTGTAATTTATCCTATTGTTTTTTTAAGTGGTAATACCCAAATATTTGGAGTAAATCAAACCCGGGTAATACCAAAGTGGTATTAAAATTTCTCATGAGATTTGTTATAATTATAAATACCTCTCGTTTTCTGATACATTGTAGGGGTATTAGTAGACGTTGACTAATTTTAGGAGTCAGTTCATTTTTTCAATGAAGAAATTTATAATTAAAATAAATTTCCGTAGAGCTCGTTGTAATTTACGTTTTAAAAAAATTCTGGCCAAACAATGTGGTGGGGAGGGGCAAAAGTGTCAAGGGGGGGTGGGGGGTGGGAGAAACAGCGGTACACTACTTGTATTTGAACTCATAATCTAATGAGAAAGGGCCCGCCAGTGTGCTCCGCCGCGTACAAAACATCACGCCCCTCTCTCTCCCTTCTCCCATCTCTATTAATTCCAAATTTCCAATACCAACAACATCTCTCCACTCCACCAAAACCCTCTCTCTCTCTCTGAAAAAAATTCAATAAAGCCAGCGCAGGAAAGATCAGCACATTAGTTCTCTCAGGCAAGCTCTTCTTTTAGTTTGATTGATCTGTGTATGATTGTATGCATCTACCTCTCTGTTTGTGTATTTTTAATTTTCGTATTTTTACTGTGTTGTTGCTGCTGCTGTTGATGGTTTTGGTTCTGATTTGTGATCTGTTTATGGAGTGGTGTTGTAATCTGAATTTGATTGTCAGATGGATCGATCAGCTACTGATTATAAAAAACCATCTAGATTTCGATCAGGATTCTTATTTCTTGCTTGATTACGCACGACGCTATGCATATCACTCTTCCCAGTTTTTTGAATCACTGAATATTTCGCGATGATCACAGTTTTTTTTTCGGTTTTTCGATTTTGATTAGTGGTGATTTGTTTTTCCCTCATAAGTTTAATTTTATTTTTGGGCGTGTAACGTGGGATTTAGAGGTTAAACAACAGCGAATGCTGTAGCTTAATTGGCAAAGATGCTGCTTTACTTGAACGCCAATTGCTCTTGTCCTTTACTACGTTTTTACTGTTTGGTCAATGGCATCAACATTCCACAACTATTGACAGAACTTCATTTTAATTTTGTGCTTGCTGTGATTTTGAATAATCAATTACATTTTCCTTTTTATCAAACGAATCAAGCTCCAACTTGAGTTAACTCGAGTTTGATCATGAATAAAGTGGCTTTCGGGTTTCATCACCAAAAATCCATCAATATTTGCTCCTTCAGATTCATTTATGCCCCTTATTTTATTCAATTTGATTCTCTTTTAGCTGTTCGTGCATCCCCAAAACAGCGCACGCTGTTTTCTCGGTTGCCAAGTCAAGTTTTCTTGTCGTTTAGTTTGATATGTCAGTAAAAACAGCTAGAAAGAAAAAGAAATACAGAATCTATCCACACACACATACATACATAAGCCGGTTGAATAGAAATTTACCTATGTGATGTTGAAAATAAGTATATTACCCTTATAGAAAAATATAAAAATTTATCCCTTATACTTTTTAAAATGAATCATTTTAAAAATCATAAAGGGATTAATTTTTATATTTTAAAAAATATAGAGAGGTAAAGCGCTACTTGTTTTTTCATAAGGGGATAATTTGCTCATTTGCGATATCATTGGGTTGCTTGCATTTTTCTCTATATAAGTGTATAATTTTAAATTTTATTAATTATATAAAAAGAAAACATAAAATAAATAATTAGGCAGATTGATATTTTTTAATTTTAAATGTCCATTATTAGAAAGAAATGACCATTTTGTTTAAAAATAAGTACGTTTGGGGCTTACTTTATATTTTTTTGACTCAAAAATAGTTATTTTAACATCTCACATCTTACAAATAGTGTATATATATACACATAAATGTTTTTTTTAATAATTACTTTTTTAAGGTAAAGAAAAGAGTGAAGAGCATTGCTTACCTTTGCGGGCTCCATTAGCTTTATTTTCGAAAACAATTTCTATAGTAACTACTTTTATTTTTTTATTTAGTTACTTCTTTTGAGAGAAGTTACTACTTTTATTCCTTAATTGAAACTGGAATCTTTTTGTAAGGTGGGTACTTTTTTTATTTATATTTTTTATTAATAAAAAGATAAATTATAATAACTTATCTCGATGCATTGAATAATATTTTAATTCAAATAATATACTAATATGTTTTAAAATAATAAATAAATTATAGTAATTCAGATAAAATGAGACAAATACTCGTCTAGTAAGATTCCAATTCATTATTTTCGAAATTGTTCATGTGACTTCAATTTTATCTTAATTACTAGATAAGACATCATTAGTTGTAAGGTGGGTACTTAAGCGTGAGCTGTTGCATCATTTTCTGATTTGGCAACGTCTACATCCAGTGGGCCATGCTCCATTACTTCCTTTTTTCATAGGAATATTATATTGACAAAAGAATATGACAAAATTCTGAAAATCTGATTTTATATTCATATTGTATTTGGACTCTGAACATAATTATTCATATATATATATATATATATATACTATATAAAAAATAACTCTATTTTCACTCGCAAACAACAATTATTTATATAGCGATACCAATTTTTTAGATCAACAAAAATATTTATGTATTTTCAACCATTCCTACTCAAATTCTTCTTTTAATTTATATATCTATACTCTATTTTATATTAATATGAAAATTTTACCCACAAACTGTAATTTGTAAAACAATACTACAATTTTTTTTGTGTTGATAATGTCAGTAAATAAGTTTATTTTTTAATTAATTATTTTTTTAAAAAAATATGATGTGTTGATTTATATATTTTATTCTTATTTATAATATATTTTAAATTATAAATAATTATTTATTATATAAATGCAAAAATAACATGGCATAACGACTATATATATATTTATATTCATTTAGTATTTCACTCTACAGATCTCACTTGTGCGATCTCTCGTCAATTTGAACACTCTTTGACTAAGTAGTTGCATTATTCAACATCTTATTTTCAGTCAGCCCGAACCAATTATGAGATTTTATACCAGAGTTGATTGGTATTGCTTGTGGCATTCTCCACTCCACCATTCCCTAAGTCCCATCTCGAATATTCTCTTTTTAATGGAGACGATATTTTAAACAAAATAATGTTTTTGGGATTTATATCCTTCCTTGCTGTATAAAAAGCGATTCCCGGTTATTATTTTTACGTCGTTATTTTAAGTGAAAAGTTTTTCTAAAAAGAAAGATATTTATTCAGAGAATAGGATTTATTTTGGATAGTTAAAAAAATAATAAAAGATCAAATCTGGGGAAAATAAACTCATTCTTGTCGATAAGGCTTTGAAATAATGGAGAAGAAAAAAGACAAAATTACTCGATTATCTACCCTTACTAAGTTAAAATTACCTTTAGCTAGGAATGATTTTGAATTGCATCAAAAAGTTGATCTAAACAATTTTTTGTATAGTGATGGTGACAAGAATTAAAAGTATGCATATGGGTCAACATTAGTTTCAGGCCCCCAATGTCAAAGCCCAGTGAATATATAGGGCTTAATTCTTGGGCCGCTACATTGTAACATTACTTTATGTTGCATTTGAAGGAAATCCTTAATAACAAATTCTTCATATATGTTTGTATAATTTTAAATTTAAAAGTTTTAAATCATTTTATTTGAATTTTAAATTATATTTAGTGAATATGGATGTATTTCAAATTATTCAAATAGAGCCGTTTGAATTTTTTTTTCAAATTTTTCTTTCAAATCTAAATTTACTAATCCGAATACACCCTCTGTTAAAAGTTCTTTTGTGGAGTAATGAGGCCCAATAATTATTACATTATTCTACAAATTTATCGATCGACTTATTTCTTGTGCTGATACTCTCAGGATTACATATTAGAGTAAGTTGCAATTCATTCAGTCATGGCAGAAGAGACACTTATAAGTGAGGAAGTACCAGTGACAAAGCTGGCTGAGGAAGTTGAGAGCAATGGGGTTCCTGTTAAGGTGAGAGCTCTTTTGCTTTCCTGCAGTGATCATAATAAATATTTGGCTAAGATTTAGTTATAATTGAAAGATTACCCTTTCTAGGATGAGATGTTCTTGTGATTTTTGCTGAATTTTATTCTTATTCTTTTGAAAATTTTCGCTTCAGATAATAGAAGAGAACACTGTTGACAAAACGGAGGAAGGGAAGAAAGAAGAGGAAGAAACGGCCCTTGAAGGTGAATTCATAAAGGTAGAGAAAGAGTCAGTTGATGCGAAGGATCGTTCTCACACTGCTGAGGTAAATTCAGTAGCAGAAGAAAAACCATCCGTCGCTGAGCATACAGCTAGCAATCCAGAAGTAACCCGGGAGTTGCTGGAATCACAGGAAAAAGTTAAAGAGCTTGAAAATGAACTGCAGAGGATTTCTGGTGTGTTAAAGGAAGCTGAATCAGAGAACACGCAGCTGCAAGATGAACTCTTGCTCACGAAAGAGAAGCATCTTGAAAGTATGAAGAAACAAGATGAGCTTGAACTTAGCAACAAAAAGCTGCTCGAACAGATTTCAGAAGCAGAGGAGAGATATAACGAACAAATCAAAACTTTGCAAGAGGCACTGCAAGCTCAAGAAGAGAAGCACAAGGATTTGGTAAATGTGAAGGAAGCATTTGACAGTCTTGGCCTTGAGCTAGAGACATCAAGAAAGAGGATGGAAGAGCTTGAACTCGAGTTGCAAAATTCTATTGGAGAAGCGCAAAAGTTTGAGGAATTGCATAATCAGAGTGGTTTGCATGCTGAGTCGGAGATGAAGAGAGCCGTGGAATTTGAGAGGTTGCTTGAGGAGGCAAAATCTACTGCCAAAGAAACGGAAGATCAGATGGCTTCTTTACAAGACGAGCTGAAAAGCTTGTACGAAAAGATTGCTGAAAATCAGAAAGTAGAAGAGGCACTGACAAGCACAACTACTGAGCTTGCTACTGCTCGGGGAGAATTGGAGCTTTCAAAATCACAGGTGCAAGAAATAGAGCTGACGCTAGCTTCAAAAGAAGCTCTTATCAGTGAACTGTCTCAAGACTTGGAACTCTCAAGGGCTGCACAATCTCAGGCTAAAGACGATATTGCATCACTTGAGAATTTGCTGAAAGCAACCCAAGAAAGCCTTCATGAGAAAGCATCCCAGCTTGAAGATTTAACATTGAAGCTTAGGGAGGAGGTCAATGCAAAGGAAGAGGTCAAAGAAATCTTGATGAACCAGGAAACAAAGATGAAAATCGTGCAGGAAGATCTAGAAAAATTAACTAAAGAAAAACAATTGCTGGAAGATGCTGTCTCTGATCTAACCAATAACTCTGTCCAAATGAAGGAGTTGTGTAATGACCTTGAGGCTAAGTTGCAGCAATCGGATGAGAATTTCTGCAAAGCTGATTCTCTTTTATCT
This sequence comes from Sesamum indicum, assembly GCF_026168435.1. Lineage (NCBI taxonomy): Eukaryota > Viridiplantae > Streptophyta > Magnoliopsida > Lamiales > Pedaliaceae > Sesamum > Sesamum indicum. Next base: position 7,561,816 of record NC_142668.1, read on the forward strand.
GAAGCAGTGGCGAACAGCAAAGAACTGGAACAGAAACTGAAAGCCCTTGAAGAGCTTCACACTGAATCAGGACATGCTGTCAGCACGGCCAACCAGAAAAACGTAGAGCTTGAGGGCATGCTACAAGCCCTGAATGCGGCAGCAGAAGAAGAAAAATTGCAGCTGAGAGAATCTGAAACCCGCTGTATTGTGGCTGAACAGCGGACTCTTGAGCTAGAGCAACTACTGAATTTGGAAGAACTAAAAAGCCATGATTATCAGAGGGAACTGCAAGAGTTGTCTGAAAAATTGTCTGAGCTGAATGCTGAACTCAAGAAGGAGGTGGAAGAGAAGCAACAGTTAGACAATCAGTTACAAGAAATCCAGGCTAAAGTAGCTGAAAAGGACTCTGAGCTGGGAAAGTTGACAGCTCATAATTCTGAGCTTGAGATAGAATTAAAGAATGCGATAGACAGATGTACTGATCATGAGGGTCGAGCCAATACGATTCATCAGCGCAGCCTTGAACTTGAGAGTTTAATTCAGACATCAGATTTGAAAGCAGTGGATGCTGGCAAAAAGGTGAGTGAATTAGAGCTACTTCTTGAAACAGAAAGGTATAGGATTAAGGAGCTTGAAGATCAAATAAGCATGCTAGAAAAGAAATGTGAGCATGTGGAAGCAGAATCCTTGAAAAACAGCAAAAAGGTTTCTGAACTTGAAACTGAGCTTGAGGTGGTCCAGTTAAAAGCATCGAGCCTGGAGGTTGCGCTGCAAGCCTCGACGGAAAAGGAAAAAGAGTTGTCTGATAGCTTGAATTTAGCAACAGAAGAGAACAGAAACTTAAAAGATTTGTCAAAAACCTCAAATGAAAAGCTATCTGAGGCAGAAAATCTACTCAACATCTTGCGGGACGAACTGAATATTTCACAACAGAGGTTAGAGAGCATTGAAAATGACCTTAAGGATACTGGGATGAGGGAAAGTGAAGTTATGGATAAGCTTAAGTTAGCTGAGGAACAGCTCGAGCAGCAAAGTCAAGTCTTGGAGAAAGTGACTGCAAGAAGTGCAGAACTTGAATCATCATACGACACTCTAACAAGAGACTCGGACCTGAAACTTCAGGAGGCGATTGCGAATTTCACCAACAGAGATTCTGATGCAAAAGTTTTGCATGAGAAAGTAGAAGCTCTAGAACTTCAAGTCAAAGCTTATCAAGTGCAGCTAGCAGAAGCAACTGAAAGATATGAAACTGCAAACAAAGAGCTTGATCAGATTTTGGAGAAGCTGGCTTCTTCCGAGAGCATCAATGATGACCTTAAAAGTAAGATCTTGGAAGTAGAAGGTAAAGCTGACGCGTACCTCTCTGAGAATGAGCTTCTATCGGAACATAATGCACGGCTCAATGACAAGGTTAAAGATCTTGAAGAAAAGCTTACTACTACAGGTTCCGAGATGGAAACTTCTGCAAAGCAGCTTGCTTCTCACATGAACACCATCACTGAATTAACAGAGCGCCACTCTAGAGTCTCGGAGCTTCATTTGGCAGCTGAAGCCCGTGTTTCAGAAGCAGAAGCAAAGCTGGAAGAAGCTTTACAGAAATATAATCTAAGGGATTTAGAGGCGAGGGACTTAAATGATAAGCTAAAAGCTATTGACGCACAGGTGAAAACTTATGAAGAGCAGGCTCAGGAATCATCAGCAATTTTGAAAACTCGAGAATTAGAATTGGAACAAATCCTGTTAAAATCAAGGGATTTGATGGATGAATTGGAGAGAAACTCTGGTCAGTCTAAAAAGGAAATTGACACATTAGTTGGAGAAAACTCGCAGCTTACTCAAGATCTGGCTTCATGTAAATCTCAGCTAAACGAATTACAGACGAAATTGTCCAGCATTTCATCAGAGAAAGACGACACAGTTGAAGCACTAAATACTGCCAGAAAAGAAATTGAAGAGCTGAAACAGCAGCTCGTTTCAGAAGGCCAGAAGCTGCAATCTCAGGTTAGTACTCTACAACAATGATTTACTTTGTGAACATATGATCTCTGTTTTTTAAGTCGTCTGTCTTTCTGAGACTCAGATAGTTATATGGCCGTCTTGATCTTTCAGATATCTTCTGTTATGGAAGAAAACAATTTGCTTAACGAGACATTTCAGAGTTCCAAGAAGGATCTCCAAACAATAATAGAAAATCTTGAAGAGCAGTTGAAAGAACAAAAATCAAATGAAGATGCTCTGAAAGCTAAATTGGAAATCCTCCACGCTGAAGTTGGCCAGAAAGATGAGTTGCAAAATCATCTGAAGGAGCTCGAGAAACAGTTAGCAACTGCAGAAGCTCAACTTAAGGAAGAGGTAATGCATACTATTTTTCAGTGTTGAACAATCAGACATAAAGAACTTTTTGCCGTATCTCTCAGTATATTAACTTGCATGTAAAAGAATTAGCTGGATTGGTTTTTCAGCTTGCTGAAAAGAAAATTGTTTTCCTTTCATTATGTTGGGGTGATATAAAATTTCCTCTGGAGATTCTAAGCACGAGTACTAACTGTTGAGTTCTTGTGTTTTTTGCTGCTTGAGAACAGAAAGAGTTGAGTATCCAAAAGGATCTGGAACGAGAAGCTGCTTTGAAGCATTCGTTCGAAGAACTTGATGCTAAGAAAAAAGAAGTCCTTGTTTTAGAAAACCAAGTGAAAGATCTTGAACAGAGATTGCAGTTGGCTGATGCTAAATCGAAAGAAAAGGTTAGCATTCTTCATGCTGACATGCACATGCATATGCTATCTTCAACTCTTAATTATCTCCAAATATATGAAGCATAAAAAATAAATTAGAAATTATGTATAATGCTCTGGCAGGTTATCAGTTTCTTCACTTAAAAAATATTGTATTTCAACAACCATATTATTCTTTCACTAGCCACGACTCTTCGTAGTCACTGCAACAGTCAGTTAACAGTTAGAATTGTCTTTCTCGTATACAATTTCAAGTCATAAATGGTTCTTGTTTTCTCAAATTTCAAGAATATAGATATATTCCTATTTCCTAATATAAACTTTATCGTATCCCAGCATTTAATGTTACATACAGCACAAAGATAAACACAGTGTATTTGAGTCAACAACATCACGTACACAGTTACACATTACATAATAATCAATGTCTCATTAGAAGTTCCTTCAGGACTGCCATTTTTTTCTCATCCAAATTCTGTCTCAAAATCTTCATCTCTTAGACCTTCATTACGAGTCAAAAGGTCTTTTCTTGTTATTCCGGAAAAAACATGTGTAAATATTTCCCCCTCAATATTGATTCCGTTTCACAAACGTAAAACAAAGTACAATACCATATAAACGCTTTTTTCTCTGTAATCAAAGACAAACATTTTAAATCTCTGATATCTGGACTACCGTGCAGGATACTGAAGGCGCTGCCCCCGAACACAAGGATGAAACGATAAAGTCACGGGAAATTGAGTCTTTCTCATCTACTCCTTCCAAAAGAAAGAGTAAGAAAAAGTCGGAATCAGCTTCCGCTCCAGCATTGGCCTCAGATACACAGAGGCATACTACTGAGGCATCTCCAGCCATGAACCTTAAGTTCATTCTAGGAGTGGCAATCGTTTCAGTTATTGTCGGCATTATTCTTGGCAAAAGGTACTAGATTGATTGTTGAGGTTTGGATCTGTGCTTCCAGATTGAGTTCACTTTTTCTTTTTTTTGATTCATTTCCGCCCGTTAATTAGTTTGTTATTTGTAGAAAGCGCAACGCAAGTTCTATTTGTATCATGTTTTTGTTTGGGTTTTTGATCTTGGTCAGGAAGTTGGTTTTATTTTTGAATCCTGACCTGTAGTTATAGGAGGGAAGAAAAAACAAGAAAAACGTTATTATTCTTGGCTGTAACCAAGTTTGTATTTAGCTATTTATTGTTTTAAGATTTGTTTTGCTCCAAAACTCGCATTAATTTGGATCATTTTGGAGGGAAGTTTAAAATCATACACATGCTTATTTACTAAAATGCCCCTTCGTTATAATCATACACGTAATCTTTGTAATACATTGATTCAATTAATACATCAACATGACTAAGATCTGCAGTAGACAAATTACATCGATTCAACAAATAAACAAAAAACAAATAAATTAAAATAACTTATATAAAGTGAAATAAGTACTTTTCAAAATTATTGTAAAGAGTGTCTAAGTTGGGTCATTTACTCCTTATCCCATGTCCGACAAAATATCATGTGGTGTTTTGAAGCAACACGAGAGACAAATAGTGACCGTTTTTAGTAGATTGGATATACATACAACATGTACATATACAAACAGCTCGAGTTTGAGTCACAAACATGTGGATGGGGTTGCCCTACTTGGTTGAAATTCATATTTCATCTTTTAAGATGTAAAGTTATGATTTTTTTACCATGTCAAAGGACAGTTATACACCAAACATAGGACATAAAACACAACAATATTTGAGTTATTCATGCCCTAATTAAACTTTTTTTTTTGCATGCATGTGCAAGGGAGGGTGACACTTTTGAGTTGCGAATTGGATAATAACCCTGCGATGAACAAAATATTGGTCCATGAAATTAAGAGATTAAACTGCGAAAAATGATGAAGGTATTGGATCACAATTACATAGAAGCAAAATAACAGTTTAGTCGTTGCCAATTAATCCATACTAATATATATATATATATATATATATATAAAGTTATTTCTTACTCACAAATGATGATTTGTTATACCACAACACTAAATTTTTAAAATACCAATCGTAGCCTTAAGTATCTGTATACATATAGTTATTTATTTATTTCAAATGGACAACATTCTTTGAAACACCAATATATTGTCATACTTATCCTTCCTCCACTTCTATTCATGTTAATCACTTGATCTACTTTTAACTATATATTAATTTTTATTTTAAAATTTTTCGTATTATATGTGCACGAGTATTGTGTGTATAAGTATATACGTATATATAGAGCAATAGACATATGGATATGATTGTAATGATGCTTTATAGGTAAATTACATCACCTCTCAGCGAAGTTAAGTTTAATTATATAAACACTTCATATATTTTGTAAAATTATAAGTACATCCCAAAACAAATATTCATATAAATTTTTGTTCTTAAGGAGGTGTCAACCTAAATTATTATTATAACCTAAAAGGATGTACGTGTAAGTTTATAAAAAGCAGACGAGCCTAGTGTAATTAGGTTTATGATTTGTTGAATTGAATATTTTTAAATAAATTATCAATTAAGATCCCAAATAAATTGGCTAATGATTAGGTTTCAAATTAAGGCCAAATAAAATTTGGGCATAATATATTTTCGAGACGCATAAATTTGCAATAAGCATATGATGTGAGAAAAAAATGTGGTTCTTAGGTCCACTTGGAGCAGAAAATAGTGTACTAGAAAATAAAATATTAAAATAATCTGCTTTGGATGATGGTATCTTTTAGGGATAAGGATGCCTTCCCTAAATTTTAGGGTGATGGTTGAGGAGAGGTCTTCTCTCAGTCGAAGTCCAAGCTATTAGGGTTTATAGGTCACTTTTGGCTGGAGGTGCCACATGTCCCCAGAGGGGTTATCGGTCTTTATCTGATTCTGTGAGATGTGCTTCTAAAGATCCTACGTGGATGTCACCTAAGCTACCGGTAGATGCCATGTGAGATGGGTTGGGGATTTCAAGTCCCTAAGCTTCATTGTGGACCTATGAGACATTCTTGGATCCAGGCCCTCTCGAATTTGGACCGATCGGACTTCTTCTAGCCAATTTATTTTTTGGGAGTGCTCTTGCCGAACTCTTTAGGAGCTCTACTCGAATTGGGATTTCTTGGATCACCTTAGGCCCTCACCCGAGTTGGACCTCCTATATGGAGCAGGGCTTTGCTGAAGGTGCCTTCTTGGAGCAAGGCTTGTGTACCTAGTGATGGCAACAAGGTGGATTTGAGGCAGGTTTGCCTGGACTTGAGATTCCTCTACTTCGTAAATCTCAAACCCGTACCCGCCCTGTCCACTTAAAAACCCGGCCCCGCCTCGGATTGCTCTACTCCGCCAAACCCACCTAGTTTCGCCCTATTTAATTTATTATTTTTTGATTAAATAATATTAATTTAAATTTAGTAATTTAACATAATTTGTTAATATAAAATAAATTATATAGTACAAAGAATAAATTCAACTAATATTTTATTTTTTTCAATAAGTAATATTAGTTTAGATTTAAATACTTTAACATAGTTTTCAATATCAAATTATATGTATAAGACAAAGCATACACTCAACTAGATTTTTATTTTTTAAGTAATCATTTTAAATTTAATAATTTAACATAGATTTTGATCTAAAATAAATTATATAATACAAAAAATACTTCAAGCAATTTTTATTATTTCAATAACTAATATCATTTTAGATTTAGGTATTTTAACATAATTTTCCTAATATAATGAATTATATAATATATACAAAACATTCATCTAAATTTTTAATAGTTTAATAAGTAATTTCAATTTAAATTAACATAGTTTTATCTAAAATAAATTATATAATACAAATAATATATTCAATTAATTTTTTTATGAGTAATATTAAATATTATTGTAAAATTAGGTAATTTAACATAATCTTTTTTTTTTATCTAAAGTAAATTATATAGTATAAATAATACATCCAATTATTTTGTTTTTGGTATGTTATATATAGAGTAGGATATATGCAAAAACTTACCTATAATATCATAATTTTCTATTAATAATATATTACATATGAATAAATAAATAATAAAAAATATTTAATAGAATAGATTTGGGCGGGTTCGGGACGGGTCCAGTACAAGGCTAATAACCCGCCCCAGACCTGATAATATGAGTACCAAATACACCCCATTCGGGAGGGATTCGAGTCAGAGCCCTGAAAAATCAAGTTCGATTGCCATCCCTATATGTTCATCTAGGGAGGAGGACTTAGCGGGTGTTGTTTGTGCCTATTAGGTGTAGGGATTTATTTTCTACAAGAAAATGTTAATAATAGAGATGTCTCTATTATGAATATTGTTTTTCCGCTTGGACGGAGCAAGATTTGTGTGCCCCCATGGAAGAGGGCTTATTTGAGGATGCTTACTTGGAGTAGGAGTTAGGACCTCGCTAGAGGGGGGATGAGGGTCTACTCGAAGCAAGTTTTATGTGTCTGTGTGAAAAACAAGGCTTATGTGCTTGCATGTAAAGCAAGGCTTTTTTTATGCCTGCACAGAGTAGAGCTTATGTGCTTCCCCAAAGGACCTTAGTGTCTGCCCGAAGAAGGGTTTGACTGCCTCCACAGAGGAGAGCTTGTGGCTAGAGGCTTGGAGAAGTATCCATCCTGAAATTTCTACAATAATACACTGTTAGCAATTCTTTCACGCACATGTTAGCACATCAAAGGTAGTAGAATGGACCTCAAGGTTGTTAAGTTAAAATACTCCTTAAGGGAAGCTTGTATGTCAAGACTTCTGAAGGGGGTACCCTCCTGCTCTCACACGACGATCCTGAAGACACGCCTCTGCAGGTCTAAAAACTTCTGCTGAAGCTTATCAATTTGCTCTCTCCAGTCCCCTAGCGACACTTTTTTTTGTGGGGATTGGTGCTCTCACTTTCTCTTAGAGGGGACGTTTTGTCACCAAGTTCCCTACACATTAAAAGTTGGTTTAGTATAGATATTAGCACTAGATAATGATAATTGTGGGGCCGCTAAAGTTAGGCTCTGAATTGAGGTAATAATCATTCGTCGTAATTCCTCTAATGGGAGGGGGACCACTTTTGGAGGAGGTACCCTAGGAGGTTTTAGCTATGGTGTTGGTAGCTTCCATTGTTCTCACATCTTAGTTCTTTATTTCCACAAACAACACCAATGATGCAAGCAAAAAATATGGTGCTCGGCTCTAATTGGAGTAGAAAATAGTGAAGTAAGTGCTAGAAAATAAAAGAGTATAAACGAGTGAATTGAGAATGTTATTCCTTATTTTTTGTGTACAAAGGAGAGATGAATTTTAAGGTAAAACTATAAGTACGAAATTACAATATTTCTTTCAACTAAAGTAATAGTATGAAGGTGAAAGTTGTAGTTATATTGACCCAAAGTTTAGAAACATGTCTTCTGTCATTGAAGGATCTTTCTATTTATAGGCAACAAAAGTTGGTTGGAGAAGATCACAATTGGTGGAATATGACTTCAAAGTTTTTAGACGAGGCAGAATCTCCCTTAGATTCGATCAAGAGTCCCAAGTGGTTGGAAGATCCCCCTCGAATTCAGTGAAGGATTATCTCTTAGCAATAGAGGATCGTGATTCTCGGGACAGTTGGAGTCCCTACGAATGAAAACATCTTCTAAGGATTAGGATGCCTTCCTGGAACTTTAGGTGGTAGTTGAGGAGATGCTTTCTCCCCGTCGAAGTCCAATATTTTAGAGTTTATAGGTTACTTCTGGCTGGAGGTGCTACGTGGCCCCAGGAGGTTGCTTGTCCTTATCTGATTCTGTAAGGTATGCCTCCAGATATCCTACATGGATGCCACCTGTGGATGTCATGTGATATGGACTCCGACTTTGGCTGGGGGATTTCAAGTCCCTAAACTTCCTTGTGAGGTTTTCTTGGGTTTGGACTCTCTCGAATTTGGACATGTTGGACTTCTTTTTGTCAATTTTTTTTTTTTTTTTTTATGGGGAGGGGCTACTAAACTCCTTGAGAGCTCTACCCAGATTGGCATTTCTAGAGGCACCTTGGGCCCTCACCCGAGTTGGTCTTCTAAGGTGGTACTTTGGGCTTTGCATTCATTTGAACTTTTGCAATATCTTTCTTCTTTTTCGACTACTTGGCTTCTTCAGGCCAATGAGATACATTACAACACACAACAAATCCAAGTTCCTAAAGTTCAAAGCTTTCTATCACAATGAAGTGACAACGAAAAGCTCCACATCTTCTTTGACATCAAATCCTCATAATGTTGATATTAAATTTCAAGATAACACATAAGTTTCCTCCACGAATTCGCAGGAGATTATGCATCCAATTCAACAACAACTTCCAACACTTGAATTGCAAATTGAAGAGAAGAATCAAGAATAATCTCCATTTTCAAATATTATAACTTTTCAATTTAAACTTATTATAAATTCATTTGCCCATACATTCTTTTTTAGTAATCTTGCCATTATTTCTGCAAACTCTAAGTTTGTTTGAGCACTAACATTAGGAGAATGTTTTGTGCTTTCGAGAAATTTCTTCTAAAACATACATATATGTTTGGTACTAGCTAAATTTTTCAAAAAATTATTTCACACCTCTCTCACTTCTAAATTCTAAAACAATATATTACAAAATGGTCATCCTCTTATTTTTCCATACTAAGTATCCAAAATTATTTGTTGTTTCTCTAAACATATCTCTTCTCTATTACAAAATCATTTTTTTATTAAAAGACGTACAATCCAATCACAGTTCACAATTCTCAAAGAACGTCCGAATTCCCACACCTACACAATAGACAAAAAGTTGGATTCTACGCCAACATGACAAGCAAAAATGGAATTATCATCATAGGTTGTAGTGATTAGTTGAATACTTCTTCCAAGAACTTACATTGCTCTCAGTTTGCACTTCAATCCATCACAACTAATTCCATTTTCCATATCAACACATTTCTCCTAATTCTTGGGAATTACACATTCTTAACATCCAGAAGGATAATCTATGATTCCACCAAAGGACCCTATGATCATCAAATATTAGCACAATATCCTTCTTATTTCACCATCAAAGAATGATACTCTCTCTATATATATATCTCAAACTAAACCAATACAATACAATGTATCACCAAGAAGAATCAACCAAGTGAACAAGATCAAATTCACTTCTCAATGTGTGTGATCCATTCCTCCATATCCACATTGATAACCAAGAACATCAACTTCTCATATGATCCCCCATCATCGTCAACGTTTCATCGATGCCAAGATCCCAAAATCGGACTCCATTTCCCGGTTGTCACGTTACAATGAACTCCTAAGGATGCTAATCCATCGGCTGCCAAGCCGAGGCGGTGAGCAACGACAAATCCTTCCACCCCAGCTTCAAGCACCCATTCTCCTCCACCAGAGTGTACCCTTGCCAAGGGAACATCCCAAGCAAGAGATTAGCTTGGGCGGCCGGATTGCCCGCCAACGAAACAGGCCTAAACCCAACCCGAACTAGCTCATCTCCCCACCTCTCCACCTTCACCTCCCCCGTCCGTTTCGGCCCCCCCACTGCCACAATGTTCCTGATCTCACACCCCAACAATTGCTGCTCCACCGTGTGCCTCTCCACGCTCTCTGCCCCCAAGCTGTCCCCCAATGCATCAAACAACGCCGAGTAATAATGCAATGCCTCGACGAATCGGCCTAGGAAACTACCCCCATGGCTTAAATCTTGCTCGACGATGGTGATCAATTTAGGCCTAATCAAAGTGAACAATCGCAGAGCGCCTAAGTCGCTGCCCGTTACGTCGTATAAGCAATGGTGCATCCAATGCACTATAACAGTTTCCCCCATCTTGATGTCTAATTGATTGAGGTCTGTTACGTTGCCAATTTTCCCTTCCAGGGGTTGGAACTGGAAAGGAATGCTGAGTGCACTTGCGAATTCCGCGAGACGCTGGCCTGTGGAGCTCAGCAGCTCGGCTGACGATCCGAGGCCAGTGATTCTGAAGGACTTGAGCTTTCGGGATTTGGAGGCGAGGATGTGGAACAGTCCCGGCCACTGGAGGCCCTGCATGATGTCGAGGTCGATGACGTGGACGTGGTCGGCGCCGTCCACCGCCTGCTGGATGGCCTGGTTGGCGGTGAAGTGTGAGAATTTGATTAAAGGGGTGATGGAATTGTAGATTTGGAGGGCATTGAGGAGTTTCTGGTGGTGAGATTTGGATAAGGGGGTGAGGGGGGAGTAGGTGCCGAGGTAAGAGCTGATGACGCGCGCCGAGAGAGCGTCGGCAAAGTACGCGCCGACGCGTTGAGCGGAGGAGCCAAAGGGGGAGGAGAGCTCAGCGATTTCAGGGAGGAGCTGGCCGGCGTCGTCGAGATTGTCCACGGCTACGCACTCGGCGCATTGTAGTAGGAGGCCAAGGAGGCGGAGGCCGGTGGCGTCAGAGTCGGACTCGTACTGGGCTGCAGAAGAAGCAGCAGCGGGGGGTAGGAACTGCGGCCCCGCCTCCTTCCCCCCCTCTTCATCGGGTTGTGGGTCTTGCTCCGGGGAGAGGTGGGACCGGAGGCGCTTGACGGGGTCCGAGACATCAGTGGAGGAAAGGTCAACGGGGCGTTTTCCGGCGGAGGTCATGGAGGCGGAGGGATTATTGGCGGTGGTGGTGGTGAGGAGAGAGTGGAGCATGATGTAGAGGAGGAATCAAAAGGAAGTGTACTTTTCTGAGAAAGCGTTCAAATAAGAAGTTGACAAAAAGGTTTTTAGAGAGACAGAAATGATTGTGGGTCTCTTTTTTCTTATTTTCTTTCTTTCTCTGCTTTTTATCAGAAATTTGATCATCATTCAATAATCATACCTTCCATTTAACATTTTCTATCACATTTTCAATTTCTAAATTATTTCTCATTTTATTTTAAATTATAATAATATCATGTAATTTTATTTTTTTATTTAATAAAAATATGTGTTTGATGGTAAAAATCATAATTTTGTCTAAAAAAAAGACTATTTTGCCCCTGAAAAGTCCAAAATTTACGATTTTACTTGGAAGATCCGTGCATTTTTTATCGGGCCAGGTCACGATCTGGATCAGGTCGCGTGGAAGACGCCTATTAGACCAACAAGACCCCTAGTCTTACATTATAAATACTCCATAGTCAGTGCATTCATGTACGCCTTTTCTATTACTCTTTACTTTTCATAGCTCAGGCTCGCTAGCTCGCTAAGCGACCTGCTTTCACCACCTCGAAACCACAATGACTTGAGCATTGGAGGATTTTAGCTGGGGACTGCCCCAACAAGCCTAACGATCTGCTTCTCTTTCTCAGGGCCCTTACATTAGTTTGGGAGAAATAGCGACCTCAAGCCGCTTGGAGAACCAATTCATTCGACCAAGGAGGTGGCGCAGATTTCAATCCGGATCAGTGTCAATAACACATTAGTGCAATATCGACCAATCGTATTTTTGGTATCATATGCCGGTGTCTTTTTTAATTGAATCATGTTTGTTATGATCTTATCACATTGCACTCCATAAGTTGAATTTTTTTTCAATTTTAGTCCTCACATAGATGTTTGGTTTAATAATTAATAGAGTCGTTAATTATTAAATACAACGTGAGGAAATCGTAACAAATAAGATTAAATTGAAAAAAGCAATAATATATAAGATCGAAAATACCGTGTAATATCAATATACAACAAAATGTGATAAAAAAAATCCACATTGGATGGGGCTTGCCAAGCAAAAGAATCTTTTATCACACTTTAGTATCTCACATTGGTATCATACCAACACGTGATTGACCCGTATTCTTTTGAGAATTAAAAAAGTATAATTAAATTAAATTATAACTTAAAAATAAAATGCATACTAATTATATAGGTATAATTACATTTCACTTTCCTGAATTTGATATAAATACTCGTAGGTTTCACGTGGTTTGAGTAATTACATCTAGTAGCCTTGACGTTTGTTTGTCTGAGAAATTACATCTAGTAGTCTTGACATTTGTTTGTCTGACAAATAGATTCCTCCATTAGTCAATTTTTATCGAATTTGCTGATATTAATAAAAAAGTTGAATGAAAATATTTACATTCAATTAATTTAATACTGATTTATTGCATGTCAAACAAATATTTTTTATGACCAAACCACCCTTACAAAGGTGAATACACACACACATATATATATATATTCTCATATGCATTAACGTGTGAAACAGATTTTGTCTAAGGGGGTGTTTGGTACTGAGAAAAGATAAATCACTTGATATTTTTATTTTTATATTTTTGGTATATTTTTGCATCTTGAAATATTTATATTGTTAGCGTTTCAATGCCAACCCAATAATTAAAATAAAAAAAAATTAATTTTTAGAGTTTAATATGGGAAGAACTAAAGTAACTTTTTCTGGAGTTGCATGAGCTGAAATTGGATGGAAAGAGGACAATAATGAGCAACATATTGTGCCCCACCAAACACGCCCTAAGTCAAAGTACACAAATTGGGATCACTTTGTGGTTATCAATCAGTTAACATTGTTTGAATCTCCATTGGGTTTTGGGCACATTGAGGAGATGAACATTTGTCTTTACTCTTTACATCATGGGATTTTGATATCACTCTAATTTTTCTTTATATTTAATTAATTAATCCATTTTAATACATATTTATTATTAGTCTTCCATGATATTATATCCAATTTTTTTAAATAATAATATGCTTTTTGGCCGCCTAAACCAAACATATTATGTGGTCCCTATAAAATTTAGATTGAATATTTTATTTTTTGTTTAATTAATGACATATATTAATTTATTTGGTCTATCAATGTGGTCCATGTATTATAAGAAAAAAAATATTTTATTAATTATGCACAGATCGAGCCGAGCTGAACGTTTATTATACGAGAGGAACGAAAAACAAAAAAAGAAGAAATAATATTTACTGAATTTTATGAAATATAAAAGATTACGTTTAAGTCCCGAATCGAGTACAAATTAAGTTCTAGTACCTTAAATTTTATGCGCGTATTTTATTATCTTTCAATCGATCGAGACGACTGAAATGAATTTTAAAGTTTATTAAAATAATAATAAAAAAAAGAATTATGAAGCTTGGGATTTACATAAAATTTTAATAATATTGATCCCAATTCAAGAATCAAATAAATTGATTAGTTTTCAACCACATCAATCAACTACTTGTTGGAATCATTGTCTTCTATTCATATCAAAAGGATTTTGATGATAATTTAATGATTAAACAAAAGTACTTAAAAGTGCCAATTTGTCTTGTAGATGTATATATCCTATCTTCTTTCATGTTAAACAAATGGATTCAACAACCTTGAAATGACATTTATTCTTCCTCTTTTGTTTTTTTTAGTTGAATTGGCCTTTTTTCTTTTTATTATTTTTATTATCCTTACTTTGGCAACATTTAAACAATAAAAGTACATAATTTGAGTTAAATTATAATAGACTAAATATTGATCCCTAGTGGGGATTATGCAAACTTCTTACAAGACCCTTTAATTTATGTTGAATAATTATTTTAGGATAATTTAGGTCGGTGTCGTTAAGATTAGATTTAATTATATAAATATCTTCTGTAGTTTACAAAAATCACAAGAACACCGTCTGCGCGGATGTCAATTTAATTTAATTCAATGTGGGGGTTTGGGTGTCAAATTTTGCCCTAAGTAGGAGGTGCGGTACTTATAATTATAATTAGGGATGTAATTTAGAGGGTGTCTGATAATTAGCTCAATCCGTTCGGCTTTCATCCAATTTTTTCGTTGAATTGTCAAAAATGCCTTAGTGGATTAAAAATTATAATTATATTTATTTTTCAAAATTTTTGAATTTTTTATGGACTAAATGGACAACTTTTGAATTTTTCATCCACCCCCGTTTGATTTTTTTATAAGTTTTAAATATTTTTAGAAAAGAAATACAGTAAGGGCAAAACTGACAATTTCATACCTCAATTTAAGGATTATATAATTTCATCAAACATAAAGGGGTATTTGTAATTTTTCAAACAAAAAGAGGGTATTCATAATTATACTGAACCAAATGGGAGATTATTGTAATTTACCCTTACAATTACAACCTCAAGGCAGGGGGCGTATTTATAATTCTATAGAAAAAATTAGAGTGTTTATGTAATTACACCTAAACTTAGGATGTGTAGATGTAATTTATCCTTTTATTTTTAAATATATTTTTATTTTATTGTATTTTTTGCACTGCAATTTTGAAATGAATTTGCACTCCAGAACTAATTTATTTATTTATTTTATTTCAATAGATAAAAAAAAAAGAGAGAATCATTTAACTTTGTACCACTTCTTTACCAATTATTTAACTTTTGCCCCTTCTAAATGAAAAGGATGACAACAATAGCGGCAAATTTGTCAACCACAAAGTGATCCAATTAGTGTACTTTGACTTAGGGTGTGTTTGGTGGGACAGCAATTTTGGATATTGTCTACAAAGAAGGCCCAAAATTTATTTTAAGTCCTTTGAAATAGGACATATATGAGTTTCAGTCCATGCTTTATGAAATATTTTAAAACATCTCAAAATTAAAAAATCAAAAAAGAAATTAATAACAAGAATTGGCAGGTTTAGTCCGAGCACTACAAGAGAGCAGGGCTTCAGAGATGGAAAATATATTGCCCAATAATTTTCGCCATCTAGAGATGAAAAAAGATTCCGTCCTAAAATTATAAAATAAGTTTACAAATATTTCATGAATTGGCATTTAAAAAAAATAGATAAACAAAAAAATTAAAAAAAATAGTTTCGCCTGTGATTCAGTGTTTTTTGAAAAATTGATAAAAAAAATTTTAAGATAGAAATTAATAATTTTTTAAATAATAAAAGGGTATTCGTATAAGAGAAATTGAGGGAGCTCGCAGTAGCACTAACATGTGGAAGCCACATTCTACACAGAAAATTTTGTGATGAACAAACCAGATGAAGTGGATCTTGGCCCCAGTTCTCCGGGGAATTTATTAAAAAAATGTCAAAAAAATAAAAAGTTAGTAAAATAGGGTAAAATTGAAATTATTAAAAAAGTGAGTGGCACCGTGGTTACTGACCGCGGTGCCACAATTTTTTATTTAAAAAAAAAAGTTTCTTTGTGTCACCACGGTGACAAACCGCGGTGACATTGCTTTTTAAAAAAAAAAAAAAATTTAATGTGTCACCGCGGTTGGAAACCGCGGTGACAAATTTTTTTTTTTTTTTAAAAAAATTATTTTATTTTATGACGAATTGTTGTCAACTTCTCATTAAAATTTTGGTACTATTATGGCGAGTTGTCAGCCATTAAATATATCGTTCGATTCTCCTTGATGAGACGAACATTTTCCCACAAACAATTTCAAGTTTTATCAATCGTAAATAATGAATTTTTAGCACGAACATCGCACTTTTCGGCCGTCGATTCGCCGCCACCGGAGCGACCCACGATCACGAACCACCGCCACTGGACTCGCCTCGACCTAACGGTTCTAACGAGACCAACCTACTTCAATTTTATTAAATATTTGTTAAGATATGAAAATTTGAAGTTTTTTCGTCGAAAATTCGCATTGAAACTGTTTGCTGCCATTTCTCCACCGTCAGGATAAATCACAGATTAAGACCATAGCCGTTCGAATCCTGTCGTCCAGACGATTCCAACAAGACTAATCTTGCTCAATTTCATCAAGTATTTGTTTGTTCAATTAAAATACATTTGTTTTAAAATAGTTATAATTTTATTAAATTCTATTTATTAATTAATAATACTATTTATAATTAATTAATAATACTATTTATAAAAATAATTAATTAATAATACTATTTATAATTAATTAATAATTAATAATTAATAATACTATTTAGACCAGTCTTGCTCAATTTCATCAAGTATTTGTTGAGATTTGAAAATTTGAAGATTTTTCCACCAAAAATTCGCTGAAACTGTTTGTCAAATTCATTTTCTTTTTTTTTGTTTGTTCAATTAAAATACATATATTTTAAAATATTTATAATTTTATTAAATTCTATTTAATTAATTATAAATAGTATTATTAATTAATTATAAATAGTATTATTAATTATTTAATTAATTATAATAGTATTATTAATTAATTAAATAGAATTTAATAAAATTATAACTATTTTAAAAATTGAACAAACAAATACTTGATGAAATTGAGCAAGACTGGTCTTGTTGGAATCGTCTGGACGACAGAATTCGAACGGCTATGGTCTTAATCTGTGATTCGTCCTGACAGTAGAGAAATGGCAGCAAACAGCTTTATCGCAAATTTTCGGCGGAAAAACTTCAAATTTCATATCTTAACAAATATTTAATAAAATTGAACTAGGTTGGTCTCGTTAGAACCGTTAGGTCGAGGCGAGTCCAGTGGCGGTGGTTCATGATTGTGGGTCGCTCCGGTGGCGGCGAATCGACGGCCGAAAAGTGCGGTGTTCGTGCTAAAAATTCATTATTTACGATTGATAAAACTTGAAATTGTTTGTGGGAAAATGTTCGTCTCATCAAGGGGAGTCGAACAGTATATTTGATGGTTGACAATTCGCCATAATAATGCCGAAATTTTAACGAGAAGTTGACAACAATTCATCGTAAAATAAAATATTTTTTTTTAAAAAAAAAAACTCTCTTGCACCGCGGTCTGTGACCGCGGTGCCACAGAGAATTTTTTTTTTTTTAAAAAAATGAGGCACCGCGGTGTCAGGCCGCGGTGCCACTTACTTTCCTAATCTTTTCAAAATGGCATGCTTTTACTAATTTTTTTTTTTTTGCATTTATTAAATAAATTTGCCCAGTTCTCCATCACTGCCTCTCTGTGTATTGCCGTGGACGACGTCGCCCCTGCAGCTCGATTTGATAGCCACTCCGCACATTGAATTGCCCATTCGGTTTCATACTAGATATTATTCAAATTTATTATGTACCAACGATATTATTTAATATCATTCGATATTATTATCGATACAATGATGCATTTACCGCCTTGTTGGTTTATTCTACTAGACTTCTGTCTTCAATTCAGGGGAGGCACAATACTTACACATTTTGGCGTTGGACCTCCTCAACTAGCCACATTGGGCACCTCATGTTTTTCCTGGCGTACTCAATGTATGGCGGAGGTAGAATCCTGCCCGCTGCCAAAATCCTTGTGCATCTCGTTGTCTAGCTAGTCTCTATAGTACTTGAGCTGAAAAAGAGAGAGACATACGAAATTATTAGTCCTGAAGAATGAGTTCAACTGAAGGTGATGAAAATGAAATTGAACTGAAGATTGGATAGGACATTGTATTACCTAGAGCTACTGGAACCTTTCAATTCTCCTATTCCTGGGCAGTATTATTGCATATGGCCCGAGGCTGGGGATTATGAGCACATACCGTGGCATTCATCGCACTATAAATTAGTATTCGAGGAAAGAATTAAAAATTAGATGAAAAGCGATAAAACAATTTAATTTACTTATTTCGCGGTGGACAACCTGATGTTAGGTGGTGGTGGTGCAACCAAGGACGGGTTGGGAGATGCGGAGGACAAAGTAGGAGGGGCGGATGAGGGCCCAACACGTGATGTGCTCGGAGCTGCGAATGATGGTGGCAGCCTTATCAGTTCAACCAACACACAGTGAGATGTTGAAGCACCATCCGGAGCTGGATCAGGTGACAGGATGGGTCGTGTTGATGCTTCCTTAGCATCGGAAGCATCAGTGATAAGTGATGGAACCACCTACCCACGATCGTGCGCACGTCCCTAGCCACAACCCTAAGAGCTGGCCCAAAACCTCTAATCATACCTAAGAACAATAATAAAATTTATTAGTTTCGTTTCGAGCGTGTTTGTTTTTGTTTCTTTTGTGTGCATATTGAGTATACATGTTACTTATGTTGCTTAGGGTTATTTCGTGCTTCGTGTGTGTATTGAACGTGCGTGAATCAGAAGTATGTGTGTGTTTGTTTTTTTGAGTCTACATGGTGTGTATGTCATTTAAGGCTATTCCTTGTTATGCTATAATATCGTTAGGTTTATTCTTCGATAAGCTTAACCTTATTATGGTCTAATGTCGAATAGCCTTAACATAGGTGAGGCCTCTTCCTCATTAGGCCTAACTTTATTGGTCTTTATCTTGTACATTATTAGTGTTTGTGTAACTTCATAACGATGCTTAAATTTGTATTATAGTTATGCTAAGTTTTGTGTGTGTTTATTTTTTTGAGTGTGTGTCATTTTCTAACGTCGTTTATGGTCTAAAGTTTAGAATACCTATGAAAGAAACAGAGTCGATTGTAGCTATAATTTCATAGATATCATAGCTACAACTGACTTTATTCCTCGCACATGTGGACAAAATGTTAAGCCTAACCTCATTATGGCCTATAACGTGTATTATTATTTTAAATTCAAAACAATTACACTCTAATACTATAGTTAGCAACAATACTCACAATCAACCATCTCATAATATTTCTCATCCACTCATCCTAAATAATCATCTATAATTACAAAACTAAATTAGGCACCCTATACAATACCTCATAACAAAATAATTACAAATTAAAATAGACACCACACACACGATGTCTCAGCACAAACAATTAAAAAAAAAACATTAAGAATGGAGTTGATCTAACGTTCGATGTTATCTAAATGCAAATGCTGTCTAACATTCAAAGTGATCTACCGTCGGAAGAGGTCTAACATCATCTAAGTTTGCCTTTTAGTGTTTTATAGTATTTTTTAATATATGCTATAGTAGTTTATAGAATATTATAGTAGTTTATAATATTCTCTAGTATTTTATAATCCTATGTACTATATTATACTATATTATAGTAATTTATAATATTTTATAGTTACTATTTCATAATCACTATATCCAAAAATTACTAAACTTTCACGAAAATTACATTCCGGCTAAAAATGTTCCAGCTCGTTTAGAAGTTCCTGAAGCGATTTTTACTTAATCAAAGGCATCTGAGTCACAAATACGCCAGAAGCATGGTAGACCACTTGGGCTCTAAAGATACAAATCCTCGAAAGAGAAAGGTT
Organism: Sesamum indicum; assembly: GCF_026168435.1. NCBI lineage: Eukaryota > Viridiplantae > Streptophyta > Magnoliopsida > Lamiales > Pedaliaceae > Sesamum > Sesamum indicum. Next base: position 7,581,642 of record NC_142668.1, read on the forward strand.
CATATCGTTTCAATTAATCACGATACTAATGTGATCACTAGTATCATATCTAAGGATAAATTCCTGAAGCAGTTTTATCTGAAGACTCTAAAAGTAATGAGCAAGATCTCGAAGACAGTTACGATATGTCTATTAATTATGCTCATAACAGTTTAGGATGGTATCAAAAAGAAATTAAAATAAATGATATTTTTGCCTATTCTGTAGCCGTCGAAATCATGTATGAAGATGAAAATGATCCTCCAACTATGGAAAATTGAAAAAGTTGAAAAAAAGCCATACAAAATGCGCTAAACTCACTAAATAAACGAGAAGTATTTAGACCTATAACTCCAATACCAAAAGGTGTCAAGCCAGTTGGCTATAAGTGGGTGTTTATACGAAAGAGAAATGAACGAAATAAAGTTGTAACGTACAAAGCTAGACTTGTGGCCTAAGGCTTTACTCAAAAGCCTAGAATTGATTATACTGAAACATATTCACCTATAGTGGATACAACCACACTTAGATTTTTAATCAATTTATCAGTAATTGAACAATTGTAAATCAGCTCATAGATGTAGTAATTGCATATCTGTACGGGTCGTTGGATACAGATATCTACATGAGAATCCCAAAAGGATTAAAAATGTCTGAAGTATTGCAGTCAAAGCCTCGTTATATGTACTCTATCAAATTGAAAAGGTCCGTGTACGGACTTAAACAATCAGGACATATGTAGTACAATCATCTTAGTGATTACTTAATAAAGAAAGGATTTTACCATAATCAAATAAGTCCATGCTTATTCATAAAGAGGACATAGTCGGAAGTTGTAATCATAACTATGTATGTTGATGATTTGAATATTATTGGATCTCTTGAAGAGATTCAACAATCAGCTGATTACTTAAAAAGTGAGTTTGAGATGAAAGATTTAGGTACTACAAAGTATTGTCTTGGCCTGCAGTTCAAACATACTAAGGGTGGAATTTTCATTCATCAGTTAAACTATATAGAAAAAGTCCTTAAGCGTTTTCATATGGACAAAGCTCATCCATTGAGTACACATATGGTGTAACTGCTATTTCGTGGCGTTCAACCAAACAGACTTTGGTAGCCACCTCATCAAATGATGCAGAATTAATTACATTATACGAGGCTAGGCGTGAATGTGTATGGCTTAGATCACTAATACATTATGTTCGTGAATCATGTGGATTAGAATCAATCGAGAAAAATCCTACAGTAATATATGAAGATAATGAGGCATGCATCCGCCAAATCAATAATGGTTGTATTAAAAAGGCGACAGAACCAAGCACATATCACCAAATTTTTCTCCACTCATGAGCTTCAAGTGGAAGGCAAAGTTGATGTTAAACTAATTCCATCAAGTCAGAACTTAGCAGACTTGTTTATGTAGGCATTACTAACAAAGGTGTTCAAACGACTCGTACGTAATATTGGCATACGACACCTAAAAGATATCTGCTTAAATTGAGGGCGAGATTATACAACTGTACTCTTTTCTTTAGCCTTGATTTTATCCTATTGAATTTTTTCAGGCAAGATTTTTAACGAGACATGATGCATATGATAAGGTATGCATTCAATGGGGTATTATATATACATATATATATATATATATATGAATGCATACACCTCTTGATATTCATTTTTAATATCCAACCATTTTGTATCCCCCATAATGATTTGTAATTATAATAGTCATGGTGTATTTTGTAACAATAATTTTGGTGGTCTATAAATACCACCATATATTTCATTTGTAGAATAAGCTTTTGAAAAAATAAGAAAGTGATTTGGAAGAGAATACATATATTATTTTTTTTATATTTTATTAGGAGTGATAAACCAATAAACTTAGAATATCTCTAAGTTCATAACAGATGACAAAATACAATTCCAATTGTGGGGCTAATTTTACAACGTTTTTTCATAAGTATGGAATTAATATTGGCTATTAAAAAATTTGGGATTAATATTACATAACACCCTATATTTTGGGGTTGAACATGCAATTTTCTCTGCTTGTGTTGTTCTCTTTAATTTAATGCAATTTACATTTATCTGAAAAAAAAATTGAATTATTTTGTTGGTTAAATCAAAGTTTTACTACAAAATAAAAAATTCAGTAAAGCAGCACTGCAGCACATATAAATAAAATGAAAATCCTGAAGACCTCTGAACATATATATTAAAATTAGAGTACATGTAAAGAACAATAGCAAAAATCAGTAAACAACTCTAAAAAATACACAAAAGAGTGTTGTAAAATACCACAAATCTGTAACAAATCCAACATATACATAGAAATCGAAAAGTCAAATGAATTCAAATTACATAAAGAAAAACATTTCAGAATCCTCAGAAACAAGCGTCCAACACACAGCAGCAACAGAGAGCAGCACAACTGCAACAAACCAGAAAGGATTTCATCACTCATATTTATTGATACTTGTGAATTTGTATCGAATCGACTGTCTTTCGATTCCTAGTATTTGATTATGCATATATGGAGTACAAGAGAGCAGAGGATTAAAGCACTAACCATCCCTTCCAGAAGCCGTCGCCTCTAGACTGAGTGGTGGCTGCTGGAGCCTGATCCAGACCCTGTTGCCCGTCTTTCACTGGATAACCAGCCGGCGGCGGTGGCGCCATGTACCCGCCCTGTGGCTCCGCCGGGTACCCGGTGGCCGGAGGTGGATATGCAGCTGCATAGGAATGAAACATACATAATCAAATATAGGAGAAATTACTTTCTAATCCCATTAGATAGAGTGATTTTCACTTCTGATTCCAAACAACACAGAATCTCGAAGCTCCCAAATCTCTAATTCTACAACATATTTGATCATCTTCTCGACGGAGTTAACGGCGGAGTAAATCTCCTTCAAATGTCTTCCTCCGTCAAAAAGGACTGATTGTGCTAGAAAAATTGAAAATCCAGAGTAAAATCGGAATCCAGAAACCCGAATACATACCTTGATTTTGGGTGTAGTTGCTCATGTTGATGGAGTGGGTGGAGATAAAATCAAAAGGATAAAGAGTAAAAGCAGAGGAAATTATAAGTATCACAAAGATGGAGATGATGTGTATGTATATGTGGGTATATATAGAGGAGGGGGAGGGGGAGGGGTTGGAGTTGTTGAGGAGGATTACGTAGGGAAGGAAGGAAGGAAGGAAGAGGGCGGGCGGAGACACCGCGTGAAGAGGCGGAGAAGGAGAATCAATTGAAGACGGCAGGGGCAAAATGGTCCCACTTCCTCTGAATTTTGGTATGCTTATGCGTGTCAAGCAGTACCGGATTCGTTACGCGTGGACGTGTTTTTTTCTGGATGGCCGTCTTTATCCGTTTCCCATTTATTGTTGGACCAAATTCTAGATTTTTGTTTGAGTGCGTAAATTACGACGACACTCTTTTTATTTTAATTTAAAAGATTATTATGTTCTTTTTTTTTTGAAATTTGATGTAATTATATTTAAATCTCATGTGGTTTAAAAAATTACACATAGCATTCTGAGGTTTGCTTCCGTCTAACAAATAAATTCATTTGTTAGTCAAAATTCACTAAATTTGTGAAAATTGATATTTACTCTCGATTAATTGATTACTGACTTATTGCAGGTTAAATAATTTATTTATGACTAAACTACCCTTATGACGGTGAAAATATACCTCATAACATGTATAATATGTAAAGATGTATGATAGTAATTTGGTCATAAAGGAATTTATTTAACCTGTAATAAGCCAGTAATATGTCAATAAAATTTTTCTCTAACTTTTTTGCTAATATCAATAAATTTGGTGAATTTTGACTAACGGAGAGACTTATTTGTTAGGTAAAGCAAGCCTTAGGGGTGTTAGATGTAATTTGTCAAACTACAGAGAGTTTACGTGTAATTACACCAAACTTCAAAGGAAGAGAGTATAATTATCCCTAAATTCAAATATATAAGTATTTTTTGTCTTTGCAAAATTGTAGAACACACTGAAATGGTGTTACCGTAATGCATTTTAGAAAGTGTTTACATAAGTTTTTACTTTTAAACAGGGAGTTTTTAATTATAGCTCCAATTACAACAATCAAGGGGTATACTCGTAATTTTAAAAAGAACAAAAAATATTTATATATTTAAATCTAATACAGAGAGAGTGTTTTGTTATTTGATATATTCTGAGATTTTTTAATTAAATACGATACAAAAATAATAAATTGTCGTATAAATATATATAACTACGACCTTATTACTGCGAAACATCAATGTTACCATTTATGTAAGGGCTCACCAAATGTGGAAGTTATTTGTACTTCACAAGTTCGAATTTTATCGAACTTGTCATTTTATACGAGCGTGTAATATATAAATTAGTCGTGATCAATTTATAATATTTAATTCAGTAAAAATTGAATTTAATTTGCAGGGATTAATTATGGCATTTCGTACAATCCTTAATAGTTAAGTTTTCTTAAAAGGTGTTTGAATAAGTTTCTACCTTTTTTATATTTTATAACGTGTTTGAAACTTTATGATAAGATGCTACAAAATATTTAATAAATTCATTAGAAGAACAAATTATAAACTTCAAAAACTAAATGTTAATAAGTTATAAACTCTTACTTTTTAAATAAAATTTAAAAACATCTTACTTATAGAAAACGTATGATCTTATAAAATCTTTATTGAAATATTAAAAGGTATTGATTGCATGTTAATAATATCACATTGTTATTGTAATCTATATATAATAAAATAGGATCATTGAAGTTGTTCACTTAAACACTACATATGTGCTGATTTGACATATCCATACATAATATTTATAGTACATCTTGATACTTATAGGCAATTTGAAATTTGGATCGATTTTTAAATTTTTTGTTATAAAATTTAGATGGTATATGCGTTTGTAACTGAACTCATATTTAAGTTCTCTTTGGAGACTTTTTTTTTATGAAGATTATTATTATTTTTTAATTTATATGAATGAATAAAACTTATTTTATGTATCTCTTTATATATATTCTTCTAATTGTAAATTTTACTAATATCGAGCATTATAATGTGAAAATGATATATAATTTTGATTATATTTCCGTTGAAACCCACTGAAAAGGATGCAGTGGTGATACATTCCTTAATCCATCGTATAAATGTCTCCGGAAACCCATAAAGTTTAAGAGTGGCAAAGAGAAAATCCCACTCCACTGTATCATAAGCCTTCCGAATATCCACTTTTAAAACACATCGTGGAGGTAATCGCATCTGGTTATAGCTAGTGAATAATTCTTGTGTCATCATGATATTATCTCCAATATTTCTGGCAGGGGCTAAAAAGCTTATCCAGCACCATACTCAATCGTTGGACAATGAGTTTAGCAATAACTTTATAAAGGACATTGCTACAGGAGATAGGGCGAAAGTCAACAACAGTAGAAGGGGTGTGTACATTTTGGATAAGCGCCAAGATTGTGCTATTGATTTGCTTCAGGAGTCTCCCTGTAGCAACGAAATCCAATACGGCCTTAGTGACTTCAGTTCCCACCACAGGCTATGCAGCCTTGAAAAAGACCGACGAAAACCCATCTGGCCCCGGGGCCTTATCATCCGTTATATCAAAGATAGCAATCTTCACATCCTCTGCAGTGAATGGCTTAGTAAGATGCAAGGCCTCCTCCTCATCCAATAAGTGTCGCGCCCACGGGCTTAAGTGCCGGAGGTCAATAACCTCCTGTCGCTGATTACCTCCCAACAAAGACTGAAAGAACGTGACAAATTCATATGCCACTGCATCCGGCTCAGTGAGGGTAGTACCATGAGGATCATTAATCTGAAGGATCTTTCTTGCAGCCCGTCTTTGTGTTATCTTCTGCAAGAAGATTCGTGTGCACTGATCACCTCCCTTCATTCATTGCATCTTAGCCCTTTGTTGTAGCATAGTCGGTTGCAATTCGGCTGCCTTGGCATAAACCAGCCTACAACAGTGCTCCAAAAATAAGAGGACCTCATCATATCTACTCGAGCTAACCAACTGTTGTGCCATATTAAGGAACCCTTTTGCTAATTGGACGTTATGCGAAAGATCTCCCTTATTCTTTCTTTGTTCTCGAAATACAGGTTTCAAGGCTTTCAAGTTTCGGGTGATCGCATACATGGGAATACCAACTACCTCGTGTTGCCAAATATTCTGCACACTAGGAATAAAAGCCAGTGAGAGTGTAAGGTAGTTGTCAAATCTAAACATACCTCCGAAGTGTCTTTGAGTATCCCTTGAGATCATCATGGGCGAGTGATCCGAAGTCCGAGAGGTAAGACAAGTGTAGAGTAGAGTCGAGTATCTCATCGTCCAAGTATCATTAGCGAGAATCCGGTCCAACCTCTTCCATAGATTGCGTGGACTTGCACTTCAATTGTGCCAAGTGAATCATTCACCCTGCATAGGTAATTGTAATAAACCAGCGTTTAGAATATATGAGTTGTATTCCTCCATAGCCATCCTTATATCCCTTGACATACCATAAACCTCACTGAGGTCCCTTATCGCATTGAAATCCCCACCAACCATTCATGGAATGTTAGCCAAAAGTGGGGCAAAAGATTCCAAGGACTCCCATAGTTCCCTCCTCTCAACCACCTCATTAACACCATAAATGACAATAATAATCAGAGGATCATGCGCAATTCTAAAATTAACTTGTGCATGGATAAATTGAGACCCAACGCAAGCACATTAACATCCAGATAATTATCATCCCATGCTAGCAAAATACGATTACCAACCGTTACATAATCAACAAACCACTTCCACTGAGGCAACAAGAATGATTATATACGGGAAGCATTATTTAAATGAACACGCGTTTCAAGAAGAACAATTAAATGTAACCTGAACTCTGCAACTAGATCCTTGACAGCTAGTTGGTGGTCTCTCCTGTTCAGGCCACGTACATTCCATATGCCCATATTCAACATGGTATAATAGCTGTGGGGCTGCATGCTTTAGGACCCCCAGAAATTCATCTGCATCATCAAACAATTGTAAGGCATCAATAGCATTATATGTTATAATGGCCTTATCCTTTTCCTTGCGACTCAGACCCCTCACTGTTGTTGGTTTTTCACGATTCTCGATTTGCACATTCGTACTCGCTGATTGGCTCTTATCCATAACCTGATCGGACGGTCGAGGGACATTACCTTTCGGCACATAAACAGAAACTGGAGACTTCCCCGTTTTAGCGACTTTATTCACCATACAGTCCTTGGCACTATGACCCAGCGTCATACAGCTAGTACACTTGGGCGGTAGCCACTCATATTCTAAGTCTACTTTGCAGGGGGCTTCCCCTCCATCCTCATCCGGAGTCATGATAATAATGTGCTTTGGAAATTTGGAACTTATATCAAGCATCACACATACACGAGCGAAATCCAGTCTCATGCATGCTCTCGTAATAACATTCGGGTACAAAGGCTTTCCCATGCCACTAGCTACCGTACTGAGCCCCTCTTCCATCCATAATTCTACTAGGAATGACGTAATCTGATCCATACAAGGACTTGCATATGCTTAAGTTTCCTCATGATTCTCATTTCTGAAGAACTATAGGTTGTCCCTGAAATGGCCACGACCCTCCCTCAATAACCTCCTCCATATCAATAATTGTTTTGAATTGAAAGAAGAAGAACCCATTTGTTGTGGCAGTAACCTCCCGTAATGTAGGCCAGACTGATTTGGCATTCTCCTTCAGATGATGAAAATAGGGTCGTTTGCCTAGGAACTACCCTACCGCAGTAGATCTCCATCGACGAGATCCAGTTTGAATAGATTCTAATGTCGGACGTACAATGACTTCACCATTCTGTATAGTCGGGACGTTATAGGAAAGGGTCTTTTGAGACGAATTATTAAAGGCATATGCAATCTTGTCATCAACAATAGGTTCGGGGCAAGTATGTAATGGAATATTGCCTACAAAAAGGCCCATAGGCTGAGTTTGTACCGTGTTAGAAACGATGATTTGGAAACCACATCATGTAATTTTTCCACTTCATCCACAGCATGTAACACCCCTTTCGCCACCTGAATAGCCCCATCAGCCGCAGTTGTAGCTCCAAAATTTGCCATATCACCCTCCACCTCACAAGCCAAGTCATCGGACCCATCACCATCCACATGGACTTCTTCCACGTTCACAGCCCCATGATTAGCCACCATGCTGTCCACATCTACAATCAGGCGTCGCCGTTCAGTATCAGTGGCTGGACTCATCACCGGTGAGTCAGGGTCATCGAAAATTCGCGAATCCGTCAGCTGCTGCAATTTTCCGGCAGCCAAACCTATTTTCAAAAAAACTGGTGCTGCAGCCCTCTAATCCGGCGAGATATGAATCTCCCCCGTCTGTTTTCCGATCATAGACACCGGAGCAATGCATTGTCGTGCCTGTCGAGTTATTACCGGCCCACCATATCCATTTACATTGAGCGTCAGCCAAACTTATCTTCCCAGCTGTTTTGGAGTTCCTTTAGTGCAGCCATGGATGAAACGTCTCCATCTAACACTCTGTAGGCCAATTTTAGGAATTCTGCGTTATTGAAATCCGCCGGTGTTAAGGAATTTCCACCGCCACCATTGACAGCGCCATGCACGTCACTTTTAAACCCTAGCATCGAACTTCCATCTGGCGGTTTCAAGGTTGCGTTTTTCTCCATAGGATTCTTTCTCCCATCCCGTCTCATGCTACTGCCTTCGTATCTGGTGGCAGAAATACGAATTGCCGTCGTCTTCCCTACTAATGGCGTCTCAGCACCACAAAATTCTAAGTTGCTGGACGGCACACAAACAACCATGAGAGAACCATCATTCCCCCTTAGGACGTCATCTCCTTCCTCCACAACATCAACTGGACCCAATCTCCATGCCCTACCGATGTCAAACAGTGGGTTCGAAAATCGGGTGCTTTCGTCCTCCATGCCCACAATCCCCTTATTCCCATCTAAATGCCTACATGTATCAACAAATTCTATTAAATCAGATGTCATACCTATCATGGAAGTTTGATTATCCTCCTCCACCGGCGTGGAGTCCACCGGCGAAGAAATCTGAACATGGGCCTGTTTTCCTTGGAAAAATTTGCATCTTTTCTGTACCCACTCCCTCTTCGATGTTCTGCTCACCGCTGCCAGATCACCGTCATCAGCTGTCCCATCTCCAACGCCGTTCGAGGCTGCATCCCCACCTTCTCCATGATCAGCCAAAGCTAGAGTTCTAGTGTGTATTTTCGAGTGTGTGTGATGAAGTTCCGTCTAGTTTTTGATCGCCTCTCTAGTTTTCTATCCTTTTCTTTTTCTTTGCTTGCTTTGCTGAGATTGATCGCGGATTAAAAGTGTACGCGTGTGGATCTAATGAGGTAGAAAGATTCGATGATTTCTTTGTTGTTTTTTTTGTTCTCTTAAGAATTTGGGTGGAATTTTAGTTTTGCTTTAGATCTGGTAATCCAGAGTCCAACTTTCTGGGGGCATTTTTCTCCCCTTGACTTGGCTTGGGAAACCCCAGAATTGGGCTTCCTCATTGGGTCAGAATCGACGAAGCAGGCTTCTCCCTTTGGCTGGACTTTAGTGTGTGTGTGTGTGTGGGAGGGGGGGGGGGTCAGCTTTTGGGCTCAACTAAATGGGCCTCCCCTCTGGGCCAAATCGAATCTGTAGGAGGCCTTCTCTTTAGGCCAAGCATGGTGACTTGGGCGGGCAACCTCTCTCCTGGGCTGTTAGGCCTTTATTTGGGTTTAGCACTTTCTATTGGGCCAATTTCTTTTGGGTTATACCCATCATTATTATTTAATTATAAATTTATTCTTTTATTTTATTGAAAAAACCAATTCTCCTGTTCCTTGTCATAGAGAACTAACTAATTAAATTAATAATCCAAAAAATTATTTTTAAAAAATGATGCCTTATTTTGATGTTTAAATAATTGAAAATTTTAAGAGTGAGATATCACAACCAAAAGGTTGTGATTATGAGTTCTAGATCTACATATTTAGTCTACTTTAATAGTAATACGTACGTTGTTTCTTTTGTTCACTTTGAATTTGTTGGTTGATTTAGAAATATTTATATATGGAGTAAATATTATAATAATAATATGTTGATTGATCTAGAACTATGAATGATTTTCTTTTAGAAATAAAACAATTAAAAATTTCAGTACCTTTTTAATTTAATCAAGAGATTTTTACATTCTGACTTTTTGGCCTTTCACTTCATTTTCAATTTATATGATAAAATACCAAAGATTTCGTGAGAGCATTAATAAGATCTCACATTCTCTTGATGCCAAGTCTTTTGAATTTTCAATGATATTTTTTTCTAACACATTAATTAAGAAATTGATGTCATTGTACAAGACAATAATGATATATACAGTTGAAAATTTCATAAGAAAAAAGGTTCATTATATTTATTACTCTTAAAGCATACCTCGTGTCGTGCTCTCCAACACTCCCCTAAAATTTAAAATGTATAAAAGATATCCATAAGTCCACCTTAACGCCATCTGTAATTTCGTTAGACCATGTCTGATTTGGTGCTGACGAAGTTTTTATTTATTACCACAATAGATTTGTTTTCTTTTTATGGAAATAAATTAGTCAAATAGAGCAGAGAATTTGCTATAGGGTGGATATTAGATGAAACCTGTCAACTATTATAATGATTGGAGTACAAAACTCCTTAATAATTACAGCCCCAAAAATTACAGATGAATATTAACAGTGAGATAAAAGAAAATAAATAACGAATCAATAATAAGAGATAACAGGCTCAGATTGAGCCAGATCCAACAATATGGGGTAATCGGTCACAAGAGTTCCGTACCCAAAAGAAACCAACCCACGGTAACACCAAGGAACCTATCAAAAACCGACCACAACTCAAATCACTCAGATTTCTTTTATCTCTCAGTCACTAAGACCTTGAAGCTTTATATATTCACAAAGAAATGCTAAAAACTTTGAGGAGAATCAATGTTCGGGTTGTACGAGAAGAGAGACAAGATCTCTTATTTATAGGGCCGAGCAAAGAGGTGAAGAGGGAAGGTCTTGGTTACCTTCCAAAACCATTGTCTTGGTTATGGAAGGAGGCCATGAATTTAGGCGAAAGAAAGGAAACAAGAATCACAGAGAAAAGGAAGAAGAGAGAAGCTGTAATGTCGGCGCAATAGTGAGAAGGAGAAATGAGGATGAGAAACGAGTTAGGTATGTAAGTAGCAAGAGAGTGGGTCGGGTTTTATAGGGTCGGGTTCTTGGGCTGCCAAATGGGTCGGTCCTTGGGCATCCGAGTGGGCCACTAATAATATCACTTGGCCACAAATTATAACATACTCCACCTTGGACCAAGTTATAAAAGAACGAGGTCCGGAGTATTTGGATCTGGCCTTTTCATCATAGTCTAGGGGCCCGCTCCAGTGTACCTACAAAAGATATTAGTAACAGGATATCTAAAGCATAGAGCATACACACAACTCGATTAGCACTAAGCACTTAAACAATTTACACACAGCAATTAACACTAAGTTAATATTCAAACAAAGGCTATAGCATATTGCCACATAGGCTCATTCACAAAGAATCTCACAAAAGGCTCAACAACCACTTAAGTTCAACCGGTCATATTACACGAAGTTTAACCACTTAGGCAAATTCACGCCATCAAAACACACAAAGAACTCAACGAGCCACTTAAGCATTCACATACGGCCACTACAATCACATAACCACATAGGCAAAATTGCACATCCACATAGGCTCAGTTAAAACACTTAGCCACTTATGCTCAAGATACAAAGTCTAAATAATATCCACAAAGGAATATTACTAAATGCACTAAGCAATAATAACACTCACAAAACAAGTGTACAAAACGATTATTGACACAAAGCCAAAAAACATATTCTTCAAAAAATAAAGCACTTAGCATAAAGCAAACACAAGAATTATGAATTGATACAAAATCAATAAACTGTTGATTCTCCTTCTTCAGTCACTACGTTTGTTTCTTCCCTCTTATTAAACCGTTTTGGTCTTTTGTAATCTTTTATAAAATGACCATTTTTTCCACAATTGTAACATCTCCTATCTTTATCCTTCGCTTCTTCTTTGTTATCACTGGACTCAAAATTATTGTGTTTTTTATTCCTCTCTTTGCTATGTCTTTTATGAAAGGAATTTCTATACCTAGATTTTCCTCTAACAGAATTAACCTGATATTGGTTGCTGCTCGGTCTATTCAGTTTTAGGTCAATTTCTTTGCTTTTTAATCCATTAACAACAGTGTCAAGACTCACACTATCTCCACCGTATTTAATCGCAGCTTTCACATCAGAATATGTATCAGGTATAGCATTTAGAAGCACAATAGGAGAGTAATCACCAATATTCTTGTCATCAGTCAACTTAATATCTTGAACCAATTTAGTAAAATCATCCAAATTCTCATCAATGTCTTTAGACAAATCAAGCTTGTATTTAAAGAATTTTTCAAGTAAAAACATTTTACTCGGCAAAGAAGTATCAGTATAAAGCTCCTCCAATTTTTCCCATAAATCTCTGGCAGAGTTTGTTTGCCGACTTTTCTTAAAACATTATCGGACAGATTAAGAATTATAGAAGAATAAGCATATTCATCGTTTTCCAAAACTTTTTCTTCAGAAATAGAATCAGTGTATCTACCATCTATGGCCTTAAAAACTTTTTGTTGAATCAAAATACCCTTCATTTTTTGCTGCCAAATTGAAAAATTACCCTTCCTATCAAAAGATTGCAAATTGTATCCGGCCATTTAAGAAAAAGTTTATCTTTTAGGAATGGTTTTTTAAAAAAAAAAAATCAGAATTTTAAAACCTTTCAAAGAGCGTTTTTGCAGCTGATTTAAGCAAGATAATATATCAGATCACAAGAGCATAGATCACACTAATATCCACACCAAATATGATATTCCCAAAAAACAAAAAATTGGATTACAGATTTTGAGTTCACAGAGAATGAGTATCAACAGATTTCAAAAGAAAACTAAGTCACGAAAAGAGAAGAGCAATTTTATAGGCAAAATATCACTTTTGGTCCCACTAGATAGGGTCATTCTCACTTTTGGTCCCACGCTTTACATGTTCAACACTTGTAGTCCCAAAATCCTAATTTTTTAACACTTTTAGTCCCACTCCATTAAAAACTGACGGAAACGGTACGTGACAAGTCACGTGCCGTTAGTCAGCTGGTATGGTCCATGTTGATCAACGGCAAAATATCACTTTTGGTCTCACTAGATAGGGTCATTCTCACTTTTGGTCCCACGCTTTACGTGTTCAACACTTATAGTCCCAAAAGCCTAATGGAGAGTGGGACTGAGACATTCCAGGACAACAACGGCAAGTTCTCGGCGGTTCCTTGCAGTGAAGGCTTAATTTTCATCAAAAGCAACTCAACATCTGAAGCAGAGTGAGTGAGAGTGAGATGAATGCAAATGCAGAGAGAGAGAAGTGATAGGAACACTGAGGGCCTCCAACAAGCAAAAGAATTTCAAGATCCAATGGATCAAGATTTAACATTTGGAAGTGAACCAATGACAAGAGAAAGGTTGAAGAGAATGCAAGAAGTAATTCAAGCCCAATCCAACTTAGTCTTTGCTAATGGGATCAAGTCACAATCGGAGGCCCAACATGTGAGCTTAATTTCATTAATTCAAGCCCAAGGAAGCCCACAATAGGAGCCCAACTCGTCCAAGTGCAGCCATGTGGTTAAAGGAGACCTTTTAACTATATTCAAAGTGTATTTATACGCCATTTTTCGGATTTTCATGGTCATGCATGGATTTTACTCGTTTTTTACCAAGAATGCGTAGTTTTTAGTCTTTCTTGACCAAGTATTGAATGTACATCCACCAAGTAGTCACTTGGGGATATGAAAGGTTAATTTGAAAGTGTTTTAGGCCTATAAAAGGCACATACCAGCCATGCATGCGGGATACAATCGAAATATTCAAGAATTGATCTAAGTTTATAAAATATTGAGTGTTCTCTTATTTTAGAGAGTCATATACAGTAAAACCTCTATAAATTAATAAACTCTCTAAAATAATAAAATCTTCTGGTCCCGACTTGGGCCTTTGTAAAAAATCATCAAATTCGATAAGATAATAAGATAATAATTTTTCAAAAAAATTCCTTTATAAATATTAGGTCCCATTAAAACTCTAAATTAATAATTCATAAATATTATATTATAAATATTATGGTAATTTGTTGAATTATGAAATCTGTAATGCTTTACGCATTGGATCATTCATGGATGATTTTGCAATGCCTTTTAGATGAGAAGACATGGTTGGGTGCTATAAATTATTTTATTTTCATATTGAGATTTATATAGTATATATTTTATTCATCATAACATGAATATATTTAATTGGCTATAATAGTTATTTAAGTGCAACGAATTAATGTAAACATGTATGTTTAATAATTCCAATAAATTGATACATGCATCTATGAATATAATAGTTAATTGTATAAACTGAATTGATATTATACATGAATATATTTAATTAGTTACAAAAAATTGATTAATGCATGAATATAATTAATGAAACATATATGAATTCATTTATTTTCAGTACATATATACTAAATTTGCTGAATTTAAAAAGTCTCTCTTTTAATTAATAAAATATTAATTTATCGATAATTAATATCTCTCTAAATTAATAAAATTTCATGGTCCCAAGGTTATTAATTTATAGAGGTTTTAAAATCTCTGTAAATTAATACTCTATAAATTAATAAACTCTCTAAAATAATAAAATCTTCCGGTCCTGACTTGGGCCTTTGTAAAAAATCATCAAATTCGATAAAATAATAAGATAATAATTTTTTGAAAAATTTCTTTATAAATATTAGGTCCCATTAAAACTCTAAATTAATAATTCATAAATAATAAATATTATGCTAATTTGCTAAAATATGAAGTTTGTAATGCTTTACGCATTTGATCATTCATGGATGATTTTATGATGTCTTTTAGATGAGAAGACATGGTTGGGTGTTATGAAATATTTTATTTTTATATTGAGATTTATATAGTATATATTTCATTCATGATGCATCAATATATTTAATTGATTACAATAGTTATTTAAGTGCAACGAATTAATGTAAACATGTATATTTAAGTAATTCCAATGAATTGATACATGTGTCTATGAATATAATAGTTAATTGTATACAATGAATTGATATTACATGAATATATTTAATTAGTTATAAAGAATTGATTGATGCATAAATATAATCAATGAAACGTATATGAATTCATTTATTTTCAATACATATGTAATAAATTTGTTGAATTTAAAAAGTCTCTCTTTTAATTAATAAAATATTAATTTATCGATAAATTAATATCTCTCTAAATTAATAAAATTTCATGGTCCCAAGATTATTAATTTATAGAGGTTTTACTGTACTTGTTTTAGCTTTGGTGAAACCTTTGTTTTGTCAATCTAGTCTATTAGATTGGTGATTCAAATTCACAAAGCCCCCAATTCGTGCTCGACCCAAGTGTGTCGTTGTATGGATTTGTTTACTCGTGCTCGTGGTTGGTTGAATATTCTAAATAATAGGTAACGTTCATATAACGTGGTTGGCTATTCACATTCCTCAGGTCACGGACCACTTTATCCATTTCTAGTCTACGCCGTAAAGATCAGGCCACCTATGGTCCATACCATATCATGTGGTATCAGAGCCTAAGTTGATACGGTAGGATTTCTTTCTTTCATTTGATTTACCTTGAATCTATCGTCTACCACCACAATATTTCGTACCTTCCCCCCCCCCCCCCTCCGATTGTTATAAAAAAAATCGAAAAGAAAAGCTCAAAAAAAAAAAAGGGAGAGCAGCCTAAAAAGACAAAAACACAAAAAACAAAAAAGAAAATCGTTCATCACTTTACTTTGCTATTATCTTTATAAGACAATTGGTCTTCATTTCTCTAGTTGTATCAAACTTCTTTAGACCATTCTCTAGCTACGGGTGAGTGTGAAGCGTCCACATACACATACTTGGTTGAGAAAAGAATTGGCATTTGTTTTTGAGTCACCAGATAAAGCATTGAGTTTCACAGGAGCTTAGATTAGAGAGTGTTGAGTGAAGTGAGATTATCATTGAGGACCAAAAGTGTGAGCCTATTAAGTGAGGAGTGAAACACGAGGGAAAAAATAAAGAGAGAAAATAAGAGCGTCGCAAGAATTTGGTGAGGCTTTATAAAAATATTTATATATATTTTACTAAATGGCAGAAAATCGAGATAAAGGAGTTGTTCAAGCAAGTGATGACAACAACTCGGGACAAACGATACAAGGTGGGGTCGACGCATTCCATATGCAAGCGTTAGTGAGCCACTTTGAGAAGTTGCTTCATCGTAAACTAGAAGGACTTCATGACTTGTTGGCAGCCGTTTTTGGTTTGTATAGCATCAGATTTTTTGCTTGTATTGGCAAGGGAAATTTGTGAAGTTTCAAAGAACAAAATATTGCGAGGTATTGTAAGAAGATTTTTGTCACATTTTGGTTTGTTTGTGGTAGTATTTGGCAGATTTTATTAATGATCAAAACCAGTGCATTTGAGTATATTTCTTATTTTTTTGGCCTATGTAAAAAAGATGAGAATGTTGTGTGGAGTTTGTGGGTTGTTTAGATATAGCAAAAAAATATGTTTTTGGCGCCATTACTTCCCTCCAAACACTGTACACAAGCATTGCAGTCTGTTTTCAGCGCCAATTCCAACAGTTTTTAACAGAGTGGGACTAAAGGTGTTAAATAATTAGGATTTTGGGACTATAAGTGTTGAATACGTAAAGCGTAGGACCAAAAGTGAGAATGAATATCTAGTGGGACCAAAAGTGATATTTTTTCGTTGACCAACATGGACCGTACCAGCTGACTAACGGCACGTGACTTGTCATGTGCCGTTTCCGTCAGTTTTTAACGGAGTGGGACTAAACGTGTTAAAAAATTAGGGTTTTGGGACTACAAATGTTGAACATGTAAAGCATGGGACCAAAAGTGAGAATGACCCTATCTAGTGGGACCAAAAGTGATATTTTGTCAATTTTATATCACTAACCACAATGTATCCAATCACAATAATTCAGAAAATGGTTTCAAGATAGAAAAGTTCACTAAGTGCAGATAACAAACACGAGGCAAAGTAGCAGTTTTTAAGAAATGCCCAAGATCTCAAGAGATAAATTAATAACCACGAAACTGAGGCCTCTCCAGCCTAACACCCAGTCCAGATACCCGACAACCTCACGGGTCCGGCCAGGAGGATAATCAGGGGGATAAGCACCTCAAAAAATCGAGCAAGAGATAATAACCGAATAACTATGCAGAAATTTAAAAGGAGGGTTTTAAGCAAGTTACCACCGCCGGAGCTTTGATGGATCAGAACCAATGCTCTGATACCACTATAGGGTGGATATCAAATGAAACCTGTCAACTATTACAACGATTGGAGTACAAAACTCGTTAATAATTACAGCCCCGAAAATTACAGAATGAATATTAACAATGAGATAAAAGAAAATAAATAACGAATCAATAATAAGAGAAACAGGCTCAAATTGAGCCAGATCCAACAGTATGGGGTAATCCGTCACAAGAGTTCCGTACTCAAAAGAAACCGACCCACGGTAACACCAAGGAACTTATCAAAGACCGACCACAACTCAAATCACTCAGATTTCTTTTATCTCTCAGTCACTAAGACCTTCAAGCTTTATAGATTCACAAAGAAATGCTAAAAACTTTGAGGAGAATCACTGTTCTGGTTGTACGAGAAGAGAGACAAGATCTCTTATTTATAAGGCCGAGCAAAGAGGTGAAGAGGGAAGGTCTTGGCCTCTTTCTATAACCAAGACAATGGTTTTTGGAAGGTAACCAATACTTAGTGTTTTTTGAAATTTAAATAAAGACTAGATTCATTTATCAAATTCGGCTTTTCATTAATTTCATGCTGATGGAAGGAATAAACAAACTAAAAATGGAAAGCTGGTCATTTTACCAAAGGAATGCGATGAAAAAGGAAAGAAATCAATAAAAAGAAAATGAAAGGTTGAGATTTTAGAAAAAGAAGGTATTGAAGAATGAATGAAATCAATAAAAAATAGAAATGTTGACATTCTAGGAAAAGAAGCTATTGACGAAGGAGATAACCTAATGAAAAAAAACAAAAAAAAGTTCGACATTTTAGGAAAGAAAGGTGCTGAAAAAGAAAAGAAATCAATGAAGAAATGAAAGGTTGACATTCTAGTAAAGGAAGGCATTGAACAAGAAAAGAAGCTAAAGAAAAAAGGAAAAAGTTAACTTACCGAATTAGTGTAATGTTGTATTTTATATAAATGTACATCTCATTCATCATTGAGATATGAGAAAAAATTCAAGCAACCCTTTGTGATATAGCAAATTAGCAAATCACCCCCTTATGAAAAACAAATAACCCCCATGTGATATAGCAAATGAGCAAATCACCCCCTTATGAAAAAATAAATAAGATTTACCTCCCTATATTTTTTAAATACAACAATATACCTCCCTATACTTTTTAAAATGAAGCAGTTTACCTCCTTGTATAAGGAGGTAAATTGCTTCATTTTAAAAAAGTACAAGGGGGTAAATTGCTATATTTTTTTTATAGAGTGGTAATGTGCTCATTTTGAATATCACAGGGGGTAAAAAGAGAAAGAAAACGAGATACATGTATCTATATTTAATTGTAATTATACAAAATGGCACACCCCATAATTTTTACACTATCAAATTAGCGTCTTCTGTTGAAAATCATCAAATTTTCTTTTGAGTTTGAGAAATACGATAGAAAATCCCAACAAAATTAATTTGATATATATAGATTTCTTGAAAATTCAAGTATCTCACATGAAAGAAACGTTGGGAGCTTGAGGAAATGGCCTTGCGCAGCCGCATTCACTCATTTTGCATTAGCACTCACTAGCATGGTCTATTCATTGCAAGGACATAAATGGTTATTTAAAATTCATGCTTTAGAGAGTAATTTCAGCAATGGCTAAACAAAGTGGTGAAGTTTTGAAAACAATTACGTTTGTTATATATTAGTGAACTTTGTGAATTATTGTAAAAATAATTCACTATAATTTGTGTATATGATTATTGTAATTTAAAGTTAATGTTGTATGCAAATAATATTTTGAGGATTTTACAAGCAAAGGACACATCAAATTTGACTGTGTGGAAGAGCACAAGAATTTTAAACGAATTCGATCAGGCTCTCGATGAATACAAGTTTCAGAAGAAACGAAGATTTTTAAGGGAAGTGATTTTATTTAATGTTCTTTCATGTTTCATTTTTCTTAATATAGTAATGGCAAGAAAGGCGAAACAATCATTGTATAGGAAAAGAGAGCAAGAATAATTTTGTAATCAAAAGATGAAAAAGAAAAAAGAGATGTGATGGAGAGGTGAGATGCGGTAGAGCTTGTCATGATGTGCGCCAATATGATAAGACAACACATAATAGAAGAAAATTATTTTTGGTTCGAGGGGAAGATGGTACGGAGATTGCTCTGTCTCTCCCCTATATGCGGTGACCTGTCTCGTGTTTCAGCTTTTTGTTAGTTATATCTTCAAAGGGTCGAACTGCAACACATGGTGTAATTAGCTTGATGCTCTAAATCTGAGCTAATACATTTTTGTCTATGTATAATAATATGATAATTTAAAATAATTAAAAAAATACACATATCGTATAAAATGTTCATTGCAACAAACAAACTCCCCAAATGGGGAAATAAACTCAACTTTTACAAAAAAAAAAAAAAAAAAAATTTATAATAGCTTTCTTGAGGCATAAAATAGAATTCTCAAAGCAAAATAATAATAAAAGCTTCCCTAAGGTGCATAATAGAATTCCCAAAAGCAAAATGAAAATCAAGTTTTCTTACGGCACATAATAGAACGCCCAGAAGCAGAATGATAATTAAAACTTTCTTGAGGCGCATAATGAACGCCCTGAAGCAAGGTGGTAATCAAAGCTTCCTTGAGGCACAAAATGCAGGCGCCCCAAAGCAAAATGATGATCAAAACTTTCTTGAGGTGCATAGTAGAACTCCACGAAGCAAGATGATAATCAAAGCTTCCTTGAGGTGTATAATAAAACGCCCCAAAGCAAGATGATAATTAAAACTTTCTTGAGGCGCAAAATGTAAACGCATCGAAGCTAAATGAAAATCAAGTTCTCTTACGGCGCACGATATAACACCCCAAAGCATTAAATAAATATGAGATCTCATACAAGAAATATACATACTAGTCAAAATACTAAAATAAAGTAGCAGTGAAAATACAAAAAGTATTTAGAGTTCAAAACTCAAAATGAAGTTAACGCTAAAGTAGTGACAACGTTCTTAATCATATAAATCTCGAATTAAAATTACCATTAAGAGACATTATATCGACCCTCTGCAGGTGAGCTAAGTAACCAAATTTTTAATGGATCAAGCTGCAACAATATCCTCATTATGAAATTATTTTTATACTTAATTTCTAAATTTTTACCATTAGCGCCTTAAAACAAAACAGGCCTACGAAAGAGCCCATGATTCAATTGAACTTCTAAATATTCTAAGAATATTCAGGAATTGGGGGGGACTGTTGATGGAAGGAAAAACCGAACTAGGAATGAAAAAGTCGTCATTTACTAAAAGGAAGGTGATGAAGAAGGAAAGAAATCAATGAAGAAAATAAAAGGTTGACATTCCAGGAAAAGAAGGTGCTGAAGAAGGAAAGGAAATCAATGAAGAAATGAAAAGTCGACGTTCCATGAATTCGAGTAATAATCTATAAGCTAATCAAATGTATATGCATGAAAATCAGAGTGTTGAGAGTGTGTGTAGTTAGTAAAAAATTCTACAACAAATGAAATGAAATATAATGAAAATAACTTGCACATATATATTAGTTTTTTTTTGTAGTGGCTTTCGTAACGGCCTTTGGAACTCTTAATATAGCCATTAGAAAATGTAGCCGTTATTTTATGATGAATTTTGTAACGGCCATTACAAAAAAAAAAAAATCGTCTCTAATGTCACGGTTTTTGTAACACCGTCTTTCTATATAATTTTTTCTATGGTTTTTTTACTGCCATTGTAACGACTCCTTATTTCACCAAAAAGTCGTTACAAAAATAATGAGTTGTTACAAGAATCATAGCAAATTAGTAATGGTTAATAAATTGTAACGGTCAATAAATTGTAACGGTTTTAGACAGACTGAAAACTTGTAACGGTTCTTGTCGTTACAAAATAAATACATTTTTACTACCCCTTTAATGACGTCAACACGTTCAATCCATTACAAAAATATTACAAAGATCATGTGCACTAAAACGGTCTTATGGCCTTTATAAAAAAAAATCATTATAAATCCCAATATTTTTTTGCAGTGCAAAATATAAGTGTGCAACGTATCTCTTAGGGTTGATCCACACCACCTACTTTTGCCCTCAATATCTCTTACATCTTATATTTATTACACCCACATTCAAACTTATCGACACTTCGACGACTTGGTCCTAATTTAGACATTTATTTATTAAAGAAAACGTTGGAAACCCCAAACGAAACCACCCTTGTTCCCGTTCCTTTTTCCCTATTTATTTATATTCCAATTAAATATAATGTTTTTGTTGACTGAAAAAAAAAAAAAAACCATATTTCTTTCTACACTTCAACGTTCAAATTTCCCATACGTATCCTCCGACCTAATATAAAAGTTTAGAAAGCTGCAATGCCATTTGAACGAAGTAAAAAGCTATATATAGATACATGCGTGCAATCTATATATATATTACACGTCACGAAATCTCTATGTGCGTATTGTAAATAATTATTTACGCTTTAAAATATTTTATAAATAAAAATAAGATATATAAATCAACACATTATATTTAAAAAAATAAAATAAAATTAATTTAGGGATATTATCAACAAAAAAAAAATAGTGTGAGTGATATTTTTATATTAGTACAAATAGATAGTAAAAAAATCATATAGATGAGAAGAAGAATTTGAGAAGGGGTGGTTGAAAATACAAAAAGATTTTTGATAATCTAAAAGATTGGTGTCGCCCAGTATAAGTAACCGCTATTTATAAGTGAAAATGAGATTTTCTTTTTTATCTGGTATAAATGTATATATATAATTTATCATATACATTCAATTTAAAATGTAATGAAGTAAATCAATATACAGTTTAAATTGAAAAAAACACATACTTGAACCACAATTTATTGGTTGTGAGGCATCAATTTTCTCATTCGAACAAATCCTCGTTGGTGTACTTTTTTTATTTTTAAAAATAATCTTAAAATTGAGAAAACTTGAAAACTTTTGTCCTCTGATTTACTAGATTTATACGGACTAAATGCGTCGAGTTTCCTCAATTTTTAGGATCATTTTAAAATTTTCGTAAAGTATAGCACTAAATGTATCGAATTTTTTTTTAATTTTAGAAATATTTTAAAAATTCTCATAAAGTAGATAACTAAAAATATAATTCCATCATAATTTTGCTTAGAAAACAAAGGGGAGTTTGATGTGGTGTTAGGAAAATGATCAAACTTTTTCATATTAATTCATATGTGTCTACATTTCCACAAATTTTTAGTAGAATTAGAGGATTGTATTCTCACACACACACATATATACATATACATACATATATATATATATATATTAAAATAGTTGAAGTCGTATATACCTAACATCGACCCATTAAAAAAAAATTACTTTTCGGCCTATATATATATATATATATATATATATATATATATGTTAGCCAAAGAGGAACATGGTTGAGGTTGGGGACCATTGGAGTTCTTTATTGGAGTTCAATATTTCTTATATATATGCATGCTTAATTAAAAAAAAAAAAAAAAAAAACCAAGAATTCACGTTCAGACATTGCAACCAACTGCAGAATTCTTGTAATATATATTGAAAAAATTATATTTTATGTATCATAAGTTAGTAATTTTTTTATGTCATTGTTTTTAATTGAACTCACCATATTTCATCCCGTAACTTCAAAAATTTGTAAGTCTTAAGTCCATTAAAGTTCTTACGGCTGGTTCCCCTTAAAACTTAAGGGAACTCATACCATGCACGCGTTGTCAACGTTCATCATAAATTTAACGAAATTAAAAATTATATATGGCAAATATTTTGGTCATGCTTAAAATCATAAAGAATATTGATTAATCGATCAAAATTTAATTTTATTTGATTGTAGCAGATAATATTGATTTGTTATAATTTCTGAATCGTACTAATTTATAATACATAAAATAATAAATTATTTAGGTGTGAAAATAGCCACCTATATAATTGAAACGAGATGCCCTAATGTGAAATGCATCTTAGCTATCTTCAATTGCAATATATAAATATATATATAAATAAAATGTCACGTTTAATAATTAAACCTTTTCAAGATCAAACTTTATTTAATTAAATTAACAGTTGGGAAATCTGAAATCATTTTATAACTTTGTTAGTTGGCAGTACAAATAATTAATGGTTGGTCGAACTGCAGCATCTTGTAATCGTCCCATATATTTTATATTGGGTAAATTACAATAATTTTTTTTAAAATTTGGTAAAATTACGAATTTATTCTAATGGTTTTCTAACTATTAGCCCGATCCGTTAGTCTCTCTTAAATTTTCATCCATTTTCTGTGGTGAACTAATCAAAATACCCATGTGGGCTAAGAACTATAATTTTTTATAATTTTTTCATCGACCCCATCCGATTTTTTATACATTTTTAATTTTTTTTAAAAAGAAATACAGTAAGCTCAAAGTGGACAACTTTATACCACATCCAAGAACTACATAATTTTATCATACAAGGAGAGGGGTCATCGTAATTATGTCAGATCTCAGGAGAGATCGTTATAATTTACCGTTTCATTTTTGTTCAGCTATATAAACTAATATACGTTATGTATATATTTATAATATTTTTTCATTTTGATCAAAATAAGTAATTACTATCTCCGTCCAACGTAATTTGACAATGCATGCAACAAATCAATTTTTATATTACTCCATGAAAAAACATGTTTATGTGCATATGGTGAATCATGTGTTCAATAACACTCATATTTATTGCAATTTAAAAACATATGATTGGTCAATTTCACATGTACGATGGGATTTAAAGGTCATAATGTAAAAACACTATGTGAGTTTGGTTTTTTTATTTTATTTTTATGTGGATTAAATTTGAATATATTAAATGGTGTGAACCATATCATCTGTACGACAAAAGAATGTCGAATATTTAAAATTTAATTCTTGTAAGAAAAATGTTGTATATCTCTATTTTACTATGTGAAATATCAATTATACCCCTGAAAATTAACAAATTGACCTACTATTAAAATGGAGTTGAACATATATATATCATCCACCAAATAGTACACTATAGTCTTTGTACTAATATTGAGGTTAATTGCAATCGCCCCGTTGAAAATTATAACAAGTAAAAAACTCCCTTTAAACTAAAAAAAATAAAAATAGAGGCGAAGGGCTTCGATTTTTGATCTGTGTAATGTCTGTTGTATTTCTTTTGCTATATCTTTAATATTTAATTGGAAAAAATATTATTTTAGTCCGCTAATTATGCCTAATTTTAATTTTAGTCCGATAATTATATCCATTTTTTATTTAGGTCCAGTAACTTATGAAATTGCTTACTTTTAGTTCTCTGATAGATTTTCGAACAACTGTCTTTCAAAAGTTGCATAGGGGTAAAATTGTTCGAAAATCTACCAGAGGACTAAAAGTAAGCAATTTCGTAAATTACTGGACCTAAACAAAAATGGACATAATTAGGCATACTTAGCGGACTAAAATAATACTTTTTCCTATTTAATTTATTTTTTTTCATTTATTGATCTAATTTTTCATTTTCCAGTATCTCTTGATAATTACTTCTTTTATTTCTAACTCTCATGCATTCGTCTTTGACACTATTTTTCTCATAAATTTAATAGTAACATATTATTTTATATATACTTTATTAAATAATAAATATTTTATTTTTAATAGAATTTACACACATATAGAATGTGCTATAAATTATTAATCAAAAAGTAAAAAAATATGAGTTTGTGGTAGTCAAAGAATAAAAGAGGAGATAGTCAATGAGCATCCTTTATAGAAATCCATGGGGCAATTCTCTTTTTAATTTATTAAGGGTTTTTTTGACTATTATGAAACAAAGTAGACAATAAGACTTATGTGTATTGACTTAGATCATTTATCACACTTTTTTATTATATATTAATAAAATTTTAATAAATAATTGACGCACGTATTCTTTTTTCAAATCAAAAAAATATATAAAATTAAATAAATTGATTGAAATATGAGACCACGTATAATACACATGAATGTAATATCGGTGAGATACGGAAAATCTTTGTGCATGCATATTTATATTATTATAAAAAAATATTTCATTCATTTATAAATATCGACACGTTATATAATTTTTTGTGTGTGCTGATAATAGTCTGATTTAAGTTTTTTTTTCATTTATTTCTTTTTATTTTTTATATATGTTGATTTATGTTTGTTTATAATATATTTTAAATTAAAAAAAATATTTATTATATGTACGCAGCGATTCGTCGCAAGTATGGTTACTATATATATACACAAACTTGCAAAAGTTTCATTCATCCACACCGACTCCAAGAGTTCTTTGTTCCGGTTCCCAACCCAAGAACAAGAACAGCATCATCATGACTTTGATGAAGAAGAGGACGATAATCTTAATCCCATATCCAGCACAAGGCCACGTTACTCCAATGCTCAGGCTCGCCTCCCTTCTATCCAACCTCGGCCTCCGGCCGGTGGTCATCACGCCGGAATTCATCCACCGCCGTATCTCGCCGCAGATCAATCCCGAAGATGGGATTCGCTGCCTCTCCATCACCGACGGATTAGACGCAGAGACGCCGCCGGATTTCTTCTCCATTGAGAGGGCCATGGAGGAGAACATGCCGCCGATTCTTGAAGCCCTTCTCCGCAAGATGATCGATGAGGAAGAAGAAGAAGGAGGCGGGATTGCGTGTTTGGTGGCGGACTTGCTGGCATCATGGGCCGTCGACGTCGCCCGGCGTTGCGGCGTTGCTGCTGCGGGGTTCTGGCCAGCCATGCACGCCACTTATCGCCTCATTGCTGCTATTCCTCACTTGATCCGGACTGGCGTTATCTCTGAAAGTGGTAAGGAGGGAAACTTTTATTAAGTACTATGTTTTATACACCTTGAAAAAATTAATTATTCGTTACACTATAAATTACTATAATTTAAAAATTACAGAAAATCTATATATTACTATAAAATAAAATTATGTGAAAAAGCTTGAGTTTTGATCATGCATGATTATAATTAATAATTATTTCGATCTTACCTATAGTTATAAAATATATATTATAGTTTTTAGCTGTAGTAAATATTTTGACATATCTTATAAAAAATAACGGTTAATAATTATTGCACAATTACGGTCACAGAATGGTTGCTAGTCGTGGTTTTTATGGATGTGGCTAAAATATTTGTCATGGTTATGAGCTATGTCGAAAGTATTTGTTATTGATCATAGTCATGACAAAAATAGTTTTCATGGTGGATAAGCTAAATTTTTACATTGATTATTATTTAACAATAATTAACAATAGTTATTTATGACGATTTTAGTCCATAGCCAATAAAAATCTAAAGCAATAATAAATTTTCTTCTGGTGATAGTGACAATTATGTTGAAAAGTTGTCACGTGCAAAATTTACTGACAGAACAGTTGTGAAAAGGTCGGGGACCCACAACCGAAAAGGTTACTGATTGGGGTTCCACGTATGAGTGTATATTTATTTTCATTGTACTTTGTTATTTTCTTGTCTTGTTGATTTAAATCATCAATTTATTAAATTGGTTTTTGAACTTAAATGTATTGAATTATACAATTAGGGGTGCAAGATGAGCCCAGCCAATCACAAGCTTATTCGAGCTCGAGCTTCTTGAGCTCAAGCCCTTGGCGATCTTGAGCTCGAGTATATTCAATATTATGTCAAGTTTATATTAAAAAATTCATCATATATTAGAATTATTAGTCAGTATATCTCTTATTTTAATTTCATATAATAATAAAATACATTATTTCTATTTATATTGTTGAAAAACAAGCTTAAACAACAATTTAGTAAGTTTTGATACTTTTTTTTAAATAAATATTTAAAAATCACCATAAATTATAATTATTAGTTAATATCTCATATTTTAGTTTTAGATGATATTAAATATGGTATTTTAGTTTATATTATATAAAACTCAAGCTGAATCAACAATTTAGTACATTTTGATAATTTTTTTATAAATAAATATTTAATATAATGCATATGAATTTTATTATTATAATTTCAATATCCACTACAACAAAATGCATTTATTTCAAAATTCACCATATATTAAAATTGTTAGTCAATATATGATATTTTAGTTTTAAATGATATTAAAATATAGTATTTTAATTTATATTATCTAAAAACAAGCTTAATCAACAATTTATTATATTTTTTGATAATTTTTTTTATAAATAAATATTTAATATAATGCATGTAAATTTTATCATTACAATTTCAATCCAGTACAATAAAATACATTTATATATGTTAGAATTATTAGTCCATATCTCATATTTTAATTTTAGATGATATAAAGTACGGTATTTTGATTTATATTATCTAAAAACAAGTTTAATCAATAATTTAATAAAGTTTTTAATTTAGATTCTTTTATAAATAAATATTTTATATAGTGGTTATAATTTCAATATCCACTGCATGCAACAAAATACATGTATTAAAAATTCACCATAAATTAGAATTATTAGTCAAGATATCATATTTTAGTTTTAGATGATAATACAATATGATATTTTGGTTTATATTAACAATTAGTGAGACATGTAAGTATAGTGTTGATTTATTAACAATAGTACTTACACGTAAACATTCTGTAGTTTGAAAAATTATATCTAATACACTTAAGGTTTGCATACGTCTAACAAGTATGTCTTTCAATTAGTCAAAATTCATTAAACTCGTTCATATTAACAAAAAACTGAATGAAATTGATATGTAACCTCAATTGGCTTATTACTGACTTATTACATGTCGAACAAATCTTTTCTGACTAAACTACCCAAGATATGCCTTCTCAAATGCATTAATGTGTGAAGATGTCTAAGAATAATTAATTAGCTATAGAAAAATTTATTTGACCTGCAATGAATTAGTAATAAGTCAATGAGGGGAGGGGGTAAATACGATTTTTATCTGGTATTTTTTGTTAATATCAGTAAATTTTATGGACTTTGAATAATAGAAGAACTTATTTTTTAGATAAAAGTAAACCTCTAACCATAAATAATTTACGTGTAATTATATAATACCTTTGAGGATGAAACTGTAATTATCCCTAATAATCATACGGTCAACTTAGTTTATGTGGTGCAGAATGTTGCACGTAAGCGCATGATAATTAATGCTATGAAGATCTGACTTTGGTTATAATTAATTATTTTAATATTTTAGTTTCCCTTTTTTAATAGAAAAAATGGATTGAATCTGCACTACTCGACTATTTATTTATGCAGTTGAATGATGAAACAATTGACCATGCACGTGTAGCAAATGTTGACAACAATTTTGAACGTGCATAAGTCCAAAAAAACATTTATTTTGTTGATCATCATTGACAATGTACTAACATGGCAATGGACATAGTTAACCTACCTTAGTCTCTGCTCTTGAACTTACAGTTTTAATTGCATAGGATAAGAAATAAAGAGCCCGTTCGGTTGTGTTTTCATTTTCATTTTCAGTTTTCAATATTTGGAAATAGGTAGAAATGTTTTATTGGTTTTTGTGTGAAAACTGAGAATATGTTTGAATTAATTGTTTCCAAATGTAGGTATATAGATGTGAATGTTGAATATAGGTATATGTATTTTTGATGTGACAGATGACCAAATTGATTGAATATGTGAAATTATAAAATAATCAAAGTGAGTCTTACCATTTGAAATAATTTTAATTGATTTGAAATAAGAAAAGACATGCTGACAAGATAGGACAAGTATGAAAAACCCATGTGACCTATAATTTCAAAAATTTGAGAATTAAAATAGGAATGCATTCTCAATGAAAATGGTTTGACCAAACAAAATCCCAACTACCTAAATTGTAAAAAGTGAAAAAAAATCTCATTGAAAACACAACCAAATAGACTCTAATATTTTTAGTCATTTATTTTATAGAATTTTCAAAATATATAGCTCCAAAAGTAAAAAAACTCGACAAATTTAGTGTTTTATGAAATTTTCAAAATGGTCCTACAATTGAGGAAACTCGAGGTGTTACCCATTTCATGACGTATTAGTTTCAAGCATGTTTGATATTATATATCTTTTTAATAAAAGGTGAAAGTTTAAGATCAAAAGAAACATATAAATAGTTTCAATATACGTCTTACTTAATCTTTTGCAGGA
Organism: Sesamum indicum; assembly: GCF_026168435.1. Lineage (NCBI taxonomy): Eukaryota > Viridiplantae > Streptophyta > Magnoliopsida > Lamiales > Pedaliaceae > Sesamum > Sesamum indicum. Next base: position 7,611,355 of record NC_142668.1, read on the forward strand.
TGTCCAAGAAATCCAAGTGCTCCTATATGTTTGTCCTCCAATGAGCCTATCTTGACTCCAAATGACCTACCATGGCTTATTGGTTCATCAAGTGCAAGGATCTCTAGATTCAAGTTTTGGACTCGAACCCTACAACGAGCAAAAACGCTCCGATGGCTCCTTACAAACACCTTCCCCGATGAATGCCAGTCGAGAAAAATGACTAGGTGTAGCAACGCACAACAAGTTCTTGAAATCGGGTCGCTAATCATGCAGGCATTAGAAATAAGCACCGGTAGCTTCTGGGAAAATGATTTGACCTGCTTGGACTGGCTGGACAAGCAGACTATGGGTTCAGTCATGTACGTGTCGTTTGGGAGTTGGGTGAGCCCCATTGGAGAAGCGAAGGTAAAAACCTTGGCATTGTCACTTCAAGCATTGAGGAGGCCCTTCATTTGGGTATTGGGGCCCACATGGCGAAGAGGGTTGCCCGATGGGTATGTGAAGAGTGTGGCCGGCCACGGAAGAATCGTATCTTGGGCCCCACAACTGGAGGTGTTGCAACACCCGTCCGTGGGGTGTTACCTCACCCATTGTGGGTGGAATTCAACTATGGAGGCCATACAATGCAAGAAACCCCTCTTGTGTTATCCAATTGCAGGTGACCAATTTTTGAACTGCGCTTATATCGTCAATACATGGAGAATTGGGGTGAAAATCGAAGGATTTGGAATAGAGGAAGTGGAGGATGGTATCATAAAAGTTACGGAGGATGAGCAAGTGAGCTGGAGAATTGAGAGGTTGTATGAGAACCTATATGGAAAGGAAGGGAGCTCTAAGGCTATGGCTAATCTATCCACATTCATTCAAGATCTTGGTAAATAAATGTCTTTTCGACTTATACTTTTGTGTAGATTTTGAAGGGCTTAATGACTTCTTGATGTAACTTGTTAAAATTTTCTTCTTACTTGGTCTACCAAAGATTATAAGGATCACATAAGAATGAGTAAAAATCCAATCCCATACCAATTATGAGGTTGTTTCAAGTCAAATATAGTTTTCTCCTCTCTCTTTCCCCCATAGATGGCTCCCTTTATTCATAATCATTTCTTCTACTTATTTATTAAGGTACATTACAACGCATTTTCATAAAATTTATCATAATTATAAATACTTCTTTATTGTTTGAAAAATTATAAATATTCTCTTATGACAATTCATTGTAGGGTCATATTTGCTAGGATGTTTATAATTTTTCAAATAATAAAGAAGTATATGTAATTATGACAAATTATAAAGGAGCTACTTGCAATTTATCCTATTTATTAATCATAAAACAAGGTCGAGGTTTGAGGAATGGTGGTATGGGTTGTAGCTGACTCGATAACTCGATTTGGATAGAAAAAGAATGACAAAAAAGTAAACATGTTAGGCTAGTGGGGGTTTACCTCTAACTAAAACTCCTAATTACGGTTCAAATTGTAAAAAGAAAAAGTGAGAGGGTTCGGGAGCTTCACTTCACGGTTCACAATAATAATTGGGAAAAAAAACTAAGGAGTCCCTGTGATCTTGGAAATGTTCAAAAAAAAATTTCAACAAAATAAAGTATCAATTACACTCTCTATGATATGAAAAAAAATTCAAAAATCCCCTGAGATCGAAATTGATTGTACATGCGCGTTGACTGCGAACATGGGTTTGAAAGTATATTTTTTTAACAATTTTACCTTTATCTTTCTCATAATATAATATTTTACAATATATATAATTTAATAAATTTTAAAATAATATAGAAATATTTTATTAATAATAAAATATATTTTATATGTAAATATATAATTATATTAATATTTTTAATATAATATTTTTTAATTATATAAATAAATTAATTAGAATTTAATTTCTTACAAAAAAAAAACGCAGAGGGCGACCGCCCTCCTCACCTTTAGGCGACGGTGGTCGCCCAGCAATCGAGGACGAGACTGTTGTCCATCGCCTTTGGGCGAACATGTTTGGGCAAATCTGGTCTCGGCAATCAGTGTTGCCCAAACGTCATTGCCCCCTCTTGGGGGGGGGGAGGGGAGTTGGGGTTGCGGGTGATTATTATTTTCTTGAAATACTATAAATATTTTTATAAATTATAATAATACATATAACATAATTGTATCCAATGTGTCATCTAACTCATTTTCTAAAGAGAACTAAAAACCCCCCAAAAAATATTTCGGGCCACCAAAGGACTGAATTTATTAATTTTGAAACTTAATGCATAAGCAATAGGCATAATTATCGGATTAAAATTAATATTGGGCATATTTAATAGACCAAAAAATTAATTTTTTGCATATCAAACAATTTTATAGATTCTATATATATTATACGTATATTTTAATTAAAATTTATATAATATGCTATATAAATATAAAAAAAATTCTCATATATATGGAGGGGCATTTTAGTCATTATTCTTAAAAAAATATTTTCAAGTTGATCGGGGGTTGTGTTAGTCATTGTTTATAATATATGGGTGATTTTTTATATTTAAATTGTCACAGAGAACTTTTTGATATTTTTACATATCACAAGTAGTCAAAATGAATTTAACTCAATAATAATTATATATCTATATATATATAAATATATATATATTTAATTAATGGACTGTGATTAGCATTTATAGAGTATGTGTCAGAATTTAGATATATCCAACATGATGTATTTCGGTCGCGTGATAACACTGATTTTATTAAATAGCTTAAAAATTGGAAATATTACCAACACCTATAAAATGAATTTTTAATAAATATTTCGCGCGAGTTCTAAAAATTAGAGCCCTGTAAAACTATTCAACCTGAAACAGTACAAATCAAAACTATATGATCTAGAACAATACGAGCTGAAACTATACCAGCAATGTAAATTTATGTACCCACCCTTCTTGAAGGATGCTCCTGCAAATCTGTAACTCATATGCACCGATTAGAAGAAAGTATGAAGCCATCATACTCCTATAAATAGGCTAATAAGGAACTAAAAGAGGGACCAGGTGATTGATTCTCTATTTGTATTTCTTTTAGAATCTCATATTTCATTTATCATACCTATCTGGGTCGAATATGTGATTCTTTTGGTGTCGATGCTCGAGCTCGCTATATAAGTCCCAAATGTCAAAGTGGTCCCTAAGAGGAAAGCAACACGTTAGGCTAGCTAGGAGCGTCCCCGGCTAAGGCCCTTTGATAGTCCAAGTTCGAGATGGAATGTAGGCGACCTCAAGCAATAAATGGGATAGAAACTAGAAAGTAATAAATGTGTCTTACCATAGATACTCTGAAAGGAGGGTATATTTATAAGCCCAAATGTACTTCACTAAATAGGTCACGTGGCTTCATCTTAAGGCCTCTACTGTCAGAGATCGAGTGGTAAGAGGACGTATACGTCAGCCGTGTCTGGACAACTGGCTGGATAATGCAACCCCGCCCGTCCTTATCTGTGCGGATCATGTGGTATTTTAAGTGTTTTTCATCATAAAAGGGGTATTTTCATCATTTTCTCTATTAAACAGGCTACATTCGCATCATGGGGAAAAACTACCATCACTTATTACAATTATTCAGGTGCAAAAAATAGAATCTCTTATTCTTATTTTATTGAGAATTTTCATTTTTACTCACATTAAATTGGCACCGTCTGTGAAAGTTCCATTAACAATAAGATAATAAGAAGATGGATTCTATTGGTATCACATAGACTAGAGTTGGAATTCCCCGATAGAAAAGACTTGGTTACAAAATGTGTGTCACTCAGTCTGAATAGGCATATGCTTGGAGCTTTCAGGAGCGACAGACGCCAACACCATTATTTGGTTCTTGGCATTGTTTTATCATGCGCCCGTGTGGGCGTCTTGGAAGATCCAACGTGAAAACCAAAGTTGGCAATGGTTAATCATCCTTCCCGTCCTTTTTTTCTTTTCCTCTTCACATCTCTGTGATTTAATAATTCTAGTTGACCTTCTTAGAGGTTGTGAATCATTAAGGTCAATATGGGATGTATAAGTGTTTCCACTGTTACAAGTGGTAAATTACTCGACTCTTCAAGTTGCAGCTATCAATTTGAGCATCCGATAGAAAACTGCTATTTTCGAGACAAACACTTTTGTCTGGATGGATCATATAATTATCTCCCACAATTTCTTTTGGATGCCCAACACTAGGTGGATCTAGTATCCAACCAAACTCCCACTAGTCTCTTGACGTATGCAAGACACCTTCATAATCTAAGATATTTGTAGAAATGTGGTTTGCCATGCCATATTTTATATGGCGTTTTGAGTACGACTTTAGATAACATTATGTTCAATAATTTGGTTCTCATTTCTAACGTGTAACCCCAAAAAGGAAGAGGTAAAATCAAGCGAATCTTTTCTTTTCTTTTCTTTTTTTTTTTGTATTTGAACGAACCATGTCCAACAAGGTTTCAGTTCCTCCTCTCAACTACACTAATAAGTTATAGCATTGAAGGAGGCGTTTCTTAACAGAGAATCCCATTTTCTTTTAGGCAATCCAAGAACAATCTTTTTAAGTACTCACCGCTTCAATTGAATCGAAGGGTCATAATTTGTGCGCAATCTGATTTTTCCACTTCAAGTTTCAATTCTTTGAACTTTTCAAACGCTTCAAACTTTTACTTAAATAAGTACAATTAACCAAATCGTGAGTGACCACTAATGAAGGTTATGAAGTATGAAATCCTCCTTGGGCTTGAGTACATCACAATCACTTTATGGATCAAATCCAAAAGAATCATGGCCTTGCTACTTCGTCCGAAAAATGGCTTCATTGTCATTTTTCCTTAAGACGAAATTTTTAATTTGAAAGAGCATCCGAGTAATCTATTTCTAGATTCTTGGCCTAGCCTGCCATGTTTGTGTTTTCTTGGTTCCTTGAGTTTTTTTTTTTTATGTTGGACATCCATAATAAATTATGTTTGTGTATTCTTGGTTCCTTAAGTTTTTTTTATGTTGAATATCCTATTATATTATGGTCATAAACAGTGCACAAACAATTTGTGGTATAGATAGTAAGTACCAAGTGAAATTTTTGAATAAAAAAATTTTAATAGTAAAAATAACCTTCACTTGGCACATAATAATGTTTATTTTTACTATCCACCAACATTTTTTCTTCTTCTTTTCAAGAAGACAAATTCGAATTTGCTTCTTCTTCTTGGGGTCAAGTTGAGGTTTGATTATTGACGATTAAGGATAGTAGAGAAAGATACAGCCTATAAGGCAAGGACACATCAAAAAATTACCTGATACAGTATCGGACATGTGTCGTACACGGCTCGATCACGGCATCCACATGTTCGAAAATATAAAATAAAAAATATAAAAGTAACATGGCATCCAACATGCCATGGATACGACTATCGGTGTGTCCAATACGTTTTGAAGGCATATTCAACATGTTTTGTACACATCTATGAGTTTTATTTATAATTTTAAAAGTTTTGGATTGTCTTAAAAAAAATAGAGTTTTGGGATTACTAAAAAAGAAAAAGAATTAATTTATTCCTTTTATACTAAAAATTCAAGAGATGGTCGTGATGATTTAACTAATTTGAATTATTATAAATTTTTCATTGCGTACATCTTTTTTTTTTTATAAAATCACTACAAAAAGAGGCGGGATTTGAGGCGGGTTTTTGAATTTTTTTTTACTTTAGAACAGTTACAAAACACAAAACTTATTTTGAGCGGACTTTGGAACGGAGTGAAATCTGTCCCTGCAGTTGGAGTTCCAAAAATTTAGGAACAGTTTACTGGAAATCGTTCCAATTTGGTATTGTACCGGTTGGAAACTGTTCCTAATATTGATTTAGTTAAAAAAAATTAATTTAAAAATTGGAACGGTTAGGGACAGGGTTTGGAAGGGTTACTTATATTTTTAGGTGAATTTTTGGAATGGTATTTGTAATACTAGTGATTTAATTTGGAACCATTTTTTTTTTAATTGGCATCAATTTAGAAACGGTGTTTGGAATAATTTTTTGCAACGGGTTATTGAAATTGGAATACATTTGTAGAATTAATATTGTCAAATAACAATTGTTGCAGCGGTGGCTGCTGGTGTCTTGATTGAGCAGCAGCCACCACAACAATTGTTATTGGACAATATTAATTATGAAAAATGGGACTATAGCAGGAGTTGATGAGGAATTAGTAGTGGTCGAGAATAAATTACGTAAGAGATCATCCAGAGAAGTAGCAAAAAACAATGTCGATAGTGCAAGTTCAAACTTAATTTTCAAATTTATAGAAGTATAACTTTCAAACTTAATTTTAACTAAATATAACAAAATTACAACAAAATATATAATCAATTGACAAATAAAGGGTTAAAATTGTTACCTGATCAAAATAAGTCCAATTATTAATGGTAATTCGAGACAGAATTAATATTAGTAGGATAGTGAGTGTACAAAAAGATTTTGAGAGAAATTTAAAAAATAGAGAAAATAAGAAGAATTGAAGAAGATAGTGACATTAAATGGAAAGAGAGGAACATATTTATATAGAAAAAGATGGAACGGGCATAGGAACACAAAAATAGCCGTTAAAAGATAGTCGCTAAATCCTACTTCTTGAATGGTCATTGAGACAGTTTTTGGAACGGTTTGTTGGATCGTCAAAATATAACCGTTGATGATAAGTTGGGACGGACTTAGTAACACATAGAAAATAATTTAAAGTAACCGTTTCAATTTGTACCTATTTTGGGATGATCTTAGAAACACATTGCTTATTAAATAAACTCATATTTTGGAACGATTTTTGGCACATTTTATTAAGAGTGTCCAATAACCGTTCCAAATTGTACCTCATTTAGAAATACATTTTCGAACAGTCAATTTTGGGACATATTTTGTATCAGGTATAGGAACGAATAGGTTATGTCTGTTCCTAAATCTAATATAGTGTTCCAAACTGAGTTCCAACGATTTTTCTTTGCCATTTTGGCACGGAATGTGGAACGGGTTTAGTAACTGTTTTTTTGGAACTCAACTTGGGACGATTGGATAGTTCTAAATTTATAACTCAAAAAAAATATTCCACCTGACATCATCTTTCCATAACCGTTCCTCAAGTATTCCAAAAATCGTTCCAAGATGGAACGGGCTTTGGAACGGGTGCCCTGACCGTGCCAAATCCCGCATTTTTTTGTAGTGAATGACTCCACGTTATTTTAACATTACTACACTAATTTTTTTATTTGTGTCAAAATTATTTAAGTTGATTTTATTTTTTTCTTTCTTTTTTTATTAAAAATTAATTTTTTGGTTTATATATTTGATTCTTTTTATATATATTTTAAAACTCAAAGGATGTTGTTATAATTTACCAAACCTATTTGATTAATTTGATTTTTTTCTACTCATATACATTTAAAAATATTAAGTTTTATCAATTTTAATCAATCATTTATTTTATTAATTAAATAATATAATAAATTGTACTTATTAAATAAATATAACAAAGTTCTCCATGTAAAAGTCAAGTGTACTTAAATTACTAATTACTATTTTGTATAAAACTGTAATTTGATCCGGACAAGTCAAGAAGCTTCAAAGCGACACGCTTTGTTCCTGCGCTGTTTGTTTACCGAAGCGCGCGTTATTCTTCTTGTCGCGGTAGAGTAACGGATGACATCCTCCATCCAAAAATCTACTGTTTTTTTTTTCTGACACCCAAGAAAAAGAAAAAAACTCTACTCTTTTACTTCTTCTTTCCTTCACTCAGTTTCCTTGTTCTTAAAACAAAATTTATCAGCTTTTGAGTTCTATTTTTACCATTGCTGCTACGTATGTCTCTGTTTCACCTTTCTTCTACTCTGGTTTAAATATGCTAAGTTGTTAATTGTTGTTTCCACCTTTCTTTTTTGACCTTTTCTTGGAATCAAAGCTCACTTCTTCGTTGCTTTCTGCCTCAATTTCAGCACTTCTTTTGATTGTGTGTGCGTGTGTGTGTATGTCTGTGCGGAAGCTTGTGTATTGGGCCATCTCTTATTCTTGCATCAAGATTTTTGTGGGTTTTTTATTTTTTTATTATTCTGACCCTGTAAGGAAAGATTCCTAATCTGGGACTTGATATGTTTATGTATACCATGGTATGTATGGGTAGTATTTAATGTGATTCTGTTTCTTGGTTTCAATTGATTAGTGGGTTGCTCTTTTTGGATGTATATAGTAGGCTCCTGGGAAGATAAGGTTGAAGTGAAATATTATGACTGATAATCATGGAAATAGAAGTGCAAGCTCGAGCTCGAGTTTGAATAGTAGTTCACATGATACAGAGGATGATCATACAATTGCTGCTATATTGGCCGAGGACGAAAGATTGAGACATGATGGCAAGCTTGGGAAGAGGCTGTCTCATTTGGACTCGATCCCGGTATATATGTTAATCATTGTGACAGTTTCTTTCTACCTTTATTTGATTGAGGATAGTTCTTTTACTTGTTCCGTTGTATAGGAGAATACAATCTTGATTTGGTTGTTTATGATGATCACCAGTGACCTTTTTTGGTTTTTTCGAATTGAATTCTTCTTGGAGTGCATGACAGTGACTTCTTTGTGTTGCAACTGTAAGCTAAAAACTTATCATCTAGATACCAAAATGAATGCTAACCGTTGCCCAGAGCTCCAAAAGAAATCTGTTTGATTAAGTAATTTTGATAGGGTATGATGTAACAAGAATTTGTCCTAGAGGGGCCTTTTGACAGCTTTTTCAGGGGCCTTTTTAAGTTGACGGGTATGCCCTCCCTAAATTTTGTCTTTGGATTTTGATAGGCTGAATGATTTCCTCAGTCATTAAAGCTTACCATATCAGGGTATATGAGGATGGAATTGAGGGAGTAGTATTTATGCGTCCGATTGTTTCTTGTGTGTGACATACTCATTTGCATTTATTTGTTGCATTTCTAGACTTTATTTGCTGGCAACCATAAATGTTAAGAAAAGCAATTAATCATCTTTCTGTCTATAATCCTTTTTTTGGTATTTTGCCCATTGTAAACTGAGATTCTTGTAGTCATTGCATTGTACCATGTTAAGTTCACATAACTCATGCTTGAATTTGAGAACCCATAGGAATCAAATTTGTGTAAGTTGATATTGATTATGTAGACTTACAAGCTCATGGTATTGGCAGCACACTCCTCGGGTCATTGGGGATATACCTGATCCAAATGACGCAACCTTAGACCATGAGAGGCTAGCTGAAAGGTTGTATTTCTTTTATCTCCACACATTTATGGGCATGCTTCCATCTTTTGGTGCCTGAATATTCTATTCCTAGCAGAAAACTATGAAGAGTGAAAAGTAAACTGTTAGTTTGCATATTACTAAATACAAATATAACTATTCTAACATCAATTAGATTTGTTTTCCTTCTCTACTTCTGAAGGTCTAGTTCAGTAGTTTCTTCCTTAATTTGTCTCTAGGAGTATCAAAGTACGTCTATAAAGGTCAACTTTCTTTTGTGGGAAGAGGGTGTTTCAACTTTTTCTTATGGGTGATTATTCCCAAAGTCGCCAGTAACGCTAGGGATTTGACCTGATATTTGATTTCACTATGCTGAATATATGCAACATCTTCTACATTCACAGTCAGTTTTGGTGCGATGAAATTTCATGACTTGTTTTTTTTCTTAGTGACGAAATAATGTACTGTGCCGCATATGTGCACATTGGGGTACTGGTTCTGTGGGTGATACTAACATCCCCTTTTGGAGATTCTTGTACTAGGACTAAGTTGGATGGTCGTTACCTTGGTGTGAGATATCCAACATTGGTATGAGTCCGGCATATTGAGAATGAGAAATACTAGGAATTAAGGATCCTGTATTTTGTTACTTTCATTTGGATTTTAGTCATCAATTCTAAGGGAAATTAAAGGAACTTAGTCATAGATAACCAGGTTTAGCTTATGAGTTGAACTAATTAAAACTCAATTATGGTTGGTTAAAGTTGATGTTCTTAAAGAAGGATGTACCCTAGTTGATTCTCCATTTCTAGAAAAGATTTGAAATGGGAGCTGTTCTTGGAGCAACATTAATTGTGTTGACAATGGAACTTTTCTAAATGATGTTATAAGACATTTGAAAAATGTACAGAAGCCACTCAAACTCGGAGTAATGTTCCACGAGATCCTTATTGAATCTACTATTTCTTGCTTCGACCAAAGCTAGTGGTAGTTGTAAGGGTATTCTGGTGGCTGACGTTAAACAAGGGAGGCTGGCAGAACACTATATGAAGAGATTGGTGGGGTGCGTATAGTGAGAACCTAAAATATTGGCTGGGAAGATTTACTAACGAGAAATTATCTTTGGAATGCCTTTTCGGCTCACTGCCCTATGAATCTCCATGAAACTTGTTTGGTCAGTCAGCTAGAGGCCTAACACGTGTGTCTGGAAAAACCCTTTAGATTTCTCCAAAGGATTATTGTTTACTTCTTGTGCTTTATGCTCCATGTGCTGCAATATACTTCTCCATGTGAAGTTATGATAAAGTTGTTTTAAACAAATTAGTTGAAATGTCATCTGCAGGGGCTTGCCCAGCAGAAATGACACTCCTTGGTCTTTTTCTTGCCTTTTTATCTTTTCTTTAGTCGTTACTTTTTTATTATCTTTATCCATAATAGGCATGCCATTCACACATTTAGCTATCATCAGGCTGACAACATATGGCTTAGCTGAAATGCAAATGGAGGGAGATGGAAATTGTCAGGTTGGTTTTTAAATATTGTAGCAACCATTCTCATATCTGTTTACTTGATGGAGCTTATCATGGCCTTTTACCTGATAAAGATATTAAATACTAAATGATTCTCTTCTCTAATAACTTAAACTTTTGGATGAGGTGGGCCATCAGAACCGGTCCAAACAAGAGGTCCTGAGATTGAATCCCACTCTCACCTATTTAAATAAAAAAGAGTTTCACGTACAAGGTTTTACAAAAGAAAACTGTGTGCACGTGTGGGAACATCTAAAGATATTAAATATTAAATGTTTACACAATTTCATGCATATTGGCTGTTTATTTGGTTGTGTATATGATTTTTTGTTATCCTAAGACTATCTAGATTTGATATGAATTCATTTGGGAACACCATGTAGCTTATACTATAGATACAACGAGATATCATGCCTGTCTCTTTAGTGATTGGCATAACTCTTATCCTTTGTTTCAGTAAACGTTGTTTAGTTAAAATATTCAGTGAACTTTATTGAGTAAAAAGAGTTTTGTTCTACTGCTTTATCATTTTCTTTTACAGTTTCGAGCCATTTCAGATCAGTTATTTCAGAGTCCAGATTACCACAAATATGTAAGAAAGGAGGTCGTCAAACAGGTATGATGCAGATTTATTTTACCTGCATTTCTTCTTCCTCTCTTTAAATGCTTACATGTGTCAAATTTTATCTCATGTTACTAACATGCTAAATAAGGTCTTCAGTTTTGCATGTTTTCTTCTTCCTTGCTCCAACTTTTGTTACCTTAATACGCTAATGAACTAACTTCATTTTCAATCTTCTTCTGCAAATCATAATTTGTGTTAATTTGAACTATGATGATAAAGTATTGGAATAACCAACTGAATCAGAAGGCAGTTAGAGCAAACCTTAGATGGTCTGCACAAGGGCATATATCAATCTGACCTTGAACTAACAGATATCCCCTGAGCATGCTCTTATTATGAGCTGTTGACAAAATTTGTGCTTCTTGTTACATAGAAGGATGCATAGCCTCTTTTTTACAATTTCCAGAACTTTATCATCCTTTATGAACTCTTGTGCATATAATACTGTGCTGCACCATTGATGATCCTGACTTCAACATCCCATGCAAATAAAATGAATTCTAAGACATTCTTTCAGCCCAAAGAGCAATGACAGTAGAACAATAAAACTCTCCAAGTATTATGTCAAGGATATGTATAGTTTGTATAATTAGTATCAGTACTATCAAAAGGGACTAAGTGATAGTGCCAGCAAACTGTGACTGAACAATTAGCATCATTTTAGGTCTTCAGTTTCCTGCTTGTCATCAACCCGTTGTGTCGTATGCCTCGGGTCACACATTATATAATTGTGTGATATATTTAGATCAACCTTAACTCCAAGCATGCATCTAATCAGCATCATAACTGCATTACGCATCTCTTATGAAACTGTGTCTATTTTTCTTATCTTCGCTCTTACTTATTTTCAGCTAAAACGCCACAAAAGACTATATGAAAGTTATGTCCCCATGAAGTACAAACACTATTTGAAGAAGATGAAAAGGTCAGAAGATGTGGATGTTTTTGGTATCAGTTTTCTCCCATATTATACAGTTAGAATAATGATGTTCTCTACATAATATTTGCTCGAACTAAAGGTTAGGAGAATGGGGAGATCATGTCACTCTACAAGCAGCCGCAGACCGAGTAAGTTTTACTTTGACCAAATAATACTTTAATGGCCTTTGTCTAGCTCACATTATCTGATTCTCTCTCCATCTATCTGAATATTAACACATAATGTAATCATCTCCCTTCATCGAAAGGACATGCTATCAAAAGACCCGTCTTTTAATAAAACCTTAAGGTTAGCATACCTCAACGAAATGTAAAATTTTGCATATACAATTAATTGATAGTGCAGAACTCAAGTAGCTTGTTTGCATCTCTCTTCTTTAGATAGTCCATTGAGGTACATAAATTGGTGAGCCCTGAAATACATTTGTTAGATTTTGATAATACAAAAGCAAATCCCTCAAAGTAGCTTCATGAGACAGTGTTCAACCAAGCTTGTTGTAGGTCGCTCGCGTTTGCTCGCTATGTAGTCCTTGACTTTATTAAATGTTATTGTAGACAGGAAAAATGGAATATACATGGAGAAGTTTGCCTTCAGTTGTTGCTCATTGCACTCTTTTGCTGAGTTTCTTCCTGTCACTGATTGAATAGGCAGCTAAGTCTCACCACCATTCACACACTAACAACCAAGACCCCTCATCCTCATCAACTTTCTGATATAATATGAAGTAAAAGGACTATATTCCCTTGAGTTTGCTTTCTTTCGTCCACAACTGTTTGAGATAGATTCCATTGTGCACACTTATTGGAGATTGTTTGAGAAACTTCTTATCCTATCCTTGCCTTTCCTTTTCATATATTTAATTATTTGGTTATGGTTAAGGATGTTATTATATGACGACATACTCACAGTAGTGCCATGAAGTTGCAAAATATTTAGTCAAAAATAGGCGAAGGAATCTCGAAGAACCATGTGATGTACCAGACAAACTTACATAAAAAGTCCAATCATAATATGTTCAAATTCTTTATCTAACTATTTAAAATATAGGTAATAACAACTTATACTTTCTTTAAGCGTTGAAGAAGCATCATTAAGAGTCAGCAAGTCTTGATATTGGCATGCCCGACTCATATTTTAGAGAAATGTTGTATTCTTAGAGATGGTGTTATTGATAATGCAGTCAAGTTGATGTCTGTAGTAAATACTATATTTTGTTTCGTCGTATACGTGCTTATGCTACTTTATCGAACTTTTGTAGTTTGAAGCAAAGATCTGTTTGGTCACCTCTTTTCGGGACACCTGCTACATCGAAATCCTCCCGAAGGACAAAAGCCCTCTTAGAGGTACACCATATACCTCTCGTCTTGCTTCAAATTGGTTCATTATAGTATGGCTCTCTGACGTTCAACGCCTGTAATGTAACAAAAGTTTGGTCCAAGACAAAATAGTAATTGCCTTCAATCAGGAAACAATCTGAATATGATTTGAACAATCTCAATATTACAATGATGCTATCTTAGACTCGTTCACCGGAAACTGACTCCTTCAACTCATGTTATAAGATATCTGCACATATCATAATGCATTTTATGATGGCTAATGCAAAAATAAAATTCATCTCCATTTAATTATTTTCATGTGGTTCTCGTTTCATGATCAAGGCCTATTCAGTAATTTATTATCAGATTCTGCAGTTTTCCTATAATCTTTGTTGACGGCAAAAAGTCTGCTGCGTCCTTTAATAAGTTCTTTTTTCCCATCAGCCGGAAAGAGTCTGCGACTTGTGCCTTTAAGTTTCTTGAGCCTTGAATGTGTTTGAGTATGAGGAGATAGGGAAAGTGTTTCATATGAAGTTTGCGTTGAAGGGGCATTTTAGTAGCTCCTGATAATGATGGGATAATTACATATAGATCCTTTCAGGTTTAGTCATATTACAGCCTGCTCCCTCGATTGAGGAAAATTGCATGTCAATTCCCTGTTAGAGTTTGTCGACTGCAAAATTGATGGGAAGGCCGACAAGACTCTTTGATCCCTTTGAAAATTCATGGAAAAAAATAACAACTAGGTGCATTGCATGTGCACCTCGCATGGCAGGATGAAGGGCATTCTTGTCTCTAAAGATTAGTCGGAATCGTATTAAATTTCATCTACTTGTTTAAGCAAGAAATACAAAGGTTTATAGGAGCTTAAGCTCCCACCTTCTTATTTTGGATCTTATAAGTTCTCATTCTAAAAGATCAACCAAACACTTTCCAACATCAGCTCTACATCACATTATAAGATGGGGCTAAAGCAATATACCTACTTGTGATATGTGAAATGAGCAAAAGACTACCTGTGGAAAAAAAAGTAGCAAATTACCCCCTGTGTTTTGGAAAATGAAGCAAATTGCCCCCAATTTTCCAAAACAATTTGCTATGCTTTTTTTCCACACGGGTTTTTTTTTTTTTATCATTTCTCATATCACAAGGGGACAAATCGCATTTTTTCCCATCTAAGATGTTTTAAAAAGCTTATAAGCTCACCCAGACACTTTCTAAATTGCTCTGGTCAGTCGGTCGGTGTTTTGAATTTATTCATGCTCGATTTTCTGCAGAGTTGTGGCTGAGCTTTTGGAGCGAAGTTCACTACAATTCCTTGTATCAAGCTGGAGGTATTCTTCTGCTATACCTTTCTCTCTGTTTATGCTGTTACTGTTATAAGCTTCGGAGCGGCATGAATCTTCTATCATGCCAATATGTGATTGACACGGGTTACATTTAAAATGGGATCTCATAAAATACACGTCTGGCGTGACATCAGTCTATTATTAGTGTAATAGAAGATTCTTCACCGTTCCAATCTTGGATTTTTCGAACTTGTGGCTAATACATATGCTTATTCCTATGTCCAATATTTGCCAGAGGTTCCTACAAGAACACAGAGGAAGAAGCACTGGCTTTTTTAGATTTCGGAACTAGGAAATTTATTTAATTTCCAAAGTATTTCATTTCTCAAGATATTTTAGTTTGTACCTCTAAATCTTCACTCAGATTGTCTATCTAAACTCTCCATATATATTATAAATTGTATTTGCTCTTTTTGAGATGTGTATATTGTAGTTCAGGGGTTGATTATAGTCATTTTCCACTACATTATTCTTTAATTTTTCATAATTACAGAAATCTTTTTTAAGTTTTTAACCCGATTGTTTAATTTCTTCTTTGTTCGTGGGAGTTTGGACAAAAAAAAATATGACGATAAAAGGACCCAAATTTGAGGTAATTATTTAAACAATAATTTCATATTAAAAGAATTTGAAATTCATCCGATGATACTAAAATTATCAAATAAAAGTCCAAATAGACTGGTTAATGGGTTCTAAATGAAATGCATGACAAATTTCGGCTTTGTATATATTTAACATTATTCATATCAACTTGGGGTTTTATGCAATTCCATATTTTAGATTGGATAATTAGGTTAGATTATGTTTAAGTACAATTCATTACAAGAATGATATGTGTTAAAAGCTCAATCGAAGCGAGTTCAAACTATTTAAGGGTGCATTTGGATTGATGGACTTGAATTTGAAAAAAGGATTCCAAATGACTTCGTTTGAAAGGAATTTGAAATCCATCCGTAATTATCAAAACTTAGTTCAAATTTAAATGAAAGGATTTGAAATCCTTTACATTTTTTTTTTGGGTAAATGTAAGTTTCATTAATAAAACAAGATCGTACAGTACGACAGTGATCAACTGGTGGTTTCTTCCTCGACAGGCCAAGGAATACGCTATAATCTATATAACGCACATGAACTAACAGGACGAGATAAATTAACACTGATAACCTTCTGTCTAATATCTTCCACAATAATGGTAGCTATGATATTCGGTGGTCGCTCCGTATGTTCAAAGCGTCTCAAATTTCGTTCCCTCCAAATGTGGTAAATGCAAGCAGCCAGGGAGTGCACGTTAAGCCAAGTTATTGTAATCCTTTACATTTAGAATTATCCAAATATATCCAAGAATTTGTTATACAATGTGATACACGCTACATATATTCATCACAACAAGTCCAAAAGCCTTATGCAATGACGAAGCTCGGCAATTGAGGCATTATGTCTTCCTTGCCATCAAATTTTAGAAATCTTGATACCATATTCCAAGACAGCCCGTGATTTCTCCCACAAGTCTAGAGAAGATTACACCCATGAAACGAGGAATTATGGAATAATATTTATTCTCAATTATTTTAATCCTTTTCATTGAAGTTCATATAAGTTTCGTTTGTCCGTAATTTTTTAGTCTTGTCACAAATATTTTGCAAACTCGAAACTTGTGTGATAGTTTACAAAATATAGTTAAAAATAAGGGTTGAATGATTTGAAAATTGAAATTCGTTGTAATATGAAATAATCCAGAGAAACTCAAAACATTTGTGATTACGTATTTGAAGTTTTTAGTTTCAAATCTGTCGATCCAAACTCAATGTGAGTGATTTTTCTTTTTTATAAATTTTGGGGTTGACCTAACTATTTTTGTATTTTGCTGATGAAATTAAAATTCAAAGGGGTCTAAATATAATAATTAGAAAAAATAAGGGGGTGAATATTACAAAATACCAATTCAAATAGTATGAGCAATAGACGGAAAAAGTCGGTCATTTAGTTGTTAAAAAAAATTAGATGATGATGATTGTTTTGCTGTCCCCAATATATCATACACTAATTATTATTTTTTCTTTGTCAAATAAAAAATACTAGTAATTGATTCAAGTATTTTTCTAGTGTTATTGAATTAAAATATTAATAATTTTACATGCTTTTTTTTTAAAAAAAAAAAAGAAAAAACTAGTTTTAAAAATGGTAATAAATTCTATGGTTCACATTTCGAACAGACATGGATACAACATCTATAGGATAACTCCATCTTGAAAGTTGGGTGGCATTTTTTAAAATATCTGCGATTTTTCTCGATTTCTAGTCCAATATAAAATTAATTGATTCTGTCAATCTAGTTATATGTTGCGTATTGTCAACGATTTCTAAATAAGGTGGTATGATGATATCTTGAGCAGTTATACATCCAGGACCCTTGACACAAATAGATGCATCACAAGTTTTATATGATTACTTTTGAATATAGTTTCTTTCAGATTCATTTTAAAGTTTCATGGATCGATTCTTGAATGCCTGTTATAGTAGAAAAATTCATGGGGGACGTTCTCAGAGTTTACACTTATATTTCTCCAAGCAAAGCTCTTCGCAGGGTAATGTCATTGTGTCGGCTCGATCTTTGATAAGAAGGGACAGGATAAAGCGTCCATAATAAAGATGTTTATTGTTTATTCTTGATTCAACACACTCCCACTATAGTGTCTACAATATTCCATTTTGGTGGGAGTCTTTAAGGCTGTAGTTCTTGACTTTGTCCTGATTTCCAGGCAAGATAGGCATTTGATTAGGGCCTTCTAAAAGGATCTACTAAATTTATTGAGCTATTCCAAAGGATCAAAGCGGCCTGTTATTAATGGAATTTCTTGTTGGCTCTTTGTGAAATACTCGTTCGGCCAAGAGTTTCCAAATACATCGTAAGCCTTTTTATTAGAGTTTTATAGTGCTTTTTTCTTACTTCTTTAATTTTGGATTGGGGGGCGGGCAAAGAAATTACTAGAATCTCCTTTAGATAGTAATTAAAATATTTATATAATCTAAGTTTCTCGATTATATGTAGAGAAACATATCACGTGCGATCACAATGTTGTCTTCGTCAAGAAAAAATCCAAAATTACCTCCGAATTAGGAAAAACAACTACATGGTCCTCATTCATGAGTGATGCAAATGATTATATAAATGTGTTTTGAATTTGGATCAAGCAGTTAAATCGATACGAATATCAAACTTTAATATATTTTTTTTCTCAAAATAAAATAAGTGTTTCGGCGATAAATGATCATTACTTACATAGTCAGCATCCTACGTGGATGCTGACGTGGCAAAGAATAGTTAACCACCACCACCTTACAACCGTCTGAGGAATTTTTTATGGCGCGTCTCCGGCCATGCGCATGACCACTGAACTCATCGTCCAATGTTGATTCCAATCCTATAGCATATGTTTCAATCGAAGTTTAAACGCGCCACCAATTATTGTTTGTAGTCTTGACTTAAAATCTTAATTTGTTTTCTCTTTCTTCTCAATTCCCCATTGTCCTACCTACCTACTATTTGAGACCACCACCAATCAACTCCCCATCCTCCGATGAGTTAATTGCACCTAGACCCACCCATTTTTGTCCACCATCCGGCTAGTTCTCTCTTTTTTATTTCCGCCACTTTTTTGCCTCACCCACCACTAGTTTTTCCGTCATATCTCTGCAGCTAGCAATCATCTCATCGGCGGACTAACACCCCTGTGTTCGCTCCCTATGGCACACATATCCCTCCGATCAGTTTTCGTTAACTGCACCATCTACATCAAGACCTACTCATCGGTTGACTTCTCCTATATGTTTTAATTTAGTAGCAATTTCGGTCCACCCAAAAATAACCACCCCTTGCCACATCAACCGCCACGTGTTTAAGTTGAGGTCAGTTGGCAGTCAAAAACCCTAAGCCCCAATTTGTCCGATTAATTTTTGGATAATTTTGGCCTGAATGACCAAAATTGCCACTAATTGTCAATCTAGTTGTTACAGGACTAATTTTGCCACCTCCATATACTTACAAGACTAATTTGCAATTTTTCCTTACAATGACTATGTATTTCTTATGTAGTACAGAGATTTCTTAGCAAGTTATTGGTGATTTCCTTAATGTGTGTTACTTCCAAAAACCACCGAGGATTTCTCAAAGTTTATAAGTTGGACAGAAGCCCTCCTATAGGTCTATAAGACTCGTCAAACCATGCCCATTGCCTAAATTGATGCTTGGCAAAAAACGAGGGTGTCATCAATAAATAGGAGACTGGACACTCTAGGAGTTCCTCGAGCCACTACTACCCCTTGGATTTCTCCTCCCGTTTCATATCTTGGATCAAGTTACTAAGTGCCTCTATACAAATAATAACAAGATAAGGAGAAAGAGGGGGTCTCCTTGTCCGATACCTCTCCCTAGAAGAAGAAAGCGAAATTGCGAGTCATTAAGCATGAAAGTATGTAACAAACGACACACGATGCATGATTAAAGACACGACCCAGAGAATAAAACCCTAATCTGGACAACATGCTCTCAAGAAACTTGCAAATTGCAATCAATTCTATCATATGCTTTACTCATGTCGAGTTTGATAGACACATGACCCTCACGACCACCTCTTCTAGACTTAAGGAAATTATTTAACTGGAATACTACCAATACATTATCCATGATAAGTCTCCAAAAATATATGGCTCATGACGGTGAGATAATGGAGTGAAGGAGAGGTTTGAGTCTATTAGCTATTGCTTTGGAGGCAAATTTGAAAGCTACATGGCATAAGCTAATAGGACGGAATTGAGACACGGTGGTTGGGAGTTTACGTTTGGGTATGAATACAATATGCGTGAGCTGTTGGATTTATTAATCCAATAATGCTGGACCGTAAACCCAACATTGGACTTATATGTAAAGTAATTATGTATTATAAACTGTCCAAGTTTAGACCCAATAAAGTGATCAAATAAAGTTTTAGTAATTTGGGTCTTAATGTATCTGATAGGATGTGGGTCGTTAATGTATATAGACTAATGGTGATTTCAATTTTAGTGATGGGCTAAAATTGAAGTACCTGTTATAGATATACATAGATACATGTTATGGTCCTCAGATCACACAACACTTCATTATATCTTCTTACATCCCATTATGAGAGAAAAAACAGATAGAAAAGAAACTAAAGGAAACTCTATGAAACCGTGTTGATCTGAAAGGCTGCTGACAATATTTCATTAAATTTGAAAGAAACACCTATTTTAACAGAGTTCCTTATAGCTATGGATTCAAATATAATTCTGCATTTATGGTTATAATATTTTTTGATGATTTAGCATGATCAGTTTTAGAATTGACATTAATTATTATTTCAATCCAAAGTATTTTAAAATTTCTAACATGAAGTTCTAAATGCTATGTTTTCATGTCTTAGGTTATTTTACTTTGTCTTTTTCATATGTTTATGTAGTTCTTCTTGAGCTGACTCATCTTCATCTTCGAGTGCTAATTCTGAAAAATCTCAAATATTATATTTACATATTTCCCAAATACTATAAATCTAAAATCCTAAAAAGACATGTAAGTCGATGTACGTATCCAAACATATACTTTCTAAAAATTAATTTGAAGGAAATGATATATTATCCAATCGCATTATTTAATTTTTTTTTCTATTATAAACTATCAAATACATACTAAACATTGCATTTGTATTTCATAATATTGATAAAACTTAAAACCCAAATTTTCACATTTATTATAATCAAATTATTATTAAAGAAAAATAAATATCCGTATTAATTACGAGACTAAGATTAATTAATACTTTCTTGATCACAAAACTTCAACATGTTTCTTCAACGAGGAAGTACGATCACTTAGCGCCTTCTTGTTTTGTTCGTTTATCGATTCATAATTCATGAATTAAGTCAATTAATATTATTATTTTTTCAATCTTAAATTACATTGATTATGATACGTATATTTTATCTTAAGTTATACTAATCAGGATATAATCATCATTATATATTTTTTATAAAAAATCTGCGCAGTTGGCAAATTATATTTAGCTAACATAAAAAATTCAAAAAAATAAACTTTATGTAAAATTTCGATATAAATGAAATAATAAAAATATTTCCAAAAATACAACGGAATATATAGTTTTATTTTCATTTCTAATTTTTAGAGCTAAAAAAATGGAGTTTTTTTTCATTTGAAATTGATAATTCGTTTTTACATGTATATATATATATATAAATAATATTTATTAGGATAATTATATTGGCATTTACTCAAGTTAGGTTTAAATATATAAACACCTCATATTCTTTACAAAATTACAAATACACCCTTATAATTGTAGAAACAAATATACTCTATATATTTAGTGACAAAAATTTTACCTAAACACTCGGGATACATTACACTTATACTCCCAGTAATTTAATGAAGTATAGGGAGTATTTTTGTAATTTGAACATAATTTCAAGAAATGTTAATGTAATTTACCCTACGTTTTTTTTGGGTAAAAGTAAGTTTTTTTAATAAAACAAGATTGTACAGTACAAGGGTGCTTAACTGATGATTTCTCCCTCGACAAGCCAAGTAATACGCCATAATCTATATAAGTGATTTACCCTGCTTATTTAAGTGTTAGCTTAGAACTGTGACTGGACAAGCAAAAGTAGTATTTCGAGGGCAAATGTAATTTTCAGTATTGTTTGATTCATTTTTCAAGAATTACTTTGAAATTAATTTTCAAGAGTTATTTTTTTTCAGTAGCATTATGCACATTAAATAATTTTTAATTAACTTTTAAAAATCAATTACAAAATTGTAAATTTAAATATTACAACTAATTCTGCAAAATCAATTATATTATAATAAATTATTCTTATAATCAATTATGTAATTATCGGGCTGATAATGATGAGTTCAAGAATTAATTAATAATTTAAAGGGATAATTACATTCTCCTCCCTTGAAATTTAGTATAATTACACGTAAAACCTTTATAATTTAGAAAATTATATCGAGCATCCCTGAGGTTTGTTTTCATTTAACAAATAAGTCCCAACATTAGTCAAAATTTATTGAATTTATTGATATTAACAAAAAATTCAGAAAATAATCTATATATACCTCCAGTTGACTTATTATTGATTTATTGCCGGTCAAATAACTCTTTTGATTATTAAATTATCCTCATATGTCTTCACGCATTAGTATATGTGAGTCAAGATGCATAGTGAGTCGGATCGGCCCAGGACTAGCACGGCCCATCTCAAAAAAATCCGGCCCAGGATCGACCCACTACTATTTATGGTTGGTCTTGAGGCGGTCCTAAATCTCTAAGTGGGCCCATTGGATTCATTTTTAAACCTAGGCCCAACTTATGGACCGGCTTGTTTGAGGCCTAGACCAAGACAACATAGGTCTGAATGTGCTTGTTTAATTATTTTTTTTACAATTATTTAAATTTTGTAATTATCTTTTGAAATATATAAATAATAAATTAAATCACATAAAAATTATATATATATAAATAATAGTTAAGAATATATGTAATGAACTTAAAAAATAAAGGCCAAACAAGCCCTCCCCAGGCTCGGTCCAGGACCAGGTATTGGGCCACTGTGCTGGGTTAGTCCTAAGTATTGATTCTTGGGATCGGCCCAGGACCGACCCAGATCCGCTTGAACCAGCCTATTTTTTATTAGTCCAATCCGATCTTGGGTTGAGTTAGCCCAGCCCGAGCCACTATGCATCTTGATATGTGAGGAGGTATGTGATTACTATTATAACGGTAGTTTAGTCGAAAAAATCGTTTTATTTGCAATAAGTCAGTAACAAGTCAATCGATGGTAAGTATCAATTTTCATTCAGTATTTTTATTAATATCAACAGATTTAATGAATTTTAACTAATAAAGAGACTTATTTGTTAGATTGAAACAAAACTCAAAAATATTATATGAATTTATCAAACTACATAAAATCAAATTTTATAAGTGGAGAGTATAATTAGTTTTAATTTAAAAAATAAAATAAAATGAATTAAGAGCTCAGATCCCAACACAGATCAAAAAGTCAAATGTTAATTCTTCCTTATTAAGTCTGCCAGTTAATGATTTAAGAAAACAACATAAATTAAATTATCTCTCTCTCTCTCTCTCTCTCTCTCATCACACAAACCTTCTCTCTCTAATCTGACATTCACTTTCCCGGAAGCAAAACCAAACCCCCCGCCCCCACACCCCCACTCCTCCCCCCCATATGTACATACAATTATTATATACACAGATTCCCTCGCCCTCCCTCCAACACACAGGAGATATAGACGCTAGTTAACCGCTTACTGCGTGAACTGTGTGTAACAGTGGATCTTTCTTGGTCTGCTTCAAAGCCCTGAGTACCAAAAAGGAGGGCTTGGGCTTGGGCTGAGAGGGATTTATCTCTTTGTGACTGCGCTTGTTCCTTTTTTCTGTTTTTGGGTGTGTTTTGTTTTTAGCTCTTCGGTCAATCTCGTGGTTATGGAGAGATCTGACGGAAAAGGTTTGAATGACTTCATCCACCCATCCAGCAGCTCAGTTTCTGGTTCGTAGCTCTATGTTCGTCTTAATCTAGTCATGCTGCCGTTTTCTTTCTTCTTTTTCGTTTGTGTTTCGGTCCGGACCTCTGTTTACTTAGTCTTTTTTTTTTTCCTGGGTATTTGGGGTTGTTGTTTATGGTTTCTTATGGAAAAAGATGAGGGTTTGAGCTTGTTTGATTTAGTGTGGATATGATTTGTGCTACAGTCGCTTATGGGTGACTGTAAATTAACCTTTTGTTTTGAATTTCTTAACGCAGATAGTGCGCTGTTTGATGCATCTCAATACGCTTTTTTCGGGAAAGGTGTAGTGGATGAAGTCGAACTGGGGGGTTTGGAATATGAAGATGAGGATGTTCCAGTGATTGGTGGCAAATTTGGTGGAGAGGATGAGTTGAATGAGTATCATTTGTTTGACAAAGATGAGGTAAATTAGGGAAAAAGATTGGCACTAATTGTTTATCTTTAGAGAATTCTATGTTTAAGAAATTAGTCTGTAATGTGTTTTTGGCCCTTTATAATTTTTTTGCTCCTGATCTGATTGAGATGGAATGTGTGTAGTCTAAAAGTTGCAAGAGTATCATTGAGGTGAAAATATAGGTATATCCTGATTAACAGCTTTTAAAGTATCTGTATGAAGTTTGGATTTTCATTACACAGCTGGCTTCTTACCATCTTTTGGCTATAATAATTAAATCTTGAGTGTGGGTTTTTGGAATATGGGATAGAAAAGGTGGTTTCTCCATGTGCAGAAGTTGCATGATTGAAGTTGTGAAGATGCATTAAATAAGCATCTGTTTGGTAATTATTCAGCAAATTGAAGAAATTATATGCTTCTTGATTGCACCTATTCAGTGTTATTTATTTGTTACGAGAAAGTTTTTTTGTTTGTTAGTCTAATTTTCGTGCACCAGCTATGGACATGGAGTGCTTAGCTATTGACTGGCATTTCATTGTTTTATTTTTCTAGGGATCAGGATTAGGATCATTGTCTGACATGGATGACCTGGCTACTACCTTTGCAAAGGTGAGCAGCATTTTACCAGGAAATCTTTAAACATTTCATGGTTCTGGTACCGGAATTTGCTTGTTCTTATAGTCAGTTATTCCTGGTGTGCCATCTGGAGGTTCTTCCTCAAGCTATTGTTTTGTTGGTGTATTATTATAATGCCACCTATTATGATCATGATACTGGATATGAGTAACCTATAACTTGGAGATTTAAATGGCTTCTCCCTTTGAGTTTATGGAAAATTTATGCTGTATAAGTCTGAAAGGGGCCAATATTTGTTGTGCAGCTCCTGCTTTTAATGATGTTTTGTAGGGTCCACTAGGAAATCATATTGATCGTGGTGACCTATCCTCTAGATAAGGAAACATTGTTCCCCCCCAGCTAAAAGTGATTTGATAAATTTGTATTTGAAAAGAAGATCAAAAGAAAACTTGGGATATGATATTCCTTAAATGCTGATAGCTGAATTCAGATAGACAGTGCTGATAGTTTATACACAGTAAATTGCTGAAATGATTTACTCATCGTAAATCCACTCAAAGGATGTCCTGAAAGAATCAGCTTTACTGCTCGAGAATACCAAGGTGTCCGGATTTGAAATTGTGTGTGCTGTCACGATTGTTTTTTCACCTGCTTCATCCTTTCACTTATTTTCATCATTTTTATGCAGCTGAACAGAGTTGTTTCTGGACCAAGACATCCTGGCGTTATTGGTGATCGAGGATCTGGATCTTTCTCAAGGGAAAGTGAGTTAATTGTTTTCTTCCCTTCTAATTCATGTTCTATCTGCTAGTTATTTTGTAGTTTATAGCTGTAGGGCATTTTGTCTTGCATTAGAGGTAGCTTTCTAAAGTCCTTTTAATTGATCAGTTGTATCATTTTTGCAAAAACCAACTGCCTTGATGTATTGCTTGTCATCAAACTTATTAACAGTCTAAGTCAAATGAACGAGAATTCTGCTGCATTCTCATTATAGAAGGAAGGTAAGTTTGACTATAAACAATACCCTTTCTTCCCTAGAGAGAGGGCAGTTGTTCTAGTATGCTATATACCTAATAGGTTTTCTGTGCTCGTGTGGTTTTAGGATCAATATGGTTTCCATGGGGTAATTGGCATTTCACACCCTCGAATTAGACCCTTTCACCATATTGCACCCTAAAACTCAAAAATGGCATATTGCACTCTCAAATTTACTTTTCTTGGCACAGTGCACCCTGGCGGAGATTTCAGTTGATATGACCACCGGAAAACATTTTCCAGTCAAAGAGACATTTTTTTTAACAAAATTTTCTCTCTATCTTTCTTTCTGCATCATTTTTTTCACACTTGCCTCATGTCATAGGACCCCCCCGTTACTCCAAATTTCTTCCCCTCTTTCCTTTTACTTACTGGAAAGTAGTCTTGGTTTGTGTAGGCTAAAACAAAGCTGTGCAATGCCTCTTGGTGTCAAGAAAGTAAGGAAAAAAATATTGCATGGAAAATCGTCTAGCTAGAGATCAAGTAATTGAGAAATAATTAATATGAAAGAATTATTTATTGTACCATTTATAATATGCAGTGGAAGTAGTGACAAAGAAATCTATACTCGTGAGAGGGGTTTCTCAAATATGAGGTAAGAGTGGAAAATAAATATGAAACAATGCAAAAAGTTTTTTGCATTCAAAGCGTAAGAGAGTAATTTTCAGTGGATCATTTTCCCCTTGAAATACTGAAAAATTCTTTTTTGTCGGTGAGCATTACTGCTGGAACGTCACCCAAGGTGCATTGTGCAATGAAAGTTTGGAGGGTACAACCTGCCAATTTCTGAATTTTATGATGCAATGTGTCAAAATGGTCTAATTTGAGGGTGCATGATGCCAATTACCCCATTTCCAGGAGGACCTAGAATGAAAATCTAGTTTTACCCAGATTGGAAGAATTTCCATGCTTTCTCTGCCAAAAGTCAGAAGCTCGAATAGATCCAAAATTTTGGGGCCATCTTCCAGTGATCAGTCACATTGCCAACCAGTTTTAAGTTATTACACGTGCTCCATAAGAAACTGCTTTCATTTTAAACTTAGAAGTTGACCCCATCTGTCAAAAGACCAAGATTCCAAATTTCTTTAGCTATGCAAAGCTGCCATCAATCTGACTTGGATCCTTGGGGTCTTCCAGAACCAAATAATTTGAACTCCAAAATTCTGTACTCTCTGGGAAAGAAAAGATTGGCAAGTTAGTGTAGACAGTTCATCCTTGTTGCAACCAAGATAACTTCCATGATTAGTGTTGCTGGCCAGTTGTGGTTGTGATGATGAGCTCTTATGCATATTAACAAGATGTTTGTGTATGAAGCTTTCCCTTTATGAAAATTCAGATTTTATATTTGTAAACAGTATTTTGCTAAGGTGATAGGAAAAATTGGTTTCAGAATAAATTTTAGCTACCGAGTATTTGTCCCACTCTGCAAATGTCGTGTGTCTCTAATACATTTCCACCATATGGAATAAATTTATAACAACATTTTGTAATGATAATGTACTTGTGGACTCCTGGGTATTCATATACTTTCCTTATGCCAGGGAATTGAATGGAATAAATTTCAGTAGGGAATTAAGTTCTCTTTTTGGAGATGTAGTTGGGATCGATGAGTTTGTACATACTCTCCAAAAAAGATGCTGCAATTGCAGATACCGAAGCAATTCCAAATGATTGACCAACATCTGCATGTTCTCTTGTGTAAATAACTATTTCCAGTTATGTTGGTTATGGAATTGTGAATTTATGAGATTGTTTGCTGATGCTCAATAGATTTACTGGTTAGTGATATATAGTATAACCTTTATGCAAAAGTAAATTCTTTTAATGATTGTTGGACATGGATAAGTTTAACTGGATTTTCGCCGGATTTGATCAGTGAAATGAATGTCGGCTGTCACATCATTAATCCATAAGGAAAGTTTTGAATTTGTTCAAAAGTTGGTTAAGATACACACAATATCTGGAAAATTGTAATTGAAATTCTTAACTGCATCGGCAAGTATGTGCTTTAGTTTTTGCATCTTTGTTTCATGATTTAATTGGCAGCTTTGTGATTAACATGAGGTTTACTTCAGGTTCATCGGCTACAGAATGGGCTCGAGAAGCTGATTTTCCTGATTGGCCCGACCATCACATGTCTGACTCAGAATGCTATGAGGAAAGCAAGAGATGGTCATCACAGCCCCGTCTCTCTTCAATGTATCTTCCAGAATCAAAACCATTATACAGAGCATCCTCGTACCCTGAGCAGCCGCAACCACTGCAACATTTCTCTAGTGAGCCCATTTTAGTCCCAAAGTCATCTTTTACTTCCTTCCCTCCACCGGAATCTCAACAAGTGTCGCAGGGCAATACTCATCATCTTAATATGTCATCGCTGTCTGGTGGGCCTCAGTCTCCTTTCTCTGCACCGAACAATGCTGCACTGTCTAATTTTGCTCTGCATTTGTCTGGCTTGCCTCATGGATTCCATTATAATACCAACATGTCTCACTTAACCTCATCCAACGTCTCTCGCCATAATCGGCTTCAAAACCAATGGAGTAGCCATGCGGGTGTTCTTCATGGGGATCATTCTATACCCTTGAACAATATCTTGCAGCACCAGTATCAAAATGGGTTATTACCATTGCAACTGCTATCCCCACAGCAA
Organism: Sesamum indicum; assembly: GCF_026168435.1. Classification (NCBI taxonomy): domain Eukaryota; kingdom Viridiplantae; phylum Streptophyta; class Magnoliopsida; order Lamiales; family Pedaliaceae; genus Sesamum; species Sesamum indicum. Next base: position 7,639,638 of record NC_142668.1, read on the forward strand.
CAGAGGGGTCGCCCTTCTTTTCAACAATCACTAGCCCATCTGTCAGCGTTACAGTCACAAATATTTAATACCTTTCCTTCACCAGCACATTTGAGTAAATATGGACTTGCTGATAAGAGAGAGTCAAAACCTAAATCAGCACAGAAAGGTAGACATTCTGTGCGATTTTCCCATCAAGGCTCTGATGCTAGCAGCCATAAGAGTGACAGTAACTTGCCACAGTTCAGATCAAAGTACATGACTGCTGAAGAAATAGAGAGCATACTTAAAATGCAGCATGCTGCAACCCATGGCAATGACCCATATATTGATGATTATTACCACCAAGGCCGTCTTGCTAAGAAATCTGCTGAAACAAGGTCAAAATATCGTTTTTGCCCATCCCACCAGAGGGAACAATCATCCCGATCCCGTAACAGTAGTGACTCACAACCACATCTTCATGTTGATGCTCTTGGAAGGGTTTGCTTATCTTCAATTCGTAGGCCGCGCCCTCTTCTTGAAGTTGACCCGCCTCCCTCTGCTTGTGGAGATGGAAATCCTGAGCAGAAAATATCAGAGAAGCCTTTGGAACACGAACCGATGCTTGCAGCTAGGGTAACAATTGAAGATGCACTTTGTCTTCTTCTGGATGTGGAAGACATTGACCGACTCTTACAGCATACTCAACCCCAGGATGGTGGAAGCCAGCTTAGGCGGAAGCGCCATGTTCTCTTAGAAGGCTTAGCTGCGTCTCTTCAGCTGGTTGACCCACTAGGGAAAAGTGGTAACTCTGTTGGGCTGTCCGCCAAGGATGATATAGCATTTTTACGTATTGTTTCCCTCTCCAAAGGCCGGAAACTGATCTCGAAGTTTCTTCAGCTTCTTTTACCTGGCAGCGAACTTGCTCGAATAGTCTGCATGGCCATCTTCCGCCATTTAAGATTTCTCTTCGGGGGTCTACCTTCTGATCCAGAAGCGGCCAATACCATTAGCGATCTTGCTAAAACAGTCTCTGTATGTGTCAGTGGCATGGATCTTAATTCACTTAGTGCTTGTCTTGCTGCTGTGGTTTGTTCCTCCGAACGCCCACCTCTCCGTCCAGTAGGGAGCCCTGCTCGAGATGGTGCCTCAGTCATCTTGAAGTCTGTTTTAGAAAGAGCAACTTACTTATTAAGGGATCCTCAGTTTTCCAGTAACTTCAGCATTCCTAATCCTACTCTCTGGCAGGCTTCCTTTGATGCCTTCTTTGGTCTCCTGACAAAGTACTGTGTGAGCAAATATGATAGTATTGTGCAATCATTAATTGCACAGAACGTGCCAAACACAGAGGCAATTGGTTCAGAGGCTGCAAGAGCTGTGAGTAGGGAGATTCCCGTGGAACTTCTTCGTGCTAGTCTGCCACACACTGATGAGAGTCAGAAGAAGTTGTTACTGAATTTTGCTCAGCGATCCATGCCTGTTACTGGGTTTAATGCTCATAGCGGAAGTAGTGCACAAATAAATCCCGAGTCAGTGCGAGGCTGAGATGGTGACTTTCACACACTATTAGTTCTAAATGTGGTCTCTTGAGGCCATTCTCTTGGCTGCTCTTCTTTTCTCTGGGTATTTTGCTTTTATGTCTGTGATACTAAGATCGAAGCATGGAGCACACTGCATGTGCATGCTTCTGGCGGAATTTTAACGCCTAAAAGTTCTACATTGAGTATTTCAGTGCTCAAGGTTTCCTCCTCCCCCCCCCCCCCCCCCCCCCCCCGCTTGCTCTGCTCCCTCTCTCTAGTCCCTCCTTCCCCTGCAGTCCATGAAAGGTTTGTTTTCTTGCATAGCTGTGTATTTATGTCAAAAGCTCTAGAATGTTTTTTAATCTAGAGAGCTTTATGTCGACGCTTTTCTGTAAACTTTGGATGAAACCTGTACGTGTAAGGGTGGAAATGTAAAGGTGAACCATTTAGAATGCTGACAATTGTGGAGCTTCGTCTTACCTGGCTTCCTCCTAAAGTCTGTAGAAACTTGTTTTATAGAATGGATAGCAGGCAGTAGCACAGGTTTGGAGCCAGGTTTTCAAGAGGAAGCTTGTAATAATTTCTGGCATTCTTGTTTGTTGAATATTTTGATCCTACTAGCCCACTTTTAAAGGCTGTGCGGATCTGTTGTCAACTTATTTGTGCTTCTCTGTTTCTACTGTCTTCTCTGTCTCTACACATACACACATATGAATAGATGTAGTATGTTTCTTCTGATGTACATTGGGATAATTAGTGTTTTCGACATTCTCTCCACTAAAGCTTTGACGTTCGTATGGAATTTAGTCAATAAGGGGCTTTCTTATATTTACCATGTCTGATATCATGAAACTTTGAAGACTTAAGTCGCATTACTAGCCGGACCTAAACTCGCAGACATGGTATAATTTCCAGATTTTGCTATTTGACATTTGGTGCTTATAAGAAAGATCCTACCGGCAATAACTATGTCGGAAAAGCCCAGTGAAACTGTATGCACTTCTTTATAGCTGTGGAAGAGTTCTGCATTCATTTGCTTGTGTCGTTCTTTTGGTTTTTTCATCTGTTATGCCAGTTGAAGGGGTCCTGTTTCTTTACATTTTTGTATAGCTATCTATGTCTGGTGAGAAGCTTCTACTTTTCCTTCTTACTGCTATCTTCATTAAATTCTTATTTTAGGTATCTCGCACGTCATTCACTGTGATGTACAGTTAGTAGGGATGGCAACAGGACGAGTTTGGGTGGGTTGCAAACCACTGTGTCCCTTCAAGAATTTCTTGGACCTAAGACCCTCTTGGGAGTCTGTGGGTGGTTGGAACCGATAAACTCATTGACAATGTTGTTTTTTATTAAACTAACTAGTTATGAGCGCACGCGATTTTTGTGTATAAAGAGAATTTTTATGTGAGATAATTAAAAAAAAAGAAATTTATAAAAAGAACAGATTATTATTATAAACTATAATAAACATGAAGAAGGTAATTTGAAAAAGACGTGGATAGTTAAGAAAAAAAATGTAACTGTGAGATTATTAAAAGATATTGAGATTACTATCTAATCAATTTTATTCAAAAGATATGGTACGACAAAAAGTTTTTTTTTTATTTTTTATTTATACATGCATCAGAATTCATGATGAACTTTGGGAAGGTGGAGTCGAAATTATTATGAGAAAATATGCTAAACTAGTCAAAATGAATGAACACGTTCAATTAAAAAAAATAAAATCGATTCATTTTTTTTCTTACGACACGTTAATCAAATCTAGATTTTCGGATTTATCGGACAAAAGACCAATCCGCCTTTGAGTTCCGATTGGAATTCTGATGAGGTAAATACAATGCATGATTCACATTTCAAAACAGCCATGAATACAACATCTATACCTTCATTTTTCATCCCTGGAGTTATATGACATTTTTGTAAGATTATCTGTTATTTTTTCCAAACCTTTTAATTGAAAGGTTAAACGCAATTTACCTCATGTGTTAGTAGAAAAGTATAAAAAAGCCCGTGTAAAAAAATAAATTACAATTTACTCTCTTGTAATTTAAAAAATGATGCAATCTACCCCTTGTAAAGATTTACGGAGAAAGGTAAATTGCATCATTTAAAAATCATAAGAGGGTAAATTGCACTTTGTTTTTCCACAGAGATTTTCTTGCATTTTTTCATTAATATAGGAGGGGGGTAAATTATATTTAAACCTTTAATTGAACCTATACATTTCTTTGCATCTTTCTACCATTCTTCTTACTTAATTTCTTGATTTATATGGTTGTGGTCTGGTCTGTATTTGGATTGATAAATTTGTACTTAAAGAAAGAATACAAATAATTTTATATGAAAGAATTTGAAATTCAATTAATATATAAGAAAACATAAATAATAATTAAAATGAAAAGATCTGAAATCATTTGAATTCAAATTATTCAAATAAATTATTTATATTAGGGATGGAATACATAATTTAGATTTTAATAAATTCAAATGCAACCAAAGGGGAAAGGGTACATGACTTAGCTTAAACATTATTTAAATTCTATAGTTAAGTTGTTCTAAGTGACCTTTATGTATGATTTTAGGAAAAAATAACAAAAGAAGAAACATTTATATATGGCTAATGAATGTGTGTGTATATATATTATTGAGGAAAAAAATAAAAGAAAGTATTGATGATTGTGAGGATTTTATTGACAATCATTAAAAAAAAAATAATTATTTTCTACACTATAAATTATTACAGTTTTAAAATAATAATAAATTAATATTACCTACCACGATCACACACAACGATGTGAAAACTCAAATTTTGAGATCGATTAATCAATGCCCGCTGTGATTTTATTTATAATCAAAATATTTATCACAAGTTTTAGATGTATTAAATGCTTGATCTCGTTTGCAGAAACAACAGTTAATAGTTGTTGCCCGACCGTGACTAATTAGTATTCGTCATAATTTTTTATTTTTAATTATGATAATTAATTATAGTGAAAAATAGTTGTTGCTTGTACTTTTTAAAAATATAAAAAATCTATAATTATTTGAAAGAAAGATAAGATCAATCATTGAATACAATAAGGACATGTTATGAGTTATATCAATTTTCCTACCCCAAAAGGGTATGAAATAAATTATCAAAACAAAAAGGGGTATGAAAATAAATTATCAATTATTTTTTTATTAATGTAAATTATAATAATTTTTTCTGAAATTTGATGCTATCCCAAAACACCTTCTTATTATTTGAAAATTTATCAATGTCCTCCTGATTTTAATAACCTCCCGGCAACTAGTTCAATTCGTTAGGCTTTCATCCATTTATTGTGGACTTGTAGTGAGACAAAATGACCCGATGAACTATGAATTATAATTTTACTTCTTTTTTAAATTTTTTCAAAATTTTTTACAATTTCCTTTTTTAAATTTTCAACTTTTTCTATCCACCGCGTCCCATTTTTTCTATCTATTTTTTTTAAAAAATAAAACACTACTAAAATGGACGATTCCAAACTTCTATTGAAAGATTACACAATTTTATAGAAAAATCAAGAAAGTACTGATAATTTTTTAAATAATAAAAAGATATACGTAATTATGCCAAATCTCATGAGGGCTCGTTGTAGTTTACTTTTATTATTATTATTATTATTATTAACAGGTGAATTACCATCTTGCCCTTGTTAAATTTTGCCATCACCATTATCATTTGGGGCAAAAAAAAAAAAAAAAAAGGGAAATTAAGTAGAAATTTCAAAAATTGGTCACATGGCACAACCTTTTGCTTCTTTGCCGTATGCGTTGACTGACAGCCTTTCCCTTAACCAATTGAAATGTTTGACTTTGTCAATCAATTGATTATACTAATCATAATACTTAACAAATAATTAATAATAAAATTGAATAACGTGAGAAGAAGTCGACAAACGTTGCACGTTTCCACGTTATGTCCTCTCCAAGCAAATATCACTTCCACACTCAACATTTCCTATTACCACAATTATTATGTGTATTTATGTGTAAATTTTTTATAATTATATTCAGTTTTTCTGACGTTTATTTTCGTCTAATATATAAATTTATTTGTTGTACAAAATTAATCATATTTATTGAAATTAACAGAAAAAAATTAAATGGGAATTTATATTCCCTTTGATTGATTTATTACTGATTCATTGTAAGTAAAAATAAATTTTTTTCTGATCAAACTGTTTTTATATGTTTGAGAATGGTAGCGCATGCTATGAGGTATATCTTCACTTTTATAAAGGTAGTTTGGTCGGAGAAGATTTGTTTTGATCCGCAATAAGTCAGTAATAAGTCAATCGAATAGTAAGTATGAATTTTCTTTCAATTTTTTGTTATTAGTATCCGCAAATTCGATGAATTCTGACTAATAGAGGGACGTATTTGGTAGACGGAAACAAAAGTGAGGGATACTAAATGTAATTTTTAAATCCACATAAAATTTACCTGTAAACCTCAGACAAGAGTGGTGTAATTATCCTTATTGGTAAATAACACAAACGGCACAACTCTAATTTCTTTATATGTGTGTGCGTAATATATAATCTTAAAAATTCATCGTGGAGAGTAGGTGTGGGCGAAGCTCCCATGACTTTAAAAATCATGGGTTCGAACCCTGCTATATGTATGAGATATTATTCTACTGTATAGTACGTATTGTCTATTGTAATAACAAATATTATTTAAATTCTATTTATTAATCGATATATAATTATTGTAATTGTATTTATTAAATATTAATATTTAATAAAAATAATTATAATTAAATTATTTTAGTTAATAATAATTCATCGTATTAAATAAAAAAAATCATCATGGAGAGTCATTTTTTTGTCAATCATTATGGAATCTTTTTTAAATTTAAAAATGGATCATATAATAAGAATAAAATCTCTCAAAATTTGTAGGAGGTCTCGAGACATTGAATTTCGGACTATCCAAACTGTTCATGTAGGTGGATCCCACCCTACGTTTTTCATATCATCTATTCTTTACCATATATATCTCAATTTGTATTATTATTAAAAAAATATTTTATCGTATTAATTTTTGAATATCTAAATTTACTCGTTAATTTATTTTTTCCCTTCGAATAAAATTTGGTCTGGATATTAATTTTAATATTTTTTTAATAATTTCATAATTATAATTTCTCTCCCACATCGCTTCTGTTTCTTGTCACAGTTCATTTTTTTTATTTGTCCCACACAATAATCTTTTTATACACGAAAATGCAAGCGACGGTGATCAGTTATGTCAAGTCGAAAGCCTTTACGATAAATCGTTGCTCCTGCTTTACACACGCATCGAGTACTGTGCCCACTGCCAGTTAATTTGAATAATTATGATTGTTCAGAATTTTGAAATACTTAAATAATAATTTTTTTCAGGTGTATGCCTATTAATATTTTTATACGGGATAAAATGTAATTAATCCAATAAAAAAAAAATGTATGAGTCTTGGAGATTTATGTAGAAAATATTGATTAGATTTTGAAATCAATTGTTGTCTCAATCACTTGAAATAAAATTTATCATATTCCCAATCAAAAGGTAATATATTAAGTGCAATATTAAATAAAATGTATTAATATAATGTCCTTAAATAACACTTTCCATATTATTGCACTCCACATTTATATATATTCTTATCAAGATTGCAAACATATTAAATGCCAACTATTATCTTTTATCATGATATAAACTTTTCAAGAACGTAATTAAATTTTTCAAAGAGTAAATTACAACGGGCTCCCTAAAATTTATCATAATTATAAATATCTCATGAGATTAACATAAATCTAACAAATACCCCTACAATGGGCTGTCACGGGAAGGTATTTGTTAGACGGCTATTAATTTTAAGGTGTATTTGTAATTTTCCAAACAATGAAAAAATATTTGTAATTATAAAAAATAGAGAATTCGTTGCGATATATTCTTTTCCAAATTTAATTTAAAAATCTTATTTTTATTTAGAATCAAAGAAATTAATTAATAAGCTAATTAAGCATCCCCATTAAGCACAAAAACCACCATTTTTATGTATAATTACCCCTTCTAAGACAAAAAGCTAAATTGAAAAAGAAAACTAAATATGGAAATTAAATGTAGACACTGTTTGGTTCTATTTTTAAGATATGATTTTAATTTTTGAAAAATAGAGAGAAAAATAAATAGAAATAAGTGTGCAGTTTTCTAATTTTTTTTTCTTTGTCTGATTTTTTTTTAATATGTTAGATTTTGTATGTTTGTATTAAGTTAAAGCACATTCAACTATGTAATTTTACGTATTTTTTACTAATTTTTTCAGAAAAAAAACAGAAAAAAGAAAAAAATGGATTCTCTTTTCAATCTGAAGACCAACAAGATTGAGAGAGAGAGAGAGAGAGAGAGAGAGAGAGAGGCAGTGAAGATGAATGCATGGTTGTTGAATTGATTTTCATGGCAATATTTTTGCGTGTTGAAGAGTAGTTTTTGGCATTCTCCACATTTCGTGGCTTTGTTCATTCGTTTGTTGTACTCATCAACATGGTTCACTTTCCTTCCATTTCAATGCTAACAGATTTTCTTAATTGTTCATATTCATTCCCATTTATCACCCCCCCTCCCCCCTTCTTCACAATTCTTTCATTAAGCAATACGTATACACTCTCTCTCCTCTCTCCCTCTCTCTCTCTCTCTCTCTATATATATATATATATATATATATATATATATGTACACACACACACACTTACAAACATAAGACTTTTTCTTTTGTTGCAGCCCTTTGACATTTTAATCTTTGATTATTAAAATTGGTGTCTGTCTTTCGGTCTTATATCCATTTATATATATTTCCAGCACAGGTACTACTGGGCATTTAATCTTGGTTCATTATTCCTCTTGTTTCCTGGTAAGTTTCAATCAAATATTTTTCCGTGTTTATCATTGCTATCCCTTCTCATGCAAATCTTCATGGAAGTCAGATTTTGCAGTTTTTTCCTATACTCACTCGGTTATTTTCTTAGTTGTGATCTGGGATTTTTGTTTTCCGATGAAAAAGACTGGTTAAAGTCAAATTCTTGGTGGGAATTGGGGTTGGTGTCTGAGAAAACAGAATGTAAGTTGGTAGAAAGCTCTAATCTTTTTGGTATGATCACTCTGTTTTGATGGTTTAATGATATGGGCCATCTTGTTCTGGCATATGTTTCTTGTTACCCCCCTCGTGGGTGGGGTGGGGTGGGGTGGGATGGGGGTGTGTTAGGGGCAGGCATTTCCCAGTTGACAAAGTTTGTCTATTGGTTTTCAGTTTGTTGATTTTCTGTAGAAAGGAAAGATTGTTGTGTCATAATCAGATTATATGAGCATTTGATTTCATAAATTTTGCCACTATGAAATTACTGATTATGCACATTCAGATTATATGTTATGGGAATTTCATGCAGCTTATTGGCATGGTGTTCCGATTGCTTTTACATAATCTGATACTCTGGTGCTATTAACTGAGGATGGCTGATTCTTTATCTTTCTCTGATACTCATTTCTTTCTGTCATGATGAATCTTGAACCTGATTAGCGATTGTTGATGCTACCAGCTTGTCGTGTTCCTTTTACAGCCGGGAGACAACTCGTTGATTAGTCATAGATAGAAGCTTGCATCCTGCTGATTTATTGACTCGAAGCTTCATCTACCTAAGGTAAAGCTTGTTTCCGTTGCCTGTTTTCGTTTTCTTGGAGTTGTTTTGATTTAGGACTTGGTAAATTATTGCATATTTGGTGGCTATATAGAATTCATCGCATCTAAAACTGATCGGGTTGAAATGGAATTTTTTAGAATGTTTAATGTTTCAAGAGACAAGAAGTTGCTGCAAAGTAGTAGTGAGAGTTGGATGATTCGTTGACTAACTGTAGGGGCCTAAAATGCACTGGATAAAAATTAAAATAAACGCATAACAATTAATATAAAATTTATTTGCTGAATATGAGGTGAAAACCAACGTTTGATTTCAAAGAAGTCTTGTCGAGGTTTCATCATTTTTGGTCTTATGTTGTTCCCTCTAAGACATCAGCTGAATGAAACAGATACGATATTTTCGCTGGATGGTCATTTGGCCTTCTATTTTCCAGGGATGGATTTCATGGAGACCAAGAGACGAAGCAACTTGACTAGGAAAATTCTCTTGGCTGCTGGAATCGCCGCTCTCCTCATTTTCATGCTTAAGAGATCGTCTAATTCTAGTACTTCTATCAAGGTGCCCTGTTCTTCACATGATGAAACCAAAAGTCTGCAATTGTCTTTCTGTGTTCTTTATTTTAAATTTATTGATAGCTTGTGAGCATTATGCACAAGGGTGTGTAATTTATGCGAAGTTGTAGAATTCTTGTCTGTTCAATGCTTCCAAGTAATGACAGAAAAACAAATTACTTTCTTTGAGATTGCGTATTGTGTGTAATTCATGTGAAGTTTCTTGATCCAATTGTCCAACTTGTACGATTTTACTCATCATCTGTTCGCCTCCAGTTCTCTCAGCACGAGCCTGGTGTAACACACGTCTTAGTAACTGGGGGAGCAGGCTATATAGGTTCACACGCTGTTCTCCGGCTTCTGAAAGACTCGTATCGTGTGACTATTGTGGTATGCACTTTTACTTACACGAAGCCATTTCATAGAGGGTATAAGTCAATTACATGTGAAAGAATATGAAACTTCTCTATAGTCAGACCTTGACACTTCCTATGCTTGTGTTGACAGGACAACCTTTCTCGTGGGAACATGGGAGCGGTTAAAGTCCTGCAGGGACTATATCCAGAGCCGGGACGACTTCAGTTTATATATGCTGATCTGGGAGATGCAGCAGCTGTATCCTATTCAGTTATTTTCTTGTCAGCTAATTATCTCTTTTCAGTAGTGTGAAATGAAATTGTTCCGATGAAGTCTTCTTAGCTGTATATTAGGTAAACAAAATATTTTCAGAGAATGCTTTTGATGCGGTTATGCATTTTGCTGCTGTTGCATACGTCGGTGAAAGCACAGCTGAACCCCTAAGGTATAACTCCATACAAATGCTAAACGTAGATGGCTCCTTATCAACCTACTCTCTAATAAGCCATTTAAGCAAACAACGATATCTCTGGACCTCGTTAAAACTTTATCTTTGAAACCGAAATATTTCAATTGTTGTTTAGGAAGTGCATTCAAATATGTTGGAGTATGGATTCTAACCATGTGTTTTTCTTAAGCATACACTTCATTACAATACTTCACAGGCTCCCACACTCGTATAAGCAATTAATAGGTCGATGTAAAAGGAGAATTGGAAAGACAGTAGACTTTGGAGCAATTCATCTTTAAACCACATAAACAAAGCTTTCTTTTGTTTAATTTTCGTTCTTGTTTCCTGCGCACGTTTTAATTTGTTCCACGATTTCCTAAAATGTACGTGTTTTCTAATACTTGCATTTTCTAACCAATGAAGGTACTACCACAACATTACTTCAAACACCCTGTTACTTGTGAAGGCAATGGCAGCACATGGTGTCAAAACCTTGATATATTCGAGTACTTGTGCAACGTATGGGGAGCCCGACAAGATGCCAATCACAGAAGAGACTCCTCAGGCAAGTAACAAATATATGCAATTCGTTTGAGTCCCATTTTCCACGTTTTGCTCGATTCCCGAGATAAATCCCAGCGCGCCACTTTAGAGTTTCGAACTATCACAACCATATGTTTATGATGGGATCTGTCACATTGACGATTGTGATTGTTCCAGAACTTGAATCCTGAGACATCCTAAGAATGATGCTGATTCTAAAGCTACGATCGAGATGCTAATGTAATTTCTCAAAGTTCAGGTACCAATCAATCCGTATGGCAAAGCCAAGAAAATGGCAGAAGATATTATAAAGGACTTCTCTAAGACATCAGACATGGCTGTCATGATCTTAAGGTCAGTAGTTCTCTGCCTCCGGCTTAAGATGGAACTTCTATTGCCAAAACATAGTTCTTGGGGAAAACAAAGAATCAATGGTCAATACACTAAACAGAACTTGTAATTCAGAGGTCCAAAGATTATGCATCATGTCAGAATCTATGATGGAGTGTGGAGTTTGACTCAATAATGCAAATTTGTCTAGCTACCGTGGATCCAACCTATTGTCAAGGGAGGACACCTTTACTATACATAGTTGATACGGGGCTGTCCATCATAATTACATGATATCCATTCTAGAAAAAGAATCCTGAGCGACCATGAACGTAGGAGAATTCTATGAAGCATGTTGAATTGAGGCATTGTTGTGATTTGTTTCCCTTGTTTTTTAACACATTTTGTAGCTTGTAGTGTAATTTCCTAACAAATAGTATTTAAGCACAAGGGCACACGAGAAATTTTACTTGATCTTTTAGAGAAGGAGTCTAAAGCAAAAGCAAGTCTTGAGCATTACGAGATCTTTTGAGTTTCCATAGAGTGCTCTTAACAATGGCGACATCACCATAAACGAGAACCTAAGAACAAGTTCGTGTGGCATTATCTTCTGATCAGGTACTTCAATGTGATTGGCTCCGACCCTGAGGGAAGGCTCGGAGAAGCTCCACGACCAGAATTGCGAGAGCAAGGAAGAATATCAGGTGCTTGTTTTGATGCAGCCAGGGGAATAATTCCAGGGCTAAAGGTACATATTGCTCTTGTGATTATTCATTTTGTGAGATATCTTTTGCTTAATAGGGTGAATAGTTGACGTAGATTCTGCATCGACGAATCATTTATTAAGTTAGATCAATAAATTTTTACTTCCACTAGTATGTAATGAAGATAGATGTTCTAGAACAATTTAGAATGAAAAAACGATTGTGCAAATATGTTATTTTGAGTGCAGATACGAGGAACTGATTACAGCACGCGCGATGGAACTTGCATAAGAGACTATATAGACGTCACCGATCTGATAGATGCGCACGTGAAAGCTTTAGCCCATGCCAAGCCCGGTGAAGTCGGCATCTACAACGTCGGCACAGGGAAAGGTCGATACTTGTATCCATTTCTAAAAGGGTTAATTACATTGATATTTCTCTAGTTAATGTCATTACTCATTATGTACTTTATATTTTCAAAGTTACAAAATTCTTCCCTCCAGAAAAAAACTTTATAGTTATTTCACTATTGGGATTAAATGCAGAACATTATGCAAAATAGAACATGAACATCAAATAGAAGATGAAAGTACATGTATATATATACATACTCTGAATTTAAAGGGATGTTTTGATGATCTGAAAAGAGGAGGAATGTAGTGAAAAATTATATTAAAAATTTTGGAAATACAAAAATGAGGTTGAATATGTTTAAACGTATCGCTTTCTTTCTTTTAATGATCGTTGGTCATTTCAACTACAGGTAGTTCAGTAAAGGAATTCGTGGAGGCGTGCAAGAGAGCAACCGGCGTGGACATAAAGGTGGACTACCTGGACCGACGACCGGGTGACTATGCCGAAGTTTACAGCGATCCCTCCAAGATTTGGAACCAACTCAACTGGAAAGCAAAGTATACGAATCTTGAAGAAAGTTTGAGTGTAGCATGGAGATGGCAGAAGGCACACAGAAATGGTTACAATTAGTTGTTTTTCTTCTCCTGTAGAGTCACTGAGATATCACAGAGAGTCGTTCTAAGGGAAATGGTTTTGCTGCAACATAGTACAGCTTGTGCAACACACTTGTGAGAAAATTATGTATGTTTATGCTGAATATAGAAGAATACATGAAAATGGTTCATTTTTATGTATGCCTGTCCCAAACACCACAAAACTCTGCTCGGTCATCCGTGGCCGCCTGCCCCCCACCCCATCTCGCTCGTTAGTCCCCTGGCCACCTGACAGCCTGCCGGAAAACCCATTTTCTGCCAGCGTCGTCGCCAAGCCTGTCCCCCGCTTCCTACTTCAGCCAAAGCCTTCCTAGTGGCGTTGCAACCCAACCATCCCCCTTACCTACCTCAAGCAAACACCCACAAATACATGCATGCATATAAATCCAAGTCTTGGCGAGCATGGCTAGCAAGTTGATGTGCATGGGAATTGATCTCCGCCCACCAATTCCCAACAAACATCCTCCACAATCACACCAACGTAAGAGTTGTCTGTTAATCACAATCTTACAATCACCCTCCAAGATTACCTCCTGCCAACGCTCTTGGATATTCCCACATCATTCCTCGCAATCACACACACTCCCAGTGAAGCACTAGACTCAAACACAGCTCCATCGAAGTTGATCTCGACCGTACCACTTTGTTTCTGTTATTCGAAATCACCCAACAAATAACAAGAAATCTGTCTGTAGAGTCCGGCGCTAATTTGGAACACACATGACGTAACCAAATCTCTCCCTTTGGCGATTAGGATTTGATATGTGTTGGATCCGACTTGATTAATTTAATCATTAAATTAAATCAAGCCCAATAAAAGTACAATGGGTTTAAATTGAATTAACTAATTAATTTGTAATTAATTTTTAACCCATTAGAACCCTAAATGTCTATTTATTCCAACTAAAAAGACATGAGCCCAACTATCCTAATTAATAAATCCAATTTATAAATTACACAAGCCTAACTGTTAATTAATTAATCCAACTAATTAATTAGACCAAGCTCAATTAAATTAATTCAATTAATTTTAAAAAGAATAAGCCAAATTTAATTAATTCAATTAATTAAATCTTGGGTCATCCATCAAATAGACTTTTCCCAAATAAAAGTATTTATATTCTAGATGAATTGATCTAATCCAATTTACATTAATTCATTTCTTCTAGAATTAATTCCATCATTTGCATAGTGATTTGTATGTGACTCTTTAGGTTTACCTTCAGCTAAACTTGGTCTTATGTCATTAAATTAAATTAATTATTTCTGATTAACCAATAACCAGAAATGTCTTCACTATGTGTTGTCGTCTAGCAAGGGTCTATGTTACTAGAAATTAGGTGAATGTTGGAGTAAATATTTAGGCTCTTGAGTTTACGACCCTTCCATCAACTGTCTCATAGTCTTAGTTTATGGCATGAAATTGGGCGTCGATTCTCATTTTAGACTAGACAGTTATGCTTAATACTCGAAATGTGTTTACTCTATTGATCGACATAAGAAACCATTCCATAATCGACCAACTGCTATGTCCATAGATTCAAAGAGTTTAAACTATCTTAGAACGCATAAGATACTTAATTGTCATAGACTGACAGGTGATAGATCCTTTCTTGGAACGCAACATCCTCACTACATATCCAGACTGCAATGGACAAGGCTTATAATGACCACATCAAAGACAAGGTCATCTCTGGTCAGATCCAATATACAACCATCATATGTATGTGACTACTGTGGTTCTTCAAGTTTGAGAACTCATTCCATGCTATCGAATCCCAAGAATACTAATCATATCGATCAAGCCTCAAAGGCTTTTCATATGATGATTCCCGTGAGTCAGTTTAGTCGGTTTGACAACCTATCAACCACCAACTAAAGTTGCATAGACAACCTAAGTTTGTTGCACAATGAAACACGACATTAATCCAAAGAATGCAATTTTAGTGCAAGTTTCAATAGGACTCTCAATGCCCTGTTTTGATGTCCTTGAGTTGGAACGTTTCATACTCAACCCTCATAAGTTGGTTTCATAGCTGCACTCCAATTTGCAACACAACTACATGGGTTATTCGACTAGTCTGTGGAAATTTATTGTGATGTGAAAGCATTTCAAGTATTTAGTAAGCACAACAAACACATATTGTCATAAATGAAAACTTACTACATTCATCAGATTCAATATTACGTTATTAGGTTGTTAAATAGGTATAAAACCGTCAATCGATTTGAGTTTTTGATCACATATTCTAACATAAAAATATAAGCACTAGGATTACCTTGAAATTCATGGCTTATGCTCTCAGCCGATTGTCCACGCAAGAACAAAGGAGTTCCCTCTAATGGTATCCACAGCACCGCATCCAAAAAGGTTTCTCATCTCTTTGTTAGAGGATCTGAGATCTCTAAGAACAGTTAAATCCTTTCTAATCGGAAGAGAGATCAAAGACACTATGAATTGATGTTCTTGATCAAAAGTCTCAAGCACTTGAAACTAGTTCAAAGCCCAAGGAATCAATGTGTGTTTATAGAGAGAATAGGAGAGAAAGAGTGAGAGTAGAGAGAAGTCTTAAATTAAATCCATCATCTTAAAGCCTAAATCAAATTGATTTAGAAGTCCAACTTGATTTATTTAATCCCATTAAATAGATAAAATCCAATACTATTTAATTTATCATATTAATTAATCATGTCTAACCCAACTAAATTAATGATATCAATTTAATTTAGTCTAGCCTAAATTTAATTAATCCCATTAATTAAATTCTTGGATTTTCCATTACATGCTCTCTAGGTAAATAATCATATTATTTGGACACTGATTAGCTTAAACTCTTTAAATTAATTAACAACTTTTTATAATTAATTCAATAATTAATTCTCTAGTTTGATAGAGATTTGTGTGTGACACTTTAGGTTCACCTTGAGCGGATTTGTGTCATTAGACAATTTAATTTGGCAATAAATTATCGCTAGACTAATGAAATCACATTTAATTAATCACATCTGATTAACTCTTAATCCAGGAGTACCTAGTATCATGGGTGGTCGTCTAGCAATGATTCAGGGGAATAGAGAATAGGTGAATATGGCGTGAACCTATATGTTGTTAGTTTCTTATAGACCGCGAGATGTTAAACATTGCAGATATTAGAACTTAAATTACAATACAGTATTATAATTAGCGACCAAATCACCCGTCTCGTTGCTACTACAACGCGAATCTCATGCAAAAAGGAGTCAATTGAATTATTTAGGATACCAACCTATGATGCACTCCGTTTGATGTAAGTGATTGAACGATCTCAAGAACGAATCTCGTTCCAAGTTATCATTTGAAAACGGCTACTAGTTGCTCGACAAGATAGACGGTGTTCGACTATTGTTCACGATAGGAATACAAGTGTCTTCCCTCTAAAGTTGATCCACACCACCTATCACAAATTTCCTCTAACCTTATGCTAGTAGGTGTTAGAAGATTGTAGAACAGAAGAAGATGAGAAAACTTGTTTCTCTTTCAAGAGAACAAAAGCAAGAGAGCAAAGAGAGAAAGAGATCAAGAGAGTATTAACTTGGATATTTTATTTTCAACCAAGGCTCTATTTATAAAGCTCTTTGGAAAGGTAAAGTTCAAATTGTCTTCCTCTTCTTGAAAAGAGGAAGAGAAGTTAAATTATCCTTCTTCAAAATGGACAAAACTATTTTGTCATATTATTAAGAGAAGTTCAATTTTGTTTCTTCTTCTCAACAAGACAAATCTAATTTTGCTTCTTCTTCTTGAAAATAGACAAAACTATTTTTTCATATTATGAAGAGAAATTTAATTTTGCTTCTTCTTCTTCTCAAGAATACAAATCCAGTTTTGCTTCTCCTTCTTAAAAAGGGACAAAACTATTTTGTCATATATGAACAGAAGTTCAATTTTGTTTCTTCTTCTCAGGAAGACAAACCCAATTTTGCTTCTCCTTCTTGAAAAGGGACAAAACTATTTTGTCAGATTATGAAGTTCAATTTTGCTTCTCTTTATAAAGAAGACAAATCCAATTTCGCTTCTCTTTCTTGAAAAGGGACAAATCTATTTGTCATATTATGAATAGAAGTTCAATTTTGTCATATTGTCAAAACTATTATGAAGAGAAGTTCAATTTTGCTTCTTCTTCTCAAGAAGACAAATCTAACTTTGCTTCTTCTAAAGATAAATTCAACTTTATTTCCTCTTCTCTAGAGAATAAGTTCAACTTTGCTTCTTCTTCTCCATAATTAATCAAATTAATTATTCCCAAAAATTACATCATGGAATTTTTGTTTGACCCTTTATGTTCACTACTCAGCTAGACTTGGGCTTGTGTCATATATAATTTAATCGAACACTAATTTCCTCATGTTAATTAAATTATATTTAATTAATCGCTCCCAATTAACTCCTTAATTTGAGGGTACCTGTGACCATGGATAGCCACCTAACAATAGTCCAAGACACTAGAGAATAGGTGAATCATCGTGAACCTGTAAGCTATGCATGCCACACAGATGTGGTCTCTCCATCAAGCAATCTCCCGATCAAAGCTAGGGCATGGAATTCGTAATCGATTCCATCCTAGACTTCGATATCTATGTATCTATTCTATTTGTGTGTCTCCACAATCAACATAGAAAATCCCTTTTCCTATTTGATCGACAGTCATGGCCACGGACTTTTGGAGAGTACACAACATAGAAAACATAGGAGATCACCATCATTTTATGATGGGGCATGAATTCTTTCTTGGAACACACCAATCTCGATGCACATTCTGACTGCACTAATACAGCGCTTTTTGATAATTACGTATTTACATAGCCACATCAGCTATAACCAAGATACAACCGTCCCGTACACAAGGCTATTGTAGCTCCTCAAGTCAAAGGACTAATTCCTATACTATTGCAGTTAAGGAGTTCTAGTCATACCCATCATGCCTCATTGGCTTCCATATCACGACTCTTGCAAGTTAGTTCAGTGAACTTAATAACTCCATATCAAACACCCACTAAAGTACACAGATATCATACGTTATTTTCTTTAAAATGCGGCAATCATCATATGAACACATCACTTAGTGCAAGTCTTCAAGGAATCATGGTCAATGTCCTGTCTCGAGCGATTCATCGACTTGAAACATTTTAGATCAAACCATAGAGGTTGATTTCATGATCACCATCCTATGTGTGACCTAACCTCGTAGTATTATGATCTAAGGGCTTCAACCAAATGTATACAAGTATTATATAAAGCATAATATGAAGTTGACCAAAGAACAGTTCTTAATATTAACATTTTACTGAAAAAGATCGTTCAAAATAGTTTACAACAAGCCAGTCAATTGGCTTGCCGGTCACCTATTCTAACATAGGCTACTGAGTACTATATAGGTATAGTCCTTTCATTGTTATCTCCGGATCTTAGTCTAGGGAATCAAATTAGAAATCAATTTTCATCCTGAACTAGATCTATGTACCAAATCTAATTTACTTTTCTCCCTTGATCAATATAGAAAACCCCTTTTCTATTTGATCGTTAGGCGTGCTCAAAGATTTTTGAATCTAATACACCTCAAAGAACATAGAAGATCTATCATCTCATGATAGATGACGGATTGTATCTTGGAACTCACTAGCCTCCATACATGTTACGACTGCACTGGAACTGGATTTTTAGTGCCATGTTAGAACATAATCACGTTTTGCCAAGACCTAGATACAATCGCACTGTGCACGAGGTTATTATAGATCCTCAAGTCTTACAACTATATCCTATACTATCGAACTCGAGGAGTTCAAGTCTTATCAATCATGTCACATGGGCTTCCACATGACAACACCTTGCAAGTCAGGTGAGTCGGCTTGACAACCTTTGCCAACCATCCCAGTAATAATGTATAGACGTCCACAACTCTGGTCAATGAAACTTAACACCCATCATATGGATACATTACTTAGTGCAAGTTTCCACAGAACCCTCGATGCTCAGTCCCAAGGTTCTCGAATTGGAATATTTGAGACCAACACCCGAAAGTTGATTTCATTGTCGCATCATATGCACAACCCAACTTTATTGGTTATGAACAGTCTGTGGGCTTTGTCCATGACATTCATTTAAAGCAATAAGTAAATACGACAAAGAATGGGCAACTGAACTTTACTTTATTCATCGAATTCAATATTACAATCGAAAGAAATTGTATAAATAGAATACAAAACCACCATTTTAATTGGCTTTCTAATCATTTATCTTACATTTTCCCTACAATAAGAAATATCAAATATGCAATTGTTGGGATCTATTCCAATAGCAAACAGTAGAGTTCCTTTATGTGGTCTTTTTAAATGACACACCCATTAAGTTCAATCAAAGATCTGCATCCTTCAAGATATCCCTTTTTGTATGCATCTATACAAATATATAACCTCAGATATCTTTCTACACCACTGTCTCCAAAACAACAGTTGATCCTAGGTTGCTTATTCTTAATTCTTCACAATAATCGTACAACCTTGTGTAGTGATCTTTGTACTTAAAGCATGTCATTCACTTTGTTCGTGGTACTTTAATACTGAGATTTGTTGGCTTCCACATTAAGGTTATTGTGAACACTTCCACCCACTATTCAACCTCCAACAATTCATATATTCTCACTCAACATTTTTTATGTGACAAATCTATGTCTACTCAATGTTCTTTCATAACTATGGATAGCATCTATTGATTTGAAAAGTGTTTGAGTTTCTTATTTTACAAGCAAGCACCACCTAAGAACAATTTACTCACTCACATTTTGCCCTAACCTTGATCTTGTCTTCTTTAACAAACTTAATATCTCTTTGCCATGTCAATGGGATGAGCCTTAACAACCTATTTGGACCAAGCAATATCAGTGAAAATCATCCCATTCTTTAACTGTGGATTAGGCAAATCACTTCCGGCCTAATTTTGTAAAACTCTCACATGCTCAGTCTCAACTTCATATTCACCAAGTATACTATTCAATTCATCAGACTGTTAATCTTCTAACTTGCACCATCACTAATGTTCATTCTATCTAACATATTGACATCATTATATTCTTCAACTGCCCTCATAGACCAAAGCTGAAGCCGTTTCCAACATATTCAATATCAACTATGTTGTCTTCTCCCACTTCCTAATTTGATTCAACTAATTCATGATCCGCAATCCTTGCTCCACTATCTTCTCCCTTAATGTTTTCTCCATCAAGTCCGTTAGTATGAAGCCTCATATTCTTTGTACAAAGTTCAAGTCTTCAAATTGCCCCAAATAAAAGTATGAACCCTAACCAATCTTCTTCTTCCTCCAACTAAATTTCAACAAATTGCCCTTTAATGGTTTGAACCCTAAGCCCCAAACTTCCTCCTTTGTTCTCGCATGAAGAGAAGCGGAAGAGGAAAAAGAAAAAGAAAAAGAAAAAGAAGATTAGCTCAACTAAAATTGCCTCCTGCAATTTTTGGTTTTTTGGCACTTTGTTTATTAGGTTCACACATACTTTTGGATGAGGCTTTAAGTTTTTTTTTAAAAGGAAAAATTGCATAATACCCCCTTTATGCTAAAATTGCACAAAACCTGCCTATATTAAATCAGTAGCCACAAAAGACCACACAAATTTTAAAAGCCTGCAAAAAAGATACCCTCCATCCAAAATTGACAGAAGGTGTTACACATGCTCTTGAAATGAGAAGATGGGTGTTCTTTTACCCACTTTCAGCTTTGACCATCATTTGTTGATCTAAAATGCCATTCTCCCCCATTACATATATCACTTAACATACTTCCACAAACACATTACACCAAAATAGGGTTGGGTCTTTTGTAAGATTAATTTTTTCTTCATGGTAAAAAAACTTCAAATTAATTATTTAGCATTTTTTATTTTATTCAGTAGTCGTTTATGATATTTATTTGTTGTTGTTTTTGTAGGATGTCTTTTGCTTCTCAAAACTCCGCCTCTAAAGATGAAAATGTTGATTTACGATATTGAAACTCAAAGTGTTACCGTCAGAAAAATGCCTCAATTAGAGTTGTAGGTCCAATAAAAGAAAATAAGGGAAAATTATTTTGTAATTGTAGAAAAAATGAATGTAATTTTTTTGTTGCTTGGACCCTATTAGTATTTCTTAAAAAATTTCACAGTCAACATCAACACAGTCCGTTAAATTCAAAAGAAGAGTTCAATCCAGACAGGTGAAAATGGAGGACAATTTTGCCGAAGTAGTATCTATATACAAGGATTTGACATCTAATATCAAGAGACTTGAAACAATGAAAGAAGGATGAATGTGCTTTTTGTAGTTCTTGTTGGTTTGCTTGTTTCAATATTATTGAAGTAATTATCTATTGTATGTACTAATACGTTGCAATTTAATGAATGCAATTTGGATGTTCTCTTTTGTAGTTAATTCCTTATAACATATTCCAAAAACAGAGAAGTAGAAAACAACATAAATGAATCGTTTAATTCATCCAAAATGTCAAATATGTCCGTTAAATTCAAAAGAAGAGTTCAATCCAGACAGGTGAAAATGGAGGACAATTTTGCTGAAGTAGTATCTATATACAAGGATTTCACATCTAATATCAAGAGACTTGAAACAATGAAAGAAGGATGAATGTGCTTTTTTTAGTTCTTGTTGGTTTGCTTGTTTCAATATTATTGAAGTAATTATCTATTGTATGTACTAATACGTTGCAATTTAATGATGCAATTTGGATGTTCTCTTTTGTAGTTGATTCCTTATAACATATTCCAAAAATAGAGAAGTAGAAAACAACATAAATGAATCGTTTAATTCATCCAAAATGTCAAATATGACAAGTGTAGCTTGTTGATAATTCCTTAGATAAAAGAGGCAGAATAATTCCTTTACTATGCATACCAAAACACTTACATCATTCAATCTGCATACCAAAAACACTTAAATAATGTGCATACAAAAAGTGTCCACAAGAAAGGGATACAACTCTGAATTGTTTCAATCTTTCTTTCTAGATGCATCTTGTCCCTTAAATGAACTTGACCTAGTGCTTAGCCTGTATGAGGCAGATAGGCTTTTCAACTGGTTAATCAAAGTTGGCCTGGTGGATGAACAACACTCTATCCAAAAATTGTTACTTGTACTTCAACCTACAACCCTCTTCTGCAGTTTTGTTGATTTAGATACTGGAACTGGTTGTTTTCTCCTTCTTGGAGCATGTAGGATTGGCTTTTGTAAAGGCTGTTGAGTACTTTGCATATGTGAATGGGCCTCCAACCAGGAATCTTGCAGTAATTATACTGTAGAAAAAAATACTTAATAAGCTAAAATTAAATGCTTGTACATTGTTGTTGGATGGTAGCTAAGTAGTTCAAGGTCTTTTTCCAGGTTGTGGGGGCATCTAAATCCAAAATCTTTTGATTATTTTCATGTGGAATTTTATGAATGAAACCAAAGGAAAAGTAATATACGTTCACTTACCTGAAATGGTGAACTGAATTCTACGGACCTTGGTGGCACAAAGGTTGGCCTTGATGCATATTGTGGGGGCCTCTGCACCAATGTCGTAGGTTGAGTAAAGGATGGCCTTATTAACCTTTAAAAATTTGCAAGCATCTGCAATAAGACAAGTCATTAGTATTTCAGTTGTTTTTCAAGATATGATAACTATAATAAATCTACCTCGATCATCTGTCCTTGATTATTAAGCTTGAGTTGATGTCATGAACGGGAGACTTGTGGTATCTGTAGAAAATGAATTTCAATCACATTTAGTGCAAAATAAAAGTATTATTTACATGAATACATACCTCATGGAGGGGAAAATAATGGCTTAGTTTATGACTGTGAAATCTGCACAAGGTATATATAAGTTAAATCAATTCTAGTGTGTAAATTCATATTTAAAATTGTGAAAAGTACCTCATCTAAAGGAAACAATGGCTCAAATTGTGAGTGTGGATTTAACTCTTTATCATTAAGATTTCGGAAGAAAAGGCGAAAAAAAAAAAGAAAGAAAGAAAGAAAAAGAGGGGAAAATCGATATAAAGTGTTCTATTTTTTGTCCCCTCATTTATTGTACTTTTTGTCTTGCAGGATAGAGAGAGTGTTTCACTTTTTGTCCAATAGTTTACTGGTTTAGCACATTTAGCTCCATAAGCTAAAAAATTGTAACATTTAACTTTTTATCCTATAAAACCAAATGCGCCACAATATTGCATCCAATGGGACAAAAAATGCTTCAACATTTCATCCTAGGAACCAAATGTGCTATGCCTGGAAAATATGGAACAAAAAGTACAAGACGCTCTATCATGTGGAACCAAAAATACAATTTTCTTAAAAGTTTGTAGCATTTGGGATAAAAAAAAAATGCTATAGAACCTGTACCACAATTTTCATCCTATGTGACAAAAAAATCCTATAATTTTTTATCTTATAGGATACAATGTGCTAAATTTGTAGGATCAAAAACACAATATCCTCTATCGTATAGACCCAAAAGAGCAGTTTTATCAAAAAAAAATATGAGAAAAAAAGAACTTAAAAAATATCAACTGGGAAAAAAAGAGAGACATGAATTTTGATATCTAATTTGATAAAATTAATTAAATATAGTATCTCTATCCAACCAAATATCAAAATTTCCAAAATCAGAGGACAAATTGCAAATTACGTATTGGGGTGTCTGCATTTTACCCGTATTAAAATTTCTTGTCAGCACTACTAAGTCGATTTATCAAACTGTCCACCACACCTATAAATTGTGATTCTGCCCGGCCGGACATCATAGAACTCATAATACGTGTTCAAAACAAGAGCCATACCTTAATGGGATCACTTCCATGGACCATAGCTCAGCACTTTCTGCCCAGGAAATCACAAACCCATTACTTAAATTCCTCTGAAACTTCATAAACTTTCAAAAACAAATACTGGGTTTCGGAGAATATCATCAATGGCTTTGCATTTCAGCAGTGCCTGCTTCTCTGCTTTTAGTCGGAGTAAGGTTCCTGCAGTTAGAGCTGTGGCTTCTGACCAGGGAAGTGTCGTTGTGAAGACAGCTGAGGAGGAAAAGGTGAAGCTTGGGGGTTCAGAATTGAAGGTGACCGGGCTTGGGATTGGGGCTTGGTCATGGGGTGACACCAGCTATTGGAACAACTTTGATTGGGATGGTGAATCTCTATACTTTAATTTTTCCTGTAATTTATGGATTCTTGAATTGTGGGTCTCTGTGGGGGGAGGGGGGGTGTGTGTTTCTTGGTTTTCATCTGGAGTAGAGTGTAAACTGATGTGATGAGGATGAGTTACTCTGGAATAATTCGGTTTAAGCACAATTAGTAGACAAAGTTAACAACTCTTTTATAGAATGTAAGAGCCCTTACATGCTGAAATCTAGACACTCCACCATCGTTTGGATTCATACGAGGAGGCCTTTTATAATGAGTAGATAAAGTGGTGGGAGGTACATCACGTACTATACGATGATGGTTTATGGGTAAACTGGAACTATGCTGAATTTAATTGAAGTTTCCACTCTTGATATACCGTTTTCCTTGGGGAGTTAATTTCCCTAGTTATCCGTGTCTGTTAATTTGATTTCCATCATAATCTGCAACGATAGTTGGTGTTATTTGCTGGTGCTGGTAATGAAGAGAAACATATTGTGTAACTTGCTTTTTTTGTAGCATTTCTTGAGTTCTTGTTTTTGTAAATCAGTGTATGGTGTCATTACTTGGTTGAAGTCTGAAGAGGAAGGTTTCTTGTGGTTTATTGGAATAAGGGGTACAATGTGGGGATGGTAGAGGGGTTAAGATGGTTTGTTAGTGTTCGCTCCTGCATTGTGCTGGTGTTATCCCAATTTCACAAATTATACTCACAATATATGGTTTGCTTGTCAGAATTCTGTATCATATCAGAGATGTGCTAGTCTTTCTTCGTTTCCGTGGCAAAATCATAGCTTTTGCAATCCATATTTCTTTTTCCACTGAAGATTTCTGCAAGAGAATGTTCCCTCTCCATCATAGTGAGTTTGGTCATTGATTTAGAAGTAATGATATTCTTTACGATCTTATGTTATATGACAGACAGGAAATTAAAGGCTGCTAAGGCTGCTTTTGATACCAGCATTGATTGTGGTATAACATTCTTTGACACTGCCGAGGTTTACGGCTCACAGGTGGGAAAATGTTTTGGTTTTACCTGTTGCTTTAAATTCGTTCAATTGAAAAAATGCCCCATTCGAAAAGTTTATCATCTCCTGTTCTTGCAGATGTCATTGGGTGCTATCAGCTCTGAGACGCTACTCGGAAGGTAAGCTGCGACCACACTCATGACATGTGCTTGTGAATGAAACTATTATTGCTCCTTTCTTCCAGTTTTCTTCGTTTTTTCTGTTTGTGATAAACTTTCCATATGTCATAAGATTCATCAAGGAAAGGAAACAAAAGAATCCAGATGTGGAGGTTGCTATTGCTACAAAATATGCAGCTCTGCCATGGAGACTTGGTCGACAGAGTGTTATTTCTGCCCTGAAGGATTCTTTGTCTCGTCTTGAATTGTCTTGTGTCGATCTGTATCAGCTCCATTGGTATGCAAGACCAGCCTCCCAGATATCAGTTTTCTTGAACTACTTGTAGTGCTTACATTCATATTGATCAATTCATTTTCTCACAAACATTTCAGGCCGGGAATATGGGGAAATGAAGGTTGTCAATAAGTACTGTCATTGCCTATTCACTGATTGAGATCATCTATCCTTATTAAAGTCTTTATCGGCTCAGGAAATTGGGGATTGTTTTTCCAGGATACATTGATGGTCTAGCAGATGCTGTGGAGCAGGGTCTCGTGAAAGCTGTTGGAGTGTCAAACTATAGTGGTAAAATTCTTGAAAAACTAAAGAGTCGAGTTAAAAATGTTGTGCTTTTTTGTTTTTTATATCAAATCTTTGATAGTAAATGGTAATTCCCCTAATATGAATTGTGAACTCACGAAACATCGGGACTTTAAAGTGGTTATTGAAGGATCACCATTTTTCTGCTCACATGCTGTCAACTTCTGCACTACACCTTTCTAAAAGACCTTTGTTTTTCATTGTTTTTCGTTCTGCGGGTTGGAGAAAGCAGAAAATGGCTTCACTCTGTTTCTTTTGGAAAAGAAATAGAGGATCCGTAAAGGCTTATTTAGGCACTCACTGATTCACGAAAAGCAACATTTCTCATCTATGCCTACACAATATTTCCCGATCTTCGCCGAGTTGATTATCACCTACTCGTTGATGCTCTATGTTGGAGTCCGTAACCTACACTAGATTACATCCAGGGTAATACTACAATTCTTCACAAGCACTCTAGTATAAATAGTTGATCCATAGCCTTTTGTTGTAATTCACACGAAACTATCCTAGTATAACCCAGTTTTGAGGAATCTTGGACGTCGGAGAATTTTCCTAATCATGTAAATCTTATGTCTTGGACTTACTTTCTTTCCTTATTTTCTGTGAACATGTTCACAATTTGTCAAATCGTAACACTCTTTTAATCATTGGTAAGATTCAACTCCCATTATACTTCTCTAGAACATGTGACATTTGGTTTCTTGAACTGATTCTGGTTCTAGAGAAGCGTCTTCGTGCTGCATATGATCAACTCAAAAAGAGAGGTATACCTTTGGCTTCAAACCAAGTAAACTACAGTCTGATATACAGACTCCCAGAGGAAAACGGTGTCAAATCGGCATGCGATGAACTTGGGGTTGCCTTAATCGCATATTCACCACTTGCTCAAGGTGACACCACAGGCATTCTCCTCTGTATTGCTTACAACAATTAATATTTATTAGCTTTAAATTTGCGACCAATCATGGCACAAGACGATTTATGTGATGCATGATATAGATGATTCTTGAGAATATTTTCGACATTTTTCTTCATATCAGGATAGCTACACGCTGATGCTGTTTTAATTCAGGAAATAAAATTTAACTGGTCTGAAAGCATTACTGGCACAGCACATTTTCACCAAAAATATTTCAGTTGGGACGCACTTAAGTTGTCCTTCTATTTGTGGTCGTACACAGGGGTTAAACGAATCAGTCTGAGTAAAGAGAAGAGTACCTTTCAAGTTTCGTTTGAATTTCTTGTCGAACTTACAGTTGTGTATGAGTTTGGCTGAAATGAGCTCTGAATGCAGTCGATCTTGAATAGTTTGAGATTTGTTAATATATATATATATATAATTACTTTCATTGACTTTTCTTTATTACTCAAATTGAGCATGGAATAGCTTGGTTAATTTTTCAGCCTAGTTTTTACATCTATAAATTTCTTTTTCCTGGAATTTTGATTCAGTTTTATTGTTATATTTCTGATAGCTTCAAATTTCTAGTGCTTCAGATTGTGAAGAGCCTAATCTGAGAGTTGTGCATCTCAGGTGCTCTTACAGGAAAGTATACCCCAAATAACACTCCCTCCGGTCCTCGAGGACAGATCTACACCCCTCAGTTCATGACAAAAGTAAGTGCTATTGGCGCATGGAAATGAATTCTACATCAACATTTGCTACCAAAATCCCTCAGTTTACTTTTGTTATCTGCAGCTACAACCTCTGATAAGTCGAATAAAGGAGATAGGAGAAGGCTACGGCAAGACTCCAACTCAGGTTCGCCTTTTTCAACTGCTGCCATGTGTTCTACACTTCCCCGTTGCTTCATAGGATTTCAATCTTGCAATGTTATTCTAGCACACTCTTACAAGAATATCTATCACGAGAATGCTTTACTCCTACTCAGGTTCACCTTTTTCACCTGCTGCCATGTGTTCTACACTTTCCCTTTGTTTCATAGTATTTGAATCTTGCAATGTTATTCTAGCACACTCTTACAAGAATATCTATCACGAGAATGCTTTTGAAGGGCTATTGTCTGAAATCTCATCCATGCTATTCTAGTTCCCTTGCTCAATGCACAAAAAGTCCTAGCAGAACTAAAATTTGCCGAAGCCATCTGTTCATGTCTACCATTTCTAATGATCTATGCAGTGAGGTTAAAATAGTTGGACAAACCTGACCACGGCACAATGATAAAAGGACCCATGAATAACTAGATGTGAAGGATAATCTTATTTATATCTGTTGAAAATATAGACTTTGATCCCCATTTGCAATCAATGAGGACGCCTTTCGAAGAGAAGCCCTAGAGTATTGAAGTTGTAAATAATAAATGAAACGTCAAGAAAGGCCATGTACTGTTCACAGAGTACATATACCGCAATGATGCACCAAGGGGGAAAATGCTAATATTTTCGGTTTCGCTTACAGTTTCGACCCTTGATATCTGATCTAGCATGCATTCTCATATTGTTAGTCGGAGCCCTCTTCCAAAGTATTATATGCTTGGCCAGAGCTGCATAGTTTTCTCATGAAAAAGTGCCATGCAACGGCTCTGCTTCTGTGGGGACGAAGCCATGCGACCTTCTCAAGGTCCCAACGCACCCGTTGGGAGCTAATGATGTTGGGTGATCCTACATTAATATCTATGCTCATCCTTGTTGAATCAGTTTCCAAAACCACCCCTCTGGTTGATATTTATGCACATTCAATTGATCGTTACAAGAAATATCTCCAAAATCTTTTCCCTGAAGCTTGTTCCCATCATCCTTTTCATGAACCGCTGAAGTTTTCTAGTTACAACGTTTATCTTTACAACATAGTGAAGTGAAGAAATCCATTTTTGTGATCATATTGAGTATCTACTTACATTATATGGTAAGACAAATACTTTGTAACATTTATCCTTCTCTTGATAGGTCGTGCTCAACTGGCTAATTGCACAAGAGAATGTCGTTCCCATTCCGGGAGCCCGAAATGGAGAACAGGCTAAAGAGTTTGCAGGTGCAGTGGGATGGAGACTCAGCAACGACGAAGTGGAGGAGCTCCGATCAATGGCGTCGGAAATAAAACGCGTCGTCGGTTTCCCAGTTGAGAAGTTATGAGTTCCCTAAGCCTCTGCATGCTATTGAGCATTCTTATTACTTTTGATCACTCTGTACAGTGTATAAATTTTTCTCAAAATTTATTTACTTGTACTATAATTTTTTCAGCACTGGGAGCACGACCTGTTGGGTAAATTACGACGAGTTTTCCTAAAATTTGATATAATTACGAATATTCTCTCATTGTTTAGGTACCCATACTCACTTGATGTTTGATGAAATTATGTAATCTTTGGATCCAGTTCTGGGAATATTAACTTCACCGAAGTCGTATTTTTATTTTTTATTTTGGATAAAAAATTGAACGAGGTGGATGAAAAATTTTAAAAAATTGTAAAGTGACTTTCCAATTAATTCATTAAAAAACTTTTGAAAATTTTGAAAAATAAGTAAAATTATAATTCAAAGTCTATAAGGACGTTTTGGTCAGTTTATCACGAAATTATATAGAAATCTAAGAGAGACCAACAGTTTGGGCTAGTTCTTGGACGATCGTTAAAATTATGGGGCATTGATAAACTTCAAATAATAAAGGGTATTCATAATTATGCCAAACTATATAGGAGCTAATGGTAATTTATCCTAAAATATTTATTATTGCCTTTTAAAATTAAATAGAAGAAAATTTTATTTGCTAGATTTATGATTTCCAGAACTGGAAAAAAGGAGAATAAAGGGAAAAAAGTGGTATTTACTGGATAGGAAAAGAATATTTAGAATGGTCCCAGACGCTTACAATTTTAATTTTAATTTTAATTTGCTATTTAAATTATTTTTACCATATTCCAGTGCATGCAATAATATTAATAATGATGTGAGTCCGAAATTAGGCTAAATCTCGAAGGTCTCCTAAGTCTAGAATTAGAGGGCGTTTGGCTAAATTTTTTAAAATATTTTATTTTAAAAATATTTAAAACTTTTATAAATAGTACACATGAATTTTATTCTAAATAAAAATTTAATAGATAATTTTTTTATAATAATTAAAAAAAAGACGAGTTATTACAACTTTTGAATAAAAATAATATATGTATATATGCGTTCATGCTAGTCGAGTATTAATATAGATATATAATAGATTTTTTTATGTTATTATAGTTTATAATGTCTTGAACTTATATTTTTCAGTAAATATAATATCGATACCAATCTTATTTTTATTTAACTATAATAATTTATTATTAAATAATAAAGTATTTTTCTCTTTTACAAATATTAAAAAAATTAAATAGCAAAAAAAATTCTTTAAATCCTAGAGAGAGAGTGTGCGTGTTTGTATGTGTGTGTGTGTATGTGAGAGAAAGAGTGTGTGTGTAGTATAAGTGTATGAATGGGGATATTTTTATCGTATGGCATATTAATTTTATAGAGCTTATAAGATGTTATAAAAAAAACTTACGAAAGTTAACTTTTCTTAAAAGAGCTTATAAGATTTCAAAATAAAATGTTTTGAAATTTTATAATCTCTTTAAAAAAAATTGCCGAATACTTTTTTTAAGCTTATAAGCCGTTGTACGTGGTCAAACACCCTCTAATTCTAGACGTAAAATAATTGTACGTGGTGTATCGAAAGTGTAAATTTATAAGAATAGACGAGTTTCTTGATGCAATTTTGATCAAATGATTGCAGTGAATACGTATTTAAGTGGGCCAGAATTAAGTTCGGAGCATAGACGAGTTTTTTGATGCAATTTTGATCAAATGATTGTAGTGAATACGTATTTAAGTGGGCCAGAATTAAGTTCGGAGCTAAACGTTTTTAACAATGATAAAATTATTGGGGAGCGGGCTTTTAATCATTCCTAGTATTCAAGTGTGGTCCCGACATAAAATAACAGCATATCATTCGTAAGAATTGAACGTCCAATATTTTTAATATCCAACTAAGAAAATTGTTGTTGATTTTTTTTTTTTTCATAATTATGGGCTCATTTATTCTGGTAATATCTTTATTTTTTTAGAGAGTTATTTCCTAAAGAAAATAAGTAAATCTAAGGAGACAAAAATGAAAAAAATAAAAAGAATAAGTCAATATCAAGAATATTATGTATATGTGTGTGTATATATATCCAATAAAATAGTGGTGTGGAGGAGTTGTGATTTTCAGAATCTGAAAGGAGGAAAAACAAGTGGTACAGCCTGATCATGATCAAGCGGATAGAAAAGATTCTGCCACGGTCCATATTGACGGCTGTGACTCTTGGGATCATCGCTTCGAGTCTGATTGGACATGTGAATTTATTTATTTTATGTGAATTTATCAAAAAAAAATTACGATAACAATTTTTTATGAAATTTGTCATAATTATAAATATTTTCTTGTTATTTAAAAAATTAAAAATACCCTTCAAATATTCGATAAAATTATGTAATTCTTGGATAGATGTATGAAATTGTCAACTTTACCCTTATTGTATTTTTTATTTTTTAAAAAAATAATTTAAAACGTATAAAAATATTGAACGGAGTGATTGAAAAAATTTAAAATTATAAAAAAAATTACCCACTTAATCTATAAAATATAAAAAATAATTAAAAATAAATAAAATTATAATTTTTTATCCATAATCGTTAAAATCAGCGGGGTATTGAGTAATTTTTCAAACAACAAATGCGTATTCGTAATTATGCCGAACTCCAGGGAAGGTAGTAGTAATTTACCCTACATTAAACTTATAATTTATGTAATTATTTTTCGTTATATTAGTTATTGGTTGAATCGATGTATTGTGTAATTTATTAAAATTTTGATGTAATTGAGAATTTCTTTTTTATTTGAAGCGATTAGCTATTATTAATTGAAATAACTCGATTACATTCATTTTATCAAAAATCGATACCTGCTAAACATAATTACGACAATCATAACCTGATCGACAATACCAGATAAATAAAATTTAAACAACACCTGCTATTACAGTTAACAACTGATGAATAATATCAAATAAATAAAATCTAAACAACATCTATTATTACAGTAGAGAATACCTACTGTGCGGTAAATTAACACTCGATGTATATAATGGGGCTCGAACCCATGATTTCTAGGTTTGAGGTTACGGGTCCTCAACTTCGCCAAGTGAAATAAGTCTCATTGGCAATATAATTGTGAAATTACCGCTTAGAGAAAAAAAAACATTGACAGTCGTTTTTAATTTCTTGAAATTGTAGTATTATGTTAGAAAAATTAGGATTATTTTTTATTATCGTGCAATTTATTAAGATTTTAATGTAATTGAGAGTTTCTTGTTTATTTGAAGCAATTCTCTATTATTAATTGAAATAACTCAATTGCAATCATTTTTGTTAAATGTCGATATCTGATAAAAATAATTACAACAATCATACCCTGTTCAACAATATCACATAAATGAATTCTAAACAATACCTACTATTACACTAGACAACTGATCAACCATATCAGATAAATGAAATATAAACAACACCTACCATTATGATAGACAATACATACTATGCAGCAGATTAACATTCCACGCATATAATGAGGCGTGAATCCATAGTCTCTAAGGTCGAGATCGTGAAGTCTTAACTTCACCAACTCAGCTAAGTCTAATCGACAATATATTTATAAAAATTACTGCTTAGAAAAAAAAAATTTGATAGTCGTTTTCAATTTCTTGAAATTGCAGTATTATGCTAAAAAAATTAAAATAAAATCATTTTAATTTTCAATGTATTATCTAACTATACTCTTTTTTCTGTCTAATATCTTTAATTTTCAAATCTACACTAATATACAATAATAAGAAAAGGCTATCTACACGCCGAACGAGTGTTAATAACACCATCATTTTTTTGTGACGTAAAAAATATCTTTCAACTAATAAAATAACTAATTTATTCAATTTTTTAAATTTTATATTAATTAATAAATTAATTTTTTTATATTTTTATATTAATATATTTATTTATTATTTTTAATATATAAAAAATATTTATTATATGAATAGTGAAACGACGGTTAATATTTTAAAAAGTAAAAGCATAATAAATACATTAACAGATTTTACGACTCCAAAAAGACAACAGTCCACGTGGCGAGTAGGGTGTGTGTTTTCAGATCACTCCTTCGTCCAGAGAGAAGAAGTAGATCTCATACAGCTGTGATTAACACTCGTGGACCCATAGCTATCCCAGCTCACCACTACTTATCGGACACGTGTTCAGCTAATGCTGACGTCCCTGTCCAGCGTTGTAACTTCAAGCACTGGACAGCATCAACTGTAGCCGCTAGAACCTATTTGTCTGTCAGTCCATTGTGAGTGGGAATTTGATGTAGTGAAGAACAGAAACTATTATTCATCAAAGAAGGAAAAAAAGAAAAAGAGGGCAGAGAAATTATTCTCTGTTTTGTAGCATTTGCCCAGGTGGGTTCTTGCTTTTCATGGCAAAGAATCAAGATTTCTTCTTCATAGTGATCAATGAGAAAGCTTCTTCTGTTTCTTGTTGATGGGTTTTTCTTTTTTCTTTTTACACCTTTTTCTTGGGGTGGGGTGGTGGGGATGATCGAGTGTTTTGAAGGGTTTTCTGGGATTTCCGTTTGGTGGATTTTTTGTTTTGGTTTTTGGACTTAAATTTGTTGATTCTGTTTTGCAGGTGGTGCCTCAGTGTGTGTGTAGCATTTCTCAGCTTTCATTACTAGAGAATTGGATGCCCTTTTCTAGTTATTGATTTCTCCATTTTTTTATTTTTTGTGTCAGGTAAGAATTCATGACAGAATGATCCCGACTCTGTCTGTATCTGTGGTTTTCTCTGTGATGTGTGTGTGTGTGTGTGTGTGAGAGAGAGAGATAATTATGATTCTTGAGGAAACTATGGTTGTTAATTACCTATCCAGAAAAAGGAAAAGGCTATTATTACTTTTTTTTATTGTAATTGACTGAGTCCTTCCTAGTAGTTGTGAGTTGTTAGTTGTTTGGGGAGAGTAATCACTATGTCTCTTTCCATTTCTAGTAAAAAGAATAAACTACTCTGGATGATTTGACTGTTACTATTAATGAAATGATGATGATGGTAAATTTCAATTTGGATTGAGCTCTCCAACGTAAAGCACTTGTCATGTGATTTATGTACACTTTAAGAAGAGTGATTGGTTAACAGTAAACAATAACTGCCGAATGACTGCTCGGCTCTAGCCAAAACTTATCTAGACAAAAATGTTAGTGCCTAAGAATGATTGATGACCCTTTACTCCTTTCCTTGAGAACTTATTCTTTTTTACGGTTTGGTACATTATTCAGTAAAGACTGATCAAATACATTGATAATTCTAGCTATATTCGAGGAAACAAAAAAAGAAAAAGAGAAACTACTATAAAAGTGGACATATACCCTGAGAACTTATTCTAACTGTTGTGTTTTGCAGAATTTGAGCTATGGATAATTGCCTTCCTGATTGGAACACTGACCTTGGAGTTGAAATCCCTTCGCCTATTCAGAGAAAATCTTTGGGGTAAGGTTTCTTTACAAACAGCCTTTTAAGAATATTTATCATAAACTTGCAGAAAGGAAGATCAAATTTGGGCTTTAATGCTATGGTTGATCTCGTGGGAACTTACCTTGATTTATACTACAGATTAGACAGCGAGCTGGTGGAGCTCTTGTGGCAGAACGGAGAGGTAGTTTTGCACAGCCAAACCAATAGAAAACAAAGCTTTGATCCCACTAAGTCCAAGCAAGTTCATAAGCCTGACCAGTTGACAAGTCGAGCCAGTGAGAATCCAAATAATTTGATTCAAGATGATGAGACGGTGTCATGGATCAATTGCGCAATTGATGAATCCTTTGAGAAAGAGTTTTGTGCTAACTTTTTGCCGGAAATTCCATCGTCTATTCCTATTGAGGCCAACAAGCTCCCCGAAAAATATGATGGTGAAAAGGTTTCCAAATTTGGTGCATCAAATGTTAACAATATTTCCCCTGGCCAACAACGGATCGATTTTGCTCGACCACCTCCAAGATTTGGGACCTGTGATGTAGCCCATCAGCGAAAGAACTTAGGAGGTATCCGGAAACAGGGTGATCTTCAGCTGCCTGTCAAAAATCAGGCATGTTCGGTTATGACAATAGGGTCTAGCCATTGTTCCAGCAACCAAGTTGTAAATGAGGTGGATATGACTTGGGCATCTAGCTGTGGGATCGGTAGCAGAGACATTTCTGCATGGACAGATGAGAATTATGGTCGGAAAGTAAGCCCTCCATGCGAAAGCACTGAAAGAGAGACACTTGGACAAGCTATTACATCTTCGTCCGGGGGATCAGGTAGTAGTTTTTGGAAAACCAGCAGTCAATCTAATGACACCAATAGGAACAAACGGAAAAGTAGGGATGTTGAAGAATCCGAATGTCAGTCTGATGTATGTTCATTTTTCATCATTAGTTTTCAGATACAAATTTTTCCCCACATAAAGATATGGCTTGAGTCAAAATTTTATTGTGTAGGCTACTGAATTGGAATCAGCTGCGGGAAATAAGTCGTCCAAGAAATCTGGAACTACTCGTAGGAACCGTGTAGCTGAAATGCATAACCTATCCGAGAGGGTATGACACTATGATTTTTCGAGTCGTAGTTTGGTATTAATTCTTTCATATTTGAGATGGTTTATTGTTTTTCTTGGTTCATGCAGAGACGAAGGGATAGGATCAATGAGAAGATGAGGGCGCTACAGGAGCTTATCCCTCACTCCAACAAGGTAAACCTGACTGATCAAGATTTTACTAGCTACATATGATTTGATTTCCGACTTTCTGAAATATTTAATGACTTATGCACCAATGATTTCTCCTTTTTTTCACAAAAGTTTAAATAAAATGGAAAGAAGAAGTCAATTTGAGAATTGAATACGTCATATAGAAATGGGGAACTCAACATGCTCTAGTTATGTTTTTAATCTAGGATGAATTACATTGACACCCCCTAAGTTTAGGTCAAATTATACAAGCATCCATGTCTTTTGCAAAATTAGAGCTACACCCCTTGAGGGGGTTTTAGTGTAATGTTTTTCACGGGTTATTTGTGTAAGCTTTGCCTTTGAATAAGGGATGTAGTTTACAGCTATAACGTCCCGGTATAGTTGTGATTTTGCAAAAGTTAGGGATATTTGTGCATTTTGACCAGACATCAGGGGTGTCGATGTAATTTACCCTTTAATCTATAAGCATGAAGTCTGAGGAACTCAGCATGCCTTCCTGGTTGTCATACTGCTTCAAGAATCTAGACTTATTAGCTTGATACTGTCATTAAACATTCATTTTTTTTTTAACTCGAAGTTCTCTTCTTCAGTCAGATAAGGCATCCATGTTGGACGAGGCAATCGAATACATGAAGTCCTTGCAAATGCAACTTCAGGTAATAGAAATGTAGAAACTGATACAGGATAGAATACATAAAGAGCTAGGTACTTAAAATTTTTGGATCTTGTATATGCTATATCAGTGGATGTGGATGGGAAGTGGGATGGCGACAATGATGCTTCCAGGCATGCAGCACTATATGTCCCGCTATGGAATGAGGATGGGACCGCCAATGCTTCCGGCAATCCAAAACTTCATGCGTGTATCGAGGTTGCCGCTCGTCGATCAAGCCATGAGTATAGCTCCCACTGCGAACCAAGCATCGATCAGCCACAGTCCAGTTAATTATCAGAATCAAATGCAAAATGCAGTTTTCCCAGAGCAATATGCTAATTACATGGGCTTCCACTCGATGTCAAATACATCACAGGTATGTTCCTCTTGCTTGCCATTTATCACATCATAAGTATGAGAGTCCAATGACTATAATCAAGATCTTTGTGCTAATGAGGCTTGATTCAAACGGGAAAATATGGAGATCAACTTATGATATAGATGTGAGTTCTATCATTAGTGTTTGCATTAATGTAATAATCTAGGCATTTCTCACTTACTGCCGGTTCATAGCTGACTTACTTTTTACGGTTAAAATATGGAGATCAACTTATGATATAGATGTGAGTTCTATCATTAGTGTTTGCATTAATGTAATAATCTAGGCATTTCTCACTTACTGCCGGTTCATAGCTGACTTACTTTTTATGGTTAAATACACTTTGTGTCCCTGTAGTTACAAACACATACTGCAACACACTGTATGAACAAACAGTAACAAAATGCATACTTCAAGGAAACAAAGTATATTCAGTTATAACTATGTTGTCGTACTGGGAAAGAAAGAGAAAAGAAAACATAATTCATGTTGTCTTAGAAAAATAACCTAAACCATGGAAATATTACTCTTCATCAAAGTTTCTAATTGTTGTGGTCTTTGTGAAACTTACTCTGTGAAACATGGGATCTTACAGTAAGATCCTGGAAATGAATGATCTGTTTCTGCACTATTGAGCCCTGAAAATAGAAGAAGAAAAGTCTTTCCGTAAATGGGAGCTAGTAAACCGTTATGTGCACTATTCTAAGAGACATTTCAGGTGCTGGATGCGTATTTATAGCCAAACCACGAATTAGATGTGTTTGCTTGTGCTCTACCTGCTTTTCAATTGCTGGCTCTTGCAAAAACTATTTGCTTTATGAAAATTTCAAAATGTACCGCTACTTGTTGAGCATGGAGTCTGATCCTATTTGAGTAACTCCTCAACTAAGTTTTTCTTAGCATTCATTGATAATCTTCTTTTTGTGTTTTCGGTTTCTTTTGGGGATTTTGGCATATTTTGTACGGGTCCTAATTTTACATTGATATATGGTTGATCGCTTATTATACTGTACTATTATCCTATCCTAGTAATATGAACTTGAGCTATCACAGACATAGAAACAATTTAAATTCAAGAATAGACGGAAAAAAATCTGTGTGGTTATTTTCTGGAATCTCTCTTCTTTATAACTCCCTTTTTACTATGTTGCAATTTCTAACTCTGCTGCTTTGCAGGCAATGAACATGTTCAACTACGGTTCCCATTCCGCACAACAGATTCAGGCATTAGCACCACCGGGCAACGGCAATGGATCTACTGCATGAAATGCATTTGGCTGATAATGCGGCAAATCAGCAGCAAGGTACTGCCTTAGACCTCGTTCCTACTCATTCCCACACTTTAAATTTAGGTTATAATTACAGTAACATTCCTTGAGGTTTAGAGATATATATTACATGAAACTATGACTAAATAAATCTCGGTTTGAAAAATTATACTGCCCCATAACAGTCATGTTTTATGGTACATATTCTCGACGAAAGAATCAAGTGACGGCGATGACATTGTCACTAATTTTATGTATTAAGTTGACTAGAAATTTTATCTTGTCAACTGTAGTGATTTTCGTAATTTTAATTAGAGACAAAAAAGTTATGCATATAGTTGTCACTATAAATAATTAATGACACATGTGTAGTGACAACGAATGTGTATCTACATTTTATGTATATTGTAACTCTAGATATATAAATTGCTAATTATCTATCATGACAATCGGAATGCACCGTTCTCATCACTAGTATTTATAGTGTGATAAAATTAGAGATATATCTTGAACGACAAAAACTTAAAAATTGCATTTAATATTTTATAATTAATAATAGGGTTAATCACACTTAGACCCTCTCTAAAAATGCGAAATTACTTTCCTCCAAAGAAGTTTTGAAATTCACTTAAATTCCCCCCGAAAATTCTCAGTATAGACCTGACCCCTTCCGTCCAGAAAAATATTGAAGTTAGCAAATATAATTACATAAATTTTCAATTTTGCCCGTCATTTAACATGCTCATATATTTTTGTATTTATAAAGAGTTAAAATTCATATATATATATATATATATATATATATATATAGAGTGAGGTTAAGTTTATTACATTTTTTTTTTATAAAATTATGGATATATTACAACGACCTTCCCTGAGATTTGACATAATTACGATTAACCTCTAGTTATTTGAATACCAATATCCCCTTATTTCAGCACTCGTCTTACCCCAATCCGTTAGGGACTCTATCTATTTTTTTGTGGTGAACTGACCAAAATGCCTTGTAGATTAAAAAGTATAATTTTATTTATTTTTTATTTTTTTATGGACTTAGTGGAATTTTTTTATAATTTTTAAAATCTTTTTTCCGTCCATCCCATTCAATTTTTTATAAGTTTTAATTGTTAAAAAAAATACAGTAAGAGCAAAGTTGACAATTTGATACCTTCATCCAAGGATTACATAATTTAATCAAATATTGGGGGGTTATTTGTAATTTTTGAAACAACAAGGCGGTTTTCGTAATTATATCAAACCTCAGGAGAGGTTGTCGTAATTTACCCTAATTATTATATGGGAATGTCAACTGAGGGGTGAATTGGAAATTTCTATAATTGTTATGCTACATCAACAGTTTTAATCCAAACCCTAATGAAAAGGGGTCAGATGTAAATAATGAATTTTCGATGGGTGCGCAAGTGTAACTTTGGATTTTCTTTAGGAAAGTGTAATTTTGTATTTTCAGAAGGAATCTAAGTATAATTAATCTATTATTTTTTGTCATAGTGTGTGTGAATCTATAGCCACAAAACATGATTGCAAGAGGTGTCAATCTAGTACTTCGATTCGAATAGATATTCTTCTTATATGCCCAGACGTTGGGGGAGAAGCTATATAATTATCCTATATCAAATTACACCATCCTTTGATATTTTATGTCTCTTTTTTAATTTTTTCCACCTCTTCCGATTTCCTTCAAATTGTCTGAGCATTCGACACCGTGCAAAAAATGTGGCACTTCCCATTACATTACATCTATTCTAAGTTCTATGCAACCACCGAAAACGTTAGATCCTAAGACGGGAATGTTTGTCATGCTTGTAGGACAACGAGCACGTTGAACATGTATTTACTGAATGTTTGAGGTCTGAGCTGCTTGAAAGATACGGCCCTCAAAATGTCCGAGTCCAGCTGATCATAAGCAATGGTGTTTACGGATGAAGAGCTCCATATATTGAAGGATACTTATACTTGCACGCATACATACGAAGGTACTTAATGAATTATACCGTGCTTGCTACTGAATTTATATCGAGATCATGTGCTCGACTGTGCTTTTCTGAGTTCTCTTTTCACTGAATGACAGTTAATACAGCATAGATGAGATATGTCGAGTTTGTTGGAACCTTATGTACTTGCTATACTGCAATGCAATGGAAGTTGTATATTTCTCAAAAGTTTATATGTGAATCAGTTGATATACAGAAGTTTGGCATCTCTATGAGTTTATATGTTTCTTTTGCTCCTTGATACTAGAAACTTTAGCCCCTATGACTACAATGGCAAGTTCGATTATTTTGAATTTCATCGTTCGTAATGAGCTAATGATCGCTTACTTTAAGCAGGTGCGAACACCTTTTTAATGGAAAATTCTTGTGACGGAACCAAACCAATAACAAATACACTTACTATGTACGTGACTAGTTACTTTCTCTAAACTGTACATTAATCACATGACAAGTGTATCACATTTGTTGTATTATTGGTTTAGGTTTGACGGAATCGGATTCGGACTAAAATTTTTCCTTTTTAATTATGTACCTAATTGTAAGGTATGCTTAACAAAGTTATGTAATCCATTTGTATAACAAGAGAATGAAATATTCTCAAAGAGTATCATAAGAATCTCAATAACTAAACATCCTCAAACTATGTTCCAGAGGGTCTCTTGTTTAAGAAGAATCGGGTTAATTATACTTAAATTTCTTTTAAAAATGTAAAATTATATTTTCTTTCAATTTTTTTTTGAAATTATACTTCCATTTTTTTTTTGAAAATTCACTTTTAACACCTGATCCATTTTTGTTAGAGTTTGAACGAAAAATACTGATGGTAGAAAAAAAAAACTATATAAATTTTCAATTTTAACCCTGCGACACCCCTTCCGTAAGTGTATTCCATCTTATAGTTACATTTATATTTAACCTGATAAGATAAATTATATTTTTACTCGATACATTATGTAAACATTACATAATGATATTCGAAAAATATTGTCATTAATCCTCAGTTTTTGTATTTATAAATAGGGTAAATTACAACGAATTCCCTTAAGAGTATGTTATAATTATGAATACCCCTTATTCGAAAAATTATAAATACCTGGCTCATTTTTCATAAAATTATATAATCCCAAATGCGTGGCTTGGCTGTAGCCAGTTGAAGGATGTGAAGGACCCTGAACATGGTGAAGCTTTTCAACTTCTCGTACGCCTGTCGACCTTTGCTGCAAAAGGGAATGGTAAGCTAAATTGTATATTTGGTCCCAAAAAAAAAATCAGTACCCTTTTTGGTTCCGTGATTTACGGGAGTTCGCGTTTAGTCCAAAAAAAAACTAAAAATAGTTGTAACAATTGGTCCATTTTTAATTTTCCGTCAATACTTAAAGGAAGGGGTTAAACTATTTTTAACTCAAGTATATTATTTTAATATATAGATAATTATATTTTATATATATCCTAATGTAGTTTTCTTCTCCTCCCATATCTCTGCCGTAAGACCACCTCTCTGTGAGCTTACCATTGTATGAAAGTCCATCTAATGACGAATATTTTGATACTTCACCCACCGAAAATCTTCAATATGTTGGTGAGTTATATCTATTTTTTTGCTCAAACAACCCTAAATCGCGCCCCCATATTCTATCGCTTTTTTCTCCGCCATTCGACCACCTCTCAACGCGAGTCTACTATCGTTGTTTGCCCGTCTGACGGCAAGCATTTTGATACTCTGCCCACCGCCAATCTCCCATCCGTCGGCAAGTTATTTCATTTTTCCGTTTTATATTTTTCTTCATTTTTCTATTTTATATTTTTTAAGATTTCTTTATATATACATATAACTTAAATTATACTTTTTTATATTATATTTTTCTAAAATATGTATAATTTAAAGACATGAGTAGTTTGTAATTTAAAGACTTGACCACAACATACTTAACAACACGTACGCTGACCATGCGACTTTATTGACGAAAAATTGAAAATGACCAACGTTGCAACT
This sequence comes from Sesamum indicum, assembly GCF_026168435.1. Taxonomy (NCBI): domain Eukaryota; kingdom Viridiplantae; phylum Streptophyta; class Magnoliopsida; order Lamiales; family Pedaliaceae; genus Sesamum; species Sesamum indicum. The sequence goes on from NC_142668.1 coordinate 7,681,808, forward strand.
ACTTGTAAATATTTGGAACTAAAAATGCATTTTCATAAATTACGGAACTGAAAAGGGCATCAACCCTTCTTTGTGGGACCAAAAACAATTCAGTCCCGGCCTCACCGCTTCAGCAGACGCCAGTAATTCCGCATGTTCAGGATCAGTACTAAACTTGAAAGATGATTGCCCTCCGCATCTCTGGCAAGAATGCCAGCGCCATTAGCTCCCGACTTTGCAAATGTAGCACCACCGAAATTGACTTAATCGGCGTCCATTTGTCCCGGGCATGGCACAGTGATTATTCCACGACCTGACAGAGTTAGATATCACCCCCAGCCGGCTCCTCTCCTTTCCCTTCCCATAAATACCTGTTCCTGTTAAGCCACAACTCCCAGCAAAGGAGAAATCGCATTCGAGTTCGTGGCAGATCATATGCAGCCAATCCTCCACATTACCCGGCCAACGTCAAATAATTCTCCAACTTAGCTGCTCATTGTTCAGCACGGCCAGCTTATGAGGGAATGCGCCCCCCTGAATCCTGATCAACTATTACATGTAATCCAGGCTGAAGCCGGTTTGTTATAAAAAAGGAAGTTCATTTTTATTTCGGAAAACAAAAACTTAACTAGGCATTTTGATTGGTGCTTGATGTTCATCTCTACGGTCCAATGAAGTTCTTTTTAGTTATGAGCTTAATTAGTTTTGGATTGCTATTAATCTATGGAGCTGCTCACCCTGCACAAAAGGGTGAGAAGTCGATTTTGCACTTCATTCAAATTTATAGTAATCTCAACATGGTCCTTATAGTTTGTTTCTGCAATCAACAGGACCCTGTGTTGACATATCTTGTTTGCTTATAGTTCTATTCTCTCCCTGTCTGTGTAGTAAAACGATCCCAACATCGCAGCATATGTTTTAGCAGCTATTCTGAAACCAGAAATCATACTGAATCAACAAATGGCATTGCCCACTGATCTTGGTAAAGCTCAACTCCAAAAGAAGTGCCTGAGTAAAGATAAGTAAAGCACAAGCAACCATATGAAGCAACAGAGTCTGCAACTCATTTATTGGCAAACATGCACACAAACAGATGTCCTTTGCGAGAATTACAACCCGCTTACATAACTAGATCATCATACCAATATATACATAATATGTTCTTAGTCATAAGACAACGCATCTAGCTAGACTACATGAACTGATGCTCTGATCATTCAATCGGGAAATCTTTTGATTTCCATGATTGCTCACAGAGCAAGCAGCTCCGCAGTGTCAGCAAACTCGCAAGAATATCATCTAAAAGTAAGTTGAAGCCTAGAAGTTACATACGAGAGATCAATAGCGGGGCTGATACTGGAAGCTCCTCGCCCATGACTGGCTGGAAGAGATCCAGCGCTCCATACCGTTCTAAGACACGCATCCTGCAGTCCTCAGCAGCCATTAAGCCAGTCGAGTATGCACCATGAACGGAGCCAGGATAATTTATACTTGTGGCTTCTCCCGCAAAAAATAGGTTATCCACAGGGATTCTCAGCCTCTCATAGAGATCATGAGATTTCCCAACTGTATCATAGCTATAAGAGCCCAATGAGTTTATGTCAGTGCCCCAATGTGAAACAAGGTATCCGATCTGCATATCCATGGAAGAGAAATGCAGTGATTAGAAACTTGTTAAGCAATAAAATCCTTGTGATCAATAGGCGGGGTGAAATCATGCAAAGGACAAAGTACACCATTAATATTTTCATTACGGTGGTGTTGAAGAAGAGTAGTTCAAACCAATGATAAAATGAATAAATTAGAATACTTCAAACGGGAGAGCATATTAGTTTAGGGAACCACCAAGGTAACATCGGTCCACCAGAGATGACAGCCCTTTCGGAGATAGTGCCAAGAGCTCATTCTTGGAGCAACTGTTCCTAGGGAATGCCAACTCCATTCCTCGCATCTCACCGATGCACCTTAAATGCATTCCATACACTGAACTGTATACGCACACCAAAAGAAACATCAGATCAGAAATAGATAGTGCAACAATACCGGTTCCAAAGCATTTGGAAGGATCCTTTTAACTTGTGTAAAAGCAAAATTGACAGCAGCCTCATCAGACATTTTCTCAATGTCACGAGCCAGCTGGCCAGCAGGCATGTAAACAAGGACTGAATGACCTGTGGCCTTGTGCAAATTAAGAAAATAACTGCAGCCATAAGATGTATCAGCAACCACCCCCAAGAATTCCACGTTTGGCCAAAAGACCTTCTCGAAGTGCAAAATTATCTTGTTCTCGATCCCAACTCCAAGGTCATTAATTGCTTCTTCCTTCCATTCAGGTAACCTTGGCTCAAACTTGATGCTATTTGATTTCAGAACGCCAAGAGGAACAGCAATAACTGCAGCATCCGCTATAAATGTTCTCCCATCTTCTACTGTCACCTTTACTCCATTATAACGTCTCACTACTTTGGTCACTCTAAATTTAAGTACACAAAAATAAGAGAAGCCAACTCAGAATTGGATGTGCAATGAAAAGGGTTAAACCAAAGGGAATGAAATTATCTCTTACCTATGGCTCAAGCGAATGTCAAGACCCTTCGCAAGACTATTGATTACGGGAACATATCCCCGGACCATAACCCCATGCCCACCAGGAAGCAACTCTTCCTGCAACAAAGATACCAAATGAGACGATCTAGACCTAGTGATCAAGCAACTTACAGGCTGATTCTCTTAAACAACGCATTGTATTTTGGACAAAAGTACAGCTAGTTTGAGATTGCAAGTTATTCACGGTTAGATGAGTAGCTGAGTGTTTAAGTTAAAGTAAAAGCAACATTTAAAGAAAACAATTTCAGGAATTAGTTTCATCACTATTTGAAAAGGCCAACCTATCTGGTAAAACATCCAGTATGAGAAAGTTCTATAAAATCAACAAAAAATCAAGGGACAACAAGTAATCATAATGTGTCAGCAAGAGAGAATAACCTGGTCCCAGCCTTTAAGCGATATAGTATCAGCATCTGCAGCAAACCAGCCTTCCATTCTGCATAGGTACCATTGCAACACCTTATGATCAAGTCCCTCCAACCTACAAAGTGCGTACTCCTCAGTAATTGTTACATAAGTGGAATAGAACTAATACTGCTACAGAAAATTACTGATGTAAAACCTCAAATCTGGTCTCCTCTCAAAAACAATTGAGATGGCCCGTTGGATAGACATATCCTCGCTGGATTCCTGTCTTACAAGTTCCGTCTGCACAAAATACAGTAGAAAGAAATCAGAAATAATTACAACCAACACCAAGGAAAAAAACTCTTTATATTAGCACAGTGTATAAAAGCTCAATCTTGTGGCCAAAACATTAATACAATTTCTTTCTGAAACTTTTGGAATTTTAAGTGAGGCGCCAGAGAGGAGGATAGCCATACCTCTTTCAAGATGCTCTCAAATGTTTCACCAACCTTTGAGACTAATTCTTGAGGAACTTGATTTCCATCCATATCAAAAAGAGCATAACTGAAAGTGAACATGTTAGCTACCAATAGCAGAAATGTATATGAGGTGAGAAAGACCTAAAATTATTGAAAAACCAAGAAAACTTGATGCCATCTAAAACACCTCTAATTGTCAAACAATGGGTGCAGCCATTGTACTCTTAATTGCATATAGTGGATTCCTCAGTCATATATCATCTTCTAACCAGGAATTTATTAAATCACATGCCACATTCAATGATAATGAACTCAACTCCTCAGAACGGGCCAAGGAAAGACAGAAGGGAGAAAGAAAAACCTTTCTAAATCATGGTCATACAAAACTGAGTTGTCCCCACTAGTGCGATAAAGCGGTAGCCCCAGTCTTCCAATAACCGTAGCCAATGGATTCTGGTTGGACACACCATGTAACCTGAACATCAATATGCAGATAAAAATTAGCAGGTGTACATGGAGCAAATCATGACTCCCAGAAAAAAATATATTTCTCTGCACAATACAACCAATTACCATGATGCACCCAAGTCAACAGGGAAGCCAAAGGAATAATCAGTATGCACTCGACCACCAATTCTATCCCTTGATTCTAACAACATAACCTGTAAATCACTTTCTTCAAGACCAATATCCTCAATCATGCATGTCATTTTAGATGACTTGGAGCTAAATATATACCTGAAATGAGGCATCATGAAGGACTCTTGCAGCTGTTATGCCAGCAAAACCAGCACCTATAACGATGACAGATGGTGAGGCTGTTGATCCTCTCTCGAAGTTTGAATAGCAAGGAGCTGCAAGATATGAAGCTTACTGAGATACAACTGAAAGAGCTGCCACCAAAATTATATTCCATGCCACAAATAGTGTAGAGGTGATTTTCTTAAACAGATCATAAAAAGTTGAATAGAAAGACAAAAACCATGTAAAGAGTAATAGCATCAACCAAATGTTGTGAGTTATTAGTACAGAGTAGAAGAGCAAGAAGTAAATAATAATTGATTCATCGAAATTCACTCCTAAAACCAAGCAACCATTGCAACAAATTAGATTGAAGAAAAAACAAGTAAATATGTTGAGAGTTGAGGCAGACATTTGCTAAGAAATAAAATCAGAATCTTGATCATCCATCACCACAATGGGTAAAATTTTACTGGTTTCCTTATTTTTGTGTTCTGGATGCATTTCCAAATAACCTATAAGAGTTGACAAATGACTCAAGTGATTTTTGCTCATCTGCATCTCAAAAATTGCCGTATACTCTAGTATAGCAGGTGGTGAGTTCTGCCTAGGATATGCTCAACCATTCAACTACTCCATCCCCTTCAGTCCAAAAAGGGAAATTAAACATATATAATGAACCAGAAACATTAAAGCCATCCAAGTTAGTGCCATGTAAGCACATATTTTGGATGGCTTCTTTGCATTCTAATTTGCCACATAAACAATCATTTTTTTTAGGAAAAAAAATTAAATTTAGATAAGATTACAATTATTTACCTTTATCCAGAAAAGACATGAGATTTTTATCCTTTTTTTTCTTTAATTTAAGATAAGTGTTTATAAGTTATCTTTATCTAAGAGCTTTACAGAGTTTTTTTACTTTAAATTAGTACATAATTCAAAATTTATTTTTATACATACTAAATTCTTTTATATAGATTATTATCATATTAAATTTTATATTATTTATGAATTCGTTTTATATTATAAAAGTTAAAAACAATTAAAAAAACAAGGCACAGAGTACTAACTAGTTATAATATTTGTTAACGAGTAAAATTTATTTTAGTACCGGATTTTGTCATTAATGTTATTTTGGTACATGAGTAATTACAAATGACCCAATTAGTAACCGAGTTTCGCTACTAATATCAGTTTGGTACATGAGTCGTTAAAAAACGACTTAATTGGTACTCGAGTTTTACCATTAATGTCACTTTGGTACACAATTCACATTTTTTTCACTTAATAAAGATATCTAAACTTGATTGTGAAACTTGGATATAGATTCAAAAGTTTATATAGATTATAAATTTTAGAAATTCAGAATGCAAATTCAACTTCTCTATGGTTGCAATGCATTTTGGATTTTACTTTTGATAATTAGTTTCTATGTATTGAGTTATCTTATAAATATTGATAAATAAAATTAGTAGAAGAAAATAAATTAATGAAATGTTATTATTAAAAATATAATACTCAAATGTAGAAAATGGAAGTAAAAAATATATTGATTGAATTTTATTTATTTATTTTTGTAAATTTATTATTTGTATTTATTATCTATGGGTAAAATGGTCATTATATAAAAGGATAAATAGAAAAAATAAAAAAAAAATATCAATTGGGTACCAAAGTGATAATGATGAAACTCGAGTACTCATCAAGCCATTTTGTAATTACTGGTGTACCAAAGTAATATTAATATTAAAATTCGAGTACTAATTGAGTCATTTGTAATTACTCAGGTACCAAAGTGACATTAATGATAAAACTCAAGTGTGAATATGAATTTTACTCATTTGTTAATATATATTGTTAGAGATCTCATACTTACAAGTATCTGACCAACAAAGGTTACTAAAGCATTTCGAGGCCAAATCAAATTTCTGACATAAAAGAAAAGGAAAGTCCACCTCACTAAATGATATGTCTTTTCTGTCCTTTTAACTTTGAATTTCAAAATATTTATAGGTAATATCTACATCTACTTCATATCCTTTTCCTTTTTCCTGTGCATATGATAGAAGTATGAAACAAAGAAGTCCTACTGTTTGAATGTGCTCCACTCTTAGAAAGGTGAAAAATGCTGCAACGAGCAGGAGACAGGGAAAAATTACTACGCTGCATGACCGATTTATATAAGTGTAGCATTAATGAAAGGCTCCGCCCTAACAAAATGCATGGGAAAAATAAGTGATGCTATATTATAGCATCACAAACTTATCAAGTACTAAGTACCCATCACTAGGTGTTTAGTTTACAAGTATAACTTCCATATTATAATGTTTAAGCCTAAATTTACTAGTCGGGCCTACATAATAATATATAGGCTCTCATCATATTGAATTTATCAGTTTTATATTTCAAGAAAACCTGAACAAGCAAGCCCAAGAAAAACTAAATGATCTTTAAGTTATCATCTCTCCAAGTCTCATGAAAGAAGCCCACCTCTGGACAAAATGATCTTGAGTAAGAAAGTGATCCAGGTCAACATCATATGACCAAGATACTAACAAAAATTAAACTTACTTCGGAAATAAGTTAGCTTTCGCTTTTTCAGTTTCCCTTTAAGTAGAAAGCACTTAAAACAAATTATATCTGCAAGAGTTTCCCCTCCATGAAGGAAAATTTTGACAAAATCACAAAAAAACTTGGAAACTTGTATGAATAAAGCCATGGTACCAATCCAACGCATACAGAAATAATCTAATACACCACCACAGAGAAATTTAAATGAATCAGTTAAAAGAGTTCAGAACGGAGAAAAAACAGAACAAAACACACACGCAAGCACACCTGTACGCAACTGGCGATTACTCTTGTTGTTCCTTGACTCCATAATTCAGCAAAGATCGGAAGTTTCGTTCGGTAGAATACAAACAATTACTAAAATTAAAATCAATCGACCTTAATCTCAAAAACAGCTCGGTTAATCTCCACAACAGGAGGAACAGCAAAAAAGTATTCGTTTCCGAGAAATGGAGAATGAAAGTGATAAAATGGTTGGAATTCGAAGAAATATCCAGCTTCACCGACCCGCTCATGCGTCTTCCCAACCTACCCACCTTCCGATCAATCCAATCAAATCAAACCCCCAAAAATCAACGCAGCCCAAAAAATCACAAATTTACCAAATACAAAACGTAATCAAGATATAAAATCAGAATTTTCCAAAATCACTGCACAATCCGCAATAAACCCCGCTTATTCCTCCACAAAACGGAAAAGGGCTTCCACGAAAAACCCAGAAAATGGAAAGGAAATTAAAGAGGGATTTTTGTGGGGGTGTAGAGAGAGAGAAGTTGGGAAGAAGCTGTTTGGTAGGAAAATTTGGTGGGAGGAGGGGAAGCTTTGATTTATAGAGTGTGGGAACCAACTCAGATGTCACATGAAATAATATTATAATATATGTCACAATCTTTAGTCTCCACATGCTAAAAAGAAAAAATCAACACTATATTTGATTTCATTTTTAATTTATTTTGGCGTATTATATGAAGATAAAAAGAGAAACATAAAAATAAATAAGTATGTGTTAAAAATAGTGTGTATGTTAAATTTATTTTTAAAAATAATATAAAATAAGTACGGTATATTTGATGTTTTTTAGTGGGAGACAAAAACTACTATTCATTATCAAATCATATCTCTTTTATATATATTTATATTTATATATATGTATGAGTATGTATACAATTTTCTTAGCAGTAGGACCTATAATTAGTATAGACTTATTTTGATAAAAAATAAATGAGCCACTGTTTCAAAATATCTCAAAACACCATCAAAACTTTCAAAACAAATCAAGGTAAACATTGTCCATATTTTGACCCAGCTCGAAAATGGACCAAAAATGAAACCAAGCACTATGCTAAAGTCTTTACCTTTATTTTTTATATTTTATTATTTATTTAGTTTATTTGGTGTGTGGAAAAATTTTAATTTGTGGTGGAAAATTCATGTAACTCTTTTTAAATAAATAAGTATATTTTGAAAGAGACCTTTCAAAACATTTTTTTTAAAAAAAAATAGTAATTATTATATACATGCACTCAATTTTGTCAATTTGATTTTTTAAAGAATTGATAAAAAATTATTAGGGTATTATTGATATAATCAATGGTCGCATTAAAGTGACGTGAGATTGCTTTTGTAAAACATAAAACTACTAATTATAATTAAAATTTAAAATTACATAATTATAAAAATTATTGCAGCAGTTTCACCAACTGTTGTTTGTGAGTGTAAAGAGTCTTTTTTAATAATATTACATAAAGTGGCACGTCGTTCCTGCGTGCATATAATAAATAGATTTTCACCTTTAAAAATTTACTATAAAATAAGAACAAAATTTATAAACAACAAATCATATTTCTAGAAAAATAATAAAAAAAAAAAAGAATCTCACTCATGCGGCTCATGCCATATTTGTTATAGGAGTATAATTATTATATTTAAAAATTGGGCAACAGCATCACTAACTCCCGTGAGTGAAAAGACCTATTTTTTTATATTTTAATTAATATAAATATATGTCACCACCGACACTGACAAAATGAAAACTTATATAAAAAATATTTTATGATAAAATATATATTATTATCCGTAGTAAATAAAATTATATACTTTTCACATTCTTCAAGGAACTCATTTTTCAGAAATGTTTTTCAAAAAACTCATAAAAATAAACCCAAACAAAACCGATCGAGGTCGCCCTACAAAGGGTTTTTTTTAAAAAAAAATGCATTGATATCTTTAAACAACCAACATATTGTTACAATACTTTATTAATATATAATATATCAATATTTTTAAATCAATCCAACAACTTCAAAACAAATAAAGAAACAACATACAGATAAAAGCATGGTGTGAAGTATGCAAAACTTTCAAGATTTTGATTGATTGGATTAATAATTAATTTTTTTATTTATTTTTTAAAATTTTCTATTTTTTTTAATGAAGTAAGTGGGTAAATTTTTTATAATTTTTAAAATTTTTCCATCCATCCATCCAATTTTTTACAAAATTTTGATTTTTTAATAAAATTAAAAAAAATATATAGTAAGGATCAAATTAATAATTTCATACGTCCATCTAAGAATTACATAATTTCATTAAATATTAGGAGTATTTGTAATCTTCAAATAATAAGAGGTATTCGTAATTATGACAAACCTTAGAAAAGGTCGTTGTAATTTACCCATAATATTATCTGTCCTAACAATTTATTAAGGTTTCAAGGGCTAGAATTAATCATATTTGATTGACAGGAGGTGAACTGATTAAGATATCCTTAAATATAATTAGGGCAAAACACACTTTGTCGTCTTGAATTATTCGTTATGTAATATTTACTCCCTTAAATTAACAAATATAACACTTACCCCCTTGGTTGGACAAAAATGTGCCTCATGCCTTTAACAATTATATTATTTTCAATATATTTTAGTATTTTGCATATTAAACCATCATCAAATTATTTTTTAGTTAATTTTTTAATAAGTGAAGAATTTACATTAAAAATAGAGTATAAATTAATATATATAGTAGATACACAATAAATATAGTATCATCAACTCATTTATGCTTCTTAAAAGTAATTGACAATATATATATATATATACATATATATGCTTAACCAAAATTTGAACATTTTTAGAAAAAAATGAAACAAATATATTTTATCATATTTTTAAAGAAAATATGTTAAAAATAGATATTTAATTATTTTAGTTATATCTAAAAGAATAAATAATTAATAACTTAATTTTTTCACCAAATTCATAAAATATTTTCATGAAATTTTTTTTTGTATCTATTGTACTAATTTATCAGTTAACTTTGAGTCTATAAAAATAAAAATTTAAATTATTTAACTCACTAATTATATTTTAATTTATTATAAATAAAATATATTATTTTCAATTAATTTTTTTTAACTAAACTTAAAATGAAAATTTAAAAAAATTAAAAAGAAATTCTTTGAACTATATATATATATATATATAATATAAGAGCATATTATCTAAAAATTTAATTATGAGAGGTAAGTGTTATATTTATTAGTTTACGGGTGTAATTGTTACATAACAAATGATTCAGGGGGACAAAGTATATTTTACCCATATACTTATTTTGTTATAAAATAACTAATTAATTAATTCTAATTTTCCACCAACACACATCTAAAGTTAACTAATTCTATTAACTTTGATTGTTTATTTTTTTTTCTAATTTAATTAAATAAACATAAAAATTTAAATTACAAACATACATCAAGTGTATTTTAATTGCTTGTAAAAATAAAATCAGGATGGTCATAATGATAAGGGATTGTTAATCTACTCTTTTTTTCAAAAAAAAAAATAAAAAATCGTAATCACCCCATATTTAGGACTAACGACCAAATGCAATTTACCCATGTGAGATGTGAAATGAACAAGAAAAATTTATAAAAAAAGAATTGACAACTTACTCCTCGATATTTTGAAAAATGAAGTAAATTATCCTCTATAATAGTATGGATAGGAGGGTAATTCGCTTTGTTTATCTATACTATATAAAAAAGAAAGATCTCCACACTCACAAACGGCAGTTAATGATACCACTGTACCAATATTTTGTAAAGCCAAAATGCCCTTCAATTAATAATATTAGCTGTTATGGCATGCTTTTCCTGCGTACTTATAATAAATAATTTTTTATATTTTAAAATATATTATATATAAGAATAAATATATAAATTAAAATATCACATTAAAAAAAATAAATAAGTAAATAAAAAAATTAACTTAGGTATATTATCGACATATTAAAAATTTTGGTGTTGGGGTGTTACAAACCGTTGTTTGTGAATGTAAATGATCTTTATTTTTCATATTAATATAGATAGATAGTATAAATATATAGACTAGAATAAAAATTTAAGTAGGGGTAGTTGAAAAATACATAAAGGATATTTTTGGTAATCTAAAAAGTCGGTGCCACGATGTAAGTAACCACTCTTTGTGAATAAAAATTGGGTTTTTATTTCATTATTAAAGATAACTAACTTATTCAATTTTTTAAATTTTATATTAACTGATAAATTAATTTTTTTCTTTTCTTTCATTTTTTAAATATAATACATTGGTTTATATATTTTATTTTTATACAATATATCTTAAAGTATGAAAGATTATTCATTATATGCACATAGAAACGACTAATACTATATAAAAAAAAAAATCCCATTTTCACTCACAAATATCGGTTACTTACACCGCAACACCAATTTTTTAAATTACGAAAAATGTCCTTATATATTTTCAGCCACGCCTATTAAAATTCTTCTTTTATCTCTAGGATCTATACTATTCATATATACTAATATAAAAATTTTACTTACACCAAAATTTATTTGTATCGATAATATATCTAAACTAATTTTATTTATTTATTAGATGTGAGATGTCTTATTTTTATTTATAATACATTTTAAAATCTAAATAATTATTCATTATATATACACAAAAACGGTATACCACAACGACTTATTTTTCAAAATACAAAAAATAATTTACTATTTATTTTATAAAAACTTTTTATTCATTTTTTACCTCACAAAAAATAAATTGTATTTTTTCCCTTACGACTCATAAGGGAAAAAATAGAAACGTGGAAAAGTCGAAAATAGCCACCGACAATACAATGGCGTACGTGACGTTTCAACTAAATCTGTCATTTTCAGTGTCATTGAATGACGGAACTGCGGTTTCGGCTTTGTGCTCACCGACCAACCAACCAACCATGTGATGGAATTAGGCCACCACGTGTCTATATTAATATTCACACATTTCTTGACAAAATGAATTTCTTTTTTTTTTTTAATTATCCATTCAGAAAATATAATCATGTCATACACGTACAAGGTAGGCTAGTGGGACCATGGGAGGTTCTAGTCCAAAAATTTCACTTGATGCTCACTATATATAGAGTTGTAAATAAAAAATTAAAAAAAATAAAATTCGGTGCAATTTTGAACTATTATTCTCGAGAGTAGTTGATGGGAGTAACAATGTTCGAGTCCTGTAAATTATGTTCGAAAGAATAGAGTTTTTGTACGATTTGAATAAAGGAAATTTAAGAAATAGAGGTTAGCAATATAGATATTGAAATTAGTAAGCGACGAGTGTAATATAATGTTGCCTCAAAGTGTAACATAACCTATATGCGTAGGTCGATTCTTGGGTTAATACCCTTTTTTTTTATGAGAATTTTCTAGTATACTTGGAGAAATATTGATGTCATACTAGTATGTTATTTTATATGTCTCGATTTTGGACATTAAAAGATATATTAAACTAGATTATTTAAAAGTAGAAAGCGTATCGTACACACATAATTTTTTTTTTTAACTCTCGTTTTCGTCACACCACATATCCCTCTCGATATAAATCTAAAACCTCCCGTAAGAAATTTTAACGAGCCCAAACCGAGCTATCCCGTAAAAGATCTGCACATTGATGTGGCATTATTATATAACACTAAAGTAGGGTAGAAGATTATCCACCCTTCTCTATAGACCTACAAATAAGATAATAGGAAAATAATTGGGAAAAATCCCATATTAATTCCATAGTGGTCCAAGTGGATCATCTCCCTTGCCTATGTGGTCATCTTTGGTTCACCTATGTGGCGTTGTCCATATTTATCATAGTGGTCCATGTGGACCAAGGTGCAAATTTGAGACAGATTCCACCTTCCAACTAAACTCATATTCCGACCACATATATTCTTCAAAATTCTAATTGAGAGGAGAATTGTTTTTTAATAGTTACTTTTTGGGTGAATAACAATTTATTTTCTTGTGATATTAAAAACAAATATATTATTTTTTTATGAAAAAATATAGTAATTTACCCATCTATTTTAAAATGAAGCAATTTATCTTCTTATACAGGGAGGTAAATTGCTTCATTTTAAAAATCATAGGGGGGTAAATTCTTGTATTTTAAAAAATATAAGAAGGTAAATTGCTATTTATTTTTTTCATAAGGGGATAATTTGCTCATTTGTTATATCACAAGAGGGTTACTTGCATTTTTTCCGTTCCTTTTATAAAGTTATCACATCCAATCAACTTTTAGTAAAGTTGAAGTAACAAAGCAACCAACGTGATAAATGAGGGTGATGCGACCTATATGAGTCATTTATTTTTAGGGATAATTACACTCTCATTCCTTAAATTTACTGTAATTATACGTAGATTTTTTTATAGTTTGAAAAACTATACTAATATCACTAAAATTTGCTTCTGTCTAACAAATAGGTCTCTCCATTAGTCAAAATTCATTGAATTTAGTATTACTAATAAAAAAAAAATCGATATTTTTCCTAAATTGATTTATTACTAACTTATTGCATTTACGTGTGAAAACGTATAATGATAATTTGGCAATAAAAAAATTATTTTACCTGAAATAAATTAATAATATATCAATCGGGGTTAGATATGGGTTTTTCTCTGATTTTTTTGTATATCAACAAATTCAAAGTATTTTGACTGACGGAATGACTTATTTATTAGATGGAAGCAAACTTAGGGTTACTAGATGTAATTTTCAACCACAAGGGGTATACATGTAATTATCAAACCTTAAGGGAGGAGAGCGTAATCATCCCATAAATAAATGAGAGTGACAAATTATCAGTTATCTCAGAGTCGTTGGTGTGTGACAATGTAAAATTTAGGGATAATTACACTCTCTCCCCTTGAGATTTGACGTAATTTGTTGAAGTTCTTGAGACAAAGAAAAGAGAAAAACAGGTAAGCCATCAAAACTGTATTATTCAAGAATCAAGGAAGAGAACAGTTCTCTGTTATGTTCTGCAACTGTACGTACAAACTATTTATAAAGAGGAAGAGAGCAGTTTTATAAATAACTAACTAACGGATACAAAAAATTGCTATTACAAAAACACGCTTCTCAAAGTAAACAACAACTTCATTTCTTTCTTCCTCCTGATGTGTTCTTCGTTCTTCACTGCACTTGTCTCCTTCTTCAGTCTTCAATTTCTGTAGCTACAAGATGATTTCTTGCTTCAACACTCCCCCCATAAGTTAAGCTTGGGTTGATAGCAACCAAGCCTAACTTGGATCTTAGGAAAGTAAAACTAGAACCAGTCAGATTCTTTGTACTAGAACCAGTCAGATTCTTTGTGAAAATGTCAGCTACCTGATGTTTGGACACAACATATGTTGGTAGAATTGTGTCATCTTTGTACTTGTTCCTTACTATATGACAGTCAATTTCTAGATGCTTAGTTCTTTCATGGAAAACCGAATTGGCTGCAATATGCATTGCAGCCTTGTTGTCACAGAAAAAAGGATTAGGTTTTTCTACTAGAATTCCTAAATCATTAAGTGGATACATTGTCCAAGTCACCTCACATGTAGTAGAGGCCATATTCCTGTATTCTGCCTTTGTAGATGATCTAGCCACAGTTGTCTGTTTCTTGATCTTCCAAGAGATGAGGCTATCACCCAAGAGTATACAGAACCCGTTAAAGATTTTCTTATTGTCTGACAAGTCCCCCAGTCTGCATCGCAGTATGCCTTCAGCTTGAGATTGTTGCTGGAGGGAAGATAGACCTGATGAGGGATTGGCCTTTAAATACCTCACCAGGTGCATTGCAGCTTCAAGATGTTGTTGGCTAGGTTGTGGAAGATGTTGGCTCAATTGTTGGGCTGCATAGCAGATATCAGGTCCGGTGAACCCAAGATAAAGTAATCTGCCAATCAACCTTCTATAGATAGCAGGATCCTTGAGTTTCCCTCCTGTTCCTAGACTAAGCTTAAGACCTGCAGGTAAAGGAGTGACAACAATTCTGCCTTTTTCAAGGCCTGTGTCTTTTATTATATCAGAGATATCCTTATTTTGGGTAACAATCAGACCCTCTTGAGATCTTAAATCTCTAGGCCTAGGAAGTAGGTAGCATTTCCTAAATCTTTTATAGTAAAAAGCTCATAAAGATATGCCTTAACATGTTGAATAAACTCTTCAGTGGATGCTGTGACAAGAATGTCAACAACATACACTAAGAGTGCAATGAAATCCAGATTATCCCTTTTGATAAAAAGGCAATGGTCATGTTCAGATTGTGTAAAACCATAATCAATAATTTTATTAGTGAATTATAATTCCATTGCCTTGGTGCTTGTTTTAATCCATACAAGGATTTCTTTAACTTGCAGACTTTGTTTATTGGAATTTCATATCCATCAGGAGCATCCATATAAATTTCTTCATCTAATGTGTCATGGAGGAAGACATTATTAACATCAAAGTGGTGTAAAGGCCAATTTTTAGCTGCAGCTAAGGCTAGGAAGAGTCTTACAGTGACTGCCTTTGCCATAGGTACAAAGCAATCACTGTAATCTTCTCCCTCAACTTGGCTGTAACCCTTGGCAACAAGCTTAGCTTTACACCTTTCTAGTGAGCCATCAGGTTTAAGTTTAACCTTATAAATGCCTTACAGCCTACTGTGTTCTTTCCTTGAGGCAATGATGAGATTTTCCAGGTTTGATTCCTCTCAAGAGCATTGATTTCCTGCTGCATAGCTTCTCTCCATTCAGCCTTCTTTTGAGCTTCAGAGAAGCTTTTTGGTTCCTGAATAGATAATAGACTATCCGCAAAGCAACCATACTTGTGAGTTAAAACAACATCAGTAAGTGAACAAGTATCATGTGTATTTCCGCAGATGAAATCCTTCATCCAAGTGGGCTTAGTTTTGATCCTACTGGACCTTCTGGTTTGTGTATTCTCTTGAGGTTCTGTAGTATTTTCTATATCACTCTGAATATCAGTAACAACCCTTTCTTCTTCTTCATCAATGATGGGATCAGGTTTAGGTAGGGGACACACAGACATAGGTTCTGGAGTACCATATAAAGGAAAAACATGTTCATGGAACACTACATCCCTGCTTATGAATATCTTTTTAGTTTCTAATTTCATGACTTTGTACCCTCCCCTATTATGGGCATAGCCTAGGAATAAACACCTTAGAGCTCTAGGTTCAAATTTTCTATTAAAGGGAGTGACATTAGTAGCGAAACATAGACAACAAAAGATTTTTAAGTGATCATAGTCAGGAATTTTGATAAAAAGAGCTTCATAAGGAGTTTTCCACTTTAAAGTATGTGTAGGAAGTCTACTGATCAAATATGTGGCAGTTAACAGAGCCTCAGTCCAAATTTTGAAGGTAACTTAGCCTGAAATATTAATGATCTTGCCACTTGGAGTAGGTGTTGATGTTTTCCTTTCTACTTTTTCATTTTGTTGTGGTGTGTGTGGGCATGTTCTTTAATGTATGATTCCTTTACTCTCCAAAAATTTATGACAATGCTCATTAACAAACTCAGTACCATTATCAGTTTTGATTTGTTTAATTTTCTTGTTAAACTGAGATTTATGAATCATCATATAAGTCCATGTAGCCCTAGTGTAATCATCCACAATAGTTAGCATGTAATCACAATGAGATAAAGAATACTCTCTGTATGGCCCCCAAACATCCACATGTAAATTCAAAAGCATCATTACTTTTCAAATCACATGCTGGAAAAGGAAATCTTTTCTGTTTAGCCAAAGGGCAAATTTCACATAGCATGTCATCTAGTGCTTCATTGTTACATAATTGCAAGTGTCTTATTGCATCTTTGCTAGGATGTCCTAGCCTATGGTGCCATGATGGTTGTTCTTCATGTCCTTCAATTTTATTCCCTGAGAATTGTTTGAAGAAACTGACCCTTCTGTATTGTTCACAATAGCTGAAGTGTTATTCTTGTTCTTGACATAGAAGTCTTTACTAAGTAATATAATCTCCCTTGTTGCTTACCTACAACCATTACTTCATTATTGTGAGAGGCCTGCACAACACAGTCATTTTTAGTGAATGTTATATTGAAGTTTTCATCTCTACAGAGTTTGTTGACATAAAGTAAATTATATTTGAAGGCTGGTACGTAGAGCACATGTTTGAGGATGATGTTATTAGATAGTGGAACACTACCCACAAAATCAACTTTCTGTGTATTTCCATTAGGTAATCTGATGGTTATTTCATTATGAACAGGTTTCATATATGTGAAAGCTGCAGAATTAGCACAAACGTGGGCAAATGCCCCACTGTCAACAATCCATATGTTGTTGCATTAATTCATAATATCAATAGAAGTAAGAGCAGTACCTGCATAATCCTCAAGGTCAGCTAAATTTGAGCTAAGTTGATTGTGGTCTGGGTTATGGAGGGCCCTTTGTATTTCCATTTTAATGAAGTCTGACAAAGATGATTCCAGGTCACTGTCTTCTTTCTTGAGATCAACATTCAAGGCCTTCAGATTGGGAATTTTTCCAGCTTTCTTTCTTTGATCTGCAAGTTCTTTATACCATTATGGAAATCCTTTGATCTCAAAACATGTATCCTTTAGATGGCCTATCTTCTTGCAATGATCACAAGTCATCATCCTTTTATCAAGAAATCCTGTTCTCTTGTTGGAATTTCTGTTCAAGAACTGTTTTCTTGGATCTCTTGTTTGCACAACCATAATTCCTTCTTTTTCTAAGCCAATTGTCCCAGAGTGAGCTTCCCTTTGCCTCTCCACTCTCAGTATAATTGAGTAGGCTTTTCCCACAGAAGGTAAAGGATCCATACGGAGAATTTGACTCCTCACATGATCGTATGCATCACTTAAACCCATAAGAAACTGGATAAGCTGATTGGATGATGCCTTTTTAGCCATTCTCTTGCTTGTTCCACATGTACATGGTGGCAGTGGGTTGAGACTAGACTACTCATCCCATAATTTCTTCAGTTTTGTAAAATACACAGCTATAGAGAGATTTTCTTGAGACATTGAGGAGATCTCTCTTAAATTTGGTAGAGCAATGGTCCATTGCTCTCACCAAATCTAGCTTCAAGTTCTAGCCATAAGTCTCTAGCAGAAGGTGCGTACAAGAAGGCCTCTGCCATGTCCTTGGGATGGAATTCACGATCCAAGATGCTATCACACAATCATTCTTTTTCCATAGCTCTGACGCTGCTTTGTCTTCAACAGGTTCTTGGCAGGATCCATTAATGAAGCCAACCTTTTATTTGGCCCCCAAAGAAAGTCTTATGGATCTTGCCCATGAGAGATAATTGTTTCCGTTCAGTGGGACTCAAACAAGACTCATGCCAGGGTTATCGTTCCCTTTAAATTTTTAGTTTTCTGGAATTTTGTAGTAATCCGTGTTGCTTGTTTCAATGGCATTCTTTTCTGCCATTTTGATATGTGTAAGTGTCTTTTCTTTGGTATGTTAGAGAGGTAGAAGAAGAGAGGAAAGGAGGTAGTAAGTTTTCAAGGGGTTTTCATGGCTCTGTTGCCATGTTGAAGTTCTTTAAACAAAGAAAAGAGAAAAACAGGTAAGCCATCAAAACTGTATTATTCAAGAATCAAGGAAGAGAACAGTTCTCTGTTATGTTCTGCAACTGTACATACAAGCTATTTATAAAAAGGAAGAGAGCAGTTTTAGAAATAACTAACTAACGGATACAAAAAATTGCTATTACAAAAACACGCTTCTTAAAGTAAACAACAACTTCATCTCTTTCATCCTCCTGATGTCTTCTTCGTTCTTCACTACACTTGTCTCCTTCTTCAGTCTTCAATTTCTGTAATTGCAAGATGATTTCTTGCTTCAACATAATTATATGTAGACTCCCTTGTGGTTTAAAAAATTATATTTAGTACTCCTGAAGTTTGCTTCTATCTAACAAATAAGTCATTCCACTAGTCAGAATTCACTGAATTTGATGATAGTAACGAAAAAATCAAATAAAAATTTATATTTACCATCCATTGACTTATTATTGATTTATTTCAAATCACATAAATTTTTTTTATGATCAATTTTCCTTTATATTTCTTCATATGTTAATGCATGTGAGAAGGTATGTTTTCACCATTCTACGGGTAGTTCAGTCACAAAAGATTTGTTTGACTTTCAATAAGTTAGTAATAAATCAACCAACGATAAATATCAATTTTCAGTGATTTTTGACTTGCGAATTTGTTAGACAGAAGCAAATTTTAGGGGTATTAGATGTAATTTTTTAAACTACAAGAGATCTAAGTGTAATTAAACCAAATCTCAAGAGGAGGAAGCGTAATTATCCTTAAAATTTATGGTAGAAAGTGCAAAGATACAATTGAGTCCCTTCTTTAATTCTATGCAAGTGGCTTTCAATTCATCCTTCAAGGGTGAATTGGTAATATCAGGTCTACCTCGTAGGTGAAATTCTTGATATATTGCTCTACAATATATCATTATTTTTTCACCATCACGAAAAATTACTCAAACGAAATTAGATAAAATGATTTGTCAACCTAAATAAGTGAAAGTAAATTAATTTAATTTCTTATGTTATTTATGGGGAAAAAATTATAGAAGAAAATAATAGAAATAATAGCGTTTAGATCAGCTGGTAAGTTGAACATGCTTATGCGTTGATGAGGTTTGTTGGTCACCGGGTCAGATAAAATCCTCTGGTTCATAGAAAATAATGTCAAAATGAAAATTATTTTCTGTGTTAAGACAAATCTGCAGTTAAAAAAAAATAGTAATTTTTTCTTCTATGTTATAAAAAATAGAACAAAATACTCCCTTATACCCAACAGTGCATTACACGGGCCCTCTCTGTGTTTTAATTGATTTTTAATCAATAAAATATTATTTTGTATATTATATGTACATATATATATATTAATACATATATTATTCATAAAAATAATATATTATATATTATATATATATATATATTAAAAAATACATTATATACAAAAATAATATATATATAGCCACTTTCTTCTTCTTCCTTCGGCCGCCATCGTCGTCACCGCCGCTACCCTTGCGTCGGCCACCCTCCTCCGCAGCCCCTCTCACGCTTGCCACACCCCCCGCCCAAAGCCCCTCATGCTGCGGTCAGATCCCACCGCCATCCCTCCTTCCCTTCTCTCTCTCTCATATATATATATATATTTCTAGATATATATATTATTATTATATAAGTATATATATTTATATATATAATTTAATTATATATATTTAATTATTATTTAGTTAAATCTAAACTGTTGATTCGATGAAATCTAATCCATTGATTTATTAGTTAAATTTAAACCTTAAATTGAAATCAAGATCCAACGATTTTTAAATATGGGTATAAATGTTATTTTAAATTTTTTTAGAAAAAAGCACGTATAGTACACAAAACATGTTAGAGGTATTTTGCTCTATTTTTTATAATATAGTGGGTAAATTATTGCTTTATTTTTCACAAGGAGGTAAATTGCTCATTTTCCATATCATAGAGGGAGTAAATTGCATTTAACCCTATGAAATAAGTTTGAAATCAACAACGCACGTTAGAAATGCTGAAATTGCCCCCAACTAAAACACTCGAAAGTCGAAAATCAAGATAAATAATGGTCTAGGAGTTGTTAGGTTGGAGTAAAAGAATAATGATAAAATATTTAAGATACATGAATATTTTGTTTGAGAAGTCTTGATAGCTTACATCTAATATATAGACGAGATGGGGTGCGGGGGGAGGGGGGGGTTCAATTTCGGGTACTTGATTATAAGATCTTCAATAAGAATGGGGTTGGGTACCCGCTACCCGAACTTTAAAAATCCGACCCGACGCCCACTCCTAATTGTGGCATGTGTTTCTCATCCAAAGGTCTAACTGCATCGGGCTTCGGATCGTCAATTCGATCCGAGCCTATATTATCGAACAACCTAAAAGGAAAAAAAGCAAAGGTGCTCCTTTTATTAAGGAAGCTAAAATTTTGTTATACGTAATTTTTCTTCTTCATTTCTATAATAAATATATATATATACTTTCCCCCTAATGTATAATGGTGAAATTAGATGATGGGAGATATAGCAAAGAAGCAAGATTCAGAAATGCAGGATGCCCATCTATCTGCAAATACAAAGGAGGTAAGCAGTATGGAAATCCTAAATAATTGCACTTAATTTAATTTATTTTTTTTGAAAAAAATCCTTTTTTCTTCTTAGGATTTATGACATTTTTTCTTATTTTGAATTTCAATTAAATTATTCCACATATTTGTTGGTATTATTTCAATGAATAAGCATTGAGAAATTATTTAAGTTTACATATGGTTTAAACTCCCAAACATGTGAAAAGTATATTATATTAACGCTAGACGTAAATCTTTGCCCCGATGATCAAGAAACCAGCGAAGAAAAATATAGCAAAAGGAAAGGCGATAAAAATCAATTTCTACTCTTTTTTTTTTCTTTTTGATAAAAAATCACAATTGTTGAATACATTAGATATTTTATTCGAGTTTCCTTATAAAACCTAAAAAGGAAAATATATTTGATAAATATATTGATTTATTTATTTAAATTGACAATTATATATCGTTAAAAATCTGATATAATTTGTTGATATATTGCAGGTTGGAATTACTGGTAAAATGAGCCATGATGAGCTTTGTGATTCCATGCACTCCCAAATGGTGCATTATTATGATGCTGCATTTGAGGAACTCTTTGCCCTTTCTTTGTCCTCAAGATTGGAGGCCCAACACATTCAATAAATAGTACTCTTTTTTTTTTTTTGTCGGGAAAAATGCAAACAACCTTCTGATATTGCATATGAGTAAATTATTCTTCTATAAAAAAAAATAACAATTCACCTCCTTATATTATTTAAAATGCAGTAATTTACTTTTCCTGTATTTTTTAAAATGAAGCAATTTACCTCCTTAGATAGAAAGGTAAAGTTGCTTCATTTTATGTGCATTAAGCCGTAGACCCGACCAAGATGCGAACATATTTAAGCCCTGCTTGAAGACCCCTATAGAATTCATATCAGCTTTACAAAATAGTAGCAGATCATCTGCAAAACCAAGCTAAAAAAGTCGTGTAGGAGCACATTTCTAATGGAAGGAAAAACGCCCATCCTGTTCAATCAACTGTAAGAATAAAAGATGTAACACCTCCATCACAAGAACAAATAGGTAAGGCGACATGGGGTCACCTTGCCTCAACCCTCGTGAGCCCGCAAAAAATTCATGGGATTTCCCATTCAGACCCACCAAGAACGAGGGTGTTGTTACACACTCTTCTATCCACCGAATAAATTATGCTGGAAATCCAAACATGTACAAAACTGCTAGTAGAAAGTCCCATTCTACTGTGTCATAGGCTTTCCAAATATCCACCTTAAGGGGACATCTAGGTGGGAGATGCACCTGGTTATACCCTGTAAATAGTTCCTGTGCAAGCATAATATTGTCGCCTATACTACGACCAGGAACAAAAGCAGCCTGACAAGGGCTGATTCATTTATCCAACACCCTACTCAACTTTTGAACAATAATTTTAGCAATCACTTTTAACAATATGTTACAACATGATATAGGACGAAAATCCGTACCAACTTAGGGGAGTGTACCTTGGGTATAAGTGCCAGCAGCGTGGTGTTGATTTGCTTAAGCATCTTCCCCGTAGCAAAGAATCCAATATCGCTTTCGTTATCTGAGGACCCACAATTGGCCAAGCGGCTTTGTAAAAGCCCGAGGAAGACCCATTAGGTCCTGGTGCTTTGTCCTCGACAATATCGAACACAGCTTGCTTCACCTCAGCTGAGGTCACCGGTTGGAAGAGTATGAGGGTCTCCTCCTCATTGAGCACATACCTCGCCCATGGCCTCAGGTATCAGATATCTATCACTTGCATCCATATGTTTCCATCTAATAGAGCCTGGTAAAAGGAGACAAACTCATGAATAACCGCTCCTCGCTTTGTGTAGGTAGTCCCATGTTCATCATTAATTTGCAAGATCCCTCGAACAGACCGGCGTTGCGCAATCTTGTGAAAGAAGATTCGTGAACATTGATTCCCCCTTTCATCCACTGCATCTTTGCTCGCTGTTGTAGCATGATTTGTTCGAGCTTAACTGCTTTGGCATACACCAGTCGACAACAATGTTGTAGGAGGAACAACTCGTTCCGTCTATCCGTGCTAACCAGTTGCTGGGCTGTCTCAAGAAACCCTTTGGCCAGCTGTACATTCATTGTCAGATCCCCCTTATTGATCCTCATATGACGAAAGACAGGCTTTAAAGCCTTGAGTTTATGAGTAATCACGTACATCGGCACGCCTACCACTTCATGCTGCCAGACATTTTTCACACTGGGAATAAAATTCGGTGAAAGAGTAAGGTAATTATCAAATCTGAACATACCTCCCAGTTGTTGTTGCCTATCCCTATAGAGCACCAGCGATGAATAAACCGATATGTGTGGAGTGAGACTATAATAGTACGAAGTTGGGAGTCGTTCTAGCCAAGCATCACTAATAAGCATACTGTCCAACCTCTTCCATAGGCTACGCGAGCTGGAGCTACGATTATGCCACGTGAACCACTCACTCTGCATAGGAAGCGGGAGCAATCCCGTATCCTGAATACATGCATTAAACTCCTTCATGACCACCCTTATATCACTAGAAGTACCACAAATCTCACTGAGGTCACGTATAGCATTAAAATCATCCCCTACCAGCCATGGATCATTCACACACTAACTCACTAGCATCTCCAAAAGATCTCCATAGCTCTCGACATGCAGTAATATCATTAGCTCCATAAATAACAGTAACAATCACATTTACATGAGTTGCTCTAACAGTGACACGGCAATGTATATATTGGTCACCCAGCGCAATCACATGAACATCAAGTATGTCATCATCCCAAGCAACTCATATACGATTACCAACAGTCACAGAATCAACAAACCATTTCCAATAAGGCAATAGCAACGACTGTATTCGAGAGGCATTATTCATTTGCACACGTGTTTCTAAAAGACCAAGAAAGTGTAACCTAAATTTAGCTACGAGATCTTTCAGTGCTAGCTGATGGTCCCTCTTATTCAGGCCACGAACATTCCACACTGCTGCATTCAACATGGATCACTATTGATGGGGTTGCTTGCATTAGGACCCCAACTAGCATCATCTGTATCATCAAGGAAATTTAGTGCATCAAAAGTGTTGTAGATGACTAATTCCTTACCCTTATCTCTATCCATCTGCTCCCTACGTGTAGTAGGTATATCTCGGCCAACCGACTGATGTGCCTCATCCTTATCCTTTTCCACTGTTGGTGGTGCAATAGGGGCTGAGTGTCGCACACGTTGCACATATACATTCACCGGTGGTTTTGGGGCTTTTGTGGTAGCACAATCTTTGGTAGCATGTCTCAAGCTCATATAAGTGGTGCACTTTGGTGGAAACCACTCATATTCACCATCAACCTTGCATGCGTGTTCCCCTCCTTCCTCCATTGGCAACATGATAATCAAATGCTTTGGTAGCTTGGCGTTAACGTTAACCATGACACATACACGAGCGAAATCCAGTCTCGTGCATGTGCGAGCGATCGCATCTGGATATAGCGGTCTCCCAATGCCACTCGCCACCGTACTCAGACCATCATTAGTCCACAATTCAACCGGTAAATGCTAAAGTTTGACCCATGGCACTTGCATATGTTTCAATTTGCGTAGGACCATGCCCGACTTCCACTTCTGCAACACAATTGGTTGTCCTTGGAACAACCACAGGCATCCCTTAATGACTTCCTCCATAGCCACAACCATCTTAAAGCTGAAAAAGAAAAATCCATTCGCCGTGGCTATGACTTCCGTCACCAACGGCCAAATGGATGTGACATAATCTTTCACATGGTGATAATATGGGCGTTTGCCCAAAAATAACCCACCGCTGTCGCATTCTATCGTCGTGACCTTTTCCCGAAAAGTATCCAACGAGGGTCGCACAATTATTTCCCCATTTTGCCTCATGGGTGGCACATATGACAATATTTTACGCATCAAATTATGAAACACATTGGCAATTTTATCATCAAAATTCACAATATTCGAGTATGGGTGAAGAGGCACATTACCGACAAAAATACCGGTCGGTGAACTTGTCGGAATCTGAAAATTTGCAGCAACAGTCCTAGGTATCGAACCCCTCAGAATCTGGATATTATCAACATCCTTTCAGGCCATAAAAGTGACCGGAGAATCTGGCAACGAGGGACTAATAGCAGTAAGGTTGTCTGGATGAGAAACAATAGCAAATGCGACAGTAACAGCTATAGGTTGGAACTGCGTCGCGGCGATCGGAGAGGTGGTAGGAGACATAGCAGCCACAGAAACAATGGACGCGTCTGTAGTCGGTTCCTGGCGCATGGGCAACGGAACCATAGTACGAGGCAGAATCATGCGAGGAAGACGCGACAGCAATGGCGGGCTTTCATCTTCTTCGCCAAACTTCTCAGTCCAACGTCTTTGTAAGTCCTTCAATGCAGTGATTGAATCTGCATCCCCTTTGTCTATAACCTGACGAGCCAACTTCAGAAATTCAGGGAATCGAAAGCTGGTCGTCTCCTTCACACCTCCATCACTCACGACTTCAGCTTTCTTATTGCAGAGAATGGTTTCCTCCTCGTCCAAACACCCCAATTCCTCAGCAATGATACCATCATGGCCTTCGGATCTCCTTCATCTCCAGAAAAAGTCCCAATTTCGGCATCCTCCTCCTCAGCCGAGTTGCTGTCGTGTGATGTGTGTGAGATTTTTGGTGCGCTAGTGTGTGTGAGAGAAGAGAGAGTTTTAGAAGAGTCCATCCTTTTTCGAATTATTTTTTTAATTTTTTTTAAATATCAATATATATATATATTTAATTATATATTCAATCAACTTCATATTTAAAATTTACCAAATTAAAGTTAGGACAAAATGCATAAAATCCCCCTGTATTTTAAAAAACTTGACTAAAAATTCCTTTCTATTTTAAATATAGGCTAAAGCCTCCCATATGTTTTGTAAAACTCAACAACAAACACCCCTTCTATTAGTAATTAACGACTAAAGATTTCTACCCAAGATTTTGGTTCATCTAAATTAAATAAACATAAGATATAAATATACTTTATATAGAAAATAAAAAAGAAACGAAAAATTCGTGTTCGCAACCCTAATAATTAAAGTCACGGACAACATTCACGACCCTGTAAGCAATTTCTTATTAAAATTAAAAAAAAAAATTGTGAAGTCGCGGGCATTGCTATATTTGTATTATATTTTACTATTATATATATATATATTATTATTATTATTATTATTATTATAGTAAAAAATAATTAAACCAGCAAACTGCTGTGTAATTCCCGTTCCGTACTTGCAATCGAATTATCCACAGAAAATATCTAAAAATCAAATCTTTGCTCAAGAACGCCTACCGCTCCCGCTTGCGAAGCCGACTGCTCCGCGAATCAACTGAAGTTTGTGGGAGTGGTTAGAAGATTTTTAAGAAAATGCCACAAACGTCAATAATGTTTCTAAAACCCTTCATTTCTGCTCCGTCCACTTCTCGTTGGAGGTCTGTTCGGTGTCTTTTCTCAGTTAATTCCTTCACTTATGTGGGTTTTTGATTTTTTTTTAATTTGGAAGTAGTCTTTTAAGCTCACATGATTGGAAGAAGCTGCTAATTGGGTCTTAGCTTTTATGCCCAAGACGAA
The DNA here is from genome assembly GCF_026168435.1 of Sesamum indicum. Classification (NCBI taxonomy): domain Eukaryota; kingdom Viridiplantae; phylum Streptophyta; class Magnoliopsida; order Lamiales; family Pedaliaceae; genus Sesamum; species Sesamum indicum. Next base: position 7,708,672 of record NC_142668.1, read on the forward strand.
ATTATGGGTTTTGCTCTTTGAATTTTCTTTGAATGCCATGTAATCAGGGGATTTAGCACTTGCTAAATTTGCATCTTTTATGGTGAATTGTAAATGTTTGTTGAAATGGTTGCGACGGTAATGTATTGTTGACACTTGAGAATGGGTATGTATGCGCGGTTTAGTAACTTTTATGTGAAATTATGTGATGTGTGCTGTGTGTGAGTGTATCTTATGAATGGTGTTTCTTGGTTCCAGAAAATCTGTTGGTTTTGAGAACTCTGTAGATGGCGATGCTAGGATATGTAAAAGGGCAGAGGTGGTGTGTCTTGGGATGTTGGCACCAAGAAAGTTCATGCAGAAGAGGAAGAAAGTGGAGGTGTTTAAGGATGCTGCAGATGAAGCGGACCAGAGGAATTGGAGGAAGTTGATGCTTGAAATAGAGGAAGCAGATTCTGCTGTTGCAGTGCTCAAGAGCCGGAGGGTCAAGAACCAGGCTTTGCCAAAGGACCTCGTTGTCGGGACTCTGGTTAGATTTAAGCAACTCAAGAAGTGGCACATTGTTAGTGAGGTATTGCAAAGACTTAGCATCCCTTCTCTTTTATTTTCTTGGTTATTCGACTGATTGGACCGTAATTTTTCATTGTTTTTGCTGCTTTGATTTAATTTATTTACGATAATAATGTTGTAGAGAAGCTACGGTTTGCATAGGCTGTAAAGAAAAGAAAAAGAAGGCCTAGGACTGGTTCCGACTGTAAGTCGTGGCTTACGTGATAGTATAAGATACTTACATATATACAAAGTATCTTGTTCATAGTGAAGATTTTTTAATTTGGAAGCTCAAATTCTTGGATTGTTGAAACTGTATGCATCTTTGTATTTGTTGTTTTTCCTAGAACACGATGTAAAAGTTTAATTCTCTTTCTTTCATTTGTGATTCTGATAACATTTGTTTTATTCCTTAACTTTTTTACTGCTAGGTTCTTGAATGGCTACGTACTCAACATTGGTGGGATTTTAAGGAGATGGACTTTCTGATGCTTATTACTGCCTATGGAAAACTAGGAGACTTCAACAAAGCTGAGAGAGTTTTAAGTTATATGAACAGAAAGGGGTATCCTCCTCATGTTGGATCCTACACCGCTCTTATGGAAGCATATGGAAAAGGAGGCCAATACAACAAAGCAGAAGCTATATTTCGTAGAATGCAATCTTCAGGTCCTGAACCATCTGCTGTGACATATCAAATAATTCTTAAAATATTTGTTGAGGTAACTGGTGCTATTCATTTCTATTTCATTTCTCAATCTTGATGTATTTGGTCTCTAAACTGTGGAAAAAGTTGTATGTAAAATTTATATTGTGTTTTGAGTCGAAGAAAAAAGAAAAAGAACTACCAGTTTGCATCGATACTCTTTTTCAAGGCTGGCCCAGTGATACTTGATGCCTGTGCCTAAGATGTATCAACAATGTCAAAGCTTGTAGAATGCAGATTATTTAAGTTTCCCATGCAAGTTATCGAGACCAAGTGTGCTGCATATATTAGTCTCTACCATGACATCATCAAAACCATAAATTTGCTGAGCCAATCGTCTCCATCATGACCTTTAGGACATGTTGTCATGGTTTGCTGAGCCACTTACAGATTTTAAGTTGCTGAATAGTCATCTATATCCCCTTCAAACGTTAATGCTTCAAAGAACAATGTCTTTTTTCTTTTTTTGGTTACAAGAAGAACAATGACTTCTATGAGTGGTTAAAACTCTCTCAGGTTCTTGATGCCTATGAGGATCACTTGACTCCTTGTTCGATCAACTTCCCAAATGATAAATGCCCGATTAAGTACAATCCTGCCATTTACTTCTGAAACCGGACATGATCTAAGTTTTTGTTGTTAATTGTATGATTTCATTAAGTTTTTTATTTACTCCCTACCTTCACTATTTTTGCTTTAGATCATTATGACCAAGAATGCATTTGCTTATGCATACTATAGATTCTGTATTGGTGACAATATTGAAAACTCTTCTGTCCTTGGGTGTATTTCAGGGAGACAAATTTAAAGAAGCCGAAGAGATCTTCGAAACCCTCCTACATGAAGAGATTTCACCTCTAAAACCAGACCAAAAAATGTTCCACATGATGATTTATATGTACAAGAAGGCGGGGAGTTATGACAAAGCTCGTAAACTATTTGCCGTGATGCCTGAAAGAGGAGTTCAACAGACTACAGTTACTTATAATAGCTTGATGTCATTTGAAAATAACTATAAGGAGGTCGCCAACATCTTTGACCAGGTAAAAGCTTCTGCAGTCTTGATTGACCACTTTATCAAGACCCATTTGTACAGTATTTATTGAGGTTGCCTATAGCTTAGGTGGTAGAGTTTGTTCTGCTTGCATCCCAAAATACATCTGGCGTTATCTGAATCCAGTTGGAAAAGAACACACTCAGGACATGCTTGAGCACATGAACGGGCAAGAACATGCTTGAGTTCTATTTTGGGGTCCCCTTGAGTCTGGACCAAAGTACTCTTGCCAGAAACTAATTTACTTTTCCCATGCACCAAGACATGCTTGCACTTCCTTGCAAAAGATTAACATGGATAAATATGCTCAAACCTTTCGAGATCATAAAATGATAGTAAAGCAGAAACGGTAATTATATTATGAAAAATTTATAGGTGCATAAGACAACAACAGGAAAAAGGTGTAAGATCTTGTTAAAATTTAAAAATTAAGAAAAGATGCTCGAGGAATCTCTTGACATCATAAAGTGATTGTAAGCAAAATAATGATAAATTATGTTATGAAAACTGTTGGGTTCACGGACCTCAATAGGAAAGAGGTATCAATAGCTGAATTCAAAAAAGAATGAAACTCATTGTGCAAAACTTGTTTATCCTCGAAGATTTTATAGTTGTGCGGATATTCCATGTGCTTTGTTCTACAGGTTGGCTCTTATTTTGCTTGTACAACTTGAAACTTCAAAATGTGGTTTAAAAAAATATTTACCTTCACCTCCATTAAGAAAGTATAAAAGAGGTGGTCTTAAAATTCTCATTAACATAAGTTGACAGTTTTGCTTGCTTCTTCCTGTCCCCTGTATCAGTTACCTGATTATATACCTAACTCTTATTGTTGGTAAATAACATGTTTCCATCTATTTTTGGACACGAAAGTATAGCAATCCAAATTATATTTGATGTTCATTATGTCCTGTGTTTTTTTTTCTTGTCTTATACATATGTTTCTGGTGAACTCGTTTTAAAGTTGTGTGCTAATTGCTGCCGAAAGAAGGAAAAAACAAAAAGAATCCAACTGGCTGCACACAGTTGGTGCTTATGAGTTTATTGGTTGGCAGCCTCATTTTAATATCTTAACATTCTGTCAGTAATTTTTTGTTCAAGCACTTCCTTCGGTGTATTTTCTTTGTATTACTCTTTGATTTGCCACTCAGTTATATGCGTGCAAATTTGCTGCATTGCCCCTATGATGAATTTATCAAACTTTATGAAGTAACTCGTAATGCTAGATGCAAAGGGCGGGTGTTCGACCTGATGTTGTGAGCTATGCACTGCTCATTAATGCCTATGGGAAAGCTAGAAGAGAAGAAGAGGCTTTAGCTGTGTTTGAGGAGATGCTTGATGCTGGTGTCAGGTGTGATTTCCTAGAACTTTTGCAATCTGTGAACTCTTGACTTTTACCAGAAAGTGAAGAAGTCGTACAAACTATAGCTTCTTCATCTCCAACTCTTGTCAATGCTCTTATCCTGCGTAACAAACTACAATGATGTTTTTAACTGTTATTTTTCCATGTATGCATGGTCTGTTTTTTATATTTCTATAAATTCATCATTCAAATCACCTCTTCCCCTCACAAAATATGAAAACAAGTGGATCAAGTAGAAACAGGAGTTCAATTCTCTGACATAATCAATGAGAAAACACATTTATTGAACCAGAGATAGCATGCTTAATTGATTTATAACTCATGAAATTAATGGAACAGTTCATTGTCAAGATCTTCCCTCATGAAATTAGTGAAACAGAAAAACATAACTTTGATGATAAGTGATCAATATGGTAAAAAATGATAAGTTGATGATAGTCAAACTGCCAAAATGACCACAAATGCATCTGTTTCCAGGCCGACGCAGAAAGCATATAATATCTTGCTTGATGCATTTGCAATCTCTGGAATGGTGGAGCAAGCACGACTTGTCTTCAAGAGCATGAGAAGAGACAGGTGAAAACTTCTTACTCGTAAATCATATACTAATTACTTGCATTTCTCATGATTCTAGGTTTGTGCTCAATTGATTCACATACAACATGATTTCTTGCTGAATATATCTCAGAAATAGTTGCATGATAATGTGTATTAATGCTTGTAATATTGCTCGTGTTCATGGTGACTTTTTTGGTCGATGGCTTCAAAATTAAGTAACCCGTTGATCATGTAATTTTTATCCATTTCCTATGTTGAGTTTGTCAACATGAAACCTTAGTTTTACCTGGCAACCATAGGCAACTAAAGATATGGACTATCATCCCAGGAGTGACACTATTGAAAAATTGATTGTGATTATTCTTATTCTCCTACCATGCTGTAGATGTTCCCCGGATCTTTGTTCCTATACAACTATGTTATCTGCCTATGTCAATTCGTCTGATATGGATGGTGCCGAGAAGTTCTTCAAAAGGATAAAACAAGATGGATTTGAACCAAATGTCGTTACTCATGGAACTCTTATCAAAGGCTATGCCAAAGCAAACAACCTCGAGAAAATGATGGAGAAATACGAGGACATGCGTGTCAACGGCATTAAAGCCAATCCAACCATACTCACAACGATTATGGATGCATTTGGGAGGAACAAGGACTTCGGCAGTGCTGTTGTTTGGTTCAACGAGATGGTATCCAACGGCATTCCTCCTGATCAGAAAGCCAAGAATATTCTCCTGTCCTTAGCGAAAACTCTAGAAGAACAAACGGAAGCTAAACAACTCATCGACAATCTCTCTTTCAATCAGTTCTTGAACAATGTTGAAGACAATGAAGTTGACGACGACGACAACGATGATGCAAATGAGGGCAACACATTTGAAGATAGATATGATGAGTTAATGACTATCAGCAGCAGCTACCAAGGTAGCCAACATCTCGTAGAAGCTTATGACTTGTGAATTTTATGTTTTTTTTTCAAATTTCTACGTCAGTTTTATGAATATAATGCATATATATATATATTGTTAATCCCCTTCATCTGTATCCTCTTCCAGTGATTTTGTGTACTTGTGGTAGATGTCTTACGATCGTCCCCTACAGCTATTGGGAAAAGGTTTCTAAATTACCTCTGCAAAAAGTTGAGCCTGTCACAATAGGGAAAAATATTATTTTAATTTTAGTCCAATAATTATGCCCATTTTTGTTTAGATCCAGTAAATAAGTATGTCTAATTTTAATTTTAGTTTAATAATTATGCCCATTTTTGTTTAGGTCCAGTAACTTACGAAATTGCTTACTTTTAGTCCTCTGGCAGATTTTGGACAATTTTACTCCTATGCAACTTTTGAAAGGCAGTTTTAGTTCATATACACTCATAGGGGTAAAATTGTTCAAAAATCTGCCAAATGACTAAAAGTAAGCAATTTCGTAAGTTACTGGACCTAAACAAAAATGGACATAGTTATCGGACTAAAATTAAAATTAGGCATACTTAACGAACTAAAATAATATTTTTTCCATCACAATATAATATCAAATAGGAAAATAGATACTAAAATATTTAAATTACTGTGTGGTAATTAAAAGTATCCAAAAGTTTAATACTTAAATCAATATTTCAATTTTTTTGGTCAAACATAAAAATCGAAGAATAACACACATGATTAAAATGGCAAACTACTTACCATTAAAATTAAGTTATAACAAAATTTTATTGTCAATAAATAATTTATACACAACATATTAATATGAAAATATGATTTATAATACATAACAAATCATAAATAAGGATAACAAATATAATTACACATATCAAAGGCTTTTTACTACGGAGTAGAGGTTTTGAGACTTATAAAATATTTAAATTTTCTCATTTGCAATTAACGTGAGACGATTGGCGTACCACCAATACAATTATAACAAATGAGATGTTGGGTGAGACAAATAATTTTGAAAACTTTACAACGAATAAGAAACTCTATAAATAGAACATCTAACGAATCATTCCCGCGGAGAACTCTTTAGAGAAAAACGAGAATTTAGTGATACTTTGACCATTAAACTGTGGGATAATCAAATTTACTTTTTCTCAATTATTTTCTGTTTATATAAATTATTCGTGTCTTTTTTAGATAATTATATATAAATATTTTTATTTTTTGAAAAATTACATGTTTATTTCCCAAAATGTCAATATCAATACACAATTGATCCCTATTTTTTTAATTATTAAGAGCGATTTATGTAATCGTAGAAAAAAATATATAAATAATTTAGGGATGATTACACTCCTCTCTCCTAAGGTTTGGTATAATTACATATTATATAGTTTGAGAAATTACATCTAGCACCGTGAAATTTGCTTTCGTTAACAAGTAAGTCCATTTGTTAGTTAAAATTCATTGAATTTGCTAATATTAACAAAAAAAAAAACTGAAAAAAAAATTAATATTTACCCTCGATTGACTAATTACTGACTTATTGTAGATAAAAAAAAATTTCGAACTAAACCACCCTTATAACTGTGAAGATATACCTCTTCATATGCGTTAATGTGTGAAGACATTTGAGGGTAATCTGATCATAAAAAAAATTTTATTTGACCTGCAATCAGTGAGTAATAAGTCAATCAGGGGTCAATACAATTTTTTTTTTCTGATTATTTTTGTTAATATTATAAAATTGATGAATTTTGACAAACGAAGGAACTTATTTATTAGACAGAAACAAACCTTAGAAATACTAGAAATAATTTTCAAAACAAAAAAAAATTACATATAATTACATCAAGCCTCATATAAGGAAAGTGTAATTATTTCAATAATTTAAATAAACAAATCAGAGAACGTAAATATAATTATTCCCCAATTTTATTCAATGGGTAGAACCGACATCTCAACTTGTAATCATAATGTTTGGTTTTAATTTTGCTTCATCTCCGAGATGAGTCAAAATATGGACAATGTTTGCCTTGATTTGTTTTAGAAGTTTTGGTGGTGTTTTGAGATGTTTTGAAATAGTTTCTCATTTGTTTTTGTCAAAATAAGTCTACATTAATTATAGACCCTACAACTAAAAAATTTATATATATACTCGTACATATATATAAATATATATAAAAGATATATATAAAAGAGACATGATTTGACAATGAACAGTAATTTTTGTCTCCTATTAAACAACATCAAACATACCATACTTATTTTATATTATCTTCAAAAATAAATCTATATTATATATAATATGTATATATGAATGCATACACCTCTTCATATTCATTTTTAATATCCACTATGTTATACCCTTTTGTATCCCCCATTATGATTTGTAATTATAATGATTTATGGTGTATTTTGTAACCACATTTTTGTGGTCTATAAATACCACCATGTATTTCATTTGTATATAGTCTTTGGAGAGAATAAAGTGATTTTGGAGAGAAATACATATACATTTTACTTTATATTCTATTAGGAGTGATAGGCCAATAAACTTAGAATTTCTCTAAGTTTATAACACGTTATCAGCACGACGTTACGTTACGATCGATCAAGGTAAAATGTTAATTTTATTAGTATAATTTTTATTCTTTGTTCGTTTACCTCTACAATATCATAGTTACTTGTATCCTTGAATATTTCATAATAAAATATGAGTAATTATATTATATAATTCAATGTCTCCTGAAGTAGACATATATATATAAATTCTTGATTTTATCCCCTGAAGTGGATGTGATATTGCCTCCAGAAGCAGGCATACAATTCTTGATTTTATCCCCTGAAGTGGATATGTTCTATAAAATTTCATTGCTTCCTGAAGTAAGTAATGAGTTAAAATCATCTCCAGTAGTAGGTGAAATATTTTATACCAACTATGTGCAATATCATCCCTGAAGCGATGATAAGTATATGTTTAATTTTCTCACCACCTGAAGTGGTTTGAGATAATGGCTTGATCAAGAAGCCCGATGCTTCTTCGTTTATTTATTTGATTTCTGATAATTTTTCGATAACATAGTTTTGTTTCATATGCCCATGTATGTATTTTACATGTTTTGCTAGTATATGCAACAAAATTTATTTATTAAGAAAATGATTTGGCATGAATACCATTTAATTGCTATTTGTAACATTATAAGATTTAAGGCAAACATTTTATTTAATTCCATGTACACATGCCATTATAATTCATACTAATTACATGGTAACTTAATGTTAGTAATATTTCATGTCATTTTTACTTTATATCATATGTAATACATATTATTTTACTTTTATGTATATGTTGAATATTATGCTAAAAGTGCATATTAAACTTGTTGTAGCTTAATGGCCAATCTCACAAAATTGGATTTCGTTGCTCTTGATGTTTCTGGAAAAAACTACCTATCATGGGTTCTTGATGCCGAACTACATTTGGCAAGTAGCAAATTGGGAGAAACAATAAAAGAAAATACTGTTGCTTCTGAGCAAGACTGTGCTAAAGCAATGATTTTGCTTCGTCATCATCTTCATGAGAGCCTGAAGTCTCAATATTTAACAGTCAAAAGTCCTTTTCAACTCTGGAAGAGTTTAAAGGATCGATTTGACCATCAAAAGACTGTAATCTTACCACGTGCAAGATATGAGTGGATACAATTGCGACTGCAAGATTTCAAAACGATTGCTGAATATAATTCTGAAATGTTTCGAATTGTATCAAAGTTGAGGTTATGTGGAGAAGATGTGACGGATGAACAAATGTTGGAAAAAACATTTTCTACTTTTCATGCATCCAACCTTGTACTCCAGCAGCAGTACAGGGAACGTGGGTTCAAAACCTATTCAGAGTTGATTTCATGCATGCTTGTTGCAGAAGAAAATAATCAACTTTTGTTGAATAACCATCACACCCGACCCACTGGTTCCAAGCCACTTCCTGAAATTTCAGCAGCATTGCCTGAAGCAAATGCTACTTCTTCACGAAAGGGGCATGGTCGTTACCATGGCTCACCACGGGGCCATTCTTATGGTCGTGGTCGTGGCGGTCGCGGCCGTGGTCGTGGTCGCGGTAATGGTCGTGGTAATACATGGATTAATCCCAATATTCAAAAGAACAATAGGAACAAGGCAAAGAATCAACAAGAGAAAACTACAAATGAAGATTTTTGCTATAGATGTGGGATGTCTGGACATTGGTCCCGTACCTGTCGTACGGCACAACATCTGGTCAAATTATACCAGGCTTCTGTAAAAGCGAAAGGTAAAGAAGTTGAGACTAATTTTGTTGAGGCTGGAATCTCAGACAATACCCACATGGATGCTTCAGATTTTTTTCAGTCTATTGAAAATGAAGATAAAAATCTCCCTGAGCTGCCCCTACAGTTTGGTGACATTACTGAGGATTTTGACATGCTTGTTGATTAGATTTATCTCATGTCATTAGTATGTTTCTATTATTCAGTTACGTTTACTTTCATTGATAGGGTATTTCTTTAATCTTGTAATGTTTTTATATTTTATGAATGAAGTGTTTTTTTTACTTATTATATGTCTATTTCATTTATATAGAATGGATCAAGCCATTACAAATCTCAATGACAAGGAACATTGTCTTGTTGATAGTGCCACTACACATACAATTTTGAGAAACAAGAAATTTTTCTCAAGTTTGTTAATGACAAGAACAAATGTGAGTACTATTTCAGGAGTTAGTAATCTTATTGAAGGCTCCGGAAGAGCTACAATCTTGTTACCTGAAGGAACAAGATTACATATCAATGATGCCTTATATTCGAGTAAATCACAAAGGAACTTATTGAGTTTCAAGGATATTCGACAAAATGGTTTTCATATTGAAACCATGAATGAAAATGGTATCGAATATCTGTACCTTACAACATATAAAACTGGCCAGAAGCAAGTTTTAGAAAGAATGAGAACATATAGTTCTGGTTTATATGGCACATTGATAAGCTCCGTTGAAACACATAGTATCACTAACCCGAAGTTAGCTGATCAAAGTATTTTTACTTTGTGGCATGATAGACTTGGCCACCCAGGTAAAACAATGATGTATAGGATCATTGAAAATTCACATGGACACCCACTAAAGGACCTGAAGTTCCTTGTTAAAAGCAATTTCATATGTTCGGCTTGTTCTCTTGGAAAATTAATTACAAAGCCATCTATGACAAAAGTGAATGTAGAATCTCCTATGTTTCTTGAACGAATTCAAGGAGACATATGCGGGCCAATAACACCGTCATGTGGGCCATTTAAATACTTTATGGTGTTGATTGACGCATCAACACGTTGGTCACATATAAGCTTGTTGTCAACACGAAATGTTGCTTTTGCAAGACTGTTAGCCCAAATTATTAAATTGAGGGCTCATTTTCCTGATTATCCTATTAAAAGGATACGGCTAGATAATGCGGGAGAATTTACTTCTAAATCCTTCAATGATTATTGTCAATCAATTGGGATAGTTGTTGAGCATCCAGTTGCTCATGTACATACTCAAAACGGCCTGGCAGAGTCGTTAATTAAGCGGTTACAATTAATAGCTAGACCCTTATTGATGAGGTCAAAATTGCCTTCATCGGCATGGGGGCATGCAATTTTGCATGCAGCGGCTCTAATTCGTCTTAGACCTACCGCTTACCATAAATTTTCTCCATTACAATTGGTCTCCGGAAGAGAACCAAATATATCTCATTTAAAGGTGTTTGGTTGTGCGGTGTATGTCCCGATACCCCCTCCTCAACGAACTAAAATGGGGCCACAACGGAGATTGGGAATTTATGTTGGTTTTGAATCTCCCTCAATTATTAAGTACCTTGAACCAATGACCGGTGATCAATTCACTGCTAGGTACTTGGATTGTCAATTTAATGAGACAGTATTCCCGGCATTAGGGGGAGTAGATAAGGAGATTAAAAGGAAAGATATTGCATGGAATGCAACATCTATGTCTTTTATGGATCCACGGACAAATGATAGTGAACTTGAAGTTCAACGGATCATACATTTGCAAAGTGTTGCAAATAGGCTACCAGAAGCATTGATAGATACCAAAAAGGTCACAAAATCACATATTCCGGCTGAAAATGTTCCAGCTCGTTTAGAAGTCCCTGAAGCGATTTTTAATAAATCAAATGCATCTGAGTCACAAATACGCCGGAAGCGTGGTAGACCACTTGGCTCTAAAGATGCAAATCCTCGAAAGAGAAAGGAACATATCATCTCAATTAATCACGATGCTAATGTGACCACTAGTGTCTCTAAGGATAAAATCCCTGAAGCGGTTTTATCTGATGACTCCAAAAGCAATGAGCAAGATCTCGAGGACAGTTACGAGATGTCTATTAACTATGCTCATAACAGTTTAGGTTGGTATCGTAAAGAAATTGAAATGAATGATATTTTTGCCTATTCTGTAGCCGTCCAAATCATGGATGAAGATGAAAATGATCCTCAAACTATGGAGGAATGTAGACATCGAAATGATTGGAAAAGTTGGAAAAAGGCCATACAAGATGAGCTAGACTCGCTAAATAAGCGAGAAGTATTTGGACCTATAACTCCAACACCAAAAGGTGTCAAACCTGTTGGGTATAAGTGGGTGTTCATACGCAAGAGAAATGAACGAAATGAAGTTGTAAGGTACAAAGCTAGACTTGTGGCCCAAGGCTTTACTCAAAAGCCCGGAATTGATTTTACTGAAACATATTCACCTGTAGTGGATGCTACCACACTTAGATTTTTAATCAGTTTATCAGTAATTGAACAACTGCAAATGCAGCTTATGGATGTGGTAACTGCATATCTGTATGGGTCATTGGATACAGATATCTATATGAGAATCCCTGAAGGATTAAAATTGCCTGAAGTATTACAGTCAAATTCTTGTCATATGTACTCCATCAAATTGAAAAGGTCCTTGTACGGACTTAAACAATCAGGACGTATGTGGTACAATCGTCTTAGTGAGTACTTAATAAAGAAAGGATTTTGCCATAATCAAATAAGTCCATGTTTATTCATAAAGAGGACAGAGTCGGGATTTGTAATCATAGCTGTGTATGTTGATGATTTGAATATTATTGGATCTCCTGAAGAGATTCGACAAGCAGTTAATTACTTAAAAAGTGAGTTTGAGATGAAAGATTTAGGCACTACAAAGTATTGTCTCGGCCTGCAGTTCGAACATACTATGGGTGGAATTTTCATTCATCAATCGAACTATATAGAAAAAGTCCTTAAGCGTTTTCATATGGACAAAGCTCATCCATTGAGTACACCTATGGTAGTTCGATCGCTTGATGTTAATAAAGATCCATTTCGTCCTCCAGCACATAACGATGAGATTTTAGGTCCAGAAGTACCATATCTCAGTGCAATTGGTGCATTGATGTATCTTGCTAATAATACCCGACCAGATATAGCATTTTCTGTTAATCTACTAGCAAGATATAGTTCAACACCAACAAAGAGACACTGGAATGGTGTTAAACACGTTCTACGTTATTTACGTGGAACAAGTGACATGGGACTATATTTTGAAAGGCATGATGATGCCAAAACAACCAAATTAGTTGGTTATTCAGATGCAGGGTATTTATCTGATCCACATAAAGCTATATCTCAATCTGGTTATGTATTCATGTATGGTGGAACTGCTATTTCATGGCGTTCAACCAAACAGACTTTGGTAGCCACCTCATCAAATCATGCAGAATTAATTGCATTATACGAGGCTGGGCGTGAATGTGTATGGCTTAGGTCACTAATACATTATGTGCATGAATCATGTGGACTGGAATCAATCGAGAAGAGTCCCACAGTAATATATGAAGACAATGCAGCATGCATCGCCCAAATCAAGGATGGTTATATTAAAGGCGACAGAACCAAGCACATATTACCAAAATTTTTCTCCACTCACGAGCTTCAAGTGGAAGGCAAAGTTGATGTTAAACAAATTTCATCAAGTCAGAACTTAGCAGATTTGTTTACGAAGGCGTTACCAACAAAGGTGTTCAAACAACTCGTACGTAATATTGGCATGCGACACCTGAAAGATATCTGCTTCAATTGAGGGGGAGATTATACAACTGTACTCTTTTCCTTAGCCTTGGTTTTTATCCCATTGGGTTTTTTCAGGCAAGGTTTTTAACGAGGCAGGATGTATATAATAAAGAGGTATGCATTCAAGGGGGAGTATTATATATAATATGTATATATGAATGCATACACCTCTTCATATTCATTTTTAATATCCACTATGTTATACCCTTTTGTATCCCCCATTATGATTTGTAATTATAATGATTTATGGTGTATTTTGTAACCACATTTTTGTGGTCTATAAATACCACCATGTATTTCATTTGTATATAGTCTTTGGAGAGAATAATAAAGTGATTTTGGAGAGAAATACATATACATTTTACTTTATATTCTATTAGGAGTGATAGGCCAATAAACTTAGAATTTCTCTAATTACTTTAACATTCACACTATTTGTAACACATACTTATTTATCTTTGTTTTTCTCTTTCTATCTCCGCAAAACACATAAAAACAAGTTAAAAATGAAACCAAACATAACGAATATTTGTCTTCCCGAGAAATATTGGAAACCGTTGAAAGTGGACATATATATATATATGTATTAACTATTACTTTTGGTGTTGAACTCTTTTGGAAAATGATGTTTGAGTGTACGGTGAGTAATTAAGTAGGCATCTTATATTATTGTCAATTAAATATTTGATGGTTGAAGTGAATAATATCATATCATTCTGAACTTCAGATTAACAATTTTTAAAGTAAATTAGTCGTCTTCTTATGATGTTTGATGTAATTACACAGAAAAGTCATACAATTTGAAAGATAATATTTAATAATTTATACATTTGTTTTCCTCTAATAAATAGATTTGTTTTTATTAATCAGAACTCATAAAATTATATTTACTTTGGATTGACTTGCTATTGACTAATTACAGGCCAAATTATTTTTTCGGAATCAAACTACTCTTACACATCTTCGCATAAGTTAATGCATGTGATTAGGTGTATCTTCACACTTATTAGAGTGGTTTGATAAAAAAAATTTGTTTGAGCTGTAATAAATAAGTAATAAACCAATTGATGTAAGATGGGTTTTTTTCAGTATTTTTTTTTGCTAATATCAATCAATTTCATGAAATTTGACTACCGAAGAATCTATTTATTGGATGAAAATAAATGTTAGAGACGCCGATGTAATTTTCTAAATCACAAAGGGTTCACGTATGATTACACCAAACCTCATAGGACGGTATAGTTATCCCCCCAAAATTTTTTTTTTTGAGTTTTGATATGTGATATATTTTAACCTTACCCCATGCATGCATAAGAAGTCAAAAATATATGTATCTAGAAAATTGATTCTTTCATTTATCAACAATTGCTTTTTATCTAGTAGCTATAATTCATATAACAATATTTGATTATAATTACAATCTTTTAACTTTATATGTATACTGATACAATCCAAAAAAACTTGACCTAAAAGAGGTTATGAAGTCTAAAGCTAAACTTATCAGCCCAAGAAGAAGGCATCCCACTGAAATGGCTACAGACTTGACCCAAGAAGGAGACCTAGTAAAACGCTTTTCAAATCGGAGGCCCACATTCAAGGCCAAATTAGGACAGCCCAGGAAAAGGAAGGTGCCCCCACAACTCATGACTCTTCAACCTAAACGAATTCCCCACAGAATAAGAGTCCTACATGTAAGGAGTCCTCACCTAGGCAAAGACGTATTGTTTAGCTAATCAGTTGAATATAAAACCAAGTCAAGCCTTATCCACACATATTTTGACCCTTTCTTCTAAGGATAAAGAAGGTATGCAGAGTCCCAGCAGAAGGGAAATGGGGACACCTTCCAGAATCTGGAAAACTGCTCTGTGTTCCTACTTTTTCCTTCAAATTGCACTCTTTGAAGATCTGGGAGTAGGGGTCCCCCCAGCACGGCCTCCCAAGACATGATCACGTATAAGCTTGCTAAACATGATGTTTTCTGCCAATACAAAGAAGAAAGTTATTATCCAAGGATATACAAGGAAAATACATATCAACAAAAAGAAAATAAAGAGATACCCAAGGAATCTTCCAAGGGTTCTGTTTGAGGGGCCAGGCCAAAATTCCCTAACAATCTTTCATCAATAAGATACCAGCGATTATAAAGGGTCTCATTTAACATGGCCAACAGAGAAGATAAAGCAACTATTCTCGCCCCCATATGCACAAGAGGCGGGGTTCCTTGAACCCATTAAATGGGGAAAGACCAAGCATGGGGGGGATGACGTATAAATAGCTATTTTTTTTTAGTATTTTTGGGGATTCGAAGTAGGCAAGAAGGACACTCCTTTGCAAGGAATAAAATAAAAGAAACTCATCTTAAGGCCATAACACTTAGCAAAAACATGTGCCGTTATAGGGGACCCATGAAATAAAAAAACATAAAAGAACCGGCCAAGATTCTAAAAGAATTGGGGACTAGTTGGTCAATGGAACCTGAAAAAAGACGAGCAACCTCGGAACAAAAAGGGGGATGGGAAAACGCAAATCTGAATGCAGTTGGGCAGAGAAAAACACAAGCACTTTGGGGGCGGATGAAATGGATGGCTCGTGGAGAAAGGGGTATAAAAAGTAAAAGAAGACGAGCTATGAAACTCTTGAAGAAGTTGATCTATGGAAGAAATTTTCAGAGTAGAGAACCCCTAGTCTATCGGTGACTAAGGCATCTTATCCTCCTCTTACTCCTCCTTCTTGGGGATTTCTTCTCCTCCTCCTCAAGAGGAGACCCAAGCACTTTGTCTTCCCCAAGAGAAGACCTAGACACCCTGTCTTCCTCAAGAGAAGACCCAGACATCCCTTCTTCCCCGAAAGGAGATCTGGGCCCCTTCTCTTCTCCCTCATTTTTCCCTGCCTCCTCCCTAGAGTCCTCATCTATTAGTCGCCAGGCAACAGTCGTAGCCTACTATAAGCTCCTCCTCCAGCAACAGATAAATCGGGCCAAGATGGGGCTAGCCCTCCTTGAAGTGACTCCAAAGGGAACATCGCTCAAAAATGTTCCCTTGATGAAACAAACGAATTCACTGGAAGAAGAAATGGAGAAAGACAAGTTCGGAAGATTAAGAAAGGTAAAGGATACTTATTGAGATGGAGAGGGAAAATCCTCGTTCTTCAAAAAAGGAATTTATGGAGGGGAGATGAAGAGTGAAGATGGGTTACACCCTGGTAGAGATCATGGACGATGGGAGTTAAGCACACATTTTGCTTATAACTGCCTTGGAGTGGGGGGGGGGGTTACCAAAACGCCACACCCCATGCAGCAGATAATTATGACCATCACATCAACTGAGAAAAAGTGAAGATCCGCTTCCCTAAGTTGTAGAAAGTAGCAGAGGCAAACAAGCGACAAAGATTTCAAAGGAGGATCCCCTTTCTAATGCTACAAGGGCTCCTACTCTAAGGAGTTAGGGGACACCCTTCCTCCTTAGAGTGGAGGAGACTAAATAACGTGTACGGTCCAAAAATTCTATGCTGAAAAGGGATTATGGAGTCCAAACTAAGCCTATCAGCCCAAGAAAAAAGCAACCCACTAGAATGACTATGGACCTGACCCAAGAAGGAGACCTGGTAAAACGCTTTTCAAATGGAGACTCACATTCAAAGCCCAACTAGGAAGCCCAAAGAAAGGAAGCGCCCCCACTACTCGGGACTCTTCAACCTAAATGGGTTCCCCACAGAATAGGAGTACTCAAGTGCAAGGAATCCTTCCCTAGGCAAAGACGTGTTGTTGAGCTGATCAGTTGAAGATAACCAACTCAAGCCTCAGCCACACGTATTTTGACCCTTTCTTCTGAGGATAAAGGAGGTGGCAGAGTCCCAACAGAGAGGGACGCACCCTTTATATATACAGGTTCAGTCCATCAACGGGGACACTTTCCAAAATTTGAAAAACTGCTATCTATTCTTGCTTTTTCCTTCGTATAGCACTCTGATCATAATTTTGCCTACGAATTTCTTACTTATATCTCAATTTCTCATTATAATTTATTTTTTACGATTATTTATTCCTAAATTTGATACTAACTTGACGTCAGAGTGCTAACGTGTTATTTTACAAATTTTATTTTTCAAGTTCTTTTGCTTGATCGGCCCAAGTCCATCATTAAGGTCTAAGCTCGTTGGATCAGTGTTAAAATCACACGCATCATATATCATATTTACCCCCTTACAAGTATAGAAATTAGAATATTGCAGAGCAATACTGACGAGGGATGAAATTGAAAGTTTATGTAATAAATATTTTTATTAATCTCAGTATTTTCATCCAAACTTTAACAATAGGTATAGTTGTAAATGAAAAGTTCTCTAAAAGAGTGCAACTACAAGTGTCTTTTAACGGCCAATATATTATACATTTATCTATTACTTTCACCTATGTTAGTTACTTGATCCATTTTTAATCGTATATTGACTTTTTATTTTAAAATATATGTACTATCTATTTAATTATAGGAAAAAATATAAATAATCCTCATGTGATATTACAAATGAGCAAATGATTCCTATAGAAAAAAATAGCAATTCACCTCCCTGTGTTTTCTACAATACAATAATTTACCTCCCTGTTTTTTAAAAATAAAGCAATTTACCTTCTTAGATATGGAAGTAAAATTGCTTTATTTTTAAAAACATACGAGAATAAATTGACATTTTTTTCATAAATAATAATTCACTCATTTATAATATTACGTGAGTGTAAATTATTATTCACCCTTTAATCATATATGTGCAATATTGTGGGCCATGGTGACTAATGCATATATATTTTGAGATAAAGCATTCCATCATTCATTCATAGAATCAGCCACAAGCAGAAGAAGTGACAACACATTTTTTAGCCTTTCCTCCAAAGGTTTTCCATAGGACACCCCAAAACAGCTAGCTACCTACAATTATTGACTAAAACACCCCCAATAATTGATAAAAAAAAAATAATTGATTTTTTTCTTCCAAACATTCAATTTATATCATGTATTAAAATATGATATAATTATGACAAAAGATAATTAACATTAATAATAAAATATCAGGTGGCCCTCATATTTATCACTAAAATTATATATAAAGTGATAATAAATTTAATTAGGGGCAGTATTTGCAAAAACTTTTGCGTTTAGAAAGGTGATGTTTGTAGAAAAAGTTAAAAGTTGTAGTAGAATAGCGAGTAGTATTTGAAAAAAAAAAATGAAAAACAGATAAAAGCTAATTTGATAGTGTTTGGAGATTAATCACTTTTAAGATGAACTTAATTAATTAAAAATCATTTTGTCCCTATCTAGGAAAAAGATACTATGTTTTGCTTATTATTTTACTCGTTGTTCGTCAATAAATAATTATTTTTCACAAAAAATAATAAATTTTATTTTGATTAGTATATTTTATATTTATATTTTAAAAATTATTTAATTTAATAATTCTCCCATTATGTAATATAATTGTTGATTCATACACAATAATTAAACTTGCATGATTGCAAACAAAAAAAAATCTAATCATTTTATTAATTAGTCAAATAATAATATGCGAACGAAATAATATAATTAAATGATATAGTAAATAAAATATAAAAAAAGTTTAAAATATTAAATATATGAAATGTAAATTTGATTTAAATTATTCAGATTATTGAAAACTGCAATATCAACTTTATATCTACAATTTCAAAAATAAATTATAAACAGTAAAATTGAATTAAGATTATCATAATAACGGTAAAACAGTCAAAATTAAAGTTAGATTTATTTACAAAAAGCCAAAACACTTCTAACTTTTGCCTTAAAAGCGTTCTTTTAGCTATTTCAAAAGCAGAAACTGGTATTCCAAATACTTCAAAAGTGCTTTTTTAAAATCAGAAGCTGAAAAATATTTTTCTAAAGCGCCCGCAAACACTCCCTTTATCATATTCCTAAAGCGAAGAATTGGTGAACTGGATTTGATCCTCTTTAAAAAAGAAAAAAAAAATAAATAGCTTTTTTATAGTATAATTTTAAAAACTTATTAGAGCAAGAAATTTCGATATGGTTTTACTATTAATAATTAATGACAAATATAAATGAATATAGTGATGATTATATTTATTTTTTATTGAGTTATCATTATACACTTAATTATTTATTATGTCAATTTTATGTATGATTTTTACTATTAAAACTATCAAAAATTATTATAATTACAATTAAGTACTTATCAACTTTCCGCTAAAACTAAATTAAAAATTACAAATTTCTCCTCGCCAACTTTTGCAGTTCATCGATAACATTTTTTTTCACTTTTATTTTTACATATTCACAATTTTCACTATAATTAAACGTACTAATTATTTCTTCTATAATTTATTCCCATCATAAAAGTAGAAATTATTGTGCGCAAACTCTCACTGGATCTAATGTTAATATTATCACTTTTGTTTTTGTTATTATATATTATTTTTTCTTGTAGTATGCATGCAATCATTGAAATATAATTTACCTGCAATATTTTTTTATTAATTTTCCCACATTATTTGAAAGAACTCAAAATTAAATAAAATCAAGTCAAATGTTTTTCTTTGAGCTTTTTGAAGTTGTGATGGTGCATATTTTATGTAGATTATTTTATTATAGAAAAAATATTATTTTAATTCGCTAAGTATGCCTAATTTTAATTTTAGTTCGATAACTATGTCCATTTTTGTTTAGGTCTAGTAACTTACGAAATTGCTTACTTTTAGTCATTTGGCAGATTTTCGAACAACTTTACCCCTATACAACTTTTGAAAGACAGTTTTAGTCCATATGCACGCATAGGGGTAAAATTATCCGAAAATTTGCCAGAGGACTAAAAGTAAGCAATTTCGTAAGTTACTGGTCCTAAACAAGAATGAACATAGTTATCGGATTGAAATTAAAATTAGACATATTTAGCGAACTAAAATAATACTTTTCTCTTTTATTATTAAATAATTATTATTTTAGAGTGGATTTTGAATGGCAGATTCCCATAAACACAAATACGACAAGCCATATGTACGTGGCGCACAGCTTTCGCAGCAATGCATCGCATATTCCTCGGAATGTACTTTTATCCTCTTTGCACTTCATGAAAAGTTGGTCTCCTAATCTTTTTAAATTGTACCAATCATAAAGTAAATGTGATGTATCTGTATTTTACATTCATAAATAACAATTAATAATATTATTGTATTAATTTTTTATAAAGTAAAAAATTCCCGTAAACAAATAAAATAACTAACTTATTCAACTTTTAAAATTTTATATTAATTGATAAATTATTTTTTTTAATATGGTGTATTAATTTATATATTTTATTCTTATATAATATATTTTCAGATACGGAATATTATTTTATTATATGTACGCATGAATGACGTATCATGACAACTAGTAAAAATAATAAATGAATTCTGATTAGATCTGGGTTTATACTGATTCCATGGTTTTTTAAATTAGGTCTTCCGATGGGCTTTTAGTCTTAATATTCTGGACTCGAACCCAACTTAGTATATAAACCAACACGTCACAGTTAAAAAAATAAATAAATAAATTTGGAATACCAATTGAATTATTTTAATTATTTACTTACCAAAACTATATACATAAATAAAAAAACTCAAGCAATAAAATAAATTTTACATTAATAGTATGATATATGAACTTATATTTCTTCTTCACTTCAATAATTATTATAATTCAAACACAACATTATAAAATGACATAAAATTCTTCTTATTACACCAAAAGAATTTCTTTCCTTGGGATTCTTTTAATTACGTGGAAGAAATCACTGTGTTTTTCATCTACATAATATTTAATTTGAAATTCTATTATTATACATTAAAAAAATTATATAAAAAATTAAAAAATTATTTTTTTTTAAAAAAATTGATACTACTATCTTTAAAAGTTGGGGTTAGTATAAATTAATAATATAATACTGTAATAAAAAATAATATTAGTACTGAGAAAATATCAAGCTACAGTCTTAAAATTGTCACTAAGAATATATATTACATGACAATTATTTCGATCTTTTCACAATATAATTATTCGTAACAATTATTTATAAAGTTGTCACTAAAACTATACATTACATGATAATTATTTCAATTTTCTCATAATATAATTATTAGTGATAATTATTTATAAAGTTTAATATTTGTACAATCTTTTTGTCACAATGCTTATTAATATGACAACTTTACAAAATAGTGTCTATTAAAATTTAAAACTACAAATTTATAATTATGAAAAAATAAAAAAAATATTAATATCTTTGTTTCTTTTATGTTAGACATCAAGAAATTGTATGAGCGGTTGTTGCCGTATCAGTATATGTAAACTCAAATACCAGTTCAAAATATAAATATTTTCAAAAATCAACCAATACAGTAAACAAATAAAAAAACACTATTATTAAAAATAGACTATCATTCATATGACTCGAACTCATAAATTTGTAGTCTTATCATTTAAGGAAGACATCAGTTTGAGAGCTTGTATTTCCCAACGCATTTACTAATGATATCGCAAGCAACCCCTTGTGATATCGCAAATGTACAAATTACCCCATATAAAAAAATAAATAGCGATTTATCTCTTCGTATTTTTTAAAATACAACAATTTACCTCCTATGATTTTTTAAATGAAGCAATTTATCTCTCTGTATAAGGAGGTACATTGCATTATTTTAAAAAGTATAGTGGGTAAGTTGCTGTATTTTTTCATAAGGGGTGATGTACTAATTTTCAATATTATGGGCGTAAATTGCTATTTAACCCTTTAAAAAGTAGTTGATTTAAATGATTAACGATTTTAAAATAAAAAGTGAAGAATAAAACTAAAAACGTAAACGCTTGTTATTAAAGTAAAGATTGTCAATAAGTTGATAGAATAAACCCAAGAGCACCTACACAAGCATATACCTTTTCTCACTTTTCCGGATTCTCTCTCATTAGCTATAAATAACCACCCAAACCATTCAAACTGTTCCTTCCCAACTCCAAATTCATTCAAATCATCTTTATCTCTGAATCCCAAAAGTGAAAAGGGATAATAGCATCAAACCAACCCCACCCAGCTTGGGATTTTAATTAATTTCAAGAAAAACAGAAAATGATGATGAAGTTCGATCAGCAAGAAGAAGAAAACGGTAGCGGAAATGGTGGGCTGTGCAGGATTATAGAGGAGGTGCCGCCGCCGCCGCAGCTGAAGCTGTCGTTTCTTTGCCAGAGGTATGAGGAGGGTGGCGGTGAGCTCTTCACTCCGCCGTTGAACTTTGCTATGGTGGACAATGGTATTTTCAGGTCGGGGTTTCCGGACTCTGCCAACTTCTCCTTTCTTAAAACCCTCAATCTCCGCTCCATCATGTAAGTTCAACTCATACTCTCTCTCTCTCTATATATATATATGTATATGTTTGTTCAAGTTTGCTGTTTAGTTTTCTGTTTGCTAAATTCTAGGCAACACGCAGTTCAAAGGTGTCAGTATGTGCTTTTGTAGTTTCTTTATGGGAAATTCTATGCAACAACACCGTTCGAAGGTGTAGATGCGCTTGCTTGTGCGTCTATGTCTTTGTCATTGTGCATTTTGCGTCTGTGTTGTTGTATGTGTTATGTGTGAGAGAGACAGACACATAGCAACACATTTTAGCATTTCTTTCTGTGTGTTATAGTGTGTGAGTGTGTGAGAAAGAGAGTTCTGACGAACTTTAAATAAGGTTGCTAATTTGGATTTATTTGAGTGCAGATATTTGTGTCCAGAGCCGTACCCGGATGCTAATGTTGAGTTTCTCAGATTAAATGGGATTCAGTTGTTTCAATTCGGGATTGAGGGATATAAAGTAAGTCAACATTTTTCATGTCTCAATTAATACTTCCATCATCGACAGGTTGTTGGTCCAGTGAGCTATCTTGCTAATGCGAAAATTTAGAGCCAAGCTTGTTAGGAGGGGGTTTAACTCTTTCACTTTCGTCCCGAACATGAATAATTTTTATCTCCAATGTGGGATGAAAACACTTTGTGGTGGAGAACAGAAAACACTACAAATTGCAATTTTAGGGACTCTTCTCTGATCACGGACAAGTTAATGGTGTTTGCAATAGCTTTTGCTCTTGACGCCGGAATAAGTTGTAAAGAAAATTATAAGTTTAGGGTTCAAAACCTTAGATGTCAAACTTGTTGTGATGGGTTTAACTCTTTCGTCCATGTTCCGGGATTAGTTTAATATCCAATATGGGATAAAACACTTCCGAAAAAAAAAAAATAACAGAATGAGACCAATGTAACCAAACGTCGTGCATCAAATCCACGAGTGTTGAGCCTTCGTCCCTTGATTACCATTCTGTTATGGAAGATCTTGAAGCACTTTTCCTTGTCATTTATTGTAAACTTTTACCATTGAACTTTTTGGGCTCCCAGATGGCATTTAGCTAAGTGATTAATGTGAATTAGAATGGGATTAAGGAAGTTTACTTCAACATGACAAAGTAGAAGGTATGTTCTTCACAGGATGTAATCTCTGGTTGAAAGTCATCGAAGATTCTAATTGCAGAAAAATGTTCTAAATTGCGAAACATGACTTCAATAATGTTTGGGTGCGGTTATAGGCTTACTAATTATAAGATTGCTATTATTGACATTTTATAAGCTCTACCATATATATTATGATGTCCAAATATTTAATAATATATTTTTAAAATGAGGTCCAACGTTTTATCAGTTTATGTAGCTTCTATAGGAGTTGTAGAGAACGGCAAGAACTCTCAATTAGGTGATCATGATGAGGAGGACAGATTGATTTCACTTTTGCTTTTCCAAGAGCTAAAAACTCTGCATATGTTTGTTTTATCCTTCATCTAACACAGAAAACACACGAACCGGACACATTGTGTCCTATTATGACCTACTCTATCTTAACTATGACAACATAAGGAATAAATCTGTTTGATACTTATTATTCCTCGTCTGTGGATGAAAAGATTACTACATAGATATGCTTGCATTTTCTCATGCTTGTTTTGAGCTACCAAAAATCGATTATATTATTTGTTTCGTAAAGAGAGATTTACTGCAACCTATAGCCGCATTGCTGCTTCCAGTTTAATTGTTAATATTCTCAATAGCTGTCATACTAAGAACATTGATATATGAATTTGGCATTCCGTAATTTGCTAAATTCATGGTTCTTGGATGGACTTCCGTTTTCAAAATCTGTATGTACAGGAACCCTTTGTGAATATCCCAGAGGATAAAATCAGCGAAGCGTTGAAAGTCACCATAGGTATGTTTCTTTCTTAACTTCCATTTCTTATTTCTGGAAAAACCATACATGAATCTTGATCATGAAATTTGTTTGACATAAACTTTATTCGATCTGATATTTGTCAAGTTTAGATGTGAAGAATCATCCTTTACTGATTCACTGCAAACGAGGAAAGGTATACGGTATTTTATTCTCGATAACTTTTGCCAGCTACCCACTTATTTCATTTCAATATTAAACTTGACCTTGGATTTTACGCATGCATGGTTGTTCAGCACCGAACAGGTTGCCTTGTGGGCTGCTTGAGGAAACTGCAGAGATGGTGCCTGACGTCCGTTTTTGACGAGTACCAGCGCTTTGCTACGGTCAAAGCTAGAGTTTCGGATCAGAGGTTTATGGAGCTGTTCGATGTCTCCTCCTTCAAGAACTTGCCCCACTCGTTCTCAATCTCAAAGAGGTATAATCAGTAAAACTTGCATGTAATTTAGGTTGTCTGCTCGGTGACTGAATAAACTCGGAGACAAATAACAATTCTTGCGAACACATTGAAGAAATGGAAAGGAGCAACGAGAGTGTAGCGCCGTTTCTTGCTAAGGCAGTCCCTGACCTTGCTCGGCCAGTCGCTAAGAAGATCTCCATCTTAATTTGCCACGTCGATAGATGTTTAGGATTCCTCAACTTCTGGAATCCAGTCGGAGGCGGTTTTTCAAGTGCAGAAAGGTTGTTTTTGATTGGTAGGGAGGTTGTAGCTCTTTCTCTAAGGGGTCGATTGTCAGAAAAAGTTATTTGTTCATGCTCGAGGGAAAATAAAAATTTATATAGAAACAGTATATATCAATCGCTCGTAAAATCATTCGATTTTTGGTTTTGCCATTGCTTGTCTGGTCTTGTCCTAGTTTTTGCAGCTAACATTGTCGAAAAGCAAGCATGATTTTACGGATTTATGTTGTAGTTTTGCGCAACGTTGGGTAGTTGAATTAGTTGTGTAGGATGTTTTGTAGAATTTGGAATTTGGACAGCCGAATACATTTTCTTGAAGAAGTAAAGTGAAGGGGCAAATGTGCTCGCGTTCTTGATTATATACAGTATTGTACTTAAAGCAAGTAGGACAAGGGGTTGGACTCAAACTCATGTACATACATTGTGGTCCTAATTGCAAACTTAGTTCTTTTTAAGGACTAGTCAGCAACTTTTTGTGATTAAAATCAATGTTCTATACGTACAAAGGGCATATATTAGAGTTGCCAGCTTTCGTCGTAAACAGGGGTTATCTTATTTTCACCCTCTTGTAGTCTTGTTTACAAAGCAATTGCAAAATCGTCCAACTTTTTTTCAATTTTGCCAATATTGTCCTTCTGCCAGCATTCCGACGACCATTTTAAGCCAAAATTTGTCAAATCTTATATTTGTAGAAAATACCCCTGAAATTAAGGGAAAAATTGCAAGTAATCTCACTGTTATATTACAAATGAGTAAATTATTCTCTATAAAAAAAATAGTAATTTACCCCCTTATGTTGTTTAAAAGGTTAAATACATTTTGCATCCTTAAATTATGCATAAAGTGAACTTACACCCTTAAACTATAAAATATAACAAAATAGCCCTGGTAATATGGACCAACCTTTTAATGACGATAATGACCTTATTATTTGCACCGCTAAAATACGTCTATTATAATCATTCTTCTATACATAATTTGAATTCTTATAAAAATAAAATACCATCCAAAATTTATGATTTTTATTGTAAAATATAGAGTTTGTATAAAATCTATAAATTTGCAATCATTATATTTTTTATATAACTGGTAAAACATTTACATAATTTTTGCTTGATTTTTTGTAAAATGATAAATTATTAATATAATTTTAAAATATTGCATCCAATATATATATATTGAAAACATTTGTCAAAAGTAAATTATGTCACTACATTGAAAACCACCAACCACCACTACAAAAGAAAAAAAAAAAAAAAGAGTTTTTGCTACACTGTAAATGACTACGGCTTAAAAATCATAATAAATCAATATTATTAACCACAGTTAAATAAAAATGAAGTAAACCACAATGAATCAATATTTAGTATGATTTTTAGCCATAGCCAAAACATATGTCATGATTTTTACCATGACTAATGTTTTGGCCACACCTGCAGAAACAACAGATAATGACCGTTGCAAAGTCGTGGTTGATTTTTATTTGCCACAATTAACTATAACAAAAAATCATATATTTTCTAGGGCAGTCCAAAAAATACATATTCAAACCTTCCGTACATTGAATAACACAAACTAATATTAATAAACTAATTCAAATAAATAATAACTAACTACTTTGTAAATAATTAAATTTGCAAGTTCTATTGTCGTGACAAATTCCGTATGAAAATTCTTAGAAAAGTAGGCGGGCAATTTGGATCGCTGATGTCCACCCAATCATATTTCATGATCCCTTGCAGCTATATTACAAATTAAACTTCATCTTCTTAAATCAATAAAATTGTTGGCCAAAATTATATTTCGTTTTGTCTAATTTTAGGTCATTAGCACCTTTTGTTCTATAACTCAATTTATATATTTAGTCATTTTTCTTGACAAATTTAGTACTGAACATCTCACATTTAGTTTTTTTTTTTGACAAATTTAGTCATGTCTTCATAATTTTGGTCTTTTTCACATTATAATAGATTTTATCTTTGGTCCTGTAACTATAGGTCGCTAGGACAAAAATTGTCAATACAGGACTTAATTTGCCAGAAATGGACCAAATTTGAGATGTTTTGGACTAAATTCGTCAAAAAAAAAAAAAAAAAAAAACTAAGTATATAAACGGAGTAAGTTATAGGATTAAAAATGCTAATGGTCTAAAGTTACATGACTAAAAATATAATTTTGCCAAATTGTTGCCCAAATTTAGAATAATATACTAATACTAATATACAAATATTACATACAACATTTCACACATCAGAAAAACACTGAGCACACTTATGAAATCAAACCCTAAACAATATATTACGCTGCAGGGCTGGCCACGCACGCGTGCGCTGCACACGCAAAATATTTCCTGCTACTGTGACACCCAAGTTTTGAACATGGTTTGCAGATTAAAATGCAACACAACATATTTTCTATCTAATAATCATACATAAAAAAATGTAAATTATGCTTTAATCAAAATTAAAATAACCATCTACATCACATAAAGCATACTATATCATACATAACATTACATAAACGATAGCCACGAGTTCCGAACCAGGCTCTGATACCACTGAGAGAATTAGTATGGTCTGGAATTTGTCAAGAATACAATGGAAGCATGAAAATAAGCATATTTAAATTTTACACTGAAAAGGGAACTAGTCCCTCAATTCCAGGCATTTGGCAGCATAAAACAAACTTGAAATAAATAAGTGGCTATGGTAACATAGATTGGCCGAAATATAATCACGAAATTTTACCTTTCCAATTTGAAGACTTTTTTCAAATTTTCCTCTTCCAACCATGTGCTCACGTAAAGATCAACAAGATCTCCTCTACGTTGAACACACGCCACAACACACAAGGTGGTCTATACCAAACCTTGCCAAAGATTAAGTTTATATCGTATAAGAGATTTGATTATACTATTAACTTAGTATATCAAACTCAAGAGGACCTTGCTCTACCTTGAAATTAGTTCAAGAAGAATAAGAATAGAGAGAAAAGAGAGGGAGAAGAGAGGTAAGGATGATAAGTTGTGAGATGAGTATTGTCTTTTGTATCACATACAAATAATATATACACAATCCTATACACTATATACACACACAAGAGACATTTCATGTACTTGTTGTATGTATACGTATCTGTATGCATGTCAAGTCAAAAATAGGTACAATGTGTGTTCCCATAATACACTACCTACTGGTACCATAAGTACTCAAGCAATAACTTTCTCATTATTACAACCTTATATATATATATGTATATCCTATATATACATATATTCAAGCTAGGGATACATATAAATATATATATATATATTCAAGTTAGGGCTACATATATATATATATATCCTATTGGGCTTAATTCAAAAATAAATTAAACCTATAGGCTTGGGTCTCTATAGAATCAATCCAATCAATTCTTAAAAGTCCAAATGGAATTTATTTGATCTTATCAAACAAATCCTAGCCCATAACCCAATTAATTAATCCATCAAATAATTGAGCGTAACCCGGTATATTTAATCTCATTAAATTACCAAGTCAAAACTCTAATTAATTGATCCTATTAATTAATTCATCCGATTAAATTAAAATTGGTCTTAAAAAATAAATTAAACCTAACCCAAATTTAGTTAATCTCATTAATTAAATCTTGGACTTCCCATCGCATGGATTCTCCCATTTAAATGGTCATATCATTTAATCTCTCGAATTAATTTAAAGTCTTCTAGGATTAATTCATAATGAATTCTACTACTTCCTTGAGTTGTATTTTTAATCCATTTGTCATTGAAACAAATGCATGTGATAAGGGACTTGGAGTTGTCATCATGCAAGAAAGTAGACTTATTGCATGCTTTAGCAACGCACTAAGAATCAATAATTGGGGTCTTTCTGTGCATGAGAAAGAGTTCTTGCTATCCTCATGGAAGTATCAAATGAAAACATTACCTAGTGAGGAATCATTTTATGACAACAACAGACTAACAGAGTTTGAAGCATATCTTGGAACACAAAGTGGATAATGTACTTCAACAGAAATGGATCTCCAAGCTTATGGAATTGACTAAGAGGTTTAGTATAAAAGGGTGGTGACAACAAGGCTGCAGATGCCTTATCCAAAAGAGAGTATACACTAGGATTTTGATGAAGGAGGACAAGATTTGTAAAGGGAACAAAACTGAGATGAGATAAACAAAAGATTATTAATGCCTTATATGATTCAGCTTTCGGAGGTTACTTAGGCATCAGTGGTTCTTATTAAAGAGTTATAAGCATTTTCACTTGGTCTAAGCTAAATGAGGAAGTGATTGAGTGGGTAAGGATTTGTGATGTTTGCCAGAAATCTAAAAATAAGCATGTCCTATACCCAGCCTTCTACAATCCTTATAGATCCTTGTTCAGGCCTGGTCTCATACCAGAATAAATTTTATAGAAAGTTCACCCAAAATCTGATGGTAAGGAATTTATTTTGGTTGTGGTAGATTGGCTAACCAAGTTTGTTCATTTCATTGCTTTATCTCAACCTTTACTGTTGAGCATGTTGCAAGGGTCTTTTTGAGTCACATTTATAAATTGCATAGATTTCCAATTAATATTGTCATAGATCGAGACAATAGGTGTTTTATGCCGGAACATTTCAAAGGACCGGGGACCAACCTTAGGCTATCTACAACTTATCACCCCCAATCTGATGGGCAAACTAAATGTGTGAATCAACGTTTGGACAATTATTTGTGTTGCATGTGCCGTCTTCATCCAATGTGGGTGGATTATTACAACATAGTAACATAATTTCCAGAATCCATTATTCAGGACCCTCAAGGACAAGGGTCTCAAAATCAAGTGGAAATGTTGCAGCTTTAGCTGTAAGAAGAAGACAACTTCATCAAGAGCAATCA
Organism: Sesamum indicum; assembly: GCF_026168435.1. NCBI lineage: Eukaryota > Viridiplantae > Streptophyta > Magnoliopsida > Lamiales > Pedaliaceae > Sesamum > Sesamum indicum. Next base: position 7,738,868 of record NC_142668.1, read on the forward strand.
GATCATTCGATGCAGGGTTCAAACATTAACTCAAACGACCAAGTTTCAAGAAAGGGGCCCAATCAATTTAAGTGAAGACGACGCTGTTTCCCAGCTAGACCACATATCAGCTAAGGGTGCAAATTCAACTGATCCAAGGTTAGGGATTTATTAAGTTGTTTCATAAATACGTACTTCCATGGCGGCATCTTCCAGCTCCACTTCTTTTATATTTTCCATTGCATTTAATTTTAGCTTTTGCTCAAGGTTTTTATAGTTCAAACTCATCTTGATTTTTGCTAGGTATTGCACAAGTACCTTTGAGCTTTTGATTTCCACGTAGGTTAGCATCCTATATCAGCGTCCGAGGATGCAATCTAACTTCAATATGTGTGTGTGCTCATGTGGACAACATCTATGTGGTGTTTTGGGTGTGTAGGCATGATTCTTCTCTTCTTTTTCTTTTTCTTTTTAACACAAGGAAACGAAAACCTTATTACTGCAGCAAAACGTCTTTACGATGGGAAGTTACACATCTATCATATGTACGACGTATATATTGGTAATATGCTCTTATTTTCAAGGGTGTAAAAGTAATTTTTATATACAAACCACACGATAAACTTATACACCCTACCATACTATAAAACTCAGAATACCACTATAACTACCCCATATGTTATCTGTTGAACCAGCTTCACTAGTTATGATTTGACAAGATATTACAACAAAAACTCTCTCTAGAAAAAAATTGGACTCAAGAAGTATTAGTGTGTCTTTATCATTCTTGCAAATAGAGCAGATGTCTGATGAGTGTGTGACGATCATGGAGGAACTTTGTTGTTGGAAGGCAAAGGTGCCGTCCATGCATGCACAAGTATTCGACGAGGATTTTTTTTCATAATGTTTTTCAGGTTAAATGTGTCGTAGTTTCATGTATTGTTTGCTATTTAGCGAATAATGAGCTGATTTAATAGTAAAAGTCCCAGATTTATTCCAAGCCCATGTTTTAATATCATTTTGTGTGGTAGTAGGAAGAGGTATTGCTAAGATTTGTGTAATAATATTCTTAGGTACATAAGGGATTGACAAGTCTAAGCACCACTATTATTTGAAATAATATTTGAAACTCTTAGACTATGAAAATGGAGCGGGATTTTGATTTATTTGCCAAGTTAATTTAAATTTCCAGTCAATTTTTTATTTCAGATATTAATATTTATACTACTTTTAATTACCCTCTTGTGCTAAGGAAAATGAACAATTTATTCCTATAAAAAATAAAGTAACTATTTACCTTCTTGTTACTTGAAATGGAGCAAAATACCTCCTAGGCCCAGCAGTGCCACTGCACACACCCTATGTGTATTTAAGCATAATTTTTAACTAATAAAATATTATATTATTTATATATATTTATGAAAATAATATTTAATATATTTAATATTATATATTAGTTATATAAAAATAATATATATATATATATACATATATTTCCTTGATTCCTCGTCTTCCAATCGTCGGACTGTCACCGCCGCCCTGTTGTCACCATCTCCCTCCCACACCCAGATCCGCCCTGTCCGTACCCGCCTCCTCCTTCTCCTCCGTCCCCTCCACCTATAATAATTTTATAATTATATATTGTTTATTATATATAATTTTGTTTGCCAAATCAAAGCTTATGTGGTGTAGGTTTTAAAAATTATGTCAGCAATTTACCCAATTTAAAAAGTTCTAAAATTATACATATCAACAAAATCCGGCCACTTTTTAAATTCAATAGTTGGAGTCCTGTAATTGATAAAAAACATTTAACTGTAGGGTATTATTTGACACCATTATATATTCAACCCTTATCTTGCCACTATCCTATATATATGGGGTAGTAAATACAATTAAGCCAAAAATTTACCAAACATTGTTCAATATCTTCTAAACTCCCAAACATTTTATAACATAGTTTGAAAAACTTATAAGCTCACCTCGACAACCCCTTACGCTCAAGCTAAAATTTATTTTATTGTTGAAACGACAAAACATTTTCCGTCTGATCAAGAAACCAAACTTCGACATGAAAAACAACAAACTTTCACGATGAAAGAACGTAGTAAATATAGACACCAAACAATAGCAAGAAAGATTACATACTATCTATTATTTGTCATTATCCTTCCATACAAGTAACTAATGATCTCTATACAAGGATAATGAATACATGTGGTAACAGCCTAAAGCTACAAAAGTATATATTGATCGTCTGTAGACTCAGAGGAGAAGATGAGGAAAGAACAAAAAATGGGGGGCAAGAAAAATTAAACTACTCCTTCAGTTGTATGTGAGCATATAGTTGAGATTCTTTCTCTTTTGCCTTCCAAGAAAAGAATAAATAAATAAATGTACTGTGCTAAGAACTTACGCACTAATGGATACAGAATTCTTTTATGTTGGGCAGTCTCCGCTCGTATATCATATACATGGTATTAGCTGGTGAAAATGATTTTGCTTAATCAACTTTATATGGATGCTGCACAATCATCCTCCGCTTCATCTGATACTCAATGCTACTCTTTCCGATCCTTTTCCTGCAGTGAGTAGTGAGAGTTAATTAGTGGTTAGTTCAACTGTTACTCTATCATCTAGCACAGATTTATCCACGAAAACTAGAGGGTCTCTCTCTTGTATAGATGAAATATTTATGCATTGTACTGTATGAGTAGACAAGAGATCTTGAAAACGGCAAATGTATATTCATGTTTCCTTAGAAGCCTGCTTTTCGTAGCTCAAGCTCGAACCGAGATAGATAAATAAAACATGAGTTCGAGCTTCGGATTGGTTCGGCTAATCTCATAATAAATAAATTCTATATAGCAGTTTACCAAACAAATGGCCCCAAAGTAGAGTGGATCGATGTAGCGTCTTTTCCATAATTACAAAGCGCAAGTTTAAAACAAATTTGGATGTAAAGATATGTTATGTAATATAAGTTTGTTTTGGGTGTAATATATAAGCATTTTAGAAATTAACAACATACTAAGTAATATATATAGATGTAATACAGATGTATTTAAACGATGGAAAAGCTTGAGAGTAGATGCATTTGGGCTTAACTCAAATTCTAGTTTGAACTCGAGTGGAGATTGTAGACCTACTTGACTCGTCATGCACCCCCAAGATTAATTTAGCATATTCAACTAGAAAGAATTAGAATTTTAAGGGCATAGAGTGTCTATCGATCTCATTTAGATTCACCAAATTTTCAGATATCACATTGTACAAAACACAAATGGGCAACACTACACAGCCCTACGTAAGACAAAATTTCGTCTAAATTGCGACAATAACTCAACTACTCAGCATAAGTTAGAGAAAAATGGCACTTGATATGTTTACTTACAATCGAGCTTCAGAAGTTTGTCCACTTTGGCTCTTATCTTTAGACCACGTTCTCGTGGCAACGAATATTAATCTATGAATGAGCTCCTTCACATGATTATAAATGCTGTTTTGCAATGGATTAAAGAAAAGTATGGTCAGAGAAGCAAATGTCTTACTTACAAATAGCACAAAATAAATCTAAGTAACTCAAAATTATGAAAGCACCAACTGAATTAAACATATACGAGTCAAAATCATATATTTTCATTATTTACTTCAACGGTAAGGGTTGTTTGTAATCTACAGGACATTTTAATTTTGAGATAGTAAGATTCTAAATCTAACATATGTGGATTTGTTTGGATAATCTTATATTAGGAAGGATTTTAAATCTTTTAAGTGGCATTTTCAATTATGTTTTCTAGAAATGTTCATGGGTTTCGAATATTTTGATACGCAGTTATTTGAAATCCTTTCTCTAAATACTTCCAATTCAAATCCATGGAACTTGTTTGAATGATTCCATGCTGCAAAGTATTTCAAATCTTAAGATCTCATTCTGAACTATTTTCTGTCACATGGTGATGGATTTCAAATCCATTAATAAATAAGTCATTTAAAATTCTCTCACCAAATTCATTTATCAAATACAAATTCTTCCATCCAAGTATAGCCTAAGGTTAAGTTTAGATTCATAAATTTGGAGCTATGAATTTCAAATCCCTACTGACAAATTAGTTTGGATTTGTTTTGGATAATTATAAATTCAAAAGATTTCAAATTCTTCAACATAGATTTCTAATTCTTTTAATATAGAGTCATTTGAAATTCTTTTCTTTTTTTTTCTTTTTCAAATCCTTCTTCATGAACATCCGAGTGTGAAAAGGTTTCAATCAACAATAACATGGCAATACTACAACCTGTTCTCAGACTACATGACTAAAAAGAGATATAAGTAAGAGCCAAAACACTGAAATCATACCTAAGGCGGTGTCTGTTGCAGGCAATGAAGAAAACCACGAAACCATTAAGTATACTTCGGAGAGCACGGAAAACCTGAGCATAAGGATCATAAACTGAGTAAGAAAATAATATACACAATGCCAGTAGCATGTACAGTTTTGAATTTTATAGTAAACCACCTGGGAGAAAAGGTCATTCCAAAGAGAACGCCACACTGACACCTGATATGTGCTTACAGTTGACTCAACATCTTTTGAGAATTGAAAGATGGTCCTTGCCGATAGCCATAAACCTCCGATTGAACGATATACAAAGGTGCAGAAGAATGCGATAAGGCGAAGAATCCAAAATATAGGGTATAAAAAAGATGTTGCTGCATCAAACAATATACAAAAACAAATTGAGATATGTCAAAAAGTTTTCAAATCCCAGCAGAGAAAAGAAATGTCTCAAGAAAGCCTGTCAACTTACTCACAGTCCGAGCTAGCAATAAGATATACCATAGCGGTAGCACCAAAATCTCTATAATGTCTTCTACCATTGAAAAAGAAGACTGAACCAACACCCAGATTACTGAAAAGAAAATTCCTGCTAATCGTGTAAACAAACTCCAAAGGGGAAGGAAGCAAGCCAAGAGGTCAATAAAAGGTCGTGTGATTGGCTTAATTACCAATGAGAAAAATTTATATGTAGTTTGTGACAGCATTAGAGAAAACTTCATGGCCTTCTTAAAATTATGAAGAAATAACATAGTTCCCAAATACTTAATTCTTGAAATCATTTCCCACTCCTCTATCCAGTCAAAGAGAGGTCCACACAAATGGGATGCTGTTGCCTTAAGAAGAGGCACATTTTTGTATAAGTCAAAAAATCCAATGAGAACAGTGACTACTGAAATAAGTATGTACAGAGCTCTTGCTAGAGGGCACATCCACGGACGATAAAGGCGGCAAAATCCTGGGTATGACTGTAGGAAAATAACCCAAGACGGAAGCCCAGCTTCAAGTAGTGTAAGTAGTCGCAATTTGGACATAATTATGTCCCTTAGTTTAAAGGGCAGGTCAGGATCATCAAATCGAAACAAAATCAAAACATCGCGGTAGAGAGTAGCCTCAAGTGTTTCTTCACAATCACTCGAGTTAGAGGTCTGCCTAAGTACTTCAACAGTTCCAAACTCTTGTTCTCTGTTACAAATCCCAAGCTCAGCATCACAGCAAATAGACTTCATAACTTTCCTTCTTCTGAAAGGACTACCAGGCTGAGGTGGTTTACGCAGTCCATCTATTCTATTTCCAACTTTATCTGGACACACATCAGTGATGTGATCCTGAAAGGAGGTAAACCCATTCCCAGCAGACATATCAACAGGAATAATGTCAGTAGTATCAGGTAGAGTAGTTGCTGCAAAACTTTCTTGAGCATCATGGTATTCCTCCCCTGCAACAATCTTAAACTCAAAATAAACTATAGAAGTTTTCAAGAAATCCAAAACAGACATTAACATTAATGTATTCCACTTCTATAACAGCACAACTGCAGAAAATGCAGGCATTCTATAAATAACAGAAACTGTATGCCAAACATAATTATTCCCAGATTGGCCAGTGGACAAACGAGCTCCATAAATCAGTGCCAAGTGAGGCCAATTCCATCATTACCAAATGGATTGACTAGTCAACTTGGCCTGTAGGCGACCTTTTCCTTGAACAATAAAAAAGCATAGCTAAGGGTCAAGAAGTTGCACAATCAGTATGCTACTTAATACTAGTAAATTTTGGTAAAATAAAATGATAAAAATGTCCAGATGAAATACAATATTCACTACTTTTCTCCACAAAATCAGGTAAGATGCAGGAAAATATTATATTCTCCAACATCTGTGCCAGAAAGGATGCTGGAGTTTGTGATTTTAGGAAATTTTGAAAAAATGAGAATGAAAGCACTTGACAAGATTTGCGAAACCTATATAGCCAACAAAAGCATCATAGATTAGCAACATTAACAAACATAAGACCATATCACTTGGTATTGTTGATAATTTACTAGTTTCTACATGGCTGAACTTGCATCCACTTCTAGTTTCCCTTCAAATATGCATCTTACAGAAGACTAGAATTCCTTGATTCGATGCAACTGAAGTTCACAAAATCTAGTATAAATTTCATGGTAACTCTGGATTCCATGAAGCAGGGAACACTCATAAAAAAGTTTAGAAACAAAAAATATGTAGCAAGGATGCATATGTTCTCTAAGAATTACATGCCAGAAATAGATCACATTAGACATAATCTAACTCAATTTACACTTTATCCTTACAAATCAGAGAGCTGCCACAGCTGATGTAAGCAACTTGATGAAACAATTAATTATTAGAGTAATTAATTTATATTGGAATTAGTGTGGTCATATAGCTTATAAAATAGAAGAAGGGTAAAATTCAAATATTATCAATGCTATATTTTCAAGTTCATTGTTTTTGGGCTCTGATGAAATACCAATGGTTTCATCCAAATGCTCTTTCAAGAGAATCCGTTCGTTGTGTGACCCTGGGAACCATGAAGATATACTCCTGGCAGCTTGTGTTGTACTGTCAAATTCCCATCTCCTCATGATTTTAGCCTCTATTGCAAGTGATGTATCAGTCTGAAAATAATACAAAAAAGAAGTTGAAACACAGAATTCTTATAATATATTTTGAAATATAGCTCTTAATGAACCTCTGTGATCACTAGTTACCTGAAGCTCATTCAAATAGTTAATACCACGTACATCGTTCCATGCAACCTCAAAAACAATAAAACCATATAAGGTTCTGTGCAACTTGCTGTTTGCGATTAAAGAATTGCTAAGCTTCTTCACAGGTAGCAAAGCCTTGTTTCTGGATAACATCATAGCAGCAGTAAAAGATAACCACTTTATGAAGTTTTGTGATTTTCTTACATCCGATGAGGAAGAATCTTGTAGCCCTGAAAATTCACCAATCATCTTTCCTTCCTTCCTGCCCCTAGTGTTTGCAAAGGGGGACAGCCTCGACTGTACAATTATGAAAAGGTATATTCTAGACCATTAGTTTTACTAACATAAATGCTAATTAAAGTGCTACAAAGATATTGTAGCAACCTTAGTAACCATCAACTGCCACCAATGGGTTGAACTTAACACAAGATCTTCCAACCATGGCCTGTTGTCGACCAAGATATAGAACTTCCCACTTTCAGAGGCCAGAAATAGGCTGAGATGTGAAAGGTACGACTGCAAATCCCTGCAAAACATCTCACCATGAGTAATCAAATTAAGATCATCATCTTCAAATAAACACATGAATGGTGTTAAAAGAACATAGTTCTTGAATATCATCTCTGCAAATATATATATAGATAATAAGGATCACCTGACGCCCCATGCTAACAATTACAAATAACAATATATCACATCCTTCACCAACCCAAGTACCATTTAGCTATATAAACAAGAATAATATATATATATATATATATATATTTCTCATTACCATATCTAGTAAACTATGATCCGCTTAAGCACAATGCAAGCCCTATCTTTTCGTCATTTTTTAAACAACATACATCCAAATGTTCTATCGTCAAAGAACAACTACAAGCTTCCCGTAACATGCATGGCGCATTACACATTGAAAATGGCAAAATTTCTAAGCAACCCAATGAAGCCAAAGCTTTCATGACCAAATAACTTACCCGATTTGCAAACTTGTCAATGGAAACACGTAGCGTTCACCATCGCCGTCTTCCATCACCAGAAAAAAGGACTCCTTAATCCTCGCTTCTCTCTCAAAGTTAATTCAAACACCACTGCTCCATTAATTCAGGAACATCAATTAAGAAAAGAAAAAAGGCAGCAAAAGGAAGAGAAAAACAATCTATCATCAAAAGGGCAGAGAGAGAAATCAAATACCTGGGGGAAACGAATGACAACAGAAAATGATCAAGAAAATTCAATGAGTATTCTTCAAAGCAACACGGCCGACCAACGACATTCATTAAGAAAAAAGGAACGGAAAACCCACAAAAGAAAAACGATTAATTCGACACGGGTTTCTTGGGGCAGAAACTATTTACGGGGAATGCTGAAATAGCTAACACATAATCATAGTATCTTTACGTGAGTACTGGTAATGAAGGCCTGCCATTAATGAGAACAACCAAGAAAACATAGGCACGGAGATACAGAAAAAGGTAGGAGTTGAAGATTGTTTGAATTTGTTAGAAGAGAATTGAATTGAAATCGAGGAAAATTAGGGAAACGTTAACTACGCGTGATCGCTGTGAATGTTAGAGAGAGCGAGCGAGGGGTTGATGTTGTTTAGTTGACCCGGTAGTTATTAGTTAAATCAGTTTAATGTGAACCGGGTTCGTGGTAGAGCGGTTTTAGATGGGCAATAATGGTAATTGCACTTCTCACCAGGTTATAGGTTTGGGTGCATGGGTAGAGGGGTGCAAGGTGAGTTGTGCCGGCTCGTGAGCTTAATAGTTCGACTGACATAAACCTCAATTAGAGCTCAAACATTTTCGAGTTCGAGTCGAGTCAACTCGAACTCCTTAATGAGCAGAGCTCGAGCCTACATGTTTATTCGAAAGTTCATGAAACTTTTTGCTATTTTTCTATTATTGAAAAATAAGACGTGCGTTGCACGTGAACCCACATATGATAATGAATATTTATAAAAACAATATTTAAATGTATCAAAGCGATTTTGGGATATTTTTCGATTTAGTTTATATGTCCATTTTAGAGATTTTGGTACAGTTATTTTGGTCACACAAGTTGTCAAGTTCTCATTTTTCCTCATTTCCTAAGCTATTTTCAGCATACTTAACATATTGTTTAATTAAAATAAAATAGTCTCTTTCTTTTTCATTTTCAAAAGCGATAAAAAGTATCAAAATTATAAATAAATTTATAAAACTTATTTAATCTAAAAATATAATTAAAAAATTTAAGTTGGTTCTTTAATCTTAGCAGTTAAAGTTTATGTCTAATAAAATTAAATCTTAACAATAATATTAAATATTAATATCTACGATTTTGAAAAAACATTTAATTAAATTATTTGGTGAATTTCAAATACATACAAAATTCATTTTAAGAAGTTTTTATAAATCTTTTTCTATAAAATGGGACTATATATTTAGAAAATGTCTTAATTAAAAATGAATTTTATATAATGACATCCACCAATGAATCTAATTAAAAAGTATGGTCTACCAACTTTTTGTTCAAAAAAACTGAAACATTTAATAAATATCGTTAAGGTTTTAACTTTTTTGGACTTATCTTTAACTTTTGAAATAAAAAATTTACTGACTTAGATTTTTTTTTATTATATTTTTATATTAGATAAATTTTATAAAATTTATTCAAAATTTTTATTTTTTTAACTACTAAAAAAAATGAGTCTGTTTATTTTAAGTTACGAAATATATTATTATTATGTTCACAAGAGTTCAAAGTTTTCATTATTCATATAAGATAATTACAACATATTGTATAAAAAATATGAAAAGGTTATTTTTTTGTGTGAAAAATAATTAATTTGATAATTTTATGAAATTAAGGAATTAAAGTAATAAAATCAAATCTATTAACTATTTTACCCTCCAAAGAGTTAAAATCCAGCCACATTTTCACCGAAAAATGGTCAGGAGGGACCAAACTGAGACAAAAACTAAAGTTTAAGGATACTAAAGAAAAGAAATGAACTTGAGGGACTAAAGTGATTATAAACAAAAACTTAAGGATTAAATATAGTATTTATCCTTTTTAAATTAAATGAGATATCTAATTCAACACTAATTTAAATAGTCAAACTCATAAAATTTCTGGTTAAACAATATATCGATCAGTATAAATTACATTAGCAAATGGACTAATCAAATAATATTATTACAATGTATAAATGGTGTGTGTGCAAAATGGTGTGTGTGAGTTGTTAAATATCTATACTATTATAAAAGAAAATCCTTTGATTGTATCACCTTTAGATTGCCCCAATTTATCTTTCATTTCGTTTCTTCTCTTTAAAAGTATTTGGTCAGATTAGTAATTTTAATATTTCTTTTAAATTTTATAATTATGTTTTTTCCTTTTAACTTCCACATTTCTCTTTCACCTTACTTCTTCATATTTATTATAATTTATAATTATAATTTACTCGTTTAACAATTTTTTTTATTATACCACATCAATGTTCTTTTTATATGCTCGTGGAAACCGTGCAGGACGATAACTAGTATTATATATAGAGAATTTGAATTGTGATGCAGTGAGAAGTGGCTGCACATGCCACTTTCCACAAAATTCCTATTTTTTTTGTCAATTTCAATTTTTTTCTAAAATACTCATTATGTTTTTTCTAATTTTCTTAATTAATATAATTTGCTTCTAAATGTTATTATGACCTTCAATTTAATCCGTTTAAAATTTAATATATTTCAGTTTCAACCTATAATATATTTATAACTAAATATAATTTTTTTTAATGATTATCAGTTAGTCTCTCAATATATAAAATTTTACGGACATCACACATCCAACTATGAATAAGGACGATTTGTTGTTTACCCAGCCACTCTAACCCTTCTCCCCAAAGATGAAGGAGAAAAGATAGACCCCCAGTAGATGGGGACACTCTCCCATATATACAGGTTTGGCCCCTTAGATGGGGGATGGCTCCTAAAATCTTTAAGCACTCTTCTAAGCATTTATTCAACATCCGTCACGAATTTACATACTTCTTTTGATTTAATCAGCATATCTCGATTCTTTATTACATTTACTTACTTTTTCGTTTTATCCCTCTTGAATCCAGTACTAATTTAGGAGTCGGAGTACTAACGTGTTGTTTTGTACGTCTCATTTCCTAGGATCATAAAAATGCTCCAGTCTAAATCCTAAGCGATAATCCAAGCCCTAAATGACAGTCCAAAGTTATTGGACCCCTGCTATTTTCGCACGCATCACCAACGATAATATCGTTTTTTGCTACTTTAATACCACACATAATTAAAATTATTTACATAGATAACATAAGCTCATCCGTAGTCGGTTATTTCACATACTCTATCAATGCAACTGGCAGGAGTCACCTCATTCACAATCTTTATACATATCTGAGTCACATATAGTAAGGCAGAATTATTATAACCTGTTCACAAGCCATCCTCTCTATTAGGGTATTGTTAACATTCTCAAAATTCAAGATTTTTAATTTATTTGACTTGTGAGTGGAACACCCCATACTGGCCTGACTTGGCTTGAAATGAACAATGTGGACCTATTCCTTAAAAGTATATAGAATTCAATGTCTACACCTGAAAAATGTTGCATGACTCAATAAGTAAACAACCGATATAGACTATATATGTAATTTAATTTTAGTTCAACAAGACAGCAATAGATAACACATGTCACCAATTAGATTCCATCATATCTTATTTGATTAATGATGCAAACATTTCGCAGTAAGACAATCAATCGAACTTTTCCATTTCTATTATACTTACAAGATGGTGATACAATGTCTTTCTCCAGCAACTCATCCTCATTGTTCATCATATTATTTTTAAGTGAATGTCCCCTTTGTAAACCACAGAGAGCCACCGGTGCCTTTCATTTGTTGTTTTTTATAAAGAACACTAAGGCCAATTTATCCACGAAGAGCCGTCAGGGCCATCTATTTATTTATTTTTTCACAAAAGTCACCGAAGGTGATTTATTTTTTTTCACGAAGAATCATCAACACCAATATATCCACGAAGAGCACCGATGCCAATTTATTTATTTCTCCATGAAGAGCCATTGAACCAATCAAAGGGGTAATCACATGATAATTATTTTTAGTTCTTGTAACTGTCTCATTTTCCATATATCACCGTACTTGTAAACAATTAATCAAGTAAGATCACACATCTTCACATCTCTTCAATCACAATCATATAGTCACAATGTCATATACTCATGGAGTATGAAAAATACACTTTACAACAAACTCAACTATCCATTAATTATGCTATCTTGATAGTTCAGTTACAAAGCAACTCTTACCCTTAATTCAAACAATATTCAGATAAAAGGATCACATATAGATGATGTCAATCGTTTACTTACCTTGCCTTCCCACGTAATCATTCAACTCAACCATCCATCTATTGTACCCTCTTCATAGATTTTAATAAACGTAATATCAAGAAAAAGGACATATATAGATGATGTTAATCATATACTTATCTAATATGTAGATCGTCGATGGTCTTAATTCATGGTGTGCATTTTTTCCCACTTGGTTCAGCTTCTAATGTAATATTCACACTTCCAGCAAATAAGAATAAAATATAAATACTTATACCTCCATTTGTCATGAGCCCTTTTCTAAACAATTTTTGACAGCATCTATTTTAATTTACAAGTTCTCCCCAAAACGATATATAGCTGCTACGGGCTTTATTTTTACTCCAAATATTCTAATTTGTGCCTAGTTTTATTTCAAACAAGAACCATACAGATTGAATCTCTATGTAATGAGTTATTTAAATTTTACCACAACCTGATTTAGACTGCAACTAATTCGAACCTACTACTTTAAAATTATCTAAAAAATCATATATTTTTATAAAAATTACCATATTTTCAAAATATAATATCCTATGTGTCTAGGTTCAGTTTAAGGAAGAATCATTTTAAAATCATTTAAAGTTAAGAATAGAAAGAAATTTTGACCATGGAAGATGAGTAGTATCAATCTTGTGAAGACGAAGAGCAAAAAGTCAATAAAGTAACTTTTTTCACATAACGCACCTGACAAAATGGTTTGAAAAATATCATGAAGTATAAAAGTATTTTCAGGTGAATCAATATATTGATGAGGACAATTTGGACCTTCAAGATTTTCAAGCACCACATGTGGGCCCATGCTAATTTTAATATCAGCAAAAACTGTGAGGGTTTGATTTCACAACCCAATCATCAATAATTATGGGCCGTAGATTTTTATTACAGGCTACGTAAACAAGATATTGAGCATGATAAATTGGGATATCATCCCTAATACCTAAAAAAATAAAAGGATAATTGGGATACTGTATTATTTAAAAAAAAATATAGTACCGTTAAGGATAATTAACGGAAGGAGAGCGTATACATTATTTAAAAAATATACAAGAATTTTTTGCTTATTTTTCTTAACATAAGATATTTTTAACTGAATTTTTAAAACACAATAAGTCTTTTATGTTATTATCCCATAAAAAAATAAGTATTTTACACTTATTATATGAAAAATTCTAGCCCGAAGTAGGTTTAGTCGAACCAAACCTATTACAGAACTAGTGTATCGATCAGTTTTTTTAAACTGTACACGAATCACACGATAAATGTGTTACACTTGCATATATCTAAATTTAACCGAATCATGTTGGAGTTAAAATTTTTGTTTGCTGTATGATGGATTCAAATTTATCCAAATTTGATTGGTGTTAGAATTTTGGGAAGAGGGATGGAGAGAGAAAGAGAGAGAATTGTATTTAAACCAAGCAGTACAAAAACCCTCAAGAAAAGGAAAATGAAAGGAAAACTCTGTTTTCAAACCAATTGGAAAGCGTGAATTAATTCCTCAAGAACAAGTTTCACACTGAACATGGGAAGTAGCAGTCACTACACCAACAAATTATTATAGAGTATATTCAAAATTTACAAGGATTTACATGCATCTGTAGTACCATAACCTAAGCCAAATGTTTAGCTATAATCTTGTTTTGGTTTTGCAACCACAGCTGTTGTTCGTTCAGCAAGTTCTGCTGATCCGTTCCACTACTCAACATCTGTTCTCCTGAAATTTCAGCGGCAGGACCAAAAGGGTCGTTCTCAATTTGCAGCGCGAATGGTGTCTGGTTCGGGGTCTGTGCGATGAATGTAGGAGTGGCGTGAAATGTAGGTGAAAACATAGCGGATTGCTCGTATGGTGCTTCAGGTAATGCCATTGGCTCTAGTAGAAACGGGTTGTAATGATTTTCTGGTGGTGGTAGTTGTAGAGTTGGTATTGGCTGCGGCGGCGGAGACGCCGCAACCTCGAATAATACGAGGTCCCAGCCATTTGTCTGGGTAGTTGGGGTGGTGGAAGGATTTTCGTGCGTGGCTGGTGGCTGCTCTTGAAATGTACTGAAGGTGTTTGTCTCCGCCGCCGCAGCTTCGAATAACACGAGGTCCCAGCCATTTGTTGGGGTAGTTGGGGTGGTGGAAGGAGTTTCGTCCACGGCTAGTGGCTGCTTTTGAAATGCATTAAAGGTGTTTGTCTCCGCCGGCGCAGCGTCGAATAACACGAGGTCCCAGCCATTTGTTGGGGTAGTTGGGGTGGTAGGACTTTTGTCCGTGGATGGTGGCTTCTTTTGAAATGCATTGAAGGTGTTTGTCTCGGCCGGCGCAGCAGTCTCGAACAACACGAGGTCCCAGCCATTTGTTGGGGTAGTTGGGGTGGTGGGATTTCCGTCAATTGCCGGTGACTGCTCTTGAAATGCATTGAAGGTGTTTGTGTTATTGTCTGAGAAAGGTTGTCGTAAGGATAATGATGGTGATGATATGGTTTCGGCCAGCATAAGCTCCCAATTCTTGGATTCCGATTGATCCAAGGATGCCTTTTGCTTCTGTTCTTGTTGATCTTGTTGATGATCTTGCTCTTCTTTCTCGTCCCCAGCCCAATCATCTAATGAAATGAGATCAGCGATGGATGCCGACACGGGCAACGAGCGGCTTGAGCCCGTGTCTTGTAGCTCAAACCCGTCATCTCGTTCAGATGCTGAGTAAGTCTCAAGATCAATTGAAATAGCAGGGCCTGTCCATGTCTCTGTGGCAGTTATGAGGTCTTCCAATGAGGTGCTTTGTGACCCAAACTCGGAAGTCATGTCCGAAAATCCATCAGTTGTAGGTGAGAAGTCCGATTGTCCGCCATAGCTATGCTGGCTAGAATTCGTCCCATCATTCGGGGATGGAATAGAGAGAATTGCCAGACGATTTGTCGGCTTGGTAATGCACGGAAATGAAGATTGATCTTTCAAGAATTCTTGCAATGTCTCAATCAACTCTTCTGATATTACCTGCACGCTTGGATACTCAGAGCTCCTGCCAACCCCTATGCTTTTACACAAAGAATAGAAAGCACTTAGCTCTTCGAACTGCTTTACAGCCTTAACACAGGTTTGAAAGGCGGTGACACAATTCTGATATTGTAAATGAAAGAAACTATCTAGAACAAGGGCAAGACCATCAGAAATGTCTTTGTAGAGATCGAAACTTTCCTGTACTATGGCATACAGAGATATGAGTACCAAGTTGTTTGTCTTGGCTGCACCCGTTGGCCTTGTGGCAATGGCTCGTTCAAGTAATCGTTGCCAATACGACATCTTGTCAAGCAACATTGCTGGTTTCATGTCCCGAACAGGCTCATTAGGATTGCGAGCACCACGGCTCTTGCTTCTGGTGTAGGTCGAGGTCGAACCTTCATATGTGTATCTACGCTGCAGCTTCCCCGTTAGGAAGCACTCTAAGCGTTCATCAAGATAAAGAGCAAAGGTGCGGACAAAAGATGTGAAATCCCAAGGACTCGAGTTTGAGTGATCACGAAAGCTTGACAAATTCAGAATCTTGGCACCCCGTTTCATCGCATGGAGGACTTCTCGGGGGAAATAAGGATCGCCATCTTGAAAGATACGGAGAACAAGCATCAATGACTTTAAGGCGACAACCCAATTGCGCGTCCGGCCTATTCGTTTGCCTATGACACGAGCACAGGTCGCAGCGTGGATTTTGTTAGAGGAGACGAGCTGCAGGATTTCGCATACATATTTATCATCAATGGGGACAGCCTCATGGGTTGTGGCTTTCAGGACCGCAACCTCAAGATTCGAAGAAGCGTTGCTGGAGACCTTGGCAAGGCTAATGCTGGTTTGATCTTTAACCGCAGCAATTGCCTTCTTAAGCTTGCTTGGCATTGTGGACATATGAATGAAAACTCAAAAGCTCATCTCTTGCAAAAATGTCATTTTGATCAGTTCCTCAATAATCATCCCATTTTAGATCTCTTTCCAGGTTGCTGAGGTTCTTCTTTGTCTGTTCTCGGAATGTCGAGAGGAGAGGGTAAGAGATGCACAAGGACTGCTTTCTTTGTGAATAGGTTTCTTTGAGAGTTTGACAGAAAATGAGGCTTTCCTTCAGCCTCTCCTGTCCTCACAGATGTGACGATGAATTCGGGACTCACGTCGTGTGTTTCGGTTTATGGCCGAATCAGATTTCTCCTCTCACATTAAGGCCCAATTTTACATAATAATTCATTTTGAAAAAGAAAAAGTGATTATGGAGTTAGGATTCCTAATCTTGTAATTAATTATGTAATTACATTTTATAATTAATTTTATTTTTCAGGTTAATGAATGAAAAAAAATGCAGTAAAATTCAAAGTTATAAGTTATAGTTGTCATCAAAATGTGGTTTTGTTGGAATTTAATTCAAAAATTTATTAGTTAAAAAGAGATAAATAACATAATAAGTTGTGAGGACACTAATACTTAAGTGTAATTATATGTAAATCCTCTGTAATTTAAAAAAAATTACATTTAGCACCCTTGAGGTTGACTTCCGTCTAATAAATAAATTTCTTTGTTAGTCAATTTTTATTGAATTTACTGATATTAACAAATAAGGTGGATAAAAATTTATTTGTACGCTCGATTGACTTAATGTTGATTTATCAAGTCAAATAAATATTTTTATAACCAAACTATCTTCATACTTTTTCACACGTTAATGTATGTAAGGAGGTATATTTTTCCGTTGTAATGATAGTTTAGTAGGAAAAAAATATTTAATTTGCAATAAGTCAGTAATAAATCAATTATGTATAAATGTTAATTTTCATTTATGTTTTATTTTTTGTTGATACCAGCAAATACAGTGAATTTTAGCTAATTGATTAATCTATTTATTAAACGAAAGCAAACCCCAAAAGTGCTAATTTTTTAAATTATATTATTATCAAAATTGCCAATACCTTTATAGATTAGATTAAAATTATTCTTATAATATAAATATTATTAAGATTATGATGCAAATCAACATTGGTATTATCTTAATTTAATTTTGATGATATTTAGTGCTAATAAGTATATGAAATTGAAAGATTGAACTTAAACTAATACTGAATGTTTTAATTGAATTTAATTATATGTGCTATACATACTTATAATATGTATCAAACTCTTATTAATTAAAAGGGTAAAATTCACTTTGTACCCTAAACTATTTTTGATATAATATTTACCCATTAAACTAATAAATATAATACTTAGCCCATGTAATTAAATTTTTGAAAAATATTTTCCTTATATTTTATATATAGTTCAGACAAATTTTTTTCTAATAATTTTGTTAAGTTTAACTATAATTTTCGTAATTGGAAAAAATATATTTTAATTATAATAAAATAATACATAATTAGTCAATTGAATAGTTTCAATTTTATTATATTTTACAGATTCAAAGTTAAGTAATGAATGAGTACAAAAAATACACAAAAAAAATCATAAAAAGATTCTATTACTTTGGTAATAAAATTAAGTTATTAACTATTTATTCTTTTAGATAAAAATGAGTAATTTAAATGGTTTTTTGAATATATTTTTTTTAAAAAATATGATAAAATATTTATATTTATTCATTTTTTTTCTAAAAATATTTAACTTTTGGTAAAGCATATATACACTTGTCAATTTCTTTTAAAAAGTATATAAGAATATACAACTAAGTCAATTTTTGCAGCA
This sequence comes from Sesamum indicum, assembly GCF_026168435.1. NCBI lineage: Eukaryota > Viridiplantae > Streptophyta > Magnoliopsida > Lamiales > Pedaliaceae > Sesamum > Sesamum indicum. The sequence continues at coordinate 7,757,023 of NC_142668.1, forward strand.
CCCTTGTGAGAGTCATTGGCATGCTGCTTGCCATATCGTTAGTTACCTAAAGGGGTCTCCAACTACTGGTCTTTTCTTCCCCTATTCCAGTTCATATCAGTTGCAGGCTTATTGTGCTGCATCTTGTTGTTGATTCGCGCAAGTTTATTTCTGGCTTTTGTGTCCTCTTTAGGACATCTATCATTTCCTAGAATTCAAAGAAACAGCCTACGGTTTCCCGAACTTCAGCTGAGGCTGAATATCATATCATGGGGACGATGGTGTGTGAACTCTTGTGGATTTTTTACATGCTTGGAGATTTTGGTGTTCCTTTGCACACGTCTATTCCACTGTTTTGTGATCATAAGGCCGCATTATATATCATGGCTAATCTTGTGTTTCATGAATGGACAAAGCATCTCGAGGTTGATTGCCATATTGTTTGCAATCAATATAAATTGGGATTTGTTGCACCTTAGTTTTTTCGTGGCAAGGAATAGATTGTCCATGTATTTACTAAGAGTCTTCTTGCCTCTACCTTCTTGTTTCTGTTGTCGAAGCTTGCCTTGTTCTCCCTTGATCCAAGTACACCTTCTGGGGGGAGTGTTGGAGAGCATATTCAGCACAATAATGGCAATGATGGTGTACAGCCTCCATCGGGAAAGATAATGTTGAAGTTGCACCTCTTCTCATGGATGCTGGACAATTTTCCAAGTCAAGAAGAAACCGTATTTTACTATGTCAATCATAAGAACATCATAAGGCTACTTCAATCATGTTGTTGAACACACAACCATAATAAAAAAAATACAAGAAGATTGTTTCTTTAAATTAGATTCCACACCTTTCAACAAAACTTACACCGATTCATTATCCAATCAATAAAAAAAATACTCTATTCACAAAATGCAAAAATACAAAAGACACCCAACATAGAGCGGCAAAATCTTGTTTTGGTATCATTAAAAAAGGTCAGTTTTATTTTTGGTATCACAAATTTTACAAGTTCGGGTTTTGGTACCATTAAACTAAAAAATAAGCAATTTTTGTACCAACTTAACAGCACAGCCTATGTGCCGTGCACACGGGCCTTAACGGCCGTCAACCCCACAATTTAGGCGGGAAAAGTCACGTGAGGCTGAGAAAAAGGAAGAAAAATTGGTCTTCCAACATTCCTTTGTGTTTTTTGGTACCATTAAACCTAAAAATAAGTTTTTTTAGTCCCATAAAATCATGTGCGGTGCAAAATAAGTAATACAACACATTTCAAAAAAAAAGATAAAATTCATAAACATGAAGCAAAATATATTGGTTATAAATACACGATTTGAGCTCATTAAAGTATAGGGACATAAAGAATGTGAATGAAGTTGACCAGCTTTATTATCCTCGAAGCCTCATGTAAGAGCAGACCTCCTAAACTATTCCGTGAAAGAAGTTGCAGAACCACACATGACTATTACATATTTACATATCATGTAATGCACACAACTTGTATTTGTTCAAATGCATAGGAGTCACATGACCACAGGTTTGGGGTTAATGCATATTAAGAGTTCAAGACAAATTTTTTGGATTGTAGATTTGTGTTTTCAATCCACATAGAAGGTGCCAGACTACATGCCTCACTGATCTGAACCCACAACCAATTGAATTTCTTTATTTTAACATGCAAAATTAGAGACATTGAAGCTTCAAATTAGAGGAAAGTATTCTCGTAAGAAAGTCGCTAGAAACTTAAACAGTTGAGCCACACATAAAACCTGATTTGACAAAAATTTGACAAAACCCACTTGACAAAAGAGATGCATTGCAATGCACAATTTTTCACTTATAACCGGCCAAAAGACTTCAACCTGTACAAAAAGTCTCTACTTTTTTGTCTACATCTTCTCTTTCCTTTATCCTTAGGCTGTGCCTTCTGAGATGTCATTACACTACGCAAGTTTGATAAAGTGACATATTTTTTACCATCTTGTATAATGATATCTCCAATAGGACCTGTCATATTCAAGTTAAGGCTGATTAGATACGAAACATAATTATGATAGCAAGATAAAATTTAATGTGAAATTGTTTACCTTGCGTTGGACGATAAACAAAACCAGGAAGGTGTCCTACCATAGGTGGGGTGCCCTAATGTTGACCCTTGCATGCATGAAACGTGGTGTTGGTACTAATACAGGGGCATTAATTTGGTCTTGTCCCTGTAATATGAAACAACAACATTAACATCAACACTAGAATAGAAACAACAACAACGACACTAACACCAACACCAGTATAGAAACATGAACAACAACACCAACACCAACACCAGTATCGAAACATGAACAACAACACTAACACCAACACCAACACCACACAGTATAGAAACATGAACAACAACACTAACACCAACACCAGTATAGAAGCATGAACACCAACACCAACACTAGAGTAGCATGAATAACAACATTAATAGTAACTACTTAATTATAGAAACTTAATAGCAACACTAGAATAGAAAAAATAAAACATCATAACTTAATATTAATAGTAAACAAATGAAAATAATGAAAACTTACAGAACCATCAGTTTCAGGTTGACTAACTACTTCAGGTTGGCTTATTGGGGGGGGGGGCAATTTTCATTCACAATCACCTCATCTTGTTGTACAGGTGTTGTTACATGTTCAGTTGCTGCAGCCTGCTCAAACCCATCACCGATTGGGAATTCTTCAGCAAATTTCTTCCACTTGCAACCTTTTGTGGTGTGTCCTACTTGATGACAGAATTTGCATATCCTTTTTCCTCTTTGCCTTGGCAATTTGTCGATTATTGTTGCAGGTTTCTTGCCCTTCTGAACTTCGTCAAGTTCCAATCTCCTTGCCCTTGCAGGCCTCCCCTTTTTCCTCCCAAAATTTGGAGGCACAGGTTGAATGTAACCAGCTTTTTCCCACATTTCTAGTCCATCAAGAGGCATGATTGCTGGTGCATATACCTTGCAGAAAGTGTCAACATGATAACACTCGTGCACAAAGTCATGAGGATCCAAAACTTGTACAGATATTGCACTCATTGTATGGTTGCATGGGATACTTGTCAAATCCCATGATCTACAAGAACAAGTTTTTTCCTTCAAGTCAACTGTGTATCTTGCAGCACCAAAACATTGTACCTCATAATGTATGTCGTCAGACTTCACCGGGATACAATTAGCTGTTTTTTTCAAATTATTATCCACAATTTTTTTTATCTTTAGGCATAATTTCCTACCTTCCCACAACCTCTTAGCCCTATCCCTAAGTTGTTGCATTCTGGTCATTACATACTTCCTTATTCACTCCAACATTGTCAATATAGGCTTCTCTCTTGCCTAGAGGATACAACTGTTGAAGGAGTCACACAAGTTGTTAAGCAGAAAATCACACTTCGGGTACATACTGAAATGACTCTTTGACCATTGTGAGGTTGGCTTGTCTTGCAACCACTCAAGACATCTTACATCCAAATCAGCTATGTCTTGCGTTGCTCTTTGAAATTGACTGACTGTAGTAGTCTTTGTTGCCTTCCATATAGCCTTCTTGTACCCCAACCCCTTGAAGCCAACAGTCTTCATGTTAACATGAAGATGTCTCACGCAAAATCTGTTTTCTACTCCAGGAAGAACCTGCAAATATAACAAATTGAAATACTTAAATATAAGATGACAAATTCCAAAGAAGTACTTGCAAAACTAGAATGACTTGTAAAAACTGGAATGACTTGCAAAACTTAGAATACAGAGCCAATGAAGTTCCAATTAAACCAGAGCTAATGCTAGAAAGAAGAAGCATTGCATATCCATTTGCTATGTTTAGAATGCAAATGATGTAAAAGCTATATATCATATAAAGCTACTTTCATACGAAATAAATCTTTCAACAAAAGATTTATGGAGTTTGAACCTCACAATAAAGCATATAAAGATGAATATGAGTAAATCACATTAGAGTAAACCTTATGACAGTTGCTTGACAAAGTGTAAGGTGCAACAGTAAACATAGAAGCTGAAGATCAAAACATATCTAGATCAAGAAACTAAGAGAGAAGAATGTTTGAAGTGCCAAAAAATAATGTTAGGTAAAGTTGAATCATTCGCCCACTAATGTTTCTTTTGATCATTAAAAAATCAAATAGAGCAGTAACATTCAACCATCAATAAACTTATATTTGATTGTTTAACAATGGCAAAACAATAGCCGCATTTTCTTTTCTTCAACATGAACTGAGAGACCTCCTCTTGTAATAAAATTATCATATTTCCTTTTCCAAGAGCAAGCTTTTCCAATTAGCAGTGTCAGAATAAACGAATACGACAATCATAAGTGTACCACATCAAATCCACGAAAAGGAGATGTATACAACCAATGCAAGAACTCAGCTTTGACCAAGTAGAAGCATTCGTCATAAAGAAATATCGTTCTAAAGAATTAATTTCAAAAATTAATAAACAATAACACAATCAACGAGAAGCAAAAAAGGCACCATTTTAGACAAAGCATCAAGAAGACTCTGCGCCTCGACAGTAATGCACATAACTCTTCTCCTAAAGCCAATGGTACAATTGATTTTTGTTGGACTCCAAATCTAACTTTAGAGACAAAAGTAACGATTGTCTAATCTAATTACAAAAGTTTAGAAGAAGAAAGAGAACTCACCATAATCGGGCACACCTACTACAACAATGAATCGGATCGAAGGATGGGCGTCAACGCCATTTCTTCAAATCAACCACGAACACCACTTATTCTCGGATTCAGACTCTCAATTACGCATTTGGCTTAATTTTCGAATTTATCTCTTATTTTGAGGTTAGGGTTTTCAAAAGGGAAAATTTCTTCTTTGGAGGAGTGAAAGAGGGTTCTTAGTTTTGCTCCCTTTTTTGGTCTTTAGAGGTCAACATAATTGGCACGTGATTTAACGGAATTTGACGGGCGTTAAGGCCCATGTGCCGTACTGTTAAGTTGGTACCAAAAATGCTTATTTTTTGGTTTAATGGTACCAAAACCCGAACTTACAAAATTAGTGGTATCAAAAACAAAACTGACATTTTTTAATGATACCAAAACACGATTTTGCCCTGAGATATGCTAAGAAACACTTGGCATCGCTAGGCAATGCTTGATTGGGAAGCTCCTTATATAGGATGTTGGATGTTAGAAAAATCCCAGCCCTAATTCAACCATTTGATTTTGTTAAGGTGGGTATTTTGTGTTTGAGATAATTACACTCTCCTCCTCTTTTGTTTGGTGTAATTACACGTAAACCCTTTATAATTTAGAAAATTACATCTAACACCCTAAGATTAGCTTCTATCTAACAAATAAGTCATCCATTTGGTCAAAATTCACTGAACTTGTTGATATTAACGAAATAAATAAATAAAAATTGATATTTACCCTCTATTAACTTATTACTTAATAATTTTTTTGAACTAAATTACCCTTATAACGGTGGGCAAATTCTAGCCGGACCAGGTTTAGCTAAACCAAACCACTCACAGAGCAAGTGTGATACACTTGCAATGTGATTGGTTACTTTTTCTTAACTGTATACTAATCACACGACAAGTGTATTGCACTTGCCATATGATTGACTCAGATTTGACCGAACAAAGGTTCGAGCTAGAATTTTCCTATAACGGTGAAAATATACCTCCTCACATACATGAACATTTTTGAAGATATATGAGGGTAATTCGATCATAAAAAAAATTATTTAGCTTGCAATAAGTCAGTAATATGTCAATCGGAATTAAATATAATTTATTTTTAATTTTTTTATTAATATCAACAAATTCAGTGAATTTTAACTAATATAAAAACTTATTTGTTAAATAAAAACAAACATCAAGAGTGGTAGATGTACTTTCCCAAATTACATGATGTCTACGTATACTATACACTAAAAATTCAAGATAGCGAATTGTAATTATCCCTTTGTTTTTTTAGCTCTAGAGGCTAATTTGATCAATTTACAATTCCAAATTAAGTTGTAATTAAAATCAAACACATGATTGTGACTTATCCTGCTATTGTCATCTTATAAGGGAAACGCACAACAATGAATCCCGAGTTGTTTTATATTGTAATTAATTTTAATTGATCCTATCAGACAGTTATCCCATTCCCAACCATAATGAAGAAGTTTATGTTGAACACAAAGTCATTTTCACACTGGTAGAAAGAGTTGCCTCAAAGTCAAGTCTATGTAGTGAAAATGGCTTGTGAGTAAGAGGAGGGCCAAATGTGGTAGAACAAACCCTTGTTTCCTTCTTTGACCACTCGGCACACAACACACACTTCACACACGCTGGCTGTATTATTATTTCCTCATGCATCTTCTCAGTTCTGACCCTTTTAAACAATAAAGAATAATAATAATCCTTCCTACACATTCGTAAACTTCACAAAAGCGATAATGCATCCCGCCACCGTCCCGCCACCGCAGCCCGCGACGGCGCCACCGTCCTCTTCGGAAGTTCTTGAAGAAATAACCCAACTCCTCGGCCACCTGCTCCCCGCCACTCTTTCCATCACCTGCTTTGCCTCAAGATGGCAAGTTCTTCGCTCCAAGCTTGCTTCCCTCAAATCCCTCTTGTCCGAAATCTCGGATTCCCCTCACTGGTCAGAAAACCCTCTTCTGCCTCCACTTCTGCCGGCCTTGCTCTCCACCCTCCGCCGAGTCGAGACCCTCTGCCAGCACTGCTCCGACGCTTCTTTCAGTCGCGGGAAGCTGTTGATGCAATCCGACCTTGATATGGCTGCCGGTTGGTTGTCGAAGCAGATTAACGATCTCGAGCTCCTGCTTCGCTCCGGCGTTCTCCACCAGTCCACCGCCATTGTTCTCTCTCGCCCCAATCCGAGTTCCTCGAAAGAGGAACTAACCTTTTTCATCAAAGACCTCTTCACTAGGCTCCAGATCGGTGGGCTGGAGTTCAAGCGGAAGGGCTTGGAGTCGCTAATTCAGCTTCTATCGGATGACGATAAGTCTGCCGCTCTTGTCGCGAAAGAAGGGAATGTGGGCTGCTTGATTTCTCTGCTCGATCTAAATGCTCATGATTCCCTCAGAGAACTGGCGGTTCACGCAGTTTCCTTGCTCGTTTCCTCCGGCGATTTGCCGCGGAAAATTGTTTTTGAGGAGGGGGCTCTTGGCCCCTTGTTGAGAATTATCGACTGCAGCTCAGCACCGATAAAGGAAAAGGCCTCCATGGCTGTGGAGTCCATCACTGCTGATCCCGATAATGCCTGGGCGATTTCTGCTTATGGTGGTGTCCCCACTCTAATCGAATTGTGTAAATCTGGTTCTCTCGCAGCTCAATCACACGCCATTGGAGCTATAAGAAATGTCTGTACAGTCGAAGATATTCGGGTTGCATTGGCGGAGGAAGGGGCTGTCCCTGTTTTGATACAGTTGCTCGTTTCTGGGAATGCATCGGCCCAAGGAAAAGCGGCCAATTGCATAACCATTCTCGCTTCCACGGGTGAGTATTTTCGCAATTTGTTGTTACAAGAAAAGGGCTTGCAGAGATTGTTACATTTGTTTCATGAATGCCCAACTGCCGATACTTTAGAACATGTATTGAGTGCAATTTGTTCATTATCTGCCTCGGATACCAGCTACCGAGTTTTATCTGGATCGACCATGTTTATAATACGAATTGCGGAGTTGATAAAGCATGGGAACATAAGGTTACAGCATATTTCTACTTCATTGCTTGCCAAATTGTCGATTACTGATAGTAATAAGATTGCCATTGCTGGGTGTATGGGTTCTTTACTGAAGCTAATGGAATCTGTCAAGCCTGATGGAATGCAAGAGGTTGCAACAAAGGCTTTGGTGTCACTGTTGTCAGTGAAAGCCAATAGGAAAGAATTGGTGAGAGAAGAGAAGAATTTGATGAGGCTGGTGCAAATGTTGGATCCGAAAAATGATCTAGTCTCAGAGAAGTTTCCTGTGGCGGTGGTAGCAGCTATCATGGCTGGAGGGAGCCAGGGTTGTCGGAAGAAGCTCATGGCAGCCGGTGTTTACGGGCATTTGCAGAGATTGGCAGAAATGGATGTGGCTGGAGCTAAAAAGGCTTTGCAGAGACTCTCTGGGAATAGGCTAACTAGTATATTCTCAAGGAACTGGAGGGAATAATCAGTAGCGTCACTAACCACCTCCCCCCAACGAGAGGTAATAGTTCTTGGCAATTGAATTTCAACATGAGAATTATCAGATTTATTTGATCATTCACATTTATCAAACCATAGTTTGTTGTTGTGCCCAAATATCCTCTGATAATAACCAAAAAGCAGTTGATTATTCCTTCAGGATGCTGAATTGTAACTTAGTTGCTGAGTGGGAGAACTGTTTCATTAGGTGGATTGAAGAATGGCTTTGTGAAATATGAAATAAAAGATTGTTTAATCAAGCAAGAATGGGTTGTGTGGAAGGATTCAACTTCGAGAATCACTAGTTGGGCTAGAAAAGAACTAAAAGTAGAAAGATGTTATTGGACTAAACTTAGCTGCCGATTGGTTCTCCCATAAATCATTTACGGTTGCCAAGCACATAACATAAAAGCATTGGATAGTCAGTCGGTTTGCTTCATCATGTTTGGTGTTGTGGTATTCGGACCTTGAGCCAGAATTGGCTAAAACTCATGATTTTCCTCATATCCCATTTACATAGGGGATCTTTTTTGCATGTCCTGCAAATAAAAAGCTGGTTTGGCTCCTGAAAAGGCATTAGACTATATGCGGGCCATATTTGTCAATTTCCAGTTTCAACTGAAACGCAAATATCATGTCATTCATACTATGAAAGCAAGTAGTTGGTCTTAATTAGCAATAAATACATTGACAGAAGAGAAGTAGACATCTTAATTGCAAGAGGGGTCAGGCTGAAATGTGGTATTTAATTATACCTGTATGCTATACTGTATTTATGCCATGTGAGGGACGGATACAATCCAAATTCCAACTGGTTGGGGTTCACTTTGTTTCCATTGCTGGCTGATGATCATAATGAATATGTTCCTTTGGTGGGTGCTATCTTTTCATTGCCAGACAGAATGGACCAGAAGTCACCTGCAACACATTTCTCTCATCTTATGCTATAGTTATGTGAATATGTTTCCGCTTTTTATTTCCATGCAGGAGATTGATTGAAGACGTGTAACTGTCCACAAATCGCGTACTCCTGCACAGCGAAATGAACTACATCGAATAGTTGGTATACATCAAACTTAACTCTTAGTAGTATACTGTATTATATGGGAAAAAGATTTGAAAAAGAGAAAAAAGAAGGGTTGTTTTCTAATTTTCGACAACGGCATGGATGCGGGTTTTAGTGAGTATCCTTGTGTTTTTTTCTTTTTTTTTGGGTCTGATATATAAGAATTCGTTTGATATGTATTGAGTGAAGCAGATTGTGTTTTCTCCAGTTGTTTTCTCTTTGTAATTCATTCAGTTCCTGTTTTCCCTCATAGTCCTTTGTAAAATTATTTGATGAATTCATGTATATAGAACTGAGGAATTATCTCTTGTGTTTGTCATTTCTTTTCTTTTTGGTTCTTTTTTTTTTTTTTTTGGGGGGGGGGGGGTGTGGGGGAGGGAGAGAGAGATGCTCCCTTTTGCCAAAATAGGATAGAGTTGAAAACCAAATCAACCTATTTGATGCTTAATTGAAATTGATTCATTAAATTTAGTCAAATTCAATTTGAGTAATGTAAAAATAAATAATATACTCGAAAATATTAAAGTACTTGAGTTTTATTTGTGTCTATTTGAACTAAAACTTGTTTGAGTTGGATTCAAATAATGATAACATTAGCTCAAATATAATTTTGGATTAATTACATTTAGATCTCTTTAAAAATATAAAATTAAATTTTTTTTCAAAAATAATTTAAAATTATATTTACACCCCCTTTAAAAATTCATTATTTATACATGACTTCTTTTCATTAGAGTTTTGATAAAAATTATTCAGGTTAACAAAAAAATTAAGTTTTTAAATTTACCTCTTATTTAACGTTCATATCTATATATATATATATATATAATAGAGTTGAAATAAGTATAAATTTTAATCAACAACCATTGGTTTATTATATATATTTTTAAAATATAAATTATTTTTAAAAAAATTTATTAAATTATGCACACTCGTTTGAATGTGCCATAAATACTAATTTATATAACAATCCGTAGAAAGAGTTGAGATGGAAAGTGGTCACGCGGAGAGGCAGACCAGCCGTAGATGTAGGCGAAAAGAGGGTCTGAAGGGACGGCTTCCCTTCCACTACACAAGTAACTTATTTATTCATTTATATTTTAGTAATTGTCTGTTTGGACGTGTCATTTAGCAAATCGAGTGTGTTTGGCTAAGTTTATAAGTTTCTCAAAATACCTTACAAGATATTTAAAAGTTTGTAATTTCAAAATATTTGTTTGATTAAGTTTTTTCAAAATAATATGTTTTGGATATTACAAATTCTTTAAAGAAAAGTTAATTTTTTTAATTTTTTTATAACGTCTTATAAGTTCAATAAAATTACAAAAATATCCTCATTTATATACTCGCACCCTCTCTCACACGCGGACACCCCACACCCACACCACTCTCTTCACTCTCTCTCTCTCTCTCACACACACACATAGGATTTTAAATTTTTTTTTGCTATTTAATTTTTTTAACATTTAAAAAATAGAAAACAATTTATTATTTAATAATAAATTATCATAGTTAAATAAAAATAAAATTGATATTAATATTATATTTATTAAAAAATATAAATCCAAGGCATTATTGTAAAGAATTAAAAACAGAGCAAGAGAGAAAAATCTGGAAACTCCATAGCTTGGAAAATATGAAGAATTACATGGCAGTACCGTAGCTGCAGCTTCTCTAAATAGCTGCTAAGAAGCCGTTGAGGAAAACAAAATAGTGCATGAAACTAGTTGCACAAACACACCTCAACAGAATGGGAGAATCGAGCGCAAACATCCGCATATTCTTTAAGTTGCTAGGACACTACGCTTTCAAGCTTCTATTCCCATTAAGTATTGGGGCATCTGAATACTTCGAATGAACCTACTGCTCAAGTTGAAAATGACTAGGCCATGAGAAATCACTCTGCTTCCAGATCATCTCAACGACTTTGTAGTTATTCTACAGTCACCAACTTCTTGGGGACAAAGGTACCAATTTTGGTTACTAATGGTAGTAAAATCGAGACTCAAAAGAGTTTCTACGAACACGTTTCTAATGAGAGTCAATTGGACTTTACTAGCATTTACCCCCTCCCCCGTCGCCACATGAGCATCCACTCCATGACAACAATTCATCTAATACTTTATCCTTAGCTTCTTATATAATATTTGATGATTTATCTCGACATCATAAATATTTTTGTGGGAGCTATCAATTGGAGGTAAAACCAAGAAGCTATATAGATGCAGTTCAAAGTGAAACAGTGGAGAGAGGCAAAGGGAAAGGAGATTGCTGCTCTTAAGGCCAACAACATGTGGACACTTGAGCCCCTACCTGAGGAGAAGAAACTCATTGATTATTGTTGGGTATATAAAACCAAACACAAGGTAAATGGGATGGTGGAGCAGGGCATGCTTTATGCCTTGGGTGGCATCCATCAGGCTGAGGAGCTCATACCCGTAGGTGGAATGCACTAGTTGGTTTGTCGTTGGTAACAGACAGAAATCTTTAGGGCATGCCTTGTTTAGGTCATGATAATCGACACCATATTCGTCATCTATCTCCTCATTTGGGCACAAGCGCCACATTGGGAGCCTGTATTTTACGAGTGTGCTACCTCCAAGAGTTTGTCAATTTCAAATTGGATGATCTTGTCTTTTTTACTTCAAAGTGTCGTTTCTTTTGCTTTGTTGGCTTCATAGAAAAATCCACGTTGAGATGGTCCACCATTACTTCAGGACTGATTCCTTCCAAGTTCTAGGTGCCCATGTGAAAACATCTACATCGTCCTTTAGACATTGGGTCAACCTTTCCCTAACGAGTAGGCTCAAACTGGGAGCCTATATAGGTGATCTTGTTTGGTTGACCAGGTACCAAAATTCAACGTTCAGTAGTTCTTTTGAAAGTTGGACCCGAGTAGGGGCTCTTTCCTTGGGGTTCACCTCCTTGCTTGAGATGGTTGTTTTCCTTTGGAGTATCTTAGATCTTCTCGGTCGATTTCTTGAGGTCCCCACTTATGTCCATTTCGTATGGCCTCTATGTAAGATGAGACTAAGTGGTTTGAAGTTGGTCTCTGGCTACTTCCCCTACACCGTCTTCATGAGGAACTTGATCCTCATGTTGTACGTGGAGACAATTTCTTGGAGGGCGTTAAGAGTTAGCCTACCCAGGATGATGTGTATGTCGTACGGACGTCCACTACCAAGAATTTGACCATGCAAGTCTTCTTTGAGGTTCCGTGCCTAGTGACAAGGGAAGGATACCATTCCCTAGGGATGAACTACCTCTCCCGCGAAGACATACAGGAAGGTGTCGACCCGCTCCATGTGGTGTCTCCCAATTCCATCTAGTCATAGGCTTCACCAAATCTATGACCGTGTTTTAACAAATTCATCCCAGACTCCACTTTATTGTCATCCCTAATACATATCCACTTTAAAACCTAATTCATACCTAGGGTATCAAGTTATTCAAAGTCCAAGGAAATCCAAACCCAATTTGCTATGAAATCCAAGCCCATTTGTGACAGAATTAGCAGGCCGATGCCTTCAAAGGCCACGAAGCCTAAACCTTTTAATGAACGGGGAAGACCCACGTCCACCTACGGCCTGCTGGTGAACTGACCAACTCATGTAACACACCAGCATCACTAGTCACCTCAGAAGGCATGTTAACTTGAAAATATGTCGGTAGTGAGTAACTGAACTAGCAAGATCTTCATGACAAGGGTTGAATTGTCCCCAACGTGTAACAACCTCCACCTAGATAGGTGTCTTACCTACTGATGTGGCAATTCCATTTTATATTCGCATGGGATGTGGTTGACATAGCACGCAGTTAGACCAATCAAATTCCACGAAATTAGACTTTTCCTACAATCCAAGGATATGGAGATCATACCACAAACTCCTATATATCTTCAACCAGCTTCATAAATAGGAAGGCAAATAGATCAAGGGAGGTAATTAGTCAACTAGCTAATGTTTATTTTGTAAGTCAGTCTCTCAAAAACTTTCGGTTCCTCAACCAAATCGACATTTTATAGTGTTACTGGCCCCAATAAACATCACTAATAACAATGTCGAATAAATTCATTCTCCCAACATCGGAGTAGAATTGGAAAAATTTTAAATCGAGTTAGAAGAACAAACATAAATAATTAAATAAATAAAGAATTTCATCCCCTTCATCATCCACTGTGGACCCATATTATTATTATTATTATTTTGCTTTGTGATTAATATAGAATATTTGTCACCACCCTACTTAAAGATTAAGAAAGACGAAGAAGGGTTTACTTTCCGGCCAAGAATATTCATAGTATAGCTTTACAGTATTTCCCCATGCTTTGTTTTTATATCTTTATATGACTGCACACACATACACACACACACACATATATATATATATATAAAGTTCAAAAATAAAAAAGAAAAAAGAAGAAAAGAATGCTTTGACTTAGGATAAAGAGCAACTTTGGAGCCAAAAAGGGCATCTCAACTATCAAAAGTGGGACGTTTCTCCAAAAGTATGTTTTTCAAATTTCAACCCTTTCTAATGGAATATTATTTGGAATTTTTTACATATAAATTGACCACTTAAAATATTCAAAAAATTGTATATTAATTGAGAGGATCGTTTGACATTTCATCTGTTGACTAATATTTTTCTACGCGTAAATTAAGGTTTCAATTATTAAAATTTGGAGCTTATCATATGGTGTATAATATATGGTGATAGCGCGTTTTTAATCTTAATATATATATATATATATATATATATATTAATTGAAGACGTACGTAAAGTAATAAATACTTGTATGTTTGACAAATATTAAGAATAATATCGTATATGGTCTGATGTATACTGCGATCAAAGATGTAAACCAAAAAAATATTTTTCTTCTTTCTTAAAACATTTTTTGAGGCTACATAAACCCCTTCGTATTTTTGGGCATTCTCGTAATTTTACAGCATCACTCGACGTGGCAAACATGTCATGTTGACTCTTTTTTTTTTTTTTGGCTGATGTGTAATGGGCATAAACATAACTGTCCATTAAAATTAACACCGTTCAGTTTTTGTAAGTTTGACCTTTAACACGAGGAACCTTTTTTATACATTTCGTAGTTTAAGGACAACTTTACGAGTTGGTGATAATTTAAAGGTAGTAGACGCATTTTGCCTTGATTTATTTTAGGAGGTGTTGGTAAGTTTTTCCCTCCTAAACAAGTATGGATGTTAATTATAATCATAACCTGAAAGAGCGTATTTATAATATTATGATAAAAAAAAATTTATGTATTTAGATCTAACCATAAAAATTTACAAAAATAGAAATAAAGAGGGTAGGTACTAAATGTTTTTTAGTGCATTATGTTGTTATTAGGAATTTGTATAAATACTTATCTAATACACATACATGTATATAAAAAATTAAAAAGTACTTGTTTTATATACTAGCTCGCCCTCATTACATGTGATTTTTGCGCACATTATCTTTTTAAGTTTAAATTAAAATAAATATAAAAGAAATTTCTAATATTGCAAATAAAATATATAAAGTTGTACATTTCTAATTTAAGTGGACATAATTTTCATACTTGCAGATTTTTTAATTATAACTCAGTTATATATTCCAACTAATGTAGTGTGACTTGATATTAAAGGAATATCACAAATTCACTTGGAAGTAGTATCCAAAAATATCACGTAATCACTGAAAACTAAGATTATTATAAGTATTTCGTAATATTAAAATTTTCCAAAATTAAAGAAAATCTTAAGAAACAATGAAACCTGCGCATATAATTATTGTTCAATATAAAAATACTAAAAATTAAAAAAAAATAAAGATAAATATACATGCACGTCACATAAATATATATATATATTGATGGGGTAAACCCCAATTTTTATACAAGATACCGAAAATATCCTTAATGAAGGGTATTTTCATCATTTGGATGCTTAGGATCCGCGCGTCAATGGAGGGGGTCAGATAATCCACGACCCAGACCCATTTTGTGACTGAAGACCCCGACGCATGGAGCGTAGTCCGATCGAGGATGCCTATTCTTTTGATGGCAGACATGTGGCCCAAATAACAGTATCCACATGGGCTTTATAAATACCCCAAACCACCATATTTTGAGGTAACTTACATTTTATATTATCGACCTATATTTTCCAGTTCGCATATTTTTACCTCGAACAACTCTAACTTGAGTGTCGGAAGGTCGTTGTCGGGGATGAACCCGACGAATCTCATGTTCGTGTTTTATCCTCAGGACCCAATCACTAAATCTTAGGTGAGTATGTGATAGTGATCGAGATAATTACTCAAAATCGTATATTTCGAATAGGATCATATATATATATATATATATATATATCTTGACAAATATAATCAAAGGCAAAACCAAAAACAAAAATAATTAAATAACATTATGTAAGTACGTAGTTTGACAGTGTGATCATAAACTGAAAAACTATAATAAAGTCCATATACCTTTGATTATAATATATATATATATATATACATTATATAGCATATATTATTGCATTATAAACAAAATTCAAATAAATATACAATCCAATAAACTTTCTAACAATAATTTAATAAAAAAACACAAACTCAATATAATTCATGACATTAATAATAATTTATAATTCATAAATTTATTTCACAATTTACATAATTATAAATTGCATATATTTTATACAATTTAATTAATAACTATAATTAATACAATTATCTTTTCCACAATTATCCCTCCCTCACCTCTCTCTAGTCTCTATGCATTCTCTCTTTATTTCCTCCTTTCCTCTTTCGCTCTCTTTCTCCATCACTAAAACCTATGAATGGCAATTGAGCCCAAAAAATCGGGACTCTGGCCCGAACCCATCTTGTTTGGGGTGGGTTCGGTATTGGGTTTGGTGGATTTTGGGTGAGTCCGGGTCCATGGGGTTAGGACTCGACTAGGTCTAGGGCGGGGTAAGAATTTTGTACCGGACCGGCTGCGGCTCATATTTTACATATTTTTTATTATTTATTATTCATATATAATATATTATTAATAAAATAATTATGGTGTTATATATAAATCCTTAAATAATTTTGCATATATCCAGTTCTATATAAGAAATACAAAAAATTAGTTGAATGTATTCTTTGTATTATATAATTCATTATAAATCATAAAATGATACTACTTCATGAGAAAATTAATAATTAATTAGATGAACGGATACTTTAGCTTATAGAATTCATTTTAGATTGAAAACTATGTTAAAGTATTTAAATTTAAATTGATATTACTTATTACAAGAATAAAATATTATTTGAATGTATTCTTTGTATTGTATAAATCATCGTAGATCGTAAAAGTGATATTACTTGATGTGAAAATTAATAATTTAGATGAACGTATATTTTGTTCTATACAATTCTTTTTAAATTGAAAAGTATGTTAAGTTATTTAAATTTAAACTGATATTACTTAGTATTTTACGATAATTAGACAAATTTATAAATTTTGCATAAAAGTGAAGTGGGTTTGATGTGGTCGAGGTTTTTACTAAGGGATAAAAATGAAAAATTTTACCTACGGCACAAATACACACCAGGTGAAATGCAATTTTCGAGAGAGCAAGAAAAATAGTCAAATCAATGAATAGTGCTTGACTGCTTGCCTTAAAAAATTAATATTTTTTGTATTTATAGTAGTGTTGAAAATTATATGGTGTAGTAGGTTGCATTTGTTTAATGTGTGCCTCATATATATTAAATTACTTTTTTACCCTTACAAGTTAATATTTTTTATCAATGTACATCAGGAGTGGATTTGCGGGGCGAGAGGCGAGGTGAAATTATTCAAGGCGGGTCTTGCACTAGGACATACTAGCCGTAGACACACCCCGTTATCATCGCTACTAAAATCTAATCTTCTGTCCTTTTCTGCCTCTCTCTCACTCAAGAATTTTGTCACAACTTCAGATTTGGAATTAATATTACTACAAATCCCGGAGCTGCATGTTTGTATATATAATACTTGGAATAATGTTTAAGGTTTTTGCATTAATATGGGATTATATGTTGATGAAGCTCACACAGAAAGATACATTTTGGGTAGCTCTATTCATGGGAGAGTTGCAATTGCTGCACTGAGACTTCAACAATAGCAATGACAATAATGGTTGGGAGGTTTTTTATTGAGAACTTTGCAGAAACCTCCTTTAGAGCAACCCTCTTTGCACATCTCATTGCACCTTTTGTCATCCATTCCAGGTTCACAACGACCATTGTGGTTGTCGCGGCAACATGCCAATGCCCCCTCAACACAGACATGATTACTACCTGCAAAGTATGGAAACAAAAAAATTGTTATAACGCGCATATATATATATATATGAAAGGTGGCAATTTCTGTTTTGCACAGATTCTTTGACAATATTGTTTGGTAATTATAAGGATTTCTCACGTTGAGGATAAAAATGATCAGAATGTGTTAAAATGGTTGGAAAAGTGCATATTGCCAGCTTAATGGGGGATTTCAAGCAAATGTCGTATGTACTTTTCCGTCTATTTTATAAATTCCAAATTATAAGATAATACTATCAAAATAGAATTGTACATGACTAAAACTATCATCTCTCCATACTTACACTACAAAAATTATAATTATATATATATATATATGTATGTATGTATTGGTGTGTGTACAAACATACACATTTGTTTGTACGTACGTTCCAATGCCGGCATATTTATAATATACTACAAGACTAATTTTATGATATATATTATATCGAGGAGGATGCAAATACTGCAAAAGCCAAAAAATATAAATTTAAGTGATAATTTTAAATTTGTGGAATTTGTGTTGTGTTTTTTTTTTTCTTAAAAAAGAAAACATACATATACCTGTTGACAACATGAAAAGTACAATGAGAAATGGCAAAAGTTTGGAGGCAGCAATTACGAGGTATTTCGTCATTACGAAAGTATATGTGTTTGTATATGTATATATTTAATTGTTAATTTTCACATATGAAGCTCCTTTTATAGAGTTTCATAACTGTACAACAAAATATTAAAAAAGGCCAGAATAGTGATTATTTCAATTTGTGAAGATTGAGGAAATCATAGTCAACCAAATGTTTATGTAGTCTGTGGAGAACATGAAGTTACCATAGTAAAATTATTGAGGGAAAAGTATTATTTTAGTCCGCTAAGTATGCCTAATTTTAATTTTCGTCCGATAATTATGTCTATTTTTGTTCAAGTCCAGTAACTTACGAAATTGCTTACTTTTAGTCCTCTGGCAGATTTTCGGACAATTTTACCCCTATGCAACTTTTGAAAGGCAGTTTTAGTCCATAGCACTCATAGGGGTAAAATTGTCCGAAAATCTAACAGAGGACTAAAAGTAAGCAATTTCGTAAGTTACTGAATCTAAACAAAAATGGACATAGTTATCGAACTAAAATTAAAATTAGGTATACTTGGCGGACTAAAATAATACTTTTTCCAATTATTGAAATATCACCATTTGAACATATATTAAAAATGTTGCCTTGTAAACCACATATACATTATGTATCTCCACTAGATAATATGATTTGGTTATTACATCTATGTTACTATATGTTGGTCTGAATTTGACTATTTTCGAATCTTCTCAATATAAAGGGTTACATTGAATTTACTTAACTTTTTGTATCAAATCACAATAACTTCATTTGAGGATTTCAATACAAGTATAGAAAAATCTCTATAAATTAATAATATTGGTGATACGTAATTTTATTAATTTAAAAATATATTAATTGATAGATAAATTAATAATTATTAATTTAAAGAGATTTTTTTCGATTCAACGAACCTACATTATTTTTTATAAATAAAATATATACAGTATAGCGTCAAATAATTATTCACAAGTTTATGTTGCAATGTGAGAACGCAATAATTGAGCTTTTAGATACAGTAAGGAAAGATAGAAATGAAATACAACTAAGTGTGTGTTTGGTTGCAGGGAAAAGTGGGAGTATAAGATAAGTGGAAGTAAACATGAATGTATAAAAGATAATTTGGTATTTGGTTAAGGGAAAGATATGGAGGTGAAGTAAATCTCGATGTCTATGAAACCCTCTAGAGTTCAATTTTGTTTTTAAAAGAAAAAGTGGAAGTATAAGGCCAAAAAAACAAAAATGTGTACAGTTTTCATTTTTATTTACTTTATTGTCCATATTTATAAATCTATATATACAAAATTTCCCTCCAAAGTTGTTTTTTGTATCAAGAAGGGCACTGATGCTTGAACTCGAAATTCATCATGATGCGTGCGATTTTAGCAAGAGTTCAATGTTCTTGGATTTTTGTGTCGGATTTGGGCTAATTGAAAGAAGGTTCTTGAGAAAGAGGACTAGCAAAATAAAGGGTTAGCATACCGATTCTTAAGTTAGTCCCAAAATTAAGAATGAATAAAAATAAAAGTGAATTATGACGAGAAATTATGATAAGAATGAGAGTTATGTGTGCAAGATTACGAAATCAAGAGCAATAAGAAGAGTTTCTCAAAGTCTTTTTCAACAGGGGGAAAAATTCGTTGGGGGGTACTCCCTGTATTTATAGAAGAAGAGTCCTTCTATGGCAAGAGTTCGAGGAAGTACATCAGGTGAGAGGGGTCCGAACATACAGGCGGAAAAAAATGAAGTTATGGGGATAATGCTCCTCCTTATCCCTTTTAACAAACAGTTCTCGGACAAGGGGGGACTCCTCCTCCTTGTGGACTCCAATCGGATGAGGAGTCCTTCAAGCTGTAGAGTCCGACTTCCTGATGGCATCTTTCTCCCTCTGACTTGGCTTGGAAGGACCTCGGATTAAGCTTCCTCCCTGGGTCAATCTCCTCCCATTGCCTGGACTTTGGTGTAGAGGGGGGCTTTTTGGGCTGAACAGAATGGGGCCTCTCCCTTGGACCGAGCAGGATCGTAGGAGGTTCCCTTCTTGGGCCAAGCATACCGATTTGGACGAGCTGCCTTTCTCATGGGCTAGTGGATCATTACCTGGGCTTAGTGCTTTGTTTTGGGCCAAATTCTGTTGGGCCATATCCATCATGTTAGTTGAAAATATTGTTAGTAACTTTTATTTTGCTTAAACTAAACAGTTTAAAATAAATGAACAATACTTATTTTGATGAATATTTTTACTAATAAAAACTATTTTTATTCTTATTTTTACTAATAAAAACTATTCTTATTCTTATTTGATAAAATAGTTCTAATACTAAGGTTTTTAAATTTTTTATATACTAAAATTATGTAGTATAATATTAGTTTATTCATTTTCTACTACAAACAAAAAATAGTATTTTCTTCACAATCTGCTTTTTTCATACCAAACAAGGGGAGTATTTGAGATTTAATCTTCTTCAAGTCATACCAAATAATATAAGAAAAACTATTATTCTTTACCTTCCCCTCCCCATTTCACTTCCCCTCCCCCTTTCACTTCACTTTTCCTTTGAACCAATCGAACCCTAAATTAAAATTTTAAAAAACAAACAAATAACAATAGAATCATCTAGTGGACCCTCTAGATCCTCCAGCATCTAAAAAGAGCATTTGGATGCTGTTGAATCCCCAAAACTAGACCCCTCACAGTTATCAACACCCTCACCATCCCCCTCACAATTTTCAGCACCATCGCCAATCTCCTTACCATTTTCAGCACCCTCAACATCCTGTTCAACCCCCCCCCCCCCACCCCACGCCTTTCATCATCACCAATTAGTCCTCCCTCACCCTCTTCCCTGATGCTAGTTTCTGTATCCTCAAACAATGGTGAAGTGAGAATTGGAGTGTGTATGGATTTACGATTATTTTCAGAGATTGTAGGTTCATTGTGTATGGGTACTGGGTTATTTTCATACTCAGGGTTAAAAGGCTCAAAATCTGGAGTCCTGTTGGCTTCATCAATATTAGGCCTGTGCATTTCAATTCATCAAACAGAACCAAATCGAATAAAAAATTCAGTTTGAAAATTTTAAGAACAAAAAATCGAACCGAAATGGTTCGATTTCGGTTCTATTAAATTGAAAAAGTTCGGTATTTTTAGTTAAAAAAAATGAAAAACCATTTTTTTAATGATATATATATAAAAAAATAATTTTGATATTTTTCAATTGTAAAATCACTTCAACCTCAATACTTGCAAATCTGATAGTGTAAAATCACTTTAATACAAGCTCAAGCACACAATCAATTAATCAAACAAAAATAAAACAAAAAAATTCTATTATACATTTCATCAAACAGCTTCAAAGCAAATTTTGTAAGTCAAATTTTTTAAATCTTCTTTTCTTTGTAAGAGAGCAAAGTACCTACCTGATGGAGAAAACTGGTGGAGAGAACTACTGCCGCGGGCTGGAGATATTTAAAAATATTAGTTATTCGCTTCGATTCGGTCAACATAACCGAATAACTAATTTTTTTTTGTTTAAAAAAAATAAAAATCGAACCGAATTTTTTAATTCAGTTTTCGGTTCGGCCAGTTTAACCATTTTTTGAACACCCCTAATCAATATGGTGCATTATTGGCTTCATCATTTTCAGGTTTAGGGTTAAAGTGCTAAAATTCTTCATTATAAGGGAGATATGGAATATGTTCATCTTGAGAGAGTATACTATCGTGTGTATTAACAACTACTATTGGGCCTTGTTTCTCTTCAAAGTAAATTGAATTTACACTCAGGCCCTTAAAAGTCATCAATAATTCTCTAATCCCGTCATCCTCATTCAACCTCCTAATCCCATTATCTAAAGTGTGTCTAGGTAAATAAATAAAAATATATGACAATATTAAGCCCATCACTCCCTGCCTTGGCATACATATCTAATTAATTCCCAATAATACAATCTTTCCCTATCTACATTAGGGAACCACACTCTAATACCACCTATATACCTAATTTTGGGCACCCATTCAATGACTCTATCAACCCACATATCAAAATCAGCAAAATCAGCCAACACCATTTTTGCAGTTAAATATAACAAACAAAAATACTCAACAATATGTACAGGTGGGGACAAAAATATAATCAGTATCATATTTATATTTAAATTAAAACATAATAACTTTATAGAGCATTGAGTCTTATTATATTCACAAGGTGTGGGGACAGAAGAACAACCAGCCCACACCCTTTATCACATACTAATAGCCGTCGCATGCAGTTCTTGTCAGCATTATTCTTTTTAAGTATAAGCTTAAATAAACACACAAATTCTTGTAATTCTAAATAATATAAAATTGTACATCTCTAATTTGAATGCACACAATTTGCTTACTCGTCAATTCTTTAATTCTAACTCATTTATTGAACTAATGTACCACAGTTTGACACTAAATGAATATCCCAAATTGACAAATTCAAAATGCCAATATCTTCAAAAGATTAATCACTTAATTCCTCAAAAAAAAAAAAAAAAAGAATGCATATATTGTTGTTCTTGAATGGACTTTCTGCTACACTATGCAAAAAGAAAGACATGCATTTCAGTTTCTTAAAAAAAAAAAACAATATTTCCTTCTCCTATGCAGCATAAATTAATTAAAGAGAAAAATGCAAGCAAACCCCTTGTGATATTGCAAATGAGTAAATTACCCCCTTATGAAAAAACAAATAGTGATTTACCTCGTATTTTTTAAAATACAATAATTTATCCTTATATGATTTCTAAAATGAAGCAATTTACCTCCCTATATAAGGAGGTAAATTACTTCATTTTAAAAAGTATAGGGGGGTAAATTGCTATATTTTTTTTCATAAAGAGATAATGTATTCATTTTCAATATCACGGGAGGATAAATTGCTATCCACCCGTTAATTAAACCTCAATTACACATGAAAACAAAACATGGGAAAACCAAAACCTTCATCTTAATATTTTCTTCAAATACAAACACATTCAGAAAAAGGACAATCTGGATTTCACATATACAAAATCAACTCAATTTGTCCATTCTCATATACAACATAAATCAATTAAAGCTCAATACCACCACATGAAAGAAACTTAATAATAGATAAGATACAATAGTAGAAAACTATATGGGTTAATAGTAATTCACCCTCCCGTGATATTGAAAATGAGCATATTACCCTTTATGAAAAAAATATAGCAAGTTATCTCCCTGTACTTTTTAAAATGAAGCAATTTACCCCTTATACAGGGAGGTAAATTGCTTCATTTTAAAAATCATAGGGTTTAAATTATTGTATTTTAAAATATTCAGGGAAGTAAAACGCTATTTGTTTTTCATAAAAGGGTAATTTGCTCATTTTCGATATCACAAGGGAGTTGCTTGCATTTTTTCCGAAAACTAAAAGAAATGGACATAAAGGAGAAAATCGAAAAGATAACGATGGTCTCAAACTTGAAACTCAATGACACTTCAAAAGAACTCAAAGAAAACAAGTTATTCCCCGTAGATTTGCTGGTCAGCTTCGCATTCAACTGAAAAAGTTGACAATTTACAAGCCTATGATCATTCGCATGATCAAAGTTAACATATAAAGGAAACATTTACATTGAAATCAAACATTGTTCTAATTAATTATGAAATATCCTATATCCCTTCAAGAAATAAGTGGGATTAGGCCAGTTAATGGTTTTCATTGTAAGAGAATCATATCAACTCGTTTGAGAAAATTATTTGTTTAGTTCTTTAAATTTATTGTTATTAATTTTAGTCTTTAAAATTTACCCGTTTTAGTTTTGATCCTTTAATCTAATTTCGAACAATTTTACCCTTAGACAATTTTTCAAGAGCAATTTTAATTAGGCCTGACAACTAGTCGAGCTCGACTCCTTTTGTTGAGCTTGAGCTCAATCTGACGAGCTTGACTATTTATTGAGCTCGAGCTCGATTTTTTAATTTTTTTTGTTTTTTTTTGTTTATTATTATTATTATTATTTTTATTATATTAAATTATGGGAATCACCAATTTTTTACATAGAATTGTAAGTAATAAAATAGATTGTATAATGCATACTATATTATTATTATTATTAGATTAAATAATGGGAATCACCAGTTTTTATATAAATTTATAAGTAATAAAATAGATTGTATAATGTATACTATATTATAAATATACCAAAATATAGTATAAAATTCTAATTTATTGTTATAAATATAAACTACTGATTAATTTAGTAGTAATATAATTAGTAAAATGTACAAAAAAAGAATCATTCTGAACAGTTTAAGTCATAGATTAGTATCAATTATCTGAAATAATGCAATTGAAATACATATAAATATTTTATAATTGAGATTAATATATGTTCACAATCTGCAGAAAATTTATATATTTATAAATGCTAGTATTACATTGATGTAACTATCATCTTATATTGTTGAACAACATGGGTTAATCGGACTATCAAAATTCAGATTAGACCGTTAGATATGATTATACTTATAGAAAAATACACTTGGTAAAGTTTTAAACTTATTAGATATCGTACTCGAAACATAAGAATAATCATTCAAGTCGGTGTATCGTAGAATCATGCCATGTGATTTTAAATCAAACCGTTCGATATGATCTAATGGACACAGTCTTACATATTTATATATATAAATATATATATTTAAATTTGGTGTGAATCGGGTAACCAAATTTTAAAATATCGTAATTATTGATTAAATTTTTTTATCTTATTATATATATATTAAAATTGTTCAACCATCACTATCATTATCATTATCATTATTTTTAAATTAATTCATAGGAATCACTAAATTTTGACATAAATTTATAAATAATAAAATAAATTGCATAATGCATAGTATGTATTCTGATATAAATATAAAACTCAAAAATAGATAAAAAATTATAAGTAATTACTTGTCAATTTGAAAAAAGTATAACGTAATACAAATATATATTAAAATATAACATAAAGTTTATATATATCATATTAAATAATAATTTTAATTACAAAAAATATTATAATTTACTAAGTTGTTGATTAAATTATTTTTGTATAAAAATTAAATGTATAAATAAAAGTATCATAAATTTATATCCAAAATAAAATATATGATCTTGATTAAAAATTATAATTTATGGTCAATTTTAATTATAAAATTGATCAAATATTAAATATAAATTAAATATATAAAAAAATTTAAAAATAAAAATATATATATAAAAAAAAAAGAAAAAGCTCGCGAGCCTGGTGAATAGACACAATTGAGCTCAAGCTCAAAGTCGAGCCTCGCGAGCCGGCTCGACTCATCTACCACGCGAGCCGGCTCGACTCATCTGCCACGCCTAACTTTAATCTATATATATCCATTCATTTTGTTTTATTCATTTTAAGCTTCGCGAGCCGGCTCGACTCATCTGCCACCCCTAACATTAATCCATATATATTCATTCATTTTATTAAAATTAACATAAATGAATTAAAAAAATTTAAATATATACAGAGATCAGCAGTGGACTATTACTAATACCAAGTAATTTTGAAAATAAGCTTTTTTCCTATTTTCCAAAGAAAAAAACAAACTACAAAAATGAAATAGGAAGAGGAGGGCGAGGGGCAGAGTGAACACTGAACACCCCTCTTGCCTTCCAAATTCTTCCATCCCCATTACTTTCTCTACTCAAACCCGGTACTAGGGTTTCTGTTTCTCTCTCTAAAATTATGCATAAAGCTGGATAGAAATTCAGCTGTGACGCAGATACGTAATTAATTTGTTTATCTCTGCTTATTTTTCTTAAATTTCCTGAAAAGCCGGCGTATTTTGGCTGGTCGGCTGAGAGAAGAGGAGGAGATGGCAAAGACGAAGCCAGGAAGAAAAGACCTCGATTCTTACACTATTAAGGGCACCAACAAAGTCGTCAGACGTACTTCCATTTTCACTCTTGCCGCTACTTTATTTGTCCTTGATTGTGTTTTTTCTTTTTTTTTTTTTCTTTTGTTTTTCTTTTTTGGGTGTTCTTGTAAGTTCTGGCGTCAATGCTTAACTGCCCAGCACTTGTTTTGCTACTTTGAGTGGTGTAAATTCGATCTTGATTTTGTTTTTTGGCGTGGTTGGTTTTGATATACTGACTTATGCGCCCTGTCACACACGTCCGAACACGGACTCATTTTGTTTTGCTAACTTCGTCTTTCACAATGTGGAAGTGTAATTGAGTTTTGGAGATGATTAGAATTGATATTGCTGGCTTTTCCGCCAGAATTTTGTGCAAATTACCATGTCCAGCCTTTAAGTAATTGGTGTGATATGCACTTGACATGAAATGAACGGAATGAACTTGGCTCCTTCTAAGCTCATTGATTATATCTCTACATCCCACAGGAATGCTACTGGTTCTGCTAGAATTTGGCGATTGAAGTTTTTTGTATGTTTTTCGCGTCTACCGGTCTTCCACCTATATTGTCTGCAAAACATTAGGTATTTTGTAAAATTTAATGTTTTAGGAAACTAATTCGGGAACGTACAATATGCATGTGTTATGTCTAGGTGCCACATTATCTGGGTGTCTAAATTCAGTTAATAATCTAGAATTATATGCTCCACCGTGCATTTGACCATGTCAATTTCATGCTAACATCCAAATTGTGTATATTCCGTATAGTTCAGTTGAGATGAACTTTTGCAGTTTGCTGGACTAAGATATGTGGGTGTTTCTGTAGCGGGGGATTGTGTTTTGATGAGACCCTCTGACTCAGACAAGCCCCCCTATGTGGCGAAAGTGGAGAAAATTGAGGCTGACCATCGGAACAATGTGAAAGTCCGTGTAAGGTGGTACTACCGCCCTGAGGAATCCATAGGGGGTCGCAGGCAGTTCCATGGTGTGAAGGAGCTGTTCTTGTCAGATCACTATGACGTGCAGAGTGCCCACACTATTGAAGGCAAGTGCATTGTGCACACATTTAAGAACTACACAAAGCTAGAGAACGTGGGTGCAGAGGATTACTTTTGTAGGTTTGAGTACAAGGCTGCAACTGGAGGCTTTACTCCTGACCGTGTTGCTGTGTGAGTCTCACTTTTAGAATAATGAAAATTCAGATGGATACTGAAAATACAGAGAACATGATTTGTGTATCTGATGTTGGATCCTCTTTTTGATTTTGTGATTTTGAAGGTATTGCAAGTGTGAGATGCCTTATAACCCTGATGATCTCATGGTGCAATGTGAAGGATGCAAGGACTGGTATGATTCTTCTGATCTATATGCAATGATTCTTCTGTTCTGTATGCAATGAACACTTGATTATGTCTGGTATGAAAGTGGGATGTGAAAGATTTAGATCCGTTCATTTAGTTTGAGTTAGGAATACGATGCTACATGATGAGTTCTTCAGTTTTCTGTCATCCTTAGGCTCTGGATTTGTGCTTCTGAGATGTTCTCCTTCATTTTATATTTTTTTGCTTTCTCTTGGCCAAGCCACACCTCATTGGTTCAATGTTTTTAAAACCAAACAGATGTAAAGCCAAAGAACCAACTAGGTTATTGGGTTCCTGGTTAGAGAGGTTGGATCACTTTCAAAGAATTGGTTACTGGAAGATGTCATATATATAAATATCATATCTATACGTATAACATATGTATAAGTAATATACACATAAATATAATATTATCACCTCAAAAATGAGCTTATGTGATATCCAGACATCCAATAATTCAACAAGAAAGAAGAATTATCCTACAAATCAAAAGAAACTCAACTAAAATTGAAAGAAAAGGAGAAATAAAGTGTGGGAACTACATGCACCACTTGGCGTTAGGTTTAAGACCAGGAAGAGGACTTTTCTCTTTTCTTTATTCATTTCAGCAAAAATTAGGGTCAAACCAGTTCCCCAGTTTTTTATAAATTGAGTCCACACATAAAAAAGAATATCATATCATCTACAATCAACTATTTCATTCCCTGACCAGCTGACCTTATGCTTATACCTTAAATTCCATTTTCCACTTCCACATAATAGTAAATCTAATTGCTACTGAGATTTGAGAAGAAAAAGATGCGTATCAACTCCATCTTCTTCACTGTCATTCCATCAAGAGACCTAGCAATTTTCATCTAGAAAGTAAATAGAGGCAATTCCCCATCATAGCAATGATTTCCCAACAATTTGATGGATTTGGAAGTGTTCCTACTTAGTACTATGATGAAGACACATGTGCCATTGAGTGGTCACCAAATTCACATAGAACCTAGAAAGAGATATATCAGAAAAAATTTGCATGGCCTAGTTTTACTTTAATTTATATATTTTTTTAATTTCTTCTTTTTGCCAAGTTCTTATCAACTAATTGTCTTAAGAATGCATTATTTATCCTCTCTGATAATTTGCTTTTTTCTTCGATCTTCTATTTCCTGTTGGAATTAGAGCTTGGAGTGTATGTATAATGTAGTTGTTTTTCCATTGGTGTTGTGAAAATTTCAACTCTTCCTTGACTTACTGGTGTTAATTATTCTTGCAATGATGATTTAAATTTTTAGCCTCTTCGATCTTCCAGTATGATTGTCAATTGGAGCCCAGAATTATGAGTTTTTGTGCAATGTTTGTTTCTCTTTTTGGCTCAGCTTGAAAATTGGATAGAATTGTGCAATGCATTTGTCTGCAATATTTCCCCCGATTTGTGTCAACTTAAAAACACCCCATATTATTTTTTTCTCCCAGATTATTTACCCATACTTGTACATTCTTATAAATACAAGTTCATATGTAATTAATTGAGTATACATGAATATGCATGCATATGTAAATATTTGTTTGTACATAATTTTTTCTTCACGCTTTATCCACTGCCATATTCTATTTGTAAAGTTCATGGCATGTCACAGTTTCTATTTTGCCCTGATATAAGTCCATATATTATACACCATCTACCAGAAAATGTTGGTCTAGTTTGAGGGCGTAAAGTTTTAGATAAGAGTTGAAAAATATAGGTTTGTGTTTTTTAAATTATTATTCTTTAAAGTAGTGACTGAGAGTTAGTGATACCACATCATTACTTTAACTGAAAGGATAATCTAGGAGAAAAGTTTCTGTTTTTAGGAAATGTGTTAGGACATCCTAAAATAGGAATCAAGAATGATGAATTTGGGATGCAAGATATATTATTCACCAATCTTTCACATATTTAATAGACTTAAATACAGTTTTTCTCCCTCAAACTATGGGCCAGATCCCATGAGCCTCTTAAACTATTCAATGTAACACTTTCCTTCCTTAATTTAGTTATCAAGGCTTTGACCAAGCAACAGTGCTGACATTTTTCTGAAATTTACAAATTTATTTTCGACATGTAAAAGTATTGTTAATATGACAAAATTTCCCTTGTTTAATTGCAAAAAAATGTTTATAATTTTCTGGTGTCCAAAATGTGCACACATGCACTACATTTCCTACATTTACATTTTATTTCAAAAACTATCAATGACATTGACATTTAAACATGATTGTTGTGAATTTAATAACCAATTGATATTTTTTTAAATTAAAAGGCAATTGAACAAATCAATTGTAGAAAAAACTCTAAATAGAATAATTAGTGCTAAAATATTTAAACCCAAATAAATCCTGAAATTGGAGCAGGAGATAAGGTAGTATTCTGCATACGTCGGCTAAATGCTGAAAATGGGGTCTAAAACCCCTTGCAGCCAATTCATATGTCTATATATAAGGAAGTGAGCAGTATTTTATCAAACAAAAAGTTTCAATGGCTGTATAGC
Organism: Sesamum indicum; assembly: GCF_026168435.1. NCBI lineage: Eukaryota > Viridiplantae > Streptophyta > Magnoliopsida > Lamiales > Pedaliaceae > Sesamum > Sesamum indicum. The sequence goes on from NC_142668.1 coordinate 7,787,004, forward strand.
GGTTTAAAGCAAAAAATCCATGCCACCTCATTAAATGTGCCTCTACTATATAATTATATTTTACATGTCATCAATCAAGTTATTATCTAAATAACTTTTTTGGAATAAATTGTGAGCGTGAGAAACTAACATCTAAGCATATATCTTGGACCACAACAAAATTATTAATATTTTTTCTGCAATTAATGAAGGGGTGTTTTTTTATATAAAAATAATATTTGTACATCTAGAAGGATAAATTTATAAATTTCATTAAAATATTAACCTTAGTGGGTCAAAGCTTCGACTGTAGTAGACGGAAAATGTTACCTTGGTAGTTTAGAGGATACATGCAATCTGGCTGATAGTTTGAGGGCGGCAAGAGTATTTAACTCAGTAAACTTATATAATAGTGAACAGTAAACATGCATAAAGAACACAAGGTTTGACATTCATAGTTCTTTTGCCCCGCATCTTTAGGACCAAACATAACTTACCTCAACCAGCCTAAGTTCTAACGTATTCATAATTACAAAACTAAACATCTACTTCAAATATGCGCAGTGCAAAACACCATGTAATATCTGCATTAGCCACCGAAAGTTGGTGAAAATCTTTTCTAAAAGAGAAACTGGAACTGCCTTGGTTTCTGAAGTGTACTGTGATTCAGAAGCTATACTATGTTTCTCAACAAGTATTTGTGCTTTCTTCTGTGCTACTCATAAAGCTTTAGGAGCTGGCTGGCAAAAGTGCTGCAAGATTTTTGATTTGGCAGTAATCTGAAGTTTTAGTTGGCAACACTGGTAATTACCTTAAGACTGTGAACTGAGAAAAGAATCCATGTAGCTAACCTCAGAGCATAGCGTAACAATGCGAGTTTTACCTAATTGACATTTTGCTATCTCAAGGATGTGAGCTTAATGGTTAGGCACTTTACTTTCATTTGGATATGCGGTGAAAGAGAATTTGGTGTCTATTTATTAGACAAAATATATCTTTATGATCCTTTGTTTTTTTCTTTCCACGCAATTCTTGTGGGTTTTCTTGATGTAAGGATAATTAGCTATATTTTATTTACCTTGATGTAACATAATATTTTAAGTTTGCTTCTGAAAACCTATATTGAGAGCTCATATATAATGCATCTTCTGTTTGAAGGTTTCATCCTTCTTGTATGGGTATGACCATTGAAGAAGCAAAGAAATTGGACCATTTCTTGTGTTCTGATTGTTCATCTGATGATGACACCAGAAGGTCTTTGAACTCGTTTCCAGTATCACCTGCTGCTGCTGAGGAAAAGGTACACTGTCACATTTAACTGCACTAATGATGAAATAATATATCTAGGATGTGAGACCTTGTTACGTTTGAGTATCACATTATGATTTAAAGTTGAACGATCACCTGGCTTTTCTTTTTGTGTTAATTGGATTTAGTTTATTTAGAGCTTTGAACACATCATGCTTTTCTTGAAGCTCTAGAACTGAGCCAGATTGGTCAAAGTGATTAGGTGCAATCTTTAACCTGAAAGAAGAAAGGAGTGATGGTGATGGACATTTTTTTAGGGGCATTAGTCTCATTGGGCCTACTCAACAGAATATTCATTGGGCCTCACCTAGGGATACCAAAAAAAATCATGTAGAGTTTTACCCATTAGTTTTTTGTGTTAATTTTTATTTTTACATAATTAGTTTCACAAAATGAAACTTTTGAAATTTAGACTTGCGTGTTTGGTGAGGATTGCTTCATTATTTTCATGTGAATTTTATCAAAGTATCAAAACAATGGAAATATAAATAAATATATATAATATAATGATTACGCAAAATTTGAGAATGTTTAGATGCTAAGTAAATCTAGTCGATTGATTTCTAAAAGTTTACAAATTAAAAAATTCAATGATTTTAAGTCAACGGGTAAATTGGTACTTTGGGGTATTAAACCTACCCATACCTATGGATATTGTATGGTGTTGGATCCTACGCATACCTATGGATATTTTAGGTTATTGGATTGTACGCATACCCACCCATTCATTTACTTTCACTGGGTCTACAGTAAGGTGTGGTCTTCTACCCATTGGGTTTGAGTATGGGTATGGGAGATTTTTTTTGGGGTATGGATAGGGTGATCTCTCTGACTAAGCACCTAACAACCACTTAGTAATTTTATTATTTCCAAAGGTTAACTTGGTCATATTCAATGTTTTTTTTTCATTGTTAGGTGGAGCCAAAGCGCAGAAAGAGGTGACAAACTGGTGTGGATGCATCATGAGGTTGTACCCCTTTTCTTGCATACTAGCTCCAGTATTGTTGTTGTATTGTGGAATTGTACAGTGCAGAGAGATACTGAGCTTGAAAAAAGCCAGAGGCTTTTCCTTATCTAAAGCAACTTTGTTATCTATTAATGCATATCTGCGCTGACTAAGAGATTACTACTTGTCTTGTCTTCTGTTAAACTACTAGTGTGACAGATACTGCCAAAATCAATGGAAATTGTGTTTGTTAGGATGCAGAACCAGTAGATTGCATTAGCTCCTTTTCTGAGAATCCGAAAGCATATTTTGAAGATGCTAATTGTTGTCTTTCATGTGCCTTTCCCTGTGTTTTTTCTCTTGGGGGCACAAAGTGACCGGGTCTAATGACTTGTTATGTTGCAAGAGTTCCATTACTTACTCATATAACAGATGCAGATGCCAATATGCATGCATAAGAATGATGGATTCCCAGACTGCCTCAAGGTTGTCGTAGATTTCCATTCTTGCTGTATCTTGTTTGCTAAATAGTACAACCCGGTTGCTCTTACAGTTCACTTTTGAAACTATTATGACATTGTGTAAGCTGGTGTTAATTTTGTGCTCAACTTCCTTTTGTTCGGCTGATCATTAACGCTGTCTTAAAACTATTAGACTCTTACTCCATTGTTATGAGTAGCTGCATTGAGATCTGGGGAGGTCCTGGGTAAAATCTCATGACCAACGGTGTCCAAGAATCTGACTGTAATCCAACCTGGAATGAAGCATAAGTGAGTTTCTTGTTTGTTTAGTCTCTGGGAAGTCAAACTTCCCCAGGTAGTATGAATAATTCTGTATTTGCGATCCTTCAAATTGACCTCCAACTGCACTTATTCGACATTGGCGACAATATGTTTGGATCTCGAATTTTAGTGAAGGATACACTACATGAAGAATGATTCATCTTCTTTTCTCCCCTTACTATGAAAAGCTTTGTGGTGTAGATTGTATGTCCTTTTCTAACTAGTAAGGTGCAGGAGTTGCGCCGGGATAATTAATATCAATCTTATTTTTATTATTTTTGACAAAAAATAGTTATAAGAATTATAAACGTATTATACGTTTTGAATTATTTTGAAAAATATAATTTATTTATTATCTCTCTTGAGATCTTGATAACTATTATTGTCAAGTTATTTGCTTCCTACCTATTTAGTTTTTTCTATCTCTTGTGAAATTTTATTTTGAACTCGTCATATGTTATGTGTACAAGTTATGACTATTGAGAATATATTTCATCTTATTTTCGTTCTTTGTTTACAAATGTTTTTATTCTATCGAAAGGTCTACTAATTTAGTTACACGAACATTTATATATTTGCAAAATTAAATCAAAGTGTTTTGAGCTTATATAAAGAATAATTATTTCTTTTTGCATCATTATATCGATAAGTCGTAAATTGATGATACAATAAATTTAATTTATTAAGAAGAGAAGATAATTAAAAGTATAAAATCATGGATATTGTTTGAAGTATAAAAGAGGTCAACAACCATATATAGTTTGTCCCTTCACATGAAAAATGTAAATAAATATTAGGTAAATTTATTTCGATACTTGAATTTTACTATAAGTATCATTTGTAATCAAGTAAACACAAATGGCTCAACTGGTAATTGAGTTGTACCATTAATATCATTTTGCTATACAATTGATATTTTTTATTTATTTTTTAAGAAATAACCATTTTTCCCTTAAATTTTAAAATAAATAGTAAATACAGTTAAGAAAAAATTGAATAAAATATCAATTAATATATTTCATCTTTATTTTGGCCCTTCTACTTTTGTTCTTTATATTTGGTTATCGAGATTATTGTATTTTATTGTTTTTGGTATTTTTTAGTACAATTGTTTTTAATATTATAAAAAAATCATTATTGGATATTAACTTATACAATAGTCAGGTAAGTTCATCAAGGACTAAATTTAAAGTAGTAATGTTCTTCTATTTAATTAATATAATAAAGATATAGGACATAAGTAATTTGATTCATTATCGACGGTATTTGTTCACATAAATTCTACCATCAATAAAATAAGAAATAATATAATATTAGTTAAGGACATAACTTCATTTTATCAAAACAAAAACATTAATGTTATTAGTTAGATTTAACGGAGAAGAGCGATTGAGTGATATATAAGAAAACTAAAGGTTTTTTTTTTTTTTCTTTCTTATTATTAGAACGAAAGGAGGTTTTTGCTGAGTTTTCAAAATACAGGGGATATATGCAGTTGGGCCAAAAAAAAAAAAAAAAAGGAGAATGTGATGGAGATACATGGATTAGTGGCTTGAGAGAAAAATGTAATTATATAAAAAATATTGAAATTACTATTTTGATCAAAAAAATGTTAATGGAAGAAATGAATTAAAGGGTAAATTGGAGTATTAAAAAATTAATACGACAAAAGGAATTTCTTTTATAATAGTATAGATATAGATAACTACTAATTTATAGTTCATTCTATGTGTGAACAACATTTTTAAATATCATTGATGCGTGTCGTTTTAGCGTGAGTCCAGTGAACTCAGACTCGAACGTTGGGCCTGGATTGTTTAGAGGAGAATACAAAAGAAAGAGACTTGTAAAACAAAACGTTAACACTCTGAATACTGGATTTGAAGTAATAATTCAAAATAAATAGAAAGCGTTAAAAGAATGAGATGTAATGGTAGAAAAATAGAGATAGATTGCTATATGAATGCTTAAGCGTAGTAGAGTAGTAGCCAAATTTTCATAGGATGAAGGTATCCCTGCCCGGGGATAAGTCCTCTTTTTATAGCGGAGTGTCCTCCTTCATTAAGGAACCGATAGGACCTCCTCTTCTGATTGATGTATGGATAAAATTGGTTGAAATAAGGCTTGATCAACTCCTATGTTTTAGGGATCATGTCGCTGGAATTACGATTCAAGTGATGGAGAGAGTCCGAGGCGGAGGGGAACTCTCAGTCCGCAGAGAGTTTGCTAGGTGCAAGAGTCCAGGCTCTTGAGAGAAGCCTTCCCCCAATGCATATTTCAAGTTGGTAAAAGAAGGGGGCATACGTGGGAGGTCTGAATGCACGCCACGTGGGTCGGAGGGTGACGTATAAGAGAGAGTAGGGTTGACTGTCGGCATTTGGGCTATGATCATTGGGCTCTCCAGACGGGCTTCCTCCCTCGCTAGAATTGGGGCCAAAAGATAGAGTGTTGGGCCTCTTAATCCGTTCGTGGTCCGTAATTCACTGGGCTATACCCATCAATCATTTAAAGTAAAATATTTACAAAATTTTATTATCTTATACAACATATATAAAACATAATATCAAATTTATAAAAAAATAGTAAAAATGACTAAAAATTGAAAAAATAATTATTAAAAGATAATGAGAATGGAAAGTTAATAAATAAATTAATAATTAAATTAAGTATTAAAATTAAAAAATCAAAATAATTGAGACACTAGTCCACCTCTTTTCAATTATAAATAGTATAAAATATTGATTATGTTATAATAATTACTATCAGTTATATAAAAATAAATTGGGAGGAACAATGATATGGTTTTGAATCATACTAAATATTCTAATTGAAAATTAATAATTACCTTATATCAAACTATACTAATTTTAGAAAGAAAATCACTTCAAAACTTTTGAAATTCGTCTCTTACAAATAATTATTAGAAAATATTCTTCAAAATCTTTCATTAATACGACAATTAATTCTCGAATTTTATTGATCATATAATAAAATCAAAATAATCGACTATAGCTATTTATTTTCGTAACTTTGAAAATCATAATTATTTATTTATTTTTCTATTATCATTTTGGCTTTTTAAAATATAAATACATTATAATTATCATTAATTATTTTTTAGAAAAAAAGTTACTCGTGAATATATTTAAAAAAAATTCTATTTCCCCCCAAAGAATATGTAAAATAACACGTGAAACTTTTTTGTTTATTTTTATTTTTTTTAAAAAAAGTGGAAATCACTATCCATGACACTATTTGTCACTGTGCCAATGGTCCATTCCAAAACATTGGCGAAACGATCGCGTTGACCACACTAATGTCGGCGCCTACAACTGATGATTTTCAACAGACATCAAGAAATTGTTGGGGACAAGGAACAGCTGTAAACGTAAGGAGCCCAAGATCAAGGCAGCGGCAGAATTGCAGCGCCGCCGGAGTTTTGTGAGATTCTTTTTTGCAGAAATTCTTGGTGGGATTTCCCTACTTTACTTTCAAGAATCAGGAAAACTGGATTTGTTTGGTTGATTTGGGAGGGCTGAATTGCTGGAATTTTGGCGGGACAGCAGCGGTTTGGGCGTTTTCTTGGCGGTCTTTTTCTTCCTTTTTCGCTTCAGAATTTTAGGTATGGATATTCTTCCGGAGGAGTCTGAAAGTGAGCTTGTTGGAGTTTGTTTGCTGTTATTTTGGGTGGAATATTGAATATCGGTACGGGGATGGAGTGGGTAGGCTGGGGTGTGGGGAAGTGATTGAATGTTTGGAAATGGAAGTTGGTAGTCAGTTGGCCTTATACATGAATGATCTTGTCGCCCTTTTATATCTTGTAGAAGATATCAATTGCCTTTTTCGTTTTTGTTTTTGTTTCCTTTTATAGCAATTTATGTTTGTGAGGATATTATTTTCTTCTTCGGAAGTGTAATAATATGGGGTGTATTTTTTCTTGGGTCGGAATTCTGATTATTGTTTTACATTTTGCAGTCACTTTTAAGCACAATTTATTGATCTAATGAAGGATTGCCAAAAGAGATGGAAACCAAACAATACAGACAGTGTAATTGCAGCATTAATGGGCTTTGATGAATTGCGCCCTCAGCAACCGTCTCCTGAGAAATGCAGAGTACTGTCCGACACTTATGTCCGCAAGGCTGCTTCTGTAGGTGCAAGACCAGGGAGTTTGATTTCAGTTCGGCGAAGGAATAAAGAGATTGTGCATGGAGCAAAGGGTGCATCTGGAGAGATATCCAAGTTTAAGAATGATAATGATCTTGACATTAATTCGGGTGATACTAAGGTAAAAACAGGTATAAGAAGCCCAAAACCTGCTGGCATTTCAGTCTCAGACTCACTGTCTGGAGCCAGCTATGATGACAGAAGATCATTCGGCAAAAGAATTGAGCACCGTGCTCTAGGAAATGTTCTGGGATATCGGCAGAAACTTGAGCCTGACTTGATTGGAGATCAGCTTGGTGAGCTTGGTATTGATTACACAAACAAATCATTTAAATTTCCGCCAGAAATAATAGATAAGCCTCGGCTTTTCCCAACTAGCACTGGTGCATTCAAACAAGAGTTGGAGAAGGTACCATATAATCTTGCAGATGTAAAATTGGATCGACGTTCCAGATCAGGATATAGAGAACAGAGGGAGTTAAGGCATGAAAGCCAGAAACACCACCATGAGCTAACATATAAAGAGCTATCAGTCAATAGTATTGTGTCCCCCGGACGTAGTTGTATTCCATGCACCCGAGCTAAAAACAGAAACCCTCTACAAGAAAGACACAGAAGCAAATTTGAAGATGTGTTGGTGCTTTCTTGTCCTGGTGAAAATGATTATAAAAATTACGGGAACGATCAACATCTATCTCTAGGTCAATCATATCTGCCCAATGAATTGAAAAGGCAAAACTTTGAAAGGTGGAAAACAGCAAAATCGGTTCAAGCAATTGGAATTTCTAGAGGGGGCGGAACTCTTAATGAACTGCTTGCTTTGGCTGATAAGAAATTAATGCAAAGAAATTTGAATCTGAGGCTTGGTAGAAATGGTTTACACAGTCTATCGAGTCTGCAGTCTACAAATTCCTCATCTAGTAGTCCTTCAGGTTTTAGCAGCGTAGATGTTTGGGAGGATGACTGCATAAAAAGCTTGCCAGTTTTTGAATTTGAAGCGATAAAACAGATCCTTTCAAGAGGCTGTAACTTGAAGCAAGATGAATCTACTGTGGGAGATAACAAGTTGGAGCAAAAGGTTTGCAAGAAAGATGTCTTAGAACCTAAAGGTGGGAGCAGCCATAAGCAATTTAAGACTTCTTCTGATGTGAATGCCACCATGTTGCCGAGTTCTGAACTCTCCGAGCAGTCTAACTGTTGCTTCTCTAGGTTCACTTCAGAAAATAGTAACCCTGAAGCATACATCCAAGGTTTTCAGGACGAAATGAACAATTGTTCTGAGAATGATACGCATAGAGAAATTGAGATTAGTCAGAGGGTTTCAAGGTTATTGATCAGTAATGTAGCTGCTCCATATACTAATGATGACGCATATGCTAGTGTAGAAGCGTTGGTTTGTTCTAGAACCTATGGTGATACCCAGTCAGAATCAAATCCTGGTATCTTGTCAGGTGAAGGTGGACACTCTTGCTATGTGGAGGAAGTTTCCAGCAGAGAGGTTCGCTCTCTCTCTCTCTCTCTCTCTCTCACTCTCACACACACACACACTCACATTTGATTGACCTGAAACTATTCCTTATTCTTTAATTTTATTCAGTCTTAGCTCTTGTGTTAATGCTCACTACAAAGCCATCAGATGTAAAAAGTTCTGCCTGTGAAGCCATATTTTCTTTACAATTGAATTTAACTTATTATTTGCCCTGCTAAATCCATAGTCAACTGCCACACTGCTGAAAAGTTTCTTGTTGTTGTGTCAGCAAAATGTATATCATTTGTCCCATGATTTATGAATGCTTTTACTCACTTCAATCACTACACTTTGGACGGATCTATGACAACCAAACCATTAGCATATTTCTAGCCAAACCTAGTTGATGATCCATCTCTTATCTGTTGTTCATATATTTAGCGACTCCGTAGCATCATATTTATAAGCTTATTTTGTCACAACTGTATGTTTCATTTAAATTGTGAAAGCTTCCGAGAGATTTAGATGCATGTTTGGGAGCACTTTTGGAATGGAAGTCCAACTAGAAAATGCACTTTCCAATAAGTGCTTGTTGAGAAGTTCTTAAGAATTGATAGAACATGTTTGCTAAAAAGCCACTACATTTTACTTCTTGAAAATGCAATGAGTAAATTTTTGAAAAAGCACTAATTCTGACTTATTGAAAATGGAACCAAAGATGTACCTATTCTAAAAGTCTATTTAATGTTAACCACCATTTAATGTTCACTGGGAAATAGTGGTTTTGCAACAGGATCATCTCTTGCTAATTTGTCAATCACAATATGTGCTCGTTTATTTCTTTCATAAACCCATTGTAGAATAGATATCCTCCATAGACTGGTCGAAGCAATAATGTCTGACTTAGATGGAAACATGCTAAGAACTCTAATTATAATGCTTATTAGAGTTCAAATGCATTATTATCACTTCAATGAGAAGCAGACATATCTTCATTAGATAAATACCAAGTAGATGTTAAGTTTGGCTGCCTAGTAACCTTTTGACCACTCCTATTCATCCAACAAACTGCCACCCCCAGCCGATTGTCCCACCATTTCCTGCCATTCAGCTCTACTGAGGTCAAACCTAGGTCAAACCTAACTTCATGCTGATGTTTCCTCAATGCACATGATGAAACCTCTTATATTGGCGATATGAAAATTCTCTATGAAGTAACTGCTGGCCAGATCAACAAATCCCTTTCATTGGGCTTTTTTGCCACATATTCATCCACAAACGCAGTGACAGGAGTATTTGAAGTGTTACCATGGAAGATTAAATGCAATTGACGTTTTCAGTATACATGACCCTCAGAATAAGCAAAAGCAGTGGTCGGTGTGGCACAGAATTTAATAATATTAGATGATGTTTGGAGGTGATGAACAGCTGTGGGAGGGAATTGTAATTGGCCTTTTTTCAACATGAAGTCTGACAAGTTTCTGCAGAGAATATACTACAATTTGCATCACCTTCTGTTGAAAAGTTTTAAGAATCTCACAATTACTGGTTTCCTCTTTACAGCACGAAAAATGATATATTTTTACTTTGTCATTCTTGTTAAAAAGGTCTTTCTTTTACTATTTATCATGTTTATGTGGCAAAGTTAGTTCACATACAAAGCAATTGTTGAAGATACCTTCTCAATGATGCGCCTTTATTGTTCCGTAGTGTTCTCTAACCATGGAAAGCCCAGTTAACTTGCCTAACCTACTCATTTTTTCCTATGCATTCATCTACTTTTTCCCATAATTTGGTAACTGATGATGTCTATTTCTGCCAACAAGATTACATTTTTTCTTTATGGTGCATCATTATGTTTTATTCTTTTCTCATTTCACTATAACATACGGTTTTCTGTGATGCAGCCATCATTGAATGAATTTTCTGAGGAAGAATCCTCTTATTCAAACAGTTCCAGAATTGTTCCTCCAGAGTTTCGGGACAACCGGAAGAAAACCAATCAGCATAGTCCTAACTCAGTTCTGGAACCATTCAGTGCACAATATTCTTCTGCTTTTCAGTTCTTGGATGGCATAGGTACTGATTATGCTACAGAACTTAACTACTTTTTGCAAATTGGAGAATTTTGGGGCTCAATGATAATATTCTTCATATTGGTGACTCGTAGATCTGCAGTTGCAACTTGAAGCTTTAAATTTTGAGACTGAAGAAACTTACTCTGGAGAGTCTGTGATGGCTGTCTCCGATGATGACGTCTCCGAGGAATGTTTTGGTGATGTCTTCCATGATGCGAAAACAGTAAAAAGGTGGCTAGGAGATGATGAAAGTAGGAATTTCTCTTACCTGGTGGATGTTCTAGATGAGGCTGGTTTTTGTGGTATGAAATCATTGGATCTCGAGACATGGCATTCCCTGGAATGCCCAATAAGCCCCTTAGTTTTTGTGGCACTAGAGAAAAAATATGACAAACAGACGTCTTGGCAGAAGACTGAGAGGCGGCTTCTCTTCGACCGTATAAATTCAGGGCTGATGGGCATTTTTAATCCAGTAGTAAACTTCCATCCCTGTGCAGCATCTATAAAAAGAAACCTTTGTTCCTCTTTGAGACGTGATGACGTTGAAGATGAGCTATGGAAGATGCTAATTAGCCAGGAAAAAGAAACGAGCAAAAGCTTGTCCAACAAGGCTCTAGAGAAATGGTTCGAGCTAGAAGAAGGTACGACAATTATTTGTACAGAATTGGAGAAATCTTTATTCGATGAATTGGTATTGGAGTTAGCTAGTTTTTGGGATTGATGAATGAGATTTTTTCTCCCTCTCATTTTTCGTTTACACATAGTGCTGATTTACGCGCTGTTTGTGTAAGTGTGGTTAGATTGTCCTACACATGTATACGTACAATTTTGGCATTCAAAAAAACAAAGAGTGATGAATTAGCGATTTGGCATGAAATTACTTTCTTGTACATGTCATTCTTCGAAGTAGGCTGTGGAACGGAAACATTAACGTGATCTTAATCAGAAGAAGCTGACAGTTGCGAGTATGAGATTTCTCACTACCGGAATGCTCATATGAAAGAGCGGTCAAGAATCGGCCCTCGGTAGTATCCAAGGGATGTCTGTCTATAAAGACCTTATGTAGGATTGTATCAGAAGTGTCAGTTTGCATTGCAGTAAGGTCGCAACTGATATGCTTGTGGCTTGCAAAGTCCTCCTAGCCTTAGGTTTTTATGTGGCTAGGCTGTGATGATGTATGCTGTCTTAGCCTCTTTTCAGATAATTTGGAATTTTTGATTCACTAGCAAACACGCGCACTGCATGTAAAAGCATTCGTATAACAACGAACCTTAAAAATAAAAGGGCAAAATTAAATTTATAGTCGTGTAATTTAAAATTATCAGTACTTTTTGTTCTGTAACTTTACACGTTTAGTCCTTTTTTTTTTGGCGAATTTAATCTTGCACTTCACATATTTGGTTTTTTTGACAGATTTAATCATACTTTTACAATTTTGGTCTACCATTAAATTTTTAGGCCAAATCATTCCGTCGGAATGTCACGTTGAAAACACCTTATCTGTCACGTGAGCCACAATTTTTATGGTTTTAAACCATCAGCGGGAAGAACTTTTTCCCAACTTAAACCTATTCTTCGAAAGAAGAGGGAAGAATTGCTTGGAATTGTTGTCGTCTTGAACAACTCAAGAATCGTTTCTTAGGTTGTTGAAAGAAGATTTACAGCAACCCAAATATCACAATCATTGCCCTTTGGCATATACGAGGATCCTCCCACAAAAAAAAAAAAAAAGAAAAAAATCACACCCATGTTTGTCGTGTCTTGTTTTCTACAAATGAATCAAAATATAAAAATAAAAATTTATGAAAAAAAAAAAACGTGACAATACCTTATTGTCTTCACATTAGTAGAATCTCTTTCCCGAATTATCATCTCCGAATTATCGTCGGTCCATGAACACTTCAACCGAGCTCACTTCCCACATTTGCAATTCACAACACTTGATCCACAACTTCTTTCACTCATCTTTTCGGTTTCTTTAGCTCGAATCTGAAGTCCAAGTGCGCTGGAGTTGTTCAATAAGACAAAAATTTCAAGCAATTATTCTCTTTTCTTTCAAAAAAGAAAATCGAAGGAGCTAGAATTTAATTTGAGAAAAAAGATCTTCCCGCTGCTTTTAAAAGTCATAAAAACTGTGGCTCGTGCATGTGGCAGATAAAGTGTTTTCAACATAGCATTCTGGCAAAATGATTTGGCCAAAAAATTTAACGATGGACCTAATGTGCAAAAGCATGATTACATCTACCAAAAAATGACCAAATATGTAAAGTACGGAACTAAATTCGATAAAAAAAGAACTAAATGTATAACTAAAAAAGGTTACTGGACAAAATTTACTAATGACATAAAGTTGCAAGAATAAAACTCTAATTTTGCCAAATGAAAATAGGATGGAGAATACTTCATTGTTTACTTGATACAATTACATAATACTTTTTTCTAATTTTATGCGTTTGTTTTTAACTTTTTTTTTTTTTTTGTGTATTTTCATGTATTGCAGCCATTTTTTTTTCCCCGCTAACTCAAAATTTGGTTATTCATGTCGCATTATTTTGATGTTTAATGGATGAAATATTGATAATAAAATGAAATCATGAATATGATTATGATAAGTATTGTTTTAGAATCTTAATTTTTTCATACAAATTTGTTTTAAGCACTATCTAATAAATTTGCAAGTGTAAATGTTAATTTTAATATTCTTTTTAAAAGTAAAGTTTGATAAATGTTTTATGAGCTTTAGTATGTAAAACTTTAGTTCTAGGTGTTTTCAGTAATTTTTCTAAACCTACTAATATTATTTTTTATATAGAACTATTTCCTTGAGGCGGGCGTTTATAATTTTATAATATTTGTGCTAAAATCAACATGCATATATCAACGTTGAAAAGATTAGATGGCAATGCAATAAGTGAAATAACACAACTTCAAAACCACTCACAAGGTTATGTCGACATGTTTAGAAAGATTTTTGTGAATAATTAATTAGATCGAACATCTGTTGAGAATGCTACATCCTTGACGTCTCCAGTGTCTGCTGCTTCTTCTGCTGCTGCTGCTGCTGCTGCTACTGCTGCCCGTGTTGATGATACAGAACTCAACAAAGAAGATGATGAAGTTGCTGGTTTCTTTTTGTTCGATGCCGGGTAGAAGCGTGTCATCCATTACACGCTTCTTCTATCTTTGTGTTGTATTTGTTATGTGGCATACACGTCATTTATTCTGTGGATGATTGGTCCACGTCAAAGCTGAATCAGTTAGGTAGTAATAGACGGTTATGAGTCAGTTGAAGTCTCTGTATTTAACGCAAGTTCGAAACTCATTTGCAGCAGTTCAGTCTGATATTTTTCAGCTATGAAACAGAGATTTCTTCTTGCTTTCTTCTCGTCCACACTCAGCAAACTTTTGATGTTTTGTGAGGTTTTTAACATGGTATCAGAGCCTTCTACGTGAAGGTCTCTGGGTTACCTCATTGCAGTGATTGCATACCTTATTGATTTCGATTCAAAATGGCGGATGAAGCAGCGTCGTCGACTATGGGACATAGAACAGGTGAAGCATCGTCTCAGTACGAGAAGGACATGCTTTTCATTCATCCTTCTGAGCATTCGCAGCTGGCGTTAACATCTTCGCCGCTGGATGGTACAAATTTTTTGGTGTGGCAGCGAGCAGTATATGTATCCCTTGGAACGAAAATGAAGCTAGGCTTCATAGACGGTTCGTTCTCAAAACCAGGGCCTGGTTCACTCATTTTTGAGCAATGGAGGCGCGTCGATCTGATGGTCACTTCATGGCTTTGGAACTTCATGTCGAAGGACATAGTAGAGTCCTTCATGTATTGCAGCACCTCGCGTGAACTTTGGCTAGCAGTGCAGGCGCGATACGGACGAAGCAATGGACCTTTAATATATCAATTGCAGAGGGAGCTCTCTTCGGTCGCTCAGCAGGATTTGAGCCTTACCGCCTACTTGACAAAGGTCATGAAACTCTGGAATGAGCTTAATTGCTTGGCTCCTCCACCAAGGTGTAAGTGTGGAGGATGTACTTGTGGGATTAATGAGGAGATTGATCAACTTGCTTCACTGACGCAACTGATGCAGTTTCTCATGGGGCTTCATGAGGTTTTTAGTAACGAACGCAGTCAGATTCTTATGCTTTACCAACTGTAGAGAAATCTTTTTCAATGGTTTATGCTGTTGAACAACAGAGAATGATACACACATCCATGGAAATGAACACCAATAATGTAGCTTATCAACTATTCTCTAAAGGCAGTAAGAGAGATGATGGAAAATATGCACAAAAGCAGCGAATTACTGCAGCAGAAAGACGAACTGTGGTTTGTTCACATTGCCGCAAACCTGGACATGGGCAGGACACTTGCTTCCAGTTGCACGGAATACCTGATTGGTATAAATCGCTCAATGAAAAGAAGAAAAAGGGGAGAGCTTTTATGGCTAATATTGATGTTAAAGATGAAGGAGTGCCGGACAATGCCACGAGAATGATGACTCAATTGATTCAGCTGCTGACAAAGGCGAATGCTCCCTCGGATCCTATTACTAGCCATGCAAACTTTGCACAATTTGAAGAGGAGTTTGCAGGTAATACTGCTAAGCCAATTGGTATTGATTTAAGCTTTTGGATCATTGACACGGGGGCTACCAATCATGTATGTGCGAACATTGCATCTTTTCATTCATTTGCTAAACCTGCTACTCCACACTTCATCCATTTACCAGATGGTTCGAAAAATGCTGTTACTTATGTGAGCAACGTTCAATTAAACGATGAAATCACACTACATAACGTGTTTTTTGTGCCTCAATTTTCTGTCAACCTAATATCTGTCAGCCAACTCTGTGCTCACACTTCCTTTCAGCTTCTCTTCACTAAAGAATCATGCTTTTTGCAGGACCAGGACAGTAAGAAGAGCCTGGCCATAGCTCATTTGTTCAAGAACTTATACATTTTCAGACCTCATCCCAGTTTTGCTTCTGCCATGGATAGTGTTGGTAGTGGTCTTGCCATGTCGTGCACACAATCTAACAACCAAACTTTGTGGCATCAACGTCTAGGGCATGCTTCTTTACAAGCTGTCAAACACTTCAAAAATATTGTTTTTAGTGTTGATAATGATAAAACTCCTTGTGACGTTTGTCATAAAGCTATGCAATCTCGTGTACCTTTTCCTGTTAGCTCCTCTTATTCTGGTGCTCCTTTTGAACTAGTGCATATGGATTTATGGGGACCATATGCTGCTTCTAATCTCTTGGGGGGTACATACGTTTTAACGTTGCTTGATGATTATTCACGGTGTCTTTGGACCTTCATCCTTAAGCAAAAATCCCAAGTCCCTGTTACCTTGAAGCATTTCTGTTCTCTGATCTCTAACCAATTATAGCGTACCATTAAAACCTTAAGATCTGACAATGGTTCGGAGTTCTTTAATCACGACTGTCAAACTCTTTGTTCTGATTTAGGAATCATCCATCGGTCTTCTTGCACATGCACTCCTCAGCAAAATGGTCGAGTTGAACGGAAACACAGGCATTTGTTGAATGTCGCTCGGCCCTTACTCTTCCAGGCATCTCTTCCCATAAGATTCTAGGGAGACGCCATCCTTACTGCCACATTCTTGATTAATAGAACTCCTAGTAAACTTTTACATTGAAAAACACCTTTTGAATTACTCCATGGATACCTTCCTACATATAACCACTTGCGGGTTTTCGGCTCACTATGTTTTGCTACCAATTTAAATCCTCATAAATCAAAGTTCCATCCTAGAGCCTTAAAGTGTGTCTTCATAGGTTATTCGATGCACCAAAAGGCCTACAAGTTATTTGATTTAGACTCACGTTCTGTTTTGTTTTCCAGGGACGTCCAATTCTACGAAGGAGAGTTCCCTTTCTCGCAGAACGATTCCTCCTCTGATTCCTCGCCTTCGTTGCCTCTAGTTTCACTAGACGTTGATGCGGTTTTGTCTCCTTCCTCCTTGGTTTCCCCTCAGCCTGTTGTGTCTCAGTCCCCTCATTCACAGCATATGTCTCCACTACCATCTATAGACGCTTCCACTCGTGCTGTTTCCCCCGTTCCTCGTCGTTCAAATAGAATTTCTCGAAAGCCAATTTGGCTTGAGGATTTTATTTCTAATGTCACTAACTCTTGCATCATTCATCCTTGTAATGCCGCATATACATACTTTGTAGCCTCTATGTCAATTTTTCAGGAGCCTAAGTCGTATCATGAGGCGATGCAGCATCAAGAGTGGCTCGATGCTATGAAAACTGAAATCACTACTTTGGAGAACAACCATACATGGTCTCTTGTTCCTCTACCAGCTGGAAAGAAACCAATTGGGTGCAAGTGGGTGTACAAAACGAAGTTGCGGGCAGATGGTTCGGTGGAAAGGTACAAAGCTCGCCTGGGGCGAAGGGTTTTTCACAGATAGCCGGGGTGGATTATACGGACAATTTCTCTCCTATTGCAAAACTGATCACAGTGCGTGTACTTCTCGCTGTAGCAGCTGCTTATGGGTGGCCCTTGCACCAGATGGACGTGAATAATGCATTTTTGCACGGCTACTTGGAGGAGGATTTGTATATGGAACCACCGGAGGGATACTCTGTTCAACCTGGCCTTGTTTGCAAGTTGGAGCGATCCCTTTATGGCTTGAAGCAAGCCTCTCGACAGTGGAACGTCGAGCTCACACTTAAGCTTACAGACTTTGGTTTTTCTCAGTTGGCTTATGATCATTGCCTCTTCACCAAGACGACGGATATTGGCCTAGTGGCTCTTCTAGTTTATGTTGATGACATTGTGGTTACAGCCCCATCCTTGGAGCTTATTCAATCTGTCAAGACCTATTTACACGTTATTTTCTGGGGCTCGAAATTGCTTGCAACTCTGATGGTCTCTATCTTGCTCAGACCAAGTACGTTCACGATATCATTCGTGATACTGGAATGGTGTCTGCGAAGTCTGTGAGTACTCTTCTTCCGTTTGGCCTTAAACTTAGTGGGGACTGTGGTGCTCTACTTCCACAACCGGATCAATATCGATGACTCATTGGCCGATTATTGTATTTGGGTTTCACCCGTCCTGACATATTGCACTCGGTACAGCAGCTTAGCTAATTTCTGAATCATCCTTGTATTGCCCATTGGAAGGCCGCGCTACATGTTGTTCGTTACCTTAAGGGAGAGCCATCAAAAGGGCTGTTTTTTCTTGCCACATGTTCCTTTGAATTGACGGCTTATTGCGATGCCGATTGGGCGTCTTGCACTGACTCACGCCGCTCGCTCACAGGCTACTGCATTTTCTTAGGGGATGCCTTGGTGTCTTGGAAGACAAAAAAACAGTCCACAGTTTCACGTTCCACCGCAGAAGCAGAATATCGAAGTATGGCGTCGACAGTTTGTAAGCTTAAGTGGCTTTCCTATTTGTTGTCTGACTTTGGTATCAAATTATCTCTTCCTGTGCGTTTGTTCTGTGATAATCAAGCGGCTTTACATATCATGGCTAAACCCGTTTTCCATGAGCGTACGAAACACATTGAGATTGATTGCCATGTAGTTCGCACTGCCTATAAAGATGGATTCTTAGCTCCTTTGCACATTCGTAGCTCTTTGCAGCTGGCTGACCTTTAAACTAAATCGTTGTCTCTGAAGTCTTTCGCATTCCTACTCGCAAGTTGGGTCTTGTTGCGTTGCACCCTCGTCCCACTTGTGGGCTGTTGAGAATGCTACATCCTTGACGTCTCCAGTGTCTGCTGCTTCTTCTTCTGTTGCTGCTGCTACTGCTGCCTGTGTTGATGATATAGAACTCAGCAAAGAAGATGATGAAGTTGCTGGTTTCTTTTTGTTCGATGCCGGATAGAAGCGTGTCATCCATTACACGCTTCTTCTATCTTTGTGTTGTATTTGTTATGTGGCATACACGCCATTTATTCTATGGATGATTGGTCCACGTCATAGCTGAATCAGTTAGGTAGTTATAGACGGTTATGAGTCAGTTGAAGTCTCTGTATTTAGCGCAAGTTCGAAACTCATTTGCAGCAATTCAGTCTGATATTTTTCAGCTATGAAACAGAGATTTCTTCTTGCTTTCTTCTCGTCCACACTCAGCAAACTTTTGATGTTTTGTGAGGTTTTTAACAACATCACGTGGTGAGGCAAAACAGCTAGAGTTTGATAATCTTGTGTCATGTAATGAGCAAGCTCCCGTTGCATTTGAGATGATGATGAATTCAGGTGATTATGAGCAGTTAAATTGGAAACAGATGATGATTTTCAATGTAGTTAGTCCATATTATTTTTCCTCGTATGATGACTAAGCTGGTCATAGGCTCATAAGTCCAATATTCCACTTGCTTCGGTGTGGTAGGTTTTAGTTCCCACTATGACGGAGCACATGCCAATGACTTATTAGGGTTGTCCGACAAATTTTTGACACTATGTAACATGATGTAGGCTAGCCGTTGTATAGTGGTTGCAAGAATATGTTTGAACTATCCATGGTTGGGAGACCAGTGACATTAAGGCAGAATACAACATACGACATAGATGCTATGATGAGGTGTCTCAATTGACGGGTGAGCTATTGCTCATGATCGCATACTTCCTCCAAATAACTGCAACACGAAAAAGCTGATAAGAGAATTGAGTTTACTGATTGATTTATACATACAGAATTATTTTTTTTGGGTGGAAGTGTAAATTTTATATAGTGATTATTGCAGGCTTTATTGAAACTAAAATCAATAGGTGGTCGCAAAAGGGATGAAAAAGAATGCATCTTGGGGAATGGCGTCAGAGACACATTCCATGTCATGATCCAGTCGACTCAACTGTTGGAAAATAATTGACCCAGGACCATTTATGGTAGGCAAAAACCCACGGCGCAATTCTTCACTCACTTGGATGGTAGTTCGGTCCACGTACCAACCTGACCCGTTAACTCCGACCCACTTCCATAACCCGGCTTCTTAACTCTCTAACCCTCATCCTTCCCTCCAAACCCCCTCATTTCTTCAGCCGATTGTTTTCTTCTTTCTTCTTCAATTCTCTCTCTCTCTCTCTCTCTCTCTCTCTCTCTCCCTTGTTTCTCTAAACACCGTTTTCCATGGCTTTGGAAAATCTTCCACCGTCTTCATCTTCAATGTTCAACCACTATAAATCTTTCTTTTCTAGTTTTGTTCATATACGATAGAATAATACTAGAACCTCAAAAATTTCCTTTGTTCTTTGTGAACATATCATTGATCCTTAGTGGTCTTGGTTGGTTGTGCTTTGGTCCTTGGTCGATCGTGTTACAGTTTCTGTTAAAACTTGCAACCGGTGAGTGAGGTTGCCAGTCTGAGTGGCCGCGGGAGACCCTTCACTGGATTTGGCCTATGAGCTTAAAATACATACTGTTGTTGTTCTTGCACATATATCTAAAGTCATTCATTAAATCTGTAATCGTTGTTATATTAATTTGTATTCCGCTATAATAATTATTTTTACTCTGTGGGCTCACTACGGAGATAAATTCCCAACATCAACACTTCAGTTGCTCCCCTATCGACAAATACCTGCGGGCACATGAAGCACATTGAATAGGGGCTCCGGAATCTCTAACTCATGCTATAGTCGATGCTCGCTCCAGCCTTCAATGGATGTGTTCACCTATATTAACCCTCCAACTAACCCACCAATGGACTCCTTCATTGACTTGGCATTGATGCAACCAAGCCTCTTTAGCACGAATAGGAAGCAACAGACCAGAACCAGGACTGCTTCTCTTTATTTTTTATGTAAATAAATTTATTGGTATTTAATTTTAATTTTAAATTTATATTTACATTATTTGATTTTTAATTTAATTTATTTTACCATTAGTTTTTTATTATGTAGCTTTTATTTAATTTTTTTAGCACGAGTAGGAAGCTCGAGATGTTCTTGGCACGCCCGGCATCGCCTAACCAATCTGTGCGCGTCGGAGAGCATAGTTGGCCAAAAGAAACCTTGCTTGTGGGCTTTTCCCGCTAGGGCCTTTCCTCCGAGGTGGTTTCCGCAAATTCCCTCGTGTATCTCTCGCAGGACATAATTTTCCTCTTCAGAAGTTAGGCATTTTAAGAGGGGCAGTGAGAAACCACGTTTGTACAATTCTCCATCGACCATTACGAAGCGGGATGCTTTTCCTCTCAATACCTTTGCCTCCTTTTGGTTCTCTGGTACGGCTCTGTTTGTTAGGAATCTGACGATATCTTCTTTCCAGCTCGGAGGTATTGAGTCTACGCACATAATTGAGAGAAAAGTGATTTTTCTATTTCGGATGGCTGCCATTGAACTCACCAGTTTCACCAGTTGATCAGCTACGACATTTTCCGTCCTCGACACCTGGACAATAGAGGCTTCTTCGAATTTTTCAAGTAGATTTTTTGCTCTCAACGAATACTTAGCCATTTTTTCATCTCGAGTCTCGAATGATCTTTGGATCTGGTTAACCACCAATTGCGAGTCGCTGTAAATGGTAATCTTCCTCGCCCCGGCGGCTAAGGCTAACTCCCCCCTTGCCAAGAATGCCTCGTATTTTGCTTCATTGTTAGACGAGGGGTATTCCAGTTTTATCGCATACTCGAACTTATCACCTTCAGGGCTCTCTAAAACTATTCCAGCCCCGTTTCCCGTCAACGTTGATGATCCATCGACATGTAGACTCCAGGAAGGCGTAGAGATACCTGCTTCATCATATGCCAACTCTACAATGAAATCAGCTAGCGCCTGAGCCTTAATGGCTGGTCTTGGTTGAAATTCGACACCAAATTCACTTAACTCTACAGCCCACTTGACCATTCTTCCAGAGAGCTCTGGACTTGAAAGTACTTGCTTCAGGGGGTGATTCGTCAGTACCCCTACTTGGTGCGATTGAAAATACGGCCTCAATTTTCTGGCTACGGTGATTAAAGAGAGGGCTAGTTTTTCGATTTGGGAGTACCTGGATTCGGCCCCTTGCAACATCCTACTGACATAGTACACGGGGTGGTGCTCTCTATTTTTTTGTCGTACCAAAACCGAGCTAACCGCATCTCGAAAAATTGCCAAGTAAAGGTAGAGGGTTTCTCCCGTTTTTGATTTTGTCAATAGAGGCGGCGAAGAGGTAAAACCTCTTCAGCGCATCAAATGCTTCTTGGCTAGATTTGTCCCACTCAAATTTTTCCACACTGCAAAGTATTTTGAAGAAATGTAGGCCCTTATCCACAGACCGCGAAATGAACCTATTCAGGGAAGCCAGTTTTCCGGCGAGCTTTTGCACTTCATTGATTGATTTGGGAGGGCGCATATTCATGATAGCGCTGATTTTTTCGGGGTTCGCTTCTATCCCTCTTTCGGAGATCATGTAACCAAGAAATTTTCTCCCTCGCACCCCAAAGGTACACTTAGCGGGATTCAATTTCATGCCAAAAGCTTTTAGGATTTGGAAGCACTCTTCTAGATCCGTGACGTGATCTTGTTCTTTGACACTCTTAACCAGCATGTTGTCTATGTATACTTTCATATTTCGACCTATCTGATTTCTGAACATGTCGTTGACGAGCCGTTGATACGTTGCTCAGGCATTCTTTAGGCTGAACGGCATGACATTGTAGCAGAAGATTCCTTGGTCTGTGACAAAGCTCGTTTTCTCTTGATCTTCAGGCGCCAACGAAATTTGGTTGTATCCTTGATACGCGTCAAGAAAACTTAACATTTCACATCTGGAGGTTGAGTCAACCAGCAAGTCGATTCGCGGGAGGGGGAAGGGGTCCTTTGGACATGCCTTATTCAGATTTGTGAAGTCGATGCAGGGACGCCATTTCTCGTTTGGCTTCGGGACCAGGACGACGTTAGCTAACCACTCTGGATATTGCACCAAGCGTATGTGCTTGGCTTCCAACAGCTTATCCACCTCCATTTGTATTGCTTGACTTCTCTCTAGTCCGAATATCCTTTTCTTTTGCTTCACGGATTTTGCTTCGGTATTTACATTAAGCTGGTGAGTGATGACGCCGGGTGGGATTCCATAGAAATCCATCATGCTCCATGCAAACACTTCCTCATTTTCAACCAAAAATCGTGTTAAACTTTCTTCAGTGGACTGACACATCTCCGTGCCTATCTTTACAGTCTTCTCGCCATCTAGGGAGAGATGGATCACCTTTAATTCTTCCACGGCTTCGACTCTTTTTTCCCCACAAGGTGCTCCAACGTACTCTTCCGGAGGGTCTGTTGTCTCTTGTCCCCCATCAGCTATCTTCCTCTTCATTTTTTGATCGGTTGCTTCCTCTATCCTCTCGCGCGATCTTTAAGGGTATTCATGAGCATTCTTTCGCCATTCTCTCGTTCCCCGCGGCTTCCCCCACACCGTCAGGAGTGGAAATTTCAGCTTCAAATGGAAAGTAGATGCTATCGCTCGGAAGAGGTTTAAGCTTGGTTTCCCAAAGATGACATTGTATGCAGATGGGGCCTTCACCACGAGGAACTTCACTAACTTCGTGGATCTCTTTGGATAAGAACCAAGGGATAATGGTAGTGCCACCTCCTCTACTAGTTGGATCATGTCTCCACTAAAGCCCGTGAGAGGGGTGTTCACCTTCCGAAGTTGTGAGTTGTCAATCCCCAATTGGACATACGCGTCGTGAAATATAATATCAGTAGAACTCTCACTATCCACCAAAGTTTTTTTGACCCAAAAGTTGGATATCGTGGCGGAGATGACCAGGGCGTCGTTGTTTTGATTTTTTATTGGGTCGAAATCTTGATGGCCGAACGAAATCTCATCCTCTTGCTGCAACATAATATTGTGAACTTGGATAAGGGTTTGCATTGGCTGAGTCACCACCAGCTGCTCGCGCAAGGGCCCTTTTTGCATTGGCCGAGTCACCACCAGCGGGGCCCCCAGAGATCACAGCTATAACCACTGCCGTGGTATCACTGGCCGCTCCTTGGGCAAGACGGCCGGCAGTGACTTGCGGAGGACGTGCGGGCGGCTAGGGGATGCCGGCCGGCACGCAGGTTCGCAAACGGCCTTCGAGCAGAGACTCTTACGGATTGGGAATTGCAAAACTGTTCGTATGGGAACTTCCTTGATGTGTGGGGATGCTATCCCGAGGACGTTTGAGCAAGGAGATATAAGGGCGACGATCAGGCGCCACCCTGCGCGCTAGCAGGAGAGAAATGTGTGCAGCAGAGTGCTTTATCTTTGGAGATTTGCAAAACTGTTTCTATGGCGAGATCCTTGGAGTGTTGGGAACACCTCCAAAATGTTGCGGAGGTAGAAGGTTCCGTTCGTGTAGGAAACAACGACGATCTTCAGAGTTTGCGAGTGCAGTGGCGAGACTGTAATTTCAGAATATTGCGTGGGCAATTCCTCAGCGATGGATGATCGGATGGGGCTGAAATTCAAGGGTTATGATGTAGAAGTCATAGGCTACGCTACGGTTTAAGTGGCACATGATTTGGACGTCGGTTGAGGGAGATGTGAAAAAAGTGCGCTCCTCAACCCTTTCAATGTCTACTGCTGGAAATAGGAAAAACTTTCTTAAGCCTATTATAAGGGGGGTATGATGCGGTGAGCTCCAGCCGACCCTCCCCGTGCACGACGGCAGTGGCGGTAGGCAACGTCGGCACTAAATGAGCATCTCTTGGGGGCATGTTGGGGGCCTCCAAGGGCCGGCTCTAGGCATCTCAAATGAGTGTTTAGAGTCTCCGAAAGGCATGGGAACCGAACGGGCGGCGTAGGGCCAGGACGGCCTATGTTGGGCACAAAACGGCCGAGAGGTTCCGTGTGACGGGCAAGGTTCCTCCGCGGGCTACGAGATATTTGGGGCAACACCTCTCGTGCGAATGGGTGATCGAGGCAAGCACTCCAAGACCTCGTGATCCAACTCATGACATGCGCTATCGGGTTCTAGCCGTCCATGGGGGTCCGTTGGCTAAGATGAGCAGTCGTGGGGCGACGCCGCACTGTGGGCAAATTAAGTAGCCACGCCGAAAGGCAAGAAGGCATGTCGGGCATGCCATGCGGGATCAAGGCAGGATGTCGGCATATCATGTGGGCCTCGGACTTAAGGTGCTGTCCTACTCGGGCGAGGCATAAAAGACGGCCACAACGAAGGCGTGCGCCAAGGATGCCCCGAGTGTGCGTTGGACATGAGACGGGCGTTGCGGGCACATGCGGAGCGCCGTAATGCCGAGGCGGAGCGAGGATGCTCCTTGCCATCGAGGGATGCGTCAGCGGGTTCCAAGATTGTGGGCGAGACGCATGGCGGCAGACTAGCTAGTCGGGGCCGGCCGCTAAGAGAGGCTAAGGCGTGCGGGCCGAAAGCCTCGGCGAACATGGGCATTTTGGATAGGCGAGCGCAAGGGCACGCGGTGCCGCGCAGGGATGCGTTCAGATGTCGTGCTAGCGAGCTTCAATGTCAAAGACACGCGACGAGCAGTCGGTATACTCTGAGATGTGCGAAGGCTGGTCGAAGGTTGGGTGAAACCTGAGACGCCGCACGGGCGAAAAATATATTCCGTTGCGTGACAAGAGAGTCCGCCCGTGACAGTTGGTATCAGAGCCCGGTACCCGGGTTCTGGGCTCTTCAAAGAGAATTGTGCCCAGTTGAAGATCTGGATTGGTACACGCCTCTACGTTAGGTAGAGCTCAGTTGGGTTGAGACCGTCATTTGAGGCAAGATTATGCCGTAATTCGGGCATAGATGTGTGGCTTTGTTGTCTTGGGCTTTAAAATGTTTCAGCGAGCCGATTGTGAGACATTATGATTTTGGGGGACGTCTACCACAGAGATTATGTTGGGTAGAGTCCTTTTGTGCGAGTTTGAGCTGCTTCAAGAGAGCAAGCGGCTACGATCCAACTTTGATGATATTGGTTGGCAGTTGGGTTAGCGTCGCAGATATGTCGAGCGAGCTGTCAACCGTGGTCTGAAATTTTTTTTGGAAGGAACGAATATCAGATTTCAGAATTCATCTTGGCTTCCCTGAGCAAGAGGGGGACATGTCGATGCGTCGGGTGGACTGCGAGAGCCACGATTGCGAGATAAGCAACCTTGTGTGCGGAGCTACCGCAAGTCAGGAGGTGATCTAGGCGTTGAGGCCGTTGTGGTGTGCGAGATGCCACCTTTTGTGGAGAGTGGTGGATGAAGGGCCACCTTCTCATGTGGATTCGAGGAACCTTCCAGCGGGGAACGACGAGCAGAAAGTTGATGTGCTTAGGCACAATTGCACATGAGGTGCTTGGAACAAGCCACCCTTGGGGTTGCGAGGAGTGGACGTTGAGACCCCTTCGTTTTGTGGGCAATGGTCGGTATGAGCCGTGCGTGGTCAAGCAGAAATGTGGGATGGAATGCTGTTGTGGTAGATGAGAGTGCGTCTAGAGGAATGACGGCACGCTTCAAGAACCAGAGGAGCATAAGCATCCGTTATGAGAAAAGCGGCAACTTGTCCGAAGCTTGAGTGGGAACAGCCACTAAGCGTGTGTTGGATGCTCGTCAGGAGCATAGTTGAGCTGAACTGAGAATGTTCTTCGAGGGGATTCGGACACCATATTATGGGCTCTTTGGTTGAGGGATTTCCGATGGGGACTATCGAGTTGAGTATCGTGAGGGGAGCATCGGGCTCCACGGGTACCATGAGCGGCATGGTGCGGCCGGGCGGGGAATTGAATTTGAGTTTGACGGCCAGGCGAGGATTCAGAAATTTTAGCCTTGTGTTGCATTTTGAACGAAATCCCAGTCCCGCGATCTTTGGGGGCAGCGACCCTATTTTTGTGCTGAGTCAAGAGAGGACTCTTTGTAGAGGCGTTCGGCCCACGAGTGGCGTCGTTCCGATAGTTTGGGGCAACCGGCCCATGTGCGTTTAAGTTGGTTCAAGTGTGGTCTACCGCAGGGGCGGGTTTGCGTGTTTGCCGAGGACGGCAACACCTCGAGTGGGGGAGAGAGTGCGAAGCGTGCGCACAGACTCCACACTTCAGTCGTTCCAGATCAATTCGAGTGTATATGAGGCACTGTCTTGAGAAACATCAGACACTCCTTTCGCTCCAGATCAATTCGAGTGTATTGGAGGCACTGTCTTGAGGAGCATCGGAGATTTCAGAAGCGCACTTGACGGGACTTGAAGCACAGTTTGCTACCCACCCGTTTGAAAAGTTGTGAAGAGAGTACAGAATGTGCGTACAGACTTCCGGCATTGGGTGTATTCAGACACTATTTGTGGGGGCAAATAATCGATTGAGCTACAATTGGGAAGAGAGTGCAGAGAGAGGCACAGACTTCCAACATGGGCTACAATGGGGAAGAGAGTGTAGTGGAGTGCACAGACTTCCAACTTGAGCAGACAATGAGAAATGCAGTGCATTGAGGCACGATTGCGGAGAGCTACCCCCCACTTTGGGAAAAGAGCGCAGAGAGAGGCACAGACTTCCGCTTTGAATTTTCGTAATGAATCGAGTGCGTTTGAGGCACTATGTTTTGTGGGGGAGCTTAGCACAGATTAGGGAAGAGGGTGTCGACGAGTACACGGACTTCCACTTGCGTTGAGATGATCACATCAGGTGCGGTAGAGGCACCGTTTGTGGGGAGACCACGTGGGGTGCTGAAGAGGCACTTCAGGGCCAAAGCGCTCGAAAAGAGCAGGAGGTCGGTCTGGTGTCGCGCGATACTAAGAGAGAGTATTGGGCACCGCATACACCTCAATCCTTCGTGTATGTGTTGACGAGGACGTCAATAGATCGAGTGGGGGAGAATGTCACTGGCCGCTCCTTGGGCACGACGGCCGGCAGTGACTTGCGGAGGACGTGCGGGCGGCTAGGGGATGCCGGCCGGCACGCAGGTTCGCAAACGGCCTTCGAGCAGAGACTCTTACCAATTGGGGATTGCAAAACTGTTCGTATGGGAACTTCCTTGATGTGTGGGGATGCTATCCGCCAAGTATGAAGTCATTCCGAGGACGTTTGAGCAAGGAGATATAAGGGCGACGATGAGGCGCCACCCTGCGCGCTAGCAGGAGAGAAATGTGTGAAGCAGAGTGCTTTCTCTTTGGAGATTTGCAAACCTGTTTCTATGGCGAGATCCTTGGAGTGTTGGGAACACCTCCAAAATGTTTCAGAGGTAGACGGTTCCGTTCGGGTAAGAAACAACGACGATTTTCAGAGTCTGCCAGTGCAGTGGCGAGACTGTAATTTCAGAATATTGCATGGGCAATTCCTCAGCGATGGATGATCGGATGGGGCTGAAATTCAAGGGTTATGATGTAGACGTCGTAGGCTACGCTACAGTTCAAGCGGCACGTGATTTGGACGTCGGTTGAGGGAGATGCGAAAAAAGTGCGCTCCTCAACCCTTTCAATTTCTACTGCTAGAAATAGGAAAAACTTTCTTAAGCCTATTATAAGGGGGGTATGATGCGGTGAGCTCCAGCCGGCCCTCCCCGTGCACGACGGCAGTGGCGGTAGGCAACGTCGGCACTAAATGAGCATCTCTTGGGGGAATGTTGGAGGGCCTCCAAGGGCCGGCTCTAGGCATCTCAAAGGAGTGTTTAGAGTCCTCGAAAGACATGGGAACCGGACGGGCGGCGTAGGGCCAGGACGGCCTACGTTGGGCACAAAACGGCCGAGAGGTTCCGTGTGACGCGCAAGGTTGCTCCGCGGGCTACGAGATATTTGGGGCAACACCTCTCGTGCGAATGGGTGATCAAGGCAAGCACTCCAAGACCTCGTGATCCAACTCATGGCACGCGCTATCCGGTTCTAGCCGTCCATGGGGGTCCGTTGGCTAAGATGAGCGGTCGTGGGGCGACGCCGCACTGTGGGCAATTAAGTAGCCACGCCGAAAGGCAAGAAGGCATGTCGGGCATGCCATGCGGGATCAAGGCAGGATGTCGGCATATCATGTGGGCCTCGGACTTAAGGTGCGGTCCTACTCGGGCGAGGCATAAAAGATGGCCACGACGAAGGCGTGAGCCAAGGATGCCCCGAGTGTGCGTTGGACATGAGACGAGCGTTGCGGGCACATGCGGAGCGCCGTAATGCCGAGGCGGAGCGAGGATGCTCCTTGCCATCGAGGGATGCGTCGGCGGGTTCCGAGATTGTGGGCGAGACGCATGGCGGCAGACTAGCTAGTCGAGGCCGGCCGCTAAGAGACGCTAAGGCGTGCGGGCCGAGAGCCTCGGCGAACATGGGCATTTTGGATAGGCGAGCGCAAGGGCACGCGGTGCTGCGCAGGGATGCGTTCAGATGTCGTGCTAGCGAGCTTCAGTGTCGAAGACACGCGACGAGCAGTCGGTAAACTCTGAGATGTGCGAAAACTGGTCGAAGGTTGGGTGAAACCTAAGACGCCGCACGGGCGAAAAATATATTCCGCTGTGTGACAAGAGAGTCCGCCTGTGACACGTGGGGAGGTTGTCGCCGTACCCGGTCTGTTTTGATGTTGAGTCCTGAGGCTGGGGCTTCGATCCCTGATTGACGTACTCTTTTAAGTATCCTCGCTGAATCAGCTTCTCGATCTCATTTTTCAAGTGGTGGCACTCCTCTATTGTGTGCCCTCTGCCTCGGTGGAAACGACAATATTTATAGGACTTGAGCCTCTTGGGGTTGTCTTTCATTCTCCCCTCTGGAGGCATTTAGAGGGGTATAGTGGGCGAATCCAGCTGGAGGTACATGCTTGGGTTCCTCCTTCTTCTTCGGCTCTTTCTCTTCTTCCCGACCCTTCTATTGCTAAAGGAAGGATCCATCGCGTTCGACTCCTCAATGCGGATGTATTTTTGGGAGCATTCAAGCAAGTCCTCCATAGTGCTAGGGGGCTTGCCGGCTATAGATTCCTTGAATCTTTCCGGTTGCAGATTCTGTTGGACAATACTGGCTAACTACTCCTGATTAACATGTGGAACCTCGTGCACTGCATCTACGAACCTTTGCATGAAATCTCTCAAAGTCTCGCCTTCCCTCTGGCGGATTGTGAACAGGTATGCCGCTGTTTTCAGAACCTTTTTGTTCATTGAGAAGTGGTGAAAAAAACGCTGAACCAACTGCTCAAGGCTGGAAATAGTTCCAGCGGGCAGTTAGTTAAACCAGGCCAACCCGTGTTTCGAAAGTGTAGTGCGGAAAACTTTACAGTACGCGGCGTCACTCAGATCATACCAGTCAATCTTGGCATAGAATTTGTCTAGGTGTTCCTGTGGATCTCCTGTCCCGTCATATTCTGATAGATTCGACATCTTGAGACCGGCTGGGAGCGCCTCGGCCAGAATATTGGAGGCAAATGGGCTTCGTCTTGGAGGTGCCACAGCCAACAGCAAGTAGGAATCCTCGGCTCCCCGAGTTGGTGGGGGGGGGGCAGAAGATTCTCGGTTATGGAGCTTCCGATCTTGAGTTTGTGCAACTTCGGGTCTAGAGATCCGACTGTTTACTTCGTCTTGCCTCTGCTCCTCCTCCTCGGGAGCCGAGGATATTCTTGACTTCTACAAGGGGAAGGAGGGGGCGGGTTTACTGGTTGTTGTGCTACAAATTGGGCCACGGCTTGAGCCACAGCTCGAGTAGACGCGTCTCGTATCAAGGCTAGCAAGGCCTCCTGTGTCAGTTGAATCATCGGTGCTTGGGGTGGAGCATCCTGGGGGAGTACTCCGGTTGGTGGTACGGCCGGAGATTGTTGATGTGACGAGGGGACTCCCCCATTGAGGGGTGCCTGCTCATGCGTCAGGGGGGTTACCTCTTGAGGAACTGACTGTTCGCCTGGGGGCTTCTGTTCCATTCCGTTTGCTTGGGCTTCTCGGATTGCGTCTAGATCGGGTACGTCACGGGCTCGAGACCTGGTCTGCATGCTCAACGTCGAGGTAAATGGTTCCCACAGACGGCGTCAATGATGTGGTCGAGGTTTTTTTGCTAAAGAATGAAATCGTCACGACGCGATTGTGCACCAGGCGAAATACAATTTCCATAAAAAATGGGGTGCTCTTCTCAAGAGAGTGATGTTTAATCAATGAATAGTAACCTGGATTAAAAAATTAGTATTTTGATATTTATAGTGGTATGGGAAATTATATGGTGTGATGGGTTCTATTTGTTTAAGGTGTGTCTCCTACATATCCAATTACTTTTTTACCCTTACAATTTTATATATGTTTTTTACTAATGTATATCATATAGTGTGAAAGAGAATAAACAAAAACTATATATATATATATATATATTTTCATAATATTGACGTAGAATTCATATATCTTGATGCTATTCATTCCACTAAA
This sequence comes from Sesamum indicum, assembly GCF_026168435.1. Lineage (NCBI taxonomy): Eukaryota > Viridiplantae > Streptophyta > Magnoliopsida > Lamiales > Pedaliaceae > Sesamum > Sesamum indicum. Next base: position 7,817,997 of record NC_142668.1, read on the forward strand.
CGTATCTCAATGTGATTGGTTAATCTTGCCATTATTTTTATTAGATTTATAGGTTGTGTATGATTTGAATTTGTTTAACCATGATCAATATATCATTATTTGTTGGCCATAAATTTTATTAATATTTTGATAAGAATATAATCATAATCCTTTTACAATAAAAATAAATATTTTTAGGATTCATATTTTTATATATATAACACATTTCTTTTTGTTGAATAAATTGATTAAACATTTATTTTATAATTATTGGCATTTAAAATGAATTTGAAATTGTAGGTGGGAAAAGTAATGTTTACACCAACACTTTTAGAAAAGGGAAATAGTGGTGGAATCCATCATTTTCATGCTTAGGAGAAATGGGTACCATATATTCTCTTGATGCCACTGCAACATGGTTAGTTCAACCATGTCATAATTTGGTGCCCAACACTTGAATACTTATTTGCCCACAAAGCCAAGAAAAGGCAAAGTGGAGTGGTAATAAGTCTATGTATGCACTTCAACACTGTTCTTTCTTTCTCTCTCTCTCTCTCTCTCTATATATATATATATTCAAATTAAAATAAAATCTAAATTCTCTTATTTTACATTAACTGGGATATATCACATGCAATAAATCATATACGCAACACACAAATAATATTTTAATGTTGGTGCATGGGGTCTGTCTTGACGTTACATTCAAGTTCAGAGGTTCATATATTATAGACGCCCTGATTTAAATAATTGACGATTGACCTTTTATTTTAATTTACTAAAAATTATTTTTTCAAGAATCGATCCTAAACAACAATGGACGTAGAAGAATATTTTGAACTGCTAAATCTTGTGTCGTGCAATTATCTTCTTTTAACATTTGCTGCACATATTTACAGTTTGAGTAAATTCAATTCCTAATATCTACTTGTGTAATTTTTCATGAAATTATGGAATGATTATTGTGAGTTTATAAAAACATAACAATCTAAAAAAAGATAAAAATTTTAATCTTTTTGTAACACAGGTATTTTACGGTCTAGTACTACTTAGTTACATAAAATCGAACGAACATCTAAAATTGGCGATGTTATAGGTTTAATATATATATATATATATATATATATAATTTGAATCATGCATAATTATATTAGTAATTTTTTCTATGGTACGAGCAATTAAACGTGTGTATACAAATAAAAACAATACAACATTAATATTTGGGATGTTATATTTACATCACCTGATGCATGGTCTATTTCTATATTTTTTTATCTTTATATTTTATAATTATAGAAACTAATTCTGACAGTCAAAACATAGAATAGTTTGTATAATGCGTTGACGTTTTTGTGGAGTGTATGTATAATTATTTAAAATGCAGGGACAATTTATATAAACATATAATTATTATTTAGCTTAGAAAATTTACCATAGATCAGGAAATGGGGAAATGACACTTTTCACCCCGTAACTTAGGGTCTTTTTATTTTTGGTCCCATTGATTACGAAATTCTCACTTTTGGTCATATAACTTGTAAAAAGTATCACTTTCGGTCCCATGGCACATTTTTTTATATATATTTTAACGAAAAATGCCACGTGCTTAGCGCGTGACAGTTACACTATGTTTGGATTAATGTTTTGAATGTTTTTGTTTTGGTGTTTTGGAGATAGAGAGAGAAAAATAGAGATAAGTAAGTATGTGTTTTGAGATAGATGATATGTTTGGATTTGTGTTTTGATATAATATAAAATAATGTAAAATAAGTGGTGTATGTTTGATGTTGGGATTTGGGAGACAGAAGTTACTGTTCATTGTCAAATCATGTCTTTTAATATATATATTTAGTAATATATATGTGTATGTATATATAGTATTTTGTTTGTTAGTGAAATATAATATATATTTATGTTAAGAGAAGAATAAAAAATAATAAAAAAAATTAAATTACAATTGCACACCTAGTGAAGGTGTGCAAAACACAAAAACAAACAAGGTTTTGTTTTTGTGTTTTGGCCCATCTCTAAAATGGGCCAAAACACAAAACCAAACATTGTGTTAGAGTCTTTACACTTTTGGTCCCGTATATTACAAAATTTTTATTTTTGGTCCCATATGTTATAGAAGCTTTACTTTGGTCCCATAACTTTCAAAAATCAACACTTTTTTGGTCTCAAGCCACGTAGTCTTTTCCGTTAAACATCTAATGAAAATGTTTTATAGATCCAAAATTGCTACTTTTTTACAGTCATGCGATCAAATGTGAGAATCTCGTAATCAATATAATAAAAAATAAAAAGACCCCAAATTACGAGACGAAAAATACAATTTCCCCGTCAGGGAATTTTCGATATAATTGTCACTTAATATTTTCATGCCTTACAATGTATTAATTACTAGCATATAAGGTACAAGTGATTAATTGTGGGAGTCCTCAAAATGCCATCTTGGATCAATTATGAAAGTGCTTGGTGGTTGTAAGAAATAATGCCTATTTGCCCTCCACATAAATTTTGGGTCCCTTGTGTGGTGTACTCAAGTCATGTTAATTAGTGCATTCAACACTTTTTTCGGATCTTGACATATTGCTCTATTATTTCTTCATCCTATAGATATATTTTACAATAATCAACTCAAAATTTAGTGAATTTAATTAAAGTAGATAGTTCCAAAGCATAAATATAAATAAATAAATTAGAAAAAAAAATCTCTTTTCAATTTTATTTTTTTATTTAGCAAAAAATTTGATACACACTTAGTCAACCTATTGCAATACATTATGTAAATTTCGATATATAAACTAGCCATCATGAAAACTCATCCTGTGTACATATAATGAATAATCTGATTTCACATTTAAAATATATTATAAGTAAGAGTAATATATGTAAATCAACACATCATATTTCACAAAAAAATAAAGAAATAAAGAAAAACAACTAATTTCTGGGTATTATAAACCCAATAAAAACTTAATTTTTTAGGGTGTCACAGACTGACGTTTATGAGTCGAAAATATTTTCTTCTTTTTTTATATATATATATATATATATATATTTGGTTAAAGACTAAATAATGCATATACCTATTAACAAGCTAGCATGTGCTTCAAATTAGATTTAATTACACAAAGTTGAAAAATACTTTATTCAAAATGTAAAAAAACTAAAATATTTTCTTTAGTATTTTCGTCATACAAATCCTAAATTCAGCCAGATACTGCAAAATTTAACATCTACAACATTTACTGTGTAAGTAGCTGCAGAAAGATTAGGGAAAATTATTTTTTTAGTTATTTAAATTTTTCTGTTTTTAATTTTAGTCCTTCAAATTATTCGTTTTAGCTTTGGTCCGTTAATTTTCAAAATTGCTTAATTTTAGTTTTTTGATCTAATTTTCGACAATTTTACCTATACACAACTTTTCAAGAGCAATTTTAGTCCATATATACTCATTTATTTTGTATTTCGTAGCTAATGCTCGCCTAGAATGGTATATGAGTTTAGGTTTATCGAAAAAATATTTGTCTATTACACTTAAAGCATTAGGATGGTCGTATTAGCCTTTATCATCAAAAGAGCAAAATAGTTATAAATTAGGTTAAAAGTCCAAATTTAAGCAAAATTAATAGCACCAAATCTAAGCAAATCTATATTGCCAAAAATAGAAAACGAAATGAATCCAGACCAAAGTTATATGACGAAAATCTTCTTTTTCCTAAAAGATTATAATGAGAGCTGTTTCGATCATTTCAACGATCGATTATTAATAAATTCTCTGAATCATTCTCAATCTATCGATCTCTATATATATACGAACTCTTTCTATTTACCTAAACAAAAAACCCTTTACGGGAAATCTGAACCCTATGCATACAATATCCATAGAATTCATCATAACAAAAAGAAACAAAACTTCTGTGAAAACATCGATCTTTCACGACTTATGAGCTAACTAATATACCTTAATGAGTCGAAACATAAGCAGTAAAAATGGCGGAAGAAACGCTATCGTTTGTTGTGAAGAGGGTTGGATCCAGTGGGAACCCTTCGCTTCTCTGAGCCGAAATCTTTAGCCCTCGGAGCATCATATCTGCCTCTGCGGGGATGAAAAACCTGCTCATGATGATGATGACGATCACGCCTTCTAGTTGTGGGGCGGGCGGAAAATAGATCGTTGGAGACGACTGTTGCGGTAGTGATGGAGAATAGGAGAGTGGTGATGATGATGATGAAGATGAGGTGAAAGCTAACAGACATGATTAGGGAATTTGTGTAGAATGGTTTGAGGGTTTGATAGAGAACTCAAAGAGAATCAAATGGTCACAGAAGACTTAGGTTATTAATTACTACTTGTGAGGGATTATGTATATATACATATATATATGTAGTGTGTGTGTGTGTGATGGTAATATTATGAGAAAGTGATTGGTTTACATATGAAAGAGGGTTGTATGTATGACACTTTGACTTTGTTTCTATTCTTCGGATCTGATGATGAGGGTGAAAATTAAGACCATTAGTCTTTGAATATGTAAAAAGCCTTTTTTTAGGATAATTTATGGACTGATCCAAAACTTTTCTGTTATGTGTTTGACCGAAGAGTGCCCATTACTTCATTAATTATGTATATTACTATGGCCATACAGATAACACTTTTAAAAAATTTTAGACCGGATATACTGATGCAACAAGACTTTGGAAATATATATATATATCACTGCAAGAAACATATATATTAATTGGTAGCAAGATGGAATCTAGGCGATAATATCAAAATTATTGCTAATATTATCATTTTTTTTGTATATTTAATCACGTAATTTTATTTTATGTAATTGGTAATGCCGAATGGGGCTTGAGAAAAGGTTGGAATGTTGCCCATTGGTTAGTACCTGGGCCAGTTGATCGTCCAGCATCTTCTAGAAGATCTCTTGAGAAAATAAAAAACTCATTAGTTACATAAATATAAATTAACTGGAATTGAAATTAAATGAGAAATGTTTCTAAAAACTTCTTACCACCACTTGCGCTGCCCATGGGTCACTCTAGTTCCTATCGTCTTTTTTTTTTTTTTTTGCAGCATTTGGAGAAAAGCTCCATCTGTTAGGAGTCTGACCGAGCTTTCTCCTGTCCAATAAAATAAAAAAATAATTGACGATAAATAAATTATTTATAAAAGTTTTAAAAAATAAAAGAAAAAAGTTACCAGCTTCCGCCATGTTGGCTGCCTAATTAACCTTATTCTTGGAGGCCTCCTAAGTCTCGGCTAGCCAAGTAATCCTGCAGCTGGCTTCAGATCCCTCAGCTAGCCACAGTGGCTGGACCAGCTGAGCCTTGGCGTCAGTGAACCACAAGAACCATGCTGCGAACATCCGAAACACCTTGAACATGACCTCATCGTTGCAATCCCATTAGTAAACCTGCACTTTCATATAGGCAAAAATAAGTATAAAATAATTTTGATAAAAATAAATATTTAAAAATGCAATTAATTTTTTTTTGAAATTTTTACCTTGAGATTGTGGAAACAGAAACGCTGGTGCTCTAGTGAAACCTGCCGCATATATCCCTAGAGATGGGGAAAATGGACGTGCACCGCATCACTAATGGCGCTATGAAAATTCTGATTCGACCTGAAAAAATAATTAATTATTAATATTCAACCAGAAAAATATAATGAAAATAATTTGTAGAAAATTTGTGACCTTAACTCGCGTTGGGGAGGCAAATATATTTATGGGCAGACGGTGCTGGCAATGGTGGTGCTTTAGCCCATGGCAGGGGTAGCCTATGACGTGTTGGACCCCTGCAACAAATGTAACTACCGTGGTTGGATCGACCGACGGGGTCTAAGGCACTAAACCAAGCTCCAATGATGGAGGTGGTCATTTCAATGCTTTCGAATCATGGGAGGCATCAATTGTGGAATGTGGAACAGACGGGCCACGACCTCTACCACATTCCAGAGGAGGCGAACCCCTGACCACGATCTATAACATAAAATTGAAATTGTTAATCTATAAATAGAAAATTCCCAAAGATTTAAGTTAAAAATAGAAAATCAAACTAAAATTACAGAAGAAATATTTTCCCATTTTCTTAATTTTTTCTAATTAATCATCCATAAATTATAGAAAAATATTGAAAAATTACATTAAAAACAAAAAATAACATAAAATTAGGAAAAAAATATTTTCCTATTTTTTTCTAATTTTTTATGATTAAATCATCCATAAAATACCTGTAAATTATAGAAATTTATAGAAAAATTACATTAAAAACAGAAAAACAACATAAACTTATGAAAAAATTATTTTGCTTTTTTTTTTCTTAATTAAATTATCCATAAATTATAGAAAATTACAGAAAACTTACATTAAAAACAGAAAAATAACATGAATTTACAGAAAATCATGTTCCTATTTTTAAAAATTTTCCTAATTAAATCATCCACAAATTACCTATAGATTACATAAATTTATCGAAAAATTACATTAAAAATAGAAAAATAAAATAAATTTATAGAAAAATTACATTAAAAATAGAAAAATAACATAAATTTATGCAAAAAATATTTTTCTATTTTTTCTTAATTAAATCATCCATAAATTATCTATAAATTCTAGAAAAATTATAGAAAACTCACATTAAAAACAGAAAAATAACATGAATTTACAGAATATCATGTTCCTATTTTTCTACTTTTTCCTAATAAAATCATCCATAAATTACCTATAAATTATTTTTAAATGTTGCAATATAGTTCTGTTGTTGACCTCCGTTTGGCTATTCGCCTGTGGGTTCCATACAACTATGAAGTTATGTTGTATCTTCAATTCCTTACACCAACCACGATCATCTTTCCTTAGAATTGGGTACCATTATTTGAGATCAATACCCTGGGATCCCGAACCTACAGATAATATTTTTCCATATAAAATTTATCACCCATTCTCAGATATTTTTGTTACCGTTTCTGCCTCGACCCACTTCGAGAAATACTCTACCGCCACAATTATGAACTTCTTTAGTGCCGGTGCTGGAGGAAAAGGTCCTACAATGTCAATACCTCACTGATCGAATGGGCACATGACCTTGATTGGTTCCATTAAAGTCGCTGGTATATGCATTAGATATGCATACTTCTGGCAACTTTCGTATTTTTTCACTAACTCCATTGTATCTTTCGCCATAGTGGGCCAGAAATATCCTTGCCCATAATCTTCTCTGCTAGCAATCTTCCTCCAGAGTGTGAATTTCTCTCATTACATACCTAGCCCTTTCATCATCTAAACACTTTAACAATGGGCTATCAACTGTCCTCTTGAATAACTGATCTGCCACCAAGGTGAAACGAGTAGCTTTTGAACTTCACTCACTTAGCCATTATAGGTTCTTCAGGTAGGGTTCCCACTTTCAAGTACCTCAGAATCTCGTCTTTCCATGATCTCGATTCCTCTACCGTCTGTACCTCTTAAGCTTCTTTAGTCGCTGCTTTTTCCCTAATCATCACTATGACCCTTCTATCTTTTATGTCCATCATTGTAGCACCAAACATTGATAGTGCATCCGCTCTATTATTTTTACACCTTGGAATCTGCTAAATTGCACATTATTGAATTTTGTAATCATGGCTTTAGCTTTCTTTTAATACAAAATCATGGATTTCTCTCTAGTTTTGTGTTCTCCCTCGAATTGCATTGCCACCAATTGAGAATCAGTATAGACTTCTAAATTTCTTACTCCTGCCTCATGAGCTAGTTCTAATCCCAATATTAAAGCTTCATACTCAACCTTGTTATTTGTGGTAGGGAAGGATAATCTGGTTGCCACCTCGATCTCGACCCTATTTGGGCCTTGTATTAATATCCATGCTCCCCCGTTATTAGCATTAGACGAACTGTCTACATGTAGCATCCAATTCTCTTATTCTTTTGGGGTTTGTTCTCCTACGAGCTCGATAATGAAGTCTACCAGCACTTAGGCTTTCCCTGCTGTTCTAGCTTGATATTTGATATCGTGCTCCCCTAGTTCCAAAGCCCACTTCACTAATCTTCCAGATGCCTCTGGTCAAGCCATAATATGTTTCAAAGTATGGTTTGTAAGCATAGTTATCTTATGTGATTGGAAGTAAGGTCGCAGCTTGCGAGCAGTGACAACCAATGCTAGGGCTAACTTCTCTATCTCTGTGTATCTGTTTTCTATCCCTTGCAGCATCTTGCTGACATAATATAATGGGCTTTGAACCCCCGAAGCTCACATACTAGGACTGAGCTTACCGTGTCTTCAGAAACAACTAAGTATAACGATAACGGTTCATTTTCTTTTGGGTTCACCAATAATGGTGGCGAGGTCAAGTATTTCTTCAAATTCTGCAGAGCTCGTTCACACTCTTCATTCCACTCAAAATTCTTGGTTTTTCTCAATGTTTTAAAGAACTAAAAATTTCGATCAGTCGGTCAGGAAATAAAGCAATTAAGAGATGCAATCTTACCGGTGAGCTTTTGCACTTTTTTGATAGTTTTTGGCGACTTTAGCTTCATTATTGCATCTATCTTCTCAGGATTTGCCTCTATTCCTCTTTCTCTAACCATATAGCCAGGAATTTTCCATCACCAACTGTGAAAGTGCATTTTGTTGGATTTAAGTTCATGCCATAGGCCCTCGTTATGTCAAATGCTTGCTTTAGATGTAGTAGGTGATCCTCCGACTTCTTGCGCTTGACGAGCATGTCATCAACGTACACCTCCATGGATATTTCAATCAACTCCTTAAACATCTTGTTTACTAGCCTTTGGTAAGTAGCACTTGCATTTTTCAAATTGAAAGACATCACATTATAACAATAATTTTATTTTCGGTTATGGAAGATGTCTTATTTCAGTCCTCTTCCGCCATGAATATTTGATGATAACCCTGGCACGCATCAATCAGCATGAAGAGTTCGCATCATGTAGTAGAATCCACGAGCAAGTCAATGCAAGGTAATGGGTACGATTCGGGCAAGCCTTATTAAGATTCATGAAGTCTTTACACATGCGCCATTTTTCGGATGTCTTCGGGATGACCACAACATTCGACAACTACTCTCTATACTACACCTCCGATACATACCCGACTTTTAACAATTTGCTCACTTCTTCTTCAATGATATGATTTTGATTAGCCCCAAACAACCTCTTTTTTTGTTTCAAAGGTCGTGCCATCGGGTCTACATTCAACCTATGCACAATCACCTCAGAGTGTATCCCCTTAAGATCTGATGGACTCCATGCAAACATATCTATATTTTTCCTCAAAGAATTCGATCATCATTGTTTCTAATCTTTCATGCATGCGAGACCTGATCTTGGTCGTTTTGTCAGGTTCCCCAGCTACTAACTCTATTACCTTGTGTTCCTCTGTTGGTTCTATTTGATTTGTCTTACTCATCTTTTGATTTCCCGCATAGATCTCTTCCTTTCATCTTGACTGCCCTTTTTCAGGGACAAGTTATAACATCTCCGAGCTTTCTTTTGATCGCAGGATAATTCCCCTACCCCATTCCTTGTTGGAAACTTCATTTTTAGATGGTAGGTCGACACTATTGCTCTAAAAAGATTTAAATCTAGTCATCCTGGTATCACATTATAGGTAAAAGGAGTGTCTACCACCAGGAATTTAACCATCCTTGTCTTCCTCAGTTTTTCTCCAATTGAGAATGAGAGGAGCTCAATAGTACCGAACGACGTTACCTCGCTACCTCCAAATCCTACCAAAAGGTTTTGTACAGGGTCTAAGCTCATTGTGTCTAATCCCATCTTATTCAACACTTCTTTAAATATGATATCAGTTGAACTACCATTATCTACTAAGATTTTGTGAACGGTGAAATTTAGGATGTCCAGTTTTATCACCCCATCTCAGCACTCATGTCTTTGCTTCCATAGACGATATCCTCTTCAGATTCCACACTCATTGCAAGTGCCTTCCTTCCACTCGATCTTGTCTATGTTTCATATCTTTTCCTCATCCTTACAGAATCACTGTTGGTCCCCCTGCTATAGTATGTATTTCACCTTTTACAGGCGCTTTTTTCCTGGATCTTGAATATCTTTTCTCTTCTCTTTCCCTATGCGCCCATCTTTCTTTGTTCCTTGATCTACTCTTCATTCTCCTTTCTATCTCTTCTCTCCCTCCTTTTCTATCTCCAAGTATTTGATCCCTAAAATATCTATATCTTACTAACCTTTCTATTTCATCTTTCAATTGGCAACAATCTTTCGTATCATGTCCTCTCTCTCTCTCTCTCTCTCTCTCTCTCTCTGGAACTTGCAATACTTATTGGAGTGTTTCTTGGCTAACGTGAATCTAGTGTGTCTGGGCCATTGGAGTAAATTAGACTTTTCGACCATCATTAGTAATCTAGTTTATTCATAGTGAGGGGGGTATACCTATGATACTTCGGTTGTAAGGTGGTTTCCTCTCTTTATGAATTCGGGCTCATTTGTCATTGACATCTCTCACCCGATCTCAATCTCGACCTCGATTATTTTGCCATTCTCCATCTTTCATGCTGTTAATTTCCTCTTTATCGATAGTATTTTCTTACCAGTCTCATTACTGTTCCACATCTACTGGAGGATCTCATGCTAGAGTTGAGGCGAAAGGCCCTTTCTTTATGTTCACCATCATGTCGATCTTGAGATCTTAAACTTCCAGAGCTTCATTGTTGAATCTTTCCACAAAACTTTTAAGCGATTCATCCTCTCTCTGCCTTTTTGTAAACAGATATGTAGCTGAACGCTTTTGCTTCCTTTTGCTTGCAAAAAATAGAAAGTAAATTTTTGCAACAGCTGTTCGTAGGACTCTATGCTACCACTGGGTAAGTTGGTGAACCATTCTTGTGCTTTTCCTATAAGAGTAGTAACAAGCAATTTAGCTGTAATTGGACCTGATTGTCCGTATAAATTCATTACCAACTCAAAGGCTGCCACATGCTCTTGAGGATCCTTGGTCCCATCATATTTGGGTAGATCCAGCGTCCTAAAATTTAGGTTCACCACATCCGTCAATATTTTATTATAAAAGGGTGAGTTTCTATTTTGTGCTACTAATTTTCCTTGCCTCTTGAGCTCATCAATATGTTTTTCCAATTGCTTTATTTGTTTTCCCACACTATTTACATCAGCTTCAGAGATCCCTGGTTCTCTTCTCTTAGTCCTCTCTCTGTTGTTGGATCGTACAATTTCGAAAACTTCGATTCGTGGCCTTTAACAGGCTCTCTTCTGCTCGCTCCTTCAGATGCTCTTTCAATTTCCTTTTCTTTAAAGAATTGACGTTTGGTCATTTTCTTAACGATGGGTGTGGCGGTTCTTCTTTAATAAGCCACGAGAGCATTCCTTTCAGTTTCCTCCTCAATCTTTGTAATTCTCCCCTTGTCAATTGCACCATGTGTTCTCCTTACCTGGGCTTATCTTCCATTTCATGCATATCTCCCCTCGATGTTCCTTCCATTATCCTTAGATGGGTGATTCTTAGTTTTTTCACAGATGGCGTCAACTGATCTGAATAGAAATATGCGACCTCTCTGGGCAAATTCAAGCTCGCCACGCATCCGCCCCAAAGTGTGAATGGGTCATGAGGAATAAATACGTAAGTTAGGTTAGTCAGATTCGTCCCCGACTAAGGCCATCTAACGCTCAAGTTAGTTCAGGTCGAGATAAAAATATACGACCTAGAAGCCCAAAGGCGAATGCAATAAATGCACGTTACCTCAAATAATTCTGGTGTGCAGTATGGACTGGGCCACATATCATTATCTGAGCGTTCATTGCTCTTAATTGCATAGTGAAACATCAAGCTATTCGAAAAGGTAGTTTTTCCGTGTCAACGCGTTATGCGTAGGTCCTTGATTTTTAGGGTATTTTAAAATGAGGGGCTTTCGTCATTCTCTAGAGATGAGGGTAACATCCCCATCAGCAGCATTTTAGGATACGTCGGCCACCAAGTGGGACTCCAGGAGAGACTACAGTCGTCCTAGCCAATGAGCCTCTCAACTGATAGATGCAGCACCCTACACCTGACCCAATAGGGCTACCTTCTAATGATAGTTAAGAGGAAAAGGACCTAGATTAGAGTTTTATTTTATTTTCATGTAAAAATAAATCATTTAAAAAATATGACCAAAAGTGTTAAGGTATAGTTTAATGGAACTAAAAAAATCTTTTGCCTCAATTTATCCCTCCAAAAACAACCGGCTCATATGAGCTTTTACCTCCTAGTTGCCACTTAATGGCCACTTGCAGCGTTTGTGCCTCCTGCCGTTCAAAAATTAACAGTAGGACAATTTTTTCTTTGTTTTATCTTTTTATTTTTATGTTTACAGGTCTAACGCTATTAAGTTAAAATGGGATGGGAGAAAACGTGTTATGAGTTCTTTGCATTTGCCCAGATTGTTACTATAGTTATGACAGTAATTGTTTATAGTGACAACGTAATACATAATATTCTTGTTACTAATGATTACACTGTAACAAAATTAAATTTATTGTCACTAAGACACTACTTTAAGAGATTATTATTTCATATTTTGTTACTAATATTATTTTTCTTTCTAGTGAGTTTTCCCATTTTTTGTACTTTGGCAGTCTATCTTATGCTTTTCCAGCTACTTCCCAATCTGCCAAAAACGTAAAACTTTAAAAGTTATTTTATAGTTAATTTCTCATACGTCCAACATATATAATTTGTTACAAATATTTCTCATTAGAGATAAGAATCATGTCATAGACGCAATTACAATATCGTGATTATCAAGAGTTTCATGACTAGCATACAATGGCACACGTTAAAGAGAACATTATGTACCTATCACCCTCTTGAAAATATCTCAATTTTCTTTTACCAGTTCTCCCAGATTTGGTAAGAGAATGGTGGTATATATAGACATCTTGAACTTTTGGACAATATATCCAATTATTGTTTTCTCTAACATCACAAAAGGGCATGAAAAAGTAATTAAGGACAACAAGTCCTTGTTCTAAAACCTAATATTGAGTAGTGTGTGTGTGTGTGTTTATACATATATGTATATATATGTAGCTGTATAATTTGTGAAATTATGAGAAAATGGCCCCAAGAATTTGGGAAAAGTATTATTATTTTAGTCCGCTAAGTATGCCTAATTTTTATTTTAGTCCAATAACTATGTCCATTTTTGTTTAGGTCCAGTAACTTACGAAATTGCTTACTTTTAGTCCTCTGGTAGATTTTCGAACAATTTTACCCCTATGTAACTTTTGAAAGGCAGTTTTAGTCCATATGCACTCATAGGGGTAAAATTATCCGAAAATCTACCAGAGGACTAATTAAAAGTAAACAATTTCGTAAGTTACTGGATCTAAATTAAAATGAATATAGTTATCGAACTAAAATTAAAATTAGACATACTTAGTGGACTAAAATAATACTTTTCCCCAAGAATTTCTCCCACAAAAGTTGAACGTAGAGATAAGAACCATGTCTGATATGTCATTGTCCTTAGTTGTGTGCATTCCCACCACATGCAGTAGTGTATATGCTTCCAAAAAGTACATAAAATGCAACTGCTTCCTTTGCTGCTAGAAAACTTGTGGAGGGCAGTCATTGTTATGGGCATCCCTCGTTTTTGTTAAGTTTCATCAATCACTCAATTTTAAGCCAACTTGTGCATTCTTTCTGCCCATCAAGACTACTATCTCTCTCTCTCTCTCTTTCTCTCTCTCTCCCCACCATTCTTGGCAATGGTAATACTGTACATGAATCTAAGTTCATATATACACGTGATATATATATACATATTTGTGATGGTAATTAATGTATGTGGTTTTTTTTGAAACTCACAGGTTTTGGTAGATGAGCATGGTGAAAAAGATGGTGGGATTATGGTGGATTTTCGTGGAAAGCCGGTCGACAAGTCAAGAACCGGCGGATGGCTGGCGGCGGGGCTTATCTTAGGTAATCAAGTATTACCATGCATCTCAAATGTTGTTGTTGTTGTTGTCGTTGCCAAAACCGTCCGGAAATAGCGTACAACATCCAAACATGGATTTATATATAGCTCTAGACTCTGTCCAGGAACGGAGCTGTCGGAGAGGATCTGCGTGATGGGCATATCGATGAATATGGTGACGTATTTGGTGGGAGACTTGCATCTTTCGTCTGCCAAATCTGCAAACATCGTCACAAACTTCATGGGAACTCTTAACCTCCTAGGCCTTCTTGGCGGCTTCCTTGCTGATGCTAAACTTGGCCGTTATCTCACCGTTGCGATTTCAGCCTCTATAGCTGCTTTGGTAAAATTCTCAACTCTTAGTCCTTATGTGGGGAGAAATAGTATTTTCCATTTCATAAGTTAAGGTATTTTCAATTTTCATCCTATTGATAATAGGATTCTCACTTTTGATTTCGTAATTTTAAATAAGTAGTAATTTTGGTCTTACGACACATTTCTATTAGATGTTTAACGTAAAAAGTCATGTGGTTATTAAGTGTATGAGACCAAAAATACTACTTTTAACTTATGGAACAAAAAGTGAGAACCTTGCAACGTATGAACCAAAAGTGTAAAGGCTCTAACAACCACGTACTATTTTTTGTTAAAATATATAATAAAAATGTGACATGGGACAAAAGTATTACTTTTTAGAAGTTACGGGATCAAATGATAATCATGTAACCAATGTGATCAAAAGTAGAAAAACCCTAAATTAAGAGGAGAAAAGTGTCATTTCTCCTCCTTGTGTATTAATACTACTTGTAATTTGTACATAATTCTGTAATACTATTTAAAACAAAGTATTTATAAAATATTTATTATTTCGTAAGTTATATATAGGGGTGTCAATGAGTATACGGCCCTACCCAAACTCATAGATTAACTCTAACATGCAAACCCAGGCACATTAAAAAAATATAGATTGAGTTTGGTTTGGGTCTCTACCCATCAAACCCATTGGTCTATGTACCTAATTTGGGCTCAAAAAATATATTTATTTTCTTTGTTATTCAATTGAGCTATTATTTATCAATCTATCTAACTTCAAGTGAACAAATCTAAAACTTTTAAGACATCATAATATTATTTATCGTGTAATACTTTCATAAGATTATTTTGTAAACAGTATAATAAATGGTATATTATTTAAAAAATTGTATAAAAAAGAGTTATTTATAAATTGGTCTTAATAATTCTAAATTTATTAGTAAATTATTAGGGGTGTTAAAAATACGAATCAAATGATTTTCTTCGATTTGTACCAAAAATTGAACCAAAAAATTATGGGTACAGTTTGATTAGGTCCGTTAATCGTACTAATTGAATATCCGAAACTAAAAAATATAGTTTTATGAAATATATTAATATATATAAATTGTATTTATATTTTATAAATACGTATTATACTATAATAATATAATTATATCTACTTATTTAAATTTAAAATATAAAAATTAAAAACTATTAAATTAATTAGTTAGCATTTTTTATGAATTCGGTAATTTGGTTATTAACTGAACTGAACCGAAAAAATATTTAGTAATAACCAAACCGAACTAATCAATTTGGTTCGATTTTGGGTACGCCAAAATTTTTGTTTAATCGATTGGTTCAATTTGGTTAACCGAATGAATACCCCTAAAAATTATGGTAAAAATAAAAAATAAAAAAATAATTAATATGATTTGCAGAAAAAAATGAGTTGAAACTAAATAAATAAATAAATAAAATCGAGTCCGGATCAGGTTGGGTTTAGAGACCCATAGGTCTTGAGTGAGGTAAAATATATTGGGTAGGATATGGGTCTGCATTAATTTGTTTAGGTCCTTTCTGGGTCTCGACTTGGGTAGGGTTTTTGACAAGTCTAGTTATATACACTAATAAGTTCATATTAAATTTATAAGAAAATGATAACAAAAAGATGTTTAAAATTAAAAATTAAAAAAGATAACTATAAAAAATATTGACAGTGACAAGTTAGATGAATAAATAAAAAAATAAATTAAATGTTGAAAAATTAAATAAAAAAAATGAGACATAAAAAAGAGTACTCAGTTGATCTAATATATAGTATATATAGGGAGTGCTCGCGAACGAATAACAAAAAAATGTTTTTCTACTTCTAATTTTAGAAAAGCACTTTTGAATTGTTTGGGATACTAACTTCTACTTTTGAAACGACTAAGAAAAGTGCTTTTAGGTCAAAAGTTAGAAGTACCTAGGGATGCTTTTATCTGTTTTGGCTTTTTTGTAAATAAATCCAATTTAATCTGTTACTACTTTACCCTTACTATAATAATCTTATTTCAACTTTACAGGTTTTAATTTATTTTTAAAATTTGATATTTAAAGTTGATATTGAAGTTTTCAAATAATTTAAATTTTAACAATAATTAAAGTTAAACTTTCACATATTTAATATTTCAAATTTTTTATATTTTATGTGTCATATCATCTAACTACATTATTTCGTTCATATATTATTATTTGATTAATTAATAAATTAACTATCTTTTGCAATCATGTAAGTTTAATATTGTGTATGAATCAATAATTATATTACTTAATGTGGGAGTATTTTAAATTAAATATATTTTTATAATTTTCTAAATATATAAATATGAAATATTAATCAAAATAAAATTTACAATTTTTTGTGGAAAAATAATTAATTGTGTCAAACAACAAATGATATAATAAGCAAAAAGATAGTCTCTTATTTAACACATAGGGACAAAATAGTCTTTCATCAATTAAATTTATTTTAGAAGTGATTTTTTGTCCCACAAATATGGAATAGGACTGCACGCAACCATCTAATGGACACTTCAGGGGCAAATATCATTTTTAGTCCCACAAATTAGGCCCATATTACTTTTGATCACATTCATTATGGGATTAGCACTTTTAGTCCCATAACTTACGAAAAATAGTACTTTTGGTTGTCATGCACTTTTTCATCTTATTCTTTGTGTTGCTTTTACTTTGCTCCAACTTATAGAAATATGGGAAGGATATGTTTCAACTTTTATGAGAGAAGAGAGAAACTGTTATGTTTATTGCCCTAATTTTCTTTAAGATATATTTTTTTTCGCCTCAAATGTAGTTTTATTTTTCTCCGAAAATGGTCCCAAGCTGGAAAATATACCAGTTTTTTTTCGGCCAAAAATACTTAATGATCACATGCTAGGTAGTGGGCTACACCATTAAATTGTAGATAAAAAAGTGGATGAGGACCAAAACTGTTAATTTTTGTAAGTTACAGGACTAAAAATATTAATCTCGTAATAAATGGGACAATAAGTGAGACGAGCCTGATTTATGGAATTAAAAATGTTATTTTTGCCACACTTTACTAAAAGCTGTAGAATGACTGTGTCTACTTTTTGCAACTGGATTCCTGTAAGAAGAGCTACAGACTCTCTGTCTTGTGTGTAATCAGACCTCTATTTATCACTGAAATATGAAAACAAGAACCAAAGCATATATATACTGAGTCATCTTTCAAATAAAGAATGCAAGTTTGCAACTCATGGTGTTTTTTGACTTTTTTTTTTAGGAAAATAATATAATTTTAGTTCTGTAACTTAGGAAATGTGGCATTATTGGTCCTACTTGAATTAATTCTTACAATTCAGTCCGATAATTTATAAAAATCCATGATTTGAGGACTTTTCTCGTCATTTTAGTGAAAAATTGTATGTGACTTGCACATATTTAAATTAAATTAGGGATTTCGGCGAAATTGGTAAAATTTCAAATTATGTAACTATAGGACCAGATTGTGAAATTTTATTTCAACAGGACTAAAATTTCCGACTCTAAATTACAAGATTAAAATTGCACTTTTTTCTTTTCTTTTCTTTTATGATAGTATATATTAGACAGAGTCAAAGTTTTTAATTTTCATATTTTGCTCACGTAAGAGGCTGTACAAAAGTATGAAGGAACCAAAATTTAATAAATAATTACAAAACCACCCCTTGAGATTAGGGATATTACATAAAGCTCCTCAATTTTACAAAATAGCTATTTTGCTCTGGTACAATTATATTTAATATTATATATTCCTTTGACCTCTCAATTTTCCAAATTGAATCTATAAAATAACATATGATTACACTAGGTTTGAATATAATTTCCTAAAATTGAGAACTTTTTTTGTATGTTTAAACTAAAAGAAAGTAAATGTAATTATCACTTTAAATAATTATATGAATGGATAATTATACTGATCTATCTTGAAATTTGTTTAATTATAGGTAAATCTTGTAGTTTAAAAAATTACACTTAGTACTCGTAACATTTGTTTCAATCCAATAAATAGATTTATCCATCGACAAAAAAGTATATGAAAAATTATATTTACCCCAAATTCACTTATTATAGATTTATTGCATGTCAAATAAAAAGATTCTGGCGAAACTACCCTTATAAGAGTGAAAATGTACCTCATATGCATTGCATGTAAGATGTATAAGGGTAGTTTGTCAGAAAAATAATTATATGACCTGCACCAGTCTGTAACAAGTCCATCATGAATAAATTTGAGTTTTTAATTATTTTTTTATTAAAATCAACAAATTCTCTGAGTTTTACTAATGGACGAATCTATATGTTGAACAAAAATCAACATCAGGAGCACTAAATATAATTTTCAGATAAAGGAGATTTACGTATAAAGCATTAAAAGTAGAATGCCTACTATGTATGTGTTGATGTGATATTATTGTGTAATAATTTCTAAGTAAAATTAAAGATCCTCATCACCATGGCATGGTTCAAGTCGCGGTATCGACAATAATATCGCAGATACTGTTTTACATCGATAGTGGTGTATTGGAATACTACGTAATACGAAATAAAATAATATACAATACTAAAATAATTCCCAAAAATTAGTAATTTTATAGAAAAAGTACAAGTGCCAAAAATTACTACATAATGCTACAAACTAAAATTTTTATCATTGATAAAAGTAATTATATAAGCATTTAAAAAATTAATACATAAGAATAACATATATACACAAAAATGCTACTACGTAATTGTTTATAGTTTAAGCAAGATTATTTCGTATGACATTAGTATTAATAAAAAATGGGACTCGACTAGCTAGATTAGGCCAGAAATAATGTTAAACCATTCAATGGCTTCTGCAACAGGCTGAGCTATGGGCACTGGAACTATTCCAACTTCAGCTATAAGTTGCTCAATTATTCCAGCTACAAGATGTTGGAAGTTGCTCAATTAATTGTATGAAAATTCTATATTTTTTTATATAATAGTTTCAATGATCACATCATAATTATTCGATAAAAATCTGATATTATCAATGATATTATTTGATTCAAGCGATAATATCTTTATATCAACAATAGTATCGAATAGCATCAGATATTATCAACGATACCAAATAATTTGGGATGATACATGCTTTGAAGCTAAAATAGACAATATTAACATATCAACGGGATCAAACCTGCAGGGAGTAACATTGTTGACACTAGCCACGACCATTCCTAGCATGAGGCCACCTCCTTGCCAGAACTCAAGGAAGCAGCAGTGCATGGAGGCCAGCGGCCGACAACTCGCCATGCTCTACGCTGCTCTCTACACCATAGCGGTAGGAGGAGGCGGCATCAAGTCCAACGTCTCCGGCTTCGGGTCTGACCAATTCGACACGTCCAATCCTAAGGAGGAGAAGGCAATGATATACTTCTTCAACAGATTCTACTTCTGTATCAGCCTGGGGTCGTTATTCGCCGTCACGGTTTTGGTGTACATACAAGACAATGTGGGGAGAGGCTGGGGGTATGGGATATCTGCCGGCACCATGATCATTGCAGTGATGATACTGGTGTGCGGGACGAGGTTGTATCGGTTCAGAAGGCCTCAGGGAAGTCCCTTGACTGTGATATGGAGAGTCTTGTATTCGGCTTGGAACAAGAGAAGCCTTTCTTATCCCCCTCTGCCAACAATGTTGAATGAGTACTACAGTGCGACGCTTCCTCATACAGGAAAACTGAGGTAAATGGCATGAAATCTCATTGCAAGCTGCGTCCGGGTTAAACACTAATGGGCAAGAAAACCTCAATAATAAATGCTTTTTTAAATAGTTTTAGAAACAAAAACGGACATTCCAACCATCTTAAATCTATTTTTTTTTTACAATTTTATGTTGAAATGCGTTTTTCTAAATCTCTTGCAAAGGATACACTCTCTTAGTGATTCATTTATATTGATGACAACTGTATACACATGAAAATTCTAGCTCAAATTCGGCTTAATCGAGCCTGAACCAATCATATGGCAAGTGCAATATATTTATCATGTGATTAGTGTACAGTTCAGAAAAAGTGACCATTCACACTTTTTGGTTCGGCCAAACTTGGTCCGAGTAAAAATTTTCCGTATATACACGACCTCTTTGTCACTAATTCTTGCTAACTGACAACATTTACAAAATAATCATCAGTATTTAATAAATTAAAAAATTTATTATTATGATGAATAAATTTTTTATTACTTAATACGTAAAATTAGTGATGATATTAAAATTATCACTCCATCTCTTTTTGTTGCGAATCTCATCGATTTTTGTTGTGAAGGAGCTTACCTATTGTTTTCATATTAGTTTATTATAGTTGAAAAATGGTAGTGATTATAAGCCCATTTGACTTGTATTAAAAAACAAATGGATGCTTGCTTTTTAACATCTCGGTTGCATATTTACCTTGACAGCTTAAACTTTTGAAATATATATAATATCTACTTTATCTGTATATTTAAAAAGATTAGTATATATGTAGAGTTAAATATAAAATGTAATATCAACTTGAAATGGAGGATTTGAACTGCTATTTTGTAGCAGAATTTTACTCTCCTTTCGCTAGTTGCTCCCTTGTAGGTGTCTAGACAAGGCAGCAATCTTAGACGACAACGGCATCGCCAACGGGACCAAAGACAACGCCGCGGTGGTCTCAACAGTCACTCAAGTTGAGGAAGTGAAGATGGTCCTAATGCTGCTCCCAATATGGTCCACCTGCATACTGTTTTGGACAGTGTACTCTCAGATGAACACATTCACCATAGAGCAAGCCACCTTCATGAACCGCAAAGTCGGCAGCTTCGAAATCCCAGCAGGCTCTTTCTCATTCTTCCTCTTCATCACCATCCTCCTCTTCACGTCCCTCAACGAACGTATCCTCGTGCCCGTTGCACGAAAGATCACCCACACAGTCCAGGGCATAACCAGCCTGCAACGAGTCGGTGTAGGGCTGGCGTTCTCCATCATCGGTATGGTGGCTGCAGCCCTTGTGGAGAAGAGACGTAGAGAGCATTTCGTCCATGAAAATGTCAAAATCGCAGCGTTTTGGTTGGTGCCTCAGTTTTTCCTCGTTGGGGCGGGGGAAGCGTTTGCATACGTGGGGCAGCTCGAGTTCTTTATCCGTGAGGCACCCGAGAGGATGAAGTCCATGAGCACGGGGCTGTTTCTGTGCACGTTGTCGATGGGGTACTTCGTCAGCAGTTTGCTCGTCTCATTGGTCGATAAGGCGACAAATGGGAGGTGGCTGATGAGCAATTTGAACAAAGGGAAGTTGGAGAATTTCTACTGGATGCTTGCGGTTCTTGGAGTACTCAACTTCTTTGTGTTCCTTGGCTTCGCCACGAGGCATCAGTACAAGGTGCAGAACTATGTTGTTCCTGAGAATGGTGGAGAGGAAGGGTTGAAGCAGCAGAATCAGGACATGAGTGATGATGCAGACAAGGTAAAAGTTGCCATTGCAACAGAAGAACCTTAGTCTCCAAACTCATATAATCAGTCATACTCAACACAAAAAGGATTGTTATGTTGGTTTTCTATTCATTGCTTTTTAAAAGAAAACACATATACAGAGTATCACTTCAACAGCATATATATTGTTTATTCTGATATGTATACACTATGAAGAAGCCATTGTTGATAAAATGTTTCAAGTTTATTAGTTTACAGATTTTTCTGGTCAACGTGTGTACTTGAAAAACTCTTGGCTAGTTCAAGTGTAGAAACATTAAATGGCTTCAATTGTATTACATTAACATGTCATAAATCTCAATGCTGACACGAAATAATAGAAAATGTTTGTTGTTTTATTGTCAAGTTAAAGAATTATATATGGGAAACGAACGCCGTCCTTGTATCTACAAAACATTAGAAAAATATTTTTCACCTTCTAATTTTAAAAAAAAACTTTTAAAATATTTAGAAATATTAACTTATACTTTTAAAACGACTAAGAGCGCTTTTAGATGAAGTTAGAAACAACTTAAGTAACGTCAAAAATATTCATTTCACATCGGTGGCCATCCACATTTTAGCCGATTTTGACCAATTCTTCCAAGGTTTGTCCATTTCAGTTTTTTTATGCCTATACTTGGACTCATCATAAGTCCGATCCCAATCGAACCGACCTGTCCAGTCCGAATACGAACATTGCCTATTCCCATCTTAATTTTGGACCCATCCCATCCCGTCCCAGTTTGAATCACAGAAGTTTCCTCCTAAATTCACCGGAGGCTCGCTCCAATTATTGGCAAAGAAGCTTCCGCCTATATTCACCCTAACATCGCAACACCTGCGTACGCAGTAACTTGCGTCGTAATGTGGCCTGAAATCATCCCCATGTCGCATTCCCACCCGTCGGCTTACCAATAAAAGATACATCACACCAAGTGAAAAAGACCCACTTTTGACTTTCAACAATTAATCACTTACACCCTTAACCTACTTTGCCAACATTACATGTATACATACATATATATATATATATATACATCGAAACAAAGCAACCTCGTACATTCGTGTATGTCTGATATATTACAGTACTTATATAACCACTGATTTTTCCAGCTGCAAGAAGCAAGCTTAAATGGGAAAGCCTGCAGGGTGGTGCAGCAGCTCATCTACTTCAGCGCTTGGGAAGCTGACAGCTCCAAGAATTGAAAGGAAAGTCATAGAGAAGAATAGGAGAAATCGGATGAAGGGTCTCTGCTCCAACCTCATTTCCCTCCTTCCAAACCACACCTCCAAGGTATCCTCCCATCCCATCCCTTTCTCTTCCTCTAACAAGAGATACACTGTGTTTGAAAAAATTGCATTTTAGTCCCATAAAATAGTTTCTTTTACGATTTTGGTACATTATGTTTAAGTTCACACTAGAAAAAGAATTTACTATTAGTGCTAATATCAGTGGCTATGGCCAAAAATCATGGTAAATGATTATTAGTAACAACGGTTAAATAAAATCGATATTAAAAAACTAAGGCTTTGTTTGGTTTTACGTTTTTGCTTTTTCCAAGACAAAGTAAAAAACACTCAATGTTTGTTTTTGTGTTTTTACACTTTATCTGTGTGTTTTTTATTTTTCAACTTTCTATATATAATATATATATATATATACACTTATATATGTATAATATAAAAAATACATGATTTGGTAATAAACATTAATTTTTGTCTTCAAAAAATAAAATGTTAAACATACAATATTTATATATATACATATTTATATATAAAAGATATATAAAAAGATATATTTTTATAATGGACAGTGAGTTTTGTCTCCCAAATCCCAACATCAAACATAAATCACTTATTTTAAAATATTTTAAATTACAAAACACAAATCTAAATATATAATCTATTTTCAACACACACTTATTTATCTCTATTTTTCTGTCTCTATCTCTAAAACACAAAACAAAACACTCCAACTACAAATCCAAACACTATGTAATTTTTTCATCATGAAAAAATTATCTGCCACGGCTAAAAGTCATAGCAAATATTTTAGCCGCACTTGCAAAAACTACGGCCAATAATTGTTGCTTGGTCGTGGTCAATAACTATTTGTCATTAACCATGACAATTAATCGTAATTAATTATTATAATTCTTCTAGTGTCATCAAATCCCATAATTTTAAAAAATTTACAATTTTTGTCCCAAATTTTAATTTCGTTAAATTTATAATAGAAATACCCTTAATCTCTCTCGGGATTTAGGGGAGCTCTAGCCGTGCACTTACTATTTTCATCATAATTTTAATAGATTTAAGATTTGAGACTAAACATATATATATTTTTTTTAAATTATGAGATGTAATGTGATAAGTTCAAAAACAATGAGATCAAAATAGCAAAAAGACTAATTTATAGGACATAAAATATATATATTTTTTTACTGTTCTTAACATTTATGGTGAAAAATCTCGTTATCCCGTTCTTATTTTACATAATGATGTTGCATTAATGCGTACTGATATCTATTAACATATTAATATTAGATGATTTTTCTCTTTTTAAAATCTTAAATTTTCAGATGATATAATCGTTTATATGGTGCCAGAGTTTCAAATGCCGTCATGAATCATTTATAATACAAATATTTTTATGTGTATTATTCTTGAGCTTGTCAGAATATTAATATTAAATAATTCTCATTTTTAATATTATAAACTTTTGCTTGTTTGAAGTATCATCTTATTTTAAATAAAAATTTAATTTAATTATATTATTTAAATTTTAAAAGTCAAATACATCTTAGTTTAATTAATATCAATTTGTAATATTAAAGTGTGAAAAAAAATTTACAGTACATATTTGTTTACCTATTTTCTGAACCCTGTACGTGAGGCCCTGCTCTTATCTCGATGTGGGTCAATCTAACGGTGATTGGTCATCCCTGATTGCTCTGGTTGAGGGATAAGGCATTTTTGGACCCTCTTTTTGTTCTATTCTAACTATTTATTGGAAACATATATTAAATATAACATAATTATTATCAAATAAATTTGTGGGTGAGTAGCATTTTTCGTCTTATAATTTAAGAATTTTTTATTTTTGATTTTATTGATTACGTAATTTTCAATTTTGGTCCCATAATTTTTTTAAAATAGCACTTACGGTTCCATTGCACATATTTTGTAGATATTTAACGGAAAAGACCATGTGCTACTTTTTTAGAATTATAGGCCAAAAGTGATGATCTTGCAACCAATAAGATCGAAAGTGTTAACCTCCTACGGGCTAACACGTGATATTTTCTATTAAAATACTAGAAGAAAGGTGTTATAGGACTAAATGTGCTACTTCTTATAATTTACGAGACCAAAAGTAAGAATTTTGTAACCAATTGGACCAAAAATGACAAGATCCTAAATTATGGAACGAAAAATTTTACTATTTAATAAATTTTATTTCTTACTTTTTTTGTTACATTTCTATCTCAAATGTTAATAATTTTAATCTAAAAAATAATTTATTATTTAATAAAAAGTAATTCATCGAATACTTTTCAAAAAATAAATTTTATTTTTTATAGTTTGTGATCAAATATTAATATATTTTTAGACCAAATAATAATTTAAAGTTAAAAATAGTAAAATAGATCCTAAAAATTATCTGAAATAAAAAAAATTATAATTCTAGAATTATTTATTATATATTAAAATAAAAATTTCCTAATTTTTTTTAGAAAAAATTAAAAAATATCTTATAGTTTGTGGCCAAATTTTTTTTTTTTGTTTTTAATGGTATCAAAAAAGCATTTTTTTTTGTTTCTTTTTATATCATTAAACAGGATCTTTGAAAGAGGTAACGACCACGTGCGAGGCACATGGCCTCTATTGTTAACTTGGGACCAAAAATACGTATTTTTATATTTTATGATACCAAAAATGATATTTACAACAATTATGATATCAAATAAAAATAACTTTTTTTAATGGGACTAAAAAAGAATTTTGTCCTTTTCACAATTATTCAGATCGCAGCTTAGGTATGTTCATATCTAAACTTTGGATTAATTACTTTGATGGACAGGCTATGTAATTTATGCTTCGGTGTAACACACTACAATAAAATATGATATTATTGACAAAATATCAATTAATAATTTTAAAATCATCACTAAAAATATATATTAAAAAATAATAATTTTTATCTCTTTACTATATAATTATTATGACAAAAAATTATGTGTAAAAATTATCACTAAATACAATTAGTTATATATCTATAGTGACAACTTAGTGACAATATAATATATTGACAACTATTACTTGTCGTCTTAGGTCGTCATTATACATGTGTCATTAATTATATTTAGGTGATAACTTTGTGCATATTTTTTTATCACTAATTCTTGCTAATGATAGTTTTTAAAAAATAAATTATTATTATGAAAATCTTGAAATTCATTACTATGACAAAATAAACATCCTTATCACGAAATATATATAATTAGTGATAATATTAAAATTGTCAATATAAATTTTTAATATGTGACATCCGACAACTTCTTTAAATCTTATTGATACATGAATACATGCATACTAGTATTAAAATATTAATATTAAATGAGTTTTTTTTATTATAATTTAAACTTTTAAATAAAGCGATCGTTTTGCAATTATCAAATAAGACAACTCATAATAATAACAATATGAATGCAGCAGCTGAAAGGGTTACCACTGCCTTACCAAATAGATGAAGCTGTGGAATACATCCAAAGCATGAAAATGAGGGTGGAAGAAATGAGGCAAAAGAAGGAGTCCTTATTTGCAAGAAACAGATGTGATGCATGCAAAAATCAGACCACCAGCAAGAGCCCAACCCTTGTTGAAGTTCATGATATGGGACCAAATCTTGATGTCATTATTGCAAATGGGCTCAATGATTCTACGTTTCGTGACATTATTAGATTCGTTCATCAGCATGGAGTTGAAGTAGCAAGTGCCAGTTTTTCCAGGGATGGCAACTCAGCTGTCCAAATTCTCCAAGACAAGGTCATTTCTAAGGACTACCATAGATTACTCAAAACATTGTTTTGATATCGGTAACTTGCAATTCGATTGGTGACTCATTGTTTGAGGTATTAATCCGTGTTGGTTTATATGAGTCTCACGATTTTATTTTGAAAGGTGCTTTGATAGGGGGAGGAGGCCTTAGGGATTATAAGCTGCTCAAGCTCCTCATTTGCAATCAAAGTGGGGTGTTTGCCTACATCGTCAGCCATCCAAACGAGGGGTTTGGAATGGGCTCATGGCCTCCTTCCCTAGAAGACACCTAATGATGTGGCTTGCCACTCGATTAGTGCTCTATTGCACGAGATATTGTCCGCTCTGACTTCATATGGACCTAACGGTTAAGTCCTAAAAAGACGCTTCGCTAGATAGTAGAGGCGATCGGGCTTATAAACCGTTCAAATTTCTAGTGTACAACCAATTTGAGACGCATACCTACATAAATATTGTAGGGAGTGTTGTAAAATTGATTCATGCCTTTCCGTATAGCAAAACTGATACCATATAAACGACACCATTTGCAAATTTTTCACTTCCGTCAACCTACCTTCACCACATGCATTTCATGTGGCATTTGAGCTCCAAAAGCTCAGTCTTAACAACCATGTTCTTTGCACATGACGCCGTTGTTGAAAAATTAACGAAAGTATTAATTTTGCAAACAACGTCGTTTATATGATACCAATTATGCTATTTTGAAAAAAGCATAATACCAACTTTACAATTAATATTATCAAAATAAAATTTTCTCCAATAATTAATACTGATGGCGTATACATTCTCCTTTTCTTAATTTCCAAGAATTTGTTCATTATAAACAAATTTTCTTATTCCATTATTCGTATAGTCTTGATTTGAGGATGTATATATGGTGTCTGACTAATTATGGGTTTTATTTGTCTATAATTTGTAGGTTGGGAAATCTAAATTGAGCTTTGGAGGTCAAACAATATCAAGAAAGCTGAAGGAATTGGTGTGTGGAGCTTCCACCAGTGAAGTAATGGTATCCCAATTGAATTTGTGGGACTACGAAATTGAATCTGATGATATCTGGGGTTTCGAAATCCCTCAACTCTTACAGGAGTAAAGGATTACTTTTGATAAACATTACGTTATATTTCCTAAAAAGTTTATTGGTACAAGATTAGTTTGTTAATCAAAATTTCATCAGATTTTTTTAATTTTTTATCTGAATTTGATCAGTTAGTTGAGATTTTTGTGAATTTGTGATAGTTATATTTTTGAACTCATCGGTATAAATAGACTAGTAGTAAAATGAAAACTTGTCGTATTTTGTTTTCCGAAAATTTGAGTGTTATATTATTCTTTTTCGTCAAGAAAGTGGTATCAACAACCTTTCTTGAGGAACCTATGTGAGTGAAACCAGTGAGGAACCTATTACTAAAACTTCCTCCCGTTTGGTTGTGTTTTCATTTTTATTTTCAGTTTCCAACAATTGAAAATGTGTAGAAATGCTTTGTTGATTTTTGTGCGAAAATTGAGAATATGTTTGGATTAATTGTTTTCAAATATAGGTATATAGGTGTGAGAATGTTGAATATAGGTATATGTATTTTTGATGTGACAGATGACCAAATTGATTGAATAGGTGAAATTATAAAATAATCAAAGCGAGTCTTGTCATTTGAAACAATTTTAATTGATTTGAAACAAGAAAATACATGCTGACAAGATAAAACAAGTATGACAAACCCATGTGTAATATTATTGTGTAACATTTACAAAAATCATCTCTAACAGCTAAAAAGTATGGATAGTTTGTGTAATATTTTTAACTCTTTTGGAGGTGAATGTGTAATTTTTTAAAAAAAGCAGGGGTGGCTTGTTTAAATATTATCGACGTTTCTGGTAAGTATATTTGTAATTTTTCAAAAGACATTGGTGATATGTTTAAAAACACAATAGGTAAATGTAATTATTCCTAAAGGTAAATTACGTCGGCATTTTCTAAATATAGGTCTAATTATACAAATTCTCTATCTTTTGTAAAATTACAGATACACCTTCTGAGGAGGTGATAGTCAATGCACCAAGAAGCATGTGTAAAATTTCATTGTTGAACATAAAGTGTATTGACAAAGGATATGGATTGTTTCTATAATTACGGCTAGTGGCGTCAATATAATTTACTTGAAAAATAAATAACTAAAGAAACATTTCATTTATACTTCACCATCCATATTACAATTAAGGAATATTACAAACCCCGGCCTCGACACTAGCGGCTTTAACAACCAAAAAAAAAAAAAAGTTACAATCAAGAAAATTTGAGCAATAATTATTAGGACGAATCAATGTATAAACGCAAACAATAGACATAAATAGACGTAAATATATGGGTAAACTGCAAATTACCTTCCTGTATTATTTAAAATGTTCACATAAGTTTATGTGAAAAACTAATTTTTTTTTACCATCTATGTTTTCTGAAAACGAACACACTGCCTCCCTTGTGAGGCGATGATTTGCTCATTTTTAAAAAATACAAACAATAACATGATAATTTTATTTCTCATAAAGACTTATACCAACATTTCGAATAACACAGAAAAATAATTTGCAACGTAAATATATTGCATGCATGGAATGAGGGTAAAGAATACTAGGATTTTGAGGGTGTAGGAGATGCGAGCGCTGCTTTGGAGATAGCCTCAAATGCATACTCGATACATGACTTGAAGGTATTTGGATCGATGAAACCTTTCTCCATTGTCATTGCAATTCTCAACTTTCTTACATAGCTTATCAAGGTTACTGATAGGCTCTGCAAAATTCCCAAGGATACATCAAACATGTTAGAAATCGTTATCAATATTAAATGGGCTTAACTGTATTTGCTGTCCGTACATTAAGGAGTGGCAAAACAAAAACCCTATAAAAAAGTGTGACAAATAGTACCCATCAATTAATTTTTTTTTTATTTTTGGCAATTATAGGATTGCAGCAACCGAGGTTTTAAAAGTGGCCGGAGATTGATTATGTAAATAAAATTTAGGGTTTTTTTTCGGGGGTTTTAGCTTATATAGAATTATAGTTAAAATCAATAGCCAAATAAGAGTTTTTTTTTTTTTATTTTTTCTTTCCACATAAGCAATGATATGGATAAAAAGGGGAAAATATTTATTTCTGTGAAGCTCTTTTACTGATTGGATATATTTGCTTTTTTTTTGTCTTTCCTTTGTCGACACAAAATCAAATTTTGGATCTATATTTTATATTAGCTGCCATGGCACGGCATTTCTGAGTGCCTATAATAACTAATTCTACTTACACAACAAAAAAGATAAAATACATAAAACTATAAAAAAAAATTGTAATTTATAGATAATTATAACTTGTAAAAAAGATATTATTTTATATATTAAAATTCAGAATTTACCTTCATTTTTTTCCATATCAGCTCCTTACGTGGCAAGTTGTTTTTAGAACATGCCAAATCAGCTTCTTTTTTCCAATTTAAAAATCCTTAAGTTTATACACATTAGCAAGTCTTGTATCGGCAAAAAAATTTAATTTTGGGGTATTATTTGCCCTAAATAATTCAACGACACCTATATATATATGTGTGTAAATTCAAAGCAAACTAGCCTTAAAGTTTCGTTTGAATGAACATACTACGTTTTGTATCGGCAAAAAATTTAATTTCGGAGTATTATTTGCCACTCTAAATAATTTAACGAGACCTATATATATATATAAATTCAAAGCAAACTAGCATTAAAAAATTTCGTTTGAATGTACATACTACGTTTTGTATCGGCAAAAAACTTAATTTCGGAGTATTATTTGTCACTCTAAATAATTTAACGAGACCTATATATATATAAATCCAAAGCAAACTAGCCAATTTCGTTTGAATGTATATACTACGTTTTGTATCGACAAAATATTTAATTCCAGAATATTATTTGCCACTCTGAATAATTGAACGACACCTATATATATATGTAAATCCAAAGCAAACTAGCCTTAAAATTTCGTTTGAATGTACCTGGGGGGCTCCGGCCACGACAAAGTACAATCCTTTGATAGGTTGATTAGCCAACGCCATTTGTTCCACGGGCCCTATCAAATTCGAAATTGCCATGCTTGTATTCTTCAATGTTCCATGGATGTATCTCGCTGTTGTCTGTCACGTCAGCATGCACTCCAAAATTAATTAATTTAATTATATATTAATGATAATAATTATAATACAGTAAATTATTTGTATCATTTGTACCATTAGTTGTTTATAATGATAATTTTATGAAAAAAAAAAATGGTACCGATTACTCTAAGTGACAATATTATAAATATTGTCATTATTTAAATTATAAAAATTATTATAGTTACAAGATCATATGATTACAAATAAAAACCAAGAAATGATAAAAAATAGATCATATGATTAAAGGGGAGAATAGTATATTGATAGTCAAATGATGATGTTGACCATTTGACATAATAAGGTAATTTTATTGATACAAATATTTAAAGGTATAATTGGTATTCAAAAATTTGGTGTTGTGATGTCACAAACCGCTATTTATGAGTCAAAAGTGATTTCTTATATATATATATATACTATTTTAAAAAAAAAATCAATATTTTTACTGTGTCGATAATACCCTTAATTGTTTTTTTTTTAATTTATTGTTTTTAAGTGTAATGTGTTTATTTATATATCTTATTCTCATTTATATTATATTTTCAAGCATAAAAAAATATTTACTATATACAAGCAAGAATGACGTGCCACGACACTAGATAGTACAGATATAAAAAAAGGTGAAATTCTAGCCATGACTCGGCTTGGTCCAATCCGAATCATTGTATGGCAAGTGCAATATACACTTGCCATGTGATTGGTGTATAGTTCAGAAAAAGTGATCAATGAATATATCACACTTACCGTGTAATTGATTTGATTCGATTAAATCTGATTCAAACTAACAATTTTTCAAAATAGGGATGGAGGTGCATACCTCCGGGCCCCTTATTTTTCGCACGACGTTAAGAAGTTGACCAGTGAGATAAACTGTGGCAGAGTTTCTCTGCCTCTTGATCATTCGGCGTGCGGTCTTGACAAATTTGAGTGGATTTTCCTGCTCGGCGGCACCCAATTTGGGGACTGGAACTTGCAAGAACGCAAAGCGATTCCCCCACGGCATTTCTGAATCAGGTTTGGTCATCTCATCCACTGATTTGTAGCCGCCTATGGCCCTTGTGTTGAGCAACACTAATGCTGTGGAGTTTGCCTTCCCCGATTCTTCACTCCTCTTTTGCATGTATAAACGGGTGCCATATATAATTATACCCGTAATCACATCATTAACAGTCTGCGAATGCAAAAAAAAAAAAAAATGTAATTAAAAGATTAATAGATACGAAAATCTTAATTTAGACGCACTGATATTACAAGGGTTGTTCGCAAATGTTTATTTTAAAGGTTTATTAATTTATTGTTGAAAATGAGTCGAAAATAACGGTTGTGTTTGGTTTTGTGTTTTCGTATTTCCCAAGATAAGATAAAATACACTTAATATTTATTTTTGTATTTTTACACTTTATCTGTGTGTTTTTTTATTTTTCAACTTTCAACATATAATATATATATACACTTATATATATATAATATAAAAGAGACATAATTTGACAATAAATAGTGATTTTTGTTTTCAAAAAATACAACATTAGATATACAATATTTATATATAAAAAAGATATGATTTGACAATGAACAATGATTTTTTTTCTCCCAAATCCCAACATTAAACCTACACCACTTATTTTAAAATATTTTAAATTATCTCAAAACACAAATCCAAACATATCATCTATTTTCAACACATACTTATTTATCTCTATTTTTCTCTCTCTATCTCCAAAACACAAAACAAAACACTCAAACCACAAATCCAAACACTACGACAGTGTTTATGTTTTACAACTTATGCTTTATAGCTGTTTAAAATAAGTTGATTTAATAAAACAAAATCTATATAGTCAGTTTCTACCAATTTCTGCAGTTTATTCGTAAAAATATATATTGTAGGGAAAATTATACGAAGCAGTAATTTTCGTCATGTTGGAATTCAATTTGCGGATTAAATTCTACAATTTAAAATTTTTGCTCATGAATAATAGAATTCATCAAAAATTGCAAAACGTGGTCGGAATGTGTCATGTGCACCTCATTTAATGCAAAATTAAGAAGTTTTAATTACAGATCCACCTTAATCTATATCATACGTACCAACATTTTAATTTAATAAAAGAAACAATTAGAGATCCTTGTTAATCTAGCTTTGACATTGATATTTCACCTAATTATTTCTAGGTTTTATCGTATCAAAGAATCTATCAACATCACTGCAAAAATACACACGACACGTACATATTATCAAATGTATGATATATGTACATTTATTAGTTTAAGGTAAAAATTAGCGGCTACCGTCAAGTGTATTTTTAATTTTTTGTGCCAGTAAAGGACAAAATATTCATATATTACTATTTACTAATACTTTTATTATTATAATTAAATCATATTATTTATTTATCATAGAATGTACCATGCTAAATAAATAAATACTTAGGACTAATTTTGATTCAAATGAGAGAGAGAGAGAAACTATTTTTATATTAAAGGATATATTTGTCTTTATAAAATATTTTAAGATAGACATAGGTATCTATTTGACAAATATGGAGAAACTCACGTATCAATTCAAGCATTTGCAAAAACTCATGTATCAATTTGATATTTATGAAAAAAACTCGAGTATTAATTGATCATTCACAAAAATTCATGTATCAATTCGATAATAATTCCAAAATTCATATACCAAAATAAATTTTACTCATTAATTTTATAATTGTGTAACTGATGTATGATCAATTTTATTTCATTTTGCGTTATGAATTAGAGTATATCATACCTTAAATAAGAAAAAAATGGAAGCAACTTCTTTGTAATAATGCAAAATAAGTAAATTATCATATTGTGAAAAAAAAAATAACAATTTACCTCTTTGTATTTCAAAAAATGCAGCAATTTATGCTTCTGTATTTCTCAAAATGAAGCAATTTAACTTCTTAAATATGAAGTTAAATTGCTTCATTTTGAAAATTACAAAAAAATAAATTGCTGTTATTTTTTTATAAGCGTTAATTTGCTCATTGGCCAGATCAAATAAGGTAATCCCCTTTGAATAACAGTAGCAACAACAATATATAGAAGATTACCACTTTAAGCCTGCTCTTTATTTCCCTGATTTGATCAATGGAGAAGGCAGTAGTCGTCGTAACAATTGGGCGGAACTCCACTCCGTCTTCGCCCGACCGTATCGGCGACTTATCGTCTTTGATCAAACTGCTCTTCAAGAGGCTCCACCCGAAGTCACAGGCCGTGTGCAGCAGCCCCGTGAAGAACCTGGGAACGCGTCCAAGCAAGGTGTGATTGCCTCCATCTTTCGACTGTCGAGAAGGGAACGTCAGCGGCATCAACGGGTTGTCGAGTCGTTGCAGGCAGGACAAGAGGGCGCCCATCAAGGAGTAGCCATCGCCTAGCGAATGGTGAAGCTTGAAGATGAGATTCCCAGCTGCGTTTTTCGTAGGGTATTTGAGTATGTGAATTTCCCAGAGAGGCCTGTTTTGCGGGAGCTGTTCCATTCCTAGCTTGGTGAGGTAGTCGGTGAAGCATTCGTCGTAGTAGTCTGTCGACATGCCACTGGGAAAAGTCGGGATGTTTACGTGCTCTTGCAGATTTACTTCAACTTTTTTCCATTTCTTCACTCCTTTCTTCCCTGTAACCTGTGAATTTACGTTGAGAGTGATCTTTGCCCAATGACAAGAAGTATTGCATATATTTTACACTAATTAAAAAATATAATTTTTTGCCTACGGTTAATCAATATAGTCAAAAAAAGAAAATTGTGATAAATACAAATCAATCACGACTTCGTAACGGCCGACCATTGTTTCAGCAAGTATAGCCAAAACCAATGGTAAAAATTTGAGTTTTTGCTTCAATATTATTTAACCGTAGTGAATAGTATTAATTTACTATGTTTATTTAAACCGTGATCATTTATATTACAACAAAAACTCAATTTATTTATTTATTTTTTGTAGTGATAGTCAATCTTTTTCTCTATTTCCTATCACACTTTGATGGAAAATCAAATTAAAAAGTAGGGCTGAGCAGAATCAATGGAACAGAAGATCTTTGATCACTTTCTTCTAAGAGTTTCATGCATAATGAGCAATGTTGTCTACGGTGACAAGTAGGGTGATCATGTATACAATTAATAGTTACTAACCATGATAGAGGAGAAACGTGGATTTATGGGCAAAAACACGTCTTTGAGGAGGGGGATGGTCATGGAGTCATCAATAGGATCTTCCGATTCCAAAACTCCAAGAATTGTGAGGGACAAGACAGAGCTCTTGAGGTACTGTGCGCTGGGGCTCATAGGCTCCAACACTTCCTCCTGCACCTCAAACTCCATCACATGCATATATCTCTGTGTTGCTCTTCACTTCACTCTTCTTACTTACCTGCTGCTCTTTACTTCATCTATATATACATACATATATATATATGTTGATACAGAGAGAGAGAGAGAGAGAGAGAGTCAATGGAGTCGGTAGCATTAGGTATAGAGTTGTATAATTAAATAAATTGTGCTGCAGACAAAACGTGTATGGTGGATAATTGTAGCAAAGAGTGGGGATGGGCTACCTCCTAACAAAAGTAGTATATATATATATATATATAAATATATACACTTTTCTTCGTAGGTACAGACGTATACTCACTTCATGTAATTTAAAAAATTACATTTAATATATTTAAAATTTATTTTTATTTAATAAATAGGTTTATTTATTATTCAAAATTTACTGAATTTGTTGATATCAACAAAAAAACTAAATGAAAATTAATATATGCCTTCAATTGACTTATTGCACGTCAAACCAATTTTTTGTGACTAAAAGACCATCATAACGATGAAGATTTACTTCGACACATGCAGTAAAATGTATAAGGGTATTTTGATCATAAAAAAAATTATTTGACCTGCAATAAATCAGTAATAACTCAATCGGAGGTAAAAAAGATTTCTTATCCTGTATTTTTATTAATATCTTCAAATTCGCTGAATTCTGATTTACGTAACGACTTATTTGTTAGTCAGAAACAAATTTTAAAAGTGCCAAATATAATTTTTCAAATTATAAGAGATTTATGTATAATTAAACTAAATTCAGGCAGCGTAAGTATCCCTACAAATTAACATATGGATGATTGATGGTGTAGTAATGTGGCTTTCTTCACACCACGTAAACCAATAGGCTTCGTGCAGCTGATAGCTCCCTAGCATGCCCTTATAATTTAGGATTACTGCGCCCTTCCCCCCAGATTTAATCTAACACTACCTAGATTTTTGGAGCTTGAAAAATTAAATTTAATAATTATTTCATTTATTATTATCGAACAAACATGCCTAACTGTTGATGCTACCAACAGTTTGTTAATCTCAATATAAAAAGTAAATTAAATTTCAATTATATTCTTGAATTGATATTCATTAGTTGCATAAACAACCAAGCTACAGAACACATGTATTGCCTGTCTTTGCTGTCTAAGTTTTATGAGAATTTGGATATGGGATTAAATGTGTCGAGTTTTCTTAATTTTGAAATAATTTTAAAAATTTTGTGAAATAAAGAACTGAATGTGTCGAATTGTCTTAATTTTATAATCATTGAACTCGGAATTCTAATTATAATTTTGCCAATATATTATAGGAAAAAATATAATTTTAGTTCTATATAAGAAAGAAAAAAGAAATAAAAACTCTTTTTTGCTTTGGGAATGAAAGTATGCCCTCCGACACCCTTTACTAGTTCATAGAATGGGAAAAATGAATTGATGTATTTATTGGATATTGGATCCGGGACTGGCGAGGCTCGAACCTGCAGCTTCCGCCTTAATAGGACGGTGCTCTGACCAATTGAACTACAATCCCAAGGCAATAAGGAGGGGGAATTATTTTAAAAATACAGATAAAAAAAAATTAAAAATTTGAAGTGATTTGAAAAATTATAGAAAATCACCGCGGTGTCACAATTTATATTTTAAAAAAATATTCTATGTCATCGTGGTTAACCACCGCGGTGATATTTTTTTTTAAAAAAAAAGATTTTTTAATGTGTCACCGCGGTGACAATTTTTTTTTAAAAAAAATTATTTTGTTCACGACGAATTGCTGCAACTTTTCATTAAAATTTCAGCACCATCATAGTGAGTTCTCAACCATCAAATATACCGTTCGACTCCCCTTGATGAGACGAACATTTCCCCACAAATAATTTCAAGTTTTATCAATCGTAAATAATAGATTTTTAGCACGACCAGCGCACCT
Source organism: Sesamum indicum (assembly GCF_026168435.1). Lineage (NCBI taxonomy): Eukaryota > Viridiplantae > Streptophyta > Magnoliopsida > Lamiales > Pedaliaceae > Sesamum > Sesamum indicum. The sequence goes on from NC_142668.1 coordinate 7,855,282, forward strand.
TTCGGCCGTCGATTTGCCGCCATTGGAGCGATCCACAATCACGAACCACCACCACTGGACTTGCCTCGACCTAACGGTTCTAATGAGACCAACCTAGTTTAATTTTATTAAGTATTTGTTGAGATATGAAAATTTGAAGATTTTTCCGCTGAAAATTCGCATTGAAGCTGTTTGCTGCCATTTCTCCACCGTCAGGATGATTCATAGATTAAAACCATAGCCTTTTGAATCATGTCGTCCAGACGATTCTAACAAGACCAGTCTTGATCAATTTCATCAAGTATTTGTTTGTTCAATTAAAATACATATTTTTAAAATAGTTATAATTTTATTAAATTCTATTTAATTAATAAATAATACTATTTATAATTAATTAATAATACTATTTATATTAAATAATTAATTAATAATACTATTTATAATACTATTTATAATTAATTAACAATACTGTTTATAATTAATTAAATAGAATTTAATAAAATTATAAATATTTTAAAATATATGTATTTTAATTGAGCAAACAAAAAAAAATGAATTTGGCAAACAGTTTCAGCAAATTTTTTGTGGAAAAATCTCCAAATTTTCAATTCTCAACAAATACTTGATGAAATTGAGCAAAACTGGTCTAAATAGTATTATTAATTATTAATTAATTATTTATTATAAAGAGTATGATTAATTAATTATAAATAGTATTATTAATTAATTAAATAGAATTTAATAAAATTATAACTATTTTAAAACATATGTATTTTAATTGAACAAACAAATACTTGATGAAATTGAGCAAGACTGGTCTTGTTGGAATAGTCTGGATGACAGGATTCGAACAGCTATGGTCTTAATCTGTGATTCGTCCTAACGATGGAGAACTGGCAGCAAACAGCTTCAGCGCAAATTTTCGGCGGAAAAATCTTCAAATTTTTATATCTCAACAAATACTTAATAAAATTGGACTAGGTTGGTCTCGTTAGAACCGTTAGGTTGAGGCGAGTCCAGTGATCGTGGGTCGCTCCGGTGGCGGCAAATCGACGGCCAAAAGGTGCGGTAGTCGTGCTAAAATCCATTATTTACGATTGATAAAACTTGAAATTGTTTGTGGGGAAATTTTCGTCTCATCAAGGGGAGTCAAACAGTATATTTGATGGTTGACAACTCGCCTTGATGGTGCTGAAATTTTAATGAGAAGTTGGCAGCAATTCATCGTGAAACAAAATAATTTTTTTTAAAAAAAAATTATCACCGCTGTTTCGAACCGCGGTGACACATTTAAAAATCTTTTTTTTTAAAAAACAATGTCACCATGGTGGTTAACCGTGGTGACATAGAATTTTTTTTTTTAAATATAAATTGTGACACCGCGGTGTCACTTACTTTTCTAAAATTTTTCAAATCACTTCAAATTTTTATTTTTTTTATCTGCATTTTAAAAATAATCCCTCCCAATAAGGATGGAGGATGGAATTTTTGGTCATGCATGAGTTGATTTTTGTAATTTAGTCCTATAACTTTGAAATTTTGGTAAGTTTCATCCTAATTGGCAAGAAAATTGCATGTGACTTGCATACGATCCAATTAAATTATAATTTTAGTCCTGTAACTTAAGAGGTATTGATAGTTTTAGTCCTATAACTTGGGAGAGTTAACATTTTTAATCCTGCATGAATTTATTTACAGGACATAAATTTGCAAATAAATTGCAATTTTCGTCTAATTAAGGACTAAAATCGCCAAAATTATAGAATTACAGGAGTAAATTATTAAAATCAATTTGTACAAGATTAAAAATAACACCCTCTTAAATTAGAGGACTAAAATTACAATTTTCCCTATATAATAACATATAAACCTCCTTAAAGTGTGAGGTAGATGTACTCTAATGTTTCTAGGCTTACATATGCATTTACTAATATTTAATATTGTCCAATGAATAATCTTAATATTTTGCAATGCTATCCCATTACTATTTTAGTAAAATGATAAGTTTTTAATTAATTGTTAATCTAAATCTATAAAAGTTTCTCTAAAAGTTTGTACTAAGTTAAACTTATATGGTTTATGCTTATTTTAAAAAGTTAATATTTTTAATTTATGATAAAAAAATATTAAAATTATATCTCATAAAAATAGGTATATTCTAATTAAATTGCTTCGATTAAAATTATTTTGAATTAAAAATCCAATTCAATCGTATCCTTCATATTTTAATTTGGTATCCTTTTATCTTGTTTTGGAAAAGTAATGAGTTTGGTTACAATAATCATATAACAATTAGTTAGTTTTTTTTTTTTATATATAAAATCAACTTTTAACAAATTAACTTGATTTTTTTTTATTGTATTTGACAATAAAGTATAATATAGACAAGTAAAAATTCATATATAAAAAAAAGATAATGACCCAAATTGATATTTAAATCTAGAAAAAATTAAAATGTTAGTTCAATAAGTATAAGGCTATGGTAATTTTGGTGTTGTTGAAATTAATTTTGATAATTTAATCATGTAATTAAAAGAATAGGTAATTTAAGGATAATTCTAGCAAAGAATTTATAATTTAACAAAAAAAAAAATATGTAAAATCATATGCAGTTCCCCTCATATGGGCCTGGTGGCATGGGATCATAAATCCCACCAAACTTTATGGAATTTTAATTATTCTTTTAGCATTATCTATCAGGGCCCGAATGATATTCTAAAAAATTCAAGTTGACAGAGGATTTGGCTGAATATCTTAAGATATCTTAATTGTTCTATTTGTGATTTAATTAGAAACAATCATAGTTATTTGTCCATTACATTTATGCATTGTTATTACAATTTGTGATATAATTAGAGACAACCATAGTTATTTGTCCCTTACAGCTATGCATTGTCCCGTAGGTTTGTCTATTCATGTTGTTAAAAGATAAAAGATAATGCAATAATTGTGTATTAACAAAAGGTCAAGATAAGAGTTAGTCTTTCACCTAAAGATAATATTGTCACACACTGGTGCTTATGGTTCTGCGACAGAACCTAATATTTATGAGATAGCAGCACTACAAATCTCAAGAAACGGCTAACAAAGAAAATATTTTAAAATTATTTTCGTAAAAGATAAAATGCTGGTTCTGCTAACTACTTTGAAATGCACTAAAAGATAGTAGCTAAAAAGTACTGTTGAAATAGATCAGCATTCACATATTGGTTGGATTAAACACGTGAGCCCTTAGTGATGAACCCTCAATTTGAACAATTATGCTAGGACTCATTGACATATGATTTACTTATCGACTTAATTGCAATTTTAATCCTTTAGTTATAGCTATTTGGTATTTTAATCCTGTAATTTGTTAGGATTGTAAAATAGCCTCTCACCTTTTTTAATTTGAAAGTTTTAGGACAAATTTGACCAAAGATTTCAAAGATAAATGGCATGTGCCTGTCGTATGTTGATTAAAACTTGGGAAAGCACATCTTAGTGGCTGATTTTTGCTAACGTGGCAAGTGGTGGCTTATGCCACGTCGCCCATGTTTTATAAATATTTTTTTTACATCACCCACCATTTGCCATGTCAGTATAAATTAGCCAATAAGATGTATTTTCCATAATTTTAGCCAGAACATAATTGGCACATGGCACTTTTCGGCCAACCTTAAAAATTTTGAATTTTATTCTAAAATTGCAAAATAATAATAATAAAAAAGGTGAAGAGCCATTTTATAGTCCTAACAAATTACATGACTAAAATACTTATAATTACAGGATTAAAACTGTTGATATAATTAAACTTCATCTCTTGAGATTTGGTATAGTTATATGTAGATCCCCTGTGGTTTAAAAAGTTTATATCTAATACCCCTTAAGAGGTTTGCTTCCATCTAACGAATAAGTCATTTCATTAGTAAAAAATCACCAAATTTGTTGATATTAATAAAGAAATTAGATGAAAATTTATATTTACTCTCAATTGACTTATTACTGACTTATTGTAGGTCAAAATAAATCATTTTATAACCAAACTACCTTCATATATTTTTCGCATTAATGTATGTGAGGAGGTATATCTTCACTCTTATAAAGACAGTATAGTAGAATAAAGATTTGTTCGACCTATAATAAATCGATAATAAGTCAATCAAAGGTAACTGTTGATTTTTATTTAATTTTTTTGTTAATATCAACAATTTCGGTAAATATTGGTTTATGCAATAGTTTATTTGTTAGACAGAAACAAATTACGGAAATACTAAATATAGTTTTTCGAACCACAAAAAACTTATATGTACTTAAGTAGAAGGCTGTATAATTATCCCAAAATACAATAGTGTTAATTCATGCTTTGTGATCATTTAGAACAAATACGTAGGAATAAGTGTAAAGAATTGTAACATTGTTGAAAATCAGCCAATGCCAACCTGTGGATTTTGACTTTGAAAGTTTACTTGCTGCATTGATCAATCACATAATGCCATGTTTGGCTAAACAAGTTAAGTTTCTAATGTCAATTATATGTTAACCCTTTAACAATTAATCACCCAACGCTGTTTGTTTCTTCCTTGTCTGCTTGCCCTGTAATGGATGGAGTGTAAGTAAACTTTTGCAAAAAATGTTGAAATATCTGGTTTAAAAGTCCTAATTGTCATTAAAAGATAAGTTCTACCTATAATGTTCAAACAATCAATAAATGGAGAAATCCCCATCCACAAAAATAATTGAATGAAAATGAATGCAGATTGCCGGACGAAGTTTAGTTTAGTTGGCGATGTTGAAGTTTCACGCCTAAGAGGTCACGAGTTTGAACCCCACTATATGTATGGGTTTTTGTTTCTACTGCATAGTAGATGTTGGTTACATTTAATTTATTTGATATTATTAATCAGGAATGATGGTGATCGATTTATTTCAATTAATAATAATTCATCGTTCTTACTTAAAAAAAAATAAAAATAAATGCGGGCTGACGTGGGGTACTAGAAATTTATCCAAATGCCCCTACTTCTTCTGTTAATTATAAAATAGATCAGGATTAGTGCCTTTTACATTTAGGTGGTGACCACCTAATTATTTCGAAATATTTATAATTGCAGCATTTCATATTCTAGGAACAATAATCAATTTTTTTGATACAGTAATTAAAGAGAGAGAGAGAGAGAGAGAGAGTAGTAGCAATACAAAAAGTATGTGGCGATATTAAAGTTTGGCTAGCTGTATATATATATATATATATATATATATATACGGGTTAATTACAGTTTGTACTCTTAAATTATGCATTAAGTATATTTACACCCCTAAATTATAAAATGTAACCAAATGACCCCTCATAACATACACTACTTTTTTTATGACGAAAATGCTCTTACTATTTACACTCTTAAAATATCTCTATTACAATCATTCTCCTTAATATAAATGAACTATTATAATTTTTTATTTTAAAATAAACACTACTCAAAATTTATAATTTTTATGTTCAGTGCAGAATTTGTATGAACTCCATAAATTTATAATTTCTATATATTTTACACAACTGGTAAAAAATTTACATAATTTTTGCCTCTATTGTTATATATATTGCACTTTTTTAAAAATAAATTTAAAATATTACATCAAACATATATATATATATTGTATAATATGAAAATCTGTAATATAATTAATATATAATATTCTATATTTTTTTAAGTAATGATATGATATATTTTGATTATGTGGTCGACATGTAATTGAATAAAATTTTATAAGTTTTATAACATATTTTTTCTATAATTCTATATGCATTATGTAACGACACATATTTACATGTACTTTTTAATATAATTAAAATACTTTGTAAATATATTTTCATATATTGAGCTTATAAATATTTTTGTGTTCCATAATTTATAAAAAAATATAAATTATAAATATTATTTTTAAAATAAAATGTGAGCAAAATTTTAAATCAATAAAAATAATTTTTGGGAGATATTTAATAAAACATATTTTAGGATGTAGAATAATAAGTGAGAAGGGTATTTTTATCTCATCGAAGCCAAATTATTTTGTTAGGGGCGTTTTTTGTTACTTTTTATACTTTAAAAGTGTAAAATAAGACAAAATACATAGTTCAGGGGTACAAGTGTATTTAACCCAATATATATATGTATTAAATGACAAAAATTAAAATTTAATTTATCTATACTATATATAACCGAAAAGAGGTTAATTGGTGTGTCAATTATTTTGGTATGTCAATTTTAATATTTAAATTTAATTAATTTATTAATTATTCATTAACTTCCCACCCACCCATCTAACTTCCCACTCCCCCATTGTCTTTCAGTAGTTATTTTTTTTTTTTTTTAATTTTCAATCATTTGTTTTATTGCTATTTTATTATAAATTTAATATTAACTTATTATTTCACATACACTTTATTAAATAATTAGTAATTTTTAAATATTTTATTTTAAATAATACTTATAAAAGTTGTATATACATAGAGTATGCTACAAATCATTAATATATATTATTTGTGAAGTTATGTCACAACTGTAGGTTCTTTTGGGTGGTTTAATTGTACACAGTAGGTATATATGCATGACAATTTATGGTGAGTGGTACAATAAATGCAACTGTCTACGAACCCATACTATAATACACACACACATATATATATTTGATTGCATATTCTTTTGTTTGGAAGTTATAAACATGACAATTACTACATTTAGGTGGTAATTGAAGACCCTTGGATGGTGAGTGGCAACATGGATGGTTCATTTAGCTGCCGCATTTAGTGTGTTCATTTGATAAAATTGAAGCAGGGATTGAAGGAAACCCTCCTGGACTACTTACACGAATTAACTCTTCCTGATGATGAAAATGAGGTAGCCCGCTTGAAGACTAGGGCAACCCGATTTACCTTGTTAGATTGAATACTCTGCAATTACTTCTCCTAGTTTTACCTTTGGAGCCTGTCAGCATAGAAGGGTAAAATTGTGCTACAAGAGATACACAAAGGATCATTTGGATCTCATACAGGTGGGATAGCCCTTGTAGGAAAGATCATACAAGCTGGACATTTCTGGCCTTCGCTCAAGAAAGATATAGTGGATTGGGTAAGGAAGTGCGAGTATGTCTGAAGCACCCCCCAGTTATCTATATGCCTGCTGAACCCTTGTAAGCCCTTTCAGCACCTTACCCATTTGTCAAATGGGAAATGGACATAGTAGGTCCTTTTTCGTCTGCACAAGGGCAACGCAAATCCCTGCTGGTAGCAGTGGACTACTTCAACAAGTGGTGGAAGTGGAGGCCCACGCTATGATCACATAAAATGAAGTTTCTAAATTCTTTTCGAAAAAATATAGTCTGTGAGTATGGTTTATCTAGTAAAATTATTTCTAACAATGGTCGTCAATTTTTAGGGCTGGAAAATTCAAAAGTGGTGTATCAACCTAGGCATCCGCAACGATTCACCTTGGTAGCGTACTCCCAAGCTAATGGGCAACTGGAGGTCATAAATAGAATATTGGTACAAGACATCAAAACCAAGCTTGAACAAGCAAGGGGCCGATGGGTTGATGACGTGGCTAGTGTACTATGGTCTTTAGAGGACTATCCCTAGGTCCACCATAGAAAAAAATTCTTTCAAATTGGTGTACGGTTCGAAAGTCGTTATCCCTGCTTCATGTTGGAAACCTTCAAAGTGCAACAATACAAATAGGAACATCTTGACATACTAACCTAGATTTAATGGATGAGGTTTTGAGATGACGCTCGAACTCGTATGAAAAGATACAAACAGAAGTGAAAGCCTATAATAGAAGTGTAAGAAGGAGAGAATTTCACGTAGGAGATCTTGTGCTGAGGAGAGCAAGTGCTTTGAAACCAACAAAAAAACTAGCACCAACTAGGAGTATCGTTACAAGATAACCCCGAACCATTAGGATTGGGGAATATGAGCTAAAAGACATAGATGGCAGGAAGCTCTCCCAACCATGAATGCTTACAACCTCAGGAAGCTTTACTCCTAAAATCCTACTCTTGTTATGAGCTTACTGACTTACTTACTAAGCACCTTCTTGCTAGAATAAGAACGGTTCTTTTTCCCCCTGCTCTATTCTATATTGGTAGTAGGGTTATAGGCCCACTAGTATTATAAGCTGCCCTCAATTGGTGCACGCATTCTTGCTGGTTTCGAGCCATAGTAAGCTGCCCTCATGTGATGCACATGTTCTTGCTGGCTTCAAGTCCTAATAAGCTACCCTCACATGTTTTTACTCATTTTTTCTATATTGGTTGTGAGCCCTAATAAGTCGTACCTAGCTAGCGCACTCCTGTTCATCTTTTAGGCTATGAGCCTTAATAAAGCTGCCTTTAGCAGGCACACTTGGTTTTCCAATACTTGTTATAAGATTACTCTCCTCTGTATATCAGTACTTCTGCACTTGCTTATTTCGTATTGCAGTAGGTTATATTTTTACCTTATTGATTAAAGATATCCCTACCAGGCTCTCAAGAAGGGAGTCCTAGAGGAGGCATGGAGAGAGGATAGCTCACCCTGCTAACAATAGAAAGTTGAGGACCCACCTGCTCGATTAGCAAGGAAGAGCATACCAAGCCAATACTTTAACAGGCTAAGAAGGCTATTCATCTTATTCTAGCAAGTACTTAAGCTGAGTTAGCAAATAAGTTATACGCCTTATCCTACAATGCTATTTTGCAAAACATCTTTCTCTCGAGTATATATCATAGAAAAATATACTACTTGATATGTAAACACTTGGAGAAGATATCACTTAGACTTGCTGCTAGAACATTTAATGTTTCCCTTCCTTTCTACTACTAATCACCTACAGGGAAAAACAATTGGGATATAAGCCTAGTACAACTATCACACTGGGATATTCCCGATATTTTGTTATTCTGTTCTGCAGGAAAAAAGACACATATTCATTCATAATTTCCTAGTACTCTATTATTCTATCTGATGCATACAAATAATTTGGCCACACCACAAGGGTTGAAGGATCTTTCATGAAATTTTAAGATTACCGGGGACTAACCTTGCAAAATAGAGGTTATCACTCTGATGCTTAAGTCAGTAACAATTGAAAAAAAGTGAGAATAATACTGCAATATTATTAATTATGATGAATATTCATGTGGAGTGCAAATTATAAGCTTGAAATATCTTAAAATCTAGGAGAGAATAGTGCAAGGAAGTGGGAGTTTTAGAATGAAGAATCATTTATCCAAAGGTCTGCACAAGACCTCTATTTATAGACTTGTATAGAGCAGGATGTTGGGTTAATTTCTAAGTTCCGTACAACATTGGAAAGTCATTTAAATTAGAGATTTAGATAAAATTTGATTGAGATACGCGAGCTAGATTGAACCCTTCCATATCAGCCTAAAATTCCGAAAATTGGTTGCTTATGGATTTTCCAACTCATTTTCCACCCATTTACTTGGAATCACCTAGAGATATTTTATGGTGACCTACAGAAATGTGTTGGAAAGCTATTTGATGTGTCCACCCAACTGTATGATGACGTGTCTCTCTGAAATGGTCATATTTCTTGGCTTGACAGTTTAGTAAAGTAAAAAGTAAGCTTGTGGGCCTTGTCTCCCTATTAATGGGCCCTTATTTGTCCTGTTGATGAGTCAGCTAGGCTCTTAGCCTTCTATGCTAGCATGCCTAGCTTGTGGGCTTAACCCAATAACTTTAGGGGCATTATCACTCCCCCCACTCTAGGAGTGCAGATTGTAGAGTTGTATTGCTGGAGTAGGTGATTGTCCTGCAAAAAAGATAAGAATTTTTCCTACTTGTCAGGAGGACTACTCCTGCTTAGCTTTTTGAGTTGAGCTAGTTGGTTCCCTCTTTTTCCTGTGAGGATATGATTTTTTAATTTTGAATTTACACCTGCACAAAAGTATCATAACTAGTAATAATTACATAAAAAGAAGGAGAAGAGTCTCGCTTTTTCTTGAGAGATTGCGTAGCTAGTGAGAGAGCCAACTTAGTCCTTAAATAGCAAAACTATTCATAGTAAAGCATAAATAAGGTATTTTCCTTCGGTGTTAAGCTACTATTCTCACAATTCAAGGTAAACTTCCTTATTATTTCTCATTCCATTTGAAACTAGGGTATCTTGTAATCCTTTGATTCCGCAGGCTCCCAACTTCTCTCCTTTTAGCAGCTCGCCGTGTCCATCATCTCTAGGTAAGTCTCTTGTTCTTTTTGAATTTTTAATCATGTCCGAAGGGTGTGTGGATGAGCAAGCGATTAAGGATTTCCTCATTGATTTGATAGCCCTCTATGATAATTCCCTATCTTGCCTCCAAGGAAGGTAAGGGTGAGGAAGAAGTGAGTAGTAAGAATCGTATATCTGGGGAGGAGTATGAGAGAAGGAAAATAGAGCGGCGTCCTATAGGGTGTTTTGCTCCTGCTTGAAGGAAAGACCTAGGTGAGATTAGATCTAGGTTTGGGATACTTGATGATTTTCTGATTTAGATTGTCGCTCCTGCTGAGCGCTCTCACTCGCCATCTGAAGGTTTAGTAGATTTTTATGTAGCTCAGCTAGAGGCTGGGTTATGATTTTCTGTACTGCCCTTTTTTGCTGAAGTATCCAATCTGTTCAAGGTTCCCCTCAGCCAGTTTGTTTCCAAAGTTGTTCAGTATCCTTGCATGGTTTACACATTTTAGTGAGGAATTTAGGTGAAACGCCTTCGGCTGCCATCCATTCTTTTTTCATACTGAAATATGCAAGTTCCTGGTCTTTTTTATTTTACCTCCCGAGGGATGCCCAATTTTTGACTTCCGATACCTCTATCAAGGAATGGAAACATCATTACATCTTTATATCCTCTTCTACTCCTTGGCATTTTCCACGACTTGGGTTCTAGTTGCCCTTGATCTTCCTAGGTATTCCATTCATAATCATCCTCCTTCCGTCAAGCTTTTATTAGAACGTTCAAATTCTTTTCAGTATGATCCTTGTGAGCTAGTTCATCCAGCCCTCCTCTTCCATTATGGGTTGAATCCTAAAGAAGTCGTTCTGGATACTGCTGCTGGTATAACTTTTTCTCACATTCTAGTTTGCATTCTAGTAGACTCCTTTAGCTTGGATGTATATATGTAAGTGTACTAACATACCTATGATTGTTGTAGTCAATATGTTCCACAAGCTGCTGCAGGATAAGGCTTTGGCTGAGGGACAAATTCCAGGGACCTGCTCCTCCTCCAAGTGCTCTTCTGCAAAAGGTCTCTCTTCTACCCCAATGAGCTCGGCCTCCACCAGTGATCCTAAAAGAAAACGTTAGGCAGAGCCTGCTTCAACTCCTGCTCAAAAGGTCAAGGTCTCCACCGGCTCTTTAACTCCTTCGGCTCCCAAACCCTCTACTCAAGCTGGTACTCCCCACCCAGCTGCAGAAAAAATTAAGATGGAGAAACTCGACTTTGATGAGGCTTCTTCCTTGCTGAAAGAGGAAAATGAGGGCAATAGGACAATCTATTTCTTGAAGGGACTCCTCTATCATCCTGGCAAAATCTTTCTAGAGGCTTTCCCTCATGATCAAGCCATGTATTTGTTGGCTTCTAATATTAGTAAGGTAAAAGAAAAAGAAAAGAACAAATTAAATCTAAACATGTTAGCATGCGGGACCAATGGACCCTTAATCTAATTTGTAGGTTGTCCTAGGAGTGCAAACAAGTCGAGCTCAGCCAAAATTTCAAGCTCGAGCAACACATAAGGTGCTCGAGTTCGAGCTTGCTAGCCGAGCTCATGAGCTCAAGCCCATTACTCATATATTTTTTTTAAAGTTTTGTTTTTTAGTAAGAATATGCTATTATTAATATATAATATTAATTATTAATGATAAAGTGTTAAAAACATATTACCATATTTTAATCTAATGTTATGAATATGACTTCATAATATTTTTATTGAATATTAGTAACATAATTAGTAAAAGTATAATAGAAAATATATATCAAATTATTTAAATACTTACACTTAATTTTGTATAGTTATATATATACACCAAAATTAAAAATATTAACAAATATTAAAAGAATCCAATAATACTCATAGTATGTGATTTTTAAATCCAAAATATTTTTTTTAATAATTGAATTGTATAATGTATTAATTGTAATAAATTTAGATAAACACAAGCTATTTTTTAAAAGTAAAATTAAAGTGAATGGTCGTGGAAATACATTTTTAAAATAATGATGATGAAAATTTAATTTTATAGCTTTCAGTTCTAAAAAACAAAGTTTGAACTAAGCCGTGATTGATCTCATTATATATATATATATATGTATATATGTAATGCAATACCAATAAAAATAAGTAAATTTGTTTTTTCATCATTGTTATTATTATCATTAGATTAATTCATTAAAATCATCATATTTCAGCATAAGTTTACAAGCAGTAAAACAGAAATATTATCTATAATGTAACTTGGTACAAATATATACAAATAAATAAATATAAAACATTATAAGTTAATTATTTGAACTTATAAATTTATAAAAATACAAGATGTACAAATTATTTAAAAAACAAAATTCAAAATCTAAATTGTTGATTGAACTTAGTTTTAGATAGATATTTTATAATGTAAATACAAATAACATGTTTTATTATTAATATAATTATAATATATGATGAATTTTTATATGAATTTGATATAATATTGATTATGTAGTTAAATATGTAAAAAAATTAAAAATACAAAAAATATAAAAAAATAAAAAAAATAGAAAAAAGCTTGCAAGCCGGCTCATGAGCTTGCGAACACAAATACTTGGGCTTGAGCTCGACTCATGAAAGAGCTCGAGCTCAAGCGTGGTGGAGTTGGCTCGCGAGCAGCTTGGCTGATCTTGCAGACCTAGGTTGTCCTGTTGGCTGGGGACTTATTTGGCTAGTTGGAACAAGGATGGCTTGCTGCAAAGGAGGCCCGTAGGAAGCTAGTGGAGTTAGAAAAGAAAATGCGAGAAAAAGAACGTAAGCATGAAGCCAGCCTCACTCACTTGAGGTCTGAGATATCTGGCCTTCATCAGCGTTTGGAGTAGGCAGTGCTCAAGCTTCAATATTACTCTGGTACTGAGGAGGGGAAGCAAAAACTAGAAGAATTGTGGTCTAGTTGGATGACATAATTCAAGAAGTCCGTGGAATTCCAATACCTTCTATCAGATAGTGCTTCCCAATTTGCAGACGTCGGCTAAACTCCGTTGACTGCTCCTACTGACTTCCTGGATATTCATGCGGGCCTGGTCGATGCACTTGAGCCTGACAAGGAAATAACCCGCTAGCTCCCGAGAACTTGCTTCATGTCCCCCGAGAAGGTGAGACCCTAGTAGATCTACGGGACCAAATGGTCGAATATGTTTTTCCCCTGAAAATGGTCCCCCCTACTGGCGATAATGAGACTGCTCCTCCAGCTAACAAGTAAATTTTGCTTGTTCCTCAGAACAACCATTATGCCCTTTTGTTAGTATTCCCTCCTGCGTGAGGTTGTTGGAGCGCCCTCCTGTGGGCTTTGAATGGTTATCTCGAGCTCGTGCTGTCCCTAGATTCTATTCTCCTCCCCTTTTTGCTTCATGATTTATGCAGATTTATGTTTTCGTCATTTATTGCTCCTATGTGTTTGGCTTTCATGCTTGTGTGAATAGGGCTCCTGCAATAGTTTAGTATAATCTTGCCATAGTGAAAAGGTAGATAGGATTATCTCTGCTGCTAGTTAACTACAAAAGCTGTCTTATGCCCACAAATGGGTAAAATAAACATGACCTATCTAAGGGAGGTTGGGACCTTTTGCTTACTTGTTTCATATGTTACTATTAAGGATAATGTTAGCAAGAGAAAACATATCTTTCTATAAAGCAGATCATAATATTATGCGACTTGTAGATTCATAAAAGGCAAGCAATTTCAGAATAAATAACTATATCGTAAGCACATGTTTGTTATGAGTGTTCCAGTCGAAGTGATAGATATCAAGTCTGCTTTAGCAAAGCAATATTGAGCCCGAGAGGCAATTTAAGGAAGGCATGAGCTAGGAAAGCGGCTAAAGTAAAGTATGCGTTAGTATGATAACTTAAGTAGAGCGTGTCTCAGCAGGGCAACTTAAATAGAGCATGCGCCAGTAGGGTGACTTAAGTAGAGCGTGAAGTGAGGGCCAATAAAGCGACTTAAGTAGAGGGCATGCCAGTAAGGCAACTTAAAAAAGAGGGCTAGTAAGGCGGCTTAGAAGAATATGAGTGCTGGTTATTGTAGTTAGCTTTACTTGGAATCCCATCCGCAGGTGTCATGAGTAGGAAAGCAAAAAATGTGTTTCTATTAAGAAAAGAATGTCTGATTACGCTAGTAATCGTTTATCAGTAAAGAAATTTCTAGAGTAAAACTTCCTGACATTCCAAGCATTTCATGGTCGAGAAAGTTTTCTACCATCGGCATCTTCAGGCTCGTATGCTCCAAACTTGATGATAAGAATGACTTTGTAAGGTCTTTCGCAATTGGGTATTAGCTTTCGTATCGGTCCAAAAGTGCCGGCTCGTAGAAGTACTAGGTCTCACAGATGGAATTCTCTCCTTCTAACTTGTCTTGTAAGCACCGACTATTCTCTATTTATATCTTTCTATACATGCACGAGCATCTTCTCATACTTCGTCTATCAAGTCTAAATTAGCTTGAAGCAAGTTGTCATTGTTCTCCTACTCAGAATCCTGGATCCTGAAGGTTTCCAACTCTGCTTCAGTCGGAATGATGGCTTATGATCCGTATACTAAGTTGAAAGGAGTTCCTCCCATGGTGGATCAAGGGGTAGTTCTATATGACCATAGCACGCTAGGTAACGCATCTACCCACTGTCCACCTGCTTGCACCAACTTTGTTTTGATCCCTGGACCAGGATGCGATTAGTGACTTCAACTTGCCAATTCGCTTGAGGATGGGCAATGGATGTGAAGCACTGTCCGATGCCCAATTTGACACGCCAATTTTGAATTTTCCAACCCTAATATTGATGACCATTGTTAGGAATAATAACACGAGGTAAACTATACTTGCAATTTATATTTTTCCAAAGGATTTTTATCACTTTGTTTTCAGTGATTCTGGCTAAGGGCTCCGCTTCCACCAACTTGTTGAAGTAGTCTACTACCATGAGAAGGAATTTAATTGTTCTTGTCTGATTTAGAAAGGTCCCAGTAAGTCCATTTCCCACTGGGAGAATAGGCAAGGTGCTGATATAGCTTTAAATGGCTCGACTTGGGATGTGGATTAGCGGGCATGCTTTTGGCATTGCTCACATCTCATGGCCTAATTTATCGCGTCTTTCTTGAGCATCGGCCAAAAAAATCCTGCTCGCAAAGTTTTAATTGCCAATTCCATGTCACCTATGTGAGATCCGCACGCTCCTTCATGTATTTCCTGCAATATGTTCTTACCTTCCTCTCTTGACGAATATCGGAGATAAGACTTAGAGAAACTACGCTTATATAGGATACCCTCTAGTAGAGTGAACCTAGCTACCCTGCTCCTTAAGCGAGTTATTTCCATCTCATTAGTAGGAAGGATACCTTCTTTGAGGTTGTCTAAAAGTGGTTTTCTCCAATACATACCAATCTGCAAGATAGTTATGTCAGTTTTAAGAGGGTTTTTGATGAGAGTTCTTACAGTGATGGTGCAAGTGTTACAATTGACCAAAGAGCTGGCCGGTCTAGCTAAGTAGTCAGCCTCGGTGTTTTCTGTTCGAGGAATTTGGTAGATTTGAAAATTCTTCAACCGACTTATAAGTTTGTTTATCTCCTGGAGGTATTCTTTCATCCGTTCTTCTTTAACTTCGTATCTGCCTTCTCCTTGATTTATCACTAGCTGGGAATCGGATTAGGTGATCAAATTCTTAGCTCATGCATCTAAAGCCATCCTGATGCCTGTAATAAGAGCTTCATATAAGCCTTGTTTTTTGAGGCCTTGAAGTAAAAAAATGCGACGCATATTCTAGCTCGATTCCTTCCAGTCTAGTGAGCACCACTCCAACTTTGCAGCCAATAAGGGTGTAAGATCCATCTGTGTGTAGCAACTAGTTTCCTTCGTCCTCTTTCACGAGCATGGCAACATTTACAAATTTTTCTAGGGCTTGGGCCTTTACGAATGTCCTGGGCTGATAAGAAATATAGTACTCACTGAACCCGATGACCCATTTGATCATTCTACCTGAGCTTTCAGTTTTACCTATGTTGCTTGTAATGGGGTATTAGTACGCATATAAATGGGATGTGATAAAAAATAAGGTTGTAATTTGAGGGTTGTAATAATTAAAGCAAAAGCTAGTTTTTCTACCTCGGGGTACAGTTGTTCGGCTCCGTACAATACCTTGCTTACATAATAGATAGGTTTTGATGTCCTTCTTCCTCCTTGATGAGCATAGAGATGACCACCTGCTGTCTTACTGCTAAGTATAGGTACAAGGGCTAATTTGGGTGTTGGTTTGGTGAGCATGGGCAGTTCTGCCAAGTAGGCTTTCAGATCCTGGAATGCTTGCTGGCACTCTTCATCCCATATGAAGTCTGTAGTTTTCCTGAAAGCTTTGAAGAATGGTAAGCCAAGTTTTGCTGACCGAGATATGAATTTAGTGAGAGTAGTTATGCGTCCAGTTAGTCTCTATACTTCACTGAGGTTGGTAGAAGGCTTCATTTCCTGGATGGGTCGAATTTTATCAAGGTTGACCACAACCCCTTTTTCGATAACCATATATCCTAAGAACCTGCCACTTCGTACTCAAACTGTGCACTTGGACCGATTTAGCTTCATGTGATACTTTTTTAGTGTGTTGAACGTCTCAGCTAAATCAGCAAGGTGTTGGTCCATCTATCAGTTCTTCACCAGCATGTCATCAAAGCATACTTCCATACTACGTTCTAATTATTCTCAAAACATGCGGTCCACTACCACTTGCATTTTTCAGTCTGAAAGGCATAATAACATAATAATAGGTTCCCCTTAATGTAATAAAGTTAATTCGCTTCTAATTATCGGGGTTAAGCACAATTTGATGACATCCATTAAACTTAGCAATTCATGACCAGAGGGAAATCAACCAGCTAGTCTATATGGGATAAAGCGTAAAAATCTTTGGGGCATGCCTTATTAACATGTCGAAGTCAACACACATGAATCACTTATAACTTGGTTTGGGCACTAGCACCACATTGGATAACCATTCCAGGAACTGAATTTCCTTAATATGACCTGTTGACAATAATTTACTTACCTCTTCTTGTTGACAGTAACTATGCTAGGATTAATACCTACAACGTCGTTGGCTGACCAGGCAAAGACGTCAATATTCTACTATAAAAAAGTGGTTAATTGTTCAGCTAGTATTGGACCCAGTTGGGATGTGATCTTGGTGATGTTGTTTGGCTCTCCAGGCACCAAATGAATACTCGGTAGCTCTTCAACTGGCTGAACGCGAGAAATGATGCCTTTCGGATCACCCTAATGGATAAAACCTAAGTTGTTTTCCTTATTAAGAGGATCTACCTAATTTTGGGTTTTTCTCAAACCAAGAGCAGCTAATTTTTCCAAGTTGTCGCCTTATGTGACACTTATTTTTTACAACAAATCCATGTTAGCGAAACCCCCCAACGTAAAACCCTAATTTTGGTACACAAACAGATTTCGATCACTTTTAAAAATTCGATGGCCAGAATCCTTTGATTGCCAAAACAAAATTAATTCAGGGGTATTATTTGCTATTCCTACAACTAAAGTTCTTGTTTTGCTACATCTCTAATATATGAGGCGATAAATACAATTAGACCATGTTATCATATGTAGTCACAATGATCACAGTTCATAATGATGAATCCTTTGAGTCCACTCAATGCCGAGAGCTTCTAGCGGAGTTGACTATTGAACCCACAACTCAAGTGTCAGTCTCGCAATCAATGCGACATATTGGGTTGGCAAAATTTGGAGACACGACGGAGTGTTAGCTATCTGCCGCAGTTTAATGCCGAATTTCATCCAGTCTGAAATTATTTGCCTTTCCAAGGGGAATTGACATATTATCTGTCATGTAAGTCAAGGATAAGACTATTCAAGAGTTCACACTTCTCATCAACTAATTTCATATCATCGGTTGGAATTTAAATGGATGTATTGATGTTTGTCTTATTTTATATTTGTATTTTATTTTTGAAAAATAAAAAATTTTTGTTCTATCAATTTTGCGTATATTTGATCATTTAGTCTACTTTATGATTCTTATGCCCTTTTGATGATAAAGGTTAATAGTTCATTCTAACGTTTTAAATGTAATATAAACAAATATTTTTTCAATAAACTTAAACTCTTATACCATTCAAGGTCAGTATTAGCTATGAGATACAAATGAATAGATATATACAAAATTTATTCTTGAAAAGTTGTGTAGGAATAAAATTGTCCGAAATTGGGCCAAATGACTAAAATTAAGCACTTTTAGAAGTTATCGGATTAAAACTAAAATGAATAAATTTAAAGGATTAAAATTAATAGCAGACGAACTTAAAAGACTAAACAAATAATTTTTTCTTTATTATTTTATATTTCTTAACTATATTGATCGAATCGATGCATTGTTTGATTACCCATTCATCTGTTGACCAATTCGTACAAGTACCATTTCTATCTAAAAACAAGAGATGATACTTATACTATCCTCCTTTGAGGTTTAATGTAATTATAAATAGACTCCAAATAGTTTAGAAAATTGCATTTAGTACCGCTAGTATTTGTTTTTGTCTAACATATAAATCCATTCATTAGAAAAATTTATTGAATTTGTTGATATTAGCAAAACAATTGAATGAAAATCCATATTTACACATGATTAACGTATTACAAGTTAAATAAATTTTTTTCTAACCAAACTAACCCTATAAATTTACTAAGCTAATGCGTATGCGAAGAGGCCTTTGCCAACCCATAAGGTTAGTTTGACTAAAAAAAGATTTATTTAACCTGCAATAAGTCAATTATGTGTAAATATGGATTTGCATTCATTTATGTGCTAATATCAGCAAATTCTTTGAACTTTAACTAAAAAAGAGATTTGCAAGGAAAAAAAAATTAATGAAATGATATATTTGTTAGATGGAAAAAAATATCGTGTATACTACAAATAATTTTTTAAATTATAGGGGATTTATATGGGGTGAATAACAATTTATCTCTTTGTAATATTGCAGATGAGCAATTACTCCTATAAAAAAAATAATAATTTATTCTCCTATACTTTTTAAAATAAGACAATTTACCTCCCTATCTAAGGAAGTAAATTGTTTTATTTTAAAAAACATAAAGAAGTAAATTGTTGTATTTTAGAGAATATATAATTGCTATTTTTTTTATATTATATATAATTTGTTCATTTGCAATATCATAAAGGAGTTGTTTGTATTTTTCTCTATTTATGTATAATTATATCAAATTTTATGGAAAGACGGTGTAATTTTTCCAAAAAAAAAAGAAAAAAAAAGAAGAAACTGAGGATCTCGACAGACTATTCAATACGATGAAAAGGATAACAAAGAGCAATAAAGGAAATGGAAACTGCATTTATTCATTTTGCGGTTCATTTATTTTGCTCACACTGAAATTTCAGTTGCCATTATTCACCCTTTGAAAACTCATGCCCATACTATTTTGTTCAATTGGAAAACATTTATAGATCAATGGCTAAAGAGTCAAAATAAATTTAATTATTGTCATTCCACAATCATTTTCACATCTTGTTTATTAGGAATATTTGTATCATTCTCTTCTAAAATTTCGTATAATTATACGTATACTATTTATAATTTGAAAATGTAAAATACTCGGATGTTTATTTATGTCTAACAAATATATTAATCCGTTAATAAAATTCACATAATTTTTACAAGTAAGCACAACAAATTGAATGAAATTTTACATTTTTCGATGATTGGATTATTATAGATTTATATCAAATTAAATAAATCTTTATGACTAAACTACCCTCATATATCTACAGACGCTAATGCATATGATGAGACACTTGTAATTTAATTAAATTGTAAGGGTAAATAGTGTGACATATCTTATGAATTGATAGCAATAAGTTTGTAATAAGTGAATCGATGGTAAATATGAATTTTTATTCGACCTTTTTGCTGATGTAATAAATTTTAAAAATTTTACTGACGGAAGGATCTATTTGTTGCTCAGAAACATAGATCAAGAGTATTAAGTGTAATTTCTCATACCATAGAACTTTATGTGTAATTATACCAAATCTCAAGGGAGAGTTGTATAATTATCCCTTTTTTTATTATCATCATGTATGTGATGTTTCCTTGAATTAATGAAAAGACAATCTAAAGAAAAAATTGTATTTTTGGTCCCATCATCTAGGCCTAGTACATTTTCTATCATATTGTTTACAAATTTTTTAAAACAATGTTATAACTTTTCGGCCCTTCGGCATATTCTATTAGGAAATTGACAAAAATATATATATATATATATATACAAATGATGTGATCTATATATTTTCAGAATGAAGGAAAACGGCAACATAGCTTGACGTGGTCTTTTTCATCATATTTGTTTTTTACAGAGGTTGATAAATGAATAAAAGTGAGATTTTTTTAAAATTATGAGATCATTTTGAAGAATCTCATAAGTAATTTCCGCAATCTCGAATATGAATTAAGCTGGCAAAAATTAATTGAATGAGCCCCACTAATTGAGTCACATATTGTTTTGTTAACGGTTGAAAGAACACCACCTTTCATTGTTATCTTCTTCAAGTGACTTTCTGTCTTGGAGGAAACAATGTAGTGGCCGACAACTCCACAAATTCTGCGTCAAGTGTTGGCTGTCGTGTGGTGTTGCAGACCAGTAATATAAGTAGTGATAAATGTCCATTTGAAGTGGAGTGTCCGGACGACCTTCGTGGTGACATTAGCACCCTTCCCTTATAATTCATGAGTCGATGGATAATAAAGTTCACACAATAAATTCCACTTTTTTTTTCTTTTTGGGGTAAAATTATTTTCTCAAATAGGATAAGAGGTCTCCTGATATTAACTTCCTCTAAAATACATTTTGTGGTCTTCCAAATATATATTAGAATATAAATGATAGGGTTGAGTACGACTACAAATACATTACATAGTTGTGATCAAAGAAATACAGAAATACAAATGTTATCAAAATAAGTTGATCATAATACTATCTCCGAATACTGTCTTTATATGTTTTTTCTTGAAGCATCACCATAAACTCCATGGCTTTAAGGCGTGTAAATGTGTGAGTTACTCTGGTAGTAATCCACTTAGACAAGCAAAGAATGTTCTAGTTTTCACAATATTTAGAGTAAGATTCAACATGGACAAATATATGTGATCATGCACTTTCACTTTCTCATACAAACAAATATATGTGATCATGCACTTTCACTTTCTCATACAATCTAGTTTTCACAATATTTGGAGTAAGATTCAACATGCACAAATATATTTGTGCAAGTTAGCCACATAGGATTATAAATCAACAAAAACGCATCTAGGTGTCATGCCATGTCACTTTTCCTGCGCAAATTATAAATCCAATCGACCGGAGGACTAAAACTAATCAATTTTGCAAGTTACTGGAGTTAATAAAAAATGGACATAGTTATAGGACTAAAACTAAAATTGGGCATACTTAACGGACTAAAAAAATATTTTTTCCTTATAATAATACACATAAAGTGAGACAAGTACTCATACAGAATGAGACAAATATACACACGTTTAGCGACAACCGAACCCATAGCCTTGAACTTGTTTGTGATATCTCAAGTTTAACTACTAGAGTAAGACATCATTGATACTTTATTAATTATTTGACGGGCTAATAAATGAGCAACCCTATTAGCTGACTTATACACAAACACAAATTTGACATTGCTTCTTGTTGAATATTCAGTAGGGTTTGTGAACCCGTAACTCAATATTCATCCATATTTGATATAGAGCTTTGAAATCTCCCAACTTAATATAGGGATAAGAACTCCTTTAGAGTAAATAGATAGAGTTTGAGCCTCCCACAGTGCTGCATGCCTTGGTCTCGTGCCCGTTTGCCTGACTAGTATAGGCACTCTCTAATCTACCTTGGGTAATTGTCTCAAGACACGAGGGAGGAGCAGAGGAGTGGATGAGGAGTGGGTGGTGTGAGCTCGAAAGTAAGGGTTTTGACCTTTTCTAACTTATTTGTTGGAGCATATGGCTCAACCGTAATAAGAAAGTCTTTCAAGGCAAAGGCGGGCAGGCACATGAAGTACTGGGGATAGGCCTTGTAAATAATGTAATCATTTTAGGATAATGTTATCAATGTAATTTATATTTTTTTTTATAAATGTATTTGTTAGGCTAATTTTTGGGTCGGCTATGTATTATTTTTATTGGGGATATATTTCTCTATTTACCATTTAAGGCCTAAATGTTAGTGTAACTCATGCGGGGCTAATTGTATTTTGTTTTATTTATATTGCACATGCATGTGGCATTTAAATAGACATAGCTTTATGAAATGGAGTGGATCGGCCCGAAAGTGCATAGAGAAAGCGCCGGAAAGAAAGGATAGAGATAAATAAATATAATTTTAATCTCAATTCGACCAAGGGGTGCGCCCTTGGTGGTTCTATAGATTCCGATGTAGCATGATGATTATAAATAAAATAAGAAATCCATTCATATTGGCTATAGATAAAGGAAGAAAAGAGCGAATTATGTAGATGATGATTACCTCTTTCGTGATCACAACAGGCAAAGCGTATTTTGATCCGTTCATCTTAGACTCCAAGAAGAAGTCCTCCAGAGATGATCCATACCACAAGAGAATGATCTTGGCCTCATTGCTAGAACAAATCAAAATCGATCTGGATGAAGGTAATTAAAGAAATCACACTATGAATTAGTGTATTCCTTTTATCACAATTCTCTACAACCCTATACTTGATACTAGATCAAAGAGAGTTCGATAACTATTAAGATAGAGAGGTCAATTTTTGCCTAGGTAGGGTTAGAGTTGTGTGTTTTTCTTCTATGTGTAATATGGTGTACATGATCACATATATATAGTTTGTATAAGAAAGTGAAAGTGTGTCCAAATACATTTCACTCAATCGTATAAAGCAAGTCTCTCTCTATTACGCCCCTCATTGAGAGCGTGCCAACGGCGGTGTTCTGAGTTCTAGGACCCAAAACACTAAGACACCTCAATACATTAGCTAAATTCGAAAGAGTTCTTGCATCTCTTCCTTCTTATTTAAAAAAAATGATTATGTCTCAACGACCAGTAACAATTAGTGCTTAGCTATTACAAATTTGAATAATAACATGGCAAGAGTTGGGAAAGACTTACTAACAATAAAAGTCATGAGATTTTTCTATCTGTGACATCCGTCTTGGTTGACCAGCCCTAATATGCTCATCATCTTTCTCCACTTCTAACTCATTTAAAAAATTTATAAGTGGATGAGCAACTGATCGCTCAATAAGTGGTTCTTTTCATCTACTGAGGTATTAGTGCAAAAGCATACTTAAACATTAGGAAAGACACACGTGATAATAAATTATTGGTTAGCAGTAAAAAAAAAAGGCTATAAACAAAGTAAGCTACTAAGCAATCAAGTGATGCATATAGAGGAAAATGATGCACGAGAACATGCCTCTTATAATGTATAGTAAACATGATATAACCCTTCCACTTATTTAGCCATATTGTATTATTGGCTTAAAGGTAATTTTCGTCTCGTAATTTTAGGCCATTCTCGTTTTCATCTCTTAAGTTACTAGGGTTCCATTTTGGTCCCGTGACTAAAAAAATCTCAATTTTAGTACAAATTCGATTGAAAAATTGAGTCACTCGCCGGAAAAAATCACATGTCAGGCATGTGACTTTTTAAATTGGGGCTTGCATTGTGATTGGCGGAAAAAGATGATGTGGTGAAGACATGGCCTGAAGTTAGGGGACGAAAAATGCCTTTAAGTGTTTTATTTCCAGCCAATCACAATACAAGCCCCAATTTAAAAAGTCACATGCCTCGCATATGACTTTTTCCGGCGAGTGACTCAACTTTCCGATCAAATTTGTACCAAAATTGAGATTTTTTCAGTTTTACGGGACCAAAATGGAAGCCTAGTAACTTAGGGGACTAAAACGAGAATGACCTGAAATTAGGGGACGAAAATTGCCTTTAGTCCTTGTATTATTTGTGTACGCTCATGGGTCCAAGCCCAAATTGCTTGTACCTTTGATCAGGGCCTCAACCTATAACTCCAATTGAGAAGGGTCTAAAACAGCTTTTATTCCCGCTTAAGGGTCTCTCCTTATCTTAATATTTACCCCGATTGAGAAGGTCCAGAACAGCTTTTATACCCGCTTAATGCTAGAAACTCATACATTTCATTAACTTTATGATCGCCATGAGCATACCACTAAGTTGGACGATACAAGAATAATTACGGTGTGTCTACTCTAATATATGTAGATATATGCATATAAATAACTTGAAAAGAAGTAAGAGAAGTCATCACATTTCCAAATTCTCAAAAAACAAACAACAGACACACATGCACTCACCTCTATTTCTATTCCCAAGCAGGAGGAAGAGGGAATTTGGTATATCTACAAAGCATCACTCAGCATGTACTTTGTCCAATTGACATTTATCATTTTGGCCACATTAAGTATGGTACCACGATCCAATTATCACAATCACTTCTATGAATTTTATGCAATGAAGTATTTGATATTAAACCATATATAACTTGATCAGGTAGAAAAGTCCGAGGATCATAAAAGCATCAATCACTTAATACATGGGACGCACCTTGCAGGAGTGATAATTAACACGTATAAATATTAAGTCTAGCTTGATACAATCAGAATTTAACCACGTAATAGAAGGAAGAACCCACTTACCTCGAATTAATCTCGAATAACTTAGATCGAGGGTTAGCTCGTGTCCTAGAATAATTCAAAGTGAATTCTAATCAGTCTTTAACTATTTTAACGAGATTATATTCTATAATATCTTTACCCTCCTCTCAGTAAAATTAAATATTTTTCTTTACTACTAAACAGGCCATATGTTCTCGGTAGCCAATTAATTGAATATCCTCTTCCCATGATTTTTATTATCAACTTAATTAACCTACTGCTAATCACCCCTGAAGTTTAATGACCCTTCTCTGCTACCCTCACTAGTGGACTTTTCTTTTTCTAAAATTAACTAAGATTTAATTAAGGCCTTTTAACCCTCAACCACATGCAACATTCATATTTTGTTGTAAGAGGCAGACTTATAATTATACAGAATAGAGCCTTCCAATCTCATTTCCCCTCGCCTATGGTTATATCATCACCCCTACACATGCATATAGATATTTACGATTACAATCCGAATTTTCTGTAAGTTCTCTGTATATAAGAAATTTGCTATTAACACCCCTAGAGAATTTAGTGCCGTAAATTATCTCTACAATTCGTAGTATGGAAGTCTTCCTTTTGGTATATGTCTCCATAAATCCGGAAATACCATAAAATAAAATAAAAAGTTCGTTCGAATTTGTTATTTTATTTATTTATTATTTATTTGAAAATTATGCTTTAACCCTGTTAGTTAGTTGTTACATCCTTCCTTCCTTATTTAAAGTTTTGTCCTCGAAACTTGATTTACGTTGACTAATGAAGAGGTGGGGGTACTGTTGACGTATATTGTTTTGTAGTTCCCATGTGTCACGGGCTGCCCATTCACTAGGCCACGCGCACTTCGCTCACTCAACCGTTCTACATGGCCGACCACTCAGCCTTCATCGACAGACGCTGGACAACCAACTAGTCTTAGAGTCCTAGTTGTAGGCCTTTTATTGCTTTGTTACTGCTTTGTTATTTGCTTTCTGTTGTTTAGATTGCTCAAGGGGACGTTACGCCTCTTGAGTTGCAAATTTCAGCTTTTCTAGTGTCTATTGTAGACGATAGAATTTATTTTTTTAAGCCTATTATAGGGGGGAATGAGTTCAAGAAGCTTGGTTTAGTGACGTGTTAGAGTCCCCCTCAAGGCGAACCCCCTTGCTCTAGCATCGTTGATCATTGTATACGCACTTTCAGTTCAATGCAATCTGGTTTTCTGAATTCGTGTGTGCAATTTACGGTTTTGTGATTTGTTCCTCCCGACTCTGATAACATTCGGCGCGCTGCGTTAGTGCCGAGCGGAGGTATTGGCGGACGTAGTCAGCGGACTACTAGCCACACGACGCGCTGTGTGATAGGCGCCTTTGAGCTGTCTCCAGGCAACTTTTAGAGATATCAACATTCTGCTTCCACTCCTGGGAGAAACTTCAAGCAAGAGGGGATCTCACACTTTGTGGGATGTCAAGAGTGTGAGGAAGGAGCGGCTGCTGCCCAGTAACGATTTCAAAAGCGCTCTTGTTGGTGGTGGAAGAGCTCTTTTGAATATTGAAACATAACTGAGCGACATCCAGGAGCTTCACCCAATCCTTCTGCGTACCTCGCATAAAGTGCCGAAGGTAGTCCTCCAACATAGAATTAAAGCGTTCTGTCTGACCATCGGACTGTGGATGATAGCTCGAGCTCATGGAACGTGTGGACCCGAGGAGTTTGAACAGCTCGGTCCGGAAGACGCCAGTGAAACGGGAGTCACGATCACTGACAATATCTTTTGGCAGTCCCCAATGCTTGACGATGTGCTTGAAGAAGAGATGAGCCGTCCCTTCTGTTGTAACGTGTTTGGGTGCTGCGATAAATGTAGCATATTTTGACAAACGATCTACCACGACGATGATAGAGCCTAAGTTCCCGACCTTAGGCAATCCAGAGATGTAATTCAATGAGACGCTCTCCCATGGACGCTTTGGGATGGGAAGTGGTTGCAGCAGACCGGCCTTCTTCTGATGGTCTGCCTTGTCCTGCTGACAAATCAAACAAGTGCGGACATGTGTCTCGACATCGTCCCGCATCTGTGGCCAATGATAGGCCCTCTGCACCAAAGCAAACGTGCGCTCCTGTCCTTGGTGTCCCGCCCAAAGAGTGTTGTGGCATTCGGAAAGAAGTGATTTCCGTAGGTCCCCGCCTCTCGGAACATATACGCGGTTTCCCTTGGTCATCAACAATCCATCCTCGATCCAAAAGTGTCGAGCCTTGCCCTGCTCGACAAGCCGAATCAGGCGTCGCGCCGCGGGATCTCTCGGTAGTAACTCCCGCACCTGATCCTTCATAGAAATAGTAGCCGCGCTAGAAGAGAGCGCTACTATCGACTCCAAGTTCGCCAAGTCCGCCCTGCGGCTCAAGGCGTCTGCTGACTGCTTCCTAAGCTCCACAAGCTTAGGCTGCGACATCTTGTACGGTGCCCTGGCGGGCGGTCTCGTGCCAGGCCCCAACTCAATCTCGTGATCCACTGCCCTCTTCGGTGGTAGCTTCCGAGGCAGCTCGTCTGGCATCACGTCTTCAGACTCCCCCAACAGTTTCTTACTACCGCCCGGGGTGGGCCCTGACACCTCTTCCATCTCCTCAAAACAAAGGGTACCCAAGTAGGAGATCTCATCCTGCTTGCGCCCCTTCTCAAACTGCATGGCCGACAAGTTCTTCTCTCCTGTACGTCCGGCCAAGGTAGGGATGACACACGGCCTCGCTCCCAACATCATCAGTGAATCGGCATGAGGTAAGACAGCAGTGAATGTATCCCCTAGAAATTCAAGCCCAAGGATAAGCTTGAAGTCGTCCATCGCCACAACAGAAAGATTGGTCTTGCCCTCATAAGCACCAACCTTAATCAGCACAGACTTGGCTACACCGGCAATGGGTTGTGCAGCCGAGTTGATCGCCTTCACTCGCCCAACTCCCTTCTCCAGCACGAGCCCGGGTCTCGCCACTTCGGCGCTCGCAAGGTAGTTGTGTGAGGCTCCTGTATTAATCATGGCACAAATCGGCTTGCTATGAATCTTCACATCCACGGACATCAATCCTTTCTTCCTAGGAGTCTGGGCCTGAAGTTCTTCTTTCTTTTCCGGCTGCTCCACAGTAAGAATCGGGATGGTCTTTTTCGCAAAGGGTGGCACAACTCTCTTCACCGCCACCGTAGAGAATATGTTGCACCATTGGTTTACGGCCCCCCAAGTTGTCCTCATCCTCCTCCGTGTCGTTCTCGCCACCTACCTCTGCTTGTGGCTCCACAGTCTTCGAGGACGACACCTTGTCGGTAAAGATCGTTGCCAATGCGTTCAACACCCGCTCTTCGGGCAATCCCGATACATATGCGGACCATCGCAGATTAAACACCCTCTCCTCCTCTCGGGTGCTCCCTGCCTGTTCTCCTGGGGCCTGTTCCTGTCTGAACCGCCCTGTGAGCCATTCTGAGAGTGGGGCCTCTGGTCTCCCCCACCTCTGTTGAAATTATTTCTGAACGATCTCATCCCATTCGGCTTATTCCGCTCAGGACTAGGCGTCGTCTGCCTATCCTTCTGAGTCTCTAGGTTGAAATCCGCCAGTCGCTCGGCCGCTATGATAGCCGAACTCAAATCAGTCACTCGTTGCCTCTGCAACTCATTTCTTGCCCACTGTTTCAAGCCTTCCATGAAAGTGAACAGCTTGTCCGCCTCCGACATGTCTCGGATGTTCAACATCAGCGCTGAGAAAGCTTTCACATAGTCCCACACGGAACCTGTATGTTCAAGCTTTCGCAATGCCCTCCTGGCATTGTACTCCACATTTTTGGGGAAGAACTGCTCTCTGATCGCCTCCCGTAGAAGAGTCCACGTATCGAGCTGTATTTGATGTGTCTGGATTTCCGCAAACTTGGTACGCCACCACAGCTTTGCATCACCAGTCAGGTACATGGTTGCAGTCCCAACCTTCCTTGCCTTGTCCCGCACGTTGGCTGCAAGGAAGTACTGTTCCATGTCGAAGAGGAAGTTCTCGACCTCCTTCGCATCACGCTCACCGCTATATGCCTTCGGTTCTGAAATTCAAAGCCTAGCACCGGGGTCATGAGCAACCATATGCGTGCTACCCACTGCACGCTGGAGCAACCTAATCTGAATGGACATTTGCTCCATGTCACGCTGCATATCGGCAATGCTGTCGTTTCCGAATACGCCAGCCATCTCCTGAATCACGTGCCGACATTCGTCCAACTCCGAATTTAGCACCGTGATCTCAAATTCTAGGGAAGAGACCTTCTCCTCCAATTCCGCCAACCGGGAGTGTCCGTCCTCCGGGTTCTCAGCTTTCTCGCTGGTTGAAGCTGCTTGTCGCGGGCTTTCCGGATCTTGCCCCGACGCTTTCGCAGCAGTAGCAGTCGTACGCCTCGGCCCCATCTCGGCATGAGGCTCTGATACCACCTCTCACGAGGCGCCTATCACACAGCGCATCGTGTGGCTAGTAGTCCGCTGACTACGTCAGCCAATACCTCCGCTCGGCACTAACGCAGCGTGCCGAATGTTATCAGGGTCGGGAGGAACAAATCACAAAACCGTAAATTGCACACACGAATTCAAAAAACCAGATTGCATTGGACTGAAAATGCATATACAATGATCAACGATGCTAGAGCAAGGGGGTTCGCCTTGAGGGGGACTCTAACACGTCACTAAACCAAGCTTCTTGAACTCATTCCCCCCTATAATAGGCTTAAAAAAATAAATCCTATCGTCTACACTAGACACTAGAAAAGCTGAAATTTACAACTCAAAAGGCGTAACGTCCCCTTGAGCAATCTAAACAACAGAAAGCAAATAACAAAGCAATAAAAGGCCTACACCTAGGACTCTAAGACTAGTTGGTTGTCCAGTGTCTATCGATGAAGGCTGAGTGGTCGGCCATGTAGAACGGTTGAGTGGCCGAAGTGCGCGTCACGGGGCCTAGTGAATGGGCAGCCCGTGACACCGTGTCACCTCTTGTTCAGTGTGGTTGGACCATTGGATCTTGACATAGAGAATTGACCGGGTTCAAAGTTGTTGCTCCTTTCTATCTAATATCCTTAAGGGAAATTCTTTGTTGCTCAAGTTTTTCTTAATGACCATGGGTTCAAATTTAAGGACATGGCTTGGGTCTGGCAGGTATCTGCAGAGTTGGGATACGTGGAAAACATCATGTATTCTAGAAAGTGGGGGTAGGGGTAATGCCAATCGATACGCCACCGCCGATCACCCGCAAAGCGCATCACTACTTGGGTCGGAGAAATATTAGGTATACTTTTTCCCCTAGCTGGAATTCCAAAGGCCTCCTTTTTGTATCGGCCCAACTCTTTTGTCTGTCTTGGGCTTCCTTAAGCTTTTGTTGGACCATATCAACTTTTTCAATCATCACTTGTACTAGTTCAAAACTGGTAACCTGTTTCTCTCCCATTTCGTCCCAACAGATTGGCGATCGACATTTTTTCCAATACAAAGCTTCGTATGATCCATTCCTCTACTGCTGTAATAGCTATTATTATAAGAGAATTCAATGAGTGGCAGGTACTCACTCCAAGGTCCCTTAAAATCCAATACACAAGACCGAAGCATGTCTTCTAGGGTTTGGATGGTTCTTTCTGTTTGTCCATCCGTTTGGGGATGATATGAGGTACTAAGTACCACTTTTGTCCCTATTATGTTTTGGAAGGTATTTTGAAATTGTGAGGTGAACCTCGGGTCCCAATATGACATTATGGTTACAGGGATTCCATGGAGTCTGACTATCTCGTGTACGTATATCTTGGCTAGCCTATCTAGAGACTATGTTCATCGGATAGGAATGAAGTGACCGGATTTGGTTGGTTGGTCCACAATGATTCATATGGTATCATAACCTTGTCAAACTCGCGGTAGTTTTACCACAAAATCCATAGTAATGTGTTCCTACTTTCGCTCTGGGATTTCCAAGGGTTGCAAATAACCTTTCAATGGGTGATGTTCGGCCTAACCCTATGATAAGTTAGACATTTAGCCACGAAGTTGGCTATGTCTCTCTTCATGCCGTTCCACCGAAATTCATCTTCAAGAACTTATACATCTTTGTTCCACCAGGGTGGATAGAGAGTTTTGATTGATGGACTTCTTGCATAATCTCGTTCTTAATCTCCTAATTGTTAGGGACACATAATCTTCCTCATACACAATACCTCTTCTACCCCTATTTGGAAGTCTGACACTAACCCAGCGCTGGCGTCCTTCTTGATTTTCTAGAACTTCGGATCCAGGTCTTGAGAAATCTTGATCTTTCCTATACCGAAGGGAGAGCTTGTAATGTAGCGAGCACGTCCTCGGTTGACTCCTCTACCTCTAAGTTCAATGATTCGAGTTGCCTCATCAACATTGCAGCCAGTGTGATACTACCTTTTCAGTTGAGAGCATTTGTTACGCAATTTGCTTTACCATGGTGGTAGTTAGTGCTCACGTAATAGTCCTTAATCAATTCTTACCATCATCCTTGCCTCATGTTCAATTCCCTTTAGGTGAAGAGGTACTTGAGGTTCTTGTGGTCTGTCTATATGCCACATCTTTCCCCGTATAGATAGTCTCCAAATTTTTAACTAAAAAACTATCGCCGCCAACTCTAGGTCATGCGTGGGGTAGCTGAGCTCATACAGTTTCAATTGCCTAGATGCATAAGCTATAACCTTCTCATTTTGCATTAAGACCCACTCGAGCCCGTTCTTGGATGCATTGCCGTATATCGTGAACCCATAGAGTTAAAATCGGTATCGATGCTAGTCTTTGCTTGAGCCTCAAAATTCTTCCCACAAGCTTAACACCATTCAAACTTCGCCTTTTTTTATTCAGCCTAGTTAAGGGTATTGCTATCTTAGGAAACCCTTCTACGACGAACTTTCTGTAGTTTGTGGGTTTGGGACAATCAACTACTGCCGCTACCTTCTTGGGATCTTTAGTTATTCTTTCTATTGAAATGACGTGTCCAAGGAAAGGTACCCTGTTAAGCCAAAATTCGCATTTACTAAACTTAGCATAAAGTTCCTTGTCCTTTAGGGTTTGCTGAACCGTCCTAAGGTGCATCTCATGTTCCTATATGTCCAGTGAATACACGAAGATGTCTTCAATAAATACCAACACAAATTTATCAAGAAATGGTTTAATTACATGATCCATCAGGTCCATAAAAGCTATTGGAGCATGTGTTAGCCCAAATGGCAGCACCAAGAATTTATAATGTCCATACCTAGTTCTAAAGGCGGTCTTAGGTATGTCATTAGCCTTAACCTTGAGTTGATGATACCCTGACCGTAGGTCAATTTGAGAGAATATCCTTGCTCCCTTGAGTTGATCGAATACGCCATCTATCCTTGGCAATGGGTATTTGTTCTTGAAGGTAACTCTATTGAGATCCCTATAGTCAATACATAACCTCATATTATCGTCTTTTTTCTTAGGAAACAGTACTAGGGCTCCCCAAGGCAACACACTGGGCCTTATTTGCGTCTTATCTATCAATCCTTATAATTACACCTTTAGCTCCTTCAGTTCTACAGGATCCATTTTATAAGGGGTCTTAGATATTCGGGTGACGCCTGGGACGAGGTTTATTAGAACTCAATCTCTCTATTAGGGCGGGGAATACCTTTGGAAAGTCCTAAACCACTAAGATATCCTCTAGTCCCACCCCTTAGTCTCGTGTAATATATCTCCAAGCCCGTGCTTCCGAGAGTAATTGTTTGGTTCCTCTTGTCATTCCCTGTCAAGTCCATGGAATGAGAACACCTCACCCTCAGGTGGGCAGAAATTTATCACCTTATTCTTGCAGTCCACATGAGCATAGCCCTTCGATAACCAATTCATTTATAAAATCACACCGAATTCCCATATATTGATTTGTATCAAATGAGCCTTAAACGGGTGATGGTCATCAAGGCCTATAGCACAATCCTTATTCACCAAATTGGCCACCAGGATTTTGTTTCCCAGATTTAGCTACTCTATAAGGTTCGTTAAGGAGTTCAGATTTTCTACCTAACTGCCTATCAAATCTCTTGGATACAAAGGAATGTGTAGCGCCAAAATCAAGTAAGGTATAAGTGGTGGAGTTATTGGTCGTAAGGTTACTGGTAACCAAATCTTCTGCATCTCTGGCTTCCTCCTGTGTCAAGGCAAAGACTCAGGCATTCCCCTTGGGTTGCAGTTGGGCACGGGTGGGGCAACAATTGGTTTGGAGATGGTTCAAGGAAAAGATGAGCCAGTGCTTGGTTACATCAATAATTAGAGAAATCTATCATTAAACTGCAAAGATATTTTATCTAAAATATCTGCAATCAAGTTATATATTTAAGGCATGCATTGGAAATTTTATT
Source organism: Sesamum indicum (assembly GCF_026168435.1). Classification (NCBI taxonomy): domain Eukaryota; kingdom Viridiplantae; phylum Streptophyta; class Magnoliopsida; order Lamiales; family Pedaliaceae; genus Sesamum; species Sesamum indicum. Next base: position 7,888,627 of record NC_142668.1, read on the forward strand.
ACATTCTTCAAGCAATAAAACCAAGAATATTTGGAGAACTTGCGACTCGTGCACATAGTATTGAAATGAGCTTTAAACTGCAAGGAAAATAAATATTCAATTGATGCCAATGATTATGATTATGATGTCACAAAACCATAAAATTTATAAATTTTTCAAGTGCTCCTAGATATGAGCAAAACTATCTAACGTCTCCAAAAAGATAAATTCCCAATGCTTTTGGATATGTGTATAAACTATCTACTATTTTTTAAAATAATTCTCAGTACTCCTAGATATGAGCATAAACTATCTAATGTCTCAAAAACAAAAATTCAGTACTTCCGGATATGAGTATAAACTATCTAATGTCTCCAAATTTAATTCAAAAACTTTTTGATATGAGTATAAACTATTTACAAATTTGAATAAAAACTCCTTGATATGAGTATAAGCTATTTACAAATTTATTTAAAAACTCCTTGATATGAGTATAAACTATCTATAAATTCAAATAAGTTCAAGTCAAAAGCTCCTTGACACGAATATAAACTGTCCACAAATTTACTTGAAGAGCTCCTTGATATGAGTATAAAGTGTCCATAAATTTACTTGAATAACTCCTTGATATGAATATAAAGTATCTACAAATATACTTGAAGGCTGCTGATATGGATATATGCTATTTACAAATTTACTTGAAGAGCTCTTGATATGAGTATAAATCATCAACAAGTTCAAATTTAAGAACTCCTTGATACGATTATAAACTATCTATAAAATTTACATGAAGACTCCTTGTTATAAGAATAAACTATCAATATCAAGTGAACTGCGTTATGACTTGATCCTCCAACGAGGTACGTAGGCAGCTTGAAATATACTTTCAAGTTTAATCACATGTCAAAAAGAATAAAAAAATATCTCATGAAGAAGAATCAAGTTTGAGACATGATTACTCCTTCACTTTGCTGTAGTAGATGTCTATGAACAAGTCTTGAGGGGGCATTTGTAGACAAGTAAAATTAATTTCATGTCCTATTGAATGATGACAAGTGTAAAATAATATATTAATTATCAAATATATTTTTTTTATTTATATTTTGAAATTTACTAGATTAACTCCAAATGTAAATAGATAATTGAATTGATATTTTAATATATATTCAATCATCAAATCAATGGAAATGAATATCAAAATTGAAGTGTTTTGGCTAATTAAATTGTATCTTGTAGTCAAAGATTAGGCCAATCAGAGGGCACCATGTGGAGCAACTGCATGTACGCTCTAATGAAATCATGAAAAAAAATTGATATTTATCTCTTATAAGAATACAAATATTAAAGAGATAATGTTAAATCAACCAATCTTGTCTTGTCAAATATTTGATGTATTTATCATAAAGAGATATACAAAAAGTATTCAAGTGCATCACAACTTTATCTTTTGACACTTATCTAAAGAGGTTTCTAGAGCTCATTCAAAACACACAGAGACAACAAAGATGCAAGCAAGCAAAGAAGGTCAAATAATTCTCTCTACGCAGTTCCTCGAGTTCAAGAATATTTAAAGGCGTTCAAGATGGAGATCAAGTTGTTCGTAGAAGGTGCGCAATAAATTATAGTGTTTATTTCGGGATTGCAGGTGAGGCGCTAAGATATTGAATTAACTATATGAATATCCAAATATATCCTCAAGAAGATCCAAGTGGCAAATTCACTTCTAAATTCTCAAATCTAAAGTCAAGACTATAGCGTTTAATTCGAAATTACTGGTGTAAGCCCTCAAATTAACATTATAGAAATTCAAACCAAGTCAAAGGGAAATCGACAATAAGAGTTACTTTGAATTTGTCAAATGCATCCTCGAAGAGAATAATCAGAGGATTAAATAGAGATTCTACCAACTTTTACCTATCAATTACACATTTCTATTTGTAATAATTTTCTTGTGTTTTGTTTTTCGAACGATAAAATTAGCAATCACATTTGCATTTTCAAATTTTGTGTTTGCATCTCTAAGTTTGTGTTTGCATGTGGGTGGATCAATTTAATGGAACTTTTCCATGGTATCTACTGAGGCAATTTCATTGTTTTTATCTCACATCCTTACACACACATATAGATGTAATAATGTTAGTGATTTGCTTTATTTTTATATTTTTTATTTTACTTTACACAATCCACTTATTTTCTTTATTTTGGACCCAAAAAAGTGTTGCAACATCATAAGAACGAGAAAAGAAGGGGGAAAAATAGATCGGGTCCAAGCCCAACTCAAAAGATCGAGTTTGGCATAATGGATTTGGGTCGAAGACCCCTCAGGTCTTGAGTCGGGTTTAGATCCATTCACTAGTTACTAGATTGGTCATTGTTAGGGAAAAGGCTTTGGTAGGGTATTTCGTATCCAATGACAAACCTATTGCGGGGCGTCAATCTAATCTACCGGAGGTGTGTTGGTGCAAAATTTCACCACTAAATAAGAAGTGTACTTATAATTAGAACTGTAACTTTAAAATGCACTATAATTTAACAAAAAAAAATATTTATATAATTAAATTTAACCTTTCGGAGATATCAATATAATTTATGTGTAGAGCCAACACAAAGAGAGAATATGATAACATAAAGTAGAATGCATATTTGGTATATATGCATGAGAAGTGATGAATAAACTTAAGCAAACAAAATAACCCTACAACATATATATTTATTAGTGCTCTATATATTGTTCACAGCTGGTGAGTAGTGATCAACTGCTGCTTTGAAAATTATGTCAAAGGCATTTTGGATGCAGGCCTTCAACTTGGGAGCCTCTATTAGTCCATTCTCTGTTCCCACAGCCAATCTCAGCTTCCCCATATAGCTCAACATTGTTATGGTAAGACTCTGCAAAGACATCAACATTTCCTCAAAATTTGCATCATTTAATATGACTCTCGCATCATAATTATTAGGATAAATTATATTTTGTCATCTGAACTATATCTATTTTTACACGTTGGGATCTCAATTATCTTTTGTTTTTTTTATCAATTTGTTATCTCAACTTTGCGAAATTTGTACTTTATCATATATGATCATTTTTTTTTTTTGCTATTTTTTTTGCTGAAAAAACATCGCATGTTGTGTATATTTGCAAAATATCACATACATAACCCTTAAATCTCATATTGCACTGCATGTGATATTTTTTTGATAACTTGGTGGAAAAATAGTCATAAATGGCAAAATATAAAATTTTGTAAATTGAGATGGTAAGTTAACATAAAAAAAATTTAGATACCAAAGTATAAGAACCGTTACAGTGATCGGATTGCAAATTATAATTAACCCTAATTTCTATTGCCAAAGAGGGTAATGGACCACACAATTCTTTTTTTTTTTTTTTTGTGATAATTTTAAACATAATTTTCCTATTGCTAATTACTGTTAGTGATCACTTTAGCAAACTATTTAGGAAAAATTAGTTATGTAGTCTTTTAAGTTTATCTGTTATTAATTTTAGTCATTTAATTTTTCTTTTTAGTTTTAGTCCGATAACTTTCAGAATTGCTTAATTTTGGTCATTTGATCTAATTTCAAACAATTTTACCCTTACACAGCTTTTCAAGAGCAATTTTAATCCATATATATTCATTTATTTTGCATCTCAAAGCTAATGCTTGCTTAGAATGGTATAAGAAATTAGGTTTATTGAAAAATATTTATTTATGTTTACACTTAAAGCATTAGGATGGACTATTACCTTTATTATCAAAAGAGCAAAAGAGTCGTAAATTAGGTTAAAGGATTAAATCTACACAAAATTGATAAACAAAGGACTAAATCTAATATTACCAAAAATACAGAACCGAAATGAATTCAAATCAAAATTATAAGACGAAAATTTTCTTTTTCCACAACAATTATCACTATTTCAACTATATAAAAGTCGTTATTCTGGCCCAAAAAAAATCGTTGTCAATTATCATATATAATTAGTAACAATAAAAATGTCACTTTATTTTATTTTTTTTTCTTCACTACCTTTTCTTTTAATAGTGATATATAGGTTATAATAAAAAAAACCAAATCAAACGGTGCCGCCACTGTGTTTGGTTTTGTTTTTGACCCATTCCTAAAATATACCAAAACACACCAAATATTCATCTGCTATTTTTACACTTTATTTGTATTTTTTCTTGATCTTTTAATATAAAAAAATATATGATTTAATAATAAATAATAATTTTTGTCACTCAAATCACAACATTAAACATACAATACTTATTTTAAATTATTTTAAATTAACTCTAAAAACGAATTTAAACATACACACTATCACCCATACATATTTATTTATCTTGTTTTTTTCTTTCTATCACCACAAAGCACACGAAAAATAACTCCAAACACTATATTTAAGTTTTTATTAGTTTTTCTTAAGGAAAAAGTATTATTTTAGTCCGCTAAATATGCCTAATTTTAATTTTAGTCATAACCCCTAGTGCATATGGACTAAAACTGCCTTTCAAAAGTTGCATAGGGGTAAAATTGTTCAAAAATCTGCCAGAGGACTAAAAATAAGCAATTTCGTAAGTTGCTAGACCTAAATAATAATGGACATAGTTATTGGACTAAAATTAAAATTAAGCATATTTAGTGGACTAAAATAATATTTTTTTTCTTTTCTTAAAGAAAGGGATTTGGTTTGAACTGGAAATCGCAGTACCTGAGGAACTCCGGCGACCATGAAGTACAATCCTTTGACTGGTTGGTCGGAGAGCGACATTTGTTCCACAGGCCCTATTATGTTTGAGACTGTCATGCTTGTGTTCTTCAACGTGCTGTGAATGTATTTAGCTGTTACCTGTTCATAAAAGCAATTATTAACATTAAATACCATTAATTACTCCAATATTAAAGATTTTAAGTATATATGATTTCTGATTAAACAACCATTGTTTGATATATGGACGCCTGCACACACAAATATATTGTATATAATATATAGGATTAAATGTATTTTTGGCCCCGTAAGTTAGATTATTCGGCGTTTTTATTTTTCAACTTTCTAAAATAAGATTATTTGTAGAATTTCGACAAATTCAAGAAAATTACAAAGATGCATAACTAAAATAATACCTCTATATGGCTATATATAAAGTTCAACAAAAATAAAAATTTTGGCAAATACGAGACAATACGAACAGTAGCACAAATTTTGAAAGGTCTTTGTACACTCTCTTTTTCTTTACTTAATGAAATTTACCATTATTGGGAAAAAAAAATTGAAACGTCATATGAAATGCACATGCATTTTTCTGACGAGCACTACAAGAAAATTGCGAGCAAGGAAAATTTAACTTGCTACGAATTTATCAACGAACTGTTCAAAAGAAATATTAAATAATATAGATCAGGACCAAAAGTTTTACTTGCTCATTATCTCGACAGTGATTTTAACATTATAATTTTTCATAGCTATTGATCATTTTTCTTGTAGTGGAGATGGTGAACTCTAATGAAAGAAAAGGACTGAAATCGTGAAAAATAAAATGATGATGGATGAGAATTCTATCCTGAAAATTAAAGGATGAAAACCATAAACAACCTAAATTACAGGACCAAAAATGAAATATGTATATATATATATATATATATGTATTATGTACATAAAAAATACTGCCAAAATGTGGACTATTCCCTGCATTAACAACGACTATGGCTTAAAAATAATGGTAAATCAATATGTTTTACCGTAGTCAAACAAACTTAAATTTTGTCCGTCGTTAATCAATATTCTGTATGATTTTAGCTATGTGTAATATTTTATCTTCGCATACAGAAACAACAGCTAACCATTAATGCTATGACCTCCTTTCACAAAGTAGGAGCTTTCAATTTATTTTAAAATTTCAACAAGTTTCTTCAATTAGGACCATATTAATTATCAATATTTTTCTTTTTAATAAAAAAAATTATTATTACTAATCTCTTCTAAAATTGATATTCTTATTTTATTCAACACTTTAAAAGCTTATTTCTAAAATAAAATTCTAATATCTTATAAGCTCCAAAAATATTTATAAAATGTTAGAAAATCCAAGCACATGCATCACATAGAATTCAAACCATTTACTCCAAACGCAACCTCACATAAACAAGCAAACCAGCTATATCAATGAACTAGACAGCACCCGCTACAAAAAAAATTAATTATTTTCTACATTATAAATAATTACTATTTAAAAATCATAATAAATTAATTTTTTCTTACCTCGATCAAAAAATTTCAATGCAAAAACTTAAACTTTTACCATAGTCAATCAAAATTTGTCATCATTTTTAGATATTTTTGTTCCGATTTGCAAAAACGACGACAAATTATATCTGTTGTTGCATGCGTAGCCGTAATTAATTAGTATCCATCACAATTTTTCATTTTCAACTATTGTAATTAACTGCAAGAAAGTCATATTTTTTACGGTGACATACCTCAGGGCCTCTGTATTTCCTCAACATTTCGAGCAACTTCCCAGTTAAAAACACAGCAGCAGAATTCCTCTTCCTCTGGATGATCTTCTGGGCTTTAAGCACAAAACTTAGGGGGTTGTTTGGCTCATGCTCAGATAGTTCTGGAACAGGAACATGAAGGAAAGCAAACTGGTTCCCCCAGGAGGACTCTGCGTCGGATTCGACCATTTCAGCTACGGATTTGTAGCCAGCAATGTTTCTGGTCCTGAGCAGAACTAAGGCTGTTGACTGCGCATTCCTTTGCTCATGGTTCATTGCCTGCATGTATTGTCTTATCCCCAGGAACAAAACTCCGCATACCACATCGTTTAAGGTCTGTTTGGCATGCAAAATATATGACTTTCAAAGTTAGGGTTATAGCACAAAAGGGATGAAAATTTCTAACTAAGTGGGTGATTGGACAAGATTATTTAAAAGATTTATAAATTGTTATGTCTTATAACATATTTTTAAAGTTTATAAGATATTAAATTTTTATGGTAAATTGCACAAATCTCCGCGCCTTTTTTATAATTTTAGTCATGTAATTTAAGGGTTGCGTTTTTATTCTATCCGAATTGATTTTCACTATTTAGTACTCCTATGGCTTTAAAGTTTTGAAAACTTTAGTAATCTTCTTACTAAATTAATTTCGCTTGAAAATTGCATGTGACTTGCATATGACTCAATGAAATTGCAGTAAATCAATTCATGCAAGACCAAAAATATTAGTCTCTTTAAAGGACTAAAATTACAATTTAATTGGATTGTATACAAGTCATACAAATTTTCAATCAAATTGGTCGAAGAATGATGACTAGAACTGTAAAAAATTTAAAATTATAGGACTAAATTACAAATTTAATTTGTATAGAACCAAAATTAATACCACCCTCCTAAGTACAACACTAAAATTGCATTTTATTTTCCTTTTAAAATTATAAGAACGTACACCACACAACATAAATTACATTTGCACCTCATTGCTTTATGATTCTTATAAAGTTTTCCATTTTCCAAACATTAAACTGTAAAATTCATTTTCTTGACAATATTTTTTTGTCAGTAAATATATATATATTAATAATATTAAAATTATAACTTGAAACTTTGTTTCCTTTTTTTTTTTTTAATAATGAACTAAAATTCAATTAATATTCCGTACCCCAATCTTATCTGCTGTTGTTCAGCGGCTGCATTAATTACAGCACGGAATGCCCATGCAATTCATTAATATTTCCCAAATAATATACCTACTTATGCAGCAATTAAATTCAAAATAGTCAACACGCTGTAAGTAAATAAATAATGTATGCACTATAAATGGCTAAATAATACATTTGAGAACGATTAATCAGAGTTTGTCATGAGTTTAGTTACGACTAAAATATTTATTATAATTTTTTATCAATAACTATATATAGGGTGTTTGCAATAATTTAAATAAATATTTATTCATTATTATTAAAAAGCGATAACAAGATTTTAAATTTTATATTTCTGTGTGTGAACTGATTAAATTATCATTTTAATATTCAATAATATTAATTTTTGTTGCGACCAACGATATCGAAATTTTAACGGGAGGAAGATAGAAGTGCTCACCACACCAAGACTGGCCTTGACTTGTTTGATTTCGTCAATAGAGAAGGTCAAGGTGGAGATGGTGATCGGCCGGAACGCCGCGCCATCGTCTCCGGACCTTACCGGCGTCTGATCGTCCTCAATCACACCGCTCTTCAGCAAACTCCACCCAAAATCACACACAGTATTGATCACTCCGGACACAGCCCGACTGAAATTTCTGCAGATACTAACGTGGGCACGACGAGCTTCCGTTTTCGGGTTGAATGCAGGAAAGGTAAGGGGGATTGCGGGATTGTCTGCCCTCTGCAAGCAAGAAAGGAGAGCTCCCATGAGAGAATAGCCATCGCCGAGTGCATGGTGAAGTTTGAACACAACGTTCCCAGCTGCAGTGGTTGTAGGGTATTTGACAATGTGAATTTCCCATAATGGCTTGGTGAGTGGGAGTTGGTCAGTTGCTACTTTGGACAAGTAGTCAGTGAAGCAGCCGTCGTAGAAGTCCGGTGACTTCCCTTGTGGGAAGGTGGGGACTTTGACATGGTCTTGGAGCTTCACTTCCACCTTCTTCCAGTGTTTTATTCCATTTTTGTCCTTAACCTGTCCAGAACCAAGGTTAATTACTAGCTCGCGTGGAAATTGTATTTTTCGTCCCATAATTTAAATTTAATGTATTTTTAGTTTGATTACTTGTGGGATTCTTGAAAATAGTTATGTGACTCCCAAAAATTCTCTTTTTCCAGTCAATGTGTTAGCTTTAGTTAAAAAAATTACGGAAAAAACTATGTGCAAACCATGTGGCTGGTACATTTTCAAAATGTCGGAAAATTTGCACGTGATTTTATTTTCATTAATTTCCTAACAAAAGTTGGTAGGGTAATTAAAAAGTGAGAACTTTTTTAAAAGTTATAAGACTATTTTCAAAAATTATGATCTAATTTGACCTATGTTTTATTCGATTTTTGTCCTTCATCTGTTCAAAACGAAGGACAATTATTGCCTTTGTTCACCGTATTTTTTTATATTTATAATCTATGCTTTATTATTAAGGGACATTGGTCTTTTAGTGTTTTAATTTTATCTTCTTATGTCTGTCATTTTGCATTTTTAAAAAATTATTTATTTATTTTTATTATTCAATTAACTTTCCACTCTCCCGCTATCTTTTAAGTAATTTTTATTTTCAATTTTCATGCATCTTTTACTCTCACTAATATTTTTTTTATCACCGTTTTCTTATAAATCTAACATTAACTTATTATTCATATGTACTTTATTAATAATAAAAAAATTATACGTATTTTATTTAAATAAGATTATAAGAACATAAAAAATTGAAAAAATAAGAGGAAAAAAAGGTAATACAAAATTTGACCGTAGAGAAAATGCGATCGAGAAAAATGAGATGATAGATAAAAATAATAAAAAATTAACAGATCAATAAATTAAAAACACGTGTGTTCTTTAATTATATAAAGGTATAAATGCTGGTGTTATTTATCATGTGCTAGTCTTTATTATAGCCTTTTCTATGTTTCTACTCAATCAAAAAAAAAAAAAGAATTTACCTTTATTAAATTTACCTAATTCAGATCTCATTTCTTGTTTTAGGCTTATATTCATTGGTGCCCAAATTCACGCAACATTACATGAAGGGATTTTATATTGTAGAGAAAGCAACACCGTCACTTTCGAAAATGAAGCAATTTATTTTATTTTAAAAAACGAGATAAATTGTTGTTATTTTTTCATGGAATGGTAATTTGCTCGTTTGTAATTTTGCAGGGAAGTAAATTACATAAAACCCTTTATTTATTTATTTTTATTTAAAGGAGTATTTTTATCTATTCATATTTTTGACGACGTGTTTAATATAATTAACCCTTTAATATTATATTAATCAATTTAATTCTAACGTTGAATTATAAGATTCACTTTCTTCTCACTTCATCGTATTAGAAGTACTAACCAAAAAAAAAAAGAAAAGTTTAGAAGGGAGCAAAGAAATGTACCATGACAGAAGAGAAACGAGGGTTGATGGGAAGAAAGACATGTCGGAGCAACGACGTGGTCTGGGAATCGTCGATTGGGTGTTGTGATTCCAGAACAGCAACGACTGAAACTGAAATGACAGAGCTGGTGAAGTATTGGCCTGTCGGGCTAACTGGTTCTGTCTCCTCCATTTCTTGGAAGACGCCGTTGTATGATTCTCCCATCTCTCTCTTTCTCTCACTTGCCTTTGCCTCTCTGAGTTTCGACGTTACGTTCATAAATAGGCAGCAGTTGGACGATTTTGTATTTAACTAAGAGATGGTGAGGCTTATTTATTGCAGACAGTCTGTGTGCCACAAATGCGAGGTCCAGAAGATAAATTCCACTGCTTATTACCTTTTCTTTGTTTCTTTAAACTAGAAACAATAATTGTACCATGACATCCATCGTTGATTATGAAAAAGCATTCAAAATGGCCCACGAATTGATGTTTGTACCTTTGGGCTTCTCAGACTGTTCAAGCATAATGCCCAGATTATTATATATACATGTATATATATATATATATATGAATGGATACACGTTTTGATATTCTTTTTTAATGCTCATTGTGTAATACCCTTTTGTGTCCCGATGATAGTTTGTAATTATAATAGTTATGGTGTATTTTGTAACCATAATGTTGGCGGTCTGTAAATACCACCATGTATTTCATTTATAAAATAAGCTTTTGAGAGAATAAAAAACTGATTTGAAGGAGAATATATTTATTGCTTTCTTTATATTCTATTAGAGGTGATAAGCCAATAAACACAGAATTTGTCTAAGTTTATAACACGTTATCAGCATGACATTACGCTTGATCAAGATAGAATGTTGATTTTTCTAGTATAATTTTTATTCTTTGTTTGTTTACTCTACAATATCATAGTTACTTTTATTATTGATTATCCATAATAAAATATTAGTAACTATATTCTATATATTTCAATGTATCCTGAAGTAGACATATATATTAAAAGAAAAAAAATCTATCATATTTGATATTGCCGCCAGAAATAGGCATACAATTCTTAATTTCATCTCCTGAAGTGGATGTGATATTGCCTCCAGAAGTAGGCATACAATTTTTGATTTCATCCCTGAAATGGATATGTTCTATAAATTTCATTGCTTTTTAAAGTAAATAATGAATTAAAATCATATCCAGTAATAGGTGAAATATTTTGTACCAATTATGTTCAATATCATCCCTGAAGCGATGATAAGTGTAATGTTTAATTTTCTCACCACCTAAAGTGTTTTGAGACAATGGCTTGATCAAGAAGCCCGACGCTTCTTTATTTATTTAATTGATTCGTGATATATATATATATATATATTGATATCATAGTATAGCTATTGTTATTAAAATATGACTAACTTGAAGTTAATTTAATTAACTCAATTTACTAATATAGTTTTCTTTCATATGCCCATGTATGTATTTTGCATGTTTTGCTAGTATATTTCTATAAATAAAATTTATTTGTTATGAAAACAACTTTGACATGAATACCATTTAAGTGTTATTTGGAACATTATAAGATTTAAGCCAAACTTAAATATATTTAATTTTATGTATGCATGCATGTCATAGTAACTTATATGTTACTTACTGTTAGTAATGTTTCATGTCATTTTTACTTTATATCATGTGTAATATATTTTATTTTACTTATATGTATATCTTCAGTATTATGCTAAAAGTGCATATTAACTTGTTGTAGTTTAATGGTCAATCTCACAAAATTGGATTTCTTTGCGCTTGATGTTTTTGGAAAAAACTATCTATCCTTGGTTCTTGATGCTGAATTTCATTTGGCAAGTAACAAAATGGGATAAATAATAAAAGAAAATACTAGTGCTTCTGATCAAGATTGTGCTAAACCAGTGATTTTACTTCATCATCATCTTCATGAGAGCCTGAAGTCTCAATATTTAACAGTTAAAAGTCCTTTTCAACTCTGGAAAAGTTTAAATGATCGATTTGACCATCAAAAGACCGTAATCTTACCACGTGCAATATATAAGTGGATACAATTGCGACTGCAAGATCTTAAAATAATTGTTGATATAATTCTAAGAAGTTCCGAATTGTATGAAAATTGAGGTTATGTGGAAAAGATGAGACGGATGAACAAATGTTGGAAAAAATATTTTCTACTTTTCATGCATCCAACCTTATACTCCAGCAGCAGTACAGAGAACGTTGGTTCAAAATCTATTCAGAGTTGATTTCATGCCTGCTTGTTACAAAAGAAAATAATTAGCTTTTGTTGAATAACCATCATATCCGACCCACTAATTAATATGTTCTCAAAGGATAATGCAGTTTCTACACTTATCTAAATGAAGTCGATTTCCCATTAAAAAAAAAAAAGAAAAAAATTAAATGGTATCTTAAAGGGAACTAAAAAAACGACCTAACCAGATTAGTTGGCATCTTAAATGAATCATGCCTTTGTTTGAAAATGGTATCTTAGAATTTTGCGACACAAATTCGAAGACCATTCAAACTCTAGGCATTGTCAGGGTTCACCTTATGAAAATTTAATGTTAGCTATAATTTTATTTATTATAGATTAAAATTATGATAAAATATTATTATTAATTATGGTTAAATAAAAATTGATGTAAAAATTTAAATTATTTATTATAAAAATTATTTTTCCCATAGTAAATACTTTTGCTATGACTTTTAGTCAGGACTAATATTTTAGCCACATTGACAATAACCATTGCGTAGTCGTACCGTACATAGTCAATGACTATTTAAGAAGGCTATTTATTTTTAATCATGGAAATTAGTTATGGTTATAGTTGAATTTCTTCTGGTTGTTCTGGGTTTTTATTTATTTTTTGGATAAACTATATCGATGTCTCTTGATGTTAGATTTATTTACATAAATACCTCATACTCTTTGTAAAATTTAAATACAACTTTTGAAATTATAATTATAATTATAGGTATACTCCTGACACCTCTCTGGGAGTCATTGTAAATTTACATAAAAACAAGAAGATTATTATATAATTAGATATAATTTGAGGGCCGGGGTTATTGATACAATTTATCCTTTATTATTATTTTTTCGAAAAAAATACAAAGACTCCCCCTATGATATTGAAAATGTTCAAAAAACTCTTATAAAAAATAAAGTATCAATTACACCCCCTATGATATGAAAATAAAAAATCAAAAAACCTCCCGAGACCAGAGTTCGTGGTACACTCGCGTTGACTGGGAATGTGAGTCTGAAAAGTGCATTATTTTTTAATTTTGTCTTTCTCTCTTGATTTTATTAGTTGCACTCAGTCTGATATATATATAATATTATATATTATAAAATATATATTTTAATAAATTTTAAAATAACAAAATATTTATTGATAACAAAAGATATTATTTTATATGTAAATGTATAATTATATAATTATATTAATATTTTTAATATAATATTCTTTTAATAACATAATTAAAGTAATTAAATTTAATTGTAAAAAAAATGGTAGCTGTAGAGGAAGTCGCACCCTTCTCAACCCTAGGCAATAGCAGTCACCCAGCAACGACTCATACGCAGTCACCCTCCTCCTCTCATTGCCCAAACGGGGGGTGATGGCGTTGTCATTGCCCCCTCTTTGAGGGTGGCAGGGGGGGTGGGGAGGAGGTAAGCGGGTGGGAGAAGGGGGAGGCAGTCGTGCAATGGGGAAGAGTGCTGGTGGGTGCGAATGTGATTATTATTTTTTTATAAATCATAATAATACATAAGAGATGATTTTTTATATTTAAATTTTCATAAAATAATTTCAAATATTTTTCCATATTACATAGGGTGAAAATGAATTTAACCCTCATTTTTTCTTTTGGATTTTGGAATTTGTTAAGTGAATTTTCATGTCTATCTAACCATAGACCTAGATGGTGATAAGCATGTGGTGTATGTTTCCCCAATTTTAAAGGGGGTAGAGGATTGAGTGATCTTATTTTAAGTGATTATTAGTTTTTGTACTGAAAATATGGGTAATTACCTCCTCCTTTTTTCTTAGATTTACTGTAATTATACATAAATTTTCAATAATTTACTAAATTATATTTAGTATTCATCACGTTTGTTTTCATCTAATAATAAATTTCTTTATTAGTCAAAATTTATTGATATTAGCAAAAAATAAATAAATAAATAACTTTTATTAGCTTATTACTGACTTATTATAGGTCAAACAAATATGTCTCTAATTAGACTACCTTTATACATCTTCTCAAGCTAAAGCATATGAGAAGGTATATTTTCACCCCCAACTTATAATAAGTCAGTAATAAATCAATCAGATGTAAATATGAATTTTCATTAATTTTTTTGCTAATATCAGCAAATTCGAGTACTTTTGACTGATCGAGGGATCTATTTGTTAGATGAAAGCAAACGTCAAGGGTACTGGATCTAATTCTTCAAACCACAAAAGATCTGCGTCTAATTACATCAAACATTAGGGGAAAACAGTTTAATTATCCCTTGAAACTAAGTTAATATATATATATATATATAATAAGTTTTGTACTAATTCTACAATTTATTAATAAAATTATAAATATTTAACTATTTCCTTAAACATTTAACTTCAACATTTTTCTACTTTTCAATTTAAAATTTCAAACACTTCCGACTTTCATTACAAGTACGATTACAACATCTTGAGCTTTTTCCCACCACAAAGCAGATTCTATTACAGCACACCCTAAATGTGCTCTTATCTGAAACTTAAACTGTTTTCATTTTCAATTTTTAATTTCTGACCAAAAATATGTATGTTTATTTTATATAGGATTTCATACCAAATTAAAAATATGTTCGAATTAATTTATAAAATTCTATTTTATATTACCATCAGTGTCAAATTAACATACTTTTCTTTTAACGAAATAATAATTGTGTCATATCAATATATACATGGGAAGAGTATTATTTTAGTCCGCTAGGTATGCCTAATTTTAATTTTAGTCCGATAACTATGTCCATTTTTGTTTAGGTCCAGTAACCTACGAAATTGCTTACTTTTAGTCATCTTGCAGTTTTGCGGATAATTTTACCCCTATGAGTACATATGGATTAAAACTGCCTTTCAAAAGTTGCATAGGAGTAAAATTGTTCGAAAATCTGCCAGATGACTAAAAGTAAACAATATCGTAAGTTACTGGATCTAAACAAAAATGGACATAGTTATCGACTAAAATTAAAATTAGGCATACTTAGCGGACTAAAATAATACTTTTCCCTATATACATCATTACATGAATATATTTATATGAACAAATTCATGATTGAAATGAAGAAAGGTGAATACATATAAACAAATACATTTTCACATCACTAGAAAAATAATTTTTTTGTTATAGCAGTTAAACGTGAAAAATTATGGCAAACACTAATTAATCACAGGTATACAACGATTATCAGCTCTTAGTAGGCAAGGCCAAAACACTAATTATAACTAAAAAAATAATCGAGTGATTTGGCCGTAGCTAAAAAATCACAGGAAATTTTAATTAACTATGATAACATTTAAGTTTTCGCATTAATTTTATTTGCCCGATGTAAAAAATAATGGAAGTTACTATATTTTTTAACCATAATAATTTATAATATTGAGAATAATTATTTTTCTAGTGTGCTTTTAAATAGATAAAACTTAAAAATTGATAATTGATAATAACCCATATATATATATATATATATATATATATACAATGCCAAGCATATATCTAAGGTTCGAACGGAGGCTTAATAAGGTGGTTGAGAAATATAAGTCGACAAGACTTGTAAGAAGTGATTGGTAGATTTATAAGCCCAATTTGGACCATTCACATGAATAGTACTCATCGGGTGATGTACCAAAAATTCAATAAGGGCAGACCAACTTCAATTATTTACACTAGTTATGTCGCTTTAAATTCCCACCAATCAAATTACAGAAAGCATTGCTAATTATTGGAGGACCAAACCACGAGTTTATATGTGAGATGATGGAGATAATATCATAAAACAAATGGGATATAATCATAGTCCCTTTTTTTTCAGATTTAGTCTGGCAAATAAATCTCCCTATTAATTAAAATTCATTGAATTTGCTGATACAATAAAAAAAACTGAATGAAAATTGGTATTTACTCTCAATTAACTGATTACTGGCTTATTGCAAATCAAATAGTTTTTTTCAAACTAGACAACCTTATAACCATGAAGATATATCTTGTCACATGTATTAACACGTGAAAAGGTATAAGGATAAAAAATTTATTTGACCTGCAATAAGTCAGTAATAAGTCAACTAGGGGTTAATATAGATTTTTTTTTCTGATTTTATTGTTACTATCTGCAAATTTAGTGAATTTTGGCTAACGGGTGGATTTATTTGTTAGATGGAAGCAAATTTCAAGGGTGCTAGATTTAAATTTTCAAACCACGGGGGGTCTACATGTAATTAAATTAAATTTTAGGGAAAAAAGTGTAATTATCCCTAAAAAATTTGCAATATTAAGAATATTGGACACAAGGAATCACACTATTTTCAAGGGTATATTACAACCACCTCATTTGAAATTTGATATAATTATAAATATTTTTTTTTATTTGAAAAAATTATATATATCGTATTGATTGTAATGTATATCTAACAACGAGCCAATTTCATTAACTTCTATTAAGTTTTCATTCAATTTATGTGATGACTTGACTAAAATGCCCTTTGAGACATTGTAAGTTATAATTTTTATGTACTTTATTAGAATTTCCTAAAATATTTGCTGGATTAATATGACCTATAGATTATTTACTCTATCCACAATCAGTTTGTTTTACATTATAGGGTTAAATACAGTTATCATACCTAAAGCATCCACTCCACATTATATATGTATGACAATTACATAAATTTATTTTTAACTTGATCTGATAAATAAGTGAACCTAAAATAAAATGGCTCCAAGTACTTTAGGATTATAGAAATAAAAAGAACTCGACGAACAAGTGATACTAGAATTAGACAAAATTTTGACAAAGGATGATTTCGACATTTTAGAAATCTCTTTATTTATTTTTTCTACATAGCAATTTTTGTAAGGATAAAATGGTCTTTTAAAAATTAAGAGCTAAAGGTCAGGGGGTTTTGAAGGTTTTAATACTTTAGGGGGACAATGGACGTGGGGTGGATACTTTATGGGTGGTAACTATATTTAACCCTATATTTTATAAAACTTTTTTTTTAGTGAGGCAGTAATTAATTTTCATCTCACCATTTAAAAATTACATAACTATTTTTTATTTAAAAAAATATTTATAATTTTTTAAATAATAAAAAAATATTTATAATTATTTCAAATATCGAGAAAGCCAACTGTAATTTGCCTTATTTCCAAACATATTGATTATAAGTTTATTTAAAGAATTTTCTTGAAAAAGCCCAAAAATAAAAAAAGAGATAAAAGTATGAGATAAATTAGACCCAAAAGAAATATAAAATTAAAACAGTATCTCCTAAGAAAATAGCTCCAGCTCACCTACATTGTCAGAATTATCAAATTAAGTAATCATAGGAAATATTCCAATTTTAATCTTGTTATTATAGATCATTTTCAATTTTCATTCTATTGGAATTCACTACCGCGATTAAGCCCTGTAATTTTAAAAAAATTGGCAGATTAAAGACAACATCGATCAGGAATTGCAAACCTGACTGCGATGTGCCACGTCCGCCTTGCATGAACCCTAAAAATTGGGATTTTGACCACATTTAGTGCGGTGCACGTATCATATTTCAACAAAATCAAAATCGCAACATTCCTACAGTTATACGACCAAAATTACTATTTTCCTCGTAATAATTATTGACAAAGCTATGAAATGCTATCTTGGAATGTCCCATGTCATTAGTCATAGTACTGGCCATGTTAACAGTATAATTACCATCATATAAGAAATTTAACTTTTGGGTAAATTCCAACGACACCTTCAAAAATTAAGTTTAATTACAGAAATAGTACTTATTTTTTACAAAATTATAAATACACCACTTAAATTTGTAGCTGTCATTTTCAAGTACACATTTTTCCGACACTTTTGTAAAGGGTATATTAGTAATTTTACAAAAAATACGAACGGTGCACTTAATTTTAAAAGTGTCGATGTAAATAAAAATAAATAAATCTGAAAGATGACATGTACAGAGTGATAATGGACCAATTACAAGTCAACCCTGGCACAGTATAACTCCCAACCACCAAGCATGTGAAGGATGGGCGGACAAGCATGAATCAGTGACAGAAACCCTTGCAGAATCCTGCGTCTCGTTGTTGGATCCTAATAAATGAGTTAACTGAGACTGCCCACCTTTCTTGTATTTAATACACACACATGACTCGATTAGGGGTGTCAAACCGGTCGAGCCGGCTCACGAAGCAATTCACCTTTCTTGTTGGCTCGAGTTTGAGCTCAATTTTTTCCTTCATCAGCTCGTGAGTTTTTTTTTTATTTTTTATATATATTTTTATTTTTAAAATTTTTATATATTTAATTTCATATTGAATATTTTATCAATTTTATACTCAAAATTGACTATGTATTATAATTATTAATCAATATCATACATTTTATTCGGTAATAATAAATTATGGTACTTTTATTTATACATTTAATCTTTATAAAAAATAAATTTAATCAACAACTTAGTAAATTATAATATTTTTTATAAAATAATTATTTAAGATGACACATATAAATTTTATGTTATATTTTAATATATAAATGTATTGTGTTATACTTTTTAAAATTAACAAGTAATTCACTTATGATTTTAAATTAATATATAATTATGCATGCAATCTATTTTATTACTTATAAAATTATGTAAAAATTTGGTGATTTCTATAATTTAATCTAATAATAATAATAGTAATAATAATAATAATAATAATAAAGAATTAGCTCAAGCTCGAGCTTGAACTGGAAGAGCTCGTCGAGCTCGAGCTCGAGCTCGAGCCATACCATTCGAAATCGAGCTCGAGCTTGACTAGTTTACACCCTTAGATTTGATGCACGTACGGTACAACTATACCGACTTGAATAAAAAGTTTGATTAATTAAAATTTTATTATATCAAAATATAACGTATCGAATTCGATTAAAAATTGAACTAATTAAAGAACGAAATAACAAGAATCAAATTCCAATACTATAATCAAATGCAATTTCAATACATAAAAAAATAATTAAACTAGGAATTAGGGCCCTAAAGTGTTAAATATTTACATTTCTTTCACATTTCGCAAAAAAAAAAAATTAGTATTCGATTCGATTCAGTTAATCGATAATAAAAAAATTAAAATTGCGTGGAATATTTTGTTTGGTATTAGGTACGAACTAAAATGATTTCTATTGAGAAATAATATTATATTAATTTTGGAGAAGGTGCCTACGTCCTCGAGAGCGATGAGTGGTGTTTGTTTTTATTTTCAAGTTATTTTTAGGATAAGATAAAACATATCCAATGTTTGTCATTATACAAAAATATATTATTTGGGTGTTTTTAACTGTTTTGACATAAATACATACATATATATTTACACACACATATACATAAAAATATATAAAAAAGACATGATTTGACAGTGATTTGACAATGAACAGTAATTTTTGTTTCCCAAAAACACAACATTAAACATACAATATTTATTTTAAATTATCTTCAAAAACAAATCCAAACATGTATACTATCTCTGACACATACTTATTTATTTTTGTTTTTCTCTCTCTATCTCCATAAAACATAATAAAACACTTTGAAAATGAATCCAAACATTATGTGTATTTTTATTATCTCTGATAAAAGTCTCAATTAGATTACAAATACAACGCGTATTTATTACTCTCAGTACAGTTACAAAATTACCCTATACCACCATACAGCGGGGGCTACCTAGAGTAAAAACATACCTAGTTGCACACCTTCTATCATGCAAATCACCAGCATAGTCTGAATTCACATACCCTACAACCAAAACATCATCGTCATGCACGGTCTATACACTTTGGAGGCATCGCAATGAAGCCATCTTTGAGGGCTCAACGTCCTGTTCCGAGGGGTTTATTATTTCAGTTAAGGTTACATTATATAGGGTCCTTTGGATGCTTTTTCCACACGGTTTGATTGTTTTTTAATATTTATCATGGGCTTTTGTACTTATCTGGGTATGTCCGAAGTACACTGTAAATATTCTTGAAAACATCATCGTCATGCTGACTACCTGAAACAATTACATGCCCTACAGTATCTATGATGTCGCATGTATTTAGAAGATTTACTTACTCTCTTAGCTTTATTCTTAATTATTTAGACTTATTATATCCCTTTAAACAATTGTCCACATGAAGTATTAAGTGAAGTCAGATATCTCAAAATCGAGCTGTCAATGTTTACAAATCAATTAAGAAGGATAAACATTCAATCCCACATACATGATCAGGAATATTTTTATGTTCACTTCTTATTTGTGAAATTTGATAAATATTTTGAGACGGTTTTACGATGGTATGCAAATTGAACGATTATTTTCTAACAATTATAAAAATATAGTTCTAAATGTCATTGCAAAATTCTACATAAAAACTTCTAATGCCTCTATTTCAACACCTATATTATAAGTCTTTCCTAAATCCGTCCACAAATTCATTATAAAAAGCTCTATAAATTGGAGTGCATCCTCTCATTTGTGTTCTTACTTTCTTGCATTCTACCAATCAAAACTCTTAAAGTTGAATAATGTTAACCTTCAATTTTTATTGGTATTATATATATATATATATATATATATTATTAATATTGAATTCGCATGGTCTGAAAATTTGAGGTGGAGGATGTGATCATTATCTAGGTAACAATGAAACCAATAAAACTCTAATTAATGTTGTTGTTGTTTTCAATATATTATATATTAATTATGAAAAGGTTAATTATATATAATTTTTTAGGTGTTTATAATTTATATATGTATTTATATACAATGAGGTAATATATTAAGACAATAGAGGAGATGGATGTATGAGAAGAATTTGTTGGGAAATGGAGGAGTATGAAGATGGTATTTGGAATTTTATAAATTGGACTAAGGATCAGTATGCATATGAACCACAAAAAAATTAGATGCATGTGTTGTAAGTGCTATAATCGTAAGTTCAGAATGATAAATGATGTTATGCTCAACTTATATTTGAAGAGGTTTGTGGAGGAATATAGCCCATGGCAAGCACCAGTGATGAAGTACTATGATGATTCGGCCACACTCGATTCTTGTGCCAAGTCATGTTATAACGGCGACACACTAGGGTAATTATCAGGAGATGAGTTAAAATCAGAGGATGGTTTATGATTGTTGCTCCGCAGTTTTTCTCAACGCATCCCTAGCCTAAACCAAAGGGTGATTGTAGCCCCTTTCCCACTGATGGTGTATAGGTTGCCCTAGTTCGTTCAACTATGATGTAGTGCATGCGATCGGTCAGCCGTTATACAACTAACGTGATCAATCCCAGTTGTCAGCAAGTGTTCGGCTAGTGAACATAAAGTAGAGTACAACATGCCCTAAAGGTGCTACAATTACTAGAAAAAAATATTAGAAAAAAATTATTTATTTAGTCATTTAAGTTAGCCTGCTATTAATTTTAGTCCTTTAAATTACCCATTTTAGTTTTAGTCCGGTAACTTTCAAAATTGCTTAATTTTAGTCATTTGACTCAATTTTGACACCTACACAACTTTTCAAAAGCAATTTTATTCATATATATTTATTCATTTTGCATCTCGTAGGTAATACTCGCCTAGAATGGTATAAGAGTTTAGGTTTATTAAAAAAATATTTGGTTATATTATACTTAGAGCATTATGATGGATTATTAGCATTTATATCAAAAGAGCAAAAGAGTCATAAATTAGGTTAAAGGACCAAAACAAATTCAAACCAAAGTTATAGGATGAAAAATTTCTTTTTCCCAAAAATTACTAGTGCTATGACTAAAAACCATCATAAATGACTACTAACTATGTTTAAATAAAATCGATGCAAAAAAATAATTTTTCCCCCATGAAAAAATTATTTGTCACGGCTAAGAGCCATGGTCAAAACATTTGTAATGATTTTCAGCCATTCAAATGTTTTAGCCACCCTTGCAAAAACTACGGCCAACAACCGTTGCGTGGCCGTGTTCAATAACCATAACAATTAATCATAGTTAAGTGTTATAATTTTTCTAGTGGATGAAGTGTCCGGTGGGCTAGTAACTTAAAACCCCCTAGTCACATCCTTCCCCCGATTATTTACAACACGAAAAAGATGATAAGAGACTTGGGTTTACTTTATCGAGAAGATTGATGCTTGCAAAATGATTACATGCTTTACACAAACACTCCCTCTTACACATGTTTTACCTTTTTTTTTAAAAAAAAAAAAAAGAGTAAAATATCGGGCAGTTCTGGTGGGACTCTCCCACCAAAACCCCGACCCAATGTTTAAAATTAATTTGATACCTGCATTTCTTTTGAAAAAATTGAAAAATTAACCCGAATTCGCTTTTGTTGGGTTGGATCGAGATCCAAAATACCCGATCCAAACACCCACCCCTACATGTGCTGGTCACATTACCATATTTCAGCTACATTTTTATCAAAAAATGATCAGAAGGGTCGGAAAATTAAAATTTTAGGGCTAACATTAAAAAATGGATTTTAGGTACTAAAGTCAAATACAAATTTAAGGGACCAACAATAATTTTACCCTTTATATAACTAATATTCATTTATTATTGAAAAGAGTACGTATGTAAATGTACTAATGTCTTTTAGCAATAAACACTTAAAAAAATCTCACTTTTATGTATGTATTCCTAGTCATAAGTTGCACTTATTAGTATCATTTTACCTCCAGTATATTAGGGTAAAAAATAAAAATGCATGAAAATGCAATTTAAATATAATTATCTCATATTAATATTGAAATAAAATCATTTAGGTAGAAGTTATCCATATCAAGTTTTTCGAGAGCACTTCTAATTTAATAAAATTGATAACTTTTACTAAAAATTCATTATACTGATTCTTTATTTTTTTACTTTTTGAAGTTAAACTAGTACTTAACTCTATATATTATCGAGACGCTATTTCATTTTAAATTTACTATAACCCTAGTAAATTATTTTTTTTGTTAAAGTAAAATCTCTTCTAATAAATTAATTATGTAGAAATATTATTTGTCTATTTATTCTTCTTAATTTGATATATTTATCATTGTGTAAGTAGTTTAGAGGTATTAGGATTATTAAATAGTTCTTTTTATAGAATTTTATTTTATAATTAATCCTAATTTAGTATTAAAAAGAATTACTTAAATATTTGAATTTTACTATGCTCTAGTACATTAAAGTTTTCGTAAAATATTTTTAAAAATCTCTTCTGACAAATTAATCATCTGAAAATATTATTTGTTTATTTATCTTTTTAATTAAGTATGTTTAGCATTGTCTAAATAATTAAGATGTATTAGGACTATAAATAGTCTTTCTCTATAGAACTTTATTCTTTTATAATTATTTTTATTTTGATTTATTATTGAAAAAATATTACTTAAATAAGAGTATAAATATCTTTTCATAGAGAACAAACACTTAAAATTTACCTTTTATACATAGTATAGATATATATATATATATATATATAGATTGAAATTTTCCATCCGTTGGTGTTTTCAACTTTTTGCTTGTTTAATAAGAAAAAGTTGATTAATTAATCAATATTGATAATATAAATTTACTTCAAATGTGTATGAATGAAAATTATTGATATAACTAATTACTTTACAGAGATAAATAAAAAAAAAAGGATGTTTTAGAAAAGGGCAAATTACAATGAACTCCCCTGAACCTTGTCATATTTACAAATATTTCTCCATTATTTAAAAAATTACAAATACCCCTAATATTAATAAAATTTCTTGAATGGAGGTATGAGATTTGTTATCTTTACTATTATTGTATTTTTTTAAAAAAAAATTAAAAATTTATAAAATTTTTTGAATGGGGTGAATGAATTTTTTTTTTAAAATTACCCACTTAGTCCATAAAAAAATCAAAAAAATTTCAAAAATAAATAAAATTAATATTTTTAATCCAAAAGGGCATTTTAATCAATTTACCGCAAAAGATGAATGAAATTGGACTAATTATTAGACAACTGCTAAAATCAAGAAGGCATTGATAATTTTTCAAATAACGATGGCTATTTATAATTAGTACATCGAGAGCTGGTTTGTACAACTAATATGGAACAACCCCCCTCGGTTTAATTTGTTTCCGTTCTCAATTCTCAATTAATAATATTTTCAAGAATTAAGGGTTCTTATTTTTAATATTTTTTTTATTTGATTTCTTCTTAAATGTGATAGAATGAAAATATATATATTTTTGTGATAGTTCTGTTTTATTTAATTACGTGATAGAATAAAAATATGTTCAAATTAACATGATTTGTGATAGTTAATGTCAATTTCATATCTAGAGTTAAACTTGCAATTTTATTGTTTGGATAAATTGCAACGAACTTCCTTGAGTTTGATGTAATTATAAATACCTTTTCACTGTTTGACAAATCACTGATACATTTGTTATTCTAGCGGTCATCCAACAACTGAACCAATCCGCTACTTTCTGTTAGGTTTTCATTTATTTCTTGCGATAAACTAATCGTCCTTGTTGACCGATATATAATTTTATGAAAATTTTTTAAGGATACAATGGATGATTTTTTTCAAATTTTTTCATCCGTTTAGTCCGATGTTTATACAAATTTTTATTTTCTTTAAGGAAAAAAATACAGTAATGTTAAAATTGACAATTTCAAGTATTTATCCAAAAATTACATAATTTCATCAAACATTAAGGGAATATTAACATTTTTAAACAACGAAAAACATTCATAATTATGCAAAATGTTATAGACGGTCATTGTAATTTACCCATATTATATTGTTCTTGACATCTAAGGGTATGTCTGGACTATGCATTGAGTAAAGAACATGCAAGAAAAACATACACATATTTGAAGATAGAAATTCTCTTTTCCCTAATATTTTCATCACTAGAATCCCATATCGGAAAACAACATGGAGGTTAAAATAGAGAGTAAAGCAAATATATATATATAGAGAGAGACATATATAGGCAAAATTCTACAATAGGAAAAGCAATTATACATAACATAGATCCACTTATTTGAAGACGGTATATACACACAGAAGAGGAGTTTGTGACCAAATATGTACCTTGCT
This sequence comes from Sesamum indicum, assembly GCF_026168435.1. Taxonomy (NCBI): domain Eukaryota; kingdom Viridiplantae; phylum Streptophyta; class Magnoliopsida; order Lamiales; family Pedaliaceae; genus Sesamum; species Sesamum indicum. Next base: position 7,914,080 of record NC_142668.1, read on the forward strand.
TCAGTGGCAGCCAAACATAAGCTGCTCTTAGCGTCCTGGGACAAAGATGCGCTGCATCTGTCATTTAAACCTATACCTTAAAAGGAAAAACGAGACGTCTGGAGAAGAAAGTTTAACTGTAAATCTTTTGTTGCCTTTCCGTTACATTACTGTATACATGCAAACCGTGTGGGGCTGCTCGTCTTAGACCGTGATCCTCTTCTGCGATCAACATTAGCCATGCCTTTTCTCCATTTTCTCCAACCTGGAACAGAAATATGGAATGGTGACTGCTGTATAAATTTGATGAGGTTTCTCTAAATTGATCTTTGTATAGAGAAGAGAGACACGGAGATAAATGTTGTTGAGTTATTTTCAGTGAGACAGGAGGTTTGGGTTTGAACCCTTGGCATTGGGATGAATTAGGTCCCGGTCAAATTTGAAAGAAAACAACCATTCCCAGACAAGGTACTTCTTGAAAACATGCACAATCAAGTGAATGTGGAGAACACTGTTTTCAAAACTCGGAAACAAAAAGGAGTCGGGAGTTAAGGTTGTAAATTTGGGGAATCTTACCGAGTTAACTATTAAGCAGTCTCAACTTAGTTTAAGAACAAAATATACAGCCTCTAGGAAGGTGGGAGCGGACGGCGGCATGTCGGGCACTCCATTTTTATGTCCATCCATCTTTGCAGACATCCAGAGTGAAAGAAATGATCGCATGGCGTCACCTATAGACAGATAATGGAGTCAAAATGATAGTTGAAGAAGATAACAAATCTCATGGTAATAAAAGGAAGACTAAGGCAATACCATGCAATCATTTGAACGTTGACCGAGCTCAATGGTAGTCATGCAAATAACACAATCTATGGCATGATTTGAACCCTGATGGAATCTCCGGTAGTAGCTATATTTCTCTGGTAAAATCTGCATATATCATGCTAAAATACTTAAATCGGCTGTTACAACTAGCATAACATGCTTGATGTAGTAAAATTTATTTATCTTCAGTAAGTAGACACACAGGAACAGCAACTAGAGCCAATATAAACCATTGGTTTCTGAGAAAAGAAATATGATATAACTCTTTCTCCCACTCTAGAACACTTAAAGCAGATATCTAAAGTTAAAAACCGTGCTTCCTTACAAGTGACAATGTACATAAATGAATTCCATGAGAAATTCAGCTAATACCCAAATGCAAATTGCGTTCACGGTCTCATTGTTTAGGTTATTACTCTAAAAGTTCATTTGATAGGATCTCAAAGTAAACAGCTCTTAAGGGACATCACTTTACATGAATGATACCAGATTTTTGGGAGATTAATGACAACGCAGTAAAATTTACCATATTAGCCATCAATGCAGCACAAGCGTAGAGGAGAATATGCATGTGTTCTTTCTGCCCACATGGCTATTAAGAGTACGCCTCAAATATCTTTGAAGCAGAACATTCAAACTAAACTTAAAATGGTCTTATTATTAGGATTTAAGATGATATTTCAACTTACAGCATCGAGCCTTTCTGATTCATAGTCACGGCATTGAGCGACAGAAAACTAGTTTTTGTTTTTTTTTTGAGAGGGACAGAAAACTTAGTTTAGCAGAGCTTTCGTAAGTCCACATGCAGTTGTGTTTTATGGTACTCAAAATAAAAACCAAATTTTGCAAATGAGAGCAAAACCATCCCTATTTGGAATGAAAGAAACAAACCTGACGAGGAATGAACCACCGAGCTCCAAAGTAGTGCTGCAGAAGAAGAATACATGCTTGGAGCCCCGTGAAAAGCGCCAAACAAATGCACCAACCCCTGTCAGGCTCTATTCGCATGAAATTATGCGGACAACCAAATGCATATAATGGAATAGCAATGCGAGTGATTGTCATCCCAAGAATATAATGAGGATGCAACGGTTTCCTCGAGTCACGAACCACGTTAGTGACTATTTGTGGAATCCAGAAAGAGTAGAGGAGGAGGATAATATAGCGCAAGAACTTATGAAACTCATACATGACGAGAATGCCACCTAAAAGGATCCCATCTGCAAAGTAACAATGCAAGAAAATATCAGACATTTAACAAGGTGCAAACAAAATAAAGCTGTGTTTATGAATAACCAATATAGAAGGTCTACAACCCAAAGACAGTGAAGCAAATACAACAATTATCTAGAGATAGGATAAGATGTTACACAGAAAGGTAATTTCATGCACCAATATTGGAGCAAGCGAAAACAAAAACTACTTCATAACTGACCACATCAATCACTACTCTTTATTACCCATCCCACGCTAACTCGGAGTACTATTTGTGGATGGATGAATTTACGGTGTTAACAATTATCTTTACATGTTGAAACAAGCCAACTGAAAATTCAGTTCAAACGAAGATTGGTAATGTTCCGTATTAGTTTTATAGTTATCCAATTTGCTATAGGTTCGGTTTCTATTTCTTGCCAGTTAAATATCCTCATGCTTTTTGTTCCATCGTTCAAATGCCAGCATAAAGTTTTAAACTAACTCCTAGATGCACAATTTAGCATACCTATTTCACATCTCTCCTTGTTCGACCGATAAGTAACAAGTATGTTCAAAATGTTTGATATTATTTAAAATTCGGTACAATGTTTTAAACTAATTCCTATATCACGCAATTCTCCATCTTTACTTTTCCATCTCTCTCTGTCAATCTGTCCCATGACTGAATCTCCCGGTTTTTTTATGTCAACGTTTCTCCACATACACTAATTTCTTAAGAGTTTTTTTCTATAGTTTCTTCTGCAATGGCTGCTTCAGTGCTTCAGTACAAGCATCCAGCATAATCAAGCTTGCACATGTCTCAAATTTTGGAAACTCTCAGAAAAGAGAACATAAATTTACAAGCTTAGCAAGCAGAAATGTCGTCCGAAGTCAAAACCCACAATGGATGTGTGAATCAACATTGTGAAACTCTAGTTACTTAATTCAAGACAGGGAAATTCAAATTTTGGCATATCGCAACCACTCTCACGTAATACTTCTGAAAATACTCATCATAATTAATCTAAATGTTTCTATAGATAATAATCAAGTGGTCCACAACACATACATGACCAAGCAACGCCTTTTGTTGTGAGCCTCAAACAGGCACTTGGGTTGACCACTCAGAAAGAACCAATTTCCCAAACCAGATAGGCCCACTAAACATTTGGGAACAATATTACATATATTACATAACAGGTAAAAGAGACTTACAGAAACGACTGTAAAGAGCTGAAAGCTCGCGCCTCATAGCTTCCCAATTCTCTCCATTATTCATAGAAGGCCTATTTGCCTTCCATATTGCAAGAAGGTACCGCATTTCAAATATCGAGAAGACCACAAACTTGAAAAATGCAGCAGTTGCAAAGGCATTAAAAAGGGATTCTGCAACCAGCCAAGCACCAGCTTAAACTTCATACAAGTTCTAACAATAGGAAATATTTTTATAATGAAGAGCAAACAAGGTAATCTCAAAGAGAAATAGGCAGATTGTAGATTGTCTTTAAGTATTGTTATTCCGAGAAACAACACCCAACAACTGAGTTAGCATAAGTAGAAGCAAAGAAGCACAAATTTTTATTAAGGCCTTAAGCTGCTTATCGAGAAACCCTCATGTATTGAACAGCTTAACATTCCAACTAAGCTGCAATACAAGCAGCCAAACAGTGATGGACAAATACAATAGCTGTTCTTGGCACATTAAATATTATGTAAATACCAGTCTTTGTTTGGCTTGAAGTCTCTAAACAAGAAAAGATGATCTCCACTACCATCTACTGTTTCTCACTTTCTCAGGGGAATATCATAAGTCAACAAACTATTGTCTGCAGGTGGAGATAATTAAACAAATTACAGACCCTATCACATAACCAGCTCCAGTAGGAGAATCTAATGTCAGTAGAACTACTTACCCAATTTTCTTTTTCTGCATTTTCCCCTACTACTTAAAGAAGGATGCCTCTTACTCTTGGAACTTCGACATCACCTTAGATAGTTTTCTAGAGTGCCCTGACAACATAAGTTTAAGATGTCCAACCCTTCATAATATACCCCCACATATTATAATCACCATCTGGATACTACATTGTACAGTGCCAGAAGCACGTCTGCAGTAGGGGACTATGGAAAACATGTTCAACTCTCATGATACAAGACATCCTTTGACATTTCATATCCAAAAAAGGATTGTCTCTGCACAACATTAGCCATCGCGGCATTAAATTATGTCCACAAATTTATGGGATATGCCACCACTATGATATGCTTAATCGCTCGATGGACCAGGAAAAATCATGACATACTTTTGTGACTTCATAAAAATATATATTTAAATTCAACCACAAAGTTACAACACATGTTTGTAGGGACTATAGTTGGACCTGTAAAGTTGCAGCACGAACAAGCAAAGATCAATATCCTGAGTTCTAGTTTCTCAGGTTGCAAATAAATAAATCAACTATATAGCTTTCTCAACTGAGGCATGTATAGCAATATATATGCATCCTAACAACAGTCTGAAATGCATAGGTACCAGCATGTTTTGACCCAAAAAGATTCTAAATGATTCAGACCATGGTCTTATTCATTCTGCAATGCATGGGAAATAAAATCCCAGTGGAAAAGCTACCGTCTCCTCAAGCGATGCCGACACTAGTAATTTTAAGTACCAGGGAGTTTTATTTCATAATTACTTTTACCTTGTCATTTTGTCTTTAGATGTCTAAATACTATATATTCCAGCACATGATGTCAGCACCATGAGTGTAACAAGAGCTGGCCCACCACATTATTCAGTTGCCTCCAACTGACTAAACTTTTTGTTAGATCCTCTCCTAGATTATAATAGTACTTCTTCTATCAATGATTCAACCATTCTTTGTGCGGATAGAGAGAAATTATTACATCGGATGCTAATGAAAGTTGCTTACATGTCCAAAGGTATACTCAAAAAGTCAAAGCTCGGTATAAGAATCAAGATTGGTGAAGAAACAATTTCTAAAAGAATAGGCTAGAATCCGCCAAAAAAAAGATTAGGAACAAGATCACCTATAGAAAGTGGGAACCATTACGCACATATAAACTGATTCATATGGGAACATACCAACTAGAATTCCAGCGGTAAGATGTAAGAGACAAAAGTAAGCATCCATTATAGCCTGATGCCCAATCATCAGAAGTGAAACTTTGGCAGCCCCCTGGAATTTAAGAAAGTAGTGCTTCATATAGCTTTATGAAATACAAAGCAGCAAAAGCCTTAACAATACAATTTGCAATAACAGCTCTTGTCATGAAGTATCAAGTACAAGAAAGGAAATCTTACCGACTGCGTATTACTGTGTTCCATTTGCCGGATTAACAATAGAACTTGGAGGAAAGAGATCTAGTGCACGAAAAAGTTAGGGAATCCACCAAAAGAATACAAATCTCATTTTACTTATGTCTAGTATTAGAAAAATATACTGGTAAAGGATACAAAGGTGACCATCAAAGTGTAGTTAACTGCTTTATTGTAGTAGACCTCAGTGTTGACTGAAGTCGCATTTAAAAACATGGGTGAGAAGCAATCTACATCATCATCCACTGAAGGGCTTTCCATCAGTCCTTCTAGATAATACTTATCTTGATCTCCATCTACAGAAAATTACGAGCGATATAAGTCAAAATGATAAAATTGTGTCCGGCAGAAATTAAGAGAAAACAATAGATGACATTTCTACAAAAGTGAAGCCACGAGTATTTCAAACATCATAATGCAGATGTCATGGTTTTTGCATGTTATAGTACAATGCACCACAGGAAGCAAAGTAGTCAGCATGAAACCAAATCTTGGAATGCACTCATGGTAACTGAAATATCAACTATGTAATCAGGTACAGCTTCTGCAACTTTTAGGACAACGCATTACTATTTTATCTGTGTCTTTCTGACAATGGCACACACACACAGAGCAAATAATTGAGGCATCATTTACATTGTAGGATTGGGCTCAGAATGTCCATTGTTTACTTTACATGCCCATGATTCATGGGCTATTCAAGTGCTTGAGGTAGGATGAATTATGCCACAACCCATTTGGATGGCCAAATTACAAAAGGAAACCCTCCAACAGTATCTTTCCCCTCACTATTTGAAACATCATAATCCTGGAATGCAGATGTCATGGTTTTTGCATGTTATATTACAATGCACCACAGGAAGCAAAGTAGTCAGCATGAAACCAAATCTTCGAATGCACTAATGGTAATTGAAAACTCAACTATGTAATCAGGTACAGCTTCTGCAACTTTTAGGTCAGAACGCATTACTATTTTATCTGTGTCTTTCTTACAATGGCTCGCACACAGATCAAACAATTGAGGCCTCATTTACATTGTTATCCAGCCCAATCTCACAATGGCCATTGTTCACTTTACCTGATACATACCCGTGACTCCAGGCCCGTGATAAATCACTATTTAAGTGCTTGAGGTGGGATGAATTATCCCACAACTCATCCAGATGGCCCAACTGCAAAAAGAAAACCTCTAATATAATCTTTCCCCTCAGCCCCCCCCCCCACCCCCACCCCCCGTTTTCTTCCCCCACCGCCACTCCCACCCCTGTGAGCACGTGTTCTTCCCCCCAGCTATATATAAACTATATATTATTTATATACACTAAATAATAATATGTATAAAAATGTACGTATATTATACATAAAACTGGGATGTAAAATATATTATAATTCAAAAACTCCAAGGGAGTTATCGATATTCGTGGCTTTGATTAATTTTATCCACATTGTAAACACATAACAATATTTATCATAGCATTTTGACAAACAAACTAAACAACATACAATCCCGAGTTTTTCTATCCCACATTTAGTCCCGAGTTATCCTACCACTCATTCCATCTGACAAAGTAAGCGGGGCGTGAGAGTTCATGCATATTCAGCACTGTTTTTTAGTGCATAATAGTCAAAATATAATCCTATGCTTCAATGAAACATATCAAGGAGCTTTCTCTCTGACAGCATAGAATTTTCATCTATACAATCAATCAATTTCTTGTGCAACCTCACTAGTATGTTCCCCATTAAGTGTTACATTAAATGATTTAGTCACTTATATGCATCTCTAGATGCAAACTGAATATAAATTACACAGCAACTGCCATCTCAATGAATCATGGAAAGCTTATTTACCAGGGTGCAGATGAAGAGAAACGACAAGAAATGTGTCATGCATTTGGTCTTGATTATAAAACCCATCATGTTGGGCTCAATCCCTAGAAAATATTGCCCATAAGATATGTCAAATCTAATGCAGTACTTTGTTATTTCTTATTATGTAATATAAGAATCGGATAGATCAACCCAGGGCAAGCTCATCAGCAGCTGGTAAGCTATGGATAAAGAGAACTTTCATATAGTTAAAAGATTAAAACAACAGGTCGAGCCTAGATATTCAGCCTGGCTCAAATCTGGAACATTCTACCCTAATTTAACTTTGTTTTGTTACTTGCAAGGCAACCAAAACTCATTCCTGAACTCCCTTCAAGTTTAGCATATAGCTCATAGTGCAAGATGATTCTATTTCTTTAAGGGCCCCAATGCTTTTAATAGGCAGTAAATAATCAAGTGTTAAGCATACAAACATGCTACCACTCACAAATATAACCATCGATATCTTCACCAAGTTAATAGTATACATGAAGATAGACAGAAAAGACATGATCATAAAGACATGACAACAACGTGCTAGAGAAAGTACTTCACACACTGTAAGATTTAGTACCATTTTTTCCGGAGGAAGCGCGAGAAATTTGAGCAGCAATTTCAATATTGCAATGTTTCTCCATTTCATAAATGGGAGCTGCAATAGAATAAAACCCAGCAACTTTAGAAACGGAGTACTATGAACTTGAACTGATAATGAAATAGAATAACTTTTAACAAAAAGTACAATGTTTCCGCTTCCAGATTTTTTCTCGGGGAGACTCCAGAAACACCTGGGATGAGAAAACTCCAAGCTGTAAAAGAAAGGAACAATGTCAAACAAGTTAGCATCGAATTGAAAAATCTTCAGATAAACTTTTGCAACCAGCACCCGTGTACAACATGGAACCACCTTAAAACTCCAGTTTTACAGAAAGCAATCGTGGCCTAAGCCATAACATTAGGGAATATACATCAAAAACCAAATCAGATGAGTACCTCTAAGAAACAGAATCATACTCGTTAAAGACAATCCTTGTTTATTAATGGGCAATTCAGTATGAGAAAAGATTCATCTCACTTTTTGATCCTCAATATTTGCATCAACTAGATAATCCATGCCTAACAATTGAAGTGTTTCGAGAGAACCTAACAGCAGCAAGTATGTAATCTGCACGTGCAAATTTATGCTCAATACCAGAATAAATTCATAGCCAGAGAGGTTAGTTCTACACTTGCACAGGCATCCCCATACATTAACACTTTGGATTTTCTATTCAACATTCACATTCATCTCCAGTACTGAGTATGGTGAGTTTGGGCAGAGGCACATGTTCATAATAACAGATTTTAGTGAATGTATTTGTGGCATTCGTCTTAAATTTAGAAAACCTGGGACTATCATGGGCATTACCGGATTTGAAAGAGCCTTAAACAATCTTGTTCCGCGAGAGTGGGCATGTGGTGTCCATCCAAGACTTGGCATAGGAGATAGGACAAGTATTTGGGATACGGGTTCCCCTAGGCAACAACGTAAATACATCCAGAAATATGTATACTTGACAAAACCAGTCATTGCTTTGAGTTTGATGTCATCAGATTTTCAGCTTTGTATTTGGTTACTTACACATATTAAACACAAGAGGTACAAACCGATGATGGACACTTCCCTTGGTTGTTTAATTTTAGTATTAGGTTTCAGGAAAGTCAATGCACGTGTTATTAATAGTTAAACATATCGGCTATTTGTGCTTATATCAAAATAGGAATTTCAAATATGTGATGTATCATTCTTTTCATTTTGAAGAATTCTACATTTAAGGTGTAATAGAAAATGTTTGAATTTATATTTTACTTTCCAAAAGAATTTCTTTTAATGGGCTGACATGTTGAGATGTCACTTAATAGTTAGCCTTAGTAATCAGATTGCAGCAGTTTCCATTATCCCGGTCCCGGAGATACCATCTAAGGATCTGAGTCCAATTGTCTTAAGTAAAAGCATGATTTTGCTCTCTACTGCTCAAGTTAAAACATTTCAAACTAAACATTCTTTTGATGTGGCCTTCAGTAAACCACACTTCGCATGCCTTTTCTCTTATGAATCCAGTATGATAATACTGTTTACTGTGCAGTCCAAAAACCTAGGGAGGAAACCCATAGGACTGCCATAGTTAAATATACAGTTGGCATGAAATTTCTATCATCATGAGCAATATAACCCAGCAAAGGCAGTAAAACTGGGAAGGTTTGTCATCCCAAAAGGTGGCATTGCCTCAATGATCCAACATTCTACAAATTACTGCAGTCTTGTATCAGGATTTATACATAACTGCACAACTGTAATGGCAGATTCTGGTAGCAATGCAAAACCAGTGCTAAGTAGGTGATGTTTAAAGAGAGATAAAATGAAGTAAAATTAAAGGGGAATTTCTATGCACAGCCTCAAGAACCTAATACCAAGCATGAAGCAGAAAACACTATTAGCTATAAGTTGCTAACTAATAGAGATTCTGGCTAATCCAACACTTCAAGAAAATATTGTTCCATATTATATTGAATCATCTTAATATCATCCATCACTACTACCACCACTCTATACCTTCCAAAGAAGGGAAAAGAGAGAGACATAATCAAAGAGGAGAAACAATAGCAGTCATGTACTGTTAAATTAAAGAAGCATACGAGGAATAATAGATCATTATGTTAACCAGTGGAAGGGTTAAAATATTTTGCCAGAGGAAGCAATGGTGATTACCAAGTGATATGGATTAGATAACAAGTAATCATCTTCCTGCCCAAACTCACCCTCTTTTCCACTGCAGAAATATCCAAAGATAGCATTAGCATAGAGGTGGATCTGAGTTGAGAACAAGAATTTCCACTAACCCAAACAAAATAGATAAACATCCAATTTAGGATTGATTTCATTGGTGAAACTTCAAGGAAGTATCTGACCATCTTCTCTTTCTTAAACTAATTCAGTAAATCTAAAGGGCTGAAAAAAAGAAGTAGATTCTGATACTTGTATAAACTTTTGCCATACAAGTCAAAACTAAAATTATCTCCAGCCCATTCTAGATCTTTCCACAAAATTTGTAACCTTAATAGGGAATAATTGAAGTTCACAACATAAGAAAGAAAATGCCACTATACATGTAACATAAAATATAAGCATTTGGATGAGTTTGTAGGAACGAAGAACTGTAAATATTGAAATATAAGTTCATAGAGATATTTATCTCCCAAATGCACAATTTTGCAGAGACCACCAAGCAATTATAAATCATAATTTGCAGTTTCCAACATATAAGATGAGACCTGCAGACAATAGTAAGTAGAAAGTAAAATTACATAGCTTACATAAAGAGAGTGATAGCAATAGAGAGGAAACTACCTGTTAGCTACCATCCTTAGTTGTCTGAAAGGCCATATATACACACCCTCTACCCTGATTTGAGCACCACGAACATCATGCTCATTGTCGAACACATCATGGAAAATTATAATCCCCTATTTTATTGCATCATGAAGGTTGACAATTACAACAAGAAAGAAGGAAAATGTGATGGGAAAAAACAGCATTTCAAAAAGCAAAGAAATTACATGAGCTCATGATGCCAAAATTATTAGCCAAGTTGACATTCTATTATAATCTGACCAATCTTGAACACCACCATGCAATGCTTGTGCAAACAGAAATAATGAAACATAAAGTATAGCATTGAATCACCCATTGCCACGATATGAACATAACTCAGCTTCAAAGTTTGTTCTCATGATTCTGAGAAACTAAGAACTGCATGGCGTTATACAGTAGGGCGTGGAGATGAAAAACAGTTAAATTAGTATCTACTTGGAAAATAGATGCAGAGGCAGCCTTTCTGAAACATTTGCTGAGGCAAAATGATGAAAATTATGGTAGCTTCCGGCAGTCCCTATTACTGCCTATTCATATGGAGCAAGCATTCATAATAAAACTTAAGAGCAGTGCTTATCAAGTATCAACATGCGCGGGACGTGCGAAGCATGCATAAGAATGTGCAATCATGTATTTGCATGTCTATGATCTAAATGGATACTGATTGCGAAAAATGTAACTCTACTATACTTAGCAAAGATGCCATTACACAGACTAAGGCGGAGTCTCAATCAGCAAACCAATGCAGACAACAACCGAGGAAACTCTTCATCAGAACTTTCCCAAAGCATTAATGACTGGCAAACAGTTCATATATACACATATATGCATGTAAGTATTTTTGCAGCATTTCATTGTGACATATCCATATTTCACAATTGATTAGTATCTATCTATTTGATAAAAGATGGGACGCTTAGGATTTTCTGGTGTAATTTCTCTCCTTTTTCCATGGTCCACGAACAATGTCTTCTAATCCAACAATTTTGAAGATTACTTATTCAATGAGTGGTCACGTTATCAAAATTACCAGAGTCATTAAGTGGAATCAATTAGCAAACAGGCATCTAGAAACAAGAAGATAACTCAATTTCATGACAGCTCTCCATACATCAAGTTAAAGAATGAGCACACTACCTGAACATAGTGTACACCAGTTATTTTTGTTGGTGTGCTGATCAACTCTAGTATGGAATTTCCATTGGAATTCCTAAAATCAGGAAACTTGGAAGAGCTATTTGCCAACTCCAGAAACTTCCAATTCCCTGCGTCATACAAATTTACAAATTAATTTAATCAACAACATCAAATGAATGAAATAATGCCTGGAAACAACAAAAAATGACATAGTTAGCTGAGAACATTCCCATGTAACAGTATCAGCAGGATATCAAAGCAGCAAATTATAACAAAATGAAGTTTGTAGTGCTCAATATCATCACCAGTAACTTAAGTAACTCTATGTCAGGGAATGTCTAGATCAACAGTGATGAGAATCAAACATACACTCACACAATCGCATTTGACTTTCATAAAATTAGTGGATCCTACTTACAACCTCCTGAATGCACAGCCTACTTATAAATATTGCTACTCATGGAATTCCACTTAAGACTAAAGTGAGCTAATTTTATATTATTTACAAGATTGTACAATCAGCTCTAACACAATGCACTTTATGCTTTTGCAAGAATTTTACACCAAAAATATTAAAGATGAAGCCTACTTTTAGTCACAATACTAGTTGTGCAATTCCACAAACCACTAAATATCCCTTCAAGCAAGGGAGAGCACAAGAATTAGTTATGCAAGCCATCTAAATTGAGCATAAAAGAAACATTTATGGACCAGGAAAACTCAAACAACATAACCGCTGATTGGCAAGAAAATGTTTTTCTTTTCTTTTATTTATAATCATAACATCTCCTTGTAACCCCTAGAACAAGCAGTTACACATTCACAGGTACTTCATAGTTTTAGTGTAAACCCGTATCATCTGCACTCTCATACTCAAGCCAAACTAAACCACCAACACCAACACCCCCCGGGCAGGTCCGCCTGGAGATAACTCACTGTCTCTGGAAATAATGATTCCAAAGTTCTTGCCCATTGCCAATCAATGCATCCCACGTGAACAACCTCCCCAACACCATGTACTTCTCCTATCATCTCCAACAACAAACCCCAGTAATTAATAACCATGACCACCTAGATGTACTACAGGAAAAGCTGAAACTGTTTTCTTATCCGGTAGTATATTTCATAAGATTCTTAGGTATATTGGTAACTCCACCATAAAGCTTGTGCAGGACAATCTAAACAGTATGTATTTATCAAGGTCCATTCAATCAGTAAACTCCATAAGGGAGTGTCTTCCACCACATCCTATATTCCTGGGTACCCATGAACTAGATTCAAGCAAACTAGAACCTCAGATATACAGGATACAGGGTCCCCTATCAGGGTGATATCTCCTCGACCATTCTTGCTCCAAACTGAAAGCTAAGATTCGGATAAAGCTACATGGAGCCGGTGAGTCATAGGGGTAAACTGGAGCACGGTGGTGGACTGAAATAGGACTCCCCCTTGGATTACCTTAGTGGTCCGGAGGCTCTAGTCTTATACAAATAAAATAAGAAGCTGATTTAATTGCAAAGGCACCATGAGCCATTTATATAATCAGAAGAAAGAGTATGTCACCAGCAATTCTTGTTACTATAATTACATATCGTGGTTTAACTAATCAGTTGAAATGAGACCAGTAACCGAGAAATAGATGTGAAGTGAAGTAGCAGAACTGGGGTCTTCTTCGGTTATTAATCATGATTTTTTCTCCTTGTTAATGTTAGTTTTAATAATAGTGGATACATGAGTTTGACTTGGTAATTTCCTTTTGGGTTTTGATCCAAACAACTGCATATATAAACATATAGATCTACTTAATGTTTATATGCTATTGTACATAATACTTATCTGATGTGCCAAGTGCTGAGAGGCCAGGGCCCTTCCTCCCACCCCAGCGAATTCATCCATGGTTAATGATGACAATAACCTTAGTGATGCAAACAACTCCAACCATGCAAATCATAGAAAGACAAAAAGCCCAAAGTGCAGCTATCTGCCTAATCTCTCCATAAACACTGAGTTCTGTGATACAACAGTGATGGCGGCCACAACGATTGAGCCTCATCCACTGATCTACGTTAGCAAGATTAACAGCTCTATTGACCTTGGTGATAACAGAACAGCTGAAATTGATCTCTCATCGGGTGATATTATGTCTGTAGAGATTCATAGACATCCATTAAGCTGATGACGCTCAAAATGGATGTAAAATGGCCAACTTAGAAAATACCCTTCAAAAATTGCCTGGTCCCCAACCTTCTCCCTAACCCATTCATAAAATGAGTTCAGTGATACACAATAGAGTCCGTCCACGGTCTGCCAATCAACAAAGGACCTATCTTCATCATTTGATCCACCTTTGACATAATCCTTCCAGCTTTAACAGTATGAGACAATATTAATCGACAGATCGAAATTTTCATCCTTTCTGCAAATTACTGAGCCTACATATTTGAATAGGTATAGGCCTAAACCTATTAATTATCATAATTCATAAGAGACCTATTTTTATTCACATTGGTAGTTGGGCCCCATATCATTTAGAGCAGTTATGATCTATCCTCTCATACAAAAATTACAAGCTGATTAAACTCATATAGCCATCATCTTTACAAGCTCAAAAAAGTTCAACAGAACAGAATCCCACAACTCATGGGCAGGACATCATATGTATGGTTCACCAATCTACAAAACCTTCCTGCTCTACTCTTGAGAGATTCTGTCTTGTGGCGAATATCCTAATGCTATATCTGCGCCATCCCACATTATGTACCAGCATACATTGTAATATTTCAAAAGTAGAACTCTACACCTTACAATCATTTTAAGCAAACATGTTAAAACACAAGACAATTGGAATGCAAAAGGTATTTCCAACAATTTTGACATTGCAGATTTCCATAGTCATACTTAGCTGGCAAGACAATAATCAAAAGATCCATCAAGAAAGGGGGAAAAAGTCCTTTTCTGCATGGCAGGTTTTGGAAACGAAATCATTCAATAGTAGTGGCACAATCTACAAACAATCATGATATTTTAACTTGTTGCAGTATCAGCACATCAATGATATTGCATTAACGAATGCCATAATCCAAAAAACAAATGTGTATATATTCAACATAAATTATTCATGCAGATGAACAGCAGTTAAATAGTTGCACATATAGACAACTCGCAAACCTCTATATGTCCCTGTTATATTCCAAGAAGAAAATGGACCCAATTCATGCTCTTCCTTCCCTAAAGGAAGCCACTGCAAGAATGAAAAAGGTCAAAAGATTAGAAGTAACCAAAGGAAAATTCAGCAAGAGGAAGGAAAAAGAGAGAGGGATCTCATTCATGAATGGGCATCCATTACTTAATTTTGATAATGGTTTATAGCGATTACATGAGAGGTGCTTTTCTTCTTATCCACTACCAAAGAAATTATTCTATGGCTGAGAACATGCATCTGAAAAACCTTGAAGGAAGAGACAGCAGAAAAACACACAAAGAGAAATATACACACACAAAGAGAAGAGTGAGATAATTTGAGTCATTAAAGCCGACTTCACTATGAAACAGAAGACATTTTGCCAGAGTGAAGTACAAGGGTTAACATATTGGGGATAGCATGTATGTTATATTTTGGGTATTATCTTATATATGTGTCCAATGATTCCAGATGGAAGCCGAACAGATCTGTGCTCTTTTTTTAGTTAAAGCCAAAATATCTATACCTTCACTTATTCTTAAATTCATATTAGATTGAGGCAAGTGACATAAATCAGTATCATAGATACTTTTAGTGGCCTGTGGAGTTTTAGGGATACAAGGCAATCCCAACCAAATGCCTCTGGGACCTAGAGATATTGAAGAAGAAACCCTGGACGGTAATTTGTCTCCTGTTCCACATTAAGAACAGTTAAATATTCTCAAGTGTGTTGGTACCTAGAGAGCGATGCTTCTACCAAGTCCCCGTACAGTTAGATATTCTCAAGTGTGTGTCTGTCCTCTAAATTGAAATACATATATATTATCTGTTACTTCTCACTAGCTCATTGAACATACTGGCTTCATTTGATTTTATATAACCTGCAGGCACAATTATATGTTTGTTACAAAATTCATTTATCAAATTTTTGCTACAGAAATTTTCTGATTCAAAATTCAAACTATTGCGGCTAATTCTATTTAGGGTCATTTGAACAAGTGAATATAAATGAATCTATTTTATTGAAATGCGTACCTATCTTGAAATTAACAAGGTGGTCATATAGTATTTATAAAGCCCTTTTGGTGATTAAAATAGCAAATATCAAGTTTTGCGGGTCACGGAGCTTCCAGAAACACACTGTGATGACGTGTAGTTCTTCATATCAATCCTCCATCATGCTTCATTGTTATCATTTAATGCATGCCTGCCGACAAAACATCAAATATCACACTAATATTTCACTTTCTCTATGACTACCCTCCGAACCTTATATAACCTAAATTAGTTTCCATATCTTAATAAATACACCTAAAGTTCAACAGTAACCAAAAAGGCGAGCAATCTTGAAATGACGTAGTAATATCAGATTACGACATCCTGCATAATGACCACGTACAGATCCTGATAAACCAATTATCAGCCGCCGCTAAAGGACAACACAATTGTAACTAGATTACATAGTATCAATAACGCCAAACATCAATTCGACAGTGAAACGACAAAAGTCATTCATCAATCATTAGTCATTACGATAGCGACAGTTTTTCAAATCTTTAAAAATTTACAGAACTACAAAAATGTTTCAGAATCATGAAATATGAACCAAAATTGCAACACTTAACTTTCAGCGAACCAGTAATAACAGCACAATCAGTGTCATGCAAATATATTGACCTTTTTACACTTCTAAGATAAACAGAAAGGATGTAATTCCACAATACATTAAGCAAGTAAAGCATTAACAACACTCAAAGACTACATTTCCTTAATCAAGGCTCCAAAACATAAATAAAATCACATCTCTATGGCTAGCCCACAATCAAACTAATCACAGACAGAAATACACCATAACCATTGGAAATACAGAATTCAGACAACTCAGATGTAATTCAGTCAAGAAGTAACTATAAAGAAAAAACACTAACCTCATCACCCCAAGACCGAGGTCTCTGCCTCAAGGGTCTTAAACCATTAACAGGCCATATCACCGCGAAAATGAACCACAACCCAGTTAGAAACCGAAACAAAATGCTCGAAAAATCTAAACTTTTCATCGGACCCATTTTCAAGCTCAACTCAAATTCCCCTTCTTCAAGTGATCCTCGAGATTTCCGCTCAAAAAGATGAAGCCAATCATACTACGCAAAGGAAAGTAAAGCTTAGAAATCGTATCCTTTCTAGACAAATGACTGGCGGGTTTTTTGCTTAAAGTGTAGGCAAACAATTTCAGCTAACAAACTCAACCAGAAACGACGAAATGCACCGATCAATATACACCATAAAAGCGAGAGCTTAACAACCCAAAAATCCGTAATTTGGTACCCAACAAAAGAAGGAAAAAATTGTTTCTTTCTGGGTTCCAAACAATTGCGGCTTCGCTGGTCAATTCTTGCACCAGAAACTACATATTTAATTATTTCTTTATTCAACAGACGGCTACGCACAAGCCCTTTCTCTGAATTCTTTTCTGAAATTCGCAAGCTCCTACACGGGCTATTCGTTGGAGGTATTTCTTTCCTTTGTTGGGTAAAGCAGAAGTCAAGAGGAGAAATAAATGAGACTACTTGGTGTGGAGGAAATTATAACGTTACGGACTGGGAGAGATGATGAGTAACACAGTCCAATAAAAAGATGGGGAAAATTAATCTTCGACTATAGTCAAGGTAATAGAAGGCTTAGATGGACCCGTGATGGATAACAAAAGCTGGTGTCTGTGACCTTATCATCATGCAGTCAAAATGAAGATGTTCATATAAGTTCATTGTTCTTCCATGGTCATCTTTTTACGTATTTGTCTTAGAACTCCATTTTTACCAACTAAAAATATGTAATCTTTTAAAATTTGAGAAAAGAAATAATTACCAATTTATATTTAATGAGAATGTTCATTTATTATTATGTCTAAAATGTAAAGAAATGTTGATTACTTGATCTTACATATCCCAAGATTATAAAGTTTGATGATGGATGAAAAACTAACTGGGAAAATACAAGTAATTTTTGTGATATCGTAAATGGACAAATTATTTTTATATAAAAAAAATAGTAATTTATCTCTGAATTTTTTAAAATGCAGTAATTCATTCCCTATATTTTCTAAAATGAATCAATTTACCTCATTTTAATTGCTATTTTTTTATTATAAAATGGTAATTTGTCCATTTACAATATTACAGTAAGTAAATTGTATTAAGTGGAATACTAATAAAAAAGGTTGTAAAATGCAAAATCAGATATTCTATTTTTAGGAAAAATAATTTATGGGAATATGATCAAATCTAATCAGCATCCCTATTTGTTTCTGAAGGAGAGAAAATTGATAGAAAGGTCAAGAATTATACATAAGTTATCATTTTGAGTATGTGTTCATGAAAACCAACATCATGTAGGTGCACAATTTTATACAAGTTTTTTCTTGCTATAAAAATTATTCTTTTGTCATGCAAAATATTATATATAAAATATTGGGTAATTGTTAGTTTAGATTTATTTGATTTTATTTTTGTATAATGGTTAAATTTTCATCAACTTTTTAAATTATATGGATTAGATTGAAAATGAGTATATAAGTAGGTTGTCAGTGTAAAGATGAAAGTTGTAGTTCTAAAATATTTGATATTTTTTGCCCTTTTTTCTCTCATGTTAAATAGATATTCAAAGTTGAAGCATCTATTTTTCAAAATCTTGTTTAGTGAATAATTGGGTTTAATGCAATTTACCTTCTTGTGATATTTTAAATAAGCAAATAACCCTTCTACGAAAAAAAAAATAACAGTTTACTTTCTTAGACAAGAAGGTAAATTGCTTCATTTTGAAAAATATGAGGAGATAAATTGTTGTATTTTTTAAAAAGTACAGGAAGGTTTTAAGAAGGTACGTAGCTCTATTTTGGAAATACATGGGGATAAATTGTTGTATTTTAAAAAGACATGAAGGTAAATTGCTATTTTTTTTCATAGAATGATAAGTTGTTCATTTACAATATCACAAGAGAGTTGTTTGCATTTTTCTCATTAATTGTTTGATGTTGTCTTTTTATTATAATTCTTTGGTTATCATTTATAATATGCTATTGGGGGTTGGGTTTACATTTCTTAGTTTGGAGCGGTTCAGGCTTGGGCTTCTATCGGAATCTAGCTCGTATATCTTTTCAGATAAAACAAATTAAGAATTATCATAAATTTTCTACACGACGCCGTGGTTGTGCCAAGGCTCAATCATGTAATAACATGATTATACAAAAGGTTGTCTTCATCCATTAGTACCAACTGACGTATTTGTAAAGTCAGTGTTAAATTCACATGTCTATGATCACATTCCACCAGTTGTGACTAGTGGATCCACCAGTTGTGACTAGTGGACCAATTCATTACTGAACTAATGTGTTTATCTAGTCGTCATCGTATCTCAAAAGTCTTGTCCAATCAGACTCAGCTGTTCAGGAATTATATAGCCCTCCTTCCTTAAGCATCTCATTCATTCCGATCTGCGGATAGTTATGATGACACTTGTGTTTTAACTGGATGCATCAGCTCTTCAGGAGATGTTCTCAACTTAATAAGATGGTATTGAAGATAGCTTCAAGCAAAGGGCTCATTTTCATTGACGTGTTGCAGGTCCCAAATATCCAAGAAGAATTTGGATCATTAATCGTTAATAATTTGAATTTGATAAATATAAACTCTCTAAGAATGACAAATTTATTAGAAAGGGTTACTTAGTGAATGGGTTGTTCGAATGAAGTTGCATGTACTTCATAATTATGAAAATAATAAAATTACTACTTCTATTTACTTGACTATGATGAATAAGAGATAAGTACCAATTATTTTAACGATATAATTTATTTTGACACCTAAATTTTGCCATTCATGTCATTTTAGTTACCACGAGTAAAGGCAAATGATTCAATGAATATCTGAGTTTCACAATTAACATCACTTTAGTAGGTACTCGAATGAATATCTGAGTTTTACCATTAACATCACTTTAGTAGGAATGATTTTATGAATATATGAGTTTTACCATTAACATCACTTTGATAGGAACTCGAATGATTCAATGAATATCCGAGTTTTACCATTAACATCATTTTGGTAGGAACTCGAATGATTTTATGAATATCTGAGTTTCACCATTAATATCACTTTGGTAGGAATTCTGCCAAAGGGTATGGAAGGAAGTCCTGCTCCTGAAGCGTGGTATTTCGTTCAACATTGACATCATGACAGAAGAGCTCCCTCAGTTTTGAAGCTATTTTCAACATACTTTCACACTCCATTTGAATATATATAATCTTAACATCATTTTCCACCGTAATCTTATTTTTTTATTCAAGTTTCTCATTAATTTTTAGTAGAAAACTCTTACGAACTTAAGTATCAAAGTTTTAACTTCTGTTTTGCAGATTAGTCCCTTGTTAAAATTAGAATTTTCTCTAAAGATCCTTTCGTCCTTATAGTGCAATATGCATTGAGATAAAAAATAAATTTGGTATGTACTCTTTAATTAACTTTATTTATTAATTAGCTGACCAACACGTTATGCTTCGTGGTGTAAACACTTGTAGACTAAAGTTTTTAATATTCAACTAAAGCAAAAATTACAATTTTAGTCATATATTTAGGGGTGCATTTTAGTTCTATACTAATTGAATTTCATAATTAGTTTTATAACTTTAACATTTTAGCAATTTTAGTATATTTTTTTGGTCAATTTGACTAAATAATTACATGTGACTTGCACATGACTTAAATATATTGCATTAGTCATATAAATCAATTCATACTGGACCAGTAATATCAACCTCTTAAGTTACAGACTAAAATATCAACTCTCCCTAAGTTATAGGATTAAAATTGCAATTTAATTTGGTCACGTGTAAGTCACATCTATTTTGGATTAAATTAAACAAAAAAGAAGTAAAATTATCAAAATATTAAAGTTATATGATTAAATTGAGATTATTGATTCGCGTAAGATAATAACTGCGGCCTCCCATAAGTTAAAAAACTAAAATTACATTTTTTTCCTTCAAGTAATTTTAATTTTGACAACAGTAAATCAATAATATTCGCTTTTCTTTTCCCGATTGCCAAAATATTTACCACAATTTTTTAATTGTAACAAATAATTTAAACATCGCTCGCAAAAATCAAATACTAATAGTCACTGCACATCTGTAATTAACGAATATCTGCTATAATTTTTTATTTTTAACAATGATAATTAACCATAATAAAAAACTATATTTCTTACCGTGTAAACATTTTTTTGGGCTATAAATTTTCTTAATTATTCTTTTCTTATCATAAGGGTGACCTTTTCGTAGAATTTTTAACTAAATAATCAGAGATTTCATTAAAAGAAAATAACCCATTATCAAATTTATATTACCTGAAATGACATTCAGTTTCTTAACATTTATTACTGTTGGATTAATTTTGAAGAAAGTAAAATGTACAAGTTTATTACGCTTTGACCCATTTCACTTTCTCTTACACCTTTAATAAGATTCAAGTCCAAAGACATTAACATGACTGCAATAACATAGCTCATTAGTTTCATCATTAATTTATGATAAAAAGAGTAGACATTTTCTATCAAAATGAAAATAAAGACAACGACTTTGTCTTAAGGCCATCTTATCTCCTAGGAAAAATATGTTTTAGATGAAGAAAAAGGTTGGCTTCAAAACATATGTCCGATGATTTTTCTTTTTGAAAATTAATATCAGGAAAAAGAGTTATACTTTTTTTTTTAAGGTCAATTACAATTTACAGCCATATATATCCCATGAGATTTGGTATATATAATTATAAATATTTTCTCATTATTTTGAAAATTAAAAATATTCATTATATCTTTTTCTAAATTATATTTCTGCACCAATATGCCTTTTGGATTATTTATTTTGTCCACCCTTAAATTCTTTTATATTTCTCCAAACCTTTTCATTTCCTTCAAAAAAATTCAACAAGGCTAAAGTAATAGTATTTACCTCACCGTTTAGAGGTTTGATGTAATTATGGTATATGCGAATAATACTCTTAGTCTCATAGGATAGGGGGTTTCATATTTTTATAGTCCTCTATTTTATGAAAATTTAAAATGGTCCCAAATTAGAAAAATTGGACACATTTAGTTCTCTACTTTATGAAAATTTCAAAACAGTTCTAAAACTGAAAAATTTGACATATTTAGTCCCATGTCCAAGTTTTCGTAAAAAAAAAAAAAAAAAAAAGAAAGAAAGAAAGACATCTAGTACACTTTCAATGCATTATGTGAGCAACTAAGCTAATGGACATGTGCGTTGCACATATCCTTATCGTCTTATTTTTTTTGTGACAAGAACTTGGACATAAGACTAAACGTCTCGAGCTTTCTCAATTTTGGGACCATTTTAAAATTCCGTAAAGTAGAGAGCTAGATTTGTCAAGTTTTCCTAATTTTTGGATTATTTTAAAATAAAGTAGAAGACTAAAAGTATTGAAACCTCTATCCCATGTCATAAAACTATAATGTTCCCCTATATTGTAGATTTGGTCTAATAATATTTTTATAGACTAATACGTCCTAAAGTATTTATAATTTTTCAAACCCGAGACATTACTATAATTTACCTTTAAATCTTTTTTACTTTTAAACTTACTTTGTGAAGAATATAATCTCCTCATTAATACACCACTTCAGACATCTCACGTACTGCATCTCACCAAATGTCAATACAACATACAACGCTTCAGCTTTCAAACATAAAATTTAGTGTGTTCAAAGTAAAATCCAAGACCAAAGCATGCAATAAATTTCCACCATAACTCACATTCCAGCAGCCTAATCTCATTTCACATCCTTTTCCATCACTATATATAGAGAGTGATCGATGTGCATTCACATATCACTCACTACCTCCAAACATTCAAACCCTTCATCTCCTCCTTTTTTCCTCCCTCGAGTCTTTCAAATTTGCATTCATATCTACTTAATCCAACTGCTCCAAAACCTTTCTTTGTTGTGGGAATGGCTGTTTGTCCTTCTGCAACGGGCCTGGTGTTTGTGGTTTTCATGGGGGTTTTGTGCTCTTCTCATGCTCATACGTTTTACGTTGGCGGGCACGATGGTTGGACGCTTAAGCCCTCGGAGAAGTACAGCCACTGGGCTGAAAGATACCGCTTTCAAACCGAGGATGAGCTCTGTACGTTCCTTCCTTTCTCTTATTATGGATTTTTTGAGGGTTTAATGCAATTTAATCCGCTCATGTGATACGTGGAATGAGTAAAAAACCACTTACAAAAAAGAACTAGCAACTTGTTATTAATAGAGGGTAATTTGCTTTTGTTTTATTATAGGCGTTTATTTTTCTTATTATAGGGGTAAAATTGTATTTTTTTCCTTTTTCTTTTCGTTTTTTTTTTTTTAATGCTAACACCCAAGTTTGAATACCAATTCTTCCATAAAAATCTGGAGTCCAAATCGTAGGGCTGTCACCCAGACTCCTGTGTGTCTGTGCCTGTGAGCAAGCAAGTGTATCCATGGCCCAGGACATTTCATCATATACCAATGAATGAACGAATTTCTTGTGTGTATAAACATTATTGCTATTGAATTTGTCTGAAAGCAGCCACTAAATGCAACAGAGGTATGTTTGGCATGTGACAGCACATTTTTCTTGTGAAATTAGCTTTTTTCATAACAAAAATTGGACCAAATGTAGTACTTTGTAAATTATTGTCCTAAATTGAAATAAAAGTTGATCAAAACTAAAGTGTGACCCAGTAAAAATTATTGGACGAAAAATGCAGGTCTGATCCTTCTCTCCCTCTCCGTGTCTCTCTCTTTAATGTTTAGAGGGTTTTTTTAGAAGAAAATATATCTTGTGTTTCACATGGTGATAAAATGCTACAAACCCTTTGAAAGCATGCCATTAATGTTTAGAATTCACATTTGTTTGTTTTTGCAGTTTTCAGATACAAGAAAGGTCAGGATTCAGTTCTTGTTGTAAGCAAAGATGACTATTCCAAATGTAACAAGGATAACCCTATCAAGAATCTCAAGGATGGTGACTCGAAATTCAAGTTTGAAAATTCAGGGCCTTTCTTCTTCATAAGTGGCCATGATCAGAACTGTGAGAAGGGACAGAAGTTCATCATTGTAGTCCTCTCTCATCATCATCACGGCGGACCAGTAAGTGCTCCATCTCTGCCACCACAAGCTCCTATTCAACCACCGTCTTCCTCCCCTGCCACAGTGAAACCTGTGCCGCCTGTGAAACCACCCAATAAAGCTCCAGCGCCAGCTCCATCTGCTCATCAAACGCCAACCCCATTACTGGAGCCAGAAGCTCCTACACACGCGCCCCCACCCTCCCATTCTGCATCCCCATCTCCAGCCGCGGAAACCCCATCACGCTCCTTCCAACCACGTTCTCATTCTCCATCCCCTTCTCCGGAGGCTAAAACCCCAACCCATGTGCCGCCCGTCGAGTCACCCTCTCATTCACTCCCCCCATCTCCAGCAGCTGAATCTCCGTCAGACCATGTTGGACCACATTCTCATTCTCCGTCCACTTCGCCGGTGGCCAAAAACCCATCAGACGGGCCACCTGTTGGACCACCCTATGATCATTCTCCATCGCCATCTTCGCACAAGGAAGCTCCTGCATCATCTCCGATCCCTGGTCATCATTCACCGTCCCCATCGTCTCAATCCCCAGAGAACAATTATAGTGCACCTCAGCCGGACTTTGAGCATCACCACATTGCTCCGCCGCCATATGCAAACGCACCAGTGTTTCCACCAAACCATGCTCCAGCACCTGCACCTTCAGATGCGGCAGATATCGGTGGTTCATTTGTTCTGCTCGTGGCGTTTACTTTTGTGGTGACCATGGTTTCTGCTGGCTTTCTTTGAGCTTTCTGCTCTGTTTTCAGTTATTTTAATGTTTTTCGTGCTGCATTTGTTTGGAATTCCCAATTCGGGTTCTTGCATTTCTTTTGTCGTTCTTTTTCTTTTTAATATTTGCAACTCTTGAATGACATGAGTTTCTTTATCTTTTATATTTGCAACTCTTAAATGACATGAGTTGAATTGTTATGGATTTGGTGGATAAGGAGTTTATCTTTGATCTTTGCCCACAAAGTTCAACCTATAACTAAGGGTTGGTTATATTTAAACCACCTCTAAAAATGTGAAATTATTTATTTTTAAATTTTTTTGAAAATTATGCTTTTACCTTTCTGAAAAATTCTTCATTTATACTTGACGATAGCAAAAATATTATAAAATTTCAATTTTATCCCTTATTTAATATTTTCAGTGGATCTTTGCCCACAAAGTCCAACCTACATATAATTAAGTGTTAGTTACATTTAAACCACCTAAAAATGTAAAATTATACTTATTTTAAAATAAAATTTTAAATTATAATTTAATGTCCTCTGAAAATTATCTATTTAGTTGACTTCCACATTTGGAAGGGAAAGAATTGGACTCTTCCAACAGAAGGGAGAAGCTGATTTTGTGCTTTGGAAAGCACAAAATTGGCCTCACCTTTAGAAGGTGTTGAGATTAACTTGGTTCTTGATTGTGGTTTTCTCACTTGGCATGATTTGATCATACCTTGTGACAGGAAGCTTGATTAATGGAGATGATTAGAACGTATTTAGACACGTCTACTCGCATCTAGGCACATCTCCATGCATCTAGACACTCTTCTATCATTCCATTGATTGTAGATTTATGTCCATGATTGTGGTTTCCTCACTCAGTATGATTTGATCATACCTTGTGAGAGGGAGCTTGACTAATAGAGATGATTAAAATGTATCTAGATACATTTTTATCATTCCATTAATTGTATGTGTATATCAAAACCACATAGCACTCTCCTTACTCTTGGACTCTCTCCACTTGGCCACCACCCTGTCTCTATCCCTTGCTTTGTTCTTCTTGATCTAGGATGAATTGAAGAACAAAGCTAAATTGAAAAGATATATTATTCTCATAGTATAATTCTTTCAATCTCTAATCTTCCTTGGACTTGATTTCTTCTAGCAAAAAGATCTAAGCTCCTCCAAAGATGGTGTGGATATGCTTAGAGGATCCATACATTGAGATCTAGAAGGTGAAGGTGTTTGAAACACAAAGAGGAACAAAGCTAATAGCGGGCAACGAAGAAAAACTACAAAGGTAAATGTTACATTTATGTTTAATATATCTCCACTTTATATTTTCTCTATATGTGTGTCCATATGTTAGAATCTCGTGTCTGCATATTCCATCCAATGTTGGGAAAAGATCAAAGCTAAGTCCTTTGATATGGTTTTAATGCGTTAAAAGATTTTACTTTTCACGTGTTTGCCGTGTTCCCTGGCTGATCTACTATGTTCAGAACCAAGGCCCGTGCTTCTAGAAGTAGCTTTAGTGGGATCATTAATGGCAGACCGTTATTTGACAAACCTTATTAATTCGTCAAAAGATACTCATGAAAGAACCAATGGAAAATCGCACAAATTCCAAGAAAAAGAGGAGTATGGAGAAAAATAAGGAGAAGAAAGGGATAAACACTTATGAGAATGATAAAACATGAAAGAGAAATGCAAGAGCTCTAGAATCTTTTCTTTCTCCAAATTGTGGGGGGAACAAGGGAAAGGAAAGGATGAAGTTGCAATAAGGAAGACTTAACAAGAACTACTTTGACCACGTTGTAGTCAGGTAACTGTCTCCCACTGGGGCTATTAATGAAACAACATTTTCCCCCAAGGGTAATTACACGTGACCACAACCCAACTTGCCTGAAAAGTCGTGCCCACGCACCGAAGGCATCATGATAGGCTCGGACTAGCCATCAACTCACACTGACAAGAGTGTGGATTCCAAGAAAGGTCATCTCACTTTTTTGCTGGAAAGGGCAAGGAAGGCCTTGTGAGACGGATTTCTTTTCTCTGTCCTCAAAGTGGAGGAGATTGAATGATACAAAAAAAAAATGCACTCAGCCAATGAAGAGGCCTAATCTAGAGAAACCCACAGGAGAAGTTACTGAAGGCACTACACCCAAGAGAAGAAGCCTCCAAAAGATCTTCAAGCTAGGAGCCTGCAAATACATTAAGGAGTTATTGGCCACACCAAAACCCGTTGTCCGTAAGAAGACAGGGCTTCAAGCCAGCCTAGCTGGCAAGTTGGTTACTTCCACAAATGCCAGGTTGAAAAGATTGTCAATGTATCTCAACAACTCTCTAGGGATTTGGAGCTTATATCCTACGCTTATTGAACAACCACTTCCAGAGCTTTCACGATAACCACCTTCTCGAGTCCTAAGAGGTTGCTGCTTTAGCCGACGGGGACTATGACTATAAAATCAAGGCCTTCCCCCTTGATTAAGGTAGCACAATTTTTTCACAAGTCTTCACACAAGAACACTTTATCAAGATTATTCTCTTGTTATTTTTTATCACTTACTGCTATGTTATCTTGCTTAAGTTTATCTTTTCACAGTTATTTACTGACTTGGACGTCATAGTGCTACTGTCTTTTTTGTAGGTCCTTGATTTTCTATTTGCAAAGGCTTGGCCCAAGGGATCCAGATCCAAGATATATTTATATATCTAACGACCTAATTTTGCTTGCATAAATTATATTTAGGGTAAATTACAATAATCTTCTCTGAGCTTTGGCATAGTTACGAATACTCTCTTGTTGTTTGAAAACTTACAAATACCGCCATGGTGTTTGATGAAATTATGTAATCATTAGATGGAGGTACGAAATTATCAACTTTGTCCTTACTGTATTTTTTTATTTTTTCAAAAAAATTAAAAACTTATAAGAAAAATCAAACGAGATGGATGAACTTTTTTAAAAAATTATAAAAGCATTATCCACTTAGTCTATAAAAAAATAAATAAAATTATTTCATAAGGGCATTTTGATCACTTTACCATAAGAATGGACGAAAATCTAACGGATTGGGCTAATTGTTAGACGATCGTTAAAATTAGGGGGGTATTGATAATTTTTCAAACAACGAGGGGGTATTCGTAATTATGCCAAACCTTAGGGGAGGTCGTTGTAATTTACCCTTATATTTATCTATTCGGTACAGGTGCTCAAATGTGGACTAGATACTTTTGGTGACTTGTCTCGGCTTTGAGTTGGTCTACAAAAGAGCCACTTGATCATCTCGCATTCGGCACATGGGATCCGGGAGCACTTATTTGCGGTGCTCTAATTTTAGGAGGAACACTTGCTGATAAAATATTTAGGTTTGCCCCTCCTCTTCACACCTTACTCTTGCAGATTGTAAGCGTGATACTTGCCAAAATGGATCAACGTATTAGCGGATGGGAGAGCATATCTTTGTCCTATGCTGGACGATTGCAAATTATAAAGACCGTCCTTACTGCTTTGAGTGTCTATTGGGCCTTTACTTTTATCTTGCCCAAAGGCATCATCAGGGAGATTGAGAAGCGAATTCGGGCATTTCTATAGAAGGGAGCATCGAATAGTGGGTATGCAAAGGTGGCATGGGAGCTTATTTATCGACTTGTTGATGAAGGTGGCCAATGGGTTTCGAGACATTGCTACACTTAACCGTGCACTAATGTGTTTTAAACTATGGACTATGATTTGTGGTGACAACGTGTCCGTATAGGTCAACTGGATACACCACACTCGACTTCGAGAGACATCCATTTGGACGATATCGAAGTAGGTGGGGCTCTTGGGGCTGGCGTAAATTTCTCCGATTACGTCCTCTATTACGGCCTCTTATAGACTACCGTGTTGGTGATGGGGCATCATTCTATTTATAACAGGATCCTTGGCATGTTCTTGGGCCACTTATTCATCGCTTCTTGTGGGTCCACAGCTTACCAACACACTGATGATGGACAAAGTTAATATGGTGATTGAGGATGGACACTGACACTAGCCTTTTCTCACTGATATTGAGTACTTGGAGTTTTTTCATGATTTACCTCTTATTTGTGCGGCACTGACTGTATTTCATGGGGATCGCAGAGTGCACCGATAGCTGCATAAATCATTCGCTCTCTCAGGAATCCGGGGCTCAAAGTAGGTTGATTTTCACTACTCTTAGGTTCCTTCAGGATACTCGGACATGCCTTTGTTCTCTGCCTGGCTATCCTTGGCAAACTGTCCACCCTGGACAAACTTTAGCTCTCTCACCTGGGTACTTCTTGTGTTTTATGTGATGGGACCCCCGAAACACATGCCCACTTGTTCTTTCAGTACAGATATTTGAGGCAATGCTTGAGGGTGATCCGACAAACCCTTCAATTTGACTGGCCTAACCGACCTTGGCCGACTGATATCATATGAGCAGCACGTAGATGGAGGGGGAAGCACTGTATCTCGGCTTTATATCGTGCTTTGCTGGCTGTGCTTGTCAATCACATATAGCGTGCATGAAACTTTCGAAGTTTTGATAGGGGTAACCGTGAGGCATCCACCGTGGGTGCCATTATCATCGAGAACGTGCGACAGAGAATACTGAGTGTTGATCTTTCTTACTCTGTTAGCATTTTGTGCGCTTTATCGTTTATGGCGGATCCCTTGACCTATCGAGAGGTCCGCCTAATTATGAGGATTGTTTTATTGTACTTTTTGTACTTTTTTTAATCAATGAAATATACATTTACCTGAAAAAAATGAATTTACTTAAATTATGATTTTCTTAAGAGTAGTTATAATAATATTGACATAAATTACTTTTATATTGTTTGTTTCACATAACTCAATTCATCAAAATTATTTGGCCGTGAATGGGGCAGAAATGAAATTGACATTCTCTAGTCTATTTTTACATATGTGATTTGTATAAGTAAGAAAAGAATTAATAATTCCATTAGGAATTCATATTCCCATAGGAAAGAGATTAATGATTCCATCCCCACAACATGCTATCACATATTCCTAATATATAGGGAATGGGATTGTTTTTTTGTTGACAAAATATTAACATCTTTATTAATATTACTATATACATAAAAATATTATGTAATAGCATATATACCATATAATGTTGTATTCTATACTTTCATATGCTAAAGTTATTTATTAAAATAATTTAAAATAATATTTTTTATGTAGTAATCCGTTGCTTAGTTGTTATTTTTTAATTTTTAATTTTATTATTTACAAAACATATAGATGAGTTATTTGGAAAGTTTTGATTCAATTTCTTTTCTTGTTCATTTGATATACCAAACATAGGAATGATAAACCAAAATAATTCCATTCCTAAGTTTATTTTTTCCCCAAATTCATTCCTATATAAAATGATGGCCTTACATTATTAATTATACTATATAAATCTAACTAAAAGAAATTTAATCAAAATATGTTGAACGAAACTAGTGAAGCGGGACAAGAAATTTAAAAATACATATAAATCGAACACTAAAACTAAAATAATGATTAAAAAAGTGTAACTAAAATTTAAAGGATTTTAACGCAATTTACCCCGTAATATTGCAAATGAGCAAATAATCCCTATGAAAAAACAATAGCTTTCATCCTTCCGTGTTTTTTAAAATTAAGAAATTTACCTCCCAAGACAATGAGCAAATTGCTTTATTTTAAAAAATATATGAGGATAATTTGCACATTTACAATATCACAGGGAGCTAAATTATTTTTTTCAAAATTGAAATCAAGTAAGATTTAAAGAACTGAAAATAATGAGTAATTTATAATAAAAATAATGAAAAATTTAATATTGGAAGAACTAAAAAGAGTAAGAAATTAATAATGAGAGAGACTAATTAGAAAAGCTAATATAATTAACTGTTTATATTTATAAAAAAATGCCTATGATGCAAAATATATCAAAACTAATTTGTTCACTTCATATGGGAATAAGAGAGAAATAGAAACATTAGTTGATTTTTATTTTAAATAATGTAACATAATTAATTGTCGGATGAAAAATATAATAGTTTATAAAATGTAAGGACTAAAATCGTACCTTAAGGCCTTATTTACTAGGCCTTATTAGGTGCGATATGTTGCTTAATATAGCCCAATAGATTGTTTACTAACATATTTGGCGACTCGAGATTAAGCACGATGCCAGAAATTAGCTGGGATCTGGCGTCGATTAAAATCCCGACCAATGGGTCAGGATTAAAAATTTGATGGGCCCCTCTTTGTTGGATTGGAAATTCATTTTCCATTTTGGTAAGTAGCTCGAATTTTTTTGCTTGAAATGCCCTCATATTTGGAATTAATTCCAATTGTGTTTCTGACATTAATTAATGAAACTGTCCCTTTCTTGGACATACATCCTTTTTTTTCTCATTAAAATCATCGCTTTCTTTCTCCTCTTTGCCTCCCATGTCTGAAAATATTTCACAACTAGGAAGAGAGAGGGGCAGCGAAGTGCGGCGTTGCGTGCGCGGTTGGAGGGAGTGGTGGTGGCGCACGCAGTTGATGGAGGGAGGGGCGGTGGCACTTGCACTTGGTGGAGGAAGGGGCAGTGCCTGCGAATCTTGAGAGGCCGTGGTGGAGGGAGGGGCAGTGGCATGGCGGGCACGGTTGGTGGAAGGAGGGATGGTGACTGTGGCATGCGCACGCAGTAGTGGAGGGAAGGGCAGCGACGTGCAACATCAACATTAGAGGTGGTGTGGCTATTCCTATTGATTCAAGAACACGATTTGAAGGAGTTATTTTAATTTTTTTTTATAAAAATTAATTTAAAAGAAGGATAAAGCCTAGAAAAAAATCCTATGGAATTTCTAAGAAAATAGAAAAATTTTACTAAAAATTTGATTGTCTTTCATTTGGTAACAAATTTTACTAAAAAAATTGACAAATGATTGTCTTTCATTTGGACAAATATGTAAAATCATAATTTAATCATTTATCTCATATTTTCTAGTAAAAGTAAAATTGTAACAATCAATTGTATTGTTCCAAACAATTAAAAAAAAAGAAAAGTAAACAAGTAGATTAATCTGGGCAATAAAAAAAAAAAAAGAAAAGAAAAGAAAAGGAAGACGCGGCTACAGAAAGTAACCAAAAAGTCAGTGATGAGTTCGTCAGCAGTTCAAATCTTGTGGTTCCAAGTCAACACTTTCATAAATACATCACATACAGATTATGAATCCTCCCATATTATTGCAAGCATATACCAGATAGTAATAATATACTGTATATAAACATATATGGAAAAAAAATTCAATCTTTTTTATCATCTCTGCTATTAGTTACTTATAAATAGCAGTCCCATCTTTTTCTGGGTTCAGAGAGATCGTGGTGAGTGAAGATTTGAGAAAAAGACAGTCATGACAGGAAGAGAAATACTTAACAAGATGAAGGTCAGTTCTCCCTCTTTCTCTTTCTTTTTCCCCCTGATTTCATATCTATGTCTTCATATATATGTGTGTGTGTGTGTGTGTGGTGAATAAGCCCCTATGTCTTCTTGTTAAGTTCTTGATTGTGCAGTCAACCTTGAAATCTCTGTTCAAAATGTTCTTTTTTGACTTTTTTGGGGTTTTGGCCCTTAGTTCTTTATTAGGAATTTCAAGATCCGTGTTCTTGATCAGTGGACTGTAAATGGTTGATGGTGGAAAATAAAAAGGGGAAAAAGACAAAAAAATTAATACCTATTAGGTTATTCCAAAACTATGTAGGAAACTGGTGAGTACTTATTCGGAAAATTAATTTGCCTTAGTCTTCTATTTCTTTGGGTAATTTTCCATTTGACAGGGTATGATTGTCTGTCAAACTTCATCTTGTTATTGGCAAGGTTTGCTTAATTTGGTCATTTTTGGAGGATAATGGTTAATTTCAGTTCACTGTGAATTAGGTATATACTGTTTATGCAGAGTTACTTGTGGTGAATTATGGGCTTTTCTACTTGTGGATTTGATATATTAGAGGTATGATTGGAAAGGTGGTGATGAATTAGCAGTATGAAGTTTAAACGATTTGACCTTAATCCTGTCCGATCAAGTGATTCTGACAATTGGAATATTGAATGGTATTGTACTGAACTTCGTTGGTGGATAATTAAAACAGAAGAAGCATGTTTGTGGGTATTTGATTTATATACATTGTATAAAAGAGAAAATACAAAGGAAAATACTGGAAGTAGTTTGGAGGTTATTTGGCTAATCTTATCTGAAAGATCTTATAATCTAATATTTTTATAAAACGGAATATTTTATTTTAAAGATATACTTTGAAATTGTTTGATAAATTAAGAAAACTCTTAAGATGTTAGTAAGGACAATTTTGTGAAAATATGGTCAAAACTGAAGGGATCTGTGTACGGCATTCTAACATCTTGTTTTTGGATCTTATAAACTTACTTTCTATAAATTTTATCATATACTCAATTATCTTAATAAGTTTGCAAACATCTTATATGATCGTTTGAAAAGACCTATAAGCTGATAGCCTGACACAAACATTCAGTTCAGGGATGGCCCTGTAACCAAAGCATGAATGAATTACAAGAGTTAAAAGGCTTTCATTGTGTCGATTCCGTTGGGCTGCTTTGTTGAAGAGATGCTACATTAAGTTGGCACTCTGTTTGCTAAAGGGGTCTTTTGTTTTCGTGGTTCTACTTACAAAACTATTTTGATTTTTTAAAATGATTCTATCATGGCAAGGTCCATCAAGTTAAGGCTCCAACGTGCAGCGGTAATATTCATCAGATACAAGACGCAATATTTGTTTGTGATTTTCTGAAAATATTTTCTTTTTATATGGTTTTTGGTATAGTATTTAAACTGGGAATTTTTTGAACTCATCCCCGAAAAGATGTTGAGTACCTTACTCTCTTGGTCATTGTATCAGAGGGGGCCTGCTGCTGTCTTTTTCAAAATTTGCCTTGCCAAGAGGGAATGTATTCTGATAGTCGATGACTACTCTTATGATCAGGCTTGCATTGCGTCTAAAACTGGTCAGAGAAATGCCAACAGTGTGCATGATTTTTAACCTGAGGAGAGTGCTATAGGTTCTTGACTTCATGGCATTTCTGTTCAGTCATAATGACCACTCGACTATTGCGCAATGAGCAAATTTTCCAGTTTAAGTACCTTTGATTGTTCATATGCACCAGATATAAAGTGCGTGAAATGTGACCGCAGACCACATTTTCCCAGCTACTTCTTTTACTTTCAGCAGACTGTATTTCTTATAGCTGCGAGCAAAGATACTGAGCTCTACACTGTAGTCAATATGCAATTTCATTGCCTATTTCCTTTGCTGGATTCACGAATGGAGTTGAGTCATTCTCAACTAAATTCTGTAACTGCATTGCATGTCCAATATGAGGGTGTATTCGTCAAGTTATTGAAGCCTAACTTGATGATGAAGCTCACCATATGTTTATTTACAAATTGTTGCTTGGGGACAATGATTACCAGATCTTTTCATCGCGTTCTTATCTGTTTAACTACTTAGGAAAAAGCATGCTTTTCGACTCCAGTCACACCAGACGCAGGAAAAGGCAAAAGCAGGTTGTCAAGGCATATTACTCAGGGTTTCCATCTGATGAAAGGAAAGACTAATCATGCGATGGAAGATTGTTTGGTTTCTGAATTTAAGATAGTGGATGATAATGAGTTGGGCCTATTTGCTATCTTTGATGGGCATATGGGGCATGACGTTGCAAAGTACTTGCAAGGCCACCTGTTTGACAATATTTTGAAGCAGGTGATCTTGAGTGCATCTTTGTTTATTGGGCTGTAATTCTTTACTCTTTTCATTTGCGACATTTGCTTTTAGTTTCTCTGAGTTTCTCATTTGTTTCTTCACTTTCATATAAACAGAGTGACTTCTGGACCAACCCAGAGAGTGCCCTAAAGAATGCATATCAGACAACAGATAAGGAAATACTAGAGCAATCGTTTCAGTTGGGAAAAGGCGGGTCAACAGCCGTTACTGCAATATTAATCAACGGACACAAGCTTGTAGTTGCAAATGTTGGGGACTCTCGAGCTGTTATCTGCAGGAAAGGTGCTGTTAAACAACTATCTGTTGATCATGAGCCTAGCAAGGAAAGGCAGTTGATCGAGAGCAAGGGTGGATTTGTATCAAATATTCCAGGTACACCGTATCAAGTTCTGCATGCCGGGATGAGTTTCTGGACTGGTTTTAGTTATTAACAACCCATACTCCATTGTTAGTCTAGTTACCGTCATTTGTTATAATTGATTTGGCTTTTCCTCTTTCTTTATGTCCATTTTCATGAAAGCTCAAAGGGACTAGGAGCGCGTTTGGTAAGCTTATCTAAAATATCTTAGACTCATATCTTATAAGATATTTTTAGAGTTCATAGATGTCACACCTTACTTTGAAAATAAACTTTGAAATGTTTGCAATATAGAAGACGATGGAGCTTACAAGATGTTCGTAATGATGATTTGTGATTAATTTGAACAAGTTTGTTAAAGTCTTAAAAGAAAATCAGGAACTCCTTCATTTCCATAAGAGCTTAACATTTTAGTTATGTAGATTATAAGCTCTTTTTCCGGAAAAATTACCGAATATTTTATAACATCGTATCTCATAATATGTTTTAAAGAGTTTATAAACTCACCCAAAAATATTCTCCAGTCTGGTTGTATGTTCTTTCTTGAAACTCATGGCTTGAAGACTATTTCATTCGACTGTCAATTTCCTTTTTCTTCTTCTTTTTCTTTCTGAATTGTCCATATACACTTTGTCTTCTCAAACGTAACATATTGCGCTGAACATTTCTAATCAGCTAGCAGTGCCTTTTAGATCTCTATATCTTAGACATATTTTCAATGAAACAAACTGAGATTTTGTGATCTGGCAGGTGACGTCCCTCGAGTCGACGGTCAGCTGGCAGTGGCCAGGGCATTTGGTGACAAGAGCTTGAAGAGACATCTCAGTTCAGAGCCAGATACAGCAGTTGAGATAATAGATGATGATGTGGAGTTCATTATTTTAGCTAGTGATGGATTGTGGAAGGTGGGATTATCTCTGAAACTCCGGCTTGATTTTACACCATCCTGTCTCCATGTTATAATTGTAACATGCATATATGTACACGAGTTGAGGTGGCAAAACAAATCAAGGAAAAAAGTCGAGTAGTTATCCTTTTCCATTATATTGTGTTCGAATTGATAGATTTGAAGATACGGAATTTCAAATTTCTAATAATAAATCCTTTGGATTTGTTTGGATAACTCCGAAAGATTTCAATCAACTCTCAGTTTCAGCTATGTTTCGTGGACTATTTATGGATTTCAAATTGTTCTTATATGGAGTCATTCGAAATCTTTTTGCTAAATCCTCTCATTCAAATTCAAATTGTTGCATTTGAATTTGAAGGATTTAGGGAAAGGATTTCCAAAGGCTTCATATCAGAAGAATCTAAAAATCCGTCAATATTCCACATAACATAGTTGAAGATGAGAGTTGACGTGCTAGAAATGCTTTCTAATATGGAATGACTCAAACAAACGCAAAGGATTTCTTATTGATTTGAAATCCATACCCGCAAATTCATCAATCCAAACACAACATAGTGTTTTAATTTCTTCTCTAGTGATGATACCCTTATTCTCTTGTCCGCTCCATTTTGCAGGTCATGTCGAACCAGGAAGCGGTGGACTCCATTAGAAGCATTAAGGACTCTCACTCGGCAGCAAAGCATCTGATCGATGAGGCCGTTTCTAGGAAAAGCAAGGATGATATCTCCTGCATCGTCGTGAGGTTTCATTAATCTGTGAGTTTATATACGTTATGCTTGCTTAAGAGTTTTTACCTGTAATGAAAACGATGCGAGGACGAATCATGTTGTTGTGTAAGGCACCTTAGATGTTTGGCTTGCGGAAAGATTGGTTACTGCGGTCTGAACGATATTTTTCTGTACATATGAAGAAACACTATGAAGTGTCGTTTTTAAATACTTATAGTGTCGTTTTTAAATACTTATATATAAACACTATCGACATTCTTCATGTCTATTTTATTGTTGAAGCTTTTTGGTTTTGTTTACCGTTTGGGTAAATTGCAATAACCTCCCCTAAAGTTTAACATAATTACGGATACTGCTCGTCATTTAAAAAATTACCGATACTTCCTGACAATGCAGCCTGACTCACACAGAGGCGAATATAGCCCTGGTTGTGATTTCTTCCCCCATTAATGTCGATGGCTAGGAAACAAATCAATTTATTGATACTCGATCGGATTAATCCAATCAATTAAAGGTTGTTTGAGTTCAATTTGTTTAACTTAACGTATGAAGCTTGAACAAAAAAATTCGTTCCGCAAGCTTATAGGTCTAGTTCAAACTCAATTAGATTAGTTAAAAAGTAATAAAATCTATATTTATATCTGTATTATATATAAAAGTATGAATTCACAAGTATTTGTTCTCCATTAATTATTCATTAGATGATTTTTCCTCTCCGCTGTGAACTTATGATGTTTTAACTTAATTACCAGTAAGAAAAAAATGTCAATTGACAAAAAATTACAATAAAATACATGATGAACCTTTTAATTAGTTAGATTCGGCAAATACTATTTTAATTAAGTAACGACTACTTTTTCATCGCAAAGTGGATGCAAACACCATCACGAATTTCACAATGGCTATTTTTCAACTGTTATATTCTTCCATCTCAATTTGTGTTGCAAAATCTGGTCGCAATTTTTACTATATATATGTTGCTCCCCCCCTCCCATCCACTTTCTTGAATCATTTAACCACACACACTTCCATTTTCTGTGATTATCGAGTATATTTTAAATATTATCATTATCACGTTTTTTGAGCTGAGTTTTGGGGAGGTGGATTGTGATTGACCAAGTAAAAATTGAAATCTTTTGTCTTTTTTTTTAGTATAGTTTAATAATTGTTTTTAATATCTACATTTATATCTGGATATGATATGTGTATATATCTATAGTGATAATCGTGTAACAACATTTAAAGGTGGATGTATGAAAAAATCTAATGAAAAATGTGATTATGATGTGTCTAGATCTCAAAAACCAATTTTTTAATGTGCTGCACACTGCCGACCAACCATAGTACAATAGTTGTAACAAATCCCAATTGTTGGTGGTTGCTAGACTAGTGAATATCAAGGACGAGAACAACATGTTTGAGAGATACTATGATCAATTGTCTCAATGGGCTAGTGATCGAATACCCTGCGATCACATCCTTCTGTCCAATTACTACAGCACAAATCATGAAGAAGATGATAACTAGAACTAGATTTACCGGTCGGGAAAATTGATGCATACTATCAAGTGTCTCAGTGGGCTAGTGATAGATTACCCGGTGATCACACCCTCCCGTCCAATTACTACAGCACAAAGCACGAAGAAGATGATAATGGAACTAGATTTATTAGTCGAGAAAATTAATGCATGAAAAGATGGTTGCATATTGTACTGAGAAAACGGCAGTTAGTTGGACTACTGGAAGTTCTGCGATGACCTGAGGTACCAAATATGGAATAGGTTATTAGAAAGTTAATTGGATTAGTTATTTTGAGAACTATTAAGCAATAATTCTTGAAGTAATATTATCTTAATGAATATAGTGAATATCCATCCTTGGCATAATATTTTTGTTATGCTTACCGATTGTGTTAAATGATGATTTAAGTTACAATATATGCTCACAGATTAATTGGATAAACTATGTAGTTGGGTTGCACTGTATGCTAGCTATGAGACCAACTTTTGAGGGTTAGTTTGAAACGTTCCATGTTGAGGGACTTGCACTAAGTATTACATTCATTGGATGAGTGTGTGTTTCAATGGAAACAGACATTGGATGTCTATGCAATTTTAGTTAGTTAACAAGGTGGTCAGTTGTTTGAATGGATTCGCGGGGATCATTATATGGAAGCCTTGGAGGCTTGTTCGGTATGAATGGAATTTCCATCTTCAATAGTACGGGATAAGTTTGTTGAATTTGATTTTCAAATATAGAAACTCACAGATTGAAGAGGTAGTGAATGGCCTTATTATTTCTCCTCATCATGGCCATTATCTCATTACCAACACCCTTTTCAATTGCCTTGAAATGCATTAACTTCAATTTTGAATGTAATGCTGCAGTTTTGTTCAAAATCAACCTCCCATTGCATTTGATTGAGATGAAACAGCAATTTTTATTCAAAATCAGATTTCGGTTTTTGAATGGGAATTCATGGCCATCAATTTGTCTTCATTGCCATGTTTAATTGCTGGTTTTTGGAAGCCTATATAAAGGCTTGCATTCTTTCATTTGAGAACACACACAACAATTTTCATTCTCCCTAATCACTCTCTCAATTGCCCTCTTTCATTTGGCAACCAAATTTCTTTCAATTTTTGGTATTTGAATATCTTGTTTCGATAAGCTTCTGAGTGTTTGATCGAGGTGTTCTTCGGTATAGTGCTAAAACCGAAGAACTGTAACCGTCTTATCCTGGGAGAAATTACGTTGAACCCGGTGCACTGCTGATACGGGGCGTATATTTTCTTCAAGGCAAGCAGTTATTCTGCGATTCGGTTAAAAATTAACGACTTCAAATTGGACTGAGAATTGTTACGATACAATTCTCGTTGTAAGTTTTCTATTTAAATTTCTTGTTGTAAATAGCGTTTCTAATTGTGTTTTGTTATTTGTTCCAACGTGGTTTTATTGCTTTTGATTTCTTAAATCCGATTGTAATATTTCAAAACATTGTTTCGATTACTTGAAACCAATTATTTTTCCAACAATCTTGAAAAAAATATACAGGTTTTGAAAAATCGGATTTTGTGTTGGAACTGTTGTAGAAAACGCTATTTTTCCAAAAGCATTTTTGAAATATTACTTTTAGTTTCCTAAAGTACTAAAAGATGGCCGAGCCGATTTCTGTTGCAATTCCGATCACACAAAAGGTCGACTTGACCGGTTTACCGGACAAGTTTTCGGGCCAATTTTTCAAACGCTGGCAACAGCGAATGAAAATTTGGTTGACAATGAAAGGACTTTTGTCAGTGATTCAGGTGATCAGACCTGAACCTACTGATACCGATCCCAAAACTGTTGAGATAGCGCAGTGGACAGAAAGGGATCAAATAGGCAGAGGAGCGATTTTGTCAGCCCTGTCAAATACGCTCTTCGATGTCTATTGTTCTGATTCTTACACTGCTAAGTCTCTGTGGGATGAGTTGGACCGGAAATATAATACTGAAGAGCAAGGGCTCGAAAAGTATTCTGTTTCTAAGTTCATGAGGTATCAAATGGTTGAGGACCGGTCTGTGGCTGAACAGACTCATGAGATTATCAACCTTGAGCATGCTCTGGCTGATGCTGAGATGAAGCTTCCCGAGAAGTTTCTGGTCATGTCTATAGTGGACAAATTTCCCAAATCTTGGGAAAATTTTGGCATGACACTCAAGCATCAAAAAGGGAGATTGTCTCTGGATGATCTTATGATTGCTATTAGCATTGAGGAAGAACATAGAAATCAAACGCACAAGATGCCTGTTGAACATCAACCAAGGGCCAATTTCATAGTGGGGAAACCAAAAGTGAATAAGATTAACACGAACTCGAAAGCCATCAATAAAAGCAAGGCCTCCAAAAATAAGAAACCAAAAGCAAACAAACCATGCTGGAACTGTGGGCAGGTTGGACACTGGGCCAAGCTTTGTCCTAATAAAAAGGCCAAGACTGGGCAGGCAGTTGTCAACATGGTTGTGGGAGGTTCTAGCGGAGCTAGCACCCTAGGAGCAACTGATGGGTATGTATCTGTAAACCCGAACTCTTGACTATTTACGAACCATATGATTGGTTGATTGACACTGGAGCGAATGTGCACGTTTGTGCTGATAAATCTCTCTTTGTGTCTTATCAGGCCATCAGTGGAAGGACAGTAAGCATGGGGAACTCCAGTACAGCTGAAGTACTTGGGATAGGAAGCGTGGACTTGAAGTTTCCTTCAGGGCGCATTCTGTCGCTGAAAAGAGTTCATCATGTACCCACTGTTAGAAGAAACATTATTAGTGGTTCTGTAATAGTTAGGGAAGGATATGAATTGGTTTTCAAGTTTAATAAAGTTGTTATTCAGCAATTTGGTATTTTTGTTGGTAAAGGCTACTTAGATGATGGCTTGTTCAAAGTTCGAGTTGATAATAATAAAATTGATGTTTCTGATTCTATTATATGGAATGTTGAATCTTCTACTCTGTGGCATAGTAGGTTAGGTCATTTAAATTTCAATTCGATCAAACGAATGATGAATTTGAATTTAATTCCTAGTCAAAATATTGAACGAAATCACAAATGCCAAGTTTGTGTAGAAGCTAAACAAGTTAGAAAACCCTATCAGTCAATTGAAAGGGATTCGGAAATACTTGATTTAGTTCACACTGATATTTGTGAGTTCAATGGAGTTTTGACCAGGGACCACAAACGATATTTTATCACCTTTATAGATGATTGCAGTAGATACTGTTATGTGTTTCTCATGAAAAATAAGGATGAAGCCTTAGACAAATTTATTTTGTTTAAAAATGAAGCAGAAACCCAAACTGGTAAGAAACTTAAAAGACTAAGGTCCGATAGAGGAGGAGAATATGAGTCGAGTAAGTTCAATGAATATTGTCAAACATTTGGCATTATTCATGAAGAGACTCCTCCTTATTCCCCTTCGTCTAATGGAATGGCTGAACGAAAGAATAGAACATTCAAAGACATGATT
This sequence comes from Sesamum indicum, assembly GCF_026168435.1. Lineage (NCBI taxonomy): Eukaryota > Viridiplantae > Streptophyta > Magnoliopsida > Lamiales > Pedaliaceae > Sesamum > Sesamum indicum. Next base: position 7,955,725 of record NC_142668.1, read on the forward strand.
AACAGTCTCCTACTAACCTCTGGGTTACCAAAGTATTTGTGGGGAGAGGCTTTGAATACGGCTTGCCATATTCTGAATAGAGTCCCTCTGAAACACAATACGAGTACTCCTTTCGAGTTGTGGAAAGGTAGGAAACCAAGCCTGAAATACTTTCGAGTGTGGGGGTGCCTAGCAAAAGTGCTAGTCCCAGAACACAAACGAAAGAAATTGGGTCCTAAGACTGTCGATGCTGTGTTTTTGGGCTATGTGGAGACAAGTTATGCCTTAAGATTTCTGGTTATTAAATCAGAAATTCCAGGCATTGAGGTCAACACAATAGTCGAATTTCGTGATGCTGTATTCCTAGAAGATGTATTTCCTTTAAAAACAGGAATACCTTCTAATGTTTCGCTTGATGATTCACTTACCTCCACATCTATTCCTGAACATGTGGAAAAGATGTCAAATGTGGGGGTTGGTCCTAGTAGTTCTAATCAGACTCATGAGGAGTCAGATGAACCTAGACGGAGTAAGAGAGCTAGGATCGTCAAGGATTTTGGAAGTGACTTTGTCACTTACAACATCGAGGATGATCCGATAACTTTCAAAGATGCTATGGCCTCTTCAGAAGCCAAGCAGTGGAAAGAAGCTGTCAAAAGTGAGATGGACTCCATTGTTTCCAATGGAACGTGGGTGCTAGTCGATCTCCCTCCGGGGTGTACTACTATTGGATGTAAGTGGATTTTTAAAAGGAAACTGAAACCTGATGGGACCATAGATAAGTTTAAAGCCAGATTGGTGGCCAAAGGGTTTAAACAAAAGGAGGGAATAGACTATTTCGATATCTATTCCCCGGTAGCTCGATTGACTACAATCCGGGTGCTTATAGCACTTGCTTCGGTGTATAATCTCCCGATTCACCAGATGGATGTGAAAACAACCTTCTTGTATGGTGAACTCGAGGAAGAAATTTACATGGATCAGCCTGAAGGGTTTGTAGCTCATGGTAACGAGCATAAAGTCTGTAAACTTGTTAAGTCTCTATATGGACTTAAACAAGCACCCAAACAGTGGCATGAAAAGTTTGATAAAACTATTCTTGCATTTGGCTTCACTGTAAATGAGAATGATAAATGTATATACTGCAAGGTTAAAGGAGATAAAATGATAATTCTATGCCTGTATGTGGATGATATTCTGTTAATAGGATCATGTCTAGATATTATTACCGAAACCAAGTCATTTTTGAAAAACAAGTTTGAAATGAAGGATATGGGTGAGGCTAATGTGATTCTTGGTATCAAGTTGACTCGGTCAACTGATGGGATAACCATTTCTCAATCTCATTATGTTGAGAAGATAATTGAGAAATTTGGTTATCAAAACAGTAGAATTGCTAAAACACCATATGATCCTTCTGTAGCTTTATTCAAAAATGAAAGTGGTGTTCCGGTTGCACAGCTAAGGTATTCCCAAATTATTGGGAGCTTACAGTATCTGGCAAATGGCACGAGACCAGATATATCATTTTCTGTCTCTAAGCTGGCTAGATACACTAGTTGTCCTGACAAAACTCATTGGGGTGCTTTGGATAGAGTACTAAGGTACTTAAAGGGCTCGGTGTCGCTGGCCATACATTATGGCAGATTCCCTGCTGTTCTTGAGGGATATAGTGATGCTAGCTGGATAGCCAAAAACTCCGGGAGTAATGGGTGCTCAGGATATGTCTTTACCTTAGGTGGGGGAGCAGTCTCCTGGAAGTCTGCAAAACAAACTTTGATAACCCGGTCTACGTTTGAAGCCGAGTTATGTGCGTTAGATACGACTGGTACCGAGGCAGAATGGCTATTTGGGTTGTTATCACAACTTCCCATTGTAAGTCAGCCTCTTTCACCGATTGTTGTACATTGTGATAGCCAAACCACAATAGCAAAGGTGAGGAGTCGTAAATACAACCAAAAGACTAAACGACACATCCAAGTTAGACTGAAGTCTATAAGGGCATTAGTGTCAGACAGAGTAATAGGCATTGACTTTGTGGGAACAAAGGACAATGTGGCTGATCCTTTGACGAAAGGATTGAATCTGTCACAAGTTCATAAGTCCAGATTGGGGATGTGACTGAAAACCCATCAGTGATATATCTACGACGGCAACCCAACCTTTTGAGTGGAGATCCCACAAAGAAGGTTCAATGTGGTATCAACAAGTCGTAAGGGTATGTCAGAGCACCAAATAGACTGATACTTTGTATCTGGAGTCTATCCCCTGAAATTCTGGAAGGTGCTGCTACTGCAAGTATAGTAAGAGTCTAACTCTGAATGGGGTCAAGTCTTATAAGACGAGATGCTAGCAGTGCATCCCTGGAGACGCCCAACTAAGTGAATGTCGTTGTTTGGCCGCAACTAAGGAATTGGGTTATTCCTGAAAGCATTCATGAACAGGATCAGGACACATGGCCTAAGTGTCAACCCTAAAGATCAACACAAAGCTAGTGGCTTGTTGTTACTGACAGACGTTGTCACACTCACAGGCTTAAATTCAAGGCATAGTTTCATTTAACCTGGTGATAACTGACGTCAGATAACTTAGACAGTGGTTCAAACCGGAAGGTACCATTGTTGAAAGCAAGTCATGGAAACCTGAGATTCAAATCTATGAGTTTGTGGGGGATTGTTGAATTTGATTTTCAAATACAGAAACTCACAGATTGAAGAGGTAGTGAATGGCCTTATTATTTCTCCTCATCATGGCCATTATCTCATTACCAACACCCTTTTCAATTGCCTTGAAATGCATTAACTTCAATTTTGAATGTAATGCTGCAGTTTTGTTCAAAATCAACCTCCCATTGCATTTGATTGAGATGAAACAGCAATTTTTATTCAAAATCAGATTTCGGTTTTTGAATGGGAATTCATGGCCATCAATTTGTCTTCATTGCCATGTTTAATTGCTGGTTTTTGGAAGCCTATATAAAGGCTTGCATTCTTTCATTTGAGAACACACACAACAATTCTCATTCTCCCTAATCACTCTCTCAATTGCCCTCTTTCATTTGGCAACCAAATTTCTTTCAATTTTTGGTATTTGAATATCTTGTTTCGATAAGCTTCTGAGTGTTTGATCGAGGTGTTCTTCGGTATAGTGCTAAAACCGAAGAACTGTAACCGTCTTATCCTGGGAGAAATTACGTTGAACCCGGTGCACTGCTGATACGGGGCGTATATTTTCTTCAAGGCAAGCAGTTATTCTGCGATTCGATTAAAAATTAACGACTTCAAATTGGACTGAGAATTGTTACGATACAATTCTCGTTGTAAGTTTTCTATTTAAATTTCTTGTTGTAAATAGCGTTTCTAATTGTGTTTTGTTATTTGTTCCAACGTGGTTTTATTGCTTTTGATTTCTTAAATCCGATTGTAATATTTCAAAACATTGTTTCGATTACTTGAAACCAATTATTTTTCCAACAAAGTTCTCGGACTAGAGGAACCAATATGGCAGTGACATGTGAAAGGTAGTGGTATTAGAATAGGTGACTAACAAGCCAATTGGATTGACAGTTTTTGAAGCCATAACATTTACTAATGTATATTAATTTCATAAATGTAGTAAGCGTTCATTTGTGGCATTATGTGTTTGTTGTGCTCATTGATTACGTCAAGCAATATTTTAACATCACAACAAATGCTTAGAAACCAATTATATAACACATATAGTTGGATTGTGCATTGGATGACAACTACGAAATCAACTTTTGAGGGTTGGTCTGAAATATTCCAAGTCAAGGATCTTGTGGAGAGTCCTATAGAGAGTTGCACTAAGTATTGCATTCATTGGATGACTGGCATGTTTCATTGGCGATCGACGTGGGACATCTATACAATTTTAGTGGGTTAGTTGACAAGATTGTTTAACTGACTGTGACTCACGAAAATCGTCATATGGAAGTTTTGAAAACTTGGTCGGTATGACTAGAATTCCCGGCTTAGACAGTACGACAGAATTAGTCGCCGAACCTGCAGAATCATGGCAGTGGCATGCATATGATGGTTGAATCTTGGATCTGGCGATAGATGACAATGTCTTCAATGTGGTTGTTATAAGTCTTGTCCAATACAATCACAATATATAGTGAGGATGATGGATTTCAAGATGGAATCTGTTCCCTATCATCATGTGACTGATAAACACTCGAGACTCAATCAAACTCTCACTACCTTTAAGGTTGTTCTTGACTGAATCATAGCTTGTATGATCTTGTCAAAACGAATATTCCAATTTTGAAATTTCAAACCTAATTTGAAGTCCATGGCGAATTGTAAAACTCTAAGCCTTTGATTCAAGCCGATGTCCTATATCACTACTTCTCTTTCTTATTAAATCGTAATATGTTTAATAATTCATTTAAGTAATTTATTAATTTTGTATAAAATGATATTACTTAACTGCGATTAATGGTTATTAAATCGTATTAGTTATTTCTTTTAGTTGACTTGTTTAAGTATTCTTAACCAATTAATTTGATATTCAATTATGTGCTAATTTACTCAATAGTAGCCATAATATCGACACCAAATGAATGAAATTGAAATGTTGACACAAATATCGAGTTTGTAAAAAGTATTACGGAATTTAAAAAATATGGATAAATGGATTTTATAAATTTAAATTAAAAAGAGTTACAATCCTCAGAAGATGATTGTCCCATGATTTCTTTTTTTTTTTAATGTCGATCGAAGGGCTTGAACTGTATCTGACTTGTGGAGAAAAATTATGCATAACTTTGAAATCTAATATCAAGATTTGAAAATTTTAGGGCAAAAAAGATATGAAATATTCACAAGTGCAGAGCATCATCGTGATAAAGAGTTTTGAACTTACTTTAGACGAGTCCTTTCGATTTATTGCATATTTTTAGTAATGTGTTCTCAATATTTTGGTGGAGGCCTTTTCTATAAGCATGAATAAGACTTAGGTAGCTTTAATCCATTTCTATTGAGCTTGAACACCATAAATTTTGATATGGATACATCAACTAATAGGCTGTCTTTGAACATGTTTTAGCCTAATGAGCACCAATTCAAAAGTGAAAGTAAAAATTTGTCTTTATTTTGGATTAGATTCATAAAATACATATAAACTTTTATTTATATTTAACTACTAATTAATTTATTTTGAGCTTTTAGTTAATTATTTATTTCAAAATTTTGATACAGATTAGATAATAAGGGGTGAATGGTAAAAATCTAGCCTGATTAAATTTGAACGAACCAAATTAATTAAAGAGAAAGTGGGTATTTAGCATGGACCAAATTTGGACGAACCAAATTCATTACAGAACAAGTATGATTCATTTGCTCTGTCTGTACACCAATCACACGATAAGTATATTGCACTTTCCATATAATTAGTTTAGATTTGATCAAGTCAAGTTCGGACTGGAATTTCCCATGGTGAGGTGGAGACTTGTTCCAAAGTAAGGGAGAGAAAAGGGGTTAAATACAGTTTACCCTCCGTGTTAGCAGAAAAGTGTAAAAAAATTCTTGTGAAAAAATAAAGTGCAATTTATCCTCTTGAGACACTGAAAAATAATACAATTTTCACCCCTCCGGAGGAAAGTAAGTTGCATCACTTTTTAAATCACAAGAGGATAATTAAATTGCACTTTATTTTTTTACATTATTTCATTAATACATATGGTAAATTGTATTTAAACCGAGAGAAAATATTCAAGGATTTTTTAGGTATTAGTTTAATTTTATTATCAAAAGACCAAAAATTAATGTTTCCTTTCTTTCCTTTTGCCCCAAACTTTAGATTCAATATCGATTAGTTGTTTGTGTTGTACCCAAACGTATTAGATACAGAATTTAATTTTCTACTTCAAATTTTATTGCATTTTATATTTTTATCTAATATATATATGTTACACGTAAAAAAATTACATATTTAGCTTATTAAGAGAATATTTTATACACTTACATTAAAAAAATAAATTAGTTTCAATATTGTAATGACTAAGGGTTAACAAATATGATAAATCATGCTATCCACCACAGTCAAATAAAACGAATATAAAATATTAAGTTTTGATCATGATTAATGAACACTTACTATGATTTTAACTACAACAAAAATATTTGTTATAAATTTTAGGGAAAAATATTATTTTAGGCCGCTAAGTATGTCTAATTTTAATTTTAGTCCGATAACTATGTCCATTTTTGTTTAGGTCCAGTAACTTACGAAATTGCTTATTTTTAGTCCTCTGGCAGATTTTCGGACAATTTTAACCCTATGATTGCATATGGAGTAAAACTGCCTTTCAAAAGTTGTATAGGCGTAAAATTGTCCGAAAATCTGCCACAGGACTAAAAGTAAGAAATTTCGTAAGTTATTGGGCCTAAACAAAAATGGACATAGTTATTGAATTAACATTAAAATTAGGCATACTTAGTGAACTAAAATGATACTTTTCCTAAATTTTTGTTGTAGCCAATATTTTGACCTCGTTTATAAAAACAACAACTAATAACTGTCGCGCAACAGTTAATTAGTTTTCTGAATTTTTTCACTTTTAAACATAGTATTAAGTGATTATTAAGTCAATACTTAGTGGTAGCGTGCACATATTAAGGGAGTGCTTACGCGAGCTTTTTAAAAGTGCTTTTCAACTTTTAGGTTAAAAAAATACTTTTGAAGTGTTTGGGATGTCAGCTTCTATTTTCAAGATTGGTTAAAGAAGCACTTTTAAGCCAAAAAGCTAGAAGCACCTTGGGATGCTTTTAGCTGCTTTAATTTTTTTTTAAATAAATTCAACTCTTTTTGGACTAAGTTACTATCAATATAATTCAACTTTGCCCTTTTATTTTATTTTTGAAATTGCTGTTCTAAAGTTGATGTTAGAATTTTCAAATAATTTGAATAATTTATCACTAACTATATTTAAAAATTCACATATGTAAAATTTTAAATTTATTTGTTTTGTTTTTTATATTATTGAATATTATTCCTATATCATAGAAAAATATAAATTAAAATTGCTACGATTAATTAATAATATATTTTTTGACAATCATGCAAGGTTTTTTATTGTGCATAAATTACTTCACAACTATATTATATAGTGAAAATATTATTAAATTAAATTATTAATATTCAATAGTTTAGTAATATAAATGACAAATATTTGTAAAATTAAATGAGATATACTAATTGCAATAAAATGTATTATTTTTTGCGAAAAAATTATTATTATTAAATGACAATTGCAAATATTAAATAAATATAGTATCTTTCTAATACATATGGACAAATATTCTAAAACCAATTAAATTTATTTAAGAAGTGATTTTTTTACAAACACTATCCAATTTAGCTTTTATCTATTTTTTTACTTTTTTTTGCAAACACTATTCACTTTTAATTCTGCTACAACTTTCAACTTCTTTTACTAAATCACTTTTTAAATTTTTTTAACAAATACTCCCTAAAAGCAATAGAATAAGATTTCGAATAAAAGTCTAATTATGTCTAAGGGGAAACGTATTCAGCATTTATCCAAAACCTTTTTCTCTTTAAGTTTCAATTTTTTTTTTTAATACTGCTCATGTAGGCAGATTTGTATTTTTAGCTTCATAAGATAGAGAGTTTAATCCATTTAATCTTTTATTTTATGGAATTTTTAATGTGGTTCTAAAATTAAGAAAACTTGACACATTTAATCATTTACCTAAAACTGAGAAAATGCGACACGTTTAGTTCTGTATTTTACGAAATTTATGGGACTAAATATGCCAAGTTTTCTAAATTTGGGATCATTTTTATAAAATATAAAATTAAGCGTGTCGAATTTTTTTAATATGAAATATATTTTAAAAATTGTATAAAACAGATGAATAAAATTATTAACTCCTATGGTATGAACTTAAAAGTGTATTTTCACAGGACATGTAGGATTATTATGAAGAGTATCCGTACATCATAATAAATACACCTAATATGAACAAACAATTATAATTCCAAGATTGCTGACTCCCTTAATTTGTCATCGAGAGAGTACTATATATATATATATATAGATATACAAATCATAAAATTTTAAGAAATGTATTTATTTATCTACTTTAAAAAGAAAAAAAGAAAGTAGAAGAGTGGTGCATGGACCAAATTTGTCCGAACCTCCATCAAGCCTCGTGTGGAAGCATCACAACCATCATCAGAGGAAACGTACAAAAACAGGGTCTGAGAGAGAGAGAGAGAGAGAGAGAGCTGCTGTTTGCATGCAATAGTTTGATATCGAGCTGCCACATATCTCACTTTGCATGCAAACACCCTAATGCTATGCAGCCACGCACCTCTCTGCCCATACCTCACACGATCCTCGTCACCACCCCCCAACCCCGCACCCCCCTTGTATATATGCCCTCACTCTATCTCTTTCATTTCCTCATCTCTTTTGCTCCCCTTCTCTTCCGCAAAAACATTTCTTTCATGTCCCCTACCCCTTGAAATTCATCAAGAAAATTTATCAAACATGATGGGCAGTGTTTGTGCTGAGCAGCAACACAAGTTCCACCACTCCCACCAACTCTATCTCACCAAGAAATCCCTCAGGGAAATCGACATCCCCCCCAGGAAACTCCTCAGCCGCCGCTCCTCCGCCCCCTCTCCTTCCCCCGCCGACATGTCCTTCATGATGGACTCCCCCAAGGCGGAGGACACTGTCTTCTCCAAGTTCTTGCCTTGCAACAACCTCGACGATGACGACTCCGACCCCTACTCCTCCGACCACTTCAGAATGTACGAGTTCAAGGTCCGGAAATGCAACCGGAGCCGGAGCCATGATTGGACCGACTGCCCGTTCGCTCACCCTGGCGAGAAAGCCCGGAGAAGAGATCCGAGGAGATACCATTACTCCGGCACTGTCTGCTCTGAATTCCGCAAGGGCCATTGCAGCAAGGGAGATAACTGCGAGTTTTCACACGGGGTTTTCGAGTGCTGGCTTCATCCTACTCGCTACCGCACTGAGGCATGCAAAGATGGGAAGAATTGCAAGAGAAAGGTATGTTTTTTCGCTCATTCAACTAGGCAGCTTCGTATCTTGCCGGAAACTTCTCCTCCTCATTCTCCGCGGATGAACTCTCCCACCACGATGGAGAAAAAGTACCGGAGTTTGAACCAGTGCTGTCTTTTTTGCCACTCTATGACTGCATCTCCTACTTCTACTCTAATGGGCAATATGTCCCATGCGTCTCCTCCACTGTCGCCACCCATCTCTCCTGTGTGTTCGTCTGATTTTTCACTGTACGGCGACCGATACGGCAACATCGAGGCGTACGGGGACAGATTCGGTAACCTCGGGTCTTGCTGCACGTTGCCGAAACTCAACGGCGGCGGCGGCACTGGGATGAGTTACAAGGATGCATTGACTGAATTGATGGCTTCTTTCGAGGCTATGAATGTGAATCATGAAGCAGTTTCATCTCCAGCCGCTGTCAGCAGTGGGAACCTACCATGGCTGGATGTGAATTTCAATGTTGAAGAGCAACCCCAGTTCTTGCTATCTCCGTCAACCCCAACACCGACGGCGACGGCGGCCAGTCGTGGTCACGGGAAATTTTTCCATGGAGAGTTCTCCGGCAGGAATCTGATGGAGGACAGCAGGTACAACAGTGAGAGCAATTTGGCTGGGCCTGATCTTGGGTGGGTGAATGATCTGCTCACTTAGACAATTCTGAGAGAATGGACCACAAAAGGGCGCATATATAAATAATAATTGTGAAGGAGATGGAGATTTTGAAGGAGATATGAACAAGATTTTTGTATATATAAGGATCTTGCACCCGCATATACATACAGAATCCAAGTGTATGTATATGTGGGGATCGATGACGGAGTGTGATTATTTTTGCTGCAGATTGTTTTGTTAATGGTTTTTGTTTTAACTTTTTTACGTATTGTCAATTATGGGTCTTGTATTAATCAAATAATTAGTCCTTGTTTAAGTTGAGATTAAAATATGTAATTCTTGTTGATGATCAGTTCCAGATGATCACTGTGAATTTTCTGTAATTTAATCTCTGATGGGCTGCTGGATTAATATTAAATATGACATCTTGTATTTTTTCGGCAATTTTTAATTGTAGTTAAAAAATTTGTTGTAATTTTAGTTGTTTTTAAAATTTTAAGAATGTTCAAAGCATTTGTCATATGGTTGTAGTTAATATTATACTATGTTCGAAACATTGATCATATAGTTCTAATTTAATCGAGAAAATTTCAAGGAATTCTCTGAGCGAGTTATCCTTTTTGAAAAGAATAGCAATTTATTAATTTAACTTTGTGTTTTTTATGTTTTTAAAATAAAGTAATTTTTTTATTTAAAGAGGTAAATTGATTTCTTTAAAAATTATAGCAAATAATTGTTAATTTTTTTGTGTAAAAAGGGATAATTTGTATTGCATATATATAGAAAGAATAGATAGTATACTTATTAGTATCTTTCGTGGTCTTTTGCTTTTTATTTAGTGGGGTAAGCATAAGGTTTCAAGTTATTAAGTATGGATATGCTTAATCCAAGATGGGAAACGATGTTCAATTTTATGTTTTAAATTAAGGTTGGGAGATTGTTGATGAAAGGATTTTACTCATATGTATTCGGGCGCCTAAATATTCACATTATTATTTACATAGTTTTTATTATCATGAATTGTTGCAAAATCGCTTCCCGTGGTATCAAGTGATTTTTGGTACGGAATAATTGAAAATAATTAATTAAATTTGATTTAGTTAAATGGGTTGGAAACACGTCCAAGTCTAATTAAGGGTGAAACTCTACTCACCAAAATAATGAAGAAATTAATTGAGAATTAATTATGAAAGATAGATCATTTAATTGAAATTAAATTAATTTTTTTGGAGAGAATAAATATTAATCATTTATAAAAAAATCCAGGGGTTAGATTTTTTCAAAGATTAACTAATTGAATTAGTTAATTTTGGGTTTAATTAAGCCTTTTAAATTGATTTTAGTTGGGCTTCTTTTAATTCATAAATTGAATTTTAAATTAAAAGAGAGAACGAGATTGGGTCTTTTAATTGGATTAAATTAGACAAGAACCTTAAAATAATGAACTTATAATTAAATTAGATTTAATTTAAGTCCATTAGTTGGACATGGACTTAATCTTTCAAAATCTAGTCCATTTAAGTCCGAGCTCAAGACCCGTTTGACATAGTTTAAGTTAAAGAGAAGAAAGATGACTTCTCTTAGTGGAATGAGAAGGGCCGAAAATTTGCAACTTTTTGAGTGAAAAATTCGGCTAAGGTTAAATCTAGGAGAGTTTGGATAAATTAGGTGACTCCCGGCGATTTTAGTCGACGGATTTAGAGGATTTCAAGGTTGAAACCTCATGGACGACGATCGGATTGAAAATGAACAATGCTAGAGCCGACTGAAGAAAAACGGCAACTGTAAGGTTTCTTTACGATTTGTTGCCCCTCTCGGTTTTTTCTTTGTCGATTTTATTTAATTGTATACCGAGCGCCTGCGATAAATCCAGGGTACACCCTTAAATTAGATTTTAAATGCTTAATTTTATTATTTTCTAATTTTTTATACTTGCATCGTACTTTTCAGACAGATCCACTTCCTTGAGCCATATCAAGGTTCCGTTGACTGGTTGGAGGAGTGCTGTTAGGACATTTTTAAAAGCATCGAAGTTAAGAGTTTCTGTGCAACTCATTGTTTCGTGTTCTCGAATTCTATACTTCAAATCGCTAGTAGGAATGATTGGTCCAGGAGAGGAACAACCCTAGTCCACACCACTACACATGCTGAAGCCTGTCGTAGGTAGAAGTGAAATGAAACTGGACTGACCAGAGCGACTTCTGGGTGAAACTGAGACAAGAAGATAAAAAAATCACAAAAACAAAATTAAACAAGAAAAACTCAAAGAAAGAAACCAGAACTGGAGTAAGAATGATTGGCGGGGGGGTGGGGGGGGGGGTGGGGGATCAAGAAAAGACGAGGCAGTACATGATACCATTGTCGATCTATATAATTCATTGTGAAATCATGAAACCGAAATTCATAATTACTTTCAAAATTATTCTAACTCTCGGACTAAGCTGACTTTAAATCACAAATTAATCGAAATCCCATTAGTTACAGGAGTTTTAATTAGGGTAAAATTGCAAGCAACTCCTCGGTAACATTGTACATAAGCAAATTATTTACTATAAAAAAATAATAATTTACCTTCTCGTGTTTTTTAAAAATACAACAATTTATCCCATGTGTTTTTCAAGATTGCTTTATTTTAAAAAATACAAGGAGGTAAATTGCTCTTATTTTGAAGAACACAAGAGGATAAATTGCTGCATTTATAAAAATACAGGTATGTAAATTGCTATTTTTTTCCATAGGAAGATAATTTGCTCATTTGCATAGACAAGGGGTAAATTGCTCCATTTTAAAAAATGCAAGGAGGTAAATTGCTATTATTTTTTTTTTCATGAAGAGAGTAATCTGCTCATTTACGATATTCACTATAAAAAATTACTATTAGCTACAATATTAGTGGCGTTTGGCTAAACACTAATTTTTCCACCATGAAAAAATCGATTACCACAACTAAGAGCCATGGTCAAAATATTTGCCATGATCTTTAGCTATGATAAATATTTTAACCACCCTTGCAAAAACTACGATCAACAACTGTTGTATAGCCATAATCAATAACTATTTGTTACGACTATTCGTTATTAATCATGGCAATTACTTGTAGTTAAATGTTATAATTCTTCAAACCCGTTTTAGTTAAGCTTTGTGGATAAGTGGTAATTGAGAAAGGTGCTTTCATTCACAGCTAAGCTTGGTTAGAAAGTCTTATATCATCAAAAAATATCTTATAATTTAATTTTACCGCTTATAAAATATCAAATTTTTATTCTAAACATGGGTTATTGAAGTGTTCAGATAACATGATTGAGACTATAAAAACTTAGTAACAATAAATTTATAATTAGTTTGAAGAAATTTTATTAACATCTTAAAATAAGTTACATTTTCTTACTTTCTTTTTAAAATGGTTTATAAGCTACTAATATTTTATCTTTTAAGTTTATAGTTTTTGTCAAATATTTTAATTCAAAAACTGATACGTGACCTACAAGACAAAAAATCGTAAAAATTACATTCATAAAGTTTGGATTATATCTTCTCAATGTGTAAATCAATAAGGCCATGTAGAAAAAAAATACATAATGTCGTAAGAAATGATGAAGGCCTAGTATTTATAAATGTTCTTAGTTGTACGATATTTCATAGGAACCATAAATATAGGGTGATGATATAGTCATCACGACCGTTGCATACTCGCGTTTGGATCGGACGAGGCTTGGATCAAAACAATCCGATAAGAGTACAGATTTTGGACTGTTTTGTAACCTATACTAATATATGAGAAAAGATATTTTTATCTCACAAACGACTGTTATGACACCACAACACCAACTTTATTGTTATTTTTTTTTTGTTCTTTTTGTTGCTTGCTTTCTTTCTTTCTTTTTTTTTTGTGAAACGACGTGTGATTTATATATATATATTATTTATAATATACTTCAGCACATAATATATTATTTATATACCCATAAAAACGACGTGCCATAATAGTTAGTTAATAAAAGAGACAAGCACATTTGATTCGGTTTTACCTGGTTTAGGAGACACCCTCCACATGAAAAACCTTATTACATTGATTAACTTATGCCCATGCTGCGTTTAATTCCTGACTTTCGTTCTAATCTATTTATAATCAATATAAATATAAGTTATATAATTGCTGAACGAGTAATCCAACGAAACACATGAATCATAAAACATAAAAATAAAATTTTAGATTGAAGCGCAGATACCTCGCTCTTTTTAAAAAAATTTAAATCTACTCTAATAATATTCCTACTGGTTCAGCAGTACCATTTCTGAATCGTCTCTCCAAGATATAACAGTTTGACAACATCGTATAACTCTTAATTACTCTAGATAAGTAGTAGAGTTCAAAACTCCACAAAAAAAGAATACCTTCATGCGACTAATATAGTTCTGTGTTATAGGATAATTACATGTCGTAAACCTTGTAATGCGTGTATATTAAAATTAGAAGCTAGAAATAATCCCCATTTTATAGGTGTAGAAATCATCCACTATTTCAATGTGAATAAGTGGATTATAATGTGATAAGTTACAAGAATTAGTGAAGATAATAACTGTATAATATGGTGGTATCGAAGAAGAAAGGTTACGATTGGCCATATTGACCAACACAAATAGTCTCAATATTTGAATGAAAATAAAGAGACATATGTTATAATTTAAATATTAAAATTTAATATATACTAATTACATGTATATTAATAAAAAAAATAATTTATTATTGGGTTTTCTCCGATGTTTTTTAAACATTCTTAGTATCATATGGGTAAAATGCATGTAACCTAACGGTCTAGTGACTATATATTGAAACGTGATGACAATTATATTTATTTTTTATTTTATTATCAACATATAAGTGTTACTAATTATTTATAATAATAACTTTATGTATAATTATTTTGTAAGTAATTATTCTAGGTCACAATATAAAATCATATTTAAATAAAAAGCCTTATACTTAATGGATAATTTGATTTACCACTCGATTTATGATTTATTTACACAAATTATTTCTATCTTTTGTTTGATTAGAGAAACCATTTCTGATCGTCAAAACGTAATGTTTATGTAATGATATCGATGTTTTTCACTATTAGAAAACAGAGAATCCGTTCGACTTAGCGGTAGCAAATGCTCATATATATATATATGTATATGTAGCTACAGAATGATTGTAGTTATTTTCGAAACCTAGATGTTTGTGACTAATTATGGCTACAATTATTTTAATTTTTGTAGCTCAAGGCTACGGATTCTTGTAGCTCTTTTTGTAGGTATATAATATATGAAAGTGTTGTGACTAATTTTGTTGCAGTAATTCGCTGGGAATATTTAATAACTTTTATTAAATACGGAATTTCTATTGCTACATTCATAGCATTGCGAATATTTAATAATTTTTATAATCTTAAATACGAAATTTCTATTGCTATATTCATAATGTCACGCTTTGAGCCAGCTCTCACCACGTAACACTTTGTCCTTATAACACTTAGTTCTCAACTCTATTTGCTGGTCGACTTTGACACAATTTATCACGCCCCGGGCTTGCCAGCCTGTTGGAGCGAGAATTGCCTCCGAACTCACTTTAGTGCGGTTATGAACAACTTCTCGAAAAGCATCCAATGAATCACTTGAGGTTTTTGCCGAATACTTATATATTATTTAGGAAAAAATATTATTTTAGTCCGCTAAATATATATAATTTTAATTTTAGTCCAATAATTATGTTCATTTTTGTTTAGGTCCAATAACTTACGAAATTGCTTACTTTTAGTCCTCTGGCAGATTTTCGGACAATTTTACCCCAATGAGTGCATATGGACTAAAACTATCTTTCAAAAATTGCATAGGGGTAAAATTGTCCGAAAATCTGTCAGAGGACTAAAAGTAAGCAATTTCATAAGTTACTGGATCTAAACAAAAATGGACATAGTTATCGAACTAAAATTAATATTAGACATACTTAACGGACTAAAATAATACTTTTTCCTTATTTATCTTATTAGTTCATAATCGGTGGAACAAACAATCATACATAATAGTAGAAAATCTCTAGGTGCTATTGTTGCAATGAAAGTAAAAAATATTTAGCAATTAATTTTATTGCCATGGCTACAAAAATTATGTAGCAATTTTTTCTACCAAAATTCCATAACAGTGTCGCCACTATAGAATAGAAGTTCTATAGGCATATTCGTCACTATGGCGACACAAAATCATAACTATATTTGTTTTCATTGCAAATGAGACTTCATAGAAAATTTTATTTCCAGGACTATGAAAATTCCGTAGTTCACTTTGTAAATAAGATATTCAATAGTTTTTACTTTCAAATTTATTTCCTAAGCAAAAAATTTTCGGTAAATTGCAACAGAAGTTACTAAATCAACTAATCTACTTTATTGCAATCTTTGTAACCATTTTGTTACCTATGTATCAAATCTTTTTGGATATTTTTAATACATAATTTGCTACGAAATATTCATTATTAGTACATTTTCTTAACTACAGAGTTACAATATTTTTAGCCATTTTGTTGCTTATATACCTCCCATTTTTTTTCTTTTTGGATAATTTTTATTTACAATTTTCTATGGAACATCCATTGTTAGTCCATCTCATCAGCTACAAAATTAATTTCGATGAAATATTATTCACAGTATATCACTTGTTTTCTTGTAGTGTTTGGAGGATGTATGAGTAATTCTAAAAAATCGAGGTAGTTTGTGTAAAACAAGGTTGATGTTTTCGGTGGGCATACATATAATTGGTCAAAAAATCAAATATAATTGATGTAAATAGATCATAAATCAAAATGTATAAATATAATTATTCTTATATTTAATAATTATAATTAATAATAATTTAATATTACATTTAATTTTTTATTGCTAATATTCTCTTTTGGATCTAAATGTGTGAGGTTCATTATATCAACTTGAAAGAGAATTCTTGTCAAAAAAAAAAAAAACAGAACTTGAAAATGAATTACGTCTAATGCAGTTTGATTCTAAATGTTTATAGAAGACGACAAATCGCAGTTTTAACGTGCATAAAAGATAACGACAGTGAGGTGGCAGTGGGGCGCAAGTACATGACAGTTGGTGAACATGCAAGACGCAACGTACCGATTCGGATGAGGACGAGCTTTTGATTCTTTGATTTCTTGCAAGGCAAAAGTTCCGCGCGGCTGCTTTGCATGGGATCGAATGATGGACTTTCCAAGCCCACAGACTATGTATTGAGTTACATATTATATGGGGGTAAAATTCATATTATTCCATTACGTTCAAAATATTTAAATAGGTCTTTGTGGTTAAAAGAAAATAATATGTAATCTTCTATAAAGTTTAAACAAATGTATATTGATCTTAGTTGAATTTGGACATGAGTTTGATGTTGCAGTTACAAAAATATTCTTTTTAAATCAATGATCTATATTAATTTGATTTAAATTTGTGGCTCAAATTTTATCATACTTATAACAAATTTAAATATATGATTTTAATATTAATGTACATAAAATAAACTGGCTCAAAGAGGCCCGAACAACCCATAAAAGAAGAAAAAAACAGAAAGCCCACGACACCTTCCAAGAGGCCCACAAGCCCAAACAACTAGTAGTGCCCCGGCCCTATAGGTCGTGCCAATGACACCCCTGGCCCCCGCCAGTGGGCGATAGTCTAAGGCCCTCTAACTGAGCCTCCACACCTCAGTTCCTCCTCAGAAAGTAAGTCATGTCCCCAAGGCAGGCATCCTTCTTAGATTAAAGCCTACCCCCAGGCAAGCATCCTTCAAGGAATAAGCCTTACCCTTAGGGAAGTATCCCCTCAACGAATAAATCTTCACATACAAGCTTTTTTTAAGGGTATCTTTAATATTTTAACTTAATAATCTTTTATTTTATCACCTTCAATATGTAAACATCTGCTTTCTTGCAGGGATTTCATGGGGGAAACATCCTTCTCAAACTTCTTTGATTAAAGCCCTACCCCTAGGCGGGCACCCTCTCATAAAAAAGTCTGTGTTCCACACAGGCATAGAGACCCTCCTCCATGGAGGCAACCTTCCTTTAGGTATGTACTTAAGTCCTTTTTTGGGGAACTTGTAAGCTCTATCCTATACAGACACCTAAACCCTCCTCCGCCGGAGGCATCTAAGCTTTGTTTTTGGCAGCCACCTTATTCTTCCTTCACTAAAGTCTTTAAGTCCTGTTCCAAGGAGGCCCCCCCTCAAATAAGCTCTTTTTCGTGGAGGCACAATAAGTTTATTCCATGCAGGACCTATATAATATATACATGTCTTTGTTATTTAACATTCCTTGGTAAAAAAATAAAGCTCCATATCGGAGTAAGCACAAAAGGCACTCGTTGAACACTCCTTCGTGGAGGCACCTTCTAAAAAAACCCTGCTTCGTGAAAACACGAAGTAAGTCTTCTTTTTCTAAGCATACTTATGCTTATAACATTCTTTACAGGAATTTGAAAGAAAAAAGAAAAACTCCCTTTTTGGCCCTCACTTTTAAAGATATATATTCAAATAAGTGTCGAAATATCCACTTATTAGAGTGCAGGGGCTACTGATGTGAATAAAATAAGATGGCCAGGCCCGAGTGGCCAAAAAAAGAAGAAAGAAACAAAAATCCCACGGAACCCTCCAAGAGGCCCATTACATCCCATGCCCATAACGTCCCATGGAGGTTAAGGATGCCTCAGCCCACAATTTAACTAGGAAGGCCCAGACAGCCTAAACAGCCTAAGAAACTCAAGAATAAAGGAGGAGATCAAGGATATCCCCCGACTCGAGGCTAGGGATAATCACCCGACTTGGACCATGATTAAAACTCGATAAAGTATTGGGCCCAAAAGGCCCACACACGTGGCAGCCCACTCTCCCACATGACACATCAGCAGCTACTTGGACAACATCAGCCCTTAGAAGGAGGACCCCCTGACGGCTAGGACTCCTTGCAGACGAGGGGTCTCCTTAGACTGAAGAAGATTCCTACTAAAGCACTTCTAGTTGCGGATAAGGACGACCTACTCCTTATCTTAACCATCCCAACCAATCTCCACGAATATCTAGGGAGTGGGATAGACCCCCAACTAATTAGGGCACTCCTCTATAAATACAGCCTTGGTTCCTCTAGGGAGGGGATACCCCTCCTCACACCCCTCTCTCTCTCTAAATACCTCTCTTACTCTCTTAACTATCTCTTAAGCTCTATCTAAGTATATTATTACGTGTTCTTACACTTTTCACCAAATTTAATCACCATATCTCGATTTTTAATTAAATTCACTTCTTTTTGCTTTATTTAATCTCGAATTGAATACTAACTTTGGCGTCGGAATGAGAACGTCTTTTTCTTTAGTTTCCTCTGCAGGATTTGCATACGTTTCGGCCCAAGTTTCGAAGAATAGTCCATATCATTGGACCCCTGCGTGTTTTGAACGCATCAAATATATATATAATTATATATTTTTTAATATATAGATATGTATATATATATTTGTATGTATATATCCTAAATCTAATTTTCTTCTCCTTCCATATCTCCGCCGTTGACCACCTTTCGAAGCAAGCTTGCCATCATAGGAAAGCTCGTCTAATGGCGAGCATTTTGATAACCCAACCACTATAAATCTCCAATTAGTTGGTGAATTATCTCAATTTTTCCACTCAAAAAATTCTAACTCGCGCCCCTCATCTTCTATTTCTTTTTTCTCCGCCATCCGACCGCTTCTCGACACATGCTTACTTATGTTGGAAAGCTCGTATAGAGACCATTTTGATACCTCACCCACCAAAATTCAATCTGTTGGCGAGTTATATCTATTTTTTTCCTCAAAAAATCCTAACTCGTGCCCCCATCTTCTATCGCTTTTTTTCTCCACCGTCCGATCATTTTTCGACACGAGTCTACCACCATTGGAAAGCCCATCCAATGATGAGCATTTTGACATCTCACCCACCGCCAATCTCCCATCCGTCGTCGAGTTATCTTCATTTTTTCCAATTTATATTTTAGGTTTCTTTATATATATACATATAACTAAATTATATTTTGTTATATTATATTTTTAAAATATGTATAATATAAAGACAGGGGTAGTTTGGTTATTTAGGGGCAAAATATACATACTTAGTTGCATTTTGGACACGTGAAATACAATTCTAGAGACGAGGGGGCAATGTACACCTTTTTAAAATTTACATGGAGTTATATGGTATTTTTTTTATCACCAATTCAAATGGTTTGTAGTTAAGTTGAAAACACATGTTTTGGAAAAATATTTTTTAGTCACATAAAATAATGATAGAATATTTTTTTTTTGTATCATAATTATGGTTCCATAAAACTCAATCTTTTTTTTTCTTAGTCCAAAAAAGCCATGTATATTGTGTACGGCTATTAACTCCATTAACTTTCCTCTTTGGGAGGGAAAAATGCATGTAAACCATCAAAAAAGGAGGAAAAATTGATCATAATTGTAGTTGACTAATGTTTAAAAATATTTTAGGGTTAATTATACTTAAACCCCCTCTAAAAATGAGAAATTACACTTTCCTCCAAAGAAGTTTTGAAATTATACTTACACCCATTTCGAAAATTTACCGTTTACACCTAACCCCTCTTCTATTGGTGTTTGGACGAAAAATATTTACGAAAGTAAAAACAATTGTATAACTTTTTAATTTTTCTCCTCATTTAATATTCTCATGTATATTTTTCATGCTTATAAAGCGATAAATATAATATATGTATATTGATTAAGGTTAACATCATTATATATTTTTCGAGTACAATGAGAACGTTAAATGAGGCGTTAAATTGAATATATGTAGTGATGCTTGCAAAAATTGCACGAGTCCGGTCGAATGTGGATTTGCACTTGGAAATTGGGCTGAAATGTTCGCAAGCTTGGGAAAGGGAACCTACCAAAATAATATTAGCACGCTGACGCTCAAGTTTGTTTTAGATTTTGGTAAAATGATACTAAAAAGATAAAATAAGTACCAATCGAGATAAAGTATGATGAAAAGATTATGGTAGTGTAGAGATATGATAAGAATAGCTTATGAGTGTTTTCGGGAGTTGTCCCTCTTCAACTTTTATAGAGGAGGTTACCCGGTCTGAGGGGGACTGAGGGAGGTGATTGGCAATGGATAACTCTTCCCTGCCACCCTTATCGTACTGGTAAGCAAGTTTTGTGGGAATCCTTATTGATAAGAAGACTTCAGCGAAATGAGGAGTCTGTTGCCCTAGAATTTCGGCCTTCTTGTCATAACCTAGTCTAGTGGCGGTCCTCCAATGGGACAGACTAGCTGCCAAGTTAGATCTTTGGGCTTCTTGGATATACTTGCTCACTGGGCTACATACCTTCTTGGGTTGTCGATGAAAAGAGGGGCGGAAGAGGGTCCCTTTGCGCCTTTGTTCACATTGAGCTTCTAAGCTAGCTTGTTGGGTTAGAAGTGAGCTTGATTTTGGGCCACTAGCATGAGGCTACATCCCTCAATCCCCCCTACCCCCCGCCACTTTGATGAGGAGGAAGCCTACCTGCTCCTTAAGAGTTGGATATTCTCGTGGGTGAAAGGGCCCTTCCTCTTCTTATAGAAAAGTCCGACTTCGCCTCATTCTTGTAAATCGAAAAGGCTTCTTCTTGGGGCTTCGCCCTCTACTGGCTGGATTCTAGTATAGCCATCATTTCTTGAGGGTAGAGGAATGGGTTTGATAACCGCCCTTATACCCCACGCCCCTTGTAACCGCCCAATAAAGGACGGTTATTGGGGCTGAGTGGGTCTTAAGTACACATATATTCCTTTATCTTAGTCCTAACGTCAACTTCCCATTTCTTCTCCTTCCCATGTCTTAAGGAGAGGTCCTCCCTTAGCGTTTCAAAGATTTATTTATCTCTATAAGTTTTCTTACTGTTGTTTCATGTCCTCTCTTTGCATCTTTTTTTACTTCTCTTTCATTCCTGCTTTTAGTTTTTGTGTGTTTTTTGTGAATCGGTTACTCAGATGACTCCGTGAGATTTGTGGGGGAGATGCTGGCTGTCGGTGATCCCTCTGGGGCTACTTAGAGGGGAGTGGGCCGAAGCTCATCCAATTATAATGGTGGCCTGAGGTAGAGCTTGAGATAAGCCGATGAGGCTTCCCACCATTTTTTGGATAAATCCTCTAACGAGGAGGAGACAAAGGATGTAAGGAGAAGTGGGGAGGAAGAGGGGTCTTCCCCAAATGAAGAGGAGAGGGAGGATCAACGGGTGATGAATGAAGGGAAGAGAGGGTTGTCGGCCAATATATGGTGGATTAGGTTCCCACCTCCCATAAACTGTCTGGAGTCTGTCAACTGGTGGAGGATTTCAAGGTTCCTCCCAAATGCACTATTTATGTCCCCGCCCCCATCCCTGCTTTTTATGAGGAGGTCGCCTGAGTCTTTCAGGTCCCCCTCAATCAGTTGTCTCCTAATTCTTCCGGCCTCATGTCTGGCTTTACCAGTGTCCTTAAATTTAATAGTGCCCCTATCAATGCTACAATCTTCTTTCAAAGATTTCAGCTAAAACGCTCCAAGTCCTTAGCGGGGGGTATGCTTCCTCCCAGCCCCTAGCTCTCCCAAGAGTTGGAAGTGTAATTTCTTTTATGTCTTGCCCCTTTGCCAGTGGGCGTTCTTCACCAATGGGTTCACAACCTCCCTCCTGCCTCTCCTTTTGCTCTGACGAGTAGGACGACAACCTTCTCCCTTCTCCTAAAGAAGTTGAACGAGAGGCCTTATAACTGTAGGAGTCTAATTGGTGAGAGACTTTTAAGCCATTTTTTATTAAGTTCTCGAGTCATCCCCCTAGGGGATCCTTTGGGTATTTTCATCATCTTCTTATTTCTTTCTTTCTTAAATGTATAATTATGTGGTGTTGATGTGGTTGTATATTTTTTGGAAAAGAGGATAATGTTGTAAACTGCTAGGAGACCAAGTTTTTAGGAGCACACGGGGGCGTTTGGCTGCTATTCCTCCTTAGAGGACTCCAAAAGGGACCCGACCTCCAATGACTCCAAACGGAAGAGATCAGCTATCATGACCCTAAGGGGATCCTCCAAGTGCGCTAGGATGAGTTCCTCAATCATCCTACCTCAGGGATCCCTCCTTCAGGCTCTGCTCATTCGAGTGCCACTCTCTATCATCCCCCTTCTTGGGATACAAGAGGTTCTGCATCCAAGCCCCATTGTCCTTCTTTCGAAAGCTTGTACACTCGTCAAATGCTTTAGCAGGAAAATGAGGGAGAGTCCTCCCTGGCCTCCGAGATCTTGAAATGGGTGCCTACCCCAGGGGATAAGCATCTTCTATCTCTCGTATTGATGCATTCAAAAACACACAGGTCCAATAGATATGGACTATGCTCAAATCTTAAGTCGAAACGAATGCAAATTCTGAAGGGGAGGACCTGCAAAAAAGGCATTAGCACTCCAACATCCAATGTCGTAACAAACACAATCAATTTCTCATCCACAAGATTATATATACATATATATATACACATATCAGACATTGCGAGTAAAACTATTATATTTAGTTCCCACACCATCCACATTTTTAATTCCACTTTATACATCTTCAAAATGTGATTTTTCTTTTTATTGATGAATGAGGAGAAAATCGAATAATGACCCGACCTGACTGAATGCAAGGTTTGGACCTAGCCCTCGATGTGTAGACACCTTAAGATCTTCTCCTAAAAAATATGAGTAGAGGAGTGAGCTTACAACTCAGTAAGTAAATAACCGACACTATCTATATATGTACATCAATTATAGTCCAGACAAGACAAAATGAGTAGCATATATAGAGTATAATCAATTTAATACCAATATAATCAACTTTATCACATAACACAGTCAACTCATAACATAGCAATCTATTAAACTCCTCTTTTCCTAGTCTGCTTACTAGAAGGTGATAATAGTTTTCTCCATCAACTCAACCTCACCATTTGTTACATAATATTTAAATGATCCCTTTGACATGCCATACAGGCCAATCAATCTCATTTGACATCACAGCTCTTTCATTTCGCATCAAAACTTTTTTCACAACACATCATAACTCTTTTCACATCGCATCATAGCTCTTTCCATATTGCATCATAACTCTTTTCATATAGCATCAAAGATCTTTTCATATCATTTAGGCATTCAACAATATCAAGAGGTTTTCATATCACAATTATATTTAATTTTCATTGCTCCCTTGTGTCTACACATCACCGTTCTTGTAAGCAACTAGTAACATAAAACTACATATCAATAGATTTTAATGTACAAGCACCAATAACACATCATTCAACAATTGTGATATTTCAATGCATTTTCTCATTTCACTTTCAAATTATATCATCCACCACTCACACATTTTCAGATAAATCAGTTTTAATACGAATCACATACTTATACAAAAGTAGGGTAAATTACAACCAGCTCTCCTGAAGCATACCTCTTTTTTGTTTAAAAAATTACAAATACCCTATGATTTTAACGTCCATCTAAGAGCGAACCCATTCCGTTAGGTTTTCATCTAATATTTGTAGTGAACTAACCAAAATGCCCTTTTGAATTATAAATTATAATTTTATATATATTTTATAAATTTCTAAAATATTTTTATGAGCTAATATTCCATATAAATTATTTATTTTACCCACCCTTAACTTTTTTATATTTTTTAAATATTTTGTTTTTTTTAAAAAAAATTAAGTAAGGGTAAAATAGTTATATCCACTCCACCGTCTAGGGGATACATAATTATTTTTTATTTGAGGGGAGTATTCATAATTATGTTAAATCTTAAAGAAGGTAGTTGTAATTTACCCTGTAAAAATAATATCACAAAGAAATGGAATATATATAAATAATACTAATTAATTTACTTATTTCGATCTTACAATATTTTAATTAGCAAGTAGGGAGTTGTTCATTCCTATACTATATATTCCCGAACCCAGTAATAAGTTATAATGTATATAATCAATATTTCAAAAATATCATAAATTTTAAATATAATATTAAGTTTTATTCGTACAATTTTCAACAATCTTTTAATATTTTATTTCTATCAAAATACAAATTTTCGTTTTATTTCTCTTGAAACTAGACAATCTAGACTTCATAAAGATATATATAATTTATCAATTAACTCATAAGAACTTATTTCGTTAAACCCCGCATTCTTAAAGCTACCGTTCTTTAATAATTATAGACTAAATTATATAAAAAATCTCATATTTCTTTTTAATAAATATAATATTTCAAGTACAACTTTCTAATATTTCTTCAATATAATTACTGAATATTTTTTATAAATTTTCTATCAATTCTTGGCCAGTAGAGAATTTAATTAAACACCAATACTTATAATTAAATATTTGGTCAATAGGCCAAATGAAATTGAGTGAATTAATTTTAGTAATAATTAAATTTAACAAAACTAGTAATTTAATTAACCAACTATAACATTCTTAAGTCAGATGTGATATATAACTAATCACTAATTTAAATAATTAAACTCATAGAAATTTTCAATTAAACACTACATCGGATAATATAACTTACACTTAATAAATGACTAACCAAATAATATAATTATATAAATTAAAAATAATTTAAACTCGGAGATTTTCGTACCTGAAACTTACACCTTGAGTGTGTGCAAATGTGTGAAGAATTGGGTGTTTATGTTTTAGTTTAATTGCTTAGTTAAGTAACATATATATATATATATATATATATATTTTTGATGGGATAATTACATTTACACCCCTTATCTATCGTCTTTTTACACAAATTATTCCTACCTTTTGAAAAATAACAGAAGTACTCCTGGAAGCCTCTAAAATCCAAAATTACCCTTATTGACTAAGTCAATATTTAAAATAATTTTTCAATGATAGAAATGCTCTTAGGATGTTTCTACAATTATCAAAAGATAGAAAGGGTGTCAATATAATACTTTTAAGATGAGTAGTATGACCCCATATATTTTTTATTATTTATATTAATTTTTAATTTAAATATAAATTATTATATTAACTTTTTTTTATTGAATCTCTAAATAAAATGGTACTTTTTAATAATTAAAATATTAAATTATAACTAAAATTTACTAAAATTAAAATTTAAAAATAATTTATGTATTTTATGTAAATCATATTAGAATTAATAAAATAAATAATCTATTTATTAAAAATATACTTTAAATTATTAAATTATTTATTTTAAAAAAAATTATCCCTTCTTCCCTAACTACACCTCCATTGCCACCCTAACCCCCATTTTATTAAAATAGCTTTCCAATAAATAAACTAATTTACTTTATTAATTCTAATCAGATAATATAAAATACATAAATTATTTTTAATTTTTGTTTTAGTAAAACTTAGTTCAAAATAAAAGTAGAGGATAACTAAGCTTTTAATTTTAATAATTTTAAATAATTGATACAAGTGTGATAATTTTTAATTTAAATTTATAATCAATTGACTAATTTTATTTATATATATAATTAAATAATTTAATATTTTAATTATTAAAAAGTGTAATTTTATATTGAGATTCAATTAAAAAAACTAATAAAATAAGTTAAATTTAAATTAAAAATTGATATAGTAATAAAAAATATATTGGGTCATATTGTTCCTCTTTATAAATATTACATTGACACCCCTTTGTACTTTTTCATAATTACAGAAACACCCTAGGGACATTTCTGTCCTTGAAAAATTATTTTAAAAATTGCTATAGTAAACAGGGGTATTTTTAAATTTTAAAAAAAAAAATTATGGGTGATTTTTATAATTTTTTAAAAAATAAGAATAATTTTTATAAAAAAAATAATGAACGAGTGGTGTAAAAGTAATTATCCTTATTATATAGTTAAATAAATATAATTTAGATAACCTACGTACATCCACTATGCTTTCATCAATAATAATAAATAAATATAAGATAGAGAAAGAGGAGAGAGAGAGAGAGAGAGAGAAGGAAGGGGGTGGGGGGCAGCCGCCCCAGGATGCTTTATGTGAGGCAGTGGGATGACGGCATGGCTGCTATGCACGTGAGACGTGGCGAATAAAAATGCAACTTCTGAGCAGTGGGTGGGGGCGGACCCCACGTGCCCACTCTGCCAGCCCCAGGCGGCGCTCTCCCCCGCCCCCACCCCTCCTGTCCGTCTTTACGACACGTCGCCGCTCTACCTATTCTCTCTATCTTTTCCCTTTTATATTACATTTACATTATGTGGTGTGCTTCACGGGTGGCCGCAGACGCGCTCCCACCACCCCCACGTGCTTTGTTGTTTCTTTCCTATCTCCTCTCCACGCTCTTTCTCTCCTTTTTGCTCCTCACTCTCCCTCGTTTTGTCACTCTCCCCATCCTAAAAAACATATTAGGGATAATTATTTTTTTATATATATATATTTGGTATAATTACACGAAAATTTTTTATGATTATAAAAATTATATTTAGAGTTTTTAAAATTTATTTTTATCTAATAAATTGGTCTATTTATTTATTAAGATTCACTGAATTTAAATTATTATAAAATCAAATAAATATAAGAAATTATTATAAAAATGACTACAAAATCTAAAACATATTTTATATATAGGATAATAAAAGCAATATTGTATGATTGAATATTAATTTTAGATCCATAGACTATAAAACATCACTAGTCAAAATGACTATATAAAGATTCATATTATAAAATTAATTAGTCAATTCATTTATTAAAGATGTGGAATTAATAGGTTATTTAAGCTACTTATGAGTTGTGGCACACTTTTTCTATCATTTTCTTTTTCAAATTTAAAGATTGATTTAATATGTCAATAATTCAGATCAAAAAATTCGTTCAAACGAAATAAAAAATATATATATACTCACATTTGTAAAATTCAAACTCTCAACCTAAATGTTACTAGGCATCAACCTTACCAATAGAGCAAGGCCTCATTAGCCTTTTCTTTTATATCTTCATAACACAATTGGTCGGCTAATAATATCGATTGAATTTTTTATTTCAAACTCCAGTGTAACTTTAATTCCATTTCATTTATTTTATTTGCATTTTATTTGTGATATATATATATATAATTATGTGCCACTAGAAAATATAATCTTTGCTATGATTATTTATTATTATCACAAGAAAAAAGATCAGAACAAATACTAATTAACAATGACTATGCAACTGTCATTAACCATTATTTTTATAATAGAGGCCGGAATTATATTTCATTAAAACAAGTATGTTAAGATTTTAAAAAATAAATTAAAATATTTTTTAAAAAAATTTATAATTTCCTAAAATCTTATAACCTTTTTCCTTAAATTTGTAACATGTTATAATTTTTTAAAAATTATATAAAATATTTTAAAATTTTATAAGAGCACCCAAACACACTCTAAAGTCTAAATTAGACTGATTCCAAGATTATTTTTCTTATATATAAAAACAGTAATTATATAATTGCAATTATATTTTTAAATTTTACAATTGAGCAAATATTGATTCAATCAAAATATTAAAAAACCCAAAAAATAAAATACATTATAATAAATTCACCTGAAATTACATAAATACCCATGCGTTTGATTTGGATACCGAATATTGACCCATTCCATAATGACTATGGGGGGCTCTATGTAGGAGAAAGCAGAAACCAAAATCTACTCCACAAATTCCGGCCACGCAGAGAAAATGTGGGCCCACCAAAAGCGGCAGCGGACGGCGCCATCGCCACACCTCTAAGTCCTCCTCCGTGGACCCCAACGCCCCCACCCCCTCTCCTTCTCTCACACGCCTCCCCTACCCGCTTTTACTTTGATTCCGGGCAATATACAAGTTGTTACCTCCATGTTAGTAGAAATACTTCAAATATTTTTCTAGGGGAAAAATAGAAAAATAAAAGTTTTTTTTTTAATTTTTAAAATATAGCAAATAAATCCCGCGATCCTATGATGTGGCATATTCTGCCTGAATTTTTAACAATAAAATTAATTTTATTTGTTACACATCTGACGAATGAAGATTTGTAGGAAACAAATCAAAGGCTAAATTTTATATTAAATTTAAATCGATGATTCAAATTCAAAACAAACAATTTAATGATTTAGGTTTCACTTAGTTTAAATTAACGTTTCAGATTCAAAGATACAAATATTTATCGTAACATTATTTATTAAATATGAATAAAATATTTAAAAAAAAATTGGTTTTCTTCCACCTCGAGCACTTGCCCCCCACCCCACCCCACCAACGCCCCCTTGTCATCGATATCCTCCTCATAGCGACCCACGGTCAATCATTGTCCGCCTCCTTTCTCGCTCCCTCACTATCCGCCGCCACCATCCTTCTGGCTGTTTATCCCATCCACGCCGCTCTTTCCTTCCCCCGCATGCCCTTTCCTCCCTCCTATCTACCTCCTAACCAACGCCCCTCTTAATTTGTATTTATTGTTGATAAGATTTGAACTATTCATTTATATGAGATGAGATCTAACAGTGTATGAATACGGGTAAAAATATTATTTTATAATTACAAAATAAAAAAAAATAAAAATCAACACGTGTGATGCACTTATGGCATGAAGAAGGTGTCATTCTTACTATATTTTAAATATCAAATAAGAGTTTTTTAATATTTTATTTTTCACAAAAAGTATATTAAACATTTCCACTAACATAGGGGCAGATTGCATTTTACCCCTTTTATCCCTTCATCCAATCGCCAGTATATTTTACTACCAAAAAACCACGTTTTAGAAGGATATTTTTGGCATTTTCTAATTTAGATTTTGCACGCTCAATTTTTATAACAATCAACATAAAAAGTCCTTATCAAATTTCTTTTATAACAATCAACATAATTTTCTAATATATCAATTTTTACATTGATATATTCCTCAATAATATTAAATCACAACCAGTAATAAAATAATAAATGTACACTTTTTTTTTATATAAAAAAGGTAATTTACATAATTTACATCAATATTAATAAACTGATAAACACATCAACTCGATCAATAAACTCACATTATAATAAACTCATTAAACTCATATTACAATCTGTTGGATTTAAAGTACTTCGTTGTGAAAAAACAATCACTATCAATCCTAAAATCATTCATGTTGAATCATCAAGAAATACAATAATAAAAATACGGAAGCGGACCTGAATCCATAGCCATAGGGAATTCAATAAGAATCGTGTCAACAGCGCGCCTTCCAAATCAATACGTTTTCAAAGAGTATCCTTTAGTTATTTTTCTCTCCGATTTCTCTGGAGGTCTGAAGATATGTTGAAGTTTTCGTGGGATCTGGAGGCCACAACACATATATATAATAGTAGGTATTTAGTTTCAACCCATTCTAAAACTGAATTACTATTAGTCTCTTCATATTAAGTGCCCACATCCTATCAAATACATTAAGACCCAAATTACTGAAACCGTATTTGATTACTTTATTGGGTCTAAACTTCATCAGTCTATAGTACATAATTATTTTACATATAAGCCCAGCATTGGATTAAGGATCCAACAATTATTGGATAAATAAATCCAACACAAAAAATCCATGTATATTAAGTGAGACAGATACCCATACATTTGATGTGATTCAAACTTATTCATGGGACCTAAAAAATTTACAACTAAGCTACATAAATTGAAATAAGTACATATTTTTCGTGGGACTTGAACCTTTCTCTTATTTGTTCATAAAACTTCAATCTCAGCCCATCAGGCAAGACTTCATTATTATTATTCACCAAAATTAAAAATTGCAATTTCATCATTATAATAAATAAATTAGTAAGTTAAATAGATAGGAGGTGAATGCAATCCATTAGATAATTGAAAAAAATAGGTATAAATTATATAAAGTTGGCATGCGTCTCACATTGATTAATTACAAACGTAAAATTTGATTCTCTCATAAATGTCAAAGCCTCCTCTTTGCAGCAGAGCCATTTTCAAGATAAAATCATACAACTCATATAAAGTCAAATAAAAAAATACCTCATTGAAACTACAATACAAAATTTCCGCAATCTATCCCAAAATGATAAATTCAATTTTCTTTCTGAATATTTTGAAATGAAGTCTTATTTCCTATGAAAATATTTTTTTGCAAAGCCATCTTATAAAATAACGATATAATGATAATAATACTAAAATTAGCAAAAAAAATTAACAAAATTTCCTTTTCAACAATTATATGTGGACAGATGTAGGCAAGCAACCCACAATAGTTGCAGACGAAGAGTTTGGATGCTTATAAGCCACAAGACCTCTTCTCCTTAATAAGATGTTTTTGCAGGACAAATGAGTAAAGTTTATACAAAGTTAGAACGGACAATTCCTAGCAAAACGGGAAACCTATCGAGTTGCAAATTGCATCATTTGGCACCGTTTTGGGAACGAAGACATATGCCCCTTCCAAAACCCCTTTGGGATTGATGCCATTTATCATTAAATAAATTAAGAACTCACTTTATTATTTGTTGAATGTTGTGTTATTATCAATATATGAAGTTGACATTTATTTATTGGGAATCCCTCATCTATTGTAATATACTTAAAATAATAACATACTATACAAGAAAGCTGGTGTATCCTATCCCATGGCGGCCAATTCCTAGCTGTTAGTTTGCTCGTTGCTAAGTGTCATTCGAGTTTGGTCATCGTTATTGAAGATGCTATTGTGTTTTGTAATTTTGCTACTTTGGTTAGGAGATTAATATAGATGTACAAAAGATCTTTGTCATGATGGGTGGGCCAACATGGCACGACAGCACGTAATAAAAAAAATTATTTTTGATTCGAGCAGGAGATAGTATGGAGATTGTCCTGACTCTTCTCCTTGTGTACGATGACCTGTCTCTTTTTCCAATTCTCATTTTTGTAGTTAAATTTTCAATAGGTTGGACTGAAATCCTTCCCGTTATTAGCTTGACACTCTAAATAACCGAACTAATACGGCTTTGTCTATGCATGATAATATAACAATTTAAAATAATTAAAAAAAAAGAAAAGAAAATAGGCATATCATGCAAAATGTTCAACGCAACAAACACGCCCCCCAAATAGGGAGTAATAAACTCAACTTTTTATTGAAATTTGTAATAGCTTCTTTGAGACCACAGTAGAGCGCCCCGAAGCCAATAAAAATCAAGCTTTTTTGAGGCGCATAGTACAACGCCACGAAGCCAACAATAGTCAAGCTTTTTTGAGGTACATAATAATATGCTCTGAAGCCAAAAACAATCAAGCTTTCCTGAGGAGATTAATAAAACGCCCCAAAGCCGCAAGCGCATAATATTACGCGCATAAATAAAAAACGGTCAAGTTTCACTGAGGCACATGATAGAACGACCCAAAGCCAAGGACAAGCGTATGACAAACAAGCTTTCTTGACACGCATGATAAAACACCCTAAAGCCAATAACGAACAAGCATTCTTGAAAAGCAAAATGGAATCTACAATAACAATCAAGCTTCCTTAAGGCACGTAATAAAGACACTCTTAAGCAAGAAAGTGAACACGAGAACTCCTAAAAATTTTCAGACAATAATTAACCACAAAAAATTAAAAAAAGAAACATGCGGCTAGAAAACAAAAAACACATGAACAAAATATAAATACACTTTTCATAAATATTAAAACCTGAAAATAAGGTCAAGGTTAGCGACCAAGTTTCTAATCACTAAATATAAACTCGTATCAAAAAATACCATCGACATTATGTCATACTTGAACATGCGAGTCTAAGCCTCACAATTGTGCTCTCGTTAAAACCAAATTAGTGAACTAGCTTCTAAGGAAGCAATGTTTTATTGTACTGACTATCGTTCTATAATGAATCTAGTTACAACAATCAAGCTTGTTATTTTAAAAATATTTT
Source organism: Sesamum indicum (assembly GCF_026168435.1). NCBI lineage: Eukaryota > Viridiplantae > Streptophyta > Magnoliopsida > Lamiales > Pedaliaceae > Sesamum > Sesamum indicum. Next base: position 7,988,392 of record NC_142668.1, read on the forward strand.
CATATGTAGCTTTTAAATTTTTTACCATTGACACCTTGAAACAGAGCAGATCTGCAAAAGAGCCGGTGATCCTCTTTAATTCATAATATCCTAAGAATATCTAGGAATTGAGAGGCTGCTGATGGAGGAAAAAAATCAACCTAAAATAGGAAATATCATCATTGGAGTTGCTCTATTTAATCTTATTACTCTTATAAATCTTCTTGAGTTTTCTGTGATGAATCATATGTTTTGATTTTCACTCTAAATAACCGACTTAATACGGTTTTGTCTATGCATGATAATATAACAATTTAAAATAAAAAAAAGAAGAAAATAGATATATCATGTAGAATGTTCAACGCGACAAATACGCCCCCAAATAGGGAGTAATAAACTCAACTTTTTATTGAAATTCGTAATAGCTTCTTTGAGACCACAGTAGGACGCCCCGAAGCCAATAAAAATCAAGCTTCTTTTAGACGCATAATACAACGCCACGAAGCAACAATAGTCAAGCTTTTTTGAGCTACATAATAACATGTTCCGAAGCCAAAAACAATTAAGCTTTCCTGAGGAGCATAATAAAATTACTCTTATAACGGTGAAGATATACCTCTTCAAATGCATTAATGCATGAAGGTGTATGAGGGTAATTCGATCGCAAAAAAATTTATACGATCAACAATAAGTTAATAATAAGTCAATCAGGAACTAATATTATTTTTTTTAATTATTTTTATTAATATCGACAAATTCAGTAAATTTTGACTAACAGATGAACTCACTTGTTAAATGAAAACAAATCTCAAGTCCTAATTATAATTTCTCAAATCATAAAAAGTATATATGTAATTATACCAAATTTCAGAAGAGACGAGTGTAATTATCCCTTATAGATTAATAAACACTTATTCAAAACCTAACAAATACGTCCAAAATCTGGAACCGGATCGAGAAAGATCCATTTTAGCATCAAATTAAAGTAGTAACGAAAAAAAAATAAAAAAGAGAATAAAATAATAATAATAATAATAGTGGGCGGCAAGGCAAAAAGAGACACGTGCCGTCCACCTTAGGCACGACATGTACCCCGTCAACACGGAATTCGGGAATTCGGAGAAAGCTTGTGTGTGTGTTTGTGTGTGTGCGTGTGGGCCCGCTCGTCCTTTCAATTCTGCTGCTGCCTGTCTAGCCGTCGGTGCCATTTTTTCCCCTTCTTTAATTTTTTTTTATTTCTTTTTGCTTTACTTTTTGACCGCTCATTCAAATTTATTTTCTTCTCCAATTATTACCATCTTACCCTCGTCACACGCAATATTATATATATATATATATTAATTATTATGATACGTTATTTTTATGTATATAAAAAAATAATTTTTTATATATTAAAATAAATTATAAATAAAAATAAAATATATGAATTAATACGTAATATCAATAAAAAGAATTTATCAATTAATGTAAATTTTGAAAAAATTGAATAAGTTAATTATTCTGTTATGAAGGATATTTGTGTCATTAAATATAATTTGTGAGTATACAGGGATGTTTTTTTTTTTATTAATATAATTGTTTTAGACAGATACTGCATAAATTTTTAACAATAATAATTATTATATAATTAAAAATGAACCAATTAATTAACATAAGCAAAATAATGATTGTACATTGGTGGCTAAAAAATAATATAAATCATATGTAATAGACAAATAGTTATACTGATTTTAAATATTTAAATAAAATAATTGGTATTTTAAATATTATGGTGTCATAAATTACTAGTTGAGAGTTAAAAGTGACTTATTTTTTTTATATATTATATTATTACAGTACGTCGTTCTGTAGTATATATAATAAATAAATTTTCAGGCTTTAATATATATTATATAAGAATAAAATATATAAATTAATACGTTGTATTTAAGAAAAAAGAGAAAATTAATTTATCAATTAATATAAAATTTAAAAAATTTCATAAGTTAGTTATTTTATCAATTGAATGACATTTCGGGTTTACAAAAAATGGGTGCGTTGTTTGTGAACCTGGAAAGCATTTATTTTTTATATAGTATAAATACAAATAAATATTTAAAAAAAATTAGAAATAGAATGAAATATTTTTTAATAGAATTTACAACTTATTAAAATATAATTTAATTATAGAAATAATTATAATGAATTTATTATTATTTAAACCTACCGGTCCATCAATTTATACTAAATATTGTATAATTTTGTAATCCTATTTATATTCGATCTGAAAATAAGAAAATCAATATCTCTATCATCAACTGCTTTAGTTTTCTTTTAAAAACTAAAATTTTCTCCTTAGTTTATTGTGAATAAATTCTTTATATATATATATATATATTAACTATAATTCACAACACACTCAAATCTCTACGTAATTCAATTTTAATTGTTTAAATAAAAAATAAAACAATAATTAACTCAAATTTAAAAAAATATATTAACTCATAATTATATAAATAACAATTACTAGTAAAATTAATAATTATAAAAGATGTCATTATGTGTAAAAGAATAAATATAATGAAGGCTTAATTATGCTCCCCTCCCCTAATGTTTAGTATAATTACACTTAGATCTATTGCAGTTTGAAAAATTATATTTAACACTCCTGAAATTTGATTCTGTGTAACAGATAAATCCCTATATTAGGCAAAATTCACCAAATATGTTGATATCAACAAAAAAATCAGACAATATCAATTTACTCTCAATTGACTTATTACTTACTTATTGCAAATCAAATAAATTTTTTGTGACCAAATTACCCTCCTGTATCTTCACGCATCCCAATTCACGTGAGGATGTATATCTTCACAATTATAAGAGTAGTTTAATTCGAAAAAAATTATTTGACCTGAAAAATAATAATAATAATAAATCAAACGAGGGTAAAAATCATATTTTATTCAATTTTTTTATAAATATAAATAAATTTAGTAAATTTTGAATAACGAAAAAATTTTCAAACCACAACGACTTTTCATATATATATATATAATTTCACCAAAATTCATAAAAGAAGAGTGTAATATATCAATATAAAGAAAGACATTTCAAACTACCCATAATGTGCAATTATATGAGTAATTTCAGGATCTTTCCGATCACCCCATAATAAATAATATAGATAGATGGTAATTCTGATTTCTTATTAAAATTAATGAATTTCCCATAAGTATATTCTCTCCAAGATTATCTAAAAATAATTATAAAAAAAAAATCAATAATAGATCTTATCTCTTCGTACTGAGAAGAGCCCATAATTTATTGAAAAAATTGTTATTATATATAATTCAAACACAAATATCATAAAAATAAAATAAAAATTCCCATTACTACAAAGAAATTACATCCACTTAAAATATTATGTCACAACTCTAATTTCGGATCTGATGCGAACTACATCAAAATTAACATCAATATATTTTTTTTCTTGATTTTTTTCAAAAAAAAAAAAAGAAATTAATGGAACCCTAAGCCGGCCATAATGGTGAACAACCAGAGAAATTCCTCTCAGCTGCAAAAAAGGGGTGAATTGTTTCAGAAATATATTTACACATCCAAAGTCGTCAGTTTTCTTCCTCAGTTATCATCGGAGATTTCAAGCTTCCACCGGCGGGGGCAGATTGAGATCGAGATCCAGCCCTCTCTTGCCGTCGGGCCCATCAAAATTGTTCTCATCCACCACTGACGATGTGTCCGACTCGCTCTGCAACGCACCGCCGCGGGGGAACCCGGCGCCCGCCTGGTTCGTCCTGTACGCCGCCGCCATGCCGGGCTTCACCATCGGTTCGAACAGGAAAACCGGCTGCCCGTTGGGCAAAACCGCCATCGCCGGTGGGCGCCGGAAAAACTGATACGCGTTGATGGGGTTCAATCCACCGGCCTCGGCGACGGTGACGCCGGTTTCGGGGTTAGCGCCGAGGCGGCGGGTGAGATCGAGCTCGACGGGAGCCCTGGGGTTGAGGTCGGCGCTGGAAGACTCGACGGTGCTGCTCTGGCTGGGGCTGTGGGCAGCCTCAGACGGGAGGGGGAAGTTGGTCTTCGCCTTCGGGCCACGGAACTCCCGAGCTGCGGCGTCGTACGCACGCGCCGCCTCCTCGGCGGTGTCGAATGTGCCCAGCCAGACGCGGCTCTTCTTGCCGGGGTCTCGGATTTCGGCGGCGTAGCGGCCCCAAGGCCTCTTCCTGACGCCCCTGTAGTGCACCTCCTTAACGCCGTTGACAACCTTAGCGTTCCCTCCACTTGCCTTCTCCTTCATCGCCATTTTTCCTCCTTTCCTCCGATTAGCGATTCTTCAATTCCCCTTCAACACACAGACAGTAATTTCTTGAGAGAGAAAAAGCGCGTACCAAGAATGAGCTGTGGAACAATGGGGGGAGATAGCGTGTTTATATAGGAAAAATGTTGGGGGCTGGGGCTAGAGAGAGAAAGGAAGAGAGAGAATAGGGGGCGCGGTCAACGAGGGGTTTGACTGAGGGGGAGGGCCGCCGCCCAAGCAATGAGAGAGAGAGAGAGAGAGAGTGGGTATTTCTGAGATGATTAGTGCGTGTGGTGTGTGGGAACGTGGCACGCGGGAGATGCACAAGACAAGAGCGCCTAAGACGTTGATGTGCCGGCAATTAGGACTGTATACTGCCGCTGTTTCAGGTAGTTGTACATTTTATATGTACACGTATAAATTACTACTCTTATACGTATTTAGTCTTTTCGGCTTTTTTGGTTCCAAGTATATACATCTCTTTACACCTACCTAACCTATTGATACCATGCAAAAAAATCAATAGATAATTACACTCTTCTCCTCTTAAATTTGATATAATTATACGTAAATTTTTTATAATTATATAAAATAAAATATAGTTATCTCATATATAATTTTTTTTCTACATTATACATACCGGCAATTTACAAATTATGATAAATAAATATATTTTGTTATGATTAAACAAAATAAATGTGAATAATTGTATTTTGGCGGTATATGATCAATATTTATTATGATTTTTAACTATTGTTAATGTTTTAATTTATTTTATAATAAACAATGATTAACCGTCGTTGTGCATAATGATTTATTAATATTTATTATGATTTTTAACTTCTGAATATATATGCTGTTCGGATAAGATATTTGAGTCTTTATTTATGCTTTAAGTTCATAAATTTTACACCAAATATCATATAAATACTTTTACAAAAAATAAATGAATTAACTTAATTCTAGATGCCCATTTTAGAATTTTATAAGCTACCAAAAAAATCAGATAATTACCGACTAATTTATAATAATTGAACAAAAACCCATGTAATATATTATTACTAAAATTTTCTAAGTCTAATTTTTAATAAAATTAAATATTCTATAAATTATAAAGTATCTTATACAATATACAATATTATAAACTACTCCAAATTATTAAAAAAAATATAAAAATATGATATTGGAAGGATGTTACTACAAAAAAAATATATAAAAAGGTTTTAAAAAATATAAAATTAGACATAGCTTTTGGTTTCATTTTTAAATGTTTTCCTTGATTTGTTTTGGAAGTTTTGGTGGTGTTTTGGAACAGTGCTTCATTTATTTTTTATCAGTGCTCTATTTGTTTTTGTCAAAATAAGTCCTATAATTAAAAAAAATTATATACATACTCATACATATATATAAATATATACAAAAGAGACATGATTTGACAATGAACAGTAGTTTTTGTCTCCCACTGAATAACATCAAACATATTATACTTATTTTATATTATTTTTAAAAATAAATTCAAATATACACACTATCTCTAACGTATACTCATTTGTCTTTATTTTTTTCTCTCTATTTCTGCATTACACACCAAAACAAGTTAAAAATGAAACCAAACATAGTAATAATTTTTAAATCCCAAAATAGAATTTTATGCCACAAAATTTGGATAAATTCATAATAATAATTTTTTATACAATTAAATGAATAAATAATAAAAATTATATATAATTATATTAAACATCAGATAATTCAATATAAGTTTTCGTAAAATAAATAAAAAATAAGCTTTTTTGCAAATATAAACAAAGAGAGGAGACGGCGAAGTGTTGGCGTAGAATACGGCGCCTTACACACAAAGTACATATGTTCAAGTACCAAAGTGGTACACTACACCACACTATACTATACTATACTATACTCCACCGCCCACTACTTCAGTTTGTCACCTTACACTACGCCTACCATCATCTATCATCTAGCTATCTAATAATCCGCCGTCTGTCTTTGCCTTAGCCTCAAATTATCCCCTACTCCACGTGGGCCCCAACACTTTTTCTCTCACCCAATCAGTCTGCAAAACGTGTACCCTTGCTCCCCTTTACGCGTCTCTCTAACAACTCGCGTCTTGTTTTCCTCCTCCTCGCGCCTTGTCTGCTTATTACATTTCTGAATTTCCCCCTTTCCTTGGGGTGTTCCTTGAAATCCTTGGCGGACAATAATTGTTGTGGGTTCGCCGAAATTATATATTCGAGAATTGGTCATTGTGGCCACACTTACGGCTCAAACCTCCATTTTTTGTGCTTCAATTTTCTTTTTTTCATTTGTTTTATTTCTCTATAAAATTAATTATTCGTCCGGGATCTGAGTCGAGAATCGAGGTTGTCCCGAGTGCAGTCCAGACCATGTGTTTGAAAATCTGAATAAGAAAGAGAGTTTTAGACTCATTAATTAGTCCCAATAAATACCCTCCAACACTTACTTAGTTTGTGAGATTTGAAAAAAGTGTAGAATGCTGATGCCAATATAATAAATGACGTATTGGGACCCAAAATAACTATAGAGAATTTATAGGGCTAAATATATATATTTATACGTGTTATGGGATCTCAAGCTATCAAGTGCATGATGACCAATTTTATAAATTTTAATTGAAATCAAAATCATGCAGATTCTTGTCCTATAAGAGTAATTTGCCTTGGGAGTGGGGTGGGGTTGTTTGGTCCTTTCGGTGTGTTGTTGGATATATTCCATGAACGCAAATTTCGAATTTAGAAGATAGTTATAGAATTTTAAAAAACATAAATGAATAAATTAATTTATATTAAATCTCAAACTTTTATTTTAAATTATATATGGTGACGTTGTGATGGATTTCAACTTCAAGTTATATGGAGTCTGTAGACAAGCAAAATTTCACGCCCAATTGAACCACGACAAGTGTAAAATATTATATTAATTATCAATTATATTTTTTTATTTATATTTTGAATATATTAAATTAATTTCAAGTATAAATAGTTAAGTTAATTAATATTTTAACATATATTTTGTTGGCAAATCAATGACCGATAAATGCGGAATTGAAGTGTTTCGGTCAATCAAATCATATTTTGCAATCAAAGATTTCAATTAAATGATGCCACGTGGAACAACTAGATGTACGTTCCAACCAAATCAAAATAGGTATTTATTTTTTTAGAAAATACAAATATGAAACAGTTATTGTCAAATTAACCAATCATGTCATGTCAAATTTTAATGTATTTATTTTTTTCAATTAAATTATAAAAATATAATATAAAAGATGTTCAAATATACTGTTTGAACTATATAAAGTAGTTCTTGAAATTCATTCAAAAGGCACACATATACCATGAGAAAGATGGTGAAGCTAGAGAAGAAGGCTAAAAATAATTCTCTCTACGAAGTCCCTAGAGTTCAAGAATATTTAAAGCACTCAAGAAGGAGATCAAGTCATCATTGAAGGTGCCCAATGAATATAGCATTTAATTTGCGATTATAGGTATTAAGTCCATAAATTAATGTTATAAATATCCAAGTAAATTTTCAAGAAAATCAAGTGGCAAATTCACTTCCAAATCCTCAAACTCCAAGTTAATACTATTGTGTTTAATTTGAGATTACAGGTGTGAACTATTGAATTAATGTTATACAAAGGACAAAATGCATAAAAAACCTCCTATGTTTTAAAAAGTCTGCAAAACAAAAACCTCATGTTATGAGAATAGGTTAAAAGCTCCCCGTGTTTTGTAAACCTCAGCTCAATCGCCCCTTCTCCGTTAAATCCAACTATTGGTGTTAATCTTTTAGAAAATAACCGTTATACACTTACTTAATATATATTATTTCTTATTTTAATGATTCTTGAATCTTTTTTTATCAAATATTGATCGTTAAATCTAATAAATTAATCTCAATCGTTAAATTAAAAAAAATAAAAGATTTAGATATTAACTTATATTATATATAAATAATTTAAATTTTAAAAAATATATTATTATAATATATTAAAAAAAAAACTAACTACCCCACCCCACCCCCTCACCACCCTCACCCACCACCCCACCACCATCTCCGCTATGGCGGCGCAATTTCTTAAGATCGTCCTATCTCCATAATTTTTTTACCAAATTGAGTGAGGTCGGTCGCATTAGAGTCGTCTCGAAGAAATGAGTCTAACGGTGTTGGTCTGAGATCGAGATTTGACCGGACAACGATGAATCGACGGCAAACATGTTCGACTGTTGTGGCTTAAACCCAGTCTCTCTGATTGATGAAAACTCTAATTGAAGGTATGAAAATGTTCATCTTGAAAAGAGGTTCGAATAGTACCAGTGGCAGTCGAAAACTCGTCCGGATGGCACCGAAAACTTAGAAACAAGTTTCCAACAAAAAAGGGAAGAAAATTGTTCTGTTTTTCTTTTTTTTTAATTTTTTAATTAGTTTTAATTATATTAATTAAAATATATTTTAGTTAATTAATAATATTTTAAATAATTATAATAATTAAATATTTTAGCTAATTAAGAATAATTATAACAATAATTATTGTAATTAATTAAAAATAATTTTAGATTTAAAAATTAACAATTATAAAATTATTTGAATTTAAATATAATATAATTTAATATTTAATATTAAATTAATTAAATATAATTTAATATTTTAATTTAAATTATAAAAAAATGCAAAAATATAAAAACAAAAAAGGGCATTTTAGTAAAATAATACTTTAAAAAAGTTAAAAAAAACAGTTAAAAAATACCCCCACATGTACAAAAAGCACGTGTAATGCACCTTTCGTTAATTACTAATAATAGGAGTGTTTGTTGCTGAGTTTTACAAAAGATAAGGGGGTTTTTAGTCTATTATCATAATAGGAGGATTTTATGCATTTTGTCCGTTATACAAATTCAAAAAGTTCAAAGGAGATTTAAGTGAAAATTTATCTTTAAATTTATCAAAAATACAAAACAGTATATTTTAAGGGAAGAAAGAGGGGATTGAATAGAGCTTGTACTCATTTCAATTTTCTTGAATCTATATATTTATTTGTGATGATTTTCTTGTATCTTGATTATAGACACGATAAAATTTGCGTCCACAAATTTTTGCATGCCTAGTGGGACCATCTTTACCTCTCATCTATTCTCATCACAAGTCAACTTGAAAGACCAATGGAGACGGAAAACAATCTTTCCAACTTCTCAAATTTTAAATATTGTTTGTTGAGGTTGAAAACTATTTCTCAACAAAACAATCATGTATGGGCAAATAAAGATGGTATTATTGTATTACCCGTAGAGTTCTCACTTAAGTTGGGGGCAAAGTAAGAAACTCAAGTTGTGGAGAAGATTTCTTGACTATTATATGATTCATTTATCGTCAACAAGCCTAGAGGATGATATTGCAATAGTTCGATTTTTGATATTGCAGATGATAAAGCGCCTGGTCTAGATGGCTATACTTCTGGATTCTTTAAGGCGGCTTGGCCGAGATGTGCACTGAAGGTGGACTTACGAAAGGCATACGATACAGTAGAATGGGATTTCTTACTGGTTGTGTTGCATCTATTTAGATTTCCAAGGACCTTTATCAGTTGGATAGAGGAGTGTGTCACCACGCCTGCTTATTTAGTCTGTCTCAATGGCACAACACACGGCTACTTCAAGGGGACACGAGGGTTGTGCCAAGGGGATCCTATGTCCCTTTATTTATGTTTTTGTTATGGAGGTGCTATGGATGATTGTATAATAACTTATCGATCAGGATGGTGGTTCTCGCTTTATTGGAAGTGTGAGGCGATGGGCCTATTTCAACTTTGCTTTGTCGATGACCTTATTCTCTTTTGTAGGTCTGATAAATCTTCTATCAGGCTGTTTAAAAAGGGTCTGGATAGGTTTGTAATGCTTTTTGGATTATGTGTCAATCTATAGAAGAGCCACATTATTATCTCCAAGGCGGCACACGGACTCCGCGATAGGTTACTCTCCCTCCTATTATTCCAAGTGGGAGAGCTACCTCTTTGTTACCTCGGTCTCCCCCTTATTTCCTCTCGTATCACAATTAGGGATTGTACTCTACTCTTGAAAAAAATTGATAACCGAATTGGGAGGATGAGAAGGAATTCGGTTAACATTTGCCGTAGACTGCAACTTATCAAATCCGTACTGATGTCATTTCACACCTATTGGGCAGCGATATTTATCTTACCACAGACGGTGATTCGTGAGATTGAGAAACGCTTGCGTACCTTCCTTTGGAAGGGTACCATAGGAACTGGCTATCTAAAGGTTTCTTGGACACTTATCTGTAGGCCAGTGGAGGAGGGGGGGCTCGGCCTTATGGATATTTTAGCCCGAAATCGAGCTCTCATATGCAAGCATTTGTAGAAGATTATTGTGCGACAACAGAACTCCATCTGGGTTGATTGGTTATTTCATACTCGGCTTGGAGCTAACACTATCTGGACAGTCAGTAATAGAAGGGGGCCGAGGGGGTGGTGGCAGATTCTTGCTCTCCGACCATGGCTGTTACCTTATATCGACTTTCGAGTTGGTAATGGGGATTTATTTTCTCTTTGGCAGGACCCTTGGCATCAATTGATGCTATTGATTCATCACTTTCCTACTGGCCCGACTGTTACGAACATCCCTCAATTACACACCTACACTCGATCATTGCGAATGGGGAATGGAGCTGGCCGCCACTCACTAATGAATTCGTGGCGATCATTCACCTTCTGCCTGTCATTCATGGTGGGGACGATCGTATTATTTGGTGCTTGAATAGCGGTTTACAACGGCGGCAGCGTACCACCTCTTTTGTCCTCAAGGACCCAAGGTAGGCTGGATTTCACTATTTTTAGGTCCTTTCAAGATTCTCCGCAATCAATTTATCTTATGACTTGCCATTTAGGGAAGTTATCTACTCTTGACACACCATGGCTGCACCATATCGGTGGGGCATGTGTCCTTTGCCAAGACGGAATCTATGAGGCACATGAGCATTTATTCTTTCAGTGCCATTATGTTCGTCAGTACATTGCAGATATTTGGAGGACTGTACGGGTCTGATGGCCTATTCGATTGTGGAATATTGACGTAGAGTGGATGTCGCTTAAATGGAGGGGGAAACATATCATCAACGCCTCATACCGCGCACTGTTGGCATCATTAGTGTATCACTTGTGGCAAGAACAGAACCAACGAATCTTTCAACATACAACAGTACATATGACACACTTGCTAGGATTGTAGTTGAGGAGATTGGACATGTCATACTGAGTCATACTCTCCCCTCATTAGATAGTACACGTGCTCTTTATCGACTTTGGGGGATCCTTTGGTTTGACGGGGCCTCGACTGCTTGAACCGTCTTGTTGTATTTCTCTTTTTATCTATTTATGCAATTTACCTTTATCGAAAAAGAAAAGATATTGCAATAGTTATAATGGTGCAAACTGCTTTACTAGAAGAACAAGTTGCAAAATTGACAGTTGTTGTGGGAAATTTATCGAAATATGTTCAATCACGCGACAATTAACTTAAGAAACGTTATGACAAGTTTCTATGCATTCCAATGTTAAATAAATTTGAAGAGTCAAAATTTTCAATTGCATGCAATACAAGTAAAAAAATTCATGTTTCTACCGATGGATTTGTTTCTGTTCAGCATATGAAGAATACTGTCAATGAAGCAACAACAAAAATATATGAAACTCAAGCTCGAATTTTCAAATATTATATGAAGCTTTTCACAAAAAGGTTTGAGAAACTAAAAATGACAGAACACTACCAGCCTCGAAAGTTTCAATAATTTACTGGTCATGGGGAACCTAGGCAACATATTGCTCAATTTATCAAAACATGTAACAATGTTTAAACCGATGGAGATCTTCTAGTCAAGCAGCCAATTTTATCCTTGAAAGACTCTACTTTTGATTGGTAAATTGATCTTGAAGCAAACTCCATTAATAGTTGGCAATGCTTTATAAAATAAGTTTTTCAATCACTTTTATAGTACTCAACCGTAATGTTAGTATGATTCAACTAGCTAATCAACATCAAGGAAAAGGTAAACCGTGCTTGAATACATTAATAAGTGAAGAAATTTATCGGTAAATTGTAAAGGTACTTTGTTTGAAATCTTTGCAGTTGAGTTATGTTTTCATGATGAATTGCATTGGAACTTTGCTATATTTTTCAAGCAATGAAGTCAATAACATTTGATGAGCTAGCAAATCATGTACATGGTTGAAATGAGCTTAAATTGCAAGGAAGATGAATATTCAGTTGATGCCAATGATTATGACAATGATCACCAAGAAAATTTTAACTTCCTAATGCACTTGGGTATGAGTATAAACTATTTAATATTTTCAAATATTAATTATCAATGCTCCTAGGTATAGGTATAAACTATCTAACGTCTCCGTTAAATAACAATGCTCCTAAATATGAGCATAAGTTATCTAATATATTGAACAAATAAATCCCAATTTTGACGTCCATAAGATTTTATATGTAATTAAGAGACTAATTAATAATTCTTAAGGAATTTAAAATAAAGTAGACTAATCGGTAATTATTAAAAAATTTAAATAAATTATAACTTGAAAATGAAATATATTAAAACTTGAATGGACTAAATTGGAGTTCGTTATAATATTTGAGAGAAAATTATATTAATTAAGAAATTAAAAAGAATGTAATGATAATTATAAAAAAACTAAATAAATAATAAATAATAATATATATGAAAAGGGGTAGGCAGCACATGGGCCACCCACCGCCTCACCCCCTTTTACACATGTTAATGTACACACATATTTCTCATATTTGAACACACACACTTCACACATTTTGGCACACACATTTTGGAAGAAAACAGATGTAAGATGTTTTTATTTTAATTTTTATTAATTTATTTAATTATATTATTTAGTTAGTCCATTTATTAAATATAATTTATATCAATCAATGTATCTTTGTGTCAAATGATCCAACGGTCTGCCAATCGGGTTTCCTCATTCGGGCCGGATCAGGCAACCCGACCCGTGGGTTCATACGCGGATCTTGCCTTTTTTTACAGTAGGATTTGAAGGGCATTTTCATCCTTTTATTTGTTAGGGGGCTACTACTCCCATCATTATTCCCCTACTTCTACTAGTGTAATTAATGGCACTAGGAGAAGTTAATCAATCACCTGTCAGATCGCTTCATCTCCGTCGTTGATCATGCTGATGCGTCATCATCCTATTGCTCATGAAAAAATGCGTTTTTTCCTTTTTCCCCTATATATAGACTTGTATTTGACCTTCTTGACCGCCCCAACCTGTAATCGCTTTCAAGCTACTCCAGTGACCTTCATCTTCTTCCGGCCTCTTTCTCTAGGTATTTTTAGATTCTTTCCTGCTTTCCTAGACATCTTCTAGTTCTGGGTCTGATGCGAGTTTGAGCTCGAATCCGAGCTCAACTTTGGGGTTGACCGCGGCCTCTCCCCTAGAGGTTGTAGGTACTTCCCACGCCCGGCTTCCCTTATGCATGCTCATCACTCTTCTCCTCGTCGAAGGGTCCCGACCCTGGGCGACCAGTAAATTCGGTCGGCTCTGATGACGTTCCCATACAACAAAGATATCAAAATATGATGAATAGGGATCCTTGGGCTAGGATCATTAGCACCATTAAAGTTTTCATTCAACAGCTCAAAAGGAAATACTACATTCCTGATAATTATGAGATAATTATTCCCCGTTCCTTCGATAGAATGCATCGACCCCCTGAGGGTTTTTGTTCTCTTTCAATCATGCATTTAGAAGGTCAAAATGGACATTTTCCACAGAACACGGCAAATTGTTCTAAGAAATATGAACAACATTAATCGGTACCCTACCTCCTTTGGGTATGACTTAGATCTCTAATATAAGACTTGCAAGACAAACAATAGTTAGAACTACATCAGGGCAGCCCCGACGATAGTCGTTGGATACTTAAGTTAGTTCATAATTGAAAAAGATGAAGAAGAGAAATAGAAAGAGTGGGGGCCTGAGCTCATACTTGCAATATGGAGGGCCAATATATAGAGAGGGTCCTAATTGTACGATTTCACATATGTCCTAGATGTTAGAGTGATCTAACGGTCACTATGGTCGCACATATCAAGCCTATATCAGTAGAAAAAGTGATCCAGACAGACAACACGAACCTTTATATCAGACAAGAATGAATGTCTTTTTCACTAAGTATGAAGGTCTCCCGAAGACCTCGGATACTCTCTGCAGAATGTCTCTTGAGAGTCCTTAACCATAATATGATTGAATACCTGATACTTCAAATATTTAGAATATTATGCTCTCATAAGTGGGTTTCAGAGGAAACCTTAGATGTATCCTTGAAGGTCTCCCTTAGAGCCCTCTGGCAAATACCTGTACAGTTAGGGTCTCGGCTGCTCTTGAAGGTCTTTACGGATTATGATAAATATCCCCACATCATATATATTTTCAAGTGCAATGTAAGCCCAAATGAAACGTCTCTTGTGGCTCCAAGTGCCCAACAAAATCTGCAATAAATAATTTTGCCGCCTTCATAACTTTTTATAGGGATTAATTTTAAAATTATCATTAACAACATATATTAAATGATAATACATTTAATAAAAGTTATGCATAAAATTGTCACTATAAATCATTAGTAACATCTATAGTGAAAATATAAATATAATGACAACAAATAGTTTTTTTCTTTAGATTCTCACTATACTCGTGTTATTAATTATTTTTAGAGATAATTTTATGCACGATTTTATCATAAATTATTGCTAATAAAAATATATATAAAATATTATTATTAAATTATAAAATTTATTATTGTGATAAATAAAAATTCTTGTCACTAAATATATGCAATTAGTGACATTATTAAAATTATTAGATGATTTTTTAATACAGTGTTTTAATCACACATTGATATGATATTAAGGCACAGTTTTTTTTCGATGATTACATAATTGATTATTAGATAATTGATTAAAAAAAATAACTCTTGAAATAATTACTCGTTTGAATTTAAAATTTTATAATAGACTATGCAATATATATTATAACTAAACGTCAAAACTAATCTCATTAATAAGGTTAATTAGGGGATTAATAAATTATTTAATTGACATGATGGATAATTAGCTATGAAATGATCATAAATAGCTCGCCTAATCAATGATCCATACACAAGAAATCGATACAACTAAAAAGGGCCCAATGAAGCAGGAGGCTTAGAGAAGGACATAAAGCCCCTCTCAAAATAGGGCTAAAAAAAGCCCAAGGAAGGAGATTGGTGACTCAAAAGGTTGGAGGGCCCAAGGCCACCTTGTCCACCCAGAAGGGCACTCACCAAGTGATGGTAAACTACTTGGGCAAAAAGTGACGAGGGCGCGCACATGGCCAACTCCCCCTAAGAAGGTAGGATATGATCAGTAGAACCCCTTGTAGCATCCCCAATTATATTGGACTCCCTTGGACCTCTCCACTTTATATTAGATTTTGAGAAGGCCTATCCACAACAAACACTTTCTCGATTTCCTAGGGGACAAAACTCCTCACCCACTGGGAGATTTTGGCTATAAAAGCATATTTGACCCCCTCAACCGAGGGATAATTTTCTTTTTTTGCTCACAGATCTAACATACACTCTTATTTTGATCGGTCTCTCATTTTAGCTTATTATCTCATCCTCATATGTAACTTTATCACTTTGAAATAGTATTGACTTGAGCATTAGAGTGTTAACATTTTTTTTACACGTTTTCGCCTTCGGGCTTGTGAAAGAAATGGACCCCAAAAAGAGATCTCAAGTCCACGAATGATTTCATACATGCAGTTTTTGCACGCATCAAGTATCACCATATATGGGGACATATAATTAAGAAGTGAGGATAAATGGAGACTCTGCGCAACAATCTAAACAAACAAAGGCTGTAGAAATATCTAGGGATACTCGAGTTCTCTAGGTGGTGGCAGGCGTGCCTTTGGCCCCTACTAGGGGACTATGGATCGCAGGGTCGTCCAAGCCCTTGGGGGGTTCCCCATGAAATAGCACCTCATCAAGAGGATTGTCTCCAATACTATTGGAGACTATACAACAAATGATTACCTTAATGTGGGTGCAATTGATAGGTGTGATGCAGGTACCTATGTGGTCCCTGTGGCTGTTGAAGCACTAGTTGAGAGGGAGGTATTCCTAATCTAAGAGCTAAGGATCCCCCTAAAAAGGCAGGATCAACCCCCGTAGCCCTACAGGGGGTCCCTCCTCAGTGGATCGCTCGTTAGGGATGTGTCGAGAAGGGACTTCAGGATGTCCACTACAAATAATGAGAAAGTCGATGGATGAACATCTTGGCGTCCCCTTCAGCAAATGAGTCATGATGGATGAGCTTTCTTTGAACTGTTTTGAACCCCTACCATCGCGGATTATGATGGCACTATGGATCTCCAAGAGCTCAAGCTTCGAGAATACAACCCTTTTCCAACGTTAGACTGATGGAGTCATGTGTCGAGTCTCCATCACCACTTTTACTTAGGGCTGCCCAAGAATGGTTCAACCCCATTTTCAGGGGGCGCGATTGGGAGCTTTCACGAATTACATTAATTTGCTAGTAGCATGAAATATCAAAAGATAGAGCTTAGTCTCTTCACGTTCCACCAGAAGGAGGGAGAATCCTTGAAGGGCTCTCTCCATCGACTTAATACAGCCTCTCTAGAAATGCCCTCAGTCACTCAAGAAATCAAGGCTAAAGCTTTCTCCCAAGGACTACTAGACGGGGATTCGTTCACGTCTCTAGCTAAAAGGCCTGCCTCAAGATTCGATGACCTCCTGCTAGAGCGACAATGTAAATCAACATGGAGGATACACAAGCTTTCAAAAGGGAAGGGCGAGGAAAAAAGAGGAAGGATGCTAAGGAGGAAAGCTCCACCAAGAAATCGAGGAAGGAATTTTAGGGCAAAAAACCACCATTCAAAAGAGGGGATCCTGTCTACACCTATTTGGATGCCCCTATTACTCAAGCCCTAATGGTCGTCAAAGGCAAAGACTGACTAGCTTGGCCCAGAACGGCAAAAGATGGACCATAATGATTACAAGCACACTAAGAAGAATGTCGACACCTGAAAAATGAGATAGAGCGGTTCATTCAAAATGGATTCTTGTAGGAATTCGTGTGCCGAAAGAAGGCCCAATGCACATGCCTTTATTAGAAGCATGACTAAAGTAAGGGAGGTTCTGGAGGAGTGTAGTCCGGATCCCCCTAGGAAGGGTATCCACAAGTCTTCAACATTCGAGTTCCCTAAAGTTCCCAATCCCCTTCGAAAAGGGGTGATCAACATGATTGTTGGAAAACCAATGAGAAGAGACTCTCCAGGCAAGGAACGCTGAAATACGAGAAATGGAGAAGGTTTTTCTCAAAGAAATTTTGGATATGGAGGCGGCCGAGGACACCCCAATCATCTAGTTTGGACCTACCAAAAGGACAGGACTAGCAACACCTCAATAGGACGCTCTGGTTATCACGACCATGTTGGCAAATTATAAACTAAGCCGAATCTTTGTAGATTTTGGAAACTAAACGGATATTCTATTTGGAGAAGCATATGATCAAATGGCCCCCTTGGAACCAGTAGATACCTCGCTATAAGAGATTGAAAGGGAAGTGGTACATCCTCGTGGCGTGCCATCACTCTCACTATCCTTAGGGACAAAACCCCATAGGAGAACTTTTCCTAGTGGTGGATGTCATCTCGGTATACAACGTAATTTTCGGGAGGCCTTAACACTTTTCGGGCAGTGATATCCATTTATTTTTATATGAAAATCAAATTTCCTGTGCAAGAGGGAATTAAGGGAAAGACCCTGTGCTCTCAGAAAAAGCAAGCCCCAAACGAGAATGCTTTACTAAGGTCCAACTCGTAGAGGAACTTCTCACTTTAGAAATAGTAGCCGGGGACCCCCAAAAAGTCACTCATATCGGGTCTCAAATAGAGGAACAAATCAAAGAAGACTTAATTCAATGCCTCCAACGAAATACTGCTATATTTGCGTGTACCGCTCAAGATTTAGAATTGATAGACCCAGTATTATCAAGCATCATCTCAAGATAAATCCTTCTATGAAGCCAATAAAAACTTTGAGGGATTTATCCAAAGAGGCATTTTGCTTTTGATAAAAACTATCATCCAGGTCAAAGTTGATAAACTTTTAGTATCAGACACATTAAGGAAATTCGATTCACCGAATAGTTGTCTAATGTGGTGTTGGTCCCTAAACCCGAAAGATTGGAGGATGCACGAGACTTCTGAGATCTCGATAAAGCTCTTCAAAAGGACTTTTATCCACTTTTGATGATCGATCAACTAGTGGACTCCATTGGATGGAAGACTTAAAATTTAATTAATTGGATTAGTTGAATTTTAGGTAGGGCCTTTTAAATTAATTGGATTAATTTAGTTGGAGTTGGTCCAATTTATAAATTGAAAGAGAAAAAATGCTTGAATCTTTTAAATAAATTCAAAGATATGAAGCTTAACATCGAGCTTATGATTAAGTTAGATTTAACTAAAGTTCATTGGACATTGGTTTGATCTAATTTCATTTAAGTTGATCCCTGACCATTAAAATGCAAGTTCAAGGTCCTAGTTTGACATTCTAAACTAGGTCAAGGAGGAGTGAGACTCGTCATTGAGAGAGGGAGAAGCCGAGTGGGGCTCCTTGAGCGTCCCCACTCGGCCACAACTTTGTTTTGACAAGTGATTTGGCGGTTTTGATAACGAACAAGATGAACTCCTAGTATAAGGAATGACTAGGTCATTCCATGATTACACACAAGACACTCAATAGCCATCCTCTCTGTCTCTCTCTCACAATCTCGAATTCTATCTTTTTCTCATTTCTCCATTGTTTTCTCTTGACCATTGTATCAAAAGAGAACCTTGAAGATCAAAGTTGTTAATCTAATAACTCAAGTTTGATCTTCATTCTTCCAGTGTTGTTCTTGCTAGTATGAGAAGATCACCCTAGCACAAGCGTGGATGTCTTTGAAGAATCTCATCATCAAGATCTTGAGGCAAGCGTCCCTTGAGGTGAGAAAGGACAACGCACGAAACCGATTAAAAAGAACAACGAGGATAAGGTTCTATTACATTTATTTGTATCCCTCGATTTTGTTTCATGTTCTTGACCTATGTTTTATATTGTACACCGAACGCTCAAGATAGATTAAAAATACACTCCTTGATCGAGTTACTTTATGCTTGTTATCATTTTATTTTAAATTTTTGTACTTCCATCGCGCTTCCCCTGCTAATGTCTCCCTTCACTTATATCTTTTATGGAGATTGATAGGAGGATCTGAAAACGTGTTGCTGAGATTTTAAATGGAATTAAGGTTATCTATGATTTAAATATTCGGCACCTCTAGTGTTCATGATAAAAATATTTATTTTCATTTGTTTTAAGTGCCCAATACTCGAGAATGAGGGATTTGATTTCTTCATTGATGTTTTAATTTGTTTTAATTTCATACGTTTTTGTTGCTTATACCCTTACGGACCATACCGAACCTTTCATATTATTCATATAAGATAATTATAGGCAAAATTCGTATAAACTCAAATAATAAAATAATTTATAAGAAAAAATAAAATTGCAATGAGAGCATGTACTCTCACTAGTAAAAAGTATGTGCATGTCCGATCTCTCTACTAAAGACTATTAATAAAATTATCAAAATGTGAATAATATGTAAATTATTCATAAATAAAAATAAGGATTAAATATATTTTTGCACCTTTGAAGTATGTTACCCTCGTGGATTACCCCCTAAACTAAATAACCTTCATTTATCCCATCTTTGGATAATTCTTTAAATTAATGCATTCTATTGTTAAATAGATCAATTAATTTGAACGTTTATTCAACTATAATATTTATAAATCAATACTAGATTTGTATAAATTAATTAAATATAAAATAATTATTTTGAATTTGAGTGTATAAATAATCGGATTAATAATTAGCAAAACTTTATAAATTCACTAATTTTTAATTATTGAATAAAGAATCATTTTTGCATATTAAAATTTTTACCCATTGGTATTTTACAATATAGGCTCTACCTAAACCAAAAAATTATTACCATATATATGTGTCCGATTCTGGATCTAAAGTAAAAATATTAGATATGCATACGGGTCATAACTATCACAATGAGTTTAGGTTTGGGTATTGCACACTAATTGACAGGCCTAACTTTTTGAACCTAAAATTAGATTAAGGGTTTAATAGAGTCATTATGAAAAGACAAAAAAAGAAAAAATACCTCACTTGATATTTGGGTGCCAAAACAGTAGGCTTGACGATCACTTGCAATATTTTTTCATTGAAATTGTATCTAGTGTAAAAACACAAGTTTATCAATTTATTTTAATTTAAAAGTACTAACATTGATATCATCAATATGGGCCTAATCCAATATTAATTTATTAACATCATAAATGAATAAAAATTAAAATCAAATTAATTGATATATTTAATTATAGAGGGCATTAATAATATAGCATATTATTAATAGTCAAGGGTATTTTTATTCTTTTTTATTTAATTTAAAGAATTATTGCAAAGATATGAATAACTGAAGGTTTCTTTAGTTTAAGGGTAATTGATGATGGTGGTATGCTTTGGATTGTAAAATATATTTAACCCTAAAAATAATATAATTAACACATAAAATCACATATTCATAAACTCATAAAACAAAATAATTGCTAATAAAAAATCAAGGAAAGAAATTCATTTTATATCTTGATTTGTCATCTTTTTCTTTTTTATTTTTTCATCTTGATTTGGAATATTTTCTATTATTCGAAAAGAGATGAATACAAATTAATCAAAAAAAATAATATTATAATTAACATATAATTATATGTTTCATGAAGAAAAGAAAAAAGAGACAATCGATTCCTGGCGCTAGTGTATGGCATAAAATTCAACGTCAGTTTTCATCCTTATCTAGGCATCTATACTTCATACTCGAGATGTATTTATTCTATTGATTGATGCAGAAAATTCCTTCCCACTCAATGAATCGCTATGACTATAGACTTTTAGAGTTTAAACCATCCCAAAGCTCATAGGAGTTATCACTGTCACAATACTGATAGGGCATAAATCTTTTCTTGAAATCCACCATCCTTACTACATACTCTGACTACACTGGACAATGCTTATAATGACCATATTTTATGATACAGTCATCGATCGCTATATCAAAGATACAGTCTTTGTACGCACACGACTATCATGATTCTTTAAGTTTGAGAACTAATTCCGTATTATTGGAATTGAGATATGAGTCATCTGATCAAGCCCCCAAGCTTCCATATGACATTTCTATGAGTCAGCTCAGTCAGTCCACTACCTTTCCAACCAACTCACTAAAGTTTGATTTACTACCTACATTTGTCATTGATGAAACTCGACACTCACCAAGTGAATGCAATACTTAGTGCAAATCTTTATAGGACACTCAAAGTTTAGTATGAAGGTCCTCGACTTAGAACGTTTCAGACCAACCCCTCAAAAATTGGTTTCATAGCTGCTAATCCAACTTCTCGAATTTAATCATTCGTCTTGTGGACATTCATTGTGATATTATAAAAACGCCGCTCAATGAGCACAACAAATACTTAAGTTATTGTCGAATACTTATTTTGTTCATCATAATAATATTACTTGATAAAGATTGACGAATAGCTCCCAAAATTATCAATTTAATTAATTTCTGATCATTTATTCTAACAAAATGCACGAACTTAGAGGAGACCAACGTTGATCCCTGCGTCAATGCAAATTCAAAGAGGGAACAATGAACGTACCATTGTCAACATGAAATTGCAATGATTAGATTCTCTATTTTCGTTTTTTGCCATAAGCAACGTAAAACGCTTATTCGATTTTGAAGTACTGAACGCCTGCGGAAATCAAAAGGTCGTTCTCTTTTATTTGATTTAAATTTCACCTTCTGCTGCGTTTCGCTTTCCTAGGCTATACTGTTCCTTCTCACTTTCTAGCAGTGGGTGGAATTTTTGACCGAGTCGGCCTATGGGAGTGCTCACCACGTGACGGTAAGGCCCCTTCTTGCGCAAGTCAACAAGCGGGCTGTTGTGGCTACGAGGCCGATCTGGCTTCTTGGATTGACCCTCTATGCAGTCTGGAACCTGAGCCTCGGCCTTGGGGCTTCCTAGGGGGCCTAGCCCACTGGACATCTTCCAGTTTGGGGCTCCTTGGGCCCTCATTTTCTAGGATTATATATTCAGAATTCTATCACTATGTTTGGTTTTATTTTTTAACGATTTTCGAGATAAAATAAAATAAATTTAATATTGTCTTTATATTTTTACACCTTATTTATGTGTTTTTTTATTTTCGAACTTCCTATATACAATAGAAATATACACACTTATATATATAAATATAGTATAAAAAAATATGATTTGACAATGAACAACAATTTTTATCACCCAAAAATACAATATTAAATATATAATATTTATATATAAAAATATATAAAAGAGACATGATTTGATAATAAATAGTGTCTTTTGTCTCCCAAATCCCGACAATAAATATACACAACTTATTTTAAAATATTTTAAATTACCTTAAAAAATAAATTTTAACATACACTCCATCTCTAGGAGAAATTATTTTAATAAGATAAAAATAAATTACACAATAGTGTTGTTTTTTGAAAATTTTAAAGATATAGGCAACACCGGGATTTTTAATCGCAGTGTTGTCATTTTTATTTAAAAAAAAAAATTAACGGCACCGCGATTTCAAATCATGATGCCTTTTTTATTAAAAAAAAATAAAATTAGTGGCACTGTGATATCAAATCACGGTGCCATCTTTTATTTTAAAAAAAAAATGTTTTTGTCCCTAAGCATTGTGCCTATTTCATCTTGAAATTAATAGTACGGATGGTTTCTCAATTTAGAAGTCACCACCACCACCACATAGTTAGATATTTTTGTCAATGTTTATAATAACGTATTTATAGAAAAAAATAATTTTAATTTAATATAAATTTAATAATTATATTAATATTGCATAAAACATAAAAAAAGATTAAATTATTAGAGAGTTATTTAATAATATGGGTAAACTACATTGATATTTTTTTTAGGTTAGATCAAATTACACAAACGCCGTATGTGTTTTATATTAAATTAGAATTATTTTTTTCTACAAAAATATATTCTAATAATAATAATAATTTTTTGCTCGGTATCGTCACTTCAATTAAGTCACACGATATAATTGCTGTCAGTTTTAATTTCATTTCTTTTAAAATACAAGTTACGAAAAAATATGGCTCCTAAATATTTTAATTAGCCATTCACCTCCTTATTATATCACGTCGTTTCGAATAATAAGTGAACTATGTATGTATATTATCTTCTTTCATTTCTTGTTTTGTTTTTTTTAGTCAATCAAAACAAGTTTTATTAAAATTTGGTATAATTATAAATATCTCTTTATTGTTTGAAAATTATCGCCAATATCCCCTAATTTTAACAACCATTTAATAATTAGCTCAATTAATTAGTTTTCGTTACTTTGAAAGATTGTGGTGCTTTATTATATTTTTTTTAAATAAAATAAAATCGCGGTGCTGTCTATATCTTTAAAAATTTCAAAACAACACTAGTTCCGTAATAATTTTTTTATATTATTAAAATAATTTCTTCTTATCTCTGAGATACACTTATTTACTTATATTTTTTTTTATATCTCCAGAACATAAAATAAAACACTCCAAAAACGAAACCAAACACATTGCATATTTTTGCCTCAGGAGATCATAAAATTGTATTTTTAAGTCTTATAATCTCAAATTTTAAAAGCATTTCAATTTTATAAGTGGACTTAAAAAGCATTTAAGTTCACCAAATGACTAAATTAATGTTGAGCAAAACCCCAGTTGCTCTCCTTCTTCTTGTCGCCATTCACCCACTACTTCACCGTTACCTGTCCTGATCTCTTCCAAAATATCCCCGAATTCATAGCCAACGAGGAAAACACAAGAGAGAGCAGAAGAGGAATCCATCCATGGAGAACGGGGGGTCGCCGAGGAACCAGTGGTGTTTCAAGAGGAACGAAGAGCTTACCCGGGCCTCAGCGGTCACCGTTAGAGGTGTGCTAAACATGGTGATGGAACATCTCAACGCAAGTGACCCCAGACCCGTTATTCCGCTGGGCCACGGCGACCCTTCCGCCTTCCCTTCCTTCCGCACCACTCCTTTAGCTGAAGACGCCGTCTGCGCCGCCGTGCGCTCCGCCAAGTTTAACGGTTACTCCTCCACCGTTGGTATTCTCCCGGCTCGCAGGTAAAAATAGAAGAACTTTTATCACTGCCGGCTCTCTATAACTTTTGCCCTTTTCGGGAATAGCGTTGTCGTACATGCATGCGTAAACGGAATCTTTTTTATCCTGTTAATATTGTTGGAAATATAGAAGAAAGAGGTAAATCGTCTGTTTACTTGTATAATTTTGATCGAGTTTGATGTTTATTTTGTTCAAGTCTTTGGTGGTTAGCTTTTTTTGCTTGTTGTTAGCCGGACATGTTTTTCTTCTACAATGTTTGGTGAAAGAAAATATTTTTTCATGATATTTTGTGAATAATACTAAATGATTAGTTTGTATGTAAGGGTTAGAGTCTTTGTGTTAATGTATCTTTAATGCTGGCTTGAAATGCATAAGACAGTGGTGGCGACAAGGAAAAGCCTCTTGGGCTGTACACTCTTGTTCAGTAAAGCTGATGAACATGTAGTTGTGTGTTAGCAATGGCATTTGTTTTATTCTGCCCTGAATTGCGTTCGTGAAATCATATGCCAAGTTACAAATATGCCCTTTCTTTTTTTTTTAATGAAAAAAAGAAAATTAAGTAGAAAATTCTGGGATTTAGTTTTGAAACTTACATCCAAAATTGATTGGAGGTGGTGGGGCAGTCTTAATCAGGTGTATGCATGAGATATTTGAGGCTGAGTATGAATTAAAGATTACTTATTCAGATAACTAATGTGTTTGGAGTGAATAGTATACTTACTAATCTGTTATCAAGGTTTCTAGTTATGCTAGACGGGTTAGGCAAGCTATGCCCAGACTACTTAAACTTCTGTGTGTAACTTTTCTGCCAAGATATTTGGTTACAGGCATTGTCCATCTTTGATGTTGATGCTGTATTTTCAATTTACTAATTACTGCACCGGACATCGTAGCTTGAAGATCTGCCTTTCTCCAATTAATATTCAATTCCATGCATTAACTGTTAAATTCAGAAGTTGACATGAGAATTAATATATAAAAGGATGTCTCCAGTTTTGGTTCATGCTGATATTTTGCTCTAGCAATTAATTCAGTGTAAAGAGTAACCCCAAATACTCTGGAGCAACTTTAGAAATTGTTATAGTCCATAGGCTAAAAGGTAGCAATGTAGAAGGCTTGATGTAGCCTTTTGAAGGATGCAAGTTAAGGGAAAAGAAACTTCACAACTCCATACTTAATCCTGCGCCAACTTCATTTGATCATATAGTTCTAGGATTTCTGTAAGGGGATAAAACATAAAAGAGATAACTGTTCTGTGCTTTTCCTGATAACTAGAAGAGACCTTTAATTATTTTTGCAACCACAGATACCATTTGTATGAGAAACCAATTTGAATATAGCCTCCAAGAAGTCTTTTGACTTCCGTTTGGGCCATTCAATAGAGACAGAGTTCAAACAGATTCTCTTACTCAGTTAGAATCTCTGACAAGTTCATGTGTGTGAGGGAATGATTATATTTAGTATGGTAAGGGAAGGCAATTGCATGGCATGGAACTTCTTTGTATGAGTCTCTAAAGGCATTTTTCTTTGAAGGAAGAAGCTGCTACCCTTTCTCACTCTTCTATGAAAAAGAGCCTAGGCAAGCTGTAATAAAACTTGATCCTGATGTGGATTTCTGGAATGAATTCATCAACGAAGGAATCCACTAAGTGGTTGCTTAGGGACCTTGGCTCACAATCTAGGCTGTTCCACTCTCATCTTTGTGTCTTAGCACCCAAAAAGTCTGTCCATGCAATGATCTAGGCCTGCATTCGCAATTTTGGGGTTGGTAACACGAAATGGGGCCACTAGTCCATTTTGTGCTCTGCTTTATCATACACTACTGAAATCGGTTTCGTGGATAACCAGCTATGTCCCGATCTTGGTTGGCCTTTCACACCTAGCCACAAGTCATTCCCGTATACGTAGATTTGGTATAGGTGGGAACTACTGCCACTATACCCAAAACTTCATTTAAGATGAATATTTCTTTGAATGATATTACTCTTACAACTTGAAGGCCTCAACTTTTTAGTAATATTGCTAAAGGAATGATATTACTGTTACTCTTATGAGCTTATATTTGTACCAGGGTTATTTCATAAAGGATAAATACTATATTTAGGAGGAAAACTGCTCTTAATTAACTCCACACTTTCTTTTTTTATCTGAGATCTATTGAGATCAGTGAGGGTTCTCATGATACGATGAACTTGTTCAGCATTTCTATTGAGATAAGCCAGAACAGTAGTTCAGTTATGCACCGAGGTAAAAAATTGGAAAGAATTGATAACTTCATCCAACTCTTTCTTTTGTATGGAGAAGGATATGAAATCAAACAAATTGGCACTTCTTAAATCTGAAGCATGTTAATGTGATCAAACTAATTATTTCCCAAATCTTCTCTTTCTTTCGTGTCTCCTGGTCTGCCTTTCTAGCCTGTCTCTCTGCATATCATACTCAAGAGAGCGAATGTTTTTGTTCCTCCCCTCCTGACATCCATGTTCTTGTTGCCTAAAATAAAGCTTGAGGGTTTATTATATCTCCCCTCATGTGTCATCAAATTCCCCTTCCTCACTTTTGTTCTTGCATTGTACAAGAAAGAGAGTTTTTCAGCAAAGTTTTCTTTGAAGATAGTATTTATCAATTTAATCCTTCCCCCTGACGTAGTTTAGAAGTCTTAGATTTTGTCCTTTTTTGCTTTGGACGGTGTACTTTCTTCATAATGTAATTTAGATGTGCAATCCATAGATTTTTATAGTGTTGTATGGAATTCTTTTTGTCATAAGCCAGCAAGAAAAGAAAATGACGCTTAGACAGCACAAGATCAACAAAAATCACAGAAGGGGTGGGGTTCAAGTTAGAAGCCTTAGTAAAGCCATTAGCCACCTTCAGTGACAAAAGTCCAGTTGGTTAACATCTGGCTCCTTGATCTGCTTTTGTTCTCTGACTACTCAGTTGTCTTCAAAGGTATGTAGGGTTCCACATGTTCTAGTCATGCATAAACATCAAGCAAAGAAACTTAGTAACTTTCTCATGTTTTAGAGCTTCTCTTTGATCTATTTCTGAAATTTTGAAAAGCAAAGCACTTGGAACTTTGTTTTGATATTCTGGCTGGGAATGCTTCGAGATATAGAGAATGCAGCTTATTACTGGCAGTATTTCAGAATAAGTGAAATAAAGAGAACAGAGAACTGGAGGGACAATCTCTCTTTCACATACAGTTAACATAAGATGACCAGTTCCTATTTTATCTCGATGGTTTAAACCACATGTTCATTGTTCAATTTCATGTCATTAGGCCTCCAAAAGAAGTTTTTTGTAACTAATTGCTTATGACCATTTCAATTGACTAGAATCCCATATGGTAATAAATTTTGAATGAAAGTAGACGCTTTTAGTCTTGAATCTTATGAATATTTGGAATTAATTGAGTTAACAGTATTTGCTGCAAATGTTTAAGTTCATATGCTTGTTTACAACCTTTTTGTCTGAGCAGGGCAGTAGCAGAATACCTGTCTAAAGACCTTCCACACAAGTTATCACCTGATGATGTTTTCCTAACTATTGGATGTACCCAAGCTTTAGAAACCATTCTGACTGCCCTTGCTCGTCCTAGTGCTAACATCTTGCTTCCAAGACCTGGTTTTCCTTACTATGAAGCTATCGCTGGGTTTCGTCATCTTGAAGTCCGGCACTTTGATCTGGTCCCGGAAAAGGATTGGGAAGTTGATCTGGCTGCAGTTGAAGCTTTGTCTGATGAAAATACGGTGGCCATGGTTATTATCAATCCAGGAAACCCGTGTGGAAATGTTTTCAAGTATGAACACTTGAAGAAGGTAGCTTATTGAACTGTTTGAGTAAAATATAGGAACTCCATTACTTATCGCAATAGCTAATGTCACCTGCTTATTGATTGTTCATGTGATGTAGGTTGCAGAGACGGCAAGAAAGCTTGGAATCTTAGTGATTGCTGATGAAGTGTATTCCCACCTTACCTTTGGAGGTAGCCCATTTGTTCCAATGGGAGTATTTGGATCAATTGTTCCTGTTGTTACAGTTGGATCAATATCAAAAAGATGGATTGTTCCTGGTTGGAGACTTGGCTGGCTTGTCACAAATGATCCAGATGGAATCCTCATGAAGCAAGGGGTATTTCCTTATCTTGCAACTGTTTTATCCCCTGGAAAACCATTGGTTGCTAACTTTGTACTTTAAGCATGGGGTAGTCTATTTCATTACTAAATTCCAAAAGCAACGTCGAAATGACTTTCTGGGGAACATAATAAATACTTGAGTGATAAATTCCCACAGTGTACTGTCTATCATCAAATTATCACAGCTTTGAATCGGTTTGATCTTTTTGCTATCAGCTATGATTAGTTACTATGGATCCAATATCAGTAAAGAAGAAAAAATTCTTGGAGTTGGGGCACTTCGAAATTATTATTCAATGTTACGGAAATTGCAGAGATTAAAAGGGAACATACTACTATATCCTCTAGAGAAAGTTCCTCATCATATGTGTAGTTAAGGAGATATATGAGCCTAGTTTTCTACTTGCTGTACCAAGAGCAGATCTCGTTTTCTAATATGCATTATGTTACTGTAATAAGATTAAGAATTTTGCATATGGGCCATTGTGTTTCGCAAGGTTAAGAGATCCTCGATTCTGTTTACACTGCCTCTGCATATCGAGATTCTTTAATTTTGGTTAGCATCAACAGCCTTAATCTTTTTGCACATCTTGTAACATGCAAACGGATTGGTGAATCAGTTGCAGTCCTAGATACTCCCCCAGCATAGGCGTTTCAACAACCGATAAATTTCCACTCTACCAAAAGCGGAGATCACAGTTTTTGAACTTGAAGGATGTTGGACATCTAAGTAATATATCAATATGTTCACACTCTCTTTTAAGTAGGCCATCTCATTTGGCTACTGGAAAATCATGTTTCACAGCTGAGAATTTGATGTGAAATTTTTTATCCAATGGTGCTGAATTTTTGTATGTTCTTAATGTGTAATTTGATAATAAGGAAGTATGATGTGCTTCTATGTCTATGAACCATGTCATTTTGTAGACATGAAATCTTTTGACATTTCATGAGAAATCAATGCAGTTTCTCTTATCTGCAGATTGTTGACAGCATCAAGGGGTTTCTGAATATTACCTCTGACCCCGCAACCTTTATCCAGGTTCCTTCATGTGCAATCTTTCTTTCTTTCCCTTTTATGGGGACCAAGTTCTCATTTCTTTTTCATTTTTTTTTCGTTCATTATTTTGGGTTTCACATACTCTTAGCATTAATGAAATTTCAGTGTGTGGGTTGGAGTTGGGATATGAGTTTGAATTATATTCAAGCTGCTGATAGAATAGCTATCAGATACCTTATACTTCCAGCCACAACAGTGGACAACTTCAGTGTCATGTGGGAAATCGAACAAAGTCTCAGTAAATACACAGAATTAGACTAATTAGTAGGTATCATAAAGTTGGTCAGAACACAAGTTCTAGGAATCACAGGCATCAGGAGAATCCTGCCCATACCAAAGTGTGCGTACAAGTGAAGCAGGGGTCTTCAGTCAAATGTTCAGCGAGAGCAGAATTTGAGTGTCTTTGGCTAAATTTATTTACTTGCGCTATTTTAGGTGCTGGGTTATATTAAAATAATACATTCTTCCTATGTCTAAAGCTTAATGGCTCTTGGTACAATACAACTTTCGCTCAATCCCTCGTCTTCTTGCAATGACTTTGTTATTAAATGTTGTCCAATATATATATATACACATCTGTGAACAGGGGGCGCTTCCACAGATTCTTGAAAATACCCCAGGTGATTTCTTTCTGAAAATTGTTAGTACACTTAAAGAATCTGCGGAGATATGCTATGATAAAATCAAGGAAATCCCCTGCATAACTTGCCCAAGCAAACCTGAAGGATCCATGTTTGTGATGGTAAAGACAGAATAGCTTCTACTTTGTTATTATATCAGTGAATAATCTGTTGCATGACATCTGATGAGCCTTTGCATCTCAGGTGAAGCTTAATCTGTCTCTCCTGGAAGATATTAAGGATGATACGGACTTCTGCTGTAAGCTGGCTACAGAGGAATCCGTGATAATTTTGCCAGGTAAAAATGGATCAGATGCAGCAGGCTTCCCCATGAAAATTTTAATAGGCAAAAAGACATCATGAGAAAAAGGAAAAGCAACATAATTCCCTGAACCTGAAATTAAAAACAAAAAGGGCAAATGTGACCTCCCGATTGACACAGGAGGCAATGAGCTTCTTTGTGAAAAGTTAAGGGTTTGCATTGCCCCGCTTTTTCTATTTCAGAGGGATTTTGAGTCTTTTAATAATTTTATAGGCAGGTAAAATGGAATTAACCTGGTAAAAGTTTGGATGCATGGTTGATGAAACATCATAAAAAGGATGGCTGTTGCTCTATTCTGCTTTAGTCAATCTGCAGTAAGGCTAGGCTTTCTTAGCATTGTGAAAGTCTTGTTTTTCTCAGTGACGCTTTAGCGAACATGCTGATTTTTGCAAGTGCCAATTTGACACTTCTAATATCGTCTTGACAAGAGAAAAACTCGTCTCATTGCAGGGGTAGCCGTAGGGTCCAAGTATTGGCTCCGAGTAACATTTGCTATTGAGCCATCATCTCTCGATGATGGCCTTGGAAGAATAAAAGCATTCTGTCAGAGACACGCCAAGAAACAATGAAAGTTGTTTCTTGGTATGCAAGATATGTTGATACACCCTTGTGTCAATGGTGGTGATATGAAACTCCGCGTTTCATCCAATGGCTCAAAAGTATTGGAGAATAAATGCTTGTAAGAAGATCTAGGTATCTTCTTCACTTTCTGCTCTCTGTTGAACACTTGAAAACATGTCTCAAAATATTGCCTGTAAGAACAGTGAATACAATCAAACCTGTCCGACTGCCAACATGTTGTGGATATCTTAATGTTTGTTGCGCGTCGTCCAGTTCTTCGTTTGAATCCTTTTAGCCATTGTAACATTTATCAGTTTTAGGCCCAGTCTGGCTATGTGCTTTTATAATTGATTTATGTGGTTTTATAAATTAATTGAGTACCAGAGAACTGGTTATCATGAAATGATTTTTGTAACATTTGATTTTACGATAAGTCATTTTGCGTTTCAAGAGGAAGATTGTGATGTTGCACGCCGACAGGGAATAAACCTAGGTTTAGAGAGATCCTATCTAGCCGACAACTGCAAGAGGTTGCTGGAGCAAAGTAGATCGATGGGCACCAAAGCTTTCATGGAGTCCCCTATTTTTTAGCCATAACCGACAACAAGGTGAAAAGAAATGGATCGGCCCAAGAAGCACAACAGAAACGCAAAATCTCAAAAATTAAAATGATATAGCAAAAATCATCCGGATCACGGGGTGTATCCTTAATCCATCCCGGGCATTCGGCATACAATATTAAAAACCATTGGCCATGATTCAAGAAAAAAAAAGAGAGACAAAATTGAAATTGAGGCTTACCCTTATTGTTTTCTTCAATCGGCTTCACGATAGACTAAGAGATAGATAGTATGGTCGAAAGAAATAGATGAATCCTTCTTTCCACCATACTACCTATCTTTTAGAATACTGCCGATTATATTCTGCTCATTTCATTTAAGTTAAGACTTGAAATTAGAATCCTTTTCATTTGACTTCATCAACTTTTGATAAAAACTCAGAAGGAAAGTTTCCAATTCACGAGGTTTTTTAAATCCACCGGTGAGATACACACCAAAGACATGTAGAATGATCATTAGGACCATCATACTTGACGACCATCGATGAACTGATCAGATTAACCAACCAGAGTTAGCTTCCGTCATTATATATTGAATAGAGGCAAAAACTTCAGTAACGTTAGGACGATAGTAAAAAGTCATAGGAAACCTCGTACCTTTTGAACCCACTACAAGCCATGATGACTAATCAACAAATCTTGGGGTAAACAGTCTCGACTGCTTATGTTTACTTTCACTTAATTCTTGTACGTAAGAAATGAGATTGAATTCCTTTAACAGCAAACTTGTAAGTTGTTTTATTTCACTCATATAACTATCTGGTTTAGTTCATCAACCCCAATGATGAATAAAAAAAATAGATATTTCACTCATTCAATTTTCTTGCTAGAAAGAAAAGAAATAGGGGAAAGTTTATGTCTTATCAATCAGACATAGAGATATTGATAATACACATAGAGTTAATGATACTTCATAACTAATTGATTGAGCAGCAGCCCTTAATGGCTTTGATCCAATCCTCCAACATAAGCAAACCACAAGATTTCCAATTTGAATCCTCTAAAACCATCCATGCTATCACCGACAAACATCTCCTCCTCGTGCTAGCAAGATAGGAAATGGGGAGAGTCAAGATCAAGGTCATGTTATCAAATTAACGAATTAATCCTCTACGTTCCTTTTTTGATTCAAGAAACAAGAAAGAAGTAGGGGTTTCTTGGAGAGATTTTGATGAGAGAGGGGGAGAAAATACCATGTGTAGTGTGTAATAGAGAGAATAATCAGTTGTGATGAGATGTCTAGTTTATTTTCCTAGTCTTTCTATACACTGGCTGTTATCCGAGAAGGTAGATAGTTAAACCACATCCCCGCTAGACCTCTTGACGGCCGAAAATTTGGATTTCCATGAAGCCAAAATTCGGCCACCTCTACAGTTTAGGAGAAGTCAACTTCTTCTTGACCAGACAGGGTCAAATCGGGTCATCAGCTTTAATTTAAACCAAATTAAACAAAATCGTAATTTAATGATCTCTATAAATTGAATAAAATTTAATTTCAAGCCCAGATAAAAACCTCCATGTCTTTTAATCTAATTAAAAGACGCAAGCCGGCTCTCTCTCAATCAATTTAAAAGGTTAAATCCAAAATTTAATTAATTCAATTAATTAAACTTTGGGAAATCCAACCCATGGATTATTTTACGTATTTGATCCAATCACTTATGCCTTTAATTCTTTTTTCTCCCGAAATTAATTTCAAATTATTTTTTTTCAGTTCCAGTGATCAGTGTGTGATTCTTTAGGTTCAGCCTCAACTAGACTTAGACGTGTTACAACATAATTAATTAAATTAAATTTAATTAATTATTTTTATCATTCTATAACAAAAAATTTTCGTTACCGTGGGTAACCGTCTAGAAACTGTCCATAGTATTAGAAACTAGGTTAATAATAGCGTAAACATTTAAGCTCTCGAATAACAAACAAGGGTTCCATCCTAGACTAAGCATCTATACTCATTACTAGAGACCTTGTTCAGGGAAAACCCATCACATTCATTCAGTCAATGTGGCCACAGATTCTAAGGGCTTATACAGGTCTTAGAGCGTATAAGAATTACTACTATGACAGTACTGGCATGGGACGGATTCTTTCTTGGAACCTACCATCCTCAATACATATTCTGATTGCACTGAATAGGACTTATAATAACCACATATGGATAAAGTCATTGTTTACTAGATCCAAGTTTTAGCCATCATATGCATGTGACTGCTAAGATTCCTCAAGTTCGAGAAATAATCTCGTACTACCGGAACTAAGAAATTCAGTTATACATTCCAAGCCTCCAAGGCTCCATATGAGGATTCTCATGAGTCAGTTCAGTTAGTCAACTACCTTGCCAACTAACCCACTAAAATTGCGTAGACGACCTACATCTCCTACCAACGGAACACAACACTGCAATAATTAGTAAAAGTCTCTATAGGACACTCGATGCTTTGTCTCGAGGTCCTTGATTTGGAATATTTCAGATCGATCTACTAAAGTTGGTTTTCTTGCTACCAACCTATACGCATCCCAATTCCTTGGGTTAAGAGTTTGGTCTGTGGGCTTTATTGTGAAGTTAAAATCAATTTGACATTTATAAATAAACACAACAAAGAACATCGGCACAAATGAATATTTACTTTTGTTCATTGAATAATATTACATTACATCAAAATTGTCAAAAATAGATTACACAAAAGCCTAATTTAATTTGGCTTTGTAGTCACCCATTCTAACAATCTTACAATTGACCTAAAGTCAATCACTCATTTGTCTCAAACTCATCTTCCCAAGATGTTGAACATGATCAATCTATGACACAAATTGGTCATCGGATCTGCTGTATTTTCTATTAAGTTGACTTGATCTATCCGAACATCATCTCTCTAAAGAGATGGTAGCTAAGAATATATTTGCGCCCAGTGAATTAACTTAGAATTTTCTTTTTAATAATATATTATTTGGTATAATTAAAGAATGAATTAAGAAAAACAGTTGACAATTGATTACTTAAAATGATATTAAACTACAATAAAAAAAATACAAATTTAAATATTTAAGCAATTACAAATAAACGAAGCAAATACCATAAAATTCTAAAAATTTTAATTCTTTTACACTTAAAAAATCATGTATGAAGAAATAATTGTTAAATTACTATTCAATAGCATCTCATATATATATATATATATATATATCGATTAACTTAAAAACAGAAAAAGTCAAACAATCTTTAATTGTCAAAAGCAATAATCCAAATCAAATAGACTATCAACTAATTAAATTTTATAATATTGAACTCAATAAATTTTTTTTAAAAAACTATTTATAGATAATATATATAAATATTAACCATATGCAAGCGAAAGATAATAATAGATTTAATTATGTAAGTTAGGAATATATTTTGCCGAAGCTATTGTCACTAGAGTTCTGATTCCTCATTCACTCAATAAAAAGACAGAAGCGATCAATGGCATACCGAACGAAAAAGATACACACTAATGAACATCGTTGGATTTCAAAATATTCAAGCTATATTGTTATTTAAATTTAGTACACTACAAAAAAGAATATTTTATTATAACGATTTTTGCAACGACTAACTTAAAATATTATAATCATTTCTTTACTGAAACGGCTTTTGTAACGGATAGTGTTACCGCGGCTATTTTGGGAGTTACAAAAATATTTGTAACGGCCTTTTGTACCGGCATGAGAAAGCCGTTATAATACTTGACCAAATGCAGAAAACGAATTTGGAGCTATTTTTGGTATGACCCATTTAAATTTGATAAATATATTGTTGTAACGGCTATTATAACGCATATAAGGACAGTCTTTTGAATTCTATTTGTAACAGTCGTGCCTTATTTTGTAACGATTTTTGTCGCTCAATTTGTAATAATCTTTTGAGCACATGTTGTAACGGTCTTTGGAACGGCTCTCATGATTGTGTGTTAGTGATCCTTATTCCAAAAATCGTTACAACAACCGTTACTACTGAATATATTTTTTATATTATTTATTTGTATTGAATTTATTACAATATAAATTTTTGTAAATAATTTTGTTGAATTTTTGTTATAAATATATAGTTGAATTTGTTTCATATGAAATATTATATAAAAAAATATATAGCATAGTAAGAAAATAATAACATTATGATTAACAAAATTAAAATACTATCTAAACATTGTATTTATAATATAGATATAAAATTTTAAAAGTAACAAAACTAATATAAATCGGCTTCTCTGTCGGCAGCGTCTGTACCGTCGTCGATCTCATCGTTAGGTTCCGGAAGATCAGCTGGAGGTTGCTGGATTTGTTGTTCCTCTATCATTTTTTGGAACAACACTTGCAAACAAATTAGTTAATTAGTAAAATAAAAAAAATTAATTGAAATTCAAAAAATAAAATATAATTTTAAGATACTCACCGCGACATCCACTGCCCGTTCTCTCACTTTTTGTATCACTTTTCGAACACCGATAGTCATGAATCTATAACTTAAAAAGTGATAATATTAAAAACTATTAATTGTATCATATTATGTATAAAATCATAATTTTCCTAATATATTCAGATTTCCTAAAATTTGCAACAAAATCAATAATTCGTCTATTCGTAAAATCAGCAATACAGTCCATAATATTCCGATAATTTGCATTAAAGTCCATAATTTGCGTAAATTTTCATACAACATATATACAAGTAATTTCATAAATATATTTTTAATAATCAACAATCATCTTGATGGGGAAATTATTTAAATAATGTATAAAAAAAATTAAGAAAGTAAGGTTGTTTTAAAACCTTTAGGAAAGTAAGTGGCACCGCGGTGCCACAATTTTTATTTTTAAAAAAAATTTTTTTTTACGTCACCGCGGTGGCTAACCGCGGTGACATTGCTTTTTAAAAAAAAAAAAAATTTAATGAGCCACCGTGGTGACTGATCGCGGTGACTGACCGCGGTGGCTCAATATATTTTAAAAAAAAAATTAATAAGCCACCGCGGTGAGTGAGAGAGATTTGGTGGTGGCGGCCAGGTGGTGGTGGCAGCGGCGAGAACTTAGGTCTTCCCCTAACCAAATTAACCTCGTGTTGGTTTTGACTAGGTTTATTAGTCCTAAGATCCATTTCTTTACTCTTTAGTCCATTTACTATTGTTTCAATATTAACACTATCTCTATCGTACTTAATAGCAACATTTACATCAGAGTAGGTTTCAGGTATAGCATTAAACAAAACAATTGGAGAATACTCATCAATATTTTTTATCACCAGTGAGTTTAATGTCTAGTATCAACTTTGTAATCATCCAGATTTTCATCAATATTTTTAGACTAGTCAAGTTTGTATCTGAAAAACTTTTTCAATAAAGACAGTTTACTAGGCAGGGAGGTTTCAGTATAAAGCTCTTAAAGTTTTTCCCACAATTCTTTTGAAAAATTTTGTTTTCCGACTTTTCTCAAAACTGTATCAGACAAGTTTAAAATAATAGATGAATAAGCATATTCGTCATTTTCTAATTTTTCTCTTCAGAAACATTTTCCAAATATTTTCCTTCAATAGCCTTAAAAACTTTTTGCTGAATCAAAATGCATTTTATTTTCTGTTGTCAAATTGAAAAATCACTTTTTCCATCGAAAGGTTGTAGGTTATAACCAGCCATTTAAAAAAAATTAAGGAAAAGTGTTGTGCAAGTTTTTAGTAATTATTAGAAAATGTTTTTAACAAGTACTCACAGTAAATAAGTCACACAGTAATACCAGATTTCAAATATCACGACAGATCACAAGAAATATCAAATAAATCGAGAATAGCAGTTTTAAAATAACACGACAGAATAAGTAGATCACAGAAGATCACTAGGAATCAGAAGATTTATAAGATCACACAGATGTATAAATCACAGCAGAACAGTAGGTATAATAGAAACACCGAGATCAACAGATTAGAAGTATTGAATCTCAAGGAAATCAACAGATTAAAAAGTGAGATCTCAACAGGTATATATATAAATAGCAACAGGTATAAAGGATCACACAGATCTATAGATCACAACATATCAGTAATAAAATGGAGAAATATGTAACGAGTCTGAGGCTAGCTAGCCTAAGTCCCGTCCAAATACCCGACGACCTCAGGGGTCCAGCCAAGAGGGATATTAGGGGGTTTTACCGCGGGAAATAGAAATAACAGAAAAATAGAGATCCGAAGTAAGATTAAGCAGAGATATCAACAGAAATAAAGAGGAGGGGTTTCAAAGGTTACCACCACCAACGACGGGATGAAGGATCAGAGTAGTGGCTCTGATACCACTGTAGTGTTGAAATCCCTCAGTGATATCTCTTTCACAACCAACCTATCCAACTATTACAGGTGAATATAGAGTACGAAACTCTTTATAGTTACAAGCCCAAATAAAAGAATAATACAGAAAAAATGATAACAAAAAAGATATAACAAATATGATTTGAGAAATAGGCTCAGATAGAACCAGATCCAACAGATATTGCACCAAGCAAGGTCACAGAGACGTCGATCACCACAGATCTCACCCACGGTTACTCCACCAAACAAACGTCACCAACAAATCACTGAGATCAATCACAAAGACCTAAAAGATGCCGTTCACTCAGAACTTTTAGGGAGATAGAAGATTTGTATGCATACTGTCATTTTGGCTGAGGAAGAAGACTCCCTTTTAAAGAGGAGAGAAAGGTTCATTTGAAAGGAAGTTTGGTGGCTTTCCAAAAGCCATTAGTTTGGCTTTGGAAAGCCACCACCTTTACCGGTGGTGAAAATGAAAAGAAGGATCAAAGAGATCCATGGCGGATTAGAGAGAAGAGAGAGTTGTAGCGGCACAGATGGGAGAAGAGAAGGGAGAGGAGAGAAATGAAGCTGCTAGGGTTAGATTAGAGATTAAGTAGGTGGAGAAGTGGACCGGGTACTAGGTATGGGTCGGGTTTGGTTCGAGTGGGCCTTACCAGGTTGGTGAGATTAGTGGGCTCTGTCTCGTGGGCCTAGAGGTTATTGGGCCATATATTCTGACGTAGCGTAGTAAAAAGCTGATCTATCATTAATTTTTGTATCCATACGAATATGCCAAAGATGAATAAAAATTGTTGTTTAGTATCATTTACGTCGTGATTATCATTTGATGATTAATAATAGACGTGTTTCATTTAATGATTAAATACAAAATAAGGCAATTTGTGAAGAATATATTATATTTTGTCCCATAGAATTAGGGGGCCTAGCCTTTTTTGTCTCAAAGCCATGTTTTATCGAACGCTAACGGCCACGTGTATTTCACGTGTGGGTGCAGTCTTTTTTTTAATGAAAGTTGGGGGTGGGACTAAATGAGGCGAAAAAAAATCAATTTTTGCGACTATTTTTCAGAATTTGGTTAAAGCGAACGACCTACAACGTAGACCTCTGTATACTGTGGAACAAAACATATAGTTTTGCTGACTTAAACATCAAACAACTATAATTAGAACCTATCCTATATTGTTCTTGCAAACTTGTGTTGCAGGATACTTTGAAAACTTTGGACCTGATTCAGAACTTAGAAGACCTCAAGAACTTAACATAATTTCGAACTCAAACCCCGATCCCAGTCATGAGTCAAAGTATCGAATGTCGGCCGATAAAAACATCCGATATCCTATATCATCAGAGATGACATGATATCTTCGACAATATCCAATATTATCGCCCGTATTCGATAATATCTGATGTTATCGATGATATTCAAGTTAGAGAGGTGAACCATTAGTGTAGTGTATGTTTTCCTTCTATTATTGTTGCCTTTAACCATCATTCTTTACAAGTTATGGTGGACTCCATTCTATTTTCGAAGCATAATGGTGTCTCAAGGAATCAAAGGCCCTTCTTACAACTTCTTCCATGACAACACAAAGGAGATCATAAAATTCAAGAACCAAACCAGCTGTAATGCTCCCATGGATATATTTTCAAGGTTTTAGCCTCACTAGTATTCCCGAATGAAGCTATACTGTAACTTCTAACTTACTTCTAATTGATGATTATACTAAAGAGAACAGAAGACAACAAACACATATTACACATTGTCCCCCAAGAACCAATAAATTTGAACTTTTCTGGAAGAAAAATGACAATCTTTTCTCACTAGATTTTCAAATAACTTTGAACTCCACTGGCAATCCATTTTCTTTCGATTATGTATGTATATCTTAAGCATTTCTATAATTAATTTTATCAAAATAATTATATTATAAAACTTTTGGTTTGTAATATTATATAGTAATTTGTGATGTGTTGTTATCTTTTTCTTACTAACTTTGAGAATTTTCTAATCATTGCATAACACATTTATTTCGTACCGCCCAATAATATTCCGATATGCCGCAACCGATATATAACAACAACCACCGATATTACCGCCTATACTGCGACTTTGAACCATAATCCCAATTCCATGTATACAATAGCAAACTAAACAAGCACTGTGCACAAATATGCTTTCACCAAAGCTTTGTACTCTCTGGCGGTACAGTTGTTGGACCCCAATAGACTTGATTTCAGCATCACATGGTACACGGGAGAACCCCAAATTGGTTGGCTTCATCTGCCACTCAGTGCTATTCCCATCCCCACCACTGTAATGAGAATCGTACCGTCCCCCTCTAAAAGGACACAAACAACAATTTTCCCACTGCATCTGATGGAAGTGAACTCAACCACGTTTCGATCTTTGATTGACCAACACATGAAAATTCAAGAAAGTATATGGAAATTGGTTCAGACCAGACCAATCAGTAGAGTGCAAGTGATGGGAACTGGTCTTGATATTGCCCACGAAATCAGGACCTACACAACAGGATCGTCCCATGCAGTATACTAAAGGGTCCGGTCTTCTTATGAATTGTGCAAACCTAACATTTTCCTCTTTATTTAACTATGTGTAGGGGGCCACCCAGTCCCCACTCACGGGGCATTAGCTAACTTTGATTCTACTTTGCTTTTTTATTTTATTTTCTTTCTTTCTTTTTGTCACTTTTATTTGTGAATGAATTCTTGATGCTCTCGTGCTAGATGTTAGGAGGTTTTGTTGAAATCTTGCTATATGGTTTTTTTTTTTTTTTTTTTTACAGTATAAGAAATATGAATTAAGCATTTCTTTTGTCGTGTAATATAGATTATTTGATGCTTTTATGTTTTTTTTATTTTTTGGACTAGCATTTTAGTCGTTTATTTTTTCAATTTTCGTGATTTTAATCCTTTTTTTTCTGTCAAATTTTTACTGAGAAAATACATGTGCATATATACATGACCTTTAAACATCAGGGCTATTGTTCCTATTGGATTTTTTTGGTCTTTCAGCTTTCTAGAGTAGCATTTTCGTTCTGCATCTGCTTAATTTTCATAATTTTAGTCGTTCTTTTACCTGTGTTCACCCTTTTCACCGATGGAGGTGAATTATGGTAAAAAAAAAAAGGGATTGATGTTGTGAAAATTAAAAAGTATACAAGAGTACAAGACTAAAATACTACCCTAAAAAGTTAAAGACGAAAACAAGAAAAGGCCTAATTACAGGAGAAAAAAAATGTTTAGTCCGCAAAATATTAAGTGTTAATTTTAAAGTTGGTAATGAAAATATATATTAACTGACAACACGTTTGATCTTGTTACTGTACAATTATTAGCGACAAGAATTATGCATAAAGTTGTCACTTTGGATAATTAGTAACACATATGTAGCAACTTAGCGGCAATGCAATATAATAAACATATAATTATTCAATATCACTAGATCATCACTATATATATTACTAATTATTGTTATACACAACCTTCTTGCTAATAACAAATTTTACAAATTAATAGTTACTATTAAATTATAAAATTTATTATTATGACAAAAAAAAAATTATAAATGCACTTCTTTCATGTTCCAATTACAATTTTTGCTACGTATGATATCTTTACAAACTTAACTTTCATATGATCTTATTAACTTAAAAATCAGAGAATTATAATTGAGCCTTTCTGAAAAGATTTTGGATCTGATTCTAGATTTTAAAGAATTTAACCTAATTCGGATTCAGATCATATGGTTAACTCTGTGACTCCACTATAAACCAACATATCATCTAAATCATGAGAAATTAAGGAGAAAAGGGTGATTTAACTAGGAAATTTAGTATATCTCAAATTCTATTTAATTTATCATATTCAAACCGTAGAAAAACAAAAATGCAAGCAATCCCCCTATAATATTGTAAATGAGCAAATTACCCCTATATGAAAAAAAATATATAGCAATTTATCTCATTGTATTTTTCAAAATGCAGCAATTTACCCTCCTGCATTTTTTATGCGTTTTTTAAAATGAAGCAATTTGCCTACTTAGATGAGGAGGTAGATTGTTTTATTTTAAAAAGCGTAAAGGTGTAAATGTTAATAATTTTTTTTTTA
Organism: Sesamum indicum; assembly: GCF_026168435.1. Classification (NCBI taxonomy): domain Eukaryota; kingdom Viridiplantae; phylum Streptophyta; class Magnoliopsida; order Lamiales; family Pedaliaceae; genus Sesamum; species Sesamum indicum. Next base: position 8,030,909 of record NC_142668.1, read on the forward strand.
ATCATAGAAGGATAAATTATTTATTTATAATATCATATGAGGTAAATTGCATTACGTCCGCGAACTGTAATTGAGCATACCTTATTTTTCAGAAGTTCTTATTTAAGGATATTGCAAGCCAAGGTATGGGAGATGATTCAATCAATGAAGAAGCCAAAATATACAGCTTAATGAATGAAGTTCGACACTCAGTGCATAGATTGCAGGCAATAAAAGACAACGGAAAAAATACAAGCAATTCTTTTGTGATATTATAAATGAGCAAATTATTTTTTTTTAAAAAAATAGCAATTTACCTCATATTTTTTAAGTATAAAGAAGTAAATTTTTTCATATTAAAAAACATAAAATAGTAAATTATGTTTTAATCATTTATAATATTATAAGAAATAAATCGTATTAAACCAAAAAAGAACTTATAAGTTTATTACATGCCCTAACAAGCATACGATGATGTGAAGCTGTGACATCATAATGCAGTGGCATATAGAACCAAATGCTTTCTGTAAAGAACACACTTCTAATATACGACGTCGAGGGATTGTAGCAGAATCAAGATCGCACAATCCAATTTTGTAGTTCATTAGATTGATATTTTAATGAGAAATGCACAAGTGCTTAAAAAATTGTTGTTAAGGCTTATATACTTTTGTTTTTATTGGTTACGGAATTATCACATTTGGCTCCATAACTTTGACGGTCGTTTGTGTTAAATATCTAACGGAAATGTGTCATAACAAGGACCAAAAGTGCTACTTTTTGAAAATTATCGGACCAAGTTAAAAGACCCTAAATTACAAGACAATACTATTTCTCTTAAAAGAACTAATAAGGAAGGTCGTAAAAATATAAGGCAGAAAAAAATTATACCTGTTGTATGGAGGGGCTGTCATTTATAGATTTCTCTGAAATGTATGATTTTATGTGAACCACAGATACTAAAATAATTAATTAATCACGGTGAGTCCATACATATTAGGATTTTGAATGCACCAAGATCGGGTTGTAAATAAAAGTTATAAACAAGTCCAAAGCTTGTCTGAAAATTGTAAAAATATTCTATGAGAAGATCTTGATAAGACCTTCATAAAATATACTCACGTCAACTAAATTATTTCATGGAAAAATTATTTATTTAGTCCTTTAAGTTTGTCTGCTATTAATTTTAATCCTTTAAATTTACCCGTTTTAGTTTTAGTCTGATAAATTTCAAAATGACTTAATTTTAGTGCTTTGATCAAATTTCTGACAGTTTTACCCCTACACCGCTTTTCAAGAGTGATTTTAGTTCATATATATCAATTCATTTGCATCTCGTAGCTAATGTTCGCCTAGAATGGTATAAGAGTCTACATTTATTGAAGAAATATTGTTATATTACACTTAAAGCATTAGGATGGACTATTAACCTTTATCATCAAATGGGCAAAAGAGTCATAAATTAGGCTAAAGGATTAAATCTACGCAAAATTGATAAATAGATTAAATATAATATTGTCAAAGATCAAAAATCAAAATAAATTCAGATCAAATTTATAGGACGAAAATTTTGATTTCCCCTTATTTCATTAGTTATATAGAACAAAAACAAAGGGATTACTAACATTAAAACTAAGCCATGGTTACATGGATTACAATCCCAAGTCATTGTCGTTGATGTGATCTTCTTCCACACACTCACTACGTAGCTTCCCCACATACACATGAAGAAAGACATATACTTGTTCTTGAAATTCCTCATCCCGGCCCATACATACATACACATGTAGATACAAACTATAAACACAAAAAAGAATGGAGATTGTGGTCCTCACACATCCCTCTCCAGCTTTCCACCTTTCCTAGCAAAATTCCCATTACCCCACCACCAAACATACTCTTCAAGTCCTCCATCGTTTGATCACTTGTCATGGAAGCCAATATTTATAGAATTAGTGGACTCAAGCCTAAGCCCATGAAGGGAAAGATGAAGAAAGATGGTGCCGCAGAGTCGGAAGATGATGAGTTGATCATGGGAGGAGGTGGTGCAGCTGATCAGGATGATAAGAGGAAGAGGGGCGCGACCGGCGGCTCCTCCACGAGAAAAGGATCTGCTGGTGGCGGCGGTAGTGGTGCAATTTCAACCAAGAGCTGCCAGGCTGAGAAGTGCTCCGCTGATCTGAGTGAAGCAAAGACTTACCACCGGCTGCACAAGGTCTGCGAGCACCACGCCAAGGCTCAGGTGGTGGTTGTGGCCGGAATCCGGCAGAGGTTTTGCCAGCAATGCAGCAGGTTCCAGCATTCTTTCTAATCCTTTTTCAGTCAGAACTTATCAAGAAATTTGCACCGTCAGTTTTAGTACTATTTTTGGTTTAACGTGGATTTGATTTGGTTTTGTTCATTGTTTCCTTGCTTTTTGTATCAGTTTTGAGTTTGTCATCCATATCATAAATGGTCATATATATATGTACAATAGTTGTTTTAGTTGACTAATGTTTGATTTCTTGAGTCTTTCATTAAAATCTTGGGTCCCCCAGCTTTGCCCTAATAAAAAATTCTTCTGACTGTTCTATTCCCTTTTATAGTTTAGGATTAGTCCAATTGATGACTAGTGCAGCTTCTAATTATGATACCTATGATCATTTTCTATGGGTTTGACTCTTTCTTTTAATTAGTACGTAGGCGTAAATTATTGACGCCCCTCAAGGTTACGTTTAAATATACAAATATTTTTTGTATTTTTTATACACTCTTTTAATTTGTAGTTTACTTATAGGTACACTTCCTATTTAATGATAAAAGTTTATATAAATATTCCTTGAAATACATTACACTAATATCTGCTCAGAGAGTATATTTGCAATGCAAGAGGTGGGAGGAGTTTGTGCATTTTGATGTAATCTTAGTAACTATTAGCATTTGGTAAGATAGTTCAGTTTAAATGTATTTTTTGTGCTGTAATTATGGTCTTTTTGATATTTTTGTCCTATAAGTAGCAATTTAGTCTTATATATATATGCTTTTAATTTTTACGATTTCAGGTTAAAATTGGTCGGAATTTTCAAAGTTGATTGGAAAGTGCCACTTTTCATCATTTTCTAGCCAACTTTGAATATTCCAACCAATTTTATCCCGAAACACAAAATTGAAAAGCATGTAGGACTAAATTGCAAGCTACCCTAGTATGTTACAGGGCCAAAATGAAAAAATAGTTATAATTACATAACTAAAAAAATAAAATCAAACCAAGATAAACTCAACCTGTGCTTAATGACTATCCCATATATGTTCAGCTGCATGAAGATTCTGCTCATGTATCTGTGTGTGAAGAAGAAAACTGAATGCGGTATGCTCTTGAGATATACATTTTTTCATGGAATTTTGTCAAAAACTAGTTCATGACTCAAGTGAGAATATTGAAGTGTAAATATTAGTCAAGGAGGGCTGCTTGTCTTCATTGGTGTTGGCCCATGATCTTTGTCAAGTAATATAATGTTCAAGTTCATAAATCCAGTCACATTTGCATGTAAATTTACTGCGACTTCTTTCTGATGAGAAAAGCGATGCTGCTTGTTCTACTAAATGCCTGAATTTCACCTTTCTTCTCGCCATGCTTTGTTGAATAACTCATCAATTTGGATCATTACATTCTCAGTTTTTCATAGATTATTATGACTTGACCTGCAGATTTCATGAGCTGTCGGAGTTTGACGAAGCCAAGAGGAGCTGCCGGAGGCGTTTGGCTGGCCACAATGAGAGGAGGAGGAAAAACCCCACAGAAAATACTCAAGCGGAAGGCTCTACCGGCAGCCGGATTAAGGGCGGCAACACTCCAGGCAGTGGCCAGTTGAAAGATATCTTTTGCGGACATGTTTGATGATAGGGGCCGGGAAGGATTGAGATCACTGTCCAAGAAAATTCGAACTACGTACAAATACCCTTGTCAGATAATTAAGATCATGGCTCCAATCAAATGCTAGCTCCCTCTCTTCTGTCATCCCCGTCGGCAATATATATGCTGAAGGAAAATTTAGTAGCAATATCTATTCAGCACCAGGCTACTAGCTCTAGCTGGTGTCAAAATCCAGCATTGTGTAGCTCCCAATCCTTATGCTTATCTACTTCATTTTCGATAAAACAAATACTACCATTTAGGGGTCTTTAAATTTCGATTAATCCGTCGAATCAAATTTTTGGTTCGTACCGAAAATCAAATAAAAAATTTTATTTGGTTTTTGGTTATTTTGTTTTAAAAAATCAGTACAATCGGTCAGTACTATTTGGTTAAGTTGGTTAACTGTATCGACGAATAAACAAAATTTAAAAAATATATATATGTGATATATTATAATTTTAAAAATATATTAATATATATAAATATAATTTGTATTTATATTATAATAATATAATTTGATTTTTATTTATTTTTAATTTAAAATATAAAAATAAAAACTATTAAATTAATTAACTGACGAATTCTTTTTGTTTTCTTATGAATTCAATAATTCAGTTATTAACCAAACCAAATTAATCAAAAACATATTCGGTTATAACCGAACCGAACCGATTAGTTCGGTTCTGTTTTTTGTTAACCGAAAAATTGATATGGTTCGGTTAATCGAATTGAACACCTCTACTACCATCTCTCACCAAAATGAATCCACCTTGCAAAATTGTAATTTTACTCCTACGAGGTGGAAATTTTAGTCCTATACAAATCTTTTTTAACAATTTTATAGTATAATTTTTAAAAAAAATTGCATATTGAACACAAAAGTCATTTTGCTAAAATGACAGGAAAAGTGCACCAAATTAACTAGTCATGTGCATTTGCATTTTTTTGGTCATTTTAGCAAATTCATACCATCTTTGTTCCACTAGGAAAAAAAATATACTGTTTGTCAGAATATTAATGGCTATGGCTAAATCATAGTAAATTACTATTATCAACCACGGTTAAATAAAATCGATACAAAAATCTAGGGGTTTGTTTGGTTTTGTGTTTTCGCATTTCCCGAAACAAGATAAAACACATTCAATGTTTGTTTTTGTGTTTTTACACCTTATCTGCGTATTTTTCTGTTTTTCAACTTTCTATATATAATATATATATACACATTTATATATATACATAATATAAAACAGACATGATGTGACAGTAAACAGTAATTTTTGTCTCCCAAAAGTACAACATTAAACATAAAATATTTATATATATACATATTTATATATAAAATATATATAAAAATATATGATTTGACAATGAACAGTAATTTTTGTCTCCCAAACCCCAATATCAAACCTACATCACTTATTTTAAAATATTTTAAATTTTTCCAAAACACAAATCCAAACATATCATCTATTTTCAACACACACTCACTTATCTCTATTTTTCTCTCTCTATTTCCAAAACACAAAAACAAAACAACTAAAACACAAATCCAAACATAATGTAGTTTTTTCAATATAAAAAAATTATTTTCCGTAGATAAGAGGTGTGATAAAAATATTTGTCATGCTTTTAACTATGAAAAATGTTATAGCCACCACTGCAAAAGTCACGATCAACAACATTGCATGGTCGTAATTAATAACTATTTATTACGATTATTTGGAGAAAAAAAATTGCAAAATTGATCTTGTAACTAAGGGGGTGGCATTTTTGGTCCTTTAAATTTAAGACTGGCGGTTTTAATCACTTTTTAAAATATGCAACTGAATGAACATTCAACTTATAATGGAAATAGAGAATATTTTCACACTTTGGGAATATGGAAAAGTAATTCCTTCATGAAATTTCTCAAGATGCTAGACACAAGACCAAAAAAAAAATAGATTGGAGACTTATTCCGAAAGAAGAGAAACTGGTGCAGAATTTCCATGTCCAACGAGCACTACCAAAAAATGTAGTGAAACGCCTATAATCCATCAAGATCCATGGTAGAATGGCAACAAAGCTGGATTAGGTAAATTCCTCAAACAATATAACTCTTAAAATTATGACAAGAGAAACTGATTGGAAAAAACTCAAGTCAAATACCTTAAAAATCTCTCATAATCTAAGAAAGATCCAAAAGACAATTCAAAGCTATAGACATACACTATAAAAAAAAAGCGGGATTTGGAACAAATTTAGAAACAACCTTTTTTTCTTTGGAACGGTTTGCAGAACACCAAACTTATTTGAAGCGATTTTTGGAATGATTGAAAATCATCCTTACAAATGATGTTACAAAATTTTAAAAACAATTCAAGCAAAACCATTCCTATTTGAGACGAAAATTGTAACTCTATGAAAACTATTCCTAATATTAAATTTGTCAAAAAAATAATTTTTTTAAATGAAACAGTTTTAAAAACGATCAATCTTATTTAGAAACACATATATAAAAATTATTTTAGTAATGGTATTAGGAACAAACTTTTTTAGTTTAAAGCACGTACTTAATTTATAACTAATCCAATCCAACCAAAACTAATTGAGTTGGATTGAATCCATGGGTCTAAACCCTTCACACCCTTAATAAATGTATATTAATATTTTTTATTTGTTGAAGTAGTGTGTGCGTGAACTGCTCGTGAGATCTTGTTATTGAGGATTTAAACTTCTATACTTTCAAATACTTTAAACCAAACCCCATTCCAAGATAATTGGTCTTAGTTTTCTGATACATGTTTGCTCAGCAGCTTATGGTTTCAGCTGCATGCCCACTTTCCTCAACTTTTCTTGCAACACCAAGTCCTATAAAACATTCCAATGTGGCTCTCCCATCATAGCCTGTACACTGCAACAAGAACAAAATAAATGAGAACCAAAAATTATTAATGAGAAGCCTATCTTATATAACTTGATTCAAGGATAATGAATAACGACAAAAGACATGAGATTAAAAGATAAAACAATAAATTATAAGATTTAAAAAAGTTACATATTACAAAAGAGTTCCTCATATCATCATATCTTATCTATGATAAGTTAGCTTTAGCACCAGATGAGGTTTAAACATATTGCAAAAGAGTTCCTCAGATCATCATATCTTATCTATGATAAGTTAGCTTTAAGCACCAGATGAGGTTTAAACATATTACAAAAGAGTTCAGCCTCAACTTATGTCAATGTAATCATGCCTAAATAATAATTGCAACATAAAAGACGTACCAGTCATTCTAAACGATACTGATGGACTAAGCTGAACATAAGGATGTTTTTTGTTTCACCAATAATTGCTTCAGCTTTTTGATCAGCTTTGGATCAGAGCACATGTACCCCTGGAACGATTCCCTCAGAGACTGCAACAACTTCTTGTGATCTTCACCCGGATCAACGTTAAGTAACTTTGCGAACAAAGTTTTCCAAAGATCAACATTCCAATATCTGAATATAAGACGATAAACAAGACGGATTCACAATTACAGGATATGATATTCATAGCGGTACCCTTAAGATGTCTGGAGATTGGGAAACCAATGGGAAAAATGGTGATACAGTTCTGCAATGGAGTTAATAAAATGTATTGAAGAGGAAGTACTAACCGCTTGTAATGTGATTTGGGCTGGTAAATGTAGGTTCCGTCAGGAGATGCTCTTTTTTCAATCTCCATGTAGGAATTATGAAGCATCATATGAACTATAACACACAGCCCATACATGTCCACCTAACATACCGGCAAAATGTAAAAAATAATTATGAAATATGTGTCGTATGAATCCAGATCCTTAGAAAAGCTTAATTATGTCAAGACCTAAGCTACCTGAAATGTCCAAGGCTTATTTTCTTGCATCTCGATACAACGAAAGCCAGAAGTTCGACAGTCTCCCATGAATTTGGTGTTTCTGGGAAAGAGACTCAGATCTATTCCTCTTCCCCAGTCGACAAGGCATAGCCCCTGAATTATAGAACCATGAATCATGATACTTGACAATGTACCAATGTTAGTTTGGTATGCTTGATGCCTAAGACATTAAATAAATTACCTGATCACGCCAAGGTCCTGTTCGCTGGCGGATTTCTTTTTCATTTTCTGTTGGATCATCCCTGTTATCACATAGTAATAGCTACAGCATAAGACTTGAGCTACTCGAATCATCTGGAACTTCCGGCTTATATGAACATTGGATATTACAGGAACCATATTTACTATCCTTCGAGTAAACAGGCTTTGGAGTAGAATGCATGCCCAGACAAGTCTAATGATTCAGAACACATCCCTAACCCTTGAATCACAAACATATTAATAGGTAATAGTTGAAGCTGTCCATGTGATAGACTGGAAAGTGCACTTATGATATTTTCAGATCATAACTTCTTGAAAGAAATTTCTGCATACGTGCCTCGGGCATATCATACCCAGTAGTGTAGTTCACAAAGTTTTCCCATTGCACCCATAGTAGTTCAAATTCTTGGAATTTCCTTAAGTTTGTCTCTTTGAAACAACAAGATGACATAAGGCAGAATGTGTAGCTACCTAAAGCTCTTTTCTGGAAGACATAATACAGCCTTAAGCTAGTAATATATGCATTTGGGAAATGATAAAAGCAAAGAAGCAACTAAGTTCAAACGAAAAAAAGCCTTACTCTCTTTTCTGGCACTGAACATCAAGACCAATTATTTCCACAATAGTAAGGATTTGGAAATATTTTAGTGGTAAAAACGACCAATATTATAGCAAGAATTTTGCACATTATTCCACATATGACACGTGATACTCATCGGAAGATTTCTTCCTTCCTTTCTTTTATTTTTTTATTTTTCTGAAGATTTCAGGTTGAGGAACTTCATTAACTTGTTGTATTGCAACTTTCACTTGTAGTTAACGCAAAATATTGAGCAATGTACCAGCCTAGTCACTAGTAGTTTAATGAGAACAGTCAAATTGCAGGAGTTAAAAAGCTGGATAATAGTAGGTTAGTCACAGTGCCGTTTCCATATTTTTAAAATTATTTCCAAATCAAATTATTATTAGTGGTTTTAATAAAATAATTTTTTAAATTGTCATTTTTAAAATTAAAATCAAATTTGTGAATTTTTTGATATTTGGCAATTTTAATATTTATAACAAAAATAAGACGTTGAGACTAACAAAAATTAAAAAATAAAACAAGTGTTTGTATGTAGTAAGCAAGAAAGACCAACATTATGCATCATAAATCACCATCACTCTTCACAACTTTAAGTAATTAAAATACAAAAATATATATAATAATCCCACAAGGAAACACTTAATCCAACAAAGGTTAAGAATCAATTTTAGAGAGAACAGTGATAAAAAGCAGAAAAAAAAAGAACAAAGCTGGCAGTAAGAGGGAAAAGAGAGAAGAGGAAAAGGGGGAGAAAAATATTGAGAAAAATGGATGAAAAACTAAGACAATCATCAAATGGTCTTAAAATTTGAATGGGCTTAAAATATTAAATATTTTTTTTTGTATAAAGTCCAAATATAAATTTCATAAAAATGAACTCTGTAATATGTATTTTTGATAATATATAGATTTTGGGCTTATATAATTTGAATATAAAATTCTAAAAAATTAATTATTTTATAAAATTATTATGTATAATTTGAAAATTTAATTATATTAGAGGTGCCATTCTATTTTTTAAAAAAAAATTAAATTAAAACCAAGCCAATAGTACAGCACAATTGTACTTTAAATTTAGAATTTTGATCTAAGAAAAAAAAAGATCATACAAAACGGTTCAATTCATTTGATACTGGCGATTATGGGCGGTTTTAATTTCTTTTATCATCCCTGATAATTAGACATCTTTGAGCTAGTGTTATCTGGGAAGAAGAAAGGTTAAAGGCATCCAGAAGAATTTTATTTGAGTACCTATTGACAAAATGCTCCCCAATAAAAATAACGCTAGTAAATCTCATAAAGAAAAGATAATTAATATAATTACATACAAATCTTTTGTAGTTTGGGAAATTATATCTAACATTCCTGAAATATGCTTTTATTTAACAAATAAGTTCCTCCGTTAGTCAAAATTTCACTGGATTGGTAATATTACCAAAAAATTTGAGTGAAAATTAATATTTCCCTCGATTAATTTATTACCAACTTATTACAGGTCACACAAAAAATTTTTCGACTAAACTAAGCTTATAACGGTGAAGATACTCCTTACATGCATTAACGCATGAAAACGTATGAGGATAATTTGATCATAAAAAAATTTATTCGACCTGCAATAAATCAGTAATAAATCAATCATTGGTAAATATAGATTTTTTTTTCTGATTGTTTTGTTAATATCAGTAAATCTGATGGATTTTGACTAATAAATAAAACTTATTTATTAAACAGTAGCAAACGATACTAGATGTAATTTTCCAAATCACAAAAAAATTACGCATAACTACGCTAAACCTCGTGAAATGCAGTGTAATTGTCCCTAAAAAGATAACCAAATGAATCAGGCAAAAGGCATTATTCAGCAAACTTCACCCAGGTTCAGGAGTTCTACTTTTATTCATAAATGACAAATGGGCTCCAGTTGGCCATTCGATAACATTAATTACCTGGAATACCGAATCAGCAAATTATCAGGTTTGAAATCACCATGGATAATTGCAGCTTCATGCAGAGTTTCAAGAATTTGAAGCATCTCTATGGTGTAATAAATACATAGTACTTCTTCCATGGACCCACCGATGACCACATTAGAATTTATGGCATCCTACACAATATTTAATATCAACTGAGCACAAGGGAGGGCATTTTTAATTTGAAAATCGATCAAATAATTAGAAGTGAACCTGAAGTGTTCCATGAGCTAAATAATCGGAGACCAGCACACTGTAGTCCGAATAGAGATGCAATCTGTGAGCAAAACCAAAACTCTTCCTCTGAAAAACAAATGAATTTTATGAGCTAGAGCTTTATGTATCACAGTTGTAACAGATGTTGCAATATTCACATACTTCCTTTTCTGGAATCCGCATGTCAAGTTGACGGTACATGTAAAATTCCCAAGGAAAGGGTGGCTTCTGTATCTGCCAGATTGGGAGGTTGACAATCGAATTTCAATAGAATAATATCTTCTAATACTGAATCCAACTAGGATTACTGCAGTCGCAAAATATAATTACCTTAAGGGCAACAACATCATCAGGATTGCTGTTCACATATGCTTTGAACACTTGAGCAAATCCACCCTGACCTGCACAGCCTTTGATCTGATACTTCTCTCCACCTTTAGATATCATGAATTGAAACCAGACTGAAATCAACTTCCGAAAGGGTACATAGAAAGAAATAGTGTAGTTACAGATGAAAATGAACCCTGCACTTAGCATTTTGCTAGTGTTGCTTATGGTCCATGTCATTATAACTTGAAATAGAATGTGGCTTTTCTTATCTTACCAATGGTGATTAAAGTCGTGTAGATGTGATCAGAAAAAAGACTAAGAGATTGCTAGAGAGCAGGTTTTTCAGTTATCCTTTATCCACAAATCAGGCAGTTTTATTTAATTGAATCTGACGGTTGAACTAAGGTGTTCAAAGGAAGGGCAAAAGGTAGTTATTTGACACTCATCATTTTTTAGTTACTGTGGCCTCTAATAGAAGTATTAAGAGTTTAATTTCTTCTAGACTCTGATTTATCCTCAAGATATTACCTCTAAGTAATATGGCTCAAAGCTCATAAAACATGTGATATGCAAAGCTCGCTGAACAGATAGGGTCAGGCCTCCTAAGTGAGGTAGTAGTAGCCACCATTTACTTGCTCCTAGGTAGCTCCTTTTTTATAATTCTGGTACCCAGGTGCCTCCCGGTACTCTGGTCATTTAAGATGCTAAACTGGTTAATTCTACCCCTGACCCATACCTAAAGAACATATGGTTTTCAAATATACAAAAAAAGGTGTAAGCAGCAACAGCAGCAGCTATTCTCTTAATAACTAAATGGTCTAAATTATCAATGTCCTTCACAAAAAAGCTAATTGCAACTAGAAGAGTATGAAAAACGTCTAGAACAATTATCACTAGATGCACAATATCAATGATATTGGTTTGCTTATACATGTCTACATGAATTTATGAATATGACATGTCATTTGTTTATTTCAATTCACATGTGTTACTGATTGTTGGAAAAGAATGGAAATTTGGAAATATCCAGTAACTCTTTATTCACTGACATAGAAACCTCAGTCGAGCCCGATTGTTGTATAGTATACAGAGGTATATTAAATGCTTTATTGCCAATTGAAGATTGAACTGAATGATCATATTATTTATTCACTACTGCAGAAAGACCGACTCTTGATAAAAGGCTGTCCAGTTCCTTGATCAAATGAGCTAGATGATAGTATAAGTAACATGACCTTGGATAACAGGCAAATTATTAGCCTTTCAGTATTATTTTACATGCGCATTACTTTCATGTGTAGCTTAGTATAGGTTAGCCATTCACAGCAGGCAGTAGCTAGTGAAAACTGCTATGATTAAATGTGCTTATGGCATTGTTAGTGCGTATGGGTGTAAACATGATTGAGTTACCTATATCAATGGTTTTATTCCTAGCTGATTTCAGCAAGGAGGATAATGCGACCTTTCCAGGATACGCTCTGTTACTTGGATGGTATCCCTGAAAATGTATGTGCAGCTTTTCTATCTTAGGAATTAAGCACAAAATTCCAAATCAAATTTATAGAAACTAATCACCAAAATGACTCACCTCATAATGTACAACTTGAGAATTCATCTTCTGCAGTAAGTTTTTGAGGGTTGCAACAGACCACGGGTTAACAAATTTTTCACCACTCTCTGCAGAAACGCCATTCTTTATCTGTACAATAGGTGGAACGCAACCTGGATCATATTGATGTTTGAATAGATTTGAACATTGTTGCAAAAGTAATGTCCAAAGGAAGAAATGTGTAAAACCAATTGCAACTGGTTTAGTTAAATGATACTCAAGGGAATCATGGGCGCCAGTGGCATTGTAATTTCTTTCCATTTCATATAATAGGCAAAGACACAAATATTTTTTGTTTACCTCTAAAAAAAAGACAAAGGAGGGTTATTCGTCGAGAAAAGCGGAAAAGTTACACACGACCATCCCAAAATAAGGAAACACGCGATGACAACTGGTAGCACAAATGTCTCAAAGAAGTTTATCGGGCGGGACAGTTAAAGTGTCTCATAGTTGATAACCATTTATATAAAAAGGAAGGCAGTATCCCTGATAGGTCATATGTAGAACCTATCACCAGATTAACAAAAGAAAAGTTCAGGCATACCTTTTGAAATGATTCATTAATTACTGTTTCGGACATTCTCTCAAGAAAAAGCACCTGTGCTTTCTTCAGTCTCCCCAGTGGCTCAGCATTTCTGAAATTAAAGAACACCCATATTTTCATGATGATTAAGAAAGAAGTCAACTTAATATCAGAAATACAGGAAAATGTGTCAACATTAAGAGAAGTTCAAGAACCTTGAGATGCCAAGGTGATAAATCATACAAGCATCAATCAACCTGCCTTTTGCTTCCAAAAACAAGGCAAATGATTCATAAAGCAGAGCTTTGTGTATACAAATTCTGCGCTCCTCCATTTCTCTGAAAATCCTTTCATAATCGGAACTACCATCCATCTGATGTTGTATAGGAAAACACAAATTTCATTAAAAAAGATAAAAACACATCCACAACAACGCGAGCTAAAATGTGAATCCGAATCTGCAAACTGACAATGACAACGTAAGTTCATCATAATTACAAAGGAAAAAAGACATTACCACGAATTAACAAAATTAGAATATAAATTCGATAGGGAACAAAACCCATTCCAGAAAACCATCAGTGAAAACGTGAATTCAAATGAACACCATAATCTTTTTAAAAATAAATTCAGAAACACAATCACATAACCACGAATTGGAATGTACGCTCAAAATAATAGAGGTCCATCAAGAGGAGTAAACATTACATAGAGGAACCAAATCTTCAGATATCTGACGTCGTCTCGGTACCGCGGATCGGACTTGAAGTTGTTAATACAATTTGATACGAGCAAGTCGAAGTCAGTGGAATTGTTCAGCTGGCTTGAATCTTGACTTAGCAGTGCCTTGTGAATGGATCTGAATTTGTAGAACTCGAAACATTTAAGTAAAAGGAAAATTTATTTCTTGCAAAGAATTCGAAACTGTATGCAAGTAATTGAAGTAGAAGAGCTACCGCAGCCAAGGTAGGAGAGGATCATCAGCAGCGGAGAAGGAAGGTTTGGACATGTCCTCCGGATTCCTCGAAACGACGGCCATGGATGTCTCAGTTCTTTCTCTGTGAGAACGGAAAGAGAAGTAGAAACTATGTCTTGATTTTTTGAAATCTGAAAGCGGCGGGAAAGTGTATTCAAAATTTATTTTTCTTTTCTTTGTTTATAGTTTCATTTTCATTTTTCAACTTTATGGAGGAAATGTCTATTTTTAATTTTGTATATATTTTTGTGCACAAATAAAAATATATTTGAGTTATTTAGGATTCGTTTTATTCAAGTGAAAATAAAAAGGAAGTCAAATAGGATGGGGAAGTGAAAGGGGGCATGAAACAATAACATATGTTTGGATTCATTTTCTGAGTGTTTTGTTGTATTTTGTGGAGATAGAGAGACAAAAATAAAGATAAATAAGTGTGTGTTATAGATAGTATGTATGTTTGAATTTATTTTTGAAAATAATTTAAAATAAGTATTATATGTTTAATATTGTGTTTTAGGATACAAAAATTACTATTTATTGTCAAATCACTGTCAAATCATGTATTTTTTATATATATTTATGTATATGTGTGTGTATATATATATGTATGTATTTATATTAAAACATTTAAAAACACCTAAATAAGGTGTTTTTGAATGATGACAAACATTGGGTATGTTTTGACTTGTCTCGAAAATAACTTGAAAATAAAAACAAACATAGTGTAATGATGACAAACAAACATAAAAATAAAATTTTCTCTAGTTACTTGTGATAGACAAATTCGAAATATAGATATAATAATTCATAAAACTAACATTTATAACTTGTATATAAAAAGCATATATATGCTTAAAATTTTCTCACATATCTCATCAAACGAATCCTATCTGAATTTCAAAAACCAACACTATGTTTGTTTTCATTTTCAAGTTATCTCCGGGACGAGTCAAAACATACCCAATGTTTGCCATCATTCAAAAACACCTTATCTAGGTCTTTTAAACTTTTTAGCATAAATACATACATATATATATATATACACATACATATACATAAAAATATATAAAAAAGACATGATTTGACAGTGATTTGACAATGAATAGTAATTTTTGTCTCCCAAAACACAACATTAAACATACAATACTTATTTTAAATTATCTTCAAAAACAAATCCAAACATACATACTATCTCTAACACACACTTATTTATCTTTGTTTCTCTCTCTCTATCTCCACAAAATACAACAAAACACTCAGAAAATAAATCCAAACATTAGGCAAATGATTTATCTCAAATCAATTGTTTAATACATAAAAATATAAAAGCATATATATATATGTCTGTATATATATTCACAAGTACAATTCAACTCATCGGTTCAGCTCACTCCACTCATCACCCTTCTCACAACTCTCACAAAAATTAAGTTTTTCTACTGCAGAAAAATAGAACATTCTACAGCAGAAAAAATTGTCAACTTTGCCCTAACTGTATCTTTTATTTTTTTCTAAAAAAAATTAAAAATTATAAAATAAATTGAATGTGATGAATGAAAGAATTTTAAAAAATTATCCACTTACTATAAAAAAATAAATAAAATTATAATTTTTAATTTATAAGAGTATTTTGGTCAATTCACCATAAGAAATGGATCGAAAGCTAATAGATTGGGTTAACTGTTAGACTACCGTTAAAATCAGGATGTATTTCTAATTTTTTGAATAATAAGGAGGTATTTATAATTATGCCAAATCTTAAGAAAGTTGGTTGTAACAAACAAAATGAATCATATATCAATTTGTAAGAAGAGAGTACTTGTAATTTGTGCAATTTGTACCTAACTTGAAAGGGGTGTGTTGTAATTTGCCCTTCGTTTTAAATAATTGATCCATGATCGTAATTAGCTTTGGATGACAGAACTACGGTTTATTCCTTTTACTCAGAATTTAGACTTTGGACAGGTTTCCAACCATAAAGCAACTACATGTTACATATATATATAGCCTTCAACTGCTTCATATTTGCATTACAAAGTTAGCTAACAATATCAAATTGTTTCTATAAAACAACAGATTAAGGGTAAAAGGAACACACAACTCGAGCTGATCCGAAATGTTCAAGAGTACTTGAACGATACACCACCACCAATGGTGGGGAGGCAATCACCTCATATGAGAGGCGGCTGTACTAGGAGCAGTTGCCGCTGGACAGACCAGCCTTCGCTTCTCTTTTCTACGAGTTACAAGCAGTTTTGGGGACTTGGCTTTTGTAGCTTCTTTGGCAGACCTGTTGAATACCCAAAAAATGTATGGTATCGGAGGAAACAGATGTAAAAAGACTAATGAAACAGGTGAATTTGCTGTTTAGGAAACATACTTCTGTGGTAAGAAGGGATGATCGAAATTAGGAACTGGTCTTGCATGAGGAACCAACGTCCTTCGCAGCTGTTTCAAAGCCTTCTCCTCCTCCATCTTCTCACCACAAGAAATTAAAGATAGTAGCCGTATCAAATTATGTTTCTTGATTATATATAAATAACTTTCTAAGGTTATAAAGTGTGTATAGTTTATGTACTTACCATTCTTGCTGATTCTGCCTCTTCTCTGTATCTCTTGTAAATCATTTCTTTCTCCTTAATCTGGGAAACAACTCTTTTAAGAATTTTGAACCACACAAGTTCAAAATGAGCAAATAAAATTAGGAGAAACGAAGTTACCTTCTTGTCAAATTCTGCTCTGTCGACAGCTCGGTGGTCGACGTTTAGATTGAATTCCTGTACTTCTGTCAATGGCCTGCGTACTTTATCCGGGACTGGAATAGGGTCCCTGATACCAACATATTACAAGTTATATCCAAGTCGATAAATATAACTTCAATGGAACCCAAAAACAGAACTGTATGATTGATTGTTATGTCACAGGGCCATACTCTTTCAAGATAGGCTGAGCCTTAAATATTCTCATCTGAGCTTCTTCCATCTCCCTTCTTCTCCTTTCTTCCATTTCTCTCTGCATCTCCTCTTCATGCCGCATCAGACTTTCCAATTGAAAGGGTTCTGGTTTCGTGCATGGCTTTGGTTCCGGCTTCGGTGGAATCTGCTCAAGAGAGAGTTGTATGTAAAATACCAGTAAGATATAAGAAATGAAATGTGATAAAGAGAACAGATATAGACATACCACAGGGTAATCTGTCGTGTAGGGATATGGATGAGCTTTCGGTACCCGAGCCCTCACCTCTTCCAACTGTTTCTGCATGAGTTCCTCAACCATCCTTTTCTCTTTCTCTGCCCCTCTTTCCTGCCAACAAAAAGGAAAAACATAGAATCAGAAAAGAAACAGAAGATGAAGTGGAAAGGAATTGACTTCATCAGTAATATGGATGAAATGTTCACACCTCAGTGTGGAGATGGAAAGGATTTGGAGTAGTATTCTTGGGGATAGGCTTCTCCTGATGAGGTTCTGAGCTTATTGAAAGCTGAAAAAACAGGAGAGAAAGAAGATTCATTTAGTTACGGACTAAACTAGACAACTCCTACGAGCAACAGACGAAAATTCCTGTTATATTACCTTATCAAAGAGATCTACAACAGCAGTTGGTGGTGGGATTCTTTTGTCTATGGCAAAGTGAAATTCCTGAGGTATGGTGACCTGCTTCTTCAAGTTGCAGAATATACCCATGTCCCCTTTGCTTTCAAATATCTGCCGCGATCGAAAACCAGTGAATTATACAGTAAAGTGAAACAAAGCTAGAGATGGTGGAAGGTGCCACACCTTTCTATTTAACGGTCTCGCCTTGAATTGTGGAATGTTTTCAAGTTCCTCTTTTTCTAGTTCCTCAGAACTTTTAATCCTGGGAGGACGTGCTCGGAGAGAAGTTTGAAGAACAGGTGATTTAGGTGCTGTTAGGTGAGGCTTCCATTGATGGCTCTGGAGCAATAACCGAATATGATATGAGTTCTATTCCTGATGGAAACTAAGCCGAAGGAACACCTATAACACAAAAGCATTTCAGATGAAACCTGGAAAATATTCCACAGTACCTTTACCTCAATAGATTCTGTTGAGGCCACAGTAGATGTTTCAGCATTCTGATTGGCTCTTGACATTGTTTCCAAATGGAATTCCTTGAATTCTGGAGGCTGCGGTGTGCTTCTTGGCAAAGGTGGTAATGTTGGGGCCTCAAAGATCTTTTTGTTTAAGGGGCGAGCCTTAAACTTGGGAACTTTAGCCATCATCTCTTCCTCCAATTCAGTTGAACTCTTAATTTTGACAGAACGTACTCGCTGAGATGTTTCAAATTCGGGTGTTTTAGGCCTTGTCAGTGTAAGCTTAGGCTTCCTCTGGTTTGCTCCAGAAATATCGCTCTGCGAAAGGGAACTGGTGCGAGGCAAAGACATCTCTCTCGTACCCGATTGAAACTTTCTCATCATTTCTGCCATAGAAACAAATGGTGCTGCTGGTTCTCGAATGTACATCTGCATAATAATGAGTCAGTATTTCTTACTGATGGTAAGAAACTGGTAGAGTTTGCAATGGAGATACATTACAGAAGAGCAGCACCTTACGATCCTCTTTACGAGTTTTGGCAGTTGACGAGCAGAAGTTGGAACTACTGCTGATGATGCCAGTACGTGTTTTGTGAGGCAGATTCAAAGGTTTATTGACTGTAAGAATCTGTCTGGATTTTCCTCCTTCCAGTTTCTGTCTCTTTATGGCATGGTTCTCATGAGCAAAGTTGTGGGTTCCGACAATGCTCTTGACATTTGTGTCCCTAATGAAGCACAAGCCCAACCCACTGAGTTAGCACAAGAAATGCTAACTATGGAAAAGAGAAAGAATCAGATAACTGGTAAATTGCATACCTTCTGACACTAGCTGGTTTATTATTGACTTGTGATTTTTGCAACCGATTCTTTGAATTCATTGCTGAAGGATTTTTAAGCATGCTAGCTATTTTCTTGGCTGTCTGAGCCTTCTTGTTCTCAATCTGTTTTTGGGGTGCCGGAGTGCAAACATCTGCCCCTAATGATGTAAACAACACAAGTTGAGATGCACTTAAGGAAAAGAAAAACACTAAATTTCCCAGCTGATTCAAGAATAGAAAGGTGATTAACCTTGGACTGCTTCCATTGGGAGAGAAGATGAGGCATTGTCTCCTACAAGGCTGAAATCATGAGAAACAAATTTTAGCATTTGTGGGGCTATTTAAAAACTTTTTCTCTTCACAATCAACGCCTGTAAGAAACAAATATAACTTTGCAAAAAAAGAGAACATACTTCCCAGTTTCCTCAGTGCATGCCCCTCCCCCAGCATTCACTGTCTTCTCAGTCTCAGAATTCTGCATTTGTTTACAAGTATCATGAGAAACAGAATTAGAGCAAAAACTCTGAAAATGTCAAAGAGGAAGAAGTAACGTACCTCGTTTAGTAAATTTGAGCTAATGTTTTCCTTAGTTTCATCCAGGGTGACGACATCTACCTGAGGCGTGATATACGTGCTAACTTCTTCTGTAGTTTCAGCTGAAGTGAGCTCTGCTTCAGGTCTGTCATGCATAAGAGTATTAGAGAAATAGGATATAGGACAGAAACGAAGAACTCTAACATTAGTAAGTCTTTTGAAACCGGAAGAGACGTTGACTAACGTTGTGTGCTTGAGTGACTTTGATGCTGATTCCTCTGCCGAATTAGATGCTTCTTTCGATGATTCTGGCACCTTTTGCGCTTGCTCGTCTTCACCAAAATTGCATAGAATCTGAAGTTGAATATCTCTGCTACCCTTAATTCTAGGCATAAATGCTGCAGACACCAAAATGGCTAAGCGTGAATTCAAACTAGGTCGAATCATGGAACATGAAAAAGGCACTAAATACTGGAGACTTTACTCAAAAGTCAGTTTTCGCTTGGGACTAATTCCACTGTAATGACTCAAGGGTTCCCATTGAAGTGATCAAACAGTAAGATGAAAAGATACAAAACTGAAACCTTTGAGAATAAAAATCAGCATTTTTCAACACCAATGTAAACAAAAGTTGGTGAACAATATGAATCATTTAAGGCTGTGTATGCCCATCTCACCCAATCCCAACGTTTTGACATTCTTGATATCCTAGACGAGTAAAGCAGTAGAACTTAAGATTACAAGAGATCCAAGAATCTGAGGATTCGTGAAAACCCTGAATGATTAAAGTTCTCAATATCCAAGTTAAAAAAAAAACACTCGGTAAATTGCAGAATTCTCATCTGTCTTAGATACCATAAACAGAAACATAAATAATGTAATAAACCATCTCCTTCAAAACCCAAAACGCGAATCCATCAATCGCAATGTCAACCAAACCAAAATCAAGATTTAAAAAAACCCAGGATTTTAAAGGTGAATTTCATATAAATAAAAATGCAAGAACTCCGCCTTTTATCACATTGGCAGAAGAAAAGTTCACAACCCAGAGTTTGATGAACACAAGAATCAACATATAGGTTGAGAAAATCCAAGAAATCAAACATTCTAAATTTCTGTAAAAACTTAATAAATTAGCAGAAGGGGGAAGTAGACGCACGAGAAGGGGCATAAGGGCGGGCGTTCTCGAACCAGAGCTCCGCCTTGCGGATATCCTCATCAGTCTCCCCACACATGAAATCGTAAAATCGGGGCGCCGAGAACTCGTACGCCTCGTCGATCATGAACAAGTTACTCGAGGACTCCTCCAACGCCGCCATTCAACGAACAAGAACAACTGATGCTACAATTGTTGAGGCGTGGGCGACAAAGGGAATTGGGTGAAGGAAGATTTTGATGAATGTGGAAAGAGCGAAAGTTTTGATCTTGCAAGAATGTATTGCGTTGTTAAGAGAGAGAGAGAATGGGGAATATTAACGTTCGGATTTTGTCTAACGGTCGAAATTTTTGAAAAGGTAGAGGGAGCTGTGGTGACTGTTGGAATGTTGGGTGATAACGGCTAGAAAAGATGGTCTATTTGGTAATACGTCGCCGTTTTAGGAAAAAATGAATTGCTATTTATGTTTTCATTTTTTATTTTTGTTTTTGCCGACCTGTTGATTATTTTTCTTACTTCATATGCCCCTCTCTCTTTTTTCTTTTTTAATTAAAAATAATAAACTATTATTAAATCGAAATAAATCAATTATAATTATTTTTATCAAATATTAACATCAAATAATAACAACTACAATTATCATACAAAGATCAATAATATTAAATAATAATACATACTATTACAGTAGATAACTCCTACTACGCTGCAAAATAACATCCCACGTATATGATGAGGGTCGAATCAATAACCTCTAAAATCATACGGCCTCAGTTTCGCCAACTAAACAAGACCTAATTGGCACTTGATATGACCCTCTTGTTTGCATCTTTTATTTCAACTAGCGTATGTAACACAGTCAATCAGCGAACATAATTAATTAAAAAATAAAAATTATATTCTTATTTTTAAAAACATATTTGAATTATATAAATTAAAAATATTAAAAGGAAAAAACCTATGGAATTACGAAAATTAACAAGTTAAAAGATACACGGCAGTTGAAAAGACTAGAAAATTGAAAATTAAGAAAAGAGAGAGAAAAGCAAAGTATTTGATTAAAAAGTATTGAAAATTAAAAAAAAAATGATAGGTCAAAATTGAAGGACACCAACACTATGTCTGGTTTCATTTTCGGATAATTTACGAGACAAAATAAAATACAATCAATGTTTGCCTCTTTGTTTTCACATCTTGATTGTGTGTTTTTTATTTTTGAACTTTCTATATTTAATAGATATATACACTCTTATATATATAAATATAATATAAAAAAATATGATTTGACAATGAACAGTAATTTTTGTCTCCAGAAAATACAACATTAAACATACAATATTTATATATATACATATTTATACATTAAAAAATATATAAAAGAGATATGATTTGATGATGAACAATAATTTTTGTCTCCTAAATCCCAACAACAAACATACACCACTTATTTTAAAATATCTTAAATTACCTCTAAAAACAAATCCAAACATACACTCTATCTCCAACACACACTTATCTATCTCTATTTTTCTCGCTCTATCTCTAAAATACAAAATAAAATATTCCAAAAATAAAACCAAACATAATGCAATAGTTTACTATTATACGTGGCAAAACTACGTAACCTCTTTTTTTTTTTGGGTGAAATGTAAGTTTCATTCAACCAAGAATAATATTTACAATGTACTCCGGGCATACCCGGAGAGATACAAAAGTCCACGCTAAAGATTAAGAACGATCAAAACCGTGTGGGAAGAGTGTCCAAAGGACCCTATACAATGTAACCTTGACTAAATTTATAAGCCTCTCGGGACAGGCCGTTGACCCCTCGAAAATGACTTCGTTGCGCTGCCTCCAAAGTGTGTACACCGTGCATGCCAAAGCGAGGTGTCGCGCTTTGTTCTGCACGGAAGAACTTGTCTTCTCCTTCTTGAGCCACTTGACCGCACTTTGAAGGGTTGACATAGTCCTGTTAATGCCAATCCAGTGCCGGATGCGTGCCCAAACGAAGTTGCTGAACGGACACTTAAAGAAAAGATGCTTAGCCGATTCCTTGGTGTTGATGCATAGCGAGCACAAATCCTCCTCTTGGAGGAATCCAAGTCTATCCCTTGTAGCTAGTCTACCGCGCAAGCTAAGCCACAAGATGAATGAGTACTTCGGTGCGATAAATGCCTTCCATATAGCCGCTTTCCAAGGATGCCTCGTAAGTTTAGGCCTGAAGTACTCATAAGCTCTCGACGTTTGGAGACCCTTCGGGGTGGACCATCTCATTATTTCTACAATTGCTGCCTCCAGAGACCCAAAATCAGTGACCACCCTGTTGCGAATATCGGTAAGCCGTTGGAGGAGTGGAGAATCCCCCTTCTTCGGTTGCCAGTCCCAGATTGATGCGCCTCTAAGGTAGACACCGTTGACCCACTGTACCCACAACGTGTCTGCCTTGCGGTGAATGTTCCATAATACACGGGCAAGGAGGGCCACGTTCCAAGACTGTATGTGTCGAATTCTGAGTCCACCTTCTTCCTTGGGATGGCAGATTTCCTCCCAAGCGACCGGTGCCCTCCGAGAGTTCCATAGAAAGTTCCTGCAAAGTCGGTGGATTTTCTCGATGACTGCCGCTGGAAGTGGGAAAACTTGGAGCCAGAAGCACTTCATCCCCTGAATTACTGATCGGATAAGTTCCAGTCGGCGTGCATAAGATAGGGATTTGCCCGTCCACTTCGAAATGCAGTTGGCAATTTGATCCACAAGCGGTGAGTAGTTGGTGACCGAAAGCCGCTGTGCTGCTAGTGGAATGCCAAGGTATCTGACCGGCATCTCACCTCTCACAAATTCTGTCCGAGCGAGAATCCCATCAAGCTCCTCATTTTGGATGCCCGCTGTGAAAATGCTTGACTTCGAGGTATTGACGGTGAGGCCGGATGTGTCCCTGAACTCTTGGAGACATTCCATCAAGACGTGGATAGATGGAAGGTCGCCACGAGAGAAAAGCATGAGGTTGTCGGCGAAGAGGAGGTGCGTGATTTTCAACTTCTCGCACTTGGGGTGGAAGTTGAAGTCCGAATTGGTTGTTTTCCTCTTGACCAGTCGAGAGAAATATATTCCACGCAAAGAAGGAAGAGGGCCGGCGACATCGGGTCTCCTTGCCTTAGGCCTTTCTTCCTCGGAAAAAATCCGTGAAGGGAGCCGTTCAACGCCACTGAAAAAGAAGAACTGCAAATGCATTCCATAATCCAATTTATAAACAGTGGTGGAAAACCATACCCGTGAAGCACTCGAGCGAGAAATGACCATGAGACCGAATCGAATGCCTTGCGTAGATCGACGTTGATAGTACATCAAGGTGAAATCCATTTCCTCGAGTACTGCCGCACCATTTCTTGGGCCAAGAAAATATTGTCGGTGATATTGCGGCCTCCAACGAATGCTGCTTGGCATCGGTCAATCAAATGCTCCAAAACAGGCACTAGTCGGTCCGAGATGATTTTCGTGATGGCCTTGAAGATCACATTGCAGCACGAAATCGGCCGGTAATCCGCAACAGAGGTGGAATGATCTGATTTCGGCACAAGGGCAATGATAGTGTGGTTGAGCTGCCGTAGCATCCGCCCACTCCTAAAGAAATCCAGGACGGCCCTGCAAACTTGATCACCCATAATGTTCCATGCTTTCTTGAAAAAGCACGAGGAATATCCATCTGGGCCGAGAGCCTTGTTGTCGCTAATGTGGAATATGGCATCCTTGACCTCCAACGGTGTGACTGCCCGGCAAAGCTCCACAGTATGCTCGGAGGTGAGTATGGGGCCCCATTCAAACACACCATCGTCGACAGGGAGGGTGTGAGCCTCGGTGCTCAAGAGTGATGTGTAGTAATCAACGAAGTCTTGGGCAATATCCTCGACAGAAGTTATAACAGTCCCGTCCGCCCTAGTGACCGCCCCGATGGAATTCCTAGCAACATTCCTCTTCACCATGTCGTGGAAGAACTTGGTGCGGTCCCCCTCCTTAAGAAAATGGATTTTGGCTTTCTGGTAGAAGTGCCGCTCTGCCTCGGCAAGGAAAACGCCCTTCTTCCTAAGATCTCCCAAAGCATCCCGCAGCGCCACATCTCCCGGATTAGATTCAAGTTGATTCTGGGCTTTTTGCAGGGCGAGCTCAGCCTCTTTGGCCCTGGCGGAGATGTGGCTGTAGTGCTGCATGTTGAAAGCCTTGAGCGTGCCTTTAAGTGCTTTCAGCCTCCGACAAAGGCTGTATTGCAGCGTTCCTTCCACGCTCAAGTTCCATCTTGCTTCAACAGTAGCTAAGAAATCCGGATGATCTGCCCACATATTGAAAAAGCGAAATGGTTTTGGCTTAGTGGGTGCATGACCAAAGATAGAAACAATACCCGGAGAATGGTCGGAAAGGCATCCCGGTGGATTGAAATGGGCAGAGCAATGCAAACCAGCCTCAAGCCATTCATTGTTGTATAAGACCCGATCGAGCTTGCACCATACAGGGTTGCTTTCATTGTTGGAGTACCATGTGTAGTAGCAGCCCGTAGTGGGAACGTCGAGTAATCCAAGTGTTATGCAACAGTCTACAAAATCCTTGAGCTCATACCAAGTCGGTGCCACACCCAACTGCTTCTCCTCGGGAGATTTCACACAGTTGAAATCGCCCATAATAAGCCATGGCATGCTCGGTCCTTGTCCCAAATCAGAAAGTTTCTCCCACATGCTCCTTCTATTGACAACAGAATAAAGACCATATGTAAATGAAATATAGAAGGAGAGTTGAGAGGACTTATTCGTGGCACGGCAGTGGATCACTTGGGGTGATATGTCAACCGGGTGTAGGTCAATGACTGCCGGGTCCCAAATCACTAGGATGCGCGCCGGCAATGGTGTCAAATTTGTTGGTTTGGCACCATCCCGGAAATGTGCGGCTAAGAATCTTCGAAATACTTGATGCTGCAAGCTTCGTCTCCAAAATGCCCAAGAGGCAAAGCCGATTATTCTTAATGAGGTGGGCAACCCCATTGTGCTTGAGAGGCCATTTAAAGCCTCTCACGTTCCAGAATCCTATCTTCACGGGGATTGAGGGGGGACTCCCCTCCGGCCTTATTTTTCGGTGTGCTGCCCGATGCTGCATTCCCCTGTTCTGCCCGCCATTTTATGCTGTGTGGACGTCAACGAATTAGTTGACGAGCTCTCGGAATCAGCCGGTGAAGGAACCACTGCTTGCTTAAGGTTGGTCGGTTGCGGTGCCTTCATGGTTAGCCGTCCCTGTTCCACCTTGCCGGCTGGTGGAGAAAACGGTTGCTGCACCTCCACTACCGGCTTGGTTGCGGTGACTGTAGCTTTGCCTTTGTTCTTCCTCTGCACTATTGTCCATTCAGCAGGCTTCATCTTTGTTGCCTCTATCGGCTTCGCTTGTGCAGCAGGGGTAGTAGTGGCAGGGACGGCTGCGGGGACAACGGCCGGTAGACCTTGACATGTTTCTTGCAAGTGCCCAAACCTGTTACATGCTGTGCAGAATTTGGGGGTGAATTCATAAACCACCGGTTGCTTTCTGGTTATGCCATTTGGCATAACAAACTCCACTTCGTCGATGAGTTTCTTTGATGCATCAACCTCAACCATGATTCGGGCGTAGGATATCCGTTTCATTTTCATCGTAAGTGAATCCATGGCAATGAGATTGCCAATCCTCGAACCGATCTTGCCAAGCGCATTCGGGTGCCAACACTCAAGGGGGAGTGATGGCAGGGTGGCCCAAACCGGTGTAAGGCTTATATCATCTTCTTTAAATTCGAAGCAGTCAGGCATGTGCTTCAGAAGAAGGGGCCGTCCATATACGAAATAAGGACCTCCGGCTAGTATTCGCTGTCTATCCTCTTCTCGGGCAAAACGAAAGATTAACCAATCGCTCCCTTGCTGCTTGAAGGTTGCTCCCCAAGAGTGAGAAAGCGTTCTGATTGCTTTTAGTCCGGGGAATTTGCCGGCTATGTATCCAACGAGGCAATATCCCAATTTGGCCCGAACATCAAGCAAGTCGTCGGAACCCAAAGTGAGTGGGCCGTCGTCCACCGCAAATTTAGTGAGCTTGTGTTCATCGATTAACTTGCGATTAGTGCTGAATAGACCGGCGAAGGAGACCATTTTCTTGCCCGTATTTTCAGTGGTGGGCTCGATCGCCGGCTGTTTTGCCTCCGGTCGTGGATCGGTTCCGTTCTCTACAAAGGAGGGGGAAGCCTCTAAATCAGAAATGAAACCATGGAAAACCGAAGCACTAACCTTGGCAGTGGTGGTGGTGGCGCTAGGTTTCTGCCCGGCTGGTTTAATGGGCGGATCATGGACTGTTGCAGCAGCATTTTTTCCAGTTTCAGCTGCTGCCGATGACCGGACGGAGGGCTGGCCGGAAGCGGCGTTTGCAGCACTTTTCATTGCCTTCTTGTTCTTTGCCATGGCTGCTTTTTGGGACAAGGAGGGTGTGCAGCAGTGGCTGAAGTTGCTGCAGAATTATGCAGCACCAAAAGAGGAATGTGCTGCAGGAATTGCAGAAAACAGCAGCCAAACAGGGAAAGCACAGGCTGCGCAGAGAAGAAGACAGTTTTTGTTGCTGCCAAAAATGGAAACTCCCACCTACCACCGGGCAGCTCTGTTTGGACGGAAAAAATGGCTGAAAAATGCTCAACACCAGCAACAAAACGAAGGCAAAAGAGACAGCAACAACAGCAGAAAATAGCAACAGAAAATAGCTACAAAAAGCAGCAGAAAATCGCTCAAACAGCAGCTGAAACTCGCCTAAAACGATGGCAAAACACATAGAAACACCAGCAAAACGATGGCAAGCTGCAACCCGTGCAAATGGCTACAAATATCAGCAGAAAAACGCCCAAAACAGCAGCAGAAATCGCCCAAAACAGCAGCAGAAACAGCAGAAAATGCAGAAACTGTTTTAACACTTCGGTGGGGGCTTTTCAGCCGGCAAGACGACTTCAAAACCCAAAATCATTCGGTAGAAACGATGATCAGCCGAAGGGAAAACGTTTAATCGGTCCGAAATTTGCAGAATCTTGAAGAAGAGACATGGAAGAGCAAACTAAGATGAGGCACTCTAGAGAGAAAACTTTCTAGAGAGAGAAAACTCTTAACCCCACTCCAACTACGTAACCTCTTGATCTTATTTTAGGTGGTTATCTAAACCAACTCAACCCCTATTCCATTTCATATAACCGAACTTTTCATCGAAAAATACTTCAAAATTAATCCGAATACTCCACGAAAAGAATCCATCTTTTCATCTGACCAAGACAAGGTCAAATCGGGTCATGGACTTGGTCTAAAGTGTCCTGGACCCTAATAGATCAAGCTCGTGTTCAATGGACCTAATTAAATCTAATTTAATCTTAATCCACCACTTTATGTCTTTTAATCTAATTAAAATATATTTTGTACCCGTAAAGTATACCACCTTCATCAATTATCCCCCTCAATTAAAAAAACCTTCAATTACCCTCTTATTTTTGTGATAATCCTTTAAATAAATAAAAATAGACAAAAATACTCTTGACTATTAAAAATATACATATATTCACTTCAAATGCCCTCTGTAGTTAAATATTTCAATCAATTTGACTTTAGTCTTATTCATTCACGATGTTAGTGAATTAATGTTGGATTAGTTACATATTGATAAAATCAATGTTATTATGTTAGAACTTTTAAATGACAAAAAATTTATAATTTTGTGTTTGTGCATTATATTAGATATAATTTTAATGACAAAAATATTAAAAGTGGTCGTCGAGCCTATTGTTTTGGCACCCAAATGGCAAGTAAGGTAATTTGGGAGTTAATGAGGTAATTCTTTTTTGTCTTTCTATGTAATAACTCTATTTTACCCCTTGATCTAACCTTAGGTCAACGCGTAATTAGGCATGTCAATTAGTGTACAATACCTAAACCCAGAATCAAACTCATTTTGATAGTTATGACCCATATCCATACCTAATATTTTTATATTAGATCCGGACTTGGACACATATCTATGATAATATTTTTTTGGTTTGGGTAGAGCCTATACTCTAAAATACCAGTGGATAAAATTTTAATATGAAAACATGCTTCTTTATTCGTTAATTTAAAGTTAGTGAATTTATAAACTTTTGCTAATTATCAATACGACTATTTATACTGTCAAATTTGAAATAATTATTTTGTACTTAATTAATTTATACAAATATAGTATTAATTTATAAATATTGTAGTTGAATAAACTTTTCAAATTGATTGACATATTTAACAATAGAGGGCATTAATGTCAATATATCATATTGTTAGTAGTTAAGGGTATTTTTTGTCAATTTTTATTTAATTTAAAGGATTATTCAAAGATAGGGGGTAAATGAAGATTTATTTAGTTTAAGAGGGTAATCGATGAGGGTAACATACTTCATGGGTGCAAAATGTATTTAACTCTAAATTAAATCAGCCCTAATTTAAATTAATCCGATTAATTCAAAATTCCTAATACCCAAAAATCAACTAATCCAATTAACTAATGTTTGGGTAAATCCAACCCATGGGTTCATATAAATGATCCAATCATTTATTCTCTCCAAAAATTAATTTTATTTAGCCCAACTAGTATCAAATTCACTTATACCCACTTGTAGGCGTAAGGGCAAGTCAATTATCAGCTTGACGCATCATCGTACAGCTAGTCAGACACTTCACATAGATTGCCAATACATTGAAATACATCACTCTAAAATATATCCAGCAAATTCTTAGCCGTTTGGTAGCAAACTTGCTGATAACCAATAAGTAATTGAATTCAAGAAGACTCAAATAGATTGGGCAAGACTCAGTCAAAAGACCACAACTCTTTAAAATAAGTCCAAATTCTGAAAAAAAAAATTCCTATTATGTAGCCATCCATTGCACCATATTATTCGAACGCCTCCATGGATTCTGCTCCATGAAGACCTATAAATGCAGGTTCTATGCAAATTTGATAACATCAACTTTGACACTTAAACTCTTATTTTTTGCAACTACTTTTGCTTTATATTTTGCACTCCAAACAAATTACATCCTATCAATATATTCACGATTATTCTCACTTTATTTCAAACTTTTTCATTATTTTATTCAGTAAACTCTTACTCGCTTAAAGATCGGGTGCTAACCTCTACTTTGCATGTTTGTTCCTCGTTAATCTTAAAATTTTCTTTGAAGATCTTTCGTTACTTGTGGTGCAACTGAAATTCAGTACGCATCATGTATTATCCTACCCGAATTTATATTTAATAAATATTCATAATTAGTATTTATATACCCTTCCCGATCCTACACATAAAACACCCGTTGTGTCCTATTCATATAAATATCTAAAATAATTGGGCCCGATCTGGATCGTACTCATTAACTTTTGTGTACAATTTTTGTAATAAACTAAAAAAAAATTCTCAAAATTTAAATTGACATCAAGGTGACACAATAAACTTTTTAAAATGAATGAAACAAATTTTGATGCCTATCCCCATACCAGCACTCACGTCGCATCACCAGCTTTGAGTGCTAGCTATTTAATGAGTTCTTGGTCCCCAATTTTTATATATTACAAACCCCTCCCCCTCCAAAAAAAAAAAAAAAACCCTACTTTCTATAATTTTTACTAATTATATTACTGTTATGTATTGCATTTAATTTGAAATTATTATTATACAATTTTAATACTCAATACAAAGAAATATAATATTTGTAACATAATATAAGTGAGAATTTTAAAGTTATTAAAAAAATATATTAAGTGATAACAATTTGTTCTTGCCATTACATAATTATTACTATGAAGAATTGTGTATGAAGTTATCATTATAGATTATTAGTAATGCATCTATATCGACAGCTAAATAATAATAAAATATAATGACACAAGACTATTTATTGTCACCTGATCATCATTATATACGTATCTAATTAATGTATTGATAATTTTATGCACTATTTTCTGTTACTAATTTTTACTAATAACAGACTAATTCTAAAAACTGATATCACTATCGAAATTATAAAATTCATTATTAAGATTAAATAAAAATTATCATCACAAATATATATAAAGTGACAATATGAAAATCGTCACTCAATTTTTCATGTCATAAAATCTCACCTCCTCTTTTTTTTTGGGGGGGGAGGGGTTGACTTTTGACGAATTTAATATTTTATACAATAAATTAACTAATTAGATTATGATAGGATTAAATTATTTTTCTGGCTCTGTCACTGCATCTAGCAAATAAGTCCATTCGTTATTCAAAATTAATCGAATTTGTTGATATTTTTCAACCATAGGAGGTTTATGTATAATTACACTAAACTTCAGGAAATAGGCGTGTAATTATCCCTTTTTTTATTATACATTTACATTTGTAAATTTTCGTTTTGATGTCATATACTGTATCCGACATTTTTCAGATCCGAACTCTTTTCTCTTGATCTCTCATATACTCTCAGTACCCTCTGGAACACGGTTGTTATCATGTCTGCCCGTCGCGATTCCAGTCCCTCTTATGACGAAGACATCAACCCTTTTGCGGTAATTTTTACATTTCAAAATTTTACTTGCACAGTAATAAAATTATTTACCAGAGTTTTGGTAAATTTATGGAACGTAACATTGCTTGCTCTGTGTTTAGTTCCAATGGTGCACGTATTAACATTTTGCTGCCTGAATTATCAGATCGGCTTTTGTTTTCACAATGTGTTTATTTGTATTTGCATTTATTCCATCTTCTGAAAAACAAATAATACTTGGTTATAGGGTGAATAGTAATTTACCCCAGTGATATTGAAAATGAACACACTAGCCCCTGTGATATTTTATTATGTGCTTTCTGAATCTTCTACCGTTACCCTTTACCTTTTCCTTTGTTTTGAATTGTCATCGATTCCTGTAATTCTAATGAGCTGTGAATTTAAAAAGAAAATTAAAGCACAAATTGATTCAAACAAGTGTGTTTTATTGGGAAAAATGCAAGCAAACCCCTTATGATATCGCAAATGAGCAAATTACCCCTTATGAAAAAATAAATAGCGATTTACCTCCTTATATTTTTTAAAATACAATAATTTACCTCCTTATATTTTTTAAAATGAGGAGGTACATTGCTTTATTTTTTTAAGTATAGGGGATAAATTACTATATTTTTTTCATAGGAGGGTAACGTGCGCATTTTCAATCACACGGGGTAAATTGCTATTCACCCGTATATTATTATTAGTACAACATGAATCTTATGCCAAAATCAATTGAATTAGATAAAAATTTATACCTCTATAGCCCTCCATTTGATAAGATGCATGAGGGACTCCAAAATCTAATCTGTACTTACTCTCAAGATGATTCTTGCTTCTTGGAGACAATTCCTACAAAATATACATGCATACTCCCTTGGGAATTAGTTTGCATCATTTTATATAAACTACTGAGTTTGAGAAAAGATTGTCCTCATTCTTCCTCCATTTTCACTCTTTATTTGAGGGCTTAAAAAGCATATTTCTAAATTGAAGAACTTGATGTCTTGATGGATGAGGGCTGGAGAATTTGAATGAATCATGAGAAGAAAACGTCTTTCGATAAATGATTTTTCCCAAGAACTGGATCCTGAACTTGAGAAACTTGAATACAAGACGTGGGCAGTCAACTCCTCGACCTGGAGAGTGGTTCTTGGAAATTTGTGGGACTTGAAAGATCCGTTTGGTTGGCTTGAAAGCTTGGAAACCTTGTCATTGAGTTTTTATGTGAACCTTTCTTTCAAGATATTGTCGGTTTTCACTTCCTATTCATTAATTATGTTCTATTTTCTTCCCTTTTTTTTGTCCTTTTTGTTGCTGAGATTTCAGAATCCAGGGAGTGTTCCGTCTGCAAATTCAAAACTTTCACCTCTTCCTCCTGAACCTGCTGACTATGATCGTGGGGCTACAGTAGACATTCCCCTTGATAATTCCAAGGTACGTGTAGTTGACAACCTCTACATTAGTAGAATTACGACAACTGATAGGTTGAGGTGATAACGTTGTTTAATGCTTATTTAGGATTTGATGAGGCGAGAGAAGGAGCTTCAAGCCAAAGAGGCTGAGTTGAAAAAGAGAGAACAAGTGAGCTACATTGCACTATTTACCCGTTATTGATGATCCAACCTTAATTTTTATCCCTTTGCAAACTTAATTTATATTTGAGAAAAATGCAATATTACAAATGAGCAAATTACCCTTTTATGAAAAAATAAGTGGCGATTTACCTCCCTATATATTTTAAAATACAACAATTTACCCCCCTATGATTTTTGAAATGAAGCAATTTACCTCCTTTTATAAGAAGGTAAATTGCTTCATTTTAAAAAGTACAGACAGGTAAATTGCTATAATTTTTTCATAAGGGAGTAATGTGCTCATTTCAATATCACAGGGGATAAATTGCTATTCACCCTTTTAAATAAATAACTTTTTTCTGTTGCTTGTTTAGGAATTGAAAAGGAGGGAAGACGCCATTCGACAATGTAAAACGTTGTTATGTATTTCATTCGATCGTATGTTCTTATTTCTCATATCATAAAACACATAATTTTATTTGTTTTTCTCATTTGGCAGCTGGAGTTGTCATTGAGGAGAAAAACTGGCCTCCATTTTTTCCTATTATTCATCATGACATTGCGAATGAAATCCCGATTCATCTGCAGAGAGTACAGTACGTTGCATTCACAACATTTTTGGGTATACCATTTTAAATTGAGTTTTCATATATACTTAATGTGCATGCATCTTGAAATTACATCCAATATACGTATCTTTCATGTATTTGTAAATCTAAGGGTGTGTTTGGGTATATACTCATTATATATATACATCGGGTTCTTGTCTTTTCTCTACATGCTGCAAGAGATGCTAGGAGCAATTGTACATGCATTTATAAGTTGTTATGTCCTCTTTTTTGCACAATACACTTGCCTAACTTCGTATTCGTGGTCATATTTATAACACCGTAGATAGATATTTCTTATCTATAGCTATCCTTTATATTAACGAAAATTAGATTCGTAGAAGGATTACAATTTGATCAAGCGTGATCCATAAGTTAACGTTGAGACTCCTAAGTCACAGTATTTTAGTCGTGCATTTTTTCGTAAAACGTATCTTATTACATAGACGAAGTTTAGGTAATTTCAAGAATATCCTTGCAAGTGTTTCTCATGTTTCTTTCCATAAACAAACTAAGCCTAGTTTTTTTGGATATGTAAGTAGTATCATAAAGATGCATAGCAGGTTATAGAAATAAGTGCAAAAGGGATTTAAGAATACTCCGACTAGTGATGAAGATAAAGAAACGGTTCAAAGCGTTATCTCACCAAGATCCCGTCTCAGATTCATAGAGCCTTATTTTTGCTCATCTAATGGCATCCACGCTTTAGATGTCCAACGGCGTTTGAATTTATGCTAGTAGATTTCAACGATACATATGTCCGACCACACCACCCCTTTATATAAGGGTTGAATACTTCATGGTAAAAGATTTACCAAAACGGAGGAGTTCAAATTTGAATCCTAATTTGATTCTAAATCCTTTACGTAATTGTTGAGAATCTAATCTCCATCACAATTAACTATCCATCATTTTCTCTTAAATTTTAATTGTCAAAAATATTTTTATCCTATATAATTCTTTGAATAAGTTCATTTATTGTTCTAGGATTCTTGTATAAAAATGTTGTACTATTGAAGAAGCTCGACATATGCATTATTATTGCGGCATTCATTGGGATGTTGTGGTGTTGCCCCAAATATATTGCTTTCATTTTTACGTTAAAAGAATCACCATGAATCAAGTTAACGGTATATTAACAAATTTTAGTAAATAAATATTCCACGTACGTACGATTCATTTTGGATGTAAGTATCATAGAATTGAGATTTGAAATATGATATGCAAGGTAATCAATAGAACAAGCATTACATGACACAACAATTGAACACAATTGATCTAGTGATACTTTGAATCAACTTTGCTTACTATGTGGATATGTACCCCTCACCTAAATAACTAGCCAACATGCCATGTAGTGCTTATGCAATGACCATTGTGCCCGACATTCACGTTATATTGGGATTTTGGATGTAACAGTGACTTTTGTCTCATTTACAACCCAGAATTCTAATATCGTTAACTTAAATTTTGTGAGTGCAGATTTACTCGATAATTTTTTTAATAGTTTATTTGCATCAATTATTTAACTATCTAAGTTCTTGCTTAATTTTTTTAAGTGCTGTTTTTGCAGGTTTAGCAGCATGTCTTCTATGGAATTTTTTGGCAACTACTATAGCTTGGATTAATGGGGAAGGTGGATGGTTGATTGAATCTACAAATTTCTTCTAGTCTCCAATTATCCCTAAAGATACTTATGGGCTAATACTTTTCTCTTGTTTAGGTCCAATAATTTGGTTATGCTCTATCATCTACTTATCATTTATTCCAGGAGCCTATTTGTTATGGTATCGTCCTCTTTATCGTGCCATGAGGTACTTACGAGATCTCATTTTTTTGCCATGTTTTGTTTTTCTTTTGCCCTTGTTTTTTAGGGAAAAGCATTATTTTAGTCCGCTAAGTATGTCTAATTTTAATTTTAGTCCGATAACTATGTTCATTTTTGTTTTTGTCCAGTAACTTACGAAATTGCTTACTTTTAGTCCTCTGACATATTTTTGGACAATTTTACCCCTATGAGTTCATATGGACTAAAACTGCCTTTCAAAAGTTGCGCAGGGTAAAATTGTCCGAAAATCTGCCAGAGGACTAAAAGTAAGTAATTCCGTAAGTTACTGGACCTAAACAAAATGGACATAGTTATCGAATTAAAATTAAAATTAGACATACTTAGCGACTAAAATAATACTTTTTCCTATTTTTTATACTAGTAAATTCTTTTCTTTTCTTTTTTCAGAATAGATTATGTCAGTGCCATCTAATTTCCATTTGAGCTAGTGTTTATCTTTTTAAGTCACTTTTTATTTGCTTATGGAACTAGCATATGTGATAGTGGGGAGCTTTGTACACTCCAATTATTCTTCTACCGATGTCTATTTTTCTTTCATTTGTAGAACTGATAGTGCCTTGAGGTTCGGTTGGTTCTTCTTATCTTACATGGTTAGTATGTGATAGTTTCTTCAAATTCTTTGATTATCCTACTCATTTATTATGCCTAAAAATTTACTTTGGTATCTTAACGTAGTTTCATATTGGTTTCTGCATCGTTGCTGCCATTGCTCCTCCAATAATCGTTGAAGGAAAATCTTTAACGTGAGTTGTCGAGTTTTTCCTTTTACTTGAGCAGACCAAATTGATTTGTGATCATCAATCGCTTATTGTTTGAAAGAATATAAAATACAATATGTGCACTTTCGGAACTACCACGCCATAGCCGGCGCCCTACATTTGCCGATGGGTGAAAAATATTCAAATCCATCTCTTTCTTATTGTATAGCTTACTGATGCTTGTAAATGTTTCTCTTAACAGTGGAATCTTGCCTGCAATTGAGCTTTTAGCTTATAATGTTGTGGTCGGGGTAAGTCCATCAAGATTATTGTTATTAGGGAAAAGTATTATTTTAGTCCGCTAAGTATGTCTAATTTTAATTTTAGTCCGATAATTATGTCCATCTTTGTTTAGGTCCAGTAACTTACGAAATTGCTTACTTTTAGTCCTCTAGCAGATTTTCAACTAATTTTACCCCTATGAGTGCATATGGACTAAAACTGCCTTTCAAAAGTTGCATAGGAGTAAAATTGTCCGAAAATCTGCCAGAGGACTAAAAGTGAGCAATTTTGTAAGTTAATGAACCTAAACAAAAATGGACATAGTTATCGGACTAAAACTTTTCCTATTCTTATTTATTTGGTTTCAACTTTTTCTCTATGTACTATTGTTGTGGTTAGACATTCGGTCATTTAACCTTTATCATTCCTTTGTAGATATTTTACGTTGTGGGATTTGCTTTATTCTGTCTTGAGATATCGATTAGCATATGGGTGATCCAGGTTTGATATACGTCAATTTTATCACTTGTATTTCTTATTTAATTTAATCTCATCTTATTCTATTATTCTTTTATGATACACAGCAAGTATATATGTACTTTAGAGGCAGTGGAAAATCTGATCAAATGAAGAATGAGGCAGCAAGATCAACTGTTATGGCGGCATTGTGATATGATAACTGATTGGTGGTTGATTGCTTTAGAGAATGTATGATTATTCTCTAGTAATTACCTTCAACATAACTGAGAAAAAAAAAACATAAATTTCATACATTGTACATGCAATTCTATGTACTTATGTAAAACATGTTGTTCACTTTGTTTGTTTTCATTTTCAAGTTATCTCAGGGACGAGTCAAAACATACCCAATGTTTGTCATCATTCAGAAACACCTTAATTATGTGTTTTTAACTATTTTAGCATACATACATACATATGCATAAATATATATAAAAAGACATGATTTGACAATAAATAGTAATTTTTGTCTCCCAAAACACAATATTAAACATACAATACTTATTTTATATTCTCTCAAAAAATAAATCCAAACATACATACTGTCTCTAACACACACTTATTTATCTTTGTTTTTCTCTCTCTATCTCCACAAAACACAACAAAACACTAAAAAAACGAATCCAACACTATGGTTGGTTCTTGAGTTAAACAACACGATTTTCTAAGATCGTGACATTTTGGACAATTTTACCCCTATGAGTGCATATGGACTAAAATTGCCTTTCAAAGTTACATAGGGGTAAAATTGTTCAAAAATCTGCCAGAGGATTAAAAGTAAGCAATTTCGTAAGTTACTGAACCTAAACAAAAATGAACATAGTTATCTGATTAAAATTAAAATTAAACATACTTAACGGATTAAAATAATATTTTTCCCTTAAGTATATGATCACGGATGTCATGATAATCATAAAATATGCATTTTTAACTTAACCTTTGCATGAATTTAAATAATTACATACACCGTAGTACTTTATTATCTCTCATCTCCCAATAACTACAAGAAATTTTAGATTCTTCATTTACTTCACATATTTGACCCTATTAAATTATGGACCATATATTATATTGTCAGTGGTATTATTTGAACTTAGATTCAGATATTATTATATAGCTTTTTAAATGTAGTGGTTAAAAATAATCAACCCAATTTTATGAAAGTATTGTATACGGCCTGATATGCTAAGCACAGTGAAAATTTAAAAGTTGTTAATGTAATGATTTTTCAACCAAATCCGGCATCATATTGCTACTATGACGTGGATATCATGCATTAAAAAAGGAGTCAGTTGAATTTTCAAAGACACCCACTCTTTTTTCTTTCCTAATAATGAAAATGTGCTAAGTATCCTTAAGAATGTATCTGTCGAAGGAAGTGTTAGAATAAGTGACCAGAAAGTCAATTGAATTGGCTACTAGTCGTCCAATCTTTATTAAAGTAATATAATAATGAATAAAGTTAGTATTTGTCAATGTCATAAGTGTTTGTTGTGATTACTACTAACACTGAATGTCGTTTCAACGTCACAACAAATACCCACAAATCGAATGGTTAAATCCCTGGAGTTGGGTTGTGCATAGGTTGGCAGCAGCAATACCAATTTTTGAGGGTTGATCTGAAAGTCGAGGACTTTAAGATAGAGCATCGGGAGCCTATGGAGACTTGCATTAATTAGTACAATGGCCGTGTTTCATAAGAGGAAAACGTAGGTCGTCGGTGCAATTTAGTGGATTAGTTGGCAAGGTAGTCGAATAACTGAACTGACTTGTAGAAATCGTCATATGAAAGCTTTGAGAGCTTGGCTGGTATAACTAGAATTCCCAATTCTAATGGTACAGATTAGTTCTCCGACTTGAGGAATCATGGCAATCGCGTGCATACGAAAATTGTATCTTAGCTCTGGCGAGAAGACTGCATCGTAAGATGTTGTCATTATAAGTCTTGTCCAGTGCAGTTAGAGTATGTAACGAGGACAGTGGATTCGAGGAATGGATTATCTTTTGTTAGTATGTGTTAGCGAGATTTCCTATGCGCTCTGAGATAGTTTAGACTATTTAACTTTATGATCATAGTGATTGATTGAGTGGGCAAGGATTTCCTACGCCAAAGCGAAGATGCCTAGTTAAAGATAGGAACCAACACCAGATTTCATGCCTAGATAATACTAGATATGATTGACTACCCATATAGAACTTGGAGCCTAAATGTTCATGCCATTATTCACCTTAAAGGAAGTGGATTGGCCCTGAAAAAGCGGCAGAATAACGAAAATAAAAAATTATGAAATTAAAACATGTTAATACCCGATCAAGGGGTGTACCTTGATCTATCCCAGGCATTTGGTGTGAAATAATATAAAAATTAGAGGCCTAGAACAAATGAAAAATCGAGGGGCATCGAAACGTAAATGGATCTTACCCTCATCATTCTCTTTAATCGGCTAAATGCGTTGTTCCCTTTTTCAAACCGTTCGTTTTCCCCAAAGTTTTAATCTTGATACCTTCTAAATCCGTTCACTACAATCACCAAGGAGACCTTCCTTTCTCGTGCTAGACTTACAGTATGACTCTTTAAGTTCACCCTTAGCTAAACTTGGGTCTGTTCCCAATATAATTAAATTTAATTTAATAAATTATTTTTTATTTTTCCATAACTAGAAATAACCAATTACAATGGGCGGCCGTCTAGTAACAGTCCATGGTACTGTTACTAGAGACTAGGTGAATAATGGTGAAAAGATTTAAGCAGTCGAATACATACGATAAGGTCCTTCCATCAACCATCAACCGTCTCCCGACCTTAGTCCAAGGTATGAAATTGGGCGTCGGTTCTCATTCTAGACTAGGAATCTAATACTTAATAACTCGAGACCTCCTGTTTACCCTACTGAATTGTCACGGAAATCCTATCCTACTTATTCAATCACTATGGCCACAGATTCTAAGGAAATCGTGTCTCAGAGCGTATAGGAGATGCTACTGTCATAATATTGAAGGGGACAAATTCTCTCTTAGAACACACCATCTTTACTACACATTTTGACTACAATAGATATAGCTTATAATGATCGTATCTTTCGACACAGACATTGATCCCAGATGTATGCTACAAAATTAATTCAAGAGCTTACTTTTCAAAATAAAATATAATATTTTAAAATTTTTAAATAATTATTAAAATAAATTATATCGACACACCTTACAATTAAATAAAACAACACAAATAATCCATGTTATTTATAAAATTAAAAACATTCTATTGATTCTGTAATTATAATTACAATACACTCTTTATTTAGGGACAAAAATTTACATATACACTTTCAAAATAAATTACATTGACACCTATTTAAAAAACTTATTTGTACTTTTTAAAAATACAAATATTTATATAATTGGATTTAACGTCATATTTTATAATATACCAGTCATTATAGCTTGTCGTCTCTACATGCATATAATAAATAATTTTTCACACTTTAAAATATAATATAAATAAAAATAAAATATATATACCAACACATTATATTTTAAAAAAATAAATAAATAAAATAAAATTAATCTAAAGATATTATCGATACAAAAAATATTTGATGTGAGTGAAATTTTTATATTAGTATAGATCATATAGATGAAAAGAAGAATTTGAATATGATTGATTGAAAATATATAAAAATATTTTTGATAATCTAAAAAATTAATATCGTGATGTAAGTAATCGCTAATTGTGTATAATTTTTTTTTTATTTTATATTATAATGTATAGATGTAGGAGTCATGTTTTCATTTTTGCCAAACCCCAGCTGAATTGTAAATTCAGTTGCCATTTGCCAATGGCAGACTAGCAATTTCAGGGAAATCGAATGGGGAGATCAGTAACTGACAAAACCCTAGTCTGTGTTTCTCAGAAAAAACGGAGTGATATATATCAGAGTCACTTCACCATTTCTAGATCATCCTCCTAAACCCGATTCTGGAGCCAGCATTTTCCTCTTTTTGCTCTCTCGCGACCTATCGCAGGTACATGAATATTCCACTCTAAAGCTTCATCATTTTTTGGTTCCGTCCTCCATCTCGATTTTTGTGATGCTTTTTTAATCTTGTTTGATGCTGGTTTATCTGTCGTTTTCTGTTTGGAGGTTGATGCTTTTTGTTTTGTTTTTCTTGGTTTATGGAACATTTTTTCTCAGACGCTTGAGTTTAGTTGATTGACGAATTGTTTGGGAATTTCGTAGTTCATATGGAATTGCTTTATTTGATGCTAAAGTTTATTGTGGTTTAGCGGGATTGCACCCTGTGGAATATAATAGACTTTTTGGGTTTCTTATTTGGCAAAGGTAGAGCTACTGGACATGGGAAATTCATATGAATTCTGGTTATTGTTCTCGCTGTTGTTTGCGGTTCTCTAGCACGTCCAATGCTTGGTAATCGGGTAGTGATCATGATATCAATGTCACGGTTATGACAATTTAGCTTTCAGTATAGTTCATGGGATTCTTGACGTGCTGAAGACTCTGGTTCAGTTATTAAACATAGATGCAACTGTCAATGTTACGTAACTGATTGAGAGGAGAAATGGATATTTGCACATGCAACTGACATCAACCTTCGTGCTGGAATAAACTGCAGTGGATTTCTAGTGATTTTTAGTTTTAATCCGTTAGTAATACTCCATAGTAATATTCAGAAGGATTTTTATTATTTGTGATCAAGATGACATAAGAACTAGGTCCATCAGTTTGGTAATATTGTCAATGATTTGCTGTGCTAATAAGTTTCTTGTTGAAGATTGTTATGCTTGAGATTTTTGTTTTGGTTTTTGTTAATTAACTTAATTGTCTTCATACTTGTGTATGTCTAAATGTAGTGTGGAATCTGGGTATTCTCAAAATGGAAATAGGGGTTCTTTGGAGTTCTCAAGAGATACTTACTGACCTAGTATTGTTATTTTTGACACAATATAAAGGAGTCTGTATTAAGATTTGAAATGCTAGGAGAGATAACTTTGGAGCTCAATTTAACTGAAAAGTCTAGTGTGTTTCTTTTATGGTAAATTACAACGGGCTCCCCCGAGGTTTGCGATAATTACAAATACCCCATCATTCTTAGAAAAATTACAAATACCCCTCTATAATTAACATTCATCTAACAAAAACCCCATAAAATGGGCTGTTCACGATTGGTATTTGTTAGACGACTATTAATTGTAGGGGGGTATTTGTAAACTTTCAAATAACGAGCGGTACTTATATTGTGGCAAGGACCATTGTAATTTACCCTTTCTTTTACCGGCCAATATATGTTCTCAGAGTTGCTGTTTCCTTTGCAGGTCACTGCATTGACTGCGAAAATGGGGGATGGTACACAACATCCATCTGTATTTCGAAAGATACATGGGCAATCTTATCTTTTTTCTCAGATTTCTCCTCACACACACTCTAGAAGTGCTGGATTGCAATACTTGACTGGTGGATATGTTAATGGAGGTCTGCGGAGTCTTTCCATGCCATCATTCCAAGGAACTGGCCTGGAGATTGTTTCACCAGTCTCTCCTTTCCTTATACAGGCTCCAACAGAAAAAGGGTTGTCCGGTTTTATGGTGGATTTCCTCATGGGAGGGGTTTCTGCAGCAGTATCCAAGACTGCTGCTGCTCCAATTGAGAGAGTAAAACTCTTGATTCAAAACCAGGATGAGATGATCCGAGCTGGTCGATTGTCTGAACCTTACAAGGGAATTTCTGATTGCTTTGCTAGAACTATCAAGGATGAAGGTGTACTTTCACTGTGGAGAGGCAACACTGCGAACGTTATAAGATACTTCCCTACTCAGGTTAACAGTCTCATAGAAGTAGTTTTTCTTGTTGAATCGTGACGTAATCTCATTTGATTATGCACTTGAAAGGTGATGCAAAGTTTCTAATGCAGCATCTTCTCATTTACTGCAGCCAACTGACAGTGATATCAATTATCAATCTCTGATGCCTCTTCTTGTGACTGTTTGCAGGCCCTCAACTTTGCCTTCAAAGATTATTTCAAGAGACTGTTTAACTTCAAGAAAGACAAGGATGGTTACTGGAAATGGTTTGCTGGAAACTTGGCATCTGGTGGTGCTGCTGGTGCTTCATCTCTCCTGTTTGTTTACTCTCTTGATTATGCCCGAACGAGGTTGGCAAATGATGCTAAGGCTGCCAAAAAGGGTGGAGAAAGGCAGTTCAATGGCTTGATTGATGTTTACAGAAAAACAATCCAATCTGATGGTCTTGTTGGACTTTACCGTGGATTCAACATTTCT
This sequence comes from Sesamum indicum, assembly GCF_026168435.1. Classification (NCBI taxonomy): domain Eukaryota; kingdom Viridiplantae; phylum Streptophyta; class Magnoliopsida; order Lamiales; family Pedaliaceae; genus Sesamum; species Sesamum indicum. The sequence continues at coordinate 8,074,048 of NC_142668.1, forward strand.
TGTGTTGGAATTATCGTCTACCGTGGGCTTTATTTTGGAATGTATGATTCTCTGAAACCGGTCGTTCTAACTGGTTCATTGCAGGTTGGTATACTTGAGAATCTTGTAATCTTGACTTCTGTGTTGATGGCTTTCTTCCTTGCGTCTGTCTTCTCTTGAATGCTTCTCCCCTTTTTCTTTAATTCATGTCTGTGGAAGTTTATCTGAAAAATTAGAGTGATGTGTTGTAATTGTTGCTTAAATAATATTATTGAGCCAGTGACACAATTTAATCAAATGTTCGATATATCTTCAGGAAGATGTTGCATTATGGATATGAATGATATATATTGCTTATTCCACTATATTGCTTTATTGCAATTATACTTGATTTGTCATAATGCATATCTCATGCATGCTTCAGAAGTCTAGTGTAGGATAAAGTTGCCAATTGCAGGCTTTACATTTACATGACTTGGCTTGGTATTGGTATGTACAGGATAGTTTCTTAGCTAGTTTCCTTCTGGGGTGGGGAATCACCATCGGTGCTGGCTTGGCTTCTTACCCAATTGATACCGTGCGTAGAAGGATGATGATGACTTCAGGAGAGGCTGTCAAATATAAGAGCTCAATTGATGCATTTTCGCAGATCGTGAAGAAAGAAGGAACTAAGTCACTCTTCAAGGGTGCTGGAGCAAACATCTTAAGAGCTGTTGCAGGTGCTGGCGTGCTTGCTGGCTACGACAAATTGCAGGTTCTCGTCTTGGGCAAGAAGTATGGTTCTGGTGGTGGTGGTTAATATCAAAATGGTGATATAATGACAATGACGATTAAGTGATGTTCTTATCTAGATGGTCATCCGCGTCTTTGGAATAATATTTTTGTGAACATTGTTTTTGTTGGTGCCTTTTGCCTTTGCTGGAAATCCTGTATAAATTTATAGCAGCATACCTGTTTGGAACGCTGTGTTTTCATGAGGACGAGTGTTCAGCCTCAACTAGATAGTTTGGTCCTTTTTTGGGACTGAATAATCTTTAGCCCCACTTCGTTGCTCTTTGTTGTATTAGTCGCACTGTCAGTGTATTGTTGAGTTATATCTGTTGCAAGTTATGCCATCGCTTATGAAGAATTGCCTTGTCCTGTTATTCTCAAAGTAGGATGCATTGACATTTCTGTCAGTTTTCTTTGTTGTGTGTCGTCTGAATTGTGGTAAGTAGGCGTGACAATTGGGCGACAGAAATGGGTCGGGTTTGAAAAGAGTTTAAATGAATTATTCAAAATGGTGTAATAATATCAAATTCATAAAAAAAGACTGTAATAATAATTAAACATAAAATTTTAATACTTTTTTTCGCGGTTGCCACCTATGTAAATATATATTATATTATATATGTGTGATATATATAACTAAAAGTTATATTTTAAATTACTTAAAATCTGACCATTCATGTTTTAACAATTAAAAACTAATAATTATTATAATAAGAGTACAATAGACGATTTAATTAAAATTTAATATCGTTAAGTATAATTAATGAAAGAAGCGGGTGTGCATTATGTTAAAATATACAAATTTGGCCTATTATATTAATATTGGAGAATTTTCAACTAAAATTTATGAATTTTTATGCAATTTATTCTATAATTTAACCCCCAAAAAAGAAACACTATGTTTGTTTTCATTTTCAAGTTATCTTCGAAACGAGTCAAAACATACCCAATGTTTGTCATAATTTAAAAACACCTTATCTAGGTGTTTTAAACTGTTTTAGCATAAATACATACATATATATGCACACATACATATACATAAAAATATATAAAAAAGATATGATTTACAATGAATAGTAATTTTTATCTTCCAAAACACAATATTAAACATACAATATTTATTTTAAATTATCTTCAAAAATAAATTCAAACATAATACTATCTTTAACACACACTTATTTATTTTTTTTTCTCTCTCTATCTCCACAAAATACAAACAAAACACTGAGAAAACAAATCCAAACATTAGAAAAGGTTTTTATTGAGATTGTAATGGCCAAATAGGGAAACACAAATCTTAAGCAAATTGAAAGGCAATTTGGGGTCCGGCTGTACAGTACATACTCTGACTGTCCATGTAGCTTGCCTCTCAACACCTTTCTCACTCGAACGCCTCTCCTACTACTCTTCTCTTCTCTTCTCGGGTGCCTATTGCTCGATCGCCGGCGGTAGGTGGCCTCTTCTCTAGTTTTCCATTCACATCTACAGGCTTTGCCCGCCTTTCATTCTTCGATGTGTTTCAATAAGTTATTTTGTTTGGAAATCCATATAGCTGTGTTTTGTATAAGAGTACTAATCTTTATTTATTTTGAAATTGATATACAAGTATCTTATGTATTTGCTTTCTGTTTGCTGTGAATTTGAAATTTCAGGTTTAATTTTATTTTTCTCATTTTTTGAGTTCTGTCTTCTTCTTCTTCTTCTTCTTTTTGTTGTTGTTTTGTTTTTCTTTTATAGATGATTTTCAAGAATGTCCTTTTTACATGCGAAACTATTGTGTTTTTAATAGGAGTGCTGATAGAATATTGCTCGGAAGTTTGGTGTTTTTGTTTCTTTTGAACGTAAACTGCCATGCTTCCTGCTGACTTACTTTAAAAACCATTATTTTGTGTGTGAGTTTTTGTCATGTGTTGATTTCCTTTTCTCGATATTGGTAATTATGATTTCCTGCTAAGTTGTTATTTGTATTAACCCCTATATTATGAAATATCTATTATGCAATTGCTGTCTCCTCCCTTCTGTAGTATTGTGATATGATTCGATTCACCTTTGTCATAGTTTAAGTGGCTAAATGCATAATATGCTGGCATTCTTGTTTTTGTAGTACGAGCGCAATCGTATTACTGTGCCAGAATAGTTAGGTACTTAGTACTATCTTTCTATAGCGTTTAGTAATTGCCATCTTCTTCTTGGTTTGGTAATTATTCTCTTATGTGAATTTAGATTCAAGTAATAGACTCCCAAGGATCTTTGACCACCTATTGCTTAAGCTTAACAAGAAATAATTATATCTATAATTGGAGACTTTTCTATATGAATGCCTATCATATGCCTTAAGCAGTCGAAGTTCCTGTATATGCAATTTAGCGCCTACAGCTTTCTCAATAGTTGTAAATATTACTCAATTCTTACTATCACTTCTAGAATGAAGTTTTGTTAAGAGAACATGCACAAAATACCATTTTAAATTTGATTTTGATTATCAACCAAACTCATCCGGGCTTCCTTCCCCCAGTCAAAGACAATATGAAAAGGGAAAGAACTTGAAGTGCATGCACATTATTTTAGCGACTTCTCTTGGTTTTACGTGTATATTATGGCCGCCCACATGGTACCATCCAGTCACTTTGTGGCAGAGCATAAGCTTTATTTCTGTATATCCGCTATCTTAATTGCAATCCAGACTAAGTCTACTTCTTGCAGTTGTAATTGGACTTTGAACGGTGTAAGATAGGGCATGTTACTCGTTTGAAGGATTGAATTTTCTGAGTGATGCTGCGAACATTAGCTTAATACATTTAATTATGGCCTTTGTTGCTATTCTGGAATGAAGGCAGTTGGAACCAAAGTCCTAACTTGATATGTGCTAAGAGGCAAGCATTTCTTGTAGTACTAATCTCATAAATGAGGACACCTGTTCTTTATTAGGACTTGAGGCAAACATGCTAAATGGACACAATAAATCAGCCTGTGGCTCCCCATTCAGGCCATCATAAGACAAGTAATAAGGCTGCAGGTGACACTGTTTGGATACTGTGTTAGAATGGCAGCCACTTCGAAGATGAGGGTAGCTGCAATCATCCGGAACTAGGAGCCTTTCACTCCATTAGCAAATGCATTGGAGTAGTTGATGCTATGCAAAGTGTTGATCAGAGGGTTCCTTGAACTTTGACCCAATAATTTGTTTGACACAGTGGTCGATGAATTTCTGCATATGATATCTGACTTGAATTTGTCTTGATCACTTTCTGTTTTGGTATTCCTTGTGCTTGAAAAGGAGATGAAATCATTTTTGGATTTATGGTGAATCTTCTGGTGATGACATCAACTAAATCACGGAAAATGTGTTGTTTTATATGACCATGTTTCTTAATCTATTTGTACAGATTCATCAATAAGTATGGATGACTTTGACATTGAACTGGATGAGATGGAATTACTTGCAGCTGCTGCTGGTTACCACTACTATACTAGTATTACAAGGCAGCCTGCTCGTAGCTTGTCACCAAAAGGATCAGGGTTCATGACTGAAGTACTCAATGGTCATGATGATTTATGTCGGGAAATGCTCAGGATGGACAAACATGTATTTCAAAAGTTGAGTAATACACTTCGACAGAGAGGCATGCTACGTGACACGGCTGGTGTCATGATAGAGGAACAGTTGGCTATTTTCTTGAACATTGTTGGTCACAATGAGCGTAACAGAGTAATACAAGAGCGGTTTCAACATTCTGGAGAAACAATAAGTAGGCACTTTAATAACGTGTTGAAGGCGGTTAAGTCACTATCACGTGAGTTTCTTCAGATGCCATCTCTCACGACTCCAATAGAGATCCTGAAAAGTAATAGATTCTACCCATACTTTGAGGTGGACACCTGAATTCTTATACTTCCCATACTATATAGATTTGGAAATATTATTTACACTATTTGTTTCTGTTTAGGACTGCATCGGAGTTATAGATGGCATGCATATTCCAGCACATGTTCCAGCGAAGGATCAGTGTAGGTTTCGCAACCGAAAAGGTGTTTTATCACAAAATGTGTTAGTAGCCTGCACATTTGATCTCCAGTTCATATTTGTGTATCCTGGGTGGGAAGGCTCAGCTGCAGATTCACGTGTGTTGAGGGCTGTTCTCAGTGACCCTGATCAGAACTTCCCTCAAGTCCCAGAAGGTTGATCTAGTAACGATTGAGCCCCTCATAACCCATGTCTCTTTCTTTAATTTTTCGCATGTCCTAATCATTCATATGATGATATGAAAATACATGTATATACTAAATTCTATATTACAGGTAAATATTACCTTGTTGATCTGGGTTATGATAATATGAACGGATTTATTGCACCATATGAAGGAGTGCGGTATCACCTCCATGAATATCGAGGTGCTAATCTTTTACCTAGGAATGCGAAGGAACTGTTTAATCACCGCCACTCGTCTTTAACCAATGTCATCAGGAGGTCTTTTAATATTCTGAAAGAAAGATTTCCAATCCTGAAACTTGCTCCTCAATATGCTTTCCACACACAGAGGGATATTGTTATAGCTGCATGCGTAATACACAATCACATCCGACGCGAGGAGAAAAATGATTGGTTGTTTAGTAGCATTGAAGGTGGGATGACTGAGGAGTCATGTGGTCTTGATGAACAGCCTGATCTACAATCACCTTTCTCAATTCATGAACATATGGCCACATCACGAAGAGACTCAATTGCTGCAGCTATGTGGAATGATTTTATGAATAAGTGGGATGAATGGTAATTAGCAGCAGTTTACGTATTGAATACTGACATCTAGTCTAGTTGCAGGGTTATGTTGGAAATGAGTGGACAAGCATGCGCTCCTTGCTTTTCCGGTGTTATATTGTATAAGTTGGATTTCACTTTTTGGTGGCACTTGCTGTCTTTATAGCAGCTATTTCACCAATAAAGTGCATGACTATTGTTTTGCAGTTGGTTACAAATATTAATCAAACTACAAGAGAGCTATGTTTTGAGAATTCATATTCAGATACTAAATGGAGCCTAATGGTTCTTCACCCCTCTTTTCCTCTGTTCTTTTTTTCTTTTCCTAATTTTCTTTCCAAGAATTGTTTTTACTATTCTTTCGTAGAACCTTGTTTGAGCTCTCTTCTTAGTCTTTTGGGTCATCAAGCTGGCATGAATGTATTGACTCCAAGGGCAATTGAAGTTCTGAGCAAACTGTGGTCCCTTTCCAATAAAATGAGGCACTTGGATTATCAAATGGCCGCCTGGTTGAACTATGCAGAAACTAGGAATGCGAAGTCATGGTGGGTTGGGGAGGGGCTCTATTCGACTTGGCCCATTATCTTCTGTATCTAGAAAACATGCTGGCAGATGGTATACTAAAACCCAATCATCTAACCGAAGTCTCGAAACTGACTATGTTGCAGCACCTCCAGTAATTCCCCCTCCTCTAAAGAATGGATGGGATTGTCTACCAGGGCCTCTTCAACTCAGTTGTCAGGAGTAGCATGGGCCATAATGAAAATGGCCAAAGAGCCCTCTCAATCGTCATGCTTCTTAAGGTGAAGTTGATGAGGAGTCTGATGGTATTGGTAACACTAATGACAGCTTCTAATTGATGTTCTCGATTCAGATGGAAGCCAGAAAAGCCATGAGATCTGGAAGAACAGGTGGTTTAAGGAACTTTTTCAATGTCAAGATAGTTAGACAGTGAGCCTATAAATGAGCCCGAGAGACAGTGGCTTTGCCTGGCACGTGCAGGAGGTCCTGGAGCAATTGATTTGTATTGCGGCTTGCAGCCCCTTATTACACATGCAAGGCTAAAGGATCCAAAAGGGTGAAGCTCCACAGAGAGCTTGCCGAACTTTTAGATGAGGAACTTCGCAGGAGGGGACGTCAGCAGTGACTGCTGGTAAAATGCTTTTCCAAATGAAAAGGTCTGGAAGAAAGAGCTGACGAAGAAATAGTATGGGCACCTGAGGTTGTAATCATGAATACCAGGCATTGGAAACAATGAATAAGAAAGTATGGCATTTTTGTTGAAGTTTGAATTTTCTTAGTATGTACATTGTATGAACGTTTTGAGTTGAGTGTATGATAAATCTTTCCCTTTCCTTAGTATCATTTTACAGTGGATTGGCATGGAAATCAAGAGCTTCTTAAGTATTTCGATGCATATTCTGCCATCAAAGCCTGACATTCATATGGACTGCAGGGGCACCGGGGCATGAGTGCCTTGATATTTGACGCTTCAGCTGTGGGATATGCAGAGGCTGAACGTCTGAGCAAGTACTTTGAAGACACATATGGAATAGGCTTGCTTGGGAAAGAAAGAGGGTACTCAGCTATTCTGCCCGGGAGGAAAACATTGACTCTGTGAATATGTGGTAGAGAAGCAAGATATGGACAACTTTAACTAGTACTCTCAAGGTGCGCTGTCTGTGTCTGTGCAGGCGCGAGTGTATGGGTGTTCAATGTGTGTATGGTTTGGTTGCTTGTTTCTTTCTCAATCTTGATGGTGCTAGTATGAATTGTCTTTGGTGTTTGCTTATGTTATGGTAGTTTCTAAAGGTGCATAAATGCTTGGGTAATCAAATCTGAGGCATGAAATGCGGTCATGTCAAGAAATGTTTTTGAACCAAATGAAGCACATGAGCGAGGATAATCAGCTGCTCATTTGGTTGAGGAACAAAGTTGCAGAAGAACAGACGAGCAAGAAACCTCTTGAAGAAGAGTCTTATTGAATATTGACTGAGAAGCTGTGGAAACTGTGGAAGAGAACCAATAATGACGCTGAGGACGAAAAAACATCATGGACAAAAGAAGAGGTATTCTGTAATTCCATGCATGTCTCAAGAGTAAAACGTTCTCGTCAAACTTGTATATTTGGTGGAAATGTTAATTTGATTATGATGAAATTTGATAAAGTTGGTTACTTTGGGTTATATTGTTCATGAATCATGAAGACGTGGCCTACTTAATCAGTTATTTTTCATAACTTTGGTGATATTTCTCTTTCATGTTTTGGAAAGTGAAATGACACTGGCCTACTTGATGGATTCTTTTCGTTAGTGGTATGCTGCTGAAAATAGGAAATCCCAGTTATAGCACTTGGATCCATATATCAGTTAATTTCTTTTGCAAGGGTTATTATATATAAACCAGTGCTATTTCTTTACACAAATTGTGGAGGAGGTTTTCTACATATTCCACTTCCATTCTGTTTCATGGTAGAGATGGTAAAGTCAAAACTGTGTTGACTTTGAAACTGTATGGACATTTACATCTAGTCCTATGCAGTTAGATTGTAGAAGTCAACTGTTTGGAGTCCGAATATGTGTTATTTGGCCTCGAAACCAGCTTCTAGCTTCGATTTAATGCGCCTCTGGTTTATCTTGCGAGCATGTTGTTGGTTGTGTGAAATGACTTAAAACTTCTTAAGTGTGTCAGATAACTGTGCTTGCTAGTTATTTTTTCCATGTCAGCATGAGTAGTCTGCTTTTTGTTAAAAATTTCGTACTTCTAGTGGAACCTCTCCATAATATAGTCTTTTTGGGGGTCCAGACTATGTCTCTACTTGTACCAATATTAACCACATTGTATATGCATGATTTTATACTTGGATGGATTTCCAAGAACAGTTTTTCATAGAGTGATCCAACAGTTATATGATGTCAGAAACAATGAGGAGAAATTAGAGAAAGTCCAGCAGTATGGATGTGGAAAGGTAACAACTCAATCCTAGTAAATGTCTCTTCAGTGGAGGAATGTCTATGCACGTAACATTCCTTGTCTGTTACTGCCCATAAAATTTTTCTTTTTGTTTGCTGGAGCTACACATATGTAGATCATCCCCTACTTGCCGGTGGAACAAAGACATTCATTTTCGTGATCATCTGCTGCTTATTTCATACTTCTGTCATTGACTTCTAGGAGCAACTTAAAGTTCTGCATTAGTTTATTGACTCATGCACTGGTCAGTGGATTGCAATGAAATAAGCAGCTAATCATTCTGTTATAATTTATTTTGCAGGCGTCGCTTTTCAGTTTTATTTTCAACAAGTGCTGCCAATTTTCTTACTTTTATAATTTGGTTTTAGGGCAGAAAGAGGCAGTCACATTCATTCAGTTGCAGGACAAAGAAATGGAGGAATTTGTTAATAAGAGGGAAAAGCTGATGAAGGCACATGAAGAACGGATGTTGGATCTGAAGCGCCCCCCGGCATTGGGATGAAAAGATGGCTCTTGATAAGGAACTTGACGAGGAGTTGAATAAGCTTATGGAAGAATACACTCCAAGTTGATCAAAGCAGGATTATGACAAAAACTGGCCACCGACAGAACTTCAGAAGAAAATGAGACACTGAAGATTTTTGGGCTTTGTTTGGTTTTGTGTTTTTCGTTTTTTTCAAGATAAGATAAAACACACTCAATGTTTGTTTTTGTGTTTTTACATCTTATCTCTGTGTTTTTTTATTTTTTTATTTTATATATATAATATAAAAGAGACATGATTTGACAATGAACAGTGATTTTTGTCTTCAAAACATATAACATTAAACATACGATATTTATATATAAAAGATATGATTTGACAATAAACAGTGATTTTTATATCCCAAATCCCAATATCAAACCTACACCATTTATTTTAAAGTATTTTAAATTATCTCAAAACACAAATTCATCAAACATATCATCTATTTTCAACATACACTTATTTATCTCTATTTTTCTCTCTCTATCTCCAAAACACAAAACAAAATACTCAAACTACAAATCCAAACACAATGTTGGTGTTTGTCTTTCATGTGCATTTTTGATAAGTTGTAGGTCCATAAGCCTGTCAATGGGCGGGGTCATACCAATAAAACGTTTATCATTAGGACTGTATGTGGTAATGTGTTTGGGAAATGTTAGGTAATTTTTTGGTTAAATTTAGTATTTGTGTGTTTTTTAAAAGCTTAGTTAAAGTTAGCTTGATAATTATTAGTATCATACTTTGTGGTCTAATTGGGTGGTGTTTGTTGGGATGATTGCAGTCTTTAAGAGCTCATTTGGTTGTGTTTTCATTTTCATTTTCAGTTTTCAACAATTGAAAATGTGTAGAAATGCTTTATTGGTTTTTGTGCGAAAACTGAGAATATGTTTGGATTAGTTGTTTCCAAATATAGGTATATAGGTATAAGAATGCTAAATATTGGTATATGTATTTTTGATGTGATAGAAAGACAATTATGACAAGCCCATGTGATCTATATAAATTTGAAATTGAGAATTAAAATAAGAATGCATTCTCACTAAAAATGACTTGACCAAACAAATTCTCACCTACTCAGCATTGCATATGAATTAGTCATAAGACCACAATCCAACAGACCTTCCCCACTAGACTGGAGTAGCAAGAAGAGAAGCCTAATGTAGTTCGATTTTACTCGCATCAATCACGAACGAAGCACTAAAAAACTATTCTTGATTCGATTAGAATACAAATAAGATCAGAAAGGCCATCATTAACAATCAGAATTCTTAATTAGAATTAAAATAATAGAAATAACATGCACCAATCCCAATAAAAATTGGAGTTGTTTTTGAGGAATCAGGGATGTCTGAAGGTAAGTGAGAGATTGCGGCACCATTGAGAATTATTTAAAGAATTAGCTGCTATTTCAGTGGTTGAAGTAATAGGAAAAAGTGAAAAAAATTTCATTGAAAACACAACCAAACAAGTCTAAGTTTTTTTGACTATTCATAGTGATGCCTAAAACATACACCAGACCCATAACTAGGCCCAACTTTAGTGAAGTCCAGTGATAAGCTCCCAAAGGCACAAGGCCTAAGAGCGCACAACCCACAGACTTGATACCTGTTTCCTATGTTGAGGAGAGGTGGGCTGCATCCAAAAGGTCCCGGCCCACAAGGTGGGGCTGCCTGACGCTCGCTTGCCCGATCAATGTGGTTTCTCGACACTCGCCTGCCTAACCAACGTGGTGCTCTGTACAGGTGGCAGGAAGTCATTCTCTTACCCAAGAAAGGAGACCACCATGTAGGAAATGATAAGGCTCAAGGACTTGAATGGACTTCCCACACAACTCAACAACACCCTAAGTACATGCAGACCTTGAGTTGTTATTATCTTATCTTGCATAATTTTATTTTTTTTACAATTGTTTACTAATTTAGGCGTCAACGTATTAACGTTCTTTTTGTAGGTCCCCTGTTCTAGGCTTGCTAATGATTTAGCCCAAGGGATTCAAGTTCAAGAATATCACGAGCTATTCTTGCTCGCATCAAGTGGCATTGTTTGTTGGAACACATAGCTAAGACTGAGATTAATAGAAGCACCAAAGAGTGAAATTGAGAAACAAAAGGGTGTCGATGTCACGATTGCAGTTAATCAAGCATTGCAGGTAGTGTAAGGGGACACCGCTAGCCTATATTGTGCACACTATGGGGAGATCTTCAGGCCCCATCGAGCCCGCGGATCCTCCGTGGAATAACACTTAATGTCTGGCAAATGGATTTCAAACTTTATGGTAATGTTTGGATTCATGTTTTCGTATTTTTTGAGATAAGATAAAATGCACCCAATGTTTGTTTTTGTATTTTTATTCCTTATTTGTGTGCTTTTTTGTTTTTTAACTTTCTATATATAATATATCTACATTTTAATAATATAAAAAAGACATGATTTGACGATAAACAGTGATTTTTTCCTCTAAAAAATACAACATTAAACATATAATATTTATATATAAAAATATATAAAAAATATGATTTGACAATGAATAGGTCTTTTTGTCTCCCAAATTCCAACATCAAATCCATAAGCTATAGTTTTGACTCAAGTGTCCCATTTGACCACATGCATCACAGGATTCTATATCCAAAATACAAAACAAAAAACTCAAAACACAAATCTAAACATAAGCTATAGTTTTGACTCAAGTGTCCCATTTGACCACATGCACCACAGGATTCTATAGGTGCAACATTCCACATCACAACTCCAAAGTTTCCATTCTTTATGTCAGCACAACCATTTGAGCAAATAATGCAGTCATTGCGTCCACGCTGTGGATACCGACTACTCTTCTTTAGGCTCTCTCTTGACCATACAGGTACATGATGTATGCTATCTCATCAATAATGTTAAAATATTTTTTACAGCAATTTTCTCATGATAGTGCCACCTGCAGATGCACAAATGATAGCTTGATTAGCCAAAATGACACCATTATAAAGTATCTGTAAATGTTCTCATACGAGTAGCTCATGATGATGGCATTTTCTAAATATGTCCTTATGATGTTCCCATGTAGTATACAATGATTCCTTTTTTAACTACACAAAGGAAGTAATGTCATTTACCATCTTAGCAAGTTTAGAGGGAGTGAAGTATTTAGCAAGAAGTTTTTGTTTCAATGTAGCTCATGTCGTGAAACAACCGGCAAGTAGGGACTGAAGCCAATCCTTGGCCTTATCACATAATAAGAATGGAAAAAATACTAAATCTAACAATATCATCACTAATACCATTAAACTTGAAAGTAGGCTAGCTTGATCTCAAAGATGTTGGGTTGGACAATAAGCTTGGCATTGCTGCATATTGCTCCCATCAACTATTAAGAAGGAGTACTCCATCATTGCTCTTTTTAATGCTTGCAAGTTGTTTATTTTGTGTTTGAGCTTCCTCTACCTTCGTCTCTTTCAATTGTTTTTTCTATCAATGGAACGTTTTCTCAATTTTTGAGTCAATTGTGCTAACAAATTAGATAATAGAAAAACCTAAATTAAATAAGATTAGCGGGTTCGATATTATCTCAGATTAAATCCCTGGTTATGGTGTCGAAAACTTGATTGTCAAAATGTGTACAACCTACTAGCATTAGCTATCAATCAATATAGTAAAGTATTGATCAGACAAGGATTTAACAAAATAATGACCAAAACTTTAACTAAGCTATAATTATCTGGATGATTGAAAATTGAGCAATAAACTACTACTACGAAGGGCAGTTACACAAAAAAAGTATGGCTAACGAACATGTTGGAGAAACTTAAAGGGTGAATGAGGTGAATACATTGGGACCTTCCTAATTTTCGCCATACTACATGCCTGGTAACCCGAGGTCACTGGTTAAATTTAATGCGCTTCTGTCAACTGGATTTCTGATAACCAGTGGGCACGGGTCTTGGATGTGCTTCTGTTGAGCCAGTCTCTGATAAATCCGTGGGCACGGGTTATCCTGAATGCCGTCCATTGAATTTCTTCACTCTTTCTCACTCAAGTTCTTTTCTTACACGATTCTTCTTCCTTTGTGAAAGCACCTACAATACCACGAATATTGCCAAAAACAAGCATCATATCTACGGAAAGATGAAAAAATTAATAGAAAATAAATCATATAATTTTTTCTAATCAAATTCCCCCACACTTAAACCATGCTTGTTCTCAAGTATATAACAATTCATACTATCACTCCCTTTTCAACATTCACCCCCTTCATTTCATTCCACCCCATCTCAACTCAAAACAACATTCAAAATAAACTCACTGTCAAGGTGCAAGTGGAAATAGAATTCATAGTGCAAATTCAAGCAAGCCACACAATGGAACAATTATCTCAACAATTTTTTCAGAATCAAAATCCAACGTGAGTTAGCACCATCGCTTAAGATTTAGTCAGATGGCCCAAGGGCTTATGGGTAAACAATAACTTCAAGTCATGATGTGACAAGATTCTACCATAGACTTGCTCTTATATCATATCTCCATTGCTCAGTGGTGAGCTAGGTACAAAAATCAAAAGATCTTTTTCGGGTTGTAATGGGACTTTAGGTAGGGGTTGGAAGAAATAAAAATAAAAGGGTTTCTTTATATTAAAGAAATTTAGATGACATTACTTCCACAATCTCCATGCTACATATTGCTCTTGGTTCAAGTGCCTTTTTTATGGCTGCACAGTCCTTCCTTTTCTTCTATTTACCATTTTCTTTCTCTCCCTCTCTGTCTCCCTCCCTCCCTCTTTTAATATTGCATTACTGATTTTCTCTCTCTATTTTTTTTTTCTATTTTCTTTGCATTTCCTTTCATCAGTCTTCTCCTAGAATCTTTCTCTCTTTTTTTTTTTTTTTTTTTTTTTTTTACGAGGGATTTAAGATTATGCACTTGAATAGTTTGTTGATGGAGAAGACATGCCACAAATGGTCCTTCTAACCTTTAAGGATGGGGTTCAAAGGTATAGTTAAAAAAATGGATATCAAGGCTTGTATCTATAATGACAACAAAATCAGGCTAAGGCTCAATCTGACTACTAAAGATGAAAATTGGTGCAGATTTAAAATAATTTTTTTTGCGTCAATCCTATTGCCCTTATCACTTTCACCACACCTAATTCAACAATTCAATCTCAATACATATAATCAAGCATGTTCTGAAAAATCCAACCAGACATGATATTCACACAACCAAACAATAATGATAGAACAATAATTTAAATATGTGCTCGTAGGCTCAAAAGCTCACAAAAAATTGGCTCTTGTATGTTACTCACACGTATTTGCTTTTTTTTTTTTTATATCAATTGTCAAGACAATCAGAGCATGCGTAGCAAGGGTTAAAATTCTTTCCTATTCATGTCAAATTTCCTAACCCTAATAGGGTATATATCAATCGTGTCAATAAGAGTCAAAATTAGGGTAGAAACTATAATGACTTAACTTGTAGCAAAACTCATAATAAAATCTATTCACCCAATCATCAAACATAAGCACGAAACTGCCCCACACTTGAGTGATGTTATTAGATATAAGAGGAGTAGAAAACACAATCCCAAAAAAGGAGGTTGGGAGAAGATAGAGAAAAATAAAAAGATAAAAAATTAAAAATAAAATAAATAATAAAAAAGAGTGATAGAAGAGAGGAAAGCGCCAATGGGATGGGCTGTCCATGACTGGAGGTGGAGGCGGTGAGATATTGTGCAACAACGAACAGAGCTAAAGGCAGTGGTCAAAGATTGCGGCATCGAGCGGAAACGAGATCATTGTACCCAACAATGATTACCCGCAGGGTAGTTACGCATAATCACCACCCACCTTGTGTGGAAGGTCGCGCCCATGCGCCTAGGGCATTATGGCAAGCTAGGACTAGCCATCAACTCACCCTGACAAGGGTATGAAATTCCATGGAAGACTCTCTCACCATGGGAAAAGGATGAGCAAAGGACCCGAATGCATATCAAAGGAGATTCACTACTCTAAGGTGGAGTGAACAAGCTCCTCCTCCTCAAGGTGGGGGGGGGGGGGAGAGGGACTGGATGGTGCCTTAAAAATACACCAAGCCCTTAGACTTGATATATGTTTCCTGCTTCGAGGAGAGGTGGGCTACATTCGAATGCCCCGCCCACAAGAGGGGCCACCTGGCGCTCGCTTGCCCAATTGGCGTGGTTTCCTATACCAGTGGCAGGAAACCATTTGCCCACCCAGGAAGGGAGACTGCCCTATCGAAAATGACAAGGCTCGAGGATCTGAATGAACATCCCACACAGTTCAACGCTCCCCTAAAACACGGACCTTATTCTCTAAGAGTCCCATCCGACCATGGTCTCTTCGGTTAACACATTTCTTGAAGATCTCTTTAACCACCTCCGGATTGAGGGGGCTTGTCCACAATAACCACTAACAGCTGGTCGGGATATGGCTATAAAAGCAAGGCCTCTCCACTTGGTAGAGGGAAACACATTTTTTTGGCACAGGTTTTCACAAAAGAGAACTTTATCAAGATTATTTTCTAGTAAGTTTTAAGCAGTAATTGTTATATTGTCTTGCATAGTTTCATCTTTTCACAATTGTCTATTAATTTGGATATCGGATTACTAATATATTTCCTACAGGTCCTCCATTCTAGATTTGCAAAGGATTTGGCTTAAAGAATTTAAGTCCAAAATATATTTCAGGTGCTATTTTTCCTCGCATTACATAGAATTATTTTACCCGCACAATAAATAAATTTTAATCTTTAGCCAGGTTTAAATATATGAAGTATAGTTTCATAATGCATATCTTATAGTTGCAAATAAAAGGCAATATACCAAATAAGTTAATTGCATTTATTTTATGAGTGTATTTTTTTTCAATTGAAATAGAAGATATTTAAGAACTTAAAGGATAAATGCAATATTTGGTTACTTCAATTTTCATTTAGAATCATTTTAATCCCTCAATTTCATGTTTTTACTCTAGCAATCCATAACTTTAGTTTTTCTTTAAATTGGTCCCTCTAACCATTTTTCAATGAAAAAATATGGTCAAATTTTAAATTTTTTGAGTTGTAAAATGGTCAATTTAAGTTTGATTTTTTCCACTTTAGTACCTTATGTTTGTAAAAAATATCAAATTAGTCCTTTCCTTCAAGTGAAAAACAATTTTTTTTTTTATGCTGAATATGATGGAATTATCTTATGTCAATAATGAAAATTTTGAACTCTAAAGAATATAACAATAATCATATTGCTTGCCTTAAAATAAACAGTCTTTTCTTTTTTTCTTTTTCAGTAGTTAAAAAATTTAAAATTATGAATAAATTTTATAAAACTTATCAAATCTGAAAATGTAGTTAAAAAAAAAAAAATCTAAGACAGTCTTTGTTTTTTTTGGTCTAAGATTTGA
Organism: Sesamum indicum; assembly: GCF_026168435.1. Taxonomy (NCBI): domain Eukaryota; kingdom Viridiplantae; phylum Streptophyta; class Magnoliopsida; order Lamiales; family Pedaliaceae; genus Sesamum; species Sesamum indicum. Next base: position 8,090,465 of record NC_142668.1, read on the forward strand.
GTATAAATTTAAAAAAGTTAAACCTTAACAATACGTTATTATTATGTTCACATATTATAATAACACATTGTTAAAGTTTAATTTTTTTACACTTATACTTAAATCTTAGATAAAGAAAAGTTACTTAGTTTTTGTTATATTTTCAAATTAGATGAGTTTTATAAAATTTATTCATAAAAATTTAATTTTTTTAACTATTAAAAATGAAAAAAATGAGAGTGTTTATTTCAAGTTAAGCAATATGTTATTATTATGCTAACAAGAGTCCAAAGTTTTTATTGTTCACTTAAGACAATTAGATCATATTTAGCATACAAAAATCTAGAAAAGCTGCTTTTCCTCTTAAAAAAGGACTAATTTGATATAGTTACAAACTTAAGGGACTAAAGCCAGAAAATCAAAATTAAATTGATCATTTTGCCCTCCAAAAAGTCAAAATCCACCCATATTTTCACCGAAAAATACTTAGAGGGACCAAATTAAGAAAAAAACTAAAGTTTATGGATGTTAAAGTAAAAAAGATCTAGACTAAAGCGTTTTTAAGCAAACTTAATAAACCAAATATAATATTTTCTAAATTTAAAATAGATATTTATGCAAATTATATATGACAATAAAAATTTAAATATTTCAATTAATTAATTGTTCATCATATTTAATGTGCTGCAAATATGTGTGCATAAACACTAGAGCGATCATAAAACTTATTATATGTTACTAATAGAATAAAGAGAAAAATGCATACCACGTTCTATGATATTTGAAATGAGCAAATTACTCTATGTAAAAAAAGAATACTAAATTACCTCCCTATATTTCTCTAAATGAAGAAAATTACCCCTCATGGTGATTCCGTGAAGTGCAAGCGCTTTTTTTTTTTTAAAATTTTTAAATAATAAAATTACGTTTATATTCCTTATCTAAGAATCGATGGGTGTGATTTGAACCTTAGGTCAAAATTTGACTAGTAGATCAATGGCCTAAATCTTATTTGAATGCAAATCAACAATTTTCATTTAAAATTTTATCTTTATGTAAAATACTTTATATAAATAACTAATCAATCATTTTATGTTTATATGTAATATATTAAATATATACTTATATATATTTTTAGAGAGAGAGAGAGAGAAAGAAAAGGACGGTGGATAGGGGCAGAGGGCGGCAACACAACAACGACCATGGGCTCGAGGAGGACTCCTCCCTAGGCGTCGGAAGGGTGGTGGAGGTGTGAGGTCTTTCCAAATTGGGGCTGTGACAGGGTGTTACGGGCTGCCCGCACACTAGGCCCCCGTGACGCGTACTTTGGCCACTCAACCGTTCTACATGGCCGACCACTCAGCCTTCATCGACAGACGACGGACACCCAACTGTGTTAGAGTCTTAGGTGTAGGCCTTTTATTGCTTTGTTACTGCTTTGTTATTTGCTTTATGTTGTTTAGATTCCTCAAGGGGACGTTACGCCTCTTGAGTTGCAAATTTCAGCTTTCCTAGTGTCTAGTGTAGATGATAGGATTTATTTTTTTAAGCCTATTATAGGGGGGAATGAGTTCAAGAAGCTTGGTTTAGTGACGTGTTGGAGTCCCCCTCAAGGCGAACCCCTTGCTCTAGCATCGTTGATCATTGTATACGCATTTTCAGTTCAATGCAATTTGGTTTTCTGAATCCGCGTGCGCAATTTACGGTTTTGTGATTTGTTTCTCCCGACTCTGATATATTCGGCGCGCTGCATTAGTGCCGAGCGGAGGTATTGGCGGACATAGTCAACGGACTACTAGCCACACGACGCGCTGTGTGATAGGCGCCTCGTGAGACATGGGAAGGGTTTAGGGGTAGGGGTGGGGGTGGACAGTGATAGGAAAGGGTTTTTTGAGGAAGGGTTCTTGGAGAAGGTGTGGGTGGTGATGGGCAAAGGGTTTGCAAGACGAGGGGTCGGTGACAGGGGGAGGGTTTGGGGGGCTGTAGGGGGCGATTAGGCAAGGGTTTTTGGGGAGGGGGGCTGGTGGGGGAAGGGTTTCAAGGGAAGGGAAAGGGTTGCGGCCTCGACGAGCAGTTTTCTCTTTTCTTTAATAATAAAGATATATATTATTATTAATAATATATATCATATATTATTATTATAATATATTTATAGATAAAATAATACTTTTTATTCTTAAAAAATTAATCAAAATCGTATTAAAAGTGTGAGATCCCCTCTTGCTCGAAGTTTCTATTAGGAATGGAAGCAGAACGATGATATTGCCAGAAGTTGCCTGGAGAAGCTCAGAAGCGGATGAAGAAATATGCAGATCTAAACCGCTGCTTCATCGAGTTCAATGCGGGAGACTTGATGATGGTGAAGGTCCCGGACCCGAGATTATGAAAATCATCAAGGGGGAGAGATCCTCGGTTATGCAAAAATATGTAGGCCCTTTATATGTCATTAGGCGTACTGGAACGGTGGCCTACAAGATAGAGTTGCCTTCCTGGTGGAAAATCCACAACGTCTTCCATGTGAGCCAATTAAAGAAATATTTAGCAAACAAAGAGGACGATACCTGCAATCAGCCTAGCCCGCCCGCAGCTTGAATGACGAAGACTAAGGAAAAGGTGGTTGAAGCGATTCTGAATCACGGAGTTACGAGTACCACAAAGCGCAGCCACACAGAGTACTTGGTGAAATGGAGGGGATGCAGTAGCGAGGAGAACACATGGGAGCGGGTGACGAACCTCAAGGCGTTCCTACCTCTTGTTGAAGCTTATCATGCTGCCCAGGCGCCGATGACGTCGCCATCTCAAGTGGGGAGAATGTCAAAGGCCGCCCGCGCACTCGGCACACTTGACGCACATTTTGACCGCTCAACCGTTCTACACAATCGACCAAACATCCTTCGCCGACAGACGCTAGATTTCCGCAGTTTTAGAGGTTTAGGTGTTGGTCTTTATTTTGCTTTGTTATTTTAGTTTGTTTTGTTTTGATTGCTCAGGGGACGTTAGGCCTCCTGAAGTACGTTGTTCAATCTTTTTAGTGTTTATTGTTCTCACTAGAATTTATTTTTTTAAGCCTATTATAGGGGGGGGGGGAATGAGTTCAAGAAGCTTGGTGTAGTTGCGTGCTAGTGTCCCCCTCAAGGCGATCCCCTTGCGCTAGTATCGTTGTTCAATGTTTATGCAACTTTCAATTCAATAAAATCTGCATTCCGAATCGTGTGTTCAATTTATGCTTTCGTGTTGCACCTTGCTACTGTTGTTGCTGTTGTTGCTACTGATATTGCTATTTCTGTTGGCGCGCTGCATTAGTGCCGAGCGGGAGTTCGAGTCTGTGTTGCGATTGGCGGAAGTAGTCGGCGGACTGCTAGCCACACGGTGCCCCTTTCTGCACATTGCGGAAGGCGCCTCGTGAACCAGGGAAAGGGTTTCAAGGGAAGGGAAAGGGTTGCGGCTGCGACGACAGGAGGTTAGCTTTCTCTTTTCTTTAATAATATATATTACATATTATTATTATTATTATATATTTATATATAAAATAATATTTTATTCTTAATAAATCAATCAAATCCGTATTAAAAACACATATGTACATCAATTCTTTTGAGGTGATAATTTGCTTCATTTAGAAAAGTATAAAGAAGTACTTTAGTATTTCTTTAACAAGGAAATAAGTTACTCATTATGAATATCATATGGGGTGGTATGCATTTTTTTTCATAAAAGAATTATAATTAAATTAAAAAAATGAAAATAACATGTTAAGATGTTCAAATAAATTGTGAAACTTTTTACCTGTTTCAATTGAACTTATAAATCCTTAATACCTTATTTTTTTATTTTTATAAACCATTTTTTAGAAAACTTGTCGAACATTTTACAAAACTAATAAACTTACCCAAACAACCTCTGAATCAGTTCAATTTCACAATTTATATTTGAGCAAATTAGGTAGAGTAGTTGCAATATGATCTACCATTAGGTCACGGAAGGTTCGGGCTTACTGAACCCGGTTCGTCAAAGAATCTCGAATCACGCCAACCACAACATCCTCGTCTCCGGTTCGTCAGATCGCCTCACACGACTTACCATCGACGATAGTAGTTGGGACACTTGGTGCTCCACTTATCGAGAAATGAGCGGTCTTCAATTCCCCACGTGTCGCCTCTAGGGAAATATCATACCCTGCTGCTGCATCCTCGCCCTTTATCTGCCACTGTCTGCCCCAATCTTCCCGGAGCTCCGCCCAATCCCCTCTCAGCCGCCGCACGCACGCACACCTGAGAAGAAGTAAATATAAAGAAAAGTTCAAATCCATCAATAGAAGTCTTTCTGCCAAACACCCGTCACCTATTTTCTTCACACAAGGAACCCGTAAAATCTTTTGACCCACTGTTGGGGAAGAAGAAGAGAAGAGGAATTTTTCAGTCCAGATTTATGCTGTAACAGTTGACTGATAGGCCACCACAGTTCTTTCTGTTCCCCAGAAAAAAAGGGTCTTTATTTGATAAGAATAGTTTTTTCTTGGCAACTGTACCGCCAAAGGAGCAAGAAAGCTCAGAGCTGTCTGCCAACTTCTGTTGTGAGGAGTCAAGAAGCGAAGATGGCGGAGTCGGACAACGATTCAGGGGGGCATAGCAACAGTAACGCGAGCAGCAGAGAGCAGGACAGGTTTTTACCAATTGCTAACGTAAGCAGAATCATGAAGAAAGCTCTTCCTGCAAACGCCAAGATCTCCAAGGACGCGAAGGAAACAGTGCAAGAATGTGTTTCAGAGTTCATCAGTTTTGTCACCGGTGAAGCCTCTGATAAATGTCAGAGGGAGAAGAGGAAGACTATTAATGGAGATGATTTGCTTTGGGCCATGACAACGCTTGGGTTTGAAGAGTATGTGGAGCCCTTGAAAGTTTACTTAGCGAAGTACAGAGAGATGGAGGGGGAGAAGACTGCTGTCGGGGTAGCTAAAGAGGGGGGTGGGAGCAGTGGTGGCTCTGCTGTGACTTCTGGCGGTGGTTTTAATGGTGGTCCGGTAGTGGGTGGAGGAATTTATGGGGGTCCTGTGATGGGCTATCATCATGGAGGACAGATGTATAGCGCTGGTGGTGGTTCTGGGGGATTTCAGCATATTGGCGGTGTGGGGGTTGGTGGTGCTGTGGGCAAAGGGAGTCTGGGCAATGCAGGCAGCTCTGGCAGCTATGGCGGAGGTGGTGGTGGTAGTGGTGGTGGAGCATCCACTGGGAGGCCAAGGTAGGTGGTTGTTGGTGCTTAACTTTGCAAGTGAAGTTACTAATCATTGTCTGATAGATACACTACGATCAATCTTGAGTGGAAGATTGTTTAAGGACTTTTTTCCTCCATCATTTCCATGTTTTGTTTATTTGGAGTAGCTCAACTGATCCCTTGTTACCGATATTCTCTCTTTAGATGGTGGGGTTTCAATCATCAATTCATGGTTACAGTGATAGAAATGATGTAAACTTATAACAATGTGATGAAACAAATTCGTACTTGGCTAAGTTTATTGTATTTCTTTGTAATGCATGCAACCTATTTAACCTGTCAATTCCTGTTGAGAACAAATTCAGGTTGTTGAGATCTTAATGTTGGAAAGGTTGCAACAAGCATTTCTAGTTAATTAGCTCTGTAATTTGTCTTGACTGTGATATTGTGATGGTTTCTCTGACTTGCTCTTATTTGCTCAAACTTCTTTGTTCTTGCATTTGGGATCGTCTTGTCAAGTGTCCATACCCTCTGCTTGGCTGGTCACTGAAATGATTACAAGACATTGCATTATGAATGAAGCTTCAAGCTTCTGTACTTCAAAGAACACCGACGGTTCTTTGCTGCCTGGGGTTCCTCTATTAAATTCCAGATATGTTCTATATAGTTTGACTGATAGATAAGTAAATAGAGAATGCCAGAATACTTTGTGCCAGCTTCCTCAAACACTAAGGTTGATGTACTCATTGGCATCTTCCTGTAGCTTTCTCAGTTAACTGATGATAATCTACTGTTTCATATGTAACCCTTCATATTTAGTACATTTTGATGGATAGTAAACCTGGACAATTGCTTTCATATCAAACACATTTTGAAGGATTAATACTCGGGTGAGTTAGTGTGTCTGGTTTCTTATTCGGTTGGTATTATAGCTCTTGTTTCCACTCTTTCTTAGTGCTACATCCACGTTTTTGAGAAATGATTGGAAATGGTGAACCATTACCTGGACATGTCTGAAAATATACATACTTGAACGGGCCTTCATTCAAAATTGACTGCATGGTTCAACTGCACATTATTTGAGCTAACTTCCACTCATTGATTCTCCTCTACACATTAGCTCTTTCTGCTGAATACTAGAGTAGAAGATGTTCAATATTATAATTGACTGCATTACCAGCATACATTTATCTTACATTCTGGATCAACTACATTATATACGGTTACATGTAGACATTGGTTCTTGATCCGTCTTATCAAGGTTGATTGACTCTATCGACAAGTACGTATTTGCTTTATTCCCCGTGTCTCAGTTTACATTCTTATATCATGCAACTACGTTTCTGTCGCTGCTTTATCGATGAATAGTGGAAGTTGCTATTTCTGCCGTTTCTTGTTTATGTTTACACATTAGATGTCCTGATTTGGAGGAGGACAATTATCGCAGCAGAAGCCTTCTTCTAATTGCAAGATCATAAAGCTCTTAGGCAACTATAGTGTAGTCTTTGCTTGGGGCATGAGCCTATGAGGGTATGCGTATCAGTATTACTAAGCTGTCCAGAAAATGAGGTATTTCATCACTTAAAACATGCAATTTGTTTAGAGCAAGTTTAATGGGGTGTTTTGTTTCATCATATAAGTTCATAAATTTCCTTTCAGTTTATGTTCTTTCTTGTTATGGTGATTTTTGAACTTTTTTTTCATCCTCTTTATTCATATATATATATGTGTATGTATATATATATACGTTCATAAATTTCCTAGTTTTTTTGGATTACCACTTAAATTGTTGGGCAAATATATAATGCAGTATATAATTATCCAAAAAAAAAAAAAAAGAAAAAAAGATGTATTGTAATTATTATGAAATAATATAACATGATAGCAATATAAGAAGTAGAATTGAAAACATTTCGAGAATATTTTATTTCATTTCTCCTTATATTAATATAGAAGAAAGTGGTCTATTAATAGGGTCTAAAATTAAATCAAAAGTCTCATCTTATTAATGGAGGAAGAAGAATCATATCAAATATATAATCCTCATTATAAGGGGAGATGGATATCAAAAGGTTTGTAATCTACGCTATAAAAAAAGGCGAGATTTGGGGCGGTCTTTAAAATATATTTTTTTTGTCTTTGGAATGATTTTCAGGATATTGGATTTATTTGGAGTGGATTTTGAAACAGTTCGAAATTCGTCCTTACAGACAGCGTCGTAAAAAAATTTAGGGACGGTTAAGACAAAATCTTTCATATTTGGGACCGTAACTATAGCTCTCATTGAAAATTAGGAAAATAATGAAGGATCACGTGGTAAGGCATGAGAATGTGCATGTGAAAGTGGTAAACCAAAAAACGCATAATAATTAAAATTAAAGCATAAAATAACGAATCCAAAGTGTGTACCCTTAGAGTTCCCGGGCGTTTGATGTATAGAGAAACAAAATAAACATACATGGGGCTGAGGCAAATAGGCAAAAACCGAAATAACGAGCAAGTAGAAGTACGATATCTTTGTTTTCTATAGTTCAGTTGAAAGATTGCTCACTTGAGGCTCCAATGCAAGAAACCTTTAATTTGTCCACATTACATTGAAAGCGGGGTCTCAATGCTCTCTTTTCTAAAAGAGAACAAGAGAAAAAAATTGCTCCAAAAGTAAGAGTGGGGGCAGCCGAGTGAGAGGGTAGGAAGGAGAGAATTTTGTTTTTGTGATATAGATTTGCTCCAGTTCACTATTCTTCTGATTTCGAATGCTAACCGGTGGGCTTTCAAAGGTATGGGCGATCACGATGGCTTGGTCCAGCTTCCTTGAATCTTTAGATCAATCATATGCCCTCCTCAACCTTTTCTATGACCTGGTCCTCTTTATCTTATAGTGCTCTTTTATATCATGTTTGGTATTTATCTTTTGCAGCAGTATTATTCATATTGAATTATAAATTGGTATTCAATACATTATTTATAATCAAGAATTTTAATTGATACCATATAAATTACATGTGTTCTCATGCATGACATATAATTGTGATATTATGGGTAAATTATATTTTTGGTCCCATAAATGGATTTGTTTCTAATGTTAGTCCCACACTCAGGCCAATTCGCACATTTAGTCCCATATGTAGATTTTGTTTTCAATTTCAGGACCAAAGGGGGGATTTCGTTAAATACTTAACGCCAGTCTCAATTTTTCAACGGAATCCCCCCTTTGGTCCTGAAATTGAAAAAAAATCCACATATGGGACTAAATGTACGAATTGACCTGAGTGTGGGACTAAAATTGAAAATAGATCTACTTATGGGACAAAATATATAATTTACCCTGATATTATTGTCACAAAATATTTTGTAACTTGTTTGGATATTTAAGGATTATCACTTAATGTGTTTAAGTGTTGTTATGAACTTTTTGTATATTTATATAAACGTTACATATCATTACATCCAATTATTATCTAATTAGGTATTTATTTATATAAAAACTATATAATTAAAGTAAATCAGTTAATTATATTTGTTAATAGACTAAACTACTATCATGCTCAAATTAGAATAATTATGTGATTTTTCCACACTAAAAAGGATTAGATATATATGGTTGAATTGATGGGGAAGTCTCATGGATTTTCAATATAACCTTCACTATATTCTTGATTTAGTATTAGTTGTAATTGGAGCTGCTGGAATATCCTATTAAATGATATTAAAATATTTATTTTAATTAATAGTGCTAATGTGTATTTGAAACTTACATCTGCTTCTTAAATTAAATTTAATTGGAGGGTTATATTATTTGGTTCATGTTGATATAAAATTGATGAATTATTATTATTAAATTGCTAAATATAGATTTTGAAAGTATCAAAGTAGCAAGAGTTACTACACCTAAATTTGGATTTTGAGTACTGGAAAAATAATATAAATTTTAATTTGTGGTATAAGGTGAAATATGGGGGGTTCAAATCATAGCCAATGGCAATAATTTTGAATATAATCGAGGAAAAGTGGTATAGCTCTTTTTAGTAAGTGGTATAACTCTTTTTAGTGGACCTAGTAAAATGCGGGGGTGGGGGGGGGGGTCTTAATCATGAATTTTTAAAATAATTATTTTGAAATGTGAATGTGCAAGAGTTACTAATGAAATAAAGAGATGGGTATATTGCTTTGATTAAAATTTAATTGAGAAATTATTTTCTCTGAAATATAAATGCAGGGAGAGTATGCAATAAAAATATCAAGAATAAAGACCTGACAATTATTATTTTATGAAATTTTCTTTTGATGTGCATATCATACTTATGATATTATGAAGTGAATGAGATTAAAAAAAATGATTTAAAATAATAAAAAAAAGAGGCATGTGACGTCGGGGAACTAGTGTAGAGGCTAGATCCTTAATCGTCGAGGGGATGTGCTAGGCCTGTAAGGGAGTCACCTCCGGGAGTAACCCAACCTTTGTGATTGGAGACCCCATAAAGAAGGTTCAATGGGTAGAAACAAACCGCACTGCATGACTTATCTGTAGCATATTACTTTGAAGAGAGAGTATTAAATTGAAAATAATACATTGACCTCTTTCTCATCCCTAAGGTGAAGTGCTATAAAATATGATGTTATGCTGGGTTTAAACCTTAATGAGATCAAAAGCGGGGTTTCCGCGAGGTATGGGTCACACATATCTTTGGAGGACTCACCTATGTGAAAGTTGCCACGGGCTATGGCTATGGGTTTGGGGTAACACTAGAGACCTCACAAGGATTAGGATTAGAGGCATAATTCAAGGCCAAGTCTATCATTGCTCCTTCAAATGAATATTTCTAACACTAAGTGTATGTTCAAGCCCGAAAGGCACATGTACCGATTGTACGGTATAAGTTGCCACCTATTTCATTTCATATTTTAATTTAAAAAATTTTAAACCTTGTGGGGATTGTTGAAAATAAGTTTTAAAATTTTTTTATTTTACATTATTTTCAATATTTTTAATTATTTCATGACCTCATTTTATTGCTAGTTTATTATAGTATTCATTATATGACCGTTGGATTTTTAATATTCATTTTATGACCCACTTATTGTCATTTATGATTTGCTTTAATTATATTTATTTTCAATTTATAATATGATTTAATAGGGTCATTATTCCATAGAACCATCATATCTTTTCATTTGTATAAGAGGTCATTTGAGGTGATTTGCAAGGAAGAAGTATGAGAAACATTTTATACTCCCACAAGCATCTTAGTGTTTTGGCAACGTGACTGTTGATTAATTCCTAGTCTCCTCATGGTCGTCACATGGGATGAAGCACTGCTAAGAGTTAATGGGATTTTATCTTGGAGTGGTGGTCAGCCATTATTAAAACTTACGCGTAGGGAGCAATCATGACTTTAGGTCAGCGACAAGTGTCGCGGCTCTCCATAGGTGTAGCTTCTCTAATTTCAAGGTTTATTCTATCACTTTTAATATGTTGTGATAATATATTCTATCGGTGTTTTACATTTGAGATTATTAATAGAATATAATATAGATACAAATCAGACAATATTCACAACAAAAACAACCGAATAAACTGATCGCCATTGCATTTTGCATGCTATCGTAGTAAGTCCCGGTTTGACAGCCTTAACACAGACCACTCTACACATTCTATAGGTGTACTTGCATCAATGCTTGTGCCATGTGCTCATAGTTTAAAGTTGCGGTATTTGCTATAATATCGACAGGTATTACTTCACATCGATTGCGATATATCGGGGTATTATCGGACGATACAAAGTAAATATATTATACAATATTTATAAAATTATAAAACCAATTAAGCATCACAAATTACTATATAATATTACAAATAAAAAGTTTTATAATATCAAATATTGATAAATTAATTATAGAAATGCTTAAGACAACATGCATAGTCAAAAGAAAGTAGATCGCCGATCTTATTCAAGATGATCGCCATCATCATCATCAACATTCCTCCTATAGCATTTTTTAATTTCAATAAAATTAATTTTGATTTAATGAATAATTCGATATATTTAATAAAATATATTGAATATATATATAAGAAATGTTTAAATAAGATAATGGTGAAGAAGAGACAAAAAAAACAATCTTGAGCCACTATGTCAGTATAATTTTTGACAAGAGTTTACACCATAGGCTGAAGAAGTGACAATTTCTCACTTATTTGTTCTCTTCTCTTAAATTTCTTGATCAAACTTTGAACCCATAAAACTTCATCTTTCTCACTTTTTCTTAAGCTTGATCCCTTTTCAACAATGGAGATTACAATAAAAGGAGAAAAATAAGATATTGATGGAATTACGGCGTCATTATATCCCTCCATAATATCCAAAAGCAATCATCTTATCTCCTCTTTTTCACTTTAACAGCCACGTGTTAGGCATATGGGTTTACACCGTTAATTTATAGACGAAAAAAATAGATGAGGATTAAAAGTGTTATTTTTTTATAAGTTAAGGGACTAAATGTACTAATCCCGTAACGAATGAGACCAAAAGTATTATATTTTTATTACTTATAGGACTAAACGTACTAATCCCACCGATCGGACAACTTTTAGACAAAAATCTTGTCATTATTAAAACTATGAAAATTATTATAGTGATAGTATAAAAGTTTCTTCACTTATTACATATGACAATTCTAATACGGTCATTAGATTTTGTGTTACTAATAATACTCTCTCATTTCTTAAGTGAATATGCTCTGTTATTAATTAGCTTGTTCACTTGCATAGCCATTTCCCAAGCTCAAGAATTCTCTCCCTAAGAAACTGCTGGTTAGCTCTCAAACTTGAACACTGACAGTATTATCTTTACCTTCAAATTCAAGAAAAGGTGATTTTTCCTAGGTTCTTTTCCCCTGGGGCCAAGGCTGTCTTCTCAATTCCCACTTGAAACTGCCGAGAAAACTACATGAAAGGGAGATAAGTCATTTTCTGGCAAGTTATCTGCCATTTCCCCATTGAAATCCACAGGATACTCATGCACACCGTTAATATTCAGCAGGAGTCGGTACTTATCCCAAGGCCAAGCTGCAATGCTGGTCAATTTTGTCCACTGCAACCATTGAAATTTGAGACTAACCAACAGAAAGCAGGAAAATGGTAAAAACATAATCATATTGGCTGCCATTAGTGATGGTAAAAGGTCGCTGTAATTGGTAGTTGTAACAAGTACTGCTCAGCCTTTAACTACTCAGAATGCTTATAATATCAAAAAGCAGATAGTAAAACTGAAATAAATTCCGAGCGAGGATCAGATTCTTGCCATTCCGGTGCAATGATAATTTCATACCCTTCGTCCCTCCTACCAGCCCGCATTTTAGTCGTCTTGCTACTCGTTGGCTATGCAACGAGCGCACACCACCACCACAACAACCATGTGAGCAAGAATGCTACAAACCAAATCCTCCAACAAGCCTACGTTGCTCTCCAGGCTTGGAAACGTGTCATCTACTCTGATCCAATGAACTTCACTTCTAACTGGGACGGCCCTAACGTATGCAATTACACTGGAGTCTATTGTGCGCCACATCTCAATGACACGAACGTTCTTGTGGTTGCGGGCATTGACCTCAACCATGCTGACATAGCCGGCTTTCTGCCTGATGAGTTAGGCCTCCTCTCTGAACTTGCTTTGCTTCATTTGAACAGCAACCGTTTCTGTGGAATCCTCCCCCCAACTCTATCAAACCTTTCTTTGCTCTTTGAGCTTGATATCAGCAATAATAGATTTGTAGGGCCTTTCCCATCTGTAGTGCTCTCTCTGCCTTCACTATATTACCTAGACATTCGTTTCAACGAGTTTGAAGGGCAGTTGCCACCTCAACTTTTCAACAAAAAACTCGACGCTATATTCCTCAATAACAATCGCTTCACCTCTATAATACCGCCAAATTTAGGCCCAAGCACTGCTTCTGTTGTGGTTTTCGCCAACAACGGTTTTGGAGGATGCCTCCCTCCAAGCATAGCCAAATTTGCAAACACTTTAGAAGAATTGCTGCTGATAAACACGAGTATATCGGGCTGTTTACCAACTGAGGTAGGATTTCTTTACAAACTAAGAGTACTCGACGTGAGCTTCAACCAAATAGTCGGTCCAATACCGTATAGCCTTGCAGGTTTAGCTCACCTGGAGCTACTAAACTTAGCCCATAACAAGTTGAGTGGAATAGTGCCGGACGGAGTATGTGTTTTGCCTAACTTGGCAAATTTCACCTTCTCTTACAACTTCTTCTGTGAGGAGGAGGGCATCTGTAGCAATTTAACTTCAAAAGGGATTGTCTTCGATGATCGTAGAAACTGTCTGCCAGAAAAGCCACTCCAAAGGAGTAAGAAGGAATGTGAGGCTGAGAGGCCTGTTGATTGCTTTGATCATGTTTGCGGCAAGTCTACCAGTAGTTCTGCTGCTTCTTACCACATCCCTTTGTCCTCAACTCCTCCTCCTTAATATCTACTTGTTTAAATTATGTTATAACCATCTGAACTAGTTAGCAGATGGAAGAATAATTAATGATTGTAATACGACTTGTATAGGTTTTACACATGTAAACAAATTGGCGTGTACATTCACTTGTATACCATGTATAATTATACTTAATATTTGTGAAGCTTCGCATTACAGATCGGTCAATTCTTCGTTGATGTGACACTTGTCAGGGGGTCGTTTGATTTTTTTTTTTTCAGTTTAGTATAATTTATGCCCTATAATATTGTAAATGAGCAAATTACTCCTTATAAAAAAAAAAAAAGAATTTACCTCCTTGTGTTAATTAAAATGAAGCAATTTACCCCTGTCTAGTAAGAGTAAATTCTTTTGTTTTTAAAAAAAAACATAGGGAGATAAATTGTTGCATTTTAAAAAATATAAAAAAATAAATTATTAATTTATTTTTCATAAAAAAATAATTTACTGATTTATAATCTTACAGGGGTTGCTTGCAGTTTTTTCTAATTTTCTATAATATATAAGTGATAGTTTGAGCCCGAATAAGTCATTTGAGGAATATCAAATTATGTAATAAATGTACGGAAAATCATTTTTGCCATGTGTACAACCAATTTAATTAAACACACCTCATTTATCAAAAGGGAAAAATCCAACTTATTCTATGTGATATGAAAAATATTAAAAAAAATCCGGTGAAAAAATGTCAATTTACCTCCTCGTACTCTCAATAATGATTTAAAATTGCCCCTCCACGTTAAAGGTGTGTTACACGCTCCTTCATTTTCTTTTTTTACATTTTTAATTATAAAATAATTTATACCCCTATTTAATAATCGCTAAATCTTGATCAATATAAATTGATGGTTTAGATTTCATGAATAAATCCACGGTCCAAATTTATTTAATTAAATTTATGGCCCAAATTTCATCAACTCAATCGAAGGCACAAAATTTATCTCATATATATATATAGATATATAATAAAATAATATAAATTAAAATATATAAAAAATTAAAGGATTAACCTCCTTCATCCCACCCACCACCCCTAGATCCTTCTCTGTCAGCCCCTTCCCTTCCCGTCGACAGCACTCGCCTCCCCCTATTCCCTCCCATTATTTCTATAAAAGCCCATTACTCTCGAATAGGTTTTCAAAAAAATTCATTTTTTAGTAGGCTTGTGATACACGAGCGCAATTTTCTATACCCCGCTTTTACTATTCATATGGAAAAAGGCTTTGTAGGAGGTATCTGTACTATTCCCATTGCATGATATCCCCAAGTTTTGTTGTCTTCCCTCTTCACATAATCCGAGGACTCCAGGCAAAGTACGTCACTTGGCATTAGGCTTGATCCATCAACTAAATCATACCTGAACTGTCGCCCCACGTGAGATAGGGAAACAACAACATATTCGTTTGTTCACAACAATAGAGCCAATTTTTCCATTCCAAAATGCCACGACTGGGTGGAAGTAGTTTTCTCACTACATTGCTATGGATGAAAAGCTTGGACTAATCATTAGATTAAAATTTATTATAGGCCTAATATTGACTTGATAAACCAAGTGAAAGTTTGTTTTAGGTCTGCGATCGAGACCTGATCACATTACATATTTTGCATGTGATTAAACTTCAAGCATTTAATAAAGCATCATAATTAAATAAATGCATCACATACAAAATAAGAAAGCTTAGCATGCCCCTGTTCGATGATCACAAGTCCAATCTTATGCGACCTATTGAGCTTGTAGTGGATCTATGGTTAATTTAGGGTAGGCCTACGCTATTACAAGAATTTAATACAGTATCAATCTAATGGGTCTTGTATCTCCTCTTTATTCTCATTGGTCCTCCTTGAGCTCCACCGAGCCTCTTCATCATGGGTCCTCCGAGGATCATCCAATAGCCTCTTCTATGGGCATCCATTGCCTTGAGTTTGCCTTCTTTATAATTTATTTACCAAAAATTAAAAAGCCTCACCACCTATCTACTCTCATTCAATCGTAAAAATCCTAATCAATAGTTGGCGAGAGTATAATGGCTAAAAACGACAGAAATAAAGAAATAAGAGGCACGCAGGCCCCACCTAACATAAATAAAACCGTACACAAGATCAATGGATTGATCATCCCTTGTTAATCCAATTAACAATATACCAAATTTATTTCTAAAACACGTGCACCACATGTAACGCAAACCATGCATTATAAAATTGATATCTAATATCATATGTTAATTAATATAATATGCAGCAAAATACACACTTAATAATTTAATTAAAAAATGCATATGCACCCATACATCCAATATGTTATTATTATTTTTTTGTTTTGGAAACTATTTCTAAAAATAATCCATGGAAATTTAATTTTTGAGAAAATCCAATTAACCAAAATAAAAAATTAGCCATGATCAGGGCTTTTAGAAAATACAAAAATATAGAAAAATCTAATTTTTTCGGGAAAAGATGAACAAAAACAGTTAGCTGGCCGCGAACGGGTTTGAATGGTTTTGTGACATATTTAACTTCTGCACAAATTGAACATTTAAAGCAATCACTTGCATCAAATTTGTTTATACGATTCATATTGTTCATTCTTTTGACTGAAGCATAGGTAACATGCACTAGCCTACCATGCCAAATATTAATAAATTCAATCAAATACGGAGAACTAGAAGTACTTTTATTAGAAATGGTAGGAATGATGTTTAGGACAAAAAATCCATTAGATAAATATCCTTTCCCTACTAAATCAGCATTTTCTGTTTATTATCACCTTATGAGTTTCGAATACTATTTTTAGTCTACTTTTATTAAGAAGACTACCATAAATGAAATTCCTACGAAGGGAGGGAACATGCGACAAATTTTGCAGTTGAAGTTTTGTCAGAAGTAAGTGTTAGGAAGATCTTTTCTTTACTCAAAACTACGGTAGTAGTTGGGTTACCGATGAAGCTTCATTCTCCCTTCGTAGCTTAAAAGGAAGTGATCGGCTCGGGAACACGGTGGAAGCGTGAATAAACAGTAATCAAAATGATAAAGAAAATAAAATCGGATCAAAGGGATGTACCTTTTGAACATTCCCAGGCATTCGGTACAATTAAAACACAAAGAAATATAAAATAAATGTGTTTAACAAGTGGACAAGAAAAAAATAAAGAACAGAAAAATAACCACGGGTTTTACCTCTTTAATTTGTTTTCTGTTTAGCTTTAACTATTGACTCCTCTCCTTTACTGAATCCGTTCACTTAGTGGATTCAACTATACAACCCCTCTAAAGCTAGTCCACACCACATTAGGAAGATAGATCTAACTCTCTTGCTAGAAAAAATTAAATCCGGTGAAAGAAATTAAAATCATTTTGCACTATAAATTAGCATAAATAATTTCGACTTGTTCTTAACTTGGATATACATAAGTAGAACTCAAAACCAAGGAGAAAAGGGGTGGAAATTGTTGGACTATGGCTGCTCCAAGAGAGAGAGTACAAAAGACAAGATAAGAGAGAGTTTTGTGAAATAGTATTTTTGTGTGTTTAAAAGACCTAGTCTATTGAACTTCTATTGCAATAACCCCTACAAAACATGGACTACTTCTGCATAGTTAGCCTATTGGACTAGAGAGCCCAATCAACCACATCTCTTTCCAAAAAGTGTGTCCTAGACTTGGTCTCATCCAAATCGGGCAAAAGTCTAAATACTTGGATCTGGCTTGTTTTAATTTATCCAACAAATTGAATCAAGCCCAATAGTAATTTATCGAGTTTATTATTTAATTTAATTAAATAAAATACCAAATAAAAAATCCATGTGAATATTTAATCAGATGCACGGGGCGAAATATGTTAAATTGATATATCCAATTTATTAATCAAGCTCAAACAATTAATTAATCTAGCTAATTAATTTATTAGCATATACATTAATTAATGAATTCAATCCATTGATTAGACAAGCCATCTACAAATTAATTAGTCCAATCAATTAATTAGCTCGAGTGTTTTTTAAATTAATCCAATTAACTTAAAAGGCTAAATCCAAAATTTAAATAATCCAATCAATAAAATTCTTGGGCTATCCATTCAGTAGATTATCCCAAATAAATGATCCAATTATTTACTTTTTTCCATGTTAATTGTTTCTTCTAAAATTAATTTCATCACTTCCACAATGATTTGTGTGTGACTCTTTAGATTCATCCTTAGCTAGACTTGGGCTTGTTATCGATAAAATTAATTAAATATAATTTAATTAATTATTTTCGGTTATCCCATAACCAGAAATGTTGTTACCATGGGAGAGCCACTAGCAATGGTCCATGGTACTAGAGACTAGGTGAATGTTTAGTGAATATTTAGGATCCAAATTTTGTACGAGTACAATCCTATTGTCAATTGGCTTTCAACCTTAGTCTAGGGCATGGAATTAGACGTCGGTTTCCTTCTTTGATTAGACAATTGTGCTTCATTCTCGAAATATGTGTACTTTATTGATCCGATCGAACAAGACTTATAATGATCATATCTTACGACACGATCACTGGTCGTCCATATTCAAGATACAATCTTCATATGCACGCGACTACCATGATTCATCAAGTTTGAGAACTAATCTCGTACTATTAGGACTGGGAATTCCAATCATATTGTCTGAAAAAACATTTTTTGGAACCGTGTTAGCTAAGGAGTCCTCTGTACAAATTCATGGGGTTCAGATGCTATTCCATTTGGAGAAACTCAAAGACCTCAAAGTTGAGCTTTATAATGACACGTTCAATGACATGATCCTCTACTCACTTCCTCCATCCTACGAGCCATTTATTATTTACTATAGCATGAATGGGTATGAGAAGTCTGTTCATGAGTTAATCAATATGCTGGTCTAATACGAGGCAATGGCCCACAAGTCCGCGATGGGCAGTATTTGAAGGGGGCTTCGACCTCTATGTTAAGTCACAAGAGGGCTAGACGTTGGAAGAGGAAGAAGGGTAAGGGGAAGGTTGTCGCAACCACTGCTAGCGCTCCGAGTGCCTCATTTTTCTATTTGACTCCAAGCTTTGATTCAAATCTCCACTGTGTTTGTCTATGAGAAGATTAAACATAGAATCCCTCCAAATTTAGTCCATGCCACACACATGGAAGCAGATCTAACTCTCTTGTTAGAAAGAATTATTTCGATGAAAGAAAATAAAATAGTTTTGCATTATTAATTAGTATAAATGATTTTCCATCATTTTCTACTTGAATATCCTTCAAGAAGAAAGAATTTTTGTGAGTTTGAGATAGAGGAGAAAGACCGAGAATTGAAGAGGAGAGAGGTATTGTGTCTTCATATTATATATGGTTCAAAAGATCTAGTCACTTCGAACCTCTACATAATTAACACTAGAAAACATGCTCTTCTTGTGCATGATCAGTCAAGTTGGTCTAGTGGAACTCTTCCAAAGAGCCCACTCCGCCACACCTCTTTCCAAAAGAGGAAAAACCCTTGACTAAGCCTCTCCTCAATCGGCTAGGTTGATTATTTGGACCCACCAGCTTAACATGTAAGGAAAATTATTAGGCCCATAAGTATAAAAAAACTATCATCTAGTACAAATTTATATGCTAGTAATCACCCCAATGGTTCGTCATCTCATAATGTAACTAGATTTCGCTCATTGCATGGTGCATGAGGATCATCAAACTCTAGTCGTTTTGCCTTGCCTGGTAATGTCTAATTGTAGTGATTGTCCACAAAATTCATATTGAACAAACCCTACGTAACCTCATGAGGTAGTTTTTAACTTATGTTTCTTGGACTTACTTCATTCTTTTTATTATCCACTTATGCATGTTGTGTTTTAACTCAGTTTATAAAATCATATACACCCCCCTCAAACTCAGATTTAATTCCTATATTCTAATATAGATTTTTTATTAGAATAGGTGACCAACAAATCAATGGGTTGGTTCCTGTCATCTAGAGGGCAGACTTATTCAAATATAGGGTTAATACCATGAACCCAATAAGTTTTATTTGACAAATCTTTGTCGTTCTTACTACCACATACTTGATATGTCACAACAAAGCCCACAGACCAAGTTACAATTAATGAAATTGGGTTCCACATTGGATGACGACCAGGCCATGAAACTAACTTTTAAGGGTCGGGTCTGAAACGGTCCAAATCAAAAACCCCGAGACAGGGTATTGAGGGTTTTATAGAGACTTGAACTAAAGAATTCATCTATTGGATGGGTTTGTCATGTTTCATTGATGGCATATATGGGATGTCTATACTGAAGGAACTCGTGGTATTGCCATGGAACGCGCTAGTGAAAGCAAAAACGGAAACACATACAATAATTCAAAATTAAAGTGTGAAAACAACGAACCAAGGGGTGTATCCTTGGAGTTCCCGGGTGTTCGATGTAGTATGAAAATAAAAACATAAATAAAAATCATACGAGACTTGTTGATATGAAACGAGAAAATAAAAGAATGAAGATGATGCCTTATGTTTTCTTGTTAATTAAGCCAAAATGTTCACTGGAGGTTCCAACGTAGCAACCTTCTAAGTGCGCCCACACCACACTGGAAATAGGAACTCTTGAACTCCTTGCTAGAATAGAACCAAGAGAAAATTCTCAAAGAGAATTGAGAGAGATGGAGGGGGGGGGGAGCGGCCGAGTGGCTTAGGGAAGGAGGGGATTTTTTTATTTTTTTTTGTATTGTGTAATAATGTATAATAACTATTTTTCAAACAATTATACAAGAGATATATATCTTGTATTGATAAATAAGAATGTGTCTAGATAAATGCTTTTTATTTACAAGGTATTTTTCTCTTTATTCCAAATAAAGAGAATCCCAACAATGATTAAAATCGCACTTTCTAAAAATACAATTTGTTAGTCAATTATCCTTCCAATTTTTCAAAGCGCTCAAATAACGGGATTGGCCGAATTTATTGAATAAAATTCAAGACCCAATGATTTTTAATTAAATCCAATTTAAATAAAAATCCATCTAATTGAACCCAACATGCATTTAATCTAATTAAATACATAAGTCCAAATTTGTCTTTATTAATTGACTGCGTCTTCAAGTGCATAGGAGATACCTCCATCATATGCTGATAGGTGACGGATCCTCTTCTTGAGACTCACCGTCCTTGCTACATACTCCAACTGCACTGAACAAGGCTTATAATGATTATGTCTGTGACACAATCACCTCTCGCGCACATCCAAGATACAACCATAATATGCACGTGACTGCAGTGATTCCTCAAGTCCGATGATTACTTCCATACTATCAGAATCGGGGGTCCAAGTCATACCGACCAAGCCCTCAAAGCTTCCATATGATGGCCCCGACGAGTCAGTTCAATCGATCCGACACCTAGTCAATCAACCCACTAAGATTGCATAGACGCACCTCGTCTGTCACCGATGAAATGCGACACTCATCAAATGAATGTGAATCTTAGTGCAAGTCCCCATAGGACACCCAATGCCCAATCTCGAGATCCTCGACTTGAGACGTTTCAAACCCAACTTTGATAGTTGATTCACGACCGCTATCCAATGCGCGGTCCAACTGCATGGTTGTTAAAATTGTCTGTGGGCTTTGTTGTGATGTTTAAGCAGATATAGACATACAGAATGAGCTCAACAAATAAATAAGCCAAATAAGTAAATACTCTTTTTATTCACTAAATAATATTGCATAATACCAAGTATTGTCAGAATAGATTATATTTAGGCCAATCGAATTGGCTTTTGGGTCGTCTATCCTAACATATGCATTCTTAGTAGGTGGTTGACATAGATTGTTAAGCAGCCTAAATTGATTCACGAGGTGTCGTCATATGGAAACCCGTAGGGCTTGGTTGGTATGATTAGTACTTCTTGATTCCCAATGTATATGATTTAGTCCTTAAACTTGAGGATCCACGATAGTCGCATATATATGATGGTTGTATCTAGGGCCTAGCAAAAGATGAAGGTATTTTGACATGGTCATTGCAAATTTTATCAAGTGTAGTCAGAATATATAGTGAGGACGATGAGTTCCAAATAAAATCCATCACCTATACACTCTAAAGTGTGGTTAGACTCCTAAAAGTTCGTGACCATGGTTGACGGATCAAATAGGAAAAAGGTTTCCTAGGTTGATTAATGAAGTAACACAAATAGAGGTTATAAGCAGAGTTTTTTAGTCGAAACATGGGAATCGATGACCAATTCCATACCCTAAACTAAGTCTGGGAGAGAGCACACGGAAAAGTCGTACCCATATGTACTCGGGAGCCTAAATGTTCATGCAACATTCACCTATCCTATAGTGTAATGGACCGTTGCAAGATATCCACCTATGGTAACGACACTTCTACATTAATGGTTAATCAAAGGCGATCAATTAAAATAGTTTTAGTTAATCAATTGTGTTGAACACAAGCACAAATCTTGTTGGGGGTGAACCTAAAGAGCCACATAAATCTCTATAGAAGTGGTGGAATTAATTGTGAAATTAATTTTAGAATAAATAAATTAACTTAAACAGTTTAAATTAATCATGGAGAATAAATTATTAGATCATTTAATGTGAAGTCCATTTAATTGATGATTCAAGATTTAATAATAGGGTCAACTGAATTTGGGTCTACACAATTAAATTGTTTTGAATAATGGGAATAATTAATTGATGGAGTTGGACTTTGTTTATTAATTAGATTAAACAAACCAATGGTCTTCTGTTGAGTCTTAAATTAATAGGATTAATTTAAAAGACCTAATCAACCTTTATTTTGGATTCGGATTAATTTAATAGTTTAATTAAATCAAGCCCCCTCCATTTTAAATTAAGCCCTAGCCACCGTACTTGGAAAAAAAGTCCAAGAAGAATTGGAAACTCCTGCTTTGAGATGCCTTGGCTGAGCAGGAGTCCTGAAAGAGCTCCACCACTCGGCCAAACCACCTACAGCTACACTAGTTGTATTTCATGAAAAAGGTTACACATAGGATACCGAGCATACGGAGCGACCACCGAATATAATAGCCATCATTATTGTGGAAGATATTAGACAGAGGATTATCAGTGTTAATTTATTTCGTTTTGTTAGTTCATTTGCGTTATATAGATTATGGCGTATCCCTTGGCCTGTCGAGGGAGAAACCACCAGTTGATCACTGTTGTACTGTACGATCTTGTTTTATTAATGAAACTTACATTTACCCAAAAAAAAAAAAAAAGAAAAAGGTTACACAGCACACAAGGTTTTTAATTTTAGAAATTACAAAACTCCTTTCCCTTTATTTTCTTAGAGAAAATCGGCCAACCCCCTTTATTTTCTCCTAGGATTCTTGTTGAACTAGGTTCCACTAAGTACTTGAGAATTCGAATCACTAATTAATACTGAGATCTGGATTCATTTCTTCCGACATAAATGTTTCTGTTGTGAGATCTCAGTCCGTCAAGCAGTTACTTCTGCTAAAAATTAATCACTTATTTATTTATGTAGATGTTTGAGTGCTGGAACGCTTGAAAAGATATAAGATATAAAAAGGGATGCATAGTTAATCAATGATGTGACTTTTTGTGCATTTTTCACAAACTTAAAATAGAGTTTGCAAGAAATTTGCAATGCCAGTTTCTTTTATTTTGTAAAGAGCTAACATCATAAAATTAGAGACCCAATAAATTATGAATGAGTTTAAGTTTAGTCACATTAATGAATGCATTAAATTTGTCCATATAAATAGGGTATGTAAAATGTAAACCAACTAAGGCTAAATTTGGCATTTAGTTACACATAATACAAACAAAATTACTTTCAGTTTACTCCTTACAAATTTCAATTCATTACAAAAACAAAAAAAAAAAAGATGATTTTAATTTTTACAAGTTATGCTAAGGGTAAACTTGAAAAATCATTACATTGTTTAATGTTGTCACTTCCATTCAAAATTCTAAATAAAAAAGGTAGGAAATAACAATATAAACTTGAAAGGGAGGTTTATTATAAATTTAAAATAAAAATGTAGAATATATATAGGAGAAAATATAATTTTAGTTCTGTAACTCATGAGGGATGTCATTTAGTCCTACATGAATTGATTCTTACACTTTAGTTCTGTAACTTAAAAAAAATTAGCAATTCTCATCCTTTCTCGGCCAATTGCATGTGACATGCACATGACTCTAAATTGCAAGTAAAATGTATTTATAATTCTCCTGCATGAATTTATTTATAAGACTAAAATTGCAAGTAAAATGCATTTTTCCTTCCAAAAGGACTAAACAATTGAAAAAATTATACGTTACAGGACTAAATTGCGAAAATCAATTAGTGTAGGGCTACAAACGACAGTACTAAAATTGCAATGTTCCCAATATATATACAATTACATTAACTTTTAATAAAAGTTACTGTAACTCAAGATCCCTAATCGGTAATGTCCTCATCTAGGAAATCAATTTTGAATTCCACTATTTACAAGGAAGATGCTAAGAGACTGGCTGAAAATGAGGAACATTTGGTGAGTAATTCATATGCTTTTGTCAGAAACAAAAATTCCTCCACGTACCTACTTCTTCTCCAACAAACACTAGTAAAGTAAGGAGCAAGACGCGGGCTCAAATTACATCTCTTCCCTAATATTTTTTTTTCATAAACCATTATAATTATCACCACCTCGTACCCTCCAAATCCCTTGTCTTTATCCCATTTTCTACCTCTGATTCTATTACAATGAACTATCGAATCTGTATACTGATATGTCTGACATTATCCATGTTGGTCGAGCCATCACCGTACGTGCAAAACCCTACATACGATCAACATACAAGCTTTTTCTCACCGAAAGCTAATGATGAAGAAATGGCGATGATGGGTTCAGACATAACCAGAAGATTTTTACAACAATCAGCATATATCAGTTATGGTTCACTTCATAGGAATAATGTTCCATGCAATGTAAGAGGGAACTCTTATTATTATTGCCATTCAAATGAGCAGGCTAATCCCTACAGCCGTAGTTGCTCTAGAATCACTTATTGTAAGAGGAATACTCGGTGATACTGTTGTTTTAGTTACTTTTTTGGGTCTTCTTATCCCCTTCCTCAAGTTTATTTAATTTCCCACTTTCTTAATTGTTCTTCTTTTAGACTTATTCAACTCTTCTTGTTTGGAAATGTTCACAGATAAACTTGTGATGACTCAAATATAATTTCTTTCTTTCTCTTTTTTCTGTTATGTGGAAATGAAGAAAGTACGTGATAGTGAAAGTGTGATCATAAATAAGTAATAGGGGGGTAAATTACATTTTTGGTCTCATAAGTGGACTTGTTTTCAGTTTTCGTCCCACACTCAGGTTAATTTGCACATTGAGTCTCATATGTGGTTTTTTTTTTTCAATTTGAGGATCATTGAGGATTTTCTGTCCAATTGATAACGGCAACTGCTCTCTTTGTTAGTCAATACAATCAAAATAATATCGGCATTCATTCGTTTTCACATCACATTTATAAAATGGACTTTATCTATAAATGTCTCCCACTATTTTATCAAAATTCTTTCACACTTTCATGAAAAATCAAGAAATCAAAGTATGCTTGATCCAATAAGATCCACCACAAGCTCAGTTGGCTGAGTAAATGTGAGAAATTTTAGAGGTAGACAAATTTTGTCAATTCCATCATTATCAACCTTCAATAATATTTTGCTTTACCATTCCCATAAACCCTGAATTGGTTGAGTTACCTATTGTAGCAGGACCCATCATTAATTATGAAAATGGTTCAGCTAAGCATTTCCAAGTTGGCACAGTAGACGCAAAGCCTGCGCACCCATGGGCATCATTATGCTCAGTAGTACTCACAGCTTTCCGCCACCCAATGTGCTCCCACGTTGGAACAGTGAACGCATCAAGCAAGGTAGCATAAATGTGGCAAGTCCTTGTGATAAAAACATGGATTTAACAAGTCCAACTTAATATACCCACTTTTTGCTTGAGATAGGAATCACAATATTAATTTTAATTCATAAACTTGAAACTTTTTTAAGTGAGGGTTCCAAAATATTTGGTTAAATATTTATGCAAGGTCTCATCTCATAATGCATTTGCTTTATTATGTCCTAATGACTAGCGCAAGCATTTATAAAAAAGAATAATAAACAAAGCATAAACATATAATTGGATGATCATGGGCCTTTGCAATCTTATGAGATCCACTAAGGCCACTGTTGATCATTTGGTCAGTCTAGTTAGGGTAAACAATTAAAATGAAAATAAATCCTATTTTCTTACATAAATGTATCCCATACATCATGGGCCTTCGTTCCATTGGCAATGGCATTTTCTTTTTGTAATGTCCACCATTTAACTCACAATCCTAAATTCTACTCTTTTTACAAGTGATATCCACATTTTATTTGATCCTTGGTTTGGAACATATAAGGATAAGACCTTGGATGCTTAATTTATGATCACCATCATATGCATGATAACGAGCCTGATCTTCCTCGAATTCAGCAATCTAAAAGAACGACCTACTCATAGAAATCTCCTCCAAGATCAAGTGTTGAGTTCCTGAGAATGAGACAAGAATAGTGAGCTCGTCGGGCACGTCCCCGACAACGACCCTCCGACGCTCAAGTTAGGTAGATCGAAGTAAAAGTATGCGATCAAAGGCGTAGATCGAAAAGGCTTAGTATTAATTACCTCAAAATGTGGTATTTTGGGGTATTTATAGGGCTTAGGTGGATACTGTTGAATGGGCCACGTGGCCTTATCCAGCTAGTTTAGGTCTATGATCGGACGGTGCTTGTTGCCTGGGTCTTCAAGTGGATATTCGGGTCTGGGTCAGGGCCACTCCGACCCATTCAATTGAGAAGACGCGGATCCAAGGGCGAAAGGACTGAAATACCCTTCATTAAGGGTATTAAAGGCATTTCCCACATATTTTTATGTATACCCCATCAGAGCCATAATCATGTATGGTCTAGGAACTTCACTCTATTATGCAGATATATTCATAAGCACAAATATGAGTGAAAGAATGCCATATGATATTAATGTGATACAAAGAAGATTGTTATGCAATAGGGTGTCAAACTGTGCTACCTAGCTAGCATCCGTTAGTCTAGTTGGGACGTCAAGCACTGCCATAACACTATCATCTAGGACGTCCTTGAGTACTTAAGAAGAACTAAGGATGAAGAAAAGGTATATTGATACAGATTTCCAATATGTAATAGGGTATAATTAAATTTTAAATTGGTTATGTAGTTCGGCTAAATCGAGAAGTTGTCAATTAGAAAGGGTTTTAAACGAGATACGATAGTGCCTTCATGATAAAAGTCAAAATTATTGTAGTTTTTGAAGCTGCAAAGAGGTTGTTTGGATGGAGATTACATCCAAAAGGTTAGTTGTGGCACCTAACACTGCCAATCTTGTAGTTATATCTTGATAACAACAGGGGAGGATGAGGAGGCTATTTGTGGAACAGCAAAAACCAAGACATTGTCACAAATTTAAACACATACGTGCGAACAAATCGCATTGCATCAACGCAAAAAACAAAGAAAACTCAGTGTTAGGTGCTTGACAAAGGGTTGTCAAGCTCACTAAATTGACTTGTAGGAATTGACATATGGAAACCTGTGAGGCATGATTGGTATGATTAGAACTCCTACGCTGCAATTATGCTTTAATTAGTCTTAAAGGTTGAGGAGCCACAATAACCTTGAGTACAGGACGACTATGTCTTGATCTTGGCTGACATGGCTACGTGAATACGTGGTTACAAAATCCCCTCTTTTAGTGCAATCAAAAAATACATGGAGGTTGGAGTGTTCCAGGAAAACATTCATCGTCCATGATGAGACACTGATTAACTCATGTGTTTTCTAGGTTGTGTACCCCACAAAGTCCATGGCCAAAATAGAGGATCAAATACGAATTAGGTTTTTGTTTGTTGATTAAGGAGACACACAAGTAATTACTTAAAATAATTTGATTATTTATTTGAGATTGTTTAGTAGGAAGCCCAAGATACTAATTAATTGAATTAATTAGGTTTGGTTTGGGCTTAATAAATAAGATTAGTTAAGTGGTTAAGTCTAAATATTCATTGGATTAGTATGAGCTTAGAATTAATTTGAGAACAATTAAATACCTACGCCGTATTAATGGATAATTAATTAGTTAGATCAAGCCCAAAACGTTAAGTCTCCTCTATCTTACGGAGGAGGTGTTAGTGCCAAAAAGTCAATTAACTAGTTGTTCTGTAATCTATTGTTAATGATCTTATTCATTGTAACGTTAAATATCATAAATATTGTTAATTTTTGGTCATCTTTGTTGTGATATATTATATTTTATTACTATATTTCACAAATAAGCGCCCACATACTAGTTAAACTAATGAAGTTGGGTTGCGCATTTAATGACGACTATGAATCCAACTTTCAATGGTTGGTCTGAAACATTCCAAGTTGAGAACCGTCAAGAATAGGCATTGATGGGATCAATAGAGACTACACTAAGCGATGTATTCATGATGGCTGTCGCGTTTTATCTAGAATAGACGTGTGACATCTATGCACTTTAGTTGGTGCTTGGAAAGTGGGTTGTCAAATTAGTTGAATTGACTCTCATGAGGTGTCATACAAAATCTTGTATGGCATGATCGGTATAACTAGAACTCCTTAGTTGCAATAATATGAAAATTAGTCCTCCGACCTGAGTAACCACAGTAGCCTTGTGTATTTTGACGACTATATCTTGGTCTTGGGTGATGTAACTACGGTATTATGTAGTTGTCAAATGCCTTGCACTAGTTTAGGCAAACATACATGGAGGTTGGTGTGTTCCAAGAAGGAATCTTTTGAAGTCTGTGGCCACAACTATTGATCAAATAAAAAAGTAGTTGTCTATGTTGATTAATGAGAAACACAATCAAGACTAAGATAAATAGTTATCAAAGTCAAGTATCAGAGACGTTTCAAAGTTCGTACTCAATACTTTGATTGGGAGAGAGCTTGATCAAAGGATTGTATTTGTATGATACACATAGTTTAAGATTCACACTATTTTCACATATTCTCTAGTGCCATGGGTCATTACTAGACGACCACATATAGCAATGGGTCCTCTAAGATTAATGAGCTAATCAAGAGTCATTAATTTGTTAGAATAGATGATGGAAAACCAGTTACATTGACGGTATATTAATCTATTCTGAATGATTTCTTTCCAAATCTAATATTGAATTATGAATATAAATTATATTCTATAGCATTGTTTTATTGTGTTAACTTTTTATGTAATTGTTTTACTGCTTTTGATAACAATAAAACCCACAGATCAAATTAACAATCAACGTAGTCAAGTTGCGCATTAGATGCTAGTTGTCAAACTAATTATTGGAGGTTGGGACTTAAACATTCCAAGTCAAGAATCTCGACGCTATGAATCGCGTATTCTATTAAGACTTGCATTGAGTGTTGCATTCATTAGATGAGTGTCGTGTTTCATCAACGACATATAGCGGACGTCTATGCAAGTTTAGTGGGTGGTTAACATGGGATGTCAAGATAGCTGAACAGCTAGCAAGGAGCTGTAAGATGAAAACTTTTAGGGCTTGGTCGGTATAACTGGTATTCCTAGTATTCAGATTTGAGGAACCACAACTGTATGTGATTATTGTATCTTGATCTTGGGAGATATGACTAATCCTATGATATGTTCAGTATAATCGTTGTACAGTGCAATCGAAGCATGTAATGAGGACGATGGGTTCCTCCTGTACGTCGTCGAACCTTTAAGCTCTCTGAGTCTATGGCTATAAGTTATCGAATAGGAGATGATCTCATGTCAATTGATGGAGTAAACATGTTAAGAGTCCTCGCATGGTTGTCAATTGATGGAGTAAATGTGCTAAGACTCCCAATTTCATGCTCTAAACTTAAATTGGGAGACAACTAATCGAAGGACCATACCTATATAGTACTTGGAAGCCTAAATGTTCGCGCCAACATTCAACTAGTCTCTAGTGCTATGGTTTGTTGCTAGACAGTCCCATGATGACGAGTGTTTTTGGATTAATAGCAGAAGCAATTAATTACATCAGATTTAATTAATTAATTTTGTCAGACATGAGTCCATGTCTAATTGAGGATAAACCTAAAGAGTTACACGCAGATCATGTCGCAAATATTGAAGTTAATTTGGAATCAATTCGAGAAGAAACGGATTAGTTTAAATTGTTTAGATTAATTATAGGAATAAATTATTGGATCATTTAATGGGATAATCCATTTGATGGATGTTCCAATTTTTGATTTATTGAATTAATTAAAATTGAACTTTCTACAATTAAACTAACTTGATTAATTTAATTGGGCTTAGTTCATTAATAAAACTAATTGAATTAATTAATTCATTGATTTTTGCATGAACAAGCAATAAGTGTGGAGCAACGCTTGTATCGGATTAACCAATTGAAAAGAAGGTAAATTCGATTTACGTTTCATTTGCATTGTCGGTTCTTTTGCCTATTGCCACTTTGAATATCATATATTTTTTTGTTCCAGGGCACGTACCTTTCCTTTCATAATTAAATATAATTTAATTAATTTAAAGCAAGAGGCTTACCTAAATTAAATTGTATACATGATACAAACCCCTATTCGGCTGAAAATGGACCTATAAGGGTCACACACAAGACACTAGAAGTATGAAAATTTAATTGGAGAATTAATTATTGAATTAGTTCTAGAAGAGAAATGGTTAATTTGAAAGAGTTTAAACTAATCATTTGAATAATTAGATTGCTCAATTAGAGTCTCATGTGATAGAAAATTAAAAGTGGTTATTAATTGGGTTAATTAAATATTTAAGCTTTGGGATTAATTAATCTTGGGTCCAAAAATTAAATAAGAATTTGATGTGGATTTGAAATTAATTGGTTGAATTAATTAACTGCTAATCCAAACCATGAGAACCTACTATGTATTAAAAACCCTTGATTAGTGGTTTGCAGCCTCATGAATAGGACTTACCTACATTGACTTGAAGCATCATACACCTCTCTATATTTGTGTGGTGTCTCTCTCTCTATATTTGTGTGGTGTCTCTCTCTCTCTATATATGTATATATATATATATATATATATTCTTGGTGTGTGTTTTGTTTTCTTCATCTTATGTGTATATCTCTTGTCTTCCTCAAAGAGTCTATCTCTTTCATTATTTTTCTTAAGAGTTTGAAATTTATCCAAGGCTTTGAGTCAAGAACACTTTCTACTTCATAGAAATATTGTTCTAATCCTACTCTCTTAAGTTTCCAGCAAGGTTCAAAGAGACAAAAGTTCGTATATTCTGTAATCTTGCTAGAGAGAGCTTTGTTTAGCTCTGGTGTCGACAAAGGAGACATTATTGGAGGAGTGTTTTTTAAGCTAAAATACTCCAATAATTTTAAAGAGATATTTATCCCTTAATTTGCATTAACTAGTTGGTGTGCAAATGCATGGATAGCCCGATTAACGTGGGATATGATCCCATTTAATATTTTATTTATTGTTTTTTTTGCTCGTTTAACGTCCTGTGCTTGTACTGATTCCTTCAGCATAGCCCGGTGCTCTTCCCTAGTTATTTATAATTTGCCAGCATCCCATAATACCCACAATGATTTGTCTGCTTGTGTTGTATTTTCCGTATGAAAATAGATAGGTTGTTTATCCATATATAATGAAAAAAAACATTATGTGACAGGTATATCTTATTCTTAGTTGATGAGATAGATATTGACAAAGTTTATTTTATCATCAACTGATAAAAGAAAAAAATATTATTTTAGTTCGCTAAATATACCTAATTTTAATTTTAGTCCGATAACTATATCCATTTTTGTTTAGATCCAGTAACTTCGAAATTGCTTACTTTTAGTCCTCTGACAAATTTTCAGATAATTTTACCCCTATGCAACTTTTGAAATGCAGTTTTTAGTCCATATGTACTCATAGGAGTAAAATTGTCCGAAAATCTGCCAGATGACTAAAAGTAAGCAATTTCATAAGTTATTGGACCTAAATAAAAATGGACATAGTTATCGAACTAAAATTAAAATTAGGCATACTTAGCGGACTAAAATAATACTTTTCCCCTGATAAAATGATAAGTCAAAAGACTTTGAAGTGGATTATAAGTCTCTTTGGCTCCATTATATATAAGTAATGAACCCAAAAAATCAAGTGAAATGTAGTAGTTACATTTTCTCAACAAAACTAAAGAAAAACCAAGAATCTTACACCTCAAAATACAAGAGTATCTAGTGGAGGACCACCAAAGAACTGTACGAAGTTAGATTGCGGACGCTGGACAAAACACTGGTTGTCTTTCCTTGATAGAAAATTATTACACCAAAGAAGAGGTTAGATCCATTTATAGTACAAGACATATAAGGTATACGAAATCCAGGAATTTAGTATTAAACTACCCACGTCAATCTGGTCGATGTGCACATTAAGACATGCAAATTTTCAATATTCTAAGGATGAGATTTATTCAATAGTATTAATTAAATAGAGGAAGTGAGTGACAAATGATAGAATTAAAATGTTTTATTATCAATGATTATTTTTATAAAAAAAAAATATTCCACAAACAATAATAATTCAAACTATAAAATTGTGACTATAATTATTTTTTATAGTTAACAATTACTTATTAAGGATTAAAGGCAATTTTCGTCCCCTAACTTCAGGCCATTCTTGTTTTATTCTCTTAACTTACTAGGGTTTCATTTTGATCCCGTAAAACTGCAAAAATCTCAATTTTGGTACAAATTTGGTCGGAAAGTTGAGCCACTCGCCGGAAAAAGTCACATGCCAGGCATGTGACTTTTTAAATTGGGGTTTGCATTGTGATTGGCCATCCTAAAAGGCTTAAAGGCCATTTTCATCCCCTAACTTCAGGCCATTCTCGTTTTAGTTCCCTAACTTCAGGCCATGTCTTCACCACATCATTTTTTCAGCCAATCACAATACAAGTCCCCGCCGAGTAATTCAACTTTCCGATCAACTTTGTATTAAAATTGAGATTTTTTGAGTTTTACGGAATTAAAATGGAACCCTAGTAACTTAGGGGACTAAAATGAGAATAACCTGAAATTAGGGAACGAAAATTACCTTTAACCCTACTTATTAATTTACCTTCAAATATTCTTGTATACGCACATAGCCAATGCTATTTTCTAGCTAAGTTATCTTATAAATGCAATTGAATTTTTGTTTATAAATCCCATGCAATACGTTCTCTGATGGTGGGTTGTAGGCCAAGAACCAAGAGACCCAAACAAGTATTGGTTTTTATTGTGAACCTCAGAACTCAAAATAAAGTGTAGTGTTACTTGATAGGACCCCAACTTTCTTGTTTGGAGTCAGGTTATCAACTACAAGAGAACAATTGAGAAAAACCTTGAATTGCCTGAGTGGCATGTTTCCAATCACGATTCTTAGGGGTACCTTTACCTTCACAAGCAATGGAATCTTCCCTTCCTTTTGACGTTGTGCAAAATCCTCCTGAACTCCCGATCCAAGCTCACTTTCCCCTACCAAATCAATCATCATTAAAGTCGTGTTTTCGTGGCCCTGATAGAAATATGGGAGTTTTCCGGTGCAAAGATTGGTATCAGAATAGACAACATCAACAGAGCTGTCGTTGCCATATGTAAACCCGATGTGGCTATTTGGGTTGTCAGCTTTGACATTTACCAAAATCTCAGTTTTGAGGATGGAGTCAGGCTGTAGATCAAAGGATTTGACCTGAAGGTCCTCTATATTGTATGAAGGGACTTTTGGCTTGTACATGTTGTACAGAAAGAAAGTAAGGATGGCAAGACTGAAAATGAGTAGCAAGAGGCAGCAACAACAGCAACAAATGCACCTAAAGCAGTTTTTTCCTCCCGACTTCTTTCGGTAATTGGAGCTGTATCCAGGGACATCGTGATGGTAGATAGGAGCCCCGGTGCTGCCTGGATTCCGGCTTCCTGGGAGCATAACGTGTTGGGTTGTAGATGCAGTCATCGAAAAAGGTTTTGGTGGACATCAACCATAACAGATGCACCAGAGAGATGGATATCCACCACACAAAGAGGAGGAATAGAGGAAAGCCTCTGTTACTTTCCTTGCATATCAAGAGGGAGCGAGCCGGCGAGACTGAGAGAGAGGAGACGCAAAGAGAAAGGGAGGAAAAAGAGAGCTCACAATTGTGAGACTGCTCCGTTTATCAAGGACTTTGTTAGATATGTGCGGTATAGATATGCAAGAGGCAATTACCAAAGAAACTTGATACATAATATATTGTACAAAACTGGTCTTGATTATTGCAACATGCATTCAGCAGTTGAACATATAATCTTATAGGTTGTAATATATCAAAGTAGAACTGGTGCTATGCATGATCATATATATTTTCATTTTCAAAATTAAATTTTTTTTTGGTAAAAAAAATTAGATATGGAAAATTTTCAATTGTAATGAATAAAAATTACTACTTTGAATTTTTTAATCTATTTCTATTATTATTTGATAATGATGTTCTTCTACACATACAAAATGTTTCTACGTACCGAATATTTTATTTAATTATGTGAGAATTATTCACAAATTTTATTTCTTGGCCCAAAAGTTGTATCAATTTGTGCTGAAAAAAGGTCATTGGCCCAAAATATAGTCTTGTTCAGCCAATGACCTTTTTCTCACAAGTTGTGCTTTTCGTTTTGTTTCTATTATTGATTGGACTGGTGGAGTCCTAATCCTCTTTTGCAGGTACCTTGCTACTCAATTCATGTGCAAGACCTTGTTCCCAACTTACAATTTATTGGGGTTGAAATCTAGTAAGTATCATTGGAATCATCTGTGGAAATATTGTGCCGAGTGGTAATGACGAATCATAGAAATCGAGAATGTGGCTTACCCCTCGGAGATAATGAAGCACCTACCATAACTATTGTATCCTGGAAACAGGAAGGTATCGGTAGGTGTGCAGAAGGGCTCCAAAGGTCTCGCGGTCAACTATTCGCAAGATGGAGGATTGTCATTGAGAATCTACAAGAGAAACACACGTTAGAGCCAAGTCGGAGGGAATTCTAGCGATGATTCTCTGACAGTCAAGTCAGTAAGGAAACCCAAGAATATGTAGTGAATGTATGAGTTAGATAGGGTGTTCGAACCTGGTTATATAAGTGTGGATTTGTACAATGTGATATGATCTGTTGGATCGTATTTTAATTCGGTGGATAGCCATGGATTGTACCAAGGCAGCTGATAAGGACAGGAGGTGATCCAAGGGACCAACACTGTGCGGGTAGAGTAGTTCAGGCGGCTCTGATACTGCTTTTCTGACACTTTGTCCTTTGTCTTCAGAGGACTTAGGCGACCTTCGGATACTTTCCCATCATAGGTCCTCTAAGGTCCTATTTTCATATTATATATATACCTTCACTAATATTGTTTATCTTGATCTTTGTAGGTCTCTTTTTGAGTGATGAAGGTCTCAATAAAGAATGTAGGAGATAAACCCAAATCAGAAGTTCTCCCACTTACCAAATTTATCTATACTAAGGTCGGGTAAGTAGAATCACGAGACCTTTGAACTTTTTCCTTTTTGCAGTCGTGTCTCTTTGCATAATTCGTCGTCTTGAGTTTTGGTGATGAAATTCAAAAATTTTTGGGCAGCTTCGTCACCGACTGCATACCTGGGTCTACCAACTAGTCATTTATTAATAGGTGCTAAATAGTGACTTTTTTTGCAGGGTCGTGTCCAAAAGGAATCGTTGTGGGTTTTTTGGTTTTTGCACCCTTCCTTTCCTTTATGTGTTGATTCTTCCTTGTTAAGAAACCCTTCCTTTCCAACTCTCTTGCTCATGAGAATTCTAAGGTTTGCAACTCCCTAAGGCCAACACCTTTTTTCCTTTCTTCTCATCAGGATAGTATCCCTTCACCTCTTCTCCCTGAGTTTTTAGATCATCCACTTGCTATGTTGCAGTCTGGTTCTTCAAGTGATACGAAGATCACTAGTGCTCCTATAGGTTTGTTCAGTTTCGATTCGATTACGGATCCAATGTATGAATTTCCTGCCATAAACTATGAAATGGGGACTTGATCCATGATGAATCCAGGGGTTCTGACTATCTTTTTCTCTCCTTATCGTCTTCCTTGAGTGACGCAGACATTGATCTTTTGCGTCCTAAGTTTCATATACATGAGGGTTATGAGATTATTCAACCCATGCCTGGTGACTGCATACATATTCCCACTATCGAGTATAGGATTTTGTTTTTTGCCGATTTTGAGGTTGATCTTCGTCTACCTCTACATCCTTAAATTGAGGGGATTCTTGACCGTTTACATTTGTGTATAACCTAACTTACTCCGAGTTTCTTTTGGAACCATCTCTGCCTTTGTAAATTTGATGGCTTACTTAAGTATTGATCTTTCGGTTGATAATTTTGCGCCCTTCACCAATCGAACCTTAGTATAGGTGAGAAAGGTTTGTTCTATCTAAATAGAAGAAAGGGGCTGAAGTTAGTGAGCAATAACAAGCGATCGTATATAGAAAGGAAACAATTGTTTTTCTATGTTTGCCCTCCTCTTGATAAGCCCTGGGTTAGTCCGAACCTCCTCTTAATACCTTTGGGGCCTATCTCATGGGATGATACCTTCTTGTGGGAAAGGTTTCTTAGATATGAATATGATTATAAGGTTATTATGAACGAGCAAGTTTTTTCTATAGTTAGCCTGTCTCCAGCCTACTTTTGCTTGGATGCGTCATATCTTGGTATACTTCTTCCTCTGTTTTTTCGGTGTTGATTGAGTTTTTTCATTTTGCTTATTGACATTTATTGCGCTTGTCTTCAACGAACATTGTGATGGCTTCGCGTAGTTTTTCGGATGAGTGCTTACCATAGTCTGAAAGCATCTTCTTCTCAGGGATCTATTGTGGCCCCTATCTCGGCCAGGGTACCCTCTCCTTCTAGTGATCTAAGTGATTATGATGATGTTGTTGTTTTGTCTAACTCTTTTACTATGCCCCCAATGTCTTCTACTACTGTCGTGACTCGCATTAAAGTTATTGTTGAAGGTGGGATGGGAAGTTCTCCAACTGTCGGCATCTCTACTAGGCTCAAGATGATGTTGATAGGCGCTGATGACTCTGATGAGGTGGATGACGAAGGCAATGACCTTCCTCTCAGCTCCTTGGCCACACGAGAATCTCAATTTCTGAGCCAAGGACTACTACCCCTGCTAAGAAAGTTAGCAGGGCCTCGAAGGGTAATGTTAGCAAGAAAAAACCAAGATTTCTTCTCATCTGGAGCCCGAAGTAATTGTTGAACTAGAAGAGAGTTTTGTCTAAGTCCCCATGGAGAAGTACACACCTATGAAGAGGCAGCTGAAAATGATGGAAGATTTGCTCAAAGAGATGAGGGAGACCTGGTTGGCTACTAGGGAATCTCCTACGGAGTCTGCAAATCCTACTCCCATACTTCACCCCAACTGGAATGTTCATAAAAATTCTTCTGCCTTGGGCTTTGTTACGGGCAGTGTGACTTGTACCGTAGAATTCTCTTGCCCCTGGACCAGATGAAGCTTTCGTTGAACCCTCTACCTGAGATGGAACCTCATGGGGCCAAATTTCTCATGGGCGTAAAGATTTCTTCTTGCTCATTTACTAGCTCTATGTTATTCTCTTTCTGATACCTTGTAACCTTTAAGTTTGCCAGGCAAGTCAGATTTTACATGGTGTGACTCTCCAAGCTGCTAATTTCTGTGAGCAAGTTTCCAAAGTGGAAGAGAAAGCCAAAGTAGCAAAGGCTCGAGTGAGGGAGTTGAATGACAAAATGAAATGTTGCGTGCTTAGTATCAAAGCTATCGGCAGTTGGTTGCCAAAGATCAAGAGGTGCGTGATCAAGAGAGGAAGATATTTTTTTGAAGTGAAAGACTTGTTGCATAGGAACATGTAGCTCGAGGCTCAACATAAGGAGCTCCTAGCTTCTAGGGAGGCAGATTGCAACTTAAGCTTTCATATGACAACTCCTTGCCAGTCAGTTCAATCGGTTTGATAATTCTTGTCAACCAACCACTAATAGTGTATATACATTACACGTTTGTCGTCAATAAAATATGAAACCATCATATGGATACATTACATAGTGCAAGTCTCTATAAAACTCAAGATGTCTTATCTCGAGGTTCTCGATTTGAAACGTTTTCGACCAACCCCTAAAAGTTGGTTTCATGAGTTCCATCAAATGCACAAGCTAACTTTATTAGTTGTTAATGGTTTGTGGACTTTGTCCATGACGCGCATATATATAAAGCAATAAATGAATACGACAAAAATTGTGCCAAATGAATTTTATTCAATATTACACTCGAAAAAGAATTTGTAAAATAGATTACGGAAGAAGTAATCTAATTAGCTTTTTTGGTCACCTATTCTTAGAACAGCTACATATCAGAGGCTGGTGAAGAGAATGTTAGGCCAATAGGAGAGACACAACATGGAAGCATATGTAGACGATATGTTGCTCAAAAACCGGCGAGCTGAAGATCACATTGCTAACATAGCTGAAATTTTTGGGGTCTTGAGGAAGTTTTGCATGAAGGCCAATCCCTTAAGCACTTTCGGCATCTAAGATGGATGCTTCCTTAGCTCATGGCCACGTAATGAGTTATAAAGGTCAACCTCGACAAGATATGATCTATTCACAAAATGAAACCACCCACCACCATTAACAATTTCCAATAGTTGGCTGGCAGAATAGTTGCCTCCAGTCATTTCATCTCCAAACCCGTAGAGAGAAGTCTACCCTTCTCCAAGGTGTCGAGGAAGGTCCACCAATTCAAGTGGAGAAAAGAACGCCATCACTTTAAAGTTTTGAAAACCTACCTAGCGAGTTACCTTTCCTGCGAATGAAATTGATACTTATATTCTTTATAATTTAAAATATGTTAGTGATGACATATCAAACCTCTATGAAAAGAAAAATATATATTAATAGTTTATAACATTAATTATTTGAAAAAAACTCTATATATGTAATATATAAAAAATAATGATTGAAATGAAAATGAGATAAAAACATTTCAAGTGAGAATACTTGTTAAAGAATATGACTTTTTTTACTGCTTCAGAAATTAAAAATTCAAAATTAAAACCAAAAAGGTATTTAGATTTTTCCCTACTTCAATTTGTAGTGAATCACAAATTAGTTTGAATATGTTTTTATTACTATGAGAATATTTTAAAGTTCAAATAAGTAAATTTGACATACTTTGATAATATAGAAAATCATAACCAAATAATGATGGGATAAATTAGGAAAACTAATACTGTGGCCAAAATAGGCACAAGGTATAATGAAACCCACCCTTGCTATCGAAGTTTGTCCATATTGTTGTTGTACTCCCCCGGATCTTAAGCCTAAACCACCAGCCTCAGATTTTTCATACTTCACCATTATAGCATCTACACAAATCTAATTGTACTACTTAACTTAATAAATATGGTATTAATAATTCAAAACCCACATCTTAAGCAATCTGTACGGTCCTCTCTCTCTCCCCCTCTTTCTCAGCTCACCCAAACTTTACTCTTTTCTTGACCAAAAACTTCAAATGGTACCAGAATTCTGCCTTTTATTTCTAGCTTTGCCGCTTTGGTTGTAGTAAGGAATCTTCATCTCTCTTATTTCTTGTTGCTGTGTAAAAGCTTGTGGGGCTCTGCATGTAGTTCATATTTGAGAGGGGGGAAGGTTTTTGCTTGGTGCAAAATCCCAACTTTTTGAAAAAAGATTGAATCTTGGGAAAACCCATTTGGCGTTTTGTTATATAGTCTTTATCATATTGTTGTTTATGGTGATTGGATCTAAGAGAAGTGGTTGCTGGGAGGTAGGAGGCTTAGGTTTGAGTTGAGTACTTCCTTTAGTATTTACGTTTTCAGCTTATCTGACTGTTGGCATTCTTGTTTGTGTTTGGCTTTCGCCCCTTGATTTATGGTTGTTTAAGAAAAGTTTTTGTCACCCTTTACATCTGGGGATGCCCGAAGAAAGTTGTTTCTTTTGTCGGTGGAGATTCAGGGATCGAGTTGCTGTAGCTCAATTTTGATATCCTGAAAAGCATTTTACATTGGAGAAAACAGCTTTGAGTTTTCACAGGGTAAAGCTCTCTAATTTTTTTTCACCCTCGTTCTCTCTAGTGATTAGGAACAATTGAGAGGCTGGTTCTAAAATTAGGAGAAAGAAATGAGGAAAAATGTTAATTCTCATCCAGGAAGGGTGTTTAGTGACAGAAGATGGAAAATACCGTTCTTTGTGAGTTTGCTTGTGTCAATCACTCTATTTACTGCTACCATATTTGGATTGTACTTGTCACCGTATGGCCGAGATCAGTTGCAATTTGACATTATGTCATTTGCTGATTCTGAGGACTCAGATGGGTATTTCATAGAATCTGATTTAAGGGAGTCGTTTGAATCCACTGAGACCTCGCGGTTGGAGCCACCACGACTTGCTTATCTAATTTCAGGAACAAAAGGGGACAGCCAGAGGATGATGAGGACATTGCAAGCTGTTTATCATCCCAGAAATCAGTACATTCTTCACATGGATCTTGAGGCTCCGCCAAAGGAGAGGTTAAATTTGACAATTTCGGTGAAGAATGACCTGACATTTAATGAGGTGGAGAATGTCCATGTGATGGCTCAATCCAATTTGGTGACGTACAAAGGTCCGACAATGATTGCTTGTACACTCCAAGCTATAGCACTTCTACTGAAAGAGAGCTTGAACTGGGATTGGTTTATTAATCTGAGCGCTTCTGATTATCCTCTTGTGACTCAAGATGGTCAGTTCTCTGCTTCTGAAGTAACTTTCACCCATTATCACATTGTGCTATGGCATTCTTTATGGTCATACCTTTTCGAAGAGTAGTTACGTGCAAGATTTTTAATTTTGTTTACATTGTGACGACACCTTCTCTCCAGATGGTGAAATTATGTGGATGACAAACTATTAGGCATGACCTGTTGCTGAACTAGTTAAGTAGACCAGTATGATTGATATCCTTTATGTGTTTGATAGTGATTGACATTCTTTTATATTCAAAGATGGTATCAGCAAGAATCGGGGCTGAAAATAGGGAAGTGTGATGACAGTATTATAACGACCTTTTGGTCTTAAAATCCTTGTCAAGTTTGGATATTTGGAC
Source organism: Sesamum indicum (assembly GCF_026168435.1). Lineage (NCBI taxonomy): Eukaryota > Viridiplantae > Streptophyta > Magnoliopsida > Lamiales > Pedaliaceae > Sesamum > Sesamum indicum. The sequence goes on from NC_142668.1 coordinate 8,131,404, forward strand.
AAGTATCCTCTTGAACTTTTCACTTACTCCAGCTTCAAAGTCTTTTGAAATGTTATCTCAGTTCAGTCATTGTCTTGCGACAATATTAAAAGATAATAAGGTGATGAATCCAGAAAATTCATTCTGGGAGAATGGTGATGCGGCTAATTTTGGCTTCACGAGTCAGCATGGCAATATTATGGATGTAGTTTGGCTATTCACAGTACCTCTAACAAGAACCAAAAAAGGCTTTCAGGTTCTTATTGATACTCTGCTTCAAGGATGTGGGTAGAAGCTGAAATAACAGCTTGAATTGTGTAAATTCTTGGTTTTTGATTCGTCGGGATAAATGATTAGAGTGAACTGTGTAGTTTATACTTCACTGATACTTTACTTCAATGTTTTTCTAGAGCTCTATCATGTCTTCCTCAGTACTTTTCCTCAAAATAATTTGTATATTACAAGTTAAGTTTGCCAGTAGCTTGAAGCAACGATCTGCTATCATCATGTTCTAAATGACCAAAATCCTGTGAACCTACAATTTTGCTAGAGTTTCAAGTTTCTCAATATTTTGATCTCCTCGTATGTTTGCAGATAGACAAAAATACTACTTTGTAAAATGAGATACAGACTGTGCACGTTACTCGACATAATAGATATTCTCACACATAAGCTTATATTTCCTAGACATATGTTTTTCCCTGAAAATATTGCTTGAAGAACTTTAATTCCTGATGTTCTAGTTATATCTATATTTCTGGAATACTCCATCAGTATCCTACAATATGATGAAAATTTATTATCTTAAACTCCTTAAAGTTACCTTATCATAGAACCCTTTATGTTATCTTTGGTATAGTGCTAGTTCCAATAACTTTTATGATTTGCTACCTTTTGTGCGATGCTTGTTCACAATATATTCTGCTGCCAATGCTTTCTGAGTTCTTGTATTGAAATAAAGCTTCTTAGTTGATAACAAGACAGCAGTATGCTGTAGATGACATTCTGTATGCTTTTTCTTGCAATTATTGTATCGATGAATATGCTAGTTATACAAGAGAGAGGACTATTTCTAATATATTCTCCAAAGGTAGTTTGGTTTTGTGTGGGTTTCCAATAAGTTTTCAGTATATCATCTGAGAGATTGAAACAATGTCTTCTGATTTTGCAGATCTGCTTTATGTTCTATCAAATGTGTCCCGAAATCTGAACTTTATCGAGCATACACAGATATATGGGTGGAAACTGTAAGTACCTAGACATTCATGGAAAGGTGTGGTATGGTTGTTTTGATTCAACTCATGGATTTCATTTTTCCACTTTGGCTATGATCACACTTTTTCAGGAACCAGAGAGCAAAGCCCATCATAATTGATCCGGGTCTCTATTTGTCTAAAAAATCTGATATTGCTTGGACTACTCAACGCCGGTCTCTACCGACATCTTTTAAGTTGTTTACTGGTGAGTCTCTTATACCAATCTGGCGGGGTTGAGTTCTTGCACTAACTATTATTATGAATTTATAAATTCTCTTGCATTCATGAATCTTGGTATCATTTAGATTGCACATTAGATTGACTGGCAAAGATAAGAAACTCATGCGTACATTTAAATCCTTCATTAGAACTGAAAGGTGTTTTTACTGCATTCTGATTAATTTGCAAGTTTGCTAGCTTACCAATTTCTGGAACAACAGTACGAAATGATGCTTTGTGAATAAGGTTTGAGCTGGAATTTTGTTTCTTCGACAGGTTCCGCCTGGGTGATTCTAACCCGCTCATTTGTAGAATATTGCATATGGGGCTGGGATAACCTTCCCCGAACTATCCTCATGTATTACGCAAATTTCATCTCGTCTCCCGAAGGCTATTTCCACACGGTTATTTGCAACACTGAAGAGTTTCAGCACACCGCCATAAGTCATGATCTCCACTACATTGCTTGGGACACTCCACCAAAGCAGCACCCCAGATCATTAACTCTCAAGGACTTCAGCAAAATGATAAACAGCAGCGCCCCATTCGCTAGGAAGTTTCACAAGGATGATCCAGTTTTGGACAAGATCGATAAAGAGTTACTTGGCCGGACGAATCGTTTTGCTCGAGGAGCCTGGTGTATAGGTAGCTCTGACGGTGGTGCCGATCCTTGCTCTGTGCGTGGTGACGATTCGGTGTTTAGGCCTGGACCAGGTGCTGAGAGGTTGCAAGAGCTCATGAAGAAATTGTTATCTGAAGATTCTCGCAGTAAGCAGTGTTCCACGCAGGGATGAGAGATGCGCAGTGCATACAGATGAGAAGCTGTTTGCAATTTTTCCAAGCAAGTAGTGTTCTCTCACAAGGAAAGTTGGATGGTTGAAATGTACATTAATTGTTGATAGAATTTGTGCAATGTAGAATTTTGTTTTCTTTTCCTGAAAAATGGATTTTATTTATTTATTTTTTTTTTCTAGCTAACTATTTCCTTTACTTCTTAATGAAGAATAGATATATATATTGAAAAAACAAAAAAAGAAACATAGGGTTAATTACACGTAAATCTCTTAAAAAATATGAAATTATTCTTTCTCCCAAAAAAAAATTATAAGTTACAAAATCTTCAATTTACAATTTATACTTTTGTCATTAGGATTTTGAATGAATAAAAAACGTTGACGTTAATTAAAATAAGTGAATTTTTTATTTTGTCCCTCATCATCTTAATTCTTATCGAACCAAAATACTCCTAATAATATTTTGAAATTTGTAGAGATGCAATGTCATAATAATTAAAAGAGATAATGTTATAAAATGCTTATTATGAGTGTTTTCTTACCGTCATTTTTTTTAAAAGCTCAAAAATAAAGAAAATGAACCTTCATTGATCCGCCCAATAGGTCTGAACTTGGTGGCACATGAGCAATGTTGGTGATCCCTATATTTATACTAATTTGATAGGGCTCCAAACAAATTCAATACAACAGATCCTAACTCAACAAATAATAAGAATTCCACATTATATACATTTTCAACATCTTGAGATACACTATACAAAAAAATTTCTAAAAAATTCTCCCTAAATCTACAGCGTCTGGCCTGTCAGTAGTAGGTAACAAACTCCCTAAATTTCGAGTTTACTGGACAAGACTCGTTTAAATTTCAAAGTGGAGGTAGGACATCACTTGAAAAGTCCCATCTTTTCATTTGCCTTATTAGACATCTGGGTTTTAGCCCTGCTCAACTAGTTCAAGAAGAGGTGAACAACCAGAATTTACATGTGTTCGTAATATATATATAATTATTTGACCCCTCCAACAATGAAAATTTTACCAAATGTTTTTTACTCCTAAAATAAATAAATTTGGCTTGTGCTTGAAGTTTATACTATTACACTATCAGTATATTCGAACAATATAATTAGGATTTATACAAAAATATTTTTTTTTCTCCATTTTTCAAAAAAAAAAAAAAGAAAGATAATTCATATCATGACATTAATCGTTATAAAAAATTTCAATTGACACCACTACAAGAAATATGGTGAAGTGAAGAACTTGCATAATTCGTCGTTACTACAAGAAGTTTAGTCAAAATATTTTTTTCCTATAGGACTACCGAGCATTTGCTTTAGGTGTAGAATTTCTTCAAGTTCTCGAAGTTCCAAAACTGAGAAAACTTTGAGAAAACTTATCTTCCCCAGTTATCTGTAAGCTATAGGACCCTGAAAGGTCATTTCCAGTTCAGATTTAATTTTTCGACGTGCTTAGAAACCTCTATCTTTTTCAATACGAGATCCTCCACTTAGGTCCAGAAAACTCTCGATAATTCCTCCGCCAAGCTATTTTTGCTGAATTAACTCCGAGAATCCTCATATGAAAGCCATGGAAGCTTGGTCGGTATGATTAACTATTCCGATAATACAGGATTAATTCTCAAACTTGAGGAATCATGATAGTCGTATGCGTATGAAAACTGTATCTTGAATCTTAAAAAGGTTACCTTGTCTTTTGATATGGCCCTTATAAGCATTGTTTAGTGCAGTCGGAGCATGTATTATGGAGGGTAGTTTTCAAAAAATAATTAGTTCATTGTCAGTATATGACAACGATATCTCCTATACGCTTTGAGATTGTTTAGATTTTTTAAGTCTATAGCCGTAGAGATTGTTAAATAGAAAAGAATTTCTTATATTGATCAATCAAGTAAATTCATATCGAGTATGAAGCATAGTTATTGAAATTAATTTATTATTAGGAAATGAGGGCTATAAAACTACAACTTAAACTCCTTTCCTAACTGAAGTTAAATGAACTTAAATGGATAATTAAAATTGTTAAAAAATTTAAAGTTACGTTATACATAACCAACGTAATTCAAAGGATGCAAAAGCGACTTAGCAGAGCGCTTTATAATTTTGTTTTTCAAATTCTAATTTTAAAAAAATAGTTTTAAAATGTTTGGAACGTTAATTTCTACTTTTGAAATGATCAACGTGCTTCCAGCTATTTTTATTTTTTTATAAATAAATTCAACTTTATTTTTTTACTAATTTGCTTTTATCATAATAATCTTAATTCAACTTTATCTTTTTTAAAATTGATATTGGAGTTTATAAATAATTTAATACCAATTAAATTTGCACTTCACATATATAAATATTTAAAATTTTTATCTTTTATTTGCTATATCATTCAATTATATTATTTTGTTTACACATTATTATTTGATTAACTAATAAAATAACTTTTATTTTACAATAACACAAATTTAAATATTGTGTATGAATCAACACTTATATCAGTTAGTGGAAGTATTATTAAATGGAATTAGTATCTTTAAAAAAATAAATGTAAACATATATTAATCAATATAAAATTTATTACATTTTATGGAAGAATATTTTTTATTGACAAATAACAAGTAAAATAATAAATAAAAAATAAATATTTTTTTAATAAATATGAATAAAATAATTTTTAATTAATTAATTTATTTTAAAATATTTTCCGTTCAAACCCTAATCAATTTAATTATTATGTATTTATTATATATACTACCCATTTTTTATTCTGCTCGACTGACGAACCTTTTGTATAAAAATCACTTGTCTTACCAAAGTTTTGGCTTCTGACCCTTTATCTCCTTTCCCTTTATGTTCTTTTTACTTTGTTTCTGGTCTTTCTCGCTTCCTTTTGTTTATCTCGCCGCCATCTCCGCTGCCGTCTCCAGAGCCCCTGAGCAGCAAATACATACACAGCAAAGAACAAGCAAACGCAGCAAAATATCCACCCGAGAAGATCACTCCATCTGATAGAATCGTTCGGTCCAACCCTCAGTTCACGGCCAACCACGTTTCTGTTTGCAAATCCAAAATCGACGCCGACGCAATTCAATCTATGGGCTGCGAATCCCCCTAACCATGACCCTACGGCCTAAACAGCTAATTCGCATGGCCTGGCATAAGCTGCATACAGTATCAAATATATGCAGTGCCTTCCAACACAGGAATATGGCCATCCTCGGGTTTTAGCCCTTTCAAGTTTCAGAAAAATCCATGTTGCTGTGTTGTGTGGGTCGTGCTTTGGAATCTTTACACTTTTTAATGTTTTGCTGATCAAGTCTGACAATTTATGGATGTATTCCTAGTGCAGGGGTTTGTTAAACACAGCCCCATTAGAGTGTCTTGGGTTTGGCCATTCAGTGTACTGAGTAATTCAATTGGCAGTCGGCTTTCCTTATCGACCCAAGTTTTTGTTGAAGAAACCGCTGACGAAGTCTTGAATCAAATCCTTGCTGCTGGGCAGGACCATTCTGTTTCCAGAGAAGAAGTTTGTCTCAGTTATATTCGAAACCTCTGCGCTGCTGGAAATCTTCTAGCTGCTGCTAAGATACCGAAAAATCTACGCGGTAAGCACATCTTCCTAGGCCCTCGTGCATATGATTGCCTTCTGGAAGCTGCAGATAGGAAGAATGATATTGATATCCTCTCTCAAGTTTTCAAGGATCTTCTGGTTTCTTGTGCCTCTGTAAGATTTACTTCGTATCTTATTGTTGCTAGAGCTTTGGGAAAGCGTAATGATCCTGCTATGTTGTTGAATTTTATCAGAGATGTTTGTGAAATGGATTTTCCAAGAATTGATGTAGTTCTGAACAGGGTTATTTTTGCCCTTGCTAAATGTGGACATGTTGACAATGCCTTGTTTGTATTTGATCATATGAAGAGTTTAAAATGTAAACCGGACCTGTTTACCTATAACACTGTTTTGGCGATTTTGGGTCGTCTTGGGCGAGTAGATGACATGTTGCGTGAATTCACTTTTATGAAAACGGTTGATCTTGTTCCGGATATTGTCACTTATAATACGGTGTTAAACAGCTTGAGGAAGATGGGTAGATTAGATTTGTTCATGGTGCATTTCAAGGAGATGAGTGATAGAGGAGTTCAACCTGATGCTTTGACTTTCAAAGCTTTGATTGAGAGCTTAGGCAGATCAGGGAACATAGAAGAAGCCCTGAAAGTTTTTGATGAGATGAAATATAAGCAGATCCGTCCTTCCATTCATATCTATCGTGCACTAATTTTCAGTTTGAAGAGGATGGGAAAGATGGAGTTGGCTTTGAGATTTTCGACAGAGATGAACAAACTCTTTCAAGACTCTGTTCTTCCAAGGGATTTCCAATATGAGAACAGATAATTAGCTATCATAACTAGTGAATTTTCAGTCTTATCATATGGTTATCGAAGAGATAAACCTGCTAGTTCGGCCTGCTACTGGAGGCTGTTGATATAGCATAGCAAGAACTTGAACTCATCACCCCTTCAATAGAAGGGAAAATGGAAAATAAGAAGGAAAAAAGAGCTTGGATGTCTCCGCTCAAATTTCTTAGGTACAGATCATTGTAAAATCATCTTGTCCTCTGCCTCTAGGATTTATTCTGAGTTCAAAGATTCTGCTTCATAGGTCATTAGACACTTGAAACGAAAATGTTAATGTGAATCTATGATAGAAAGTGAAGAGCAGGAGACTTTCATATTATTTTAATTTGCTCTCCCTGCTAGTTTTTTCAGGGAGCTTCTATTACTATTCTTTTCATGTTATCTTAATATCCAACAACGAGACAATCTTGAAGAGCAGAGTACTGTGCTTGTTTGCTGTCAAATACTTTCTATCTTATCTCATCCGACTCTATTGATTATGTGTTTGGCGTGGAGAAACTTTTTTCATCTAAAAATAACATCTCAGACACAATGGTGATTGGGACACAGTGAAGTAGCACCAAGCAGTGTCACAAGGTTAAGCAAATAAGCAGCACCCAGTTGAAGCAGTTGAATCAGATTTAGGCTACTGGGAAATATCATCCATCAGAAAATTTTCTACTAAAACCGCTTGGCTGCATAAAATACAAGAGATATGCAGCCTTTCTAAGTAGTATCTGGCCTGATTCTGTCGCTCAAACAATATTTGTTCAGGCTTAGACTGTTAAACCAGTAGATCCAATTGATGATGTCCTCAAGTGGAAAGGATTCTGCATTGCTTCACGCTGCCAATGTTGTACACAAGAGGAAACAGTAGCTCACCCTTTCATTTCAAGTGAACGAATGTGGATGATTGGTCCTTGTTTGGCATCAAATTCAGAGCTCAAATCCCATAAATGAATTCCATTGTGGCTCTGCACATCAGAACCATAACGCCCATGTTAATCCTGTGGTTCATATGGTGGGCCAGAAAGGCAGCAAAACAGAAGGTGATAAAGTTTCGGTCTAGTGCAATAATTGCTCGGATTATCGGTTATTCATACTTTGTTGCATAAGGCTAAGCTGTTGACATTTCAGCTCTGGAAGAGTGGTCTATCGTCAACAAGTTCACTGATTAACCTAGAGCTGCTGTAAATAGTTTCATGCTTTGTCAGGTGACGTCAATGAAACCACCTCTTGAGTGGATCAAGGTCAGTACTGATGGTGCAGCTGGAGGGAACCGGACATGGCTGGAGCAAACGTAGTGTGGCTTGAGTTGAGACTATGAAGGTAAGGTTTGCTTTGCCTTTAATGAGTATGTGAGAACAAAATATATGTGAGCAGACGACCTGGTAGCAGTATTGAAAGGTATTTTGTGTCATAGTAATAACTTTCACATGTGTGGATTGAATTGGATGCACTCTCAATTATCCAACTTATATCAAAGAGGTGGTAGTATGTGCATTGGGCACTACAGCACAACTTATGAAATTGAGGAGGCTTATGGTGGACATGCAACTGAAAATAACACACATACACTGCGAGGGAGATCAAGTGGCAGATTTCTTCACCAACTGGGCCAGTGACGAGATTCATAGAGATTTTTAACTTTGAAAGATGTTGCAGTAGGACTTATTAGAACCGAAAGAATAGGATTATCTTGTTTCAGTTTCAATAATATAAGGTTTCATTTCGTTGAAATGAGAGGAAAAGGGAAGTAAAAGGGGAGAGGGGGAAAATAATTGTTTTTTTTTTTTTTTTTTTTCTAGTTGTTTGGTATAATTGGAAAGTGAGTAAATTTCATATATTTCCACTTGACTGGTATGAGTAAAAAAATTGAGAAGAAAAAGGCTATTTTTTGTAATTTTATTGAATAACCATTTTCTTTATTTTGTATTAGAAAATAAATAAATTAATATCATATTAAGATAAGTAAATAAAATATTTAAAGACCTTATTAATAAAAAAATATTTATCAGACGAGCACAAGAATAATTTTTATAAAAAAAATTCATTGTTGTCTTCAATATAGTAGCTTTCATCAATTTTGTTATCTTGTTTTTGGCAATTATGTATAGTATTATCATCGGAAGGATAGAAAAAATTGAAAGAAATTATATATGTATATATATATATATATATATATGGCAATAGAGTAGATAAAAATAAGGGTAAATTACAACGACCTCCCCTGAAGTTTTGTATACTAACGAATACCCCCTCGTTTGAAATATTATCAATATTTATATAATTTTAACAGTTGTCTATTAATTAATTCAATCCATTAGGTTTTCATTCATCTTTTGTGGCTAGCTAACTAAAATATCTTTGTGAATTAAAAATTATAATTTTATTTATTGTTTAATTTTTTAATTTTTTTATAGTATAAGTGGGTAGGCTTTTTTTATAATTTTTAAACTTTTTATTGATCCCGTTCAATTTTTTTTATGAGTTTTTAAATTTATAATTCTACAATAACGAGGGAGTATTCGTAATTATGACAAATATCAGAGAAGGTCGTTGTAGTTTACCCTAAAAATAATTATATATTTTTTCCATTAGGCGGAAATAAAATTTTACTTTGAAGATGCTTTATATACATCGAGTTTTACTTTCCTTTCAACTATGCCCCCTGACCAAACACCAAACTATCTTATAGGTTCTCATTTGCTTTCACTTTTTCTCACGCTTTTAGGGAGAAACGCAACTTTAGATGCTGACCATGGGATGGAAAAGATAATGGGAGCTGTCCGATCAAAGGTTTGATTCAAATTGGGGCTAAATTAAACTCTCAGACAGATGACGACGTCGTCTCAGGAGGATTAGGGCCGAATTGGGGAAGAAATTAGGGATTTCAACTCTGCTGCTAAATCCCTAGAAGGACCGACAAGTAGACACGTGGAAGCGAACGAAGGTGCGTAGCTGGCACAGTTATGGAGTTGTTGTTTTGTGCTTTTGAAGCTTAAAAGGAGGATGAACAGATCAGAGCAAGAATTTTTTAGAAATTAATTGTAGCTTTTCACTTTTTACTTTTTTGTCGATTTTGACTGTAACTCCATGTAAGAGGGAAGAGAGACGTTTTTTGGGGATTATTGTGAAATGAACTAAGTTTCTGCCTTTCTCCCAACATGTGTGTTCTTCTCTTTTCTCCCATCCCCTTCTGTTTTTATGTCTTTTCCAGAATTTATTCTTGAATGTTACAAATGGTATCAGAGCCAGCCCAACCTTAGACCTGTGGTAACAATGTCTGACGGAACTAGACCAAAAGAATTGAAGAATCTCGAAAGAAAACAGAGGTGATACTAATGGATGAGAAAGCTAGAAGGAAAGCAAGTGAAAAACAGATGCATGCTCTCCTTGATTATATAAATAAAACCCAAGATGAGTTACAGGCTGTTGTAATGAATATGGAGCATACGATGGTCACTGTGCAGCAATAGCTCCAAAGTGTAGTTGAACAGATACAACAATATAATAGGAACAAGTCTATACTTGCTAAAGAGCTCACTGCATACATGGAAAAACGATCATCATAAGAATCACTGCACAAAAACCAGCTGGGAATGAGAGCTCTAACCAGGACAACTCAACAGGCTACAACTCTATCCAATGGATGGAATTCCCCTTCTTTAATGGTGACGAGTCAAGGATCTGGGTGAGGAGATGCACAAGGTATTTCCAAATGATTCCCATTCCTAAAGATCAGAAGGTTTCCCTTGCTGCAATATACATGCAGGAGAGAGAGCTAAGTTACGGTATCAAGGAAGTGTTGAAAAGAGGGGGGTACCTTCCTGGACAGAGCTTACACTGGCTATCTTGGAAAAGTTTGAGGATTTGGATTATGAGAGGGTGATGTCTGAGTTCAATATGTTGCGGTAAGAAACCACTGTGAATGCATATTTGAGAAGTTTGAAGAATTGGAATCCCACATGCTTATATTCAACAAAAATCTGAATGGGGACTTCTTTATGATGAAGTTTATCAGTGGGTTAAAGGATGAGATAAAGGGGTATGTAGCCACTATGAAGCCCACCACACTAAACCAAGCTACTGTTCTTGCTAGGAAGCAATAAACCATGGTGAATGCTATCCTCAGAAAGACCAATCAGCAGCAAAAGAACAACCCCGACAAGACCTCTTATAAACCTCCAAACAAAAACCAAGCTTACAAGCCAGCATTCAAACCTTCCTTCAAAACTAGAGAGGAGAATCCTCAAACCAGAAGGTTCTTAACTGAAGCAGAAGTGAAGGCCAAAGAAGGAAAAGTATCTTTATCATAAGTGTGATGAGCCCTATACACCTGGACATAGGTGCAGATTGAGATATGTTTGCATGCTAATGAGTGAAGAGGAGGCTAAAACTTATGAGGAAGATATAGGGAAATTATAGGATTCGGCTAAGCATCAGGAAGAGGAAGATACCACTGTCTCTTTCCATCTATGTGTGGGAACATCAGTAGCAACACACTGAGGGTCAATGGTACAGTTAATGGCAAGGAAATACATATTATCATTAACAGTGGAAATAATCACTGTTTGATTGATGAAAAAGTGATTTAGATATTAAGTTATAAGGTGGAATCTGCTACTCCTATGTTGGTGAGAGTGGCTAATGGGGGAAAGATGTTGAGCAAGTTTATCTGCCCTACATTCTGTTGGGAGATACAGGGACACCAATTCTTACATCCCGTGAGTGTTCTGAAACTGGGAGGTTATGATTGTGTCTTGGGGTGTGACTAGCTTAGTGTCAACAATAGTGGAGTTGGATTTCTACCAATTACAAGTAACTATCAATCAGGCAGGGAAGAAGATTGTCTTGAAGGCTCTAAATGAAAAAGGGGACTTGAAAATACTTTCAGTCCACTCCCTGAGTGAAGTGTTTAAGGATCTCAGAAAATTTGTGTTGGTGTTCTTTGATGACATACTGATATATAGATATTGGAATTGTTGAGAAAACACCAGTTATATGCGAAGCAAATCAAGTGTTCTTTTTCTCAATCACAAGCTCACTACCTTGGTCACGTGATTTCTGTGAATGCAGTAGACATAGATCCATAAAAGGTATGCATGAAGAACTGGCCAACACCTACCACTGTTAAGGCTCTAAGAGGCTTCTTGGGACTTATTGGCTACTATAGAAAGTTCATAAAAGGATATGGAGTTATCAGCAGACCATTAACTGCCTTACTGAAAAAGGATGCCTTCTTATGGAACTCTGTGGCTGAACAAGCATTTAATCAGCTGAAGGAGGTGATGACCAGTGCATCTGTCTTGGCTTTACCCGATTTATCCTAGCCTTTTGTAGTAGAAACTAATGAATGTGGAAAGGGCAGTATTGATGCAAGGTAGTAGGCCTATTGCTTATTTGAGTAAAGCATTGGCTGCAAAACACTTGGGGTTGTCTACATATGGGAAGGAGCTTTTTGGCTTTGGTTTTGGCAGTCACTAAATGAAACACTACTTAAGGGAACCATTTTATCATAAGAATAGATCAGAAAAGCCTGAAACATACTTTTGACCAGAGAGTTGATTCTATTTTGCAGCAGAAATTGGTAACAAAACTTTTGAGGCTTACCTACAAGAAAGGGAATGAGAATAGGGTTTGCTGATGCTCGCCAGGTTAGAACATAACAACAAAGAGGGTCAGTATTATGCCGTTTCCACTCAGATACCACTTTGGATGCAGGTTCTACAAAGCAGCTATTAAGGAGACACTTTATTTCAAGCAACCATACAGTCTAAAGTGCTGGATTATCAGTCTCACCTTAGTTATACTTATGGTCCTGGGATTTTGATGAAGGGGCACAGAATCTTTGTTGGTAGCCATGGAGAAACAAGAGGCAAAATCTAAAACTTTGCATGATTCAGCCTTAGGGGGATATTCAGGTATCAATAGTACATATCAGAGGCTTAAGATATTGTTCTATTGGCCTACCTTGAAGGATGAAGTGCACACTTGGGTGAAGGAATGTGAAGTATGTGAGGTCTAGGCATGACAATAGTGCCTATCCAGGGTTGCTACAACCACTCCCTATTCCTGAGCAAGCATGGTCATGCATATGCATGGATTTTATTGAGGGATTACCTAAATTTGAAGGGAAGGATTCAATAGTGTCGGTGGTTGACAATTTCACTAAGTACATTTCATCCTCTCAAGCATCCTTACACTGCTACCACTACAACTAAGGTTTTCTTTGATAATGTCCACAAGCTACATGGCCTCCCTGTTAGTATAATGATTGACAGAGACAAGATCTTTACCAGCAAGTTTTGGAAGGAGTTATTTGATCTCGCTGGGGTTTCTTTGGATACGTCTTCTGCCTACCATCCACAAAGTGATAGGCAGACAGAAAGGATCAACCAATGTCTGGAGAATTAGTTAAGATGTATGTGTCACCAACAACCAAAAAAGTGGATGCACTGGCTCACCCTTGCAGAATTCTGGTTTAATACCAATTTTCACACAGGTCTTAAAGCCACTCCCTTTCAGGCTCTCTATGGTTATCCTCCTAACCATCTAACTATAGGGCCTTACCTGCAGAACCACCACACTGATGTTGAGGAGTTGATTCAGGAAAGGATCAAAATCACTCAATTATTAAAGTAGAACTTGCAGCTAGCCCAGAACAGAATGAAACTATACGCAGACAAGAAAATGACAGAGAGGGAGTTTGAGGTAGGAGATGAAGTATTTCTTATGCTCGAACCTTACAGACAAACAAGCTTAGCACTCATAAAACAACTCAAATTATCTGTCAAATACTTTGGACGCTATAAGGTGCTGGAAAGAATTGGCAATGCTGCCTATTAACTTGATCTACCCACCTAAGTCCAAAATTCACACTATTTTCCATGTGTCACTGCTGAAGAAAAAGATTGGAACTAAGTATTTCCCTTCACTGAATTTGCTCGAGCTTAAAGATGATGTCTTCAAGATTTATCCAGCTACTATCCTAGCCACGAGACTGTTCCATATAATAATGTGGGAGTTCCTCAAGTTCTTATCGAATGGTCACATTCTTCACCAGAACAGGCCACCTGGGAAGATTATGGAGTAATTGAGGCAAGGTTCTCAGGGTTCAATCCTTGGGGACAAGGAAAAAGAAAAGGGGGAAGGAATGTCACGCTTTTGGAGAGAAACTCGGCTTTAGATGCTAATGGGAGTTGTTCAAACGTACTGTAAAGGGAATAGCATTCCTTATTTACTTGACATGTTGCTTTACTTGTGTATTTTCAAGATCAACATAATCAACAGGTAGGGATCAAGCAACTCCACTTGTGCACGTGTGGTGTTCGCACAAAAAAAAAAAAAAAAGACAAAAACTTTATTTTATTATTACATATATTATGTATATCGTATTTTTACTTTCTTATTGATTTTTTTTTTCACAATACGTGGAGGCAAAATAAAAATACATGCAATTTAAAGTTTAAATTGCAAGTACGAAATATGCTTATTTAATAGAAAAATTAACTTTAATTTTATTAATATAAATAATATTATAAATCAAATTAAAGAAATAATATATAAATCAACAATTCGAAATAAAAAAAACAGCAATTACGAAAAGAAAAACGACATTATTATAAGAACGTGATGGTGTCAACCAAAGCAATATTTTCTTTCTCCTTAGTTTCCCTTCAACATGAATTTGGATCTAATCCGGATCGAATCCGGACCCGTCCTATTTGTAGTGGGTTTGAAGCCACAATTGCTTCCTGAATTTTGATGTTATCGACCCAAAGTCGACCTAAACTCAGTTCTTTTAATATGTTTTACATATTTTGTGTATTTATGTGAAATATATTTACACAAATATGAAGAATATATGTATATTTTTATTACACTTATATAATTTATGACTTAGTTTTAATGTATATAAATAGCATATATTTTAAAAGTGTTGATATTTCAAAGTATAAAATGTACATATACAAATTTATAAAAATATTTAAATTTTCAATAATATTATTGTTTTCGTATTTAGAAAATTATAATAGTATTTTTTATTTATACATTTTAAACTAGGTCTGGCTACTCCAATCCGTCGGATCCTCATCCAAGACAGATTGGGTACCGAGTCAAAGAAATTCTTGAAAAATCGACTCTCAAAATTTGACAAATCGAGCCCAAACTCTACCCGTTGTCATCCCTATTCCTGATACACCATTGGCATTGTGCTTATATAGTTCTGAAATGATGCCAATTGCACTGTATATACAGGTTCAGTTCCAGAGGCCAATGAACAGAAAACGTGAACGTCTACTAACAGGGAAATTCTAACACGGATTCGATTCAGTCAATCTCGAACCAATTATACGCACTTTCATATGATTAGTGTACAATTAAGAAAAGTAACCAATTACAGAGTAAGTGTATCACAATTACTCTGTAATTGGTTTGGTTAGACCAAACTTGGAAACATGCGATGACATTATTATGTATAGATTGACTAATGATTGTTAGTCTATTTTAAATAAATGTCTGATTTAGTATTGCTACAAAGGAAAAAGGTAACAGAAATGCCAGAAAGTTGGAAATAGCTGCAGTCAGTGTCACCTTTTACTTGTCCACAAGAGAAAAAACACAGCACATTATCCACCTTTTCATAAGTACCCCTATAAAACCTTTATGTACTGGAGTTTGGAGGCATTAAGCCTGTACAAGAAATCACAGCACTCCGGGCTAGTTTTCCTTTCTCTTGGCAGCAGAGCACTCCCTTGTTTCAGATACGACTTGAATCTCTCCCGAATACAAATCTCCTACTCCAGTCACCAATTACTAGTAATCTCGTCCGCCAGCTAACTTGCTTACTGTACATAAATAAATCACACGTCAAACGCTGAACGCAAGATTGCAGCAGGAGCCATCTTAACCAAGAAAACATACTGACCTTGCATATACAGAATACCAAAGCCATTGTGTGCTGCGGCCCATGGAAACCCAGTCTCCAGGCAGCTCAGCTGCGGCTTGCTCCCCACCAAGGGGTGCGAATTGCCCAAGATGCCGATACCTATTTGTCAAGACACGGGAAAATATTAGAATATGTAAAGGGTATATAAGAATTTGTGAGTATGTGAAGAGGGACTATGTTGGATTGTTGCTTGCTAATGCAATTTCCCAGTGATGAAAAATATGTAATCTGGAACAGAAAATCTCATTCAAGAACCTATCCATGTGTCGACCCCATCAGGTCTGAGGACCTTCATGAACAAGCCATACTTTACACAAGGTTAGACGTTTATGAACCAGGGTAATACATCACTGCTCCCAGCCTATAGACTTCATCAGAATGTAAAGCAACGGCACTCTCCTAGTCCATCTTTTTAGCCATAGTAACACTTCAGGCGAACATGGATCAACTCTATCCCAGAGATTGTGCAGATTCTTCAATTTTTTCTAATGTAGGCCAGACGATCCTTTCTATTGGCAATACATCTCATGTCTGTTTGCAAGAACTCATTACTATCCAACATGACATGCCATTTTGACCATTCAAATACGTATAACTCGTCCCTTGTCAGTTGATCTAATAGAAAAACAAAGAGAGGACGAAAGATAAAGAATGTTCCTGCAAAGTTACTTATCTTGACATTTGGCAGATGTCAGTGATCACATAAACTATAGACAAAAAGGTTGCTAGATGTATGTCCTTTCCTCTTGCACAGGGATGATCACATAAACTATAGACAACATTATGGTACATAATGTCTGGATGTCATACTCACCCTCATGGAACAGAGTAACACTTATATGGAGCCCTTAATTATTTTGTTTGTTGCCTAAACATAGACTGAGAATTTACACATGGATTAGGATCGACTGGGACAACGAGAAATGCAGATCAGTTGAGTCAGATCTAGAGTGACCATCAAGACCTTAATAGAGAAATAACAAATCAGAATAAGAAAATCAAGAATAGTAGCAGTAAAGTTTTATAACCTTCTCAAATAGTGAAACTGCATCCAGAGGATGAGAATTAAAAGAGAACTGATCTAAATGACTACAAAGTGAGAAACGGCAGTGTTGGAAAGCAAACCTAGAGATATAGTAAATGATATGAATCTTTCTGATCAACTAAAAGATGCAGTGCCGCTGCAGATAAGAACTGAATTTTTCAAACATAGAATTATCCCAAAGCCCAAAGTATATCACTTCATAGGATTAGTTCTTTAGGTTTCTAGAATTAGTACAGATGTTGAATCTGTCCCGACTCAATGCTAATTGATAGGAATCTGGGATAATAATGATAGCTTCAGAGTTTTCCAAACATGAAGTGACTGAGGATGTACCAGTAGCCCAGCTTGCAATACATGTAAGTGAAAATACGACATTGGCGGTACCACAATTAAGTTTGCACATAATACTGTAACTTTGAACCAAGAACTCAGGAGGTTTCCGTATTTAACAAAGAATAAAGTGGGGAAAGAATGAGCAAAGTACAGACAGATGAGTCTGCAGAAAACCTAGTGATGCAATATTACAAGAAAAGTTCCATTTTAAAGGAAAGAAGTATTTAACTATTTAACAACTTGTGTAGCATTAACTTTTAGGTCTTTGGAAAAAATAGAAAGCTGGGGAAGGCCTTAATTAACTTCGGACCCTATAGGCTGGTAATATACTGGACAAAGCGTATGGTAGTAACAAATGGTGCATCAGGTGCCAAGACAAAAAAGGTAATATTTCAGTTCAGGTGGTCGTCCCAGTATATCCCAATCATCGTGATACAGTATCCATAACACCAAGTAGAACAGTAGCAGTTGCTTTGTATGATATGAGCAGGCATAGAGATTACGGGAAGAAAATTCCGCAGTTTTATATGACTTAGGGAAATAGACACAATCGTTGAGGTAGTCAGGGTGTAATCCAAATGAACTCCTTTTCCTGGAAGGAAATGCTTCCATGATTCAGAAAAACAACTTCACACTAGTTTCGTCAGTTATATAGGACTCGCAAGGGCATGCAGCCAGCACAAAAAAGTGGTTTTCTGCATACATCTTAGATTAACCATTACCATTTCTGAATTCTTCCCATTCTAGGCAAGGATATAATTAGAATTTTAAGTAAAGAAATCAATGAGATGCTCATAAAGAAAAAAGTTTACTGGAAGGGGCGAAATTCATGACGACCACCACTTCTGAACTTGCGGGGACCCTCAGGATCGGATTTACATTTCTCCCGCATGTTGAAGCACCTAGCAAGGTATGCACCTTGTTGAGCAGCAACCTAATACGGATGACAGTAAACCAGAAACTCATGTCTTGGTGGTCACGGAATGACAGGAAGATTAACTTCAAAGCAAGCTTACTTGAGCAGTAGCAGGAAGGCTCTTCATCTGTTTATCTACATGTGATAGTGCTAACTTGAACCCTTCAACATCAACCTCTTCTCTGTCATTTCCTTCCGCATCTTTTAGTAGGTCAGTTACGTCAAACAGATGCTTGTTCTTCAAATATAGTTCCACTTGGGGGTACCGGATGATGATATCTTCAACCACATCTTTGAATTCTTCAATAGTTAGAGTACCAGAATTGTCCTTGTCGGCAGCTTTGAATATGGCTGATATATCTTCCTGTAACATAAACAGATAACAATGGCCATGATGCATTACTATAAAAGAAATTGAACCTTTACTTTTAAAGCAAAACTAGAAAGAATCACGTGCCATGCATGTTTAGAAACAAGTATTTACTTGTAAGGGAAAAATATATATATTTAGATGTAAATATTTTACTTATAGCTTAAATAAAATGATCTTCATAATTTTATTAATAATTTTATAACTAAATTATTATTGTACACAATTATATTTTCAAAAAAAAAAAAAGAAAATCTACATATATTTTTTAATTGTTGAGGAGATAGTTCAGTTTTATCATTTGCAGTTCATTTTCCAAAAGTGATTAATGCGAGGTGGTATGATTATGCTAAGCATATTTCATTATTAACTATTTTTCAATATACTTTAAATTTGTAATTCCACAATTTTGAATTTTCATAACTTAAACTTAATAGAGTTGGTGCATTTGTTTGCAAATATTTATTTATATTCTTAGAATTTTTGCCTTTTTTTTAAAAATTTAATTTATTCATACAAATTTTTTCCTATGGAATCGATTTCTCTTTTTGTTATTATCTACCCAATTCTTTTATTTATAAGTTTTCAATATAATTAGCTCATTTTTTATTCATTACTCTGTAGGAACTAATTTTGATCCACTAATCTGTTGAATAATAAAATTGTAAATTTGAAATTATAGACTGTTAAAATGTGATTATTTAAAACTTTATAGATCTGATTATTCGCTATTTTTGTAACACTAACTATACAATAGTCTATTCTCCCTTTATTTATTCTTTTACCAATATCTTTTTGTTTCTAAATTTTCTGAAAATGATTGAATATATACTATTTATTAGTTATTTTAAGGAAAAACCAAGTGAATAAACCCTTAGTATCGAAAATAATCTAGCTCGTACCATTAAATCCAATAATTAGGTCAATATACTCAGTACTTACTACTCTATATAGATCTTAAATTTGGTTATGCACTATTAACATTGTGTAAATCCTTCTTCAACCTTTTCCTTCAGCTTCCTCTTATATATAATGTCATTTTCTTTAGGACATTCATCAAATTGATATTGTTCCTTAATTTAAACTCCTAATCGTATATGTTGTTGTTTTACTCCATGATATTGAAAAAAATAATTGATACAAAAAAGTGAAAATGAAAACATATAAAGAATTGCTTATTATTAAAATAAAGTCGATTAGTCAGACTTCTTATATCTTAAATTTTTCACCTTAATAATATTGTTAAATTTCTATTTACTACATTTTATTTTAAATATGTTAGGCTATATTTTAAAGTTTTACCTTGTTATTTTACATATGCTCACTTACAATTCAAATAAAATTTTAAGGTCAAATATTAGTACATGACCTAAAAGTTTAATTTTCCTTGCAATATTTAAATTTTTTTCTAAAAAATTAATTACATCGAAATATTATTTGCCATTTTTATATTGTTTTAGCTAGAAATGTTTTTCATCCTAAAACTGTATCTAGGTAATTTAAAGGAATAAGGACTATTAAATAGTTCCCTTCTCTAGTAAAATTTTATTTTTTTTATATGTAATTCTTCTTTATTATTACTTAAGCAAATGTACGAATGTTTTTTCACAATATGAACAAATACTAACAAGATTCACACTATATATTTCATACATAGTGTGAATTTCAAAATCAAAATGTTCTGTCAAAACGAGGTTAAGATCAAAAAACATCCAGAGCAATGTTGATGGATTTGAGAAAACTTATCTTGTTCTTCTATTCTTCTGTTTGAAAGTTTAGAGTACAAATTATAACTGGGATCTTTCAGGTTATGATAACTTCAAGACCACAAATTATATAATATTTTCAAGTTCTTACTGACACGTTTGCTCTCCTTAACATGCTTAACAGCACTTTAGGCAGTGATGGTGGCTCTTCTTAGCTTTTGAGTCAGTAGATCACACATTCAAAACTTTAAACTTCTATAAGGGAACTGCTTACTGACAAACCTAATGGCGTAAATGTTTGCTTCTTGACAAATAAAATTTAAAGATAATTTGAATAGATCTGTAAACAGGGAAGATTCAGTGAAGGGCAGTGTTATGGTATTTAGTAACATGAAAACCAGATTAAAGCTTTTACATGCTGAAACTAGATGCGCCCTTAAGCATAGAAAGCAAGGTAAAGTATCTAAATTACCATGATTTTCTTTTGATCTACAGTGGCACAATCACCAAGAGCATACACTTCTTCACACCCCTTTACTCGCAACCATTCATCAACTGCAAGAATCCGTCGGTTGCCCTGTAAAGACAAAATGAAGCACAAAATGTAATTCCTGTGGCAATAATGGTCGTCACATCCAATGTTCGGACAAACCAAGATTAAAGGATGCATGTGCAAACAAAAGAACCCTACTATCACCGACTCTGCCCCAAGACATGAAGGATATGGAACAAATTTTGGCTATAATACAAAACGTACCTGGCCAATTTGTTCCATGAAGTCCTTCAAAACTGGCCTAGTGCTGACTCCAGTAGACCATACTACCATTCCATGAGGTATAGAAATATTCTGCCCTGTAGATTTTGTTTTCATGTTGATCATCCTATCTGAAACACTCAAGACACGGTGTCCTGTTAAAACTTCAATGCCATCTCTTTGAAATTTCTGTTCAGCAAATGTGCTAATCCTTTCATCAAACCTACAGAAACATTCGATATCTCAGTTGTAATAGCTGACCTGAACTTCTCAACATGAAACATGGAGAAAACATGTTAGCATAACCTCCAAAATGAGTTATATTTACATGGATTTCCTTGTCCACTCTTCGAAGAAACTTATGTAGAATGAACAACTATTTTATCCAGCAAGTACAAAGAGAGACCAGAGGACTGAACTCTTTGTTTTAAGTTCAACTATTATCTGAGCATCACTTGTCTTCAAATTGATATTCGAAGAAACTTATGTAGAATGAACAACTATTTTGTCCAGCAAGTACAAAGAGAGACTAGAGGACCAAACTCTTTGTTTCAAGTTCAACTATTATCTGAGCATCACTTGTTTTAAAATTGATATTCAGAAATTAGCCTACAACTATCTTTTATCACTCCTTTTGCATTTAACTAATTTTCTCATTGTCTCCCACTTCAAATCAAAGGAAAATTGAAATTTGTTCTTCTTTTATGATACAGCCATTAGATATTTTGGATAAGGAGTCAACGAAGGAAAGTCCAATTGATAGACTCCGTCATGACACTTGAAATATAAATTCTATGGACATGACTGACCAAGAAGACAATCTCTCAATAACACCAAAATGAGAGAAACAAAAAAGCAAGAACCATAAAACAAGATTAGATGATTATTTAAACTAATCGTGCAGAAGCTGACCATGACGAGGACAAGACCAAAGAGCTCGGAATTTTGTTTCCCTTAGACCATGAGAACACTAAGTTGTAGCAGGTGGCCGCACCATTCACTTTACTACTATATAATATCCAAAAACTAATTAGAACTGAATACAGGTGTCAGAGTGCTATTTGGAAGTATCTTGCCTGCACAAAGTAAACTTATGTATGTTGGTTGCTTACGTGTTTAATATATGATCACCAGATTGAATCACTGATATGCTCACTAAATCTTTAACAGAGGGGTATATTTTGACCAAATCTTCATAAACAAAATCATGAAGCTCTGCAGCAAATTCTACACCAGTTGGACCTCCTCCTACTATAACAAAATGGAGGTTAATCTTCCGCTCTTCCTCAGTCAACTCTGGAAGAACAGCTTTTTCAAAACAATCAATCACTGTCCTGCGTATCCTTTGAGCATCCTCTACTTCCTGCATGAAATACTATTGAATGTAAGTAAAGCATGATTAACAACACGCCAGTAAATTTTATAGCAAGTATCATTTTGTGAATTAGGACATTACCTTCAGAAAATGGCAATGCTCCATGACACCGGGAGTATTGAATGTGTTTACTTGTGCCCCAATAGCTATGACTAAATAATCATATTCTAAAGTAAATTCATTACTCCCAGCTAAATTCTCATCAATATTGGACCGGCAGAAAACCTTTTTGTTTGCAGGATCGATCTTCAGGCATTCTGCTTCCCAGAACTTAATTTCACCATTCCTCTGCATGATATTTTGAAAGAGACACTTTGTGAATAAAGATTTTAATAAAAAAAACCTAATACCAATCGGGAATATCCCCATGGTTACCAATAAAAGTTAGAAAGCTTGAGAAAATGTAAAATAGTCTGCAAAAGAATTAAGAAAAAAATTGAATTTCCGAACAGATGTACGCATGCCCCAATTAAAGAAAGGAGCTAGGCATGAGCTCCACGAGCAGTCAGATAGAATGAGGGGACAAACATAAACCATACTTGATTTAAAACTGGCTTACCTTTTTTATAATGTTTCGAACTGGCTCTACAATGCTTCTTGCGTCAACTGTTCCACATGTCACGCTCGGTAACAAAGGAGTGAATGCAAAGTAATTCCTTGGTGAAACCACCTGAACATCATAGGAGGAGATATCCAAATCTTTCAGGAAGCTAGTACCAGCCCATCCTGTTCCAAGCACTACCACCTTTTTCCTCTGTGTTTCCTTTTGAATCTGCGTAAAACTTGATCCATCCCCATTTGAAGGAGATTCTGCATATGAAATGAGGCTTCCACTACTGTAACATCATACAACCGAATCATAATTGTGTTACAAGTCCAAAATATGATAAAACATAAAGAACAAGTAGAAGGTAAAGTATTTATGCATTTTGTCATGCTAAGAGACCATTTATTATTGAAACCTTGGGAATTAGATGAGTGTCATGGAACTTTTCTGAAAGAAATTCATTCTATCAGAGGAAGCTTTCAGGAAATGAATAGCTGACATAGTCTGAACCGAATAATCTCTTAATTTCTACTAACACCATATGCATAGAAAGCTTCAATAAAGCATCACAAGAATTCAAGAGTCAGTCAAAGGTGGTGCTCGTTTCTGACTAAGGTCTTCGCTATGTTTCACCTGAAATCACTACAGGAAATCGTTTCACCTAAAACACCACAAGAAATCTTGAAGCAGCACCTACCTTCATCTACTTTTTTATGATAAACTATTACAACTAACAAGTAACAAAGTTCTAAAATGTGACTTTATAGCTGGTCAAACAGTAAAATAACCAACCAAAAAACTTAAAAACAACTGGCAACTTTACAGGGGGTTGATCTCAAATCAACCCAGGTAGATTCCTAACACCAAACCTGGACGGGGAAGAATACGGGTCCTTCGAGAAAACAGTTGCACCTTATGTCACAGAATTATGCAAAACCTGAAGAGCAAACGAGGAAGAGGGAAATGATATGTATGATGGGGGTCAAATGGAACCTGAGAGAACAAACAAACAAAAGCTTGGCTGAAGCACGATCACCGCCAAGAATCCTGTTGAAATATGAGAAAAACCTCATCCTGATCTGCCACCACACTTTTGCCTTCACAATAGCTGACAATTGAGTGCTTTCTTGAAATTCTGCGAGAAAACACACAACACTTGTTTGTACTGTCAAAGTCTGTAAAGACTAGCTCTTTCCAGGGAGTTAAGACCCTCATGAATGCGGGTTATAGACATTTTCTCCATTTAATACTATAAATAGGCAAAAAAATTTAAAACTTGGATGAATCTATGTAAATGAGATGTCGTACGTCGTCTTGGGAGAGTTGTACCTTGGTGTAGAAAGAGAAAAGG
Source organism: Sesamum indicum (assembly GCF_026168435.1). Classification (NCBI taxonomy): domain Eukaryota; kingdom Viridiplantae; phylum Streptophyta; class Magnoliopsida; order Lamiales; family Pedaliaceae; genus Sesamum; species Sesamum indicum. The sequence continues at coordinate 8,155,405 of NC_142668.1, forward strand.
CAGTGTTGTTTCTCTCCCTTACAATTGGAGTGTTCGAACAGTCAGTTTGACTTGTGAGTTGTGTTGCTGCTCCAATTTTTGCGAGTGTCTGCTGCCGCCCATCAGGAGTAAACATCCCACAAGCAGATCTGGAGAGCTTTTCCTTTTTTGTCTATTCGGTTCTCCCGAGTATATAAAAATAATCATAATATAAATCAAAAAATAAATTATAATTTATGAATTTATTAAACGTGATTGAAAAAATTAAAAGTCGCTCAAAAATGCCCGAATTGAATCGAAGCAAACCGTTTTTCATTATTTATTTTTAAATCATAATTTTAAATTTAGAGTAAAATTACACTACACTATTGATTTGATTTTAGTTTATAACTTAAAAAAATGGTCAAAAATGGAACCCCACCGCAACAAAAATAATTAGTTTTTTAAATTATTTATATAGTAATTCAATACGATAATTAATTTTTAGAAGAATTTCACATTCAAATTATATAATACAAAAATTCATATGTTATCAAATTGAACTTTATACAAAAAAAAATATGTTTAATTTTTAACTTGCATTTTTTTTATTTTTGTTATAAACATTAAAATCGCCAAACCACGCCTTTGATTTGATTTTAAAATTGGCAATTTAAAAAATTATTTTATAAAATTGCCAATAACATTTCAATTTGAAAATAAATTTAAAAAATCGAAATCGCACTGTGAGCATCCCTAAAATTTATTAAAAAAGTAGCGATTTTGATGTTTTAATTGTTGATAGGGGAAAAATTGTAATTTATAGAATGATTAAAAAATATATTAGAAATACTATTGTGGACAATTCTTTAAAAAGAATAGAATGAATTGAAATAATAACAAATTAATAAGACTAAAGATTCTCTTTTTTTAATAATAGTACTGGTTATTGTTGCACGCAATTTCCGAAAATAAATAAAAAATTATAATATGTGATGAAGAGAAAAAAAAATATAAAAAGACACAAAACGTAGTGAGGTGATGAAAACAAAAAAAGTACGTAAGCTAAAAACTTTGGGGTGAAGTAAGAAAGAACTTTTTTTTATAATTGTGGGTTTATTAGAAATATGGAAACTTGTAAGAAAAAATTAATTGTACTAAGGGTGTATTAGACTTATGAAAGTTTATGGGGCGAAAAATATGGAGAACATGAGAGAGAAAAATGGAGTAGTGGGTTCATAGAAAAAAATTTATAATTATAAAATAATTAAAAAATTAAAATTACTAATATGGGCAATTAATTTTGAAAAACTAAAATGAATGAAAGGGTAAAATAGAACAATAAAAATTTTGTAGGATCAATGAGTTTTCTTTTATAATAGTATAGATAAATAGATGATAGTTTATTCGGGATAAATGCATTTTTGGTCCTCAAATATAGTCACTAATAATTTTGATTCTCAAACAATTTAAAGTTGCAATTTTGGTCCTCAAACTTTAACTTTTTTTTTTGCACTTTTGGTCCTTCTGTTAAATTTAACGAATATTTTATTTAAAATAAAAAAAATTACTATTTTTTTCCTATTTTATGGTGTTTTTCAAGTTGTAATCCAATGCACCCATTTTTTTTTATTTTTTTTCAAACTTCAAAAGTAAATAAACCAAAAATATAAATTTAAGTAACAAATTTTTGTGAATAATAGAAAAATTATCAATAAATTTTAGAAAATTTGCTACTTAATTTTTTTTTTTTTGGTTTATTCTTCTTTGAAGTTTGAAGAAAAATAGAAAAAATAGATACATTGAATTACAACTCGAAAAAAATCAAAAAATATGAGGAAAATAGCAACTTTCCACTTTAAATGAGATTTTCGTTCAGTTTAAGAGAAGAACCAAAAATACCAAAAAAAATTAAAATTTAAAGATCAAAATTGCATTTATACCAATTCTTTGGCAGTCAAATACATAACTTATCATCTACAGAAACATGTGTCATCATTAAATCATTTGGCCTTCACTTTCTTTTATGGGTAGTTGATTGTAATTTTGTTGCAATTGGGAGTGCAAAAAGATGTCCAGGCTTTGAGGGTCTGATTTGAATATGAATATCCAATTATATATATATATATATATATCCTAGTAATAACTCTCCATATGTCATCCCTTCAGTGTACCAACTAAAACCTTTTAAGGCTAATTGCAAAAAAACACCCCTCAATTATGCTAAAATTATTAAAAGCATCCCCCATATATATAATAATAGCAAACCCCTCATTTTAATGTTTAATTTTGCACGTGCTCCCCTGCTGCTAAGAAGATTGAGTGTTTATAAATACTGAAAGTAAGCATTTATCAATTTATTATTGAAAATAAATTAGAAACAGTCTACAAATTCTACTCTTGATGTTTAAATTAAATTTATTCAAATTAAAAATTATAAGTAGTGATGCGGGAAGAATTACTAAAAGATCGATATACTCTTAATGAAGGGCAAAAGCAATATTTTGTGTCATTAAGTCAAACTTAGCTCTATAGAAAGTAAGGAGGAAATTCGGTTGCATGATTGACGGACAAGATCGTGGATCTTTGGCCCTAGCGCAATCCAGGCGCATGATCAGCAATAAGTTGTCCGACTGAAGACTCAAGACCCGTGATCTTGACACGTGGCAGCTCAACATAGTAAGTTCAGGCTATATAAATATGCAGAAATTAGACCAATTGAGGTAATTGAGATTTTTATAACAATCTAGTTTTTATTCACTACATATTTTCGACCTACAATCTAACTTGAGCATCGGAGCGTCTTCATCAGGGATCGACCCAACTAGCTTGACGTGTTTTCTAATCCACAGGGATTATCTAAGATCGGGAACGAGGTGTGATCATGATCGCAGATCCATATCACCAACTTATAGCCTGATCAAGTAGCTTCCTATCAACTACTGTAACTTAATGAAAAATTATAAGTAGCTTCCTATCAACTATTGTAATTTAATGAAAAATTATAAATATTAAACTATTTTTCAAACATTTTAAATTAATTATTATTATTATTTATTTTTATTTCCACCACAAAAATATAAGATGTAGCAATCACCCCTTAATTGACATCACCAAATAGGTGATAATGAGTTTGGCAGCGGAATTGAAAATCAAATTATTCAAACTGAACTGAAACCATCTAAACCAATTTGGGTGATATGGAATAACCCTTGAGATCGTCATGGCAAGCCTCTATTTGCACTCTTTAAATTCTTGGATATTCAATTGGATAATTACAGTTATTATTTGGCAAAATTTTAAATATTTGATTATTATTTGACAAATTACAACTATTTTTCATTTCAACATCCATCTAACAATGAATCCGTTTTGTTATCCTCTATTAAGTTTACATGTATTTTTTTGTGGTTAATTGTCCAAACTGTCTTTTTAGATTATGAGTTATAATTTTTAGAATTTTCTGAAATATTTTTATGAACTAATGTGAACTAGCGTCTAGGAGCGACCCTCAGTAGGTTCAGTTAGCGCTGCCTGTTTCAATGATGGAAAGAGGGAGGAATTGGAGTAGCCGAGCGTGATTCCAAGGGATAGTGCCTCGCATGGTGCTCGATTCGGATATGGAAGCTTGTGAACCTATTGCACAGTGAAGTCTGTGCAATTCGTGAAGCTACACATCTTGCAGGTAGGTAGGGGTGGCTGGAAGTGGTTATCGAAAGTACTTGTGAGCCCCTGGTAAGGATATTTCACACCAACATCTCTTCTCTTTATTGGACCTCTACTTTCAGATAGTATTAACTTGCTTTAGCCTTTTTGTGTTTGATTTGCTTTTGTTTGGAGAACTGGTAATAACTTAGTTCATTGCTTGGCTAAGCATGCACCTACTGGTCTCGAGGGTGGCTGTGACCCTCCAGATTTCCTTCTTGACACTGTTTTGACCAAGTTTGACCCATTTCAATGATAAACTCTCTCTTGTTCTCACAAAAAATAAAGAAAGAAAAAGAAAAAAAAAAGGCACAGGGGTTTTAAAAAAAAAAGAGAAAATTGGAGATTGAGGAAACAAAACGACCAAAAAAATAAAATCTAGTAAAAGAATTTGAAAAATAAGAAAAAAAAAATAGATAGATCAAAAAAATTGAAAACAATAAAAGTGTGATCTTCAATTATAAAAAGAAAGTGATATTAACATCTACTTGTACGTGTCTTAATTATGCATGCATGTCATTGGCTTCTTATTCTTTTTTGCTTAATGGGGAACAATTTGGTTTCTTGTGTCCGGAAAAGGGCATTCGCCAAGGTGATTTTTTGTCCCCTTATCTCTACTTGTTCTATGCGAAAGCCTTTAGCTCGATGCCATGCCGAACAAAGGGGACTGCGGAAGGGCATTGTGGTGTCTTGTCTTGCCCCTAGAGTGATCCACTTGCTTTTTGCTTATGATACCTTGATCTTCTATCAAGCCACTAAGGAAACAATGGAGTGTGTCCACCAGCTGCTCCTCCATTTGAGCAGGCGTTCGGGATGAAGATGAATTACCAAAAATCTGCCATGGTCTTTAGTCACAACGCGGAGCCCAATGTTTGGATGGAGATCACTGCTGTGTCAGGGGTATAGATGGGTGCTAAACACGCGAAGTATCTGGGTCTCCCTTCTTTTGTGGGACAATCCAAGAAGGAGCTGGTGGAAGGCATCAAGGATCGTGTGCGGCGAAAGATGAATAGTTGGGCTACTAAGAAACTCTCCCAAGCAGGTCGAGCAGTCCTAATTAAATTGATAGTGCAAGTAATACCGACATATGTCATGGCTTGTTTTTGGATTCCAGATTCCTTCCTTCCAGAGTTAGAAAGCATGACGACTAGTTTCTTTTGGCATGGAGAATTGGAACACAGAATGCATTGGGGGCCTGGAGCAAGATTTGGTTCCATTGAAAGAAGGCGGTCTTGGATCCGTCGGTTGAAGGAGAACAATTCAATGTTATTGGCAAAGCAGGAGCGGAGGGTGACAACATACGAAAACTTATTGTTATACAAGATTCTCCGACAACGGTACTTCCCAAGGACTAACTTTTTCATGGCTGAATCAGGCCACAACCCCTCCTGGTGAGGGACTTGCTGGTGTACGGGCTTCACTAGAAGATTGGAGACGAGCAGACGACGATTATTGTGGGTTACTCATGACTCCAGCCCTCACTTACTTTCCATCCCCTAGCACAGCCTAAAACATTGCGGAAGGATGACAATGTAGCCTTGCTCATCTACCTACAGCGCAAAAGGTAAGAGGGCTTGATTAGATCTAAATTCCTACCTTACGATGCAGAGTGCATCCTGTTGATAGCCCTAAATGAGAATCCCTGCCTTGATGAGATGGTTTGGCACTTTGAGAGGAAGAGCCATTTCACAGTTCATTAGCCAAGCTGCCAGAGCATCTTCGTCAAGGGAAGGGGAAGAATGGACGTTCCTATGGAAATGTAGAGTGCCTCCGAAAGCAAAGGTGTTAGCATGGAGGTGCATCACGAAACACTATCAACAGCGGCCAATTTACTTTCTTGAGGGATTACAAAAGACAAAAGTTGTGCCTGTTGTTTCATAGAACAGGAGGATGTTTCTAGATGCTATTTACCTGCATTTTTGCAAGGCTAGTGTGGGTTGTCACTGACCTTCGTCGAACATTTATTCTGCAGCAGACTAAGGGGGGATCAGAATGGTAGCAAGGCTCAAAAGGCAATGGGGGCACAAGACTCTGCCATGTTCTTGGCCACATGTTCGGGTTTGTGGTTTCAACATAACAAGCTCATTTCGAAAAATAAAACCTCCAGGTGCACAAAGTGGTTGCAACTGAGGAGACACATTTTATGTTATTTCTTGTTATAATCCTATAGATCATGGCTAAGTGGGCAGAGGTAGTGCTAGAATTTGCTCCAGAGAGAATTTTGTGTTTTTGATCATTTTCGCTTATTTCTGGGAACTTGGTGTAACATTTAGTTTATAAGAATTTACCGATTTTCGTCAAAATTGGTGTAATATATCTTTAATTGGATTATATGACATTAGGCGGAATTTAGTTTAGGTCTTATTAAATTGGGTTAAATTAAATACATTGAACCTTGAATTTATTTTAATTTAATTAAAATAAAATCCGATTCACTAAATTAAGGCCTGTTGGCTAGAGGGTTGACTTCCATTGTTGGGAACTAGAGCTGACCAAGTTGCAATTTTGGAAAGTACAACTTAGTTATATATGGTATTCCTTCTATATGGTATGATTGGATCATACCATGTAGAGAGGGGCTTGCCGTATATAATTGAGTGGAGTGTATCTAGACCCAATTTCACTCTCCCATACAAGCCATATATATGTGATCATGTACACCATATCATAATAGAAGAAAAAAAATACAACTCTAACCCTACCTAGCCAAAATAGGTCGCCCCTCATCTCTCTCTATTTCTCCAGCTCTCTTTGATCTAGTATCAAGCGTAGAGTTGTAGAGAATTGTGATAAAAGGAATACACTAATTCAGAGTGTGATTCTTTTAATCACCTTCATCCAAATCAATTTTGATTTCCTCTAGCAAGGAGGTCAAGATCGTTCTCCCGTCAATGTGATATGGATTATCTCTAGTGGACTTCTTCTTTGAAATCTAAGGTTAACAAAGATCGGGATATGCATTGCTAGTTGTGATTAACGAAAGAGGTAATCATCATTTACATAGCGCACCTCGTTTGTTTGTTTATCTGTAGCTTAGTATGCATGGACTTTTTCTTGTTTTTTTAATCCTCGTACTAAATGGAATGCTCGAGAACCACCAAGGCACACCTCTTGGTTGAGTTGAGATTTAAACTGTGCATATTTATCACTATTGTTCTTTCCTCCCGCACTTGTTCCCGGGCGATCCACTCCCTTCAAGAAATACGTGACATTTGATACCATCAGTACATTTGTGCAACAATTTTGCGTTCTCGAACTTACGAATGTGCTCAACAGGGTTGGTGGTGTCATCGTAAGTAAGGAGCTGCTAAGGCACCCTAAAATGAGAAGAGAGCTCTTCTGCTATAATCTCAGCACCGGAGGGACTTCCTCGCTCCAAGAACAGGGTTTCCTTCCTTACCTCTTGGCAAAATTCCATCATCTTTTTTATAAGAGAGTGTCAGCTCTTGGGGGGGGGGGGGGCTCCTGGGAACTTGCTTGCTTACTGGCAGGCTCAATAGGTACAGGACCGTTATGCTCTGTTGGTTTGGGAATCCATGGAGGTTGAATTGATAGTTTCCATAATGAACTATAGGAGTTGCTCACAAATAAAGGGGTTGGCAGTAGACGGAATTGGAGGATCGAAAGCTTGAGCGGGGGCATGAGATGCCCTAATGCTTGCTTCAAAGGTGGAACAGCGGAGACTGCTGCAGCAGAGAGAGAAGTGTTTCCCTCGAAGGATACATTGTCGCTCTATTATTAGAACTGGTCGATTCTCATGCCTATAGCTCAAATGTTCCCACAGATGACACTAATGATGCGTACCCTTGTCCTGTAACACCATAATAGTTAAAGAACATTCACAAAAATCTTAAATTACCGAGGGACTAACATGTAAAATAGTGGTTAGCACTTCAATGGTTAAGTTAGTAACGTGTTTATTGAAGAAATAAAAGGGGAACAATCAAAAGGAGAATAATGATTGAAAATAATGTTATAGATATAATTTGTAAGAAGTGCAAAAAGAATGCTGAAAATAGCTAGAAACCGAGTGAGAATGAGAGTTTTAGTGTGATAGCTTGTCTTTTAGCAAAATAACTGCACAATGCTCGATTTATAAGCATTTGTAGAGCAGAATACGGAAGGTAGTTAGGGTGAATCTGGTACCGTTGAATAGCTGCACGCCTTAGCTACATAACAAAAAAACAATTAGGATTGGGATTTATCTCAACGAAGATATGCTCTTTTGACTGAGTCTTGCCAGTCTGTCCGATTATCCCGAGATTCAATTACTTGCTAACTAAAGAGTTTATTTCAGTTAGGTTTCTTAGAGTTAATCAATGATTTTTTACTATGACGTATGTTAAATCCAACTTATATGACGTGTCATCCTTGATGTATGATGACTCAACTTACTGGATTAGATTTTTCTTGGGTCTGCCAAGTTAGTAAAGTTAATGCAAGCTATGGGCTAGGTTACCTTACTCATGGGATTGTTTTTGTCCTGCTGGACTGCCTTGGTGGGGAGCCACTACCATATTCTTGTACTTTGGAATTAAATAGTTGAAGGGGTATCATCACTAATGTTTACTACTTCTTACAATTTTGGTCCTACTGTCAAATTATGGACCAAAATTTGCAAAAAAATATTAAACATTGAATACAAAACACGTGAATATTAAAGACCAAAAGCGAATAAGTGAATATATATATAGGGATCAAAAATATAATTTACCATTTGGAATATATATGCATTTGGTAAAAGAAAAAATAGGTATTAGGTGTTAATAGCACATGGAATTAGGGCAATATGGTCATTGCAATTGATAAGTGAACCCCCTTCTTTTTTTCAAAAATCGCCGGCGTTCTTATAGCCCTCATGTGCTATTTATAGCTCTGGCATTTCAGTAAATAATCCCCCCTAACTTAGTGGGATAATAATCAAGACTTCATCCAGGCAAATACCGGCCTTGGAGAATTATATTCGAGCCAACATCTTTGCAAGTAATCATGTAATTGGAATACCACTTCAAAAAAAAATACAAAAAATCATGTAATTGGAATAGAATAAGATGGGATATCAAGGCTAATTCCCGTAAAGGTGCCTAAAAGTATAAAAACAAAAATATATCTCACTGGAATATGCTCAAAAGAATTAGTAATAAATACTGTATGATGGAGCATGCCCGCTTTCTTCTCATCAAGATTGTGAATATCAAATTGTATCCTTGTCACTCACCTGTCCAACAAAATCCTCAAAGAAAAGAGAGAACAAAGAAGATTCACTTGCTATATAAATTGTACATAGGAATGAACATGCACTTCTACGAACAAAGAGGAAACACGTGGCTGCAAGAGCTAAACGATCATCCATGTCAAATGCCGATAGCCAGCCCATTTAGCGGCAACATGGATGCCAATCGCCAATGCAGCACATAATAGGGGAACCGGGACCCTGTTTATTGCTCCGGCATCTTCATCTTCCTTTAAATGTGAAGGGATATTAGAGTGGTGAAAGATAGCCAAAGCCAAATAGGAAGCCATGACAATTACTCGGACCCAAGGCTCCCCTACGGCAGCTAAAACAGCAGCAACAGGCAATGCAGAAGATACATAATCTCTCTTCTTTACTAACCTTGCAAAACTGAATAAACCTACAAGTAATGTCCAGAAAAGGGCTTCAGATATGTAGTTTGTCACAGCAGCTAATCCAATTAGGCCAGCCACCGTGAGTAGATGTGGCTGGCTGTTCACAGTATCTGGAGAGGCAGCCTCGGCAACAGCAAGTACAGCAGATACCAGCATGATGATCAGTGTTAGCTCTGGAATTGGAGCAGAAGCAACTATACCAGAGTAGAAAGCACGAATAGTGTAGAATATTGTCTCAACTCCTCGAATTAAAGATGTGACTGGAGCTCCAATGAAGTGGAATATAAGGGCCAATGCAAATTTTGAGATGTATGTTAAGAGACGACCAACAGCCGCAACAGCCGCTCTCCAGTTAGAGAGTTCCCACAAGACAGTTCTCCAGGCATAGAGCATGAATGCCAGCACTGTGAAGAGTAGGATTTAGAATTGACAACATTTCTCTTACAATAGAATGGGAACAATCAAGAAATACACACAGCTTTAGTATGTAGAGTGTAGAGCATTCTCTTTAAGCGGACAAAAAATGCACAAATCAAGTTGTAACACAATTATATGGCCATAGTACCTCAAATGAATTTGACAAGCATAAGGAAGTAAAAATATACTTCAAATTATTATTCCTTTTGATATTTCAAAGACTCACAAACTTTTCCTTAAAGACAGATTAAAGTAAGAAAAGCCAAAAGCATGTGAATATAACAGAGGCTTCCATGGTTACTAGGCAAAGAAGAAAAAGAAGTAAAGACATGTTCAACAGCAAGTATCACGTGAAAACAAAGAACATCCAGACACTAATAGCAGGGAAAAAAGCAGCGGATGAACGAATCTAACTATTTATTAAGGCTATATGCTAATGAGACGAGCTATTTCCACTTCTCTGTACGCCACCATGCATGCATGCATGTATAAGCCCTTGCAGGAGATCCAGAGACATTCTCTGTTGCAGTTAACTAATAGAGGAATAATTATAAGCATGCATGTTAAAATTTCCACGACTGGGAGGTTTTCATTTCTGACATTTATTCCAGTGGGATAGAATGACCGTATTGCCTAGACATCAATCCATCTGCACTCATGAGTGAAACTTCTAATTCAAGATTGCACAGATAATTAAAAAAAATAACGCTTCTTATTATGCTTTTACATCAACAAACCAGTATACTCTTCTTACTGGACTCAAGGATGATGTACATTGATTTAGTTAATTCACTGAAAAGGTTCCACTAACCTTGAATTGGTGAATGATATAATAGGCATGGAAATCTCAACCATTTGAAATCCCAGTAACAAAGAAAAACTTTGTAGCTAGTGTATCCAAAAACATAAAACAGGATCGAGGCAATAAAAGGTTATAAATATTGAAGCTTGTTCCTTTAGCACACTTCAGATTGAAATGCATCGATCTGTTTCCATATACATGCAGAAAAACTGAAATAATTAAAAATCCAATTCAAAAGATATTCCAAAACCAAGAAACCTTTAAGTCAATAATGGTGTTAAAGTTAGCATAAGTATGTAAACCATTTTATTTGTAAAAATCCAGACAACAAGCGGTTGTACATGAAGCAACTCACTAAAAGAAGCTCTCTCTAAATTCTCAATTTGATATGTAGCTAATGCAAAAAGAGTAAGTCAATTTTTAATCCCTAAACCGTATTGCTGAATTTGTACCAGAAGAAACAGAAAACATGAGTATTTTCAATCTCCGGTCAAGGACTCAAGCCAGGAAAAACAGTTTTATTTTATTTATGGAGAGTAAGAAATTACCAAGGGTCAAACAAGAAATTATCACTTCTTTTCCTGATCACTTCTAATCCATCACAGGCTATCCCAATGACTACATAAACGAACTCACCACTTTGAGGCTGGGAGTCTGGGACATGACAAACTTGACCACCCAAAATGAAGTTCAAAATTATTGATGAAAGAAAAACAAAAAGAGACTTCATTGAATTACGAGTTTGTTTCATCAAGCCTATTCTTCGTGTTAAGGTGTTGCACATATACTAATCATAATATGGTAAAGAAGATAGAAAAGGAATGTGTACATTACATAATGATTGATAATTCTATGAAGTTTCTATGCTGCCGTGAGTGGTTTCTGATTCAAGAAAATGCCAGTTTCAATTCTTGAGAAAGGTGCTTTATGGAAGGGCAGAAATGTGACTTTAATTTATTCACAAAACCATATCTTCAAATATATAAATATCAATATATATTAAAATTTTAAATAATCGCCATTCTGAAATGCAAGTATAATTTCTATGCATCTTATATGCAATAGAAGGTAGTCAATGAATCGGAAAAAACAAAAAAGAATTCAAAAGTGGATTAGCAGGCTAGTTAAAGCACAGATGAGTTACCACAAGGAGTTTTGAAATTGGAGGAAAACAAATGCAATTAAATTGAAGTTATCTCCTCCACATAGACCAAAAAACTGGAATTTCTGCAAAATCATGCTGTACACCATCTAGAGGAATGGGTCAACAATAAACTCTAAGAGTCAAACACTTTTATTAAAGAAAAAGACTGAATTAGCATAAAATGGCTCGGGGTGGTAAGATTTAGCCATTTGTCGCTCTGAGTTCCTCAGATTCCATTCTCAATTGGAAAAATTTTCATATTAATTTCGCATTCTGCACCACTGCTGAAACTAACAATAGACAGCCATTTTCTAAAAACTATATGTAATAAAATAAAATTCTATTTCTTCAGTGTTGTGGCTCTGCTTACTTGTCATGACTTCTAAAACTATTTCAAGACCCATTTCATCGCTCAAAAAATGAATCACTGTGGTTTAAACTTTAAACCCATCGTAGATCATAATGTGACAAAAAAGATGAAGAGTTTAAGACCCATATTACTGAATGAGTATCCTCCCATTTCTCTCATTTTTAATCTGTATGTATTTACTTGTTAAAACAATTTCTGATTCTCATCCTGATTCCCTAAGTAATAGTCCTTCACGAGCTTTTCATTTCTAATCCATACGTAGTTACCTTATTATTTCTAAGACTTTCATCACTGCTGTGGCAGTGCTTACTTTTCATGACTTCTAAATAACTATTTCTACGACCTATTTCATCACTCAAAAAATGAATCACAATGGTTCATAGTCATCCTAGATTATAATGTGACAGAACAGGTCAGAGTTTAAGACTGACAACACTTAATGAGTACCCCACCATTTCTCTCATTTTTATTTTGTAGGTAATTACCTATCAAAAAATTTTGTGATTCTCGTCCTGATTCCCTAATAATAGTCCTTCACACGAGAAATTTCATTTCTAATCCATATGCAGTTACCTTACAGGGAAGTTTCTGTTTCTAATCCTGCTTCCCCTTATTTCTCTTTCTCCCTTGAGTAATTTGAACATGTCCTCTACCATTTATGTTCTAGCCAGAAGTAGACACTTTGAAGCATGATGCATGATTATTTCCCATCTCTGACATGTGATTCAACTGCTAGATTCTAAAGATACACCAGCCATAAATATGAAAATACTGAGAATGAATTGAATTTTAGCTTCAGTAGTATCGTGAAATCATAAAGTGCAGTGAGTTTATTTATATCATATGTAGTGTCCAGTCCTTTACCATAGAAAATAAATTTCACGTGTAAGCTATATTTAGTCTCTTGTAGAATGTTACCAAGTAGTTCATAAAAGTGAGAGAAAGAACAAGAGCTGCATCCATGCTAGTTACTGAATCGTATTTGCTGAACATCTGACCACAGACCACATAATGGGCATTCAACTGAAATATGACAAGATTTAATAGAATATTTCCAAACTAAGAAGTTAGTGATTAAAAGCAGAACCAGAATAATATATTCAATCATTCCTTTCCTTGAGCTATTAGATATCATCCAAACTTATACTGCTGAGACTGATTTAGTTTTCCATCAGAACAGGGTTTTCAGCATATTCTTTTAGTAAGTATCAGTAATCTCATTGTCATAAATGAGGTTCTCACAGGAATAAATTCACACATTGCAAATTTCAACTTCGGAAAGGCAAAAGAAAAAGGATAAACAATCCCATTATATCTACTGCAAAGAAGAACACAAGAAAACAACTTATCATTAGACAAACTAAGAGCAAAGAAGAACAATACTTCATTTCTCAATAAAGTAGCCCACAGTATTGCATTTCACAGCACAGCTGCCCAAATAATTGTACATAACATCAGAAATGACACTACAGCGAGACCCATATGCATCCTAAAAGTCCTCGGAATCTGAACTCCAAAAACTAAAATAATATTCAATAACAAGAAATATCACTAGTAACTCTGTAATTAACACAAAAATCAATAATGCATTAAAATACTATAAATTAGCAGGGAAAATCCAGAAAAACATAGAATATAAAGAGAAAATTGAGCGCACCAATGAGCCACGGCCACCTAACAGGTTTATCAGGAGCTTCTTTAGTCAAATTTCTGAACCTTTCTGGCATACTGCTCTCCCCACGAGCCTCCGTTTCTTCTTGCTGCCTGTTATGAATGAAATCACCTCCATTTTGAGCATTTACAGTAAACCCACGAGATTTTACTGGAAACCCATTTAAAGTTTTATTAAATGGCCCGTAAAAATTGTGGGTAATCCGGAGTTTGTTTAAGGGCTTTGCGTTTGTGGTTAACGAAGAGCTCCCAAACGGAAATGAATAATTAATCTGATGAATTCGAGGTGAACTTTTGGGTGAGAAAAATTTTATGCAGGTTTTCTGGTGGAGGGTTGAGAGTACCATCGACATGATTATAGGGGGTTTAGGAGTTGACAGAGTTTGTTGAGCATAGACGATGATGAACAGTGCAGAAAACAAAAGAAGAAGAAAGTCGTGTGTATTTGTAGTGACGTTTTTGTTAGTGACTTAGCAATTGTATTATGTTTGCTGGTCCACTTGTACAGCTTAGTCAGCAGCGTAGTCAGCTTTAGTTGCGAGAGTATTTTTGCCTATGGCGGTAGGGATTCTGTATTTAAAGATAAAACACAGCAGAGTAAATTGCAATTCGCCCCTTGAGAATTCAACAAAGTTGATGGAGTTGAGGATTCATCCGTTGGTAATCTTACAATGCCACAGAATGGAGAGCAGGGGCTTTCAGGAGAATTTGAAAAGGTACGTATCTGGTACACAACTAAAAAGAAGGAAAGCTTTGAGAGAGAATTCCAAGAAACGCCATGGATTAAATTGAAGGTTTCTGTATGAAGAAGAAAAATGAACAATCCCCTCTTTAAATAAGGAATCTGTCTGCTGAAGTTAATTGACTCAACCAACTAACTGTGACAGGTGTTCTCTTTAGGTAACGAACAATGTATAAGGCTGCTTGCTAATGGTTTTCACAAGACCGATGTAAGAATTGGCTAAGTTGTTGTACTCCATATGAAATGGCCGGCCTAGTGAATCCCAGATATAACAGACGACCCACCAAGCGTCTATGACGTTCAGAGTCTGATAGAGCAGCACCACCAGTCGCACATAGCTTAGTACCTTAGGGAAGTGTTGTGATTGCAGCTTTGGCATGTTGCAGACCAGTGTCCTACAGAATATCTTGAATACACTTCGCTTGAGTAAGACTAGTACTAGCAGATGATTGTGCAATCTGTAACCCAAGAAAATAGCGAGCTAATCCCAAATCCTTGATAGTGAACAAATTGTCCAGATAAGTCTTAACTTTAGCAATCAAGACAGGGGAAGGACTGATAACTAGAACATAATCAACATATACAAGTAAGGCAATAAAATCGGCCCCAGCACCTTAACAAAGAGGTAATGATCATGTGCTGATTGAGAAAAACCAAATGATAGAACCATATATGCTCTTGCTGTGAGAAACAAGAGAAGTTTCTGTTCAAAACAAAAATTCGGATTACACAAAAAAAAAAAACAGAACCAAACCAAGACAAAGGAAAAAGAAAGAATTTTACAAAATAAAGTAAAATTAGAGAATATAAAAAATAAAAAATAAGACTGTTGGCAGAAAACAACAAAGACCAACAGCCAGTAAAGCAGGAAACCAGCTAGCAATTACATGGCTGACAAGCCAACAGCTGAAAAGGATGCGGTAATAACGAAAGCAATGACATTATCCAAAAGAGACAAGATAATGACAAACGCATTGATGTCATAAAAAAAAAAAAAAAAAAGAAGTTTGGATTCCGGGATTGATGTCTTTGGACGCCTATAAATAAGGAATCAATGAAGCAGATGGGGATCATCAGAAATCTTCTCCAACTCTTCAAAACATAATATTTCGAATTTCAAGTCTTAGTATTTTTAAATTTCTTAGTTAATGGGGATTTTCCCAACGAGTCAAGTCTTCTATCATATGAGAGTCATTTAGTTGTCTCCCCTAACGGAGGAAATAATATCTATGTAATATTTCATATATCTCCTCAATAAAAGTAACGCTTATGTCCGATTTGTTGTCCAAAGTTCTATTAAGTCCGTATATTGGAGTGTCTTCTACACTTTAAGGTAGGAAATGAAATAAGGTCGTGTTGTTTGTTGTGAAGGAGCAAAGTACCTCGAACCATCTGTTGTAGTAGTGTGGTTGGAGGAAGTCCATAAAATCAAAAATTTGAAATACCCAAAAACGAGGCGGTCGAATAAATATATGAATTTATGAGGACTTAATTTATTTTGAAAGCATGTTGGGACATAACTTGGAGCATGTAGTGGACTATAGTTAATTTTTAGCTAGAAGGGCAAAATGGTCATAAAATGAGTTGAAGGACCAAAATCACATACATTTGAAAGTTATAGGACCAGAATTGCCAACTCAGAAGTTAGAGGACCAAAATTACCAACTCCTTATAATTATAGGACCAAAATGCAATTAGCTCTTTTAAAAATAAAAAAAAAATACTTTTTTTTTTATAAATTTGTAAAACATTAATAAAATTGTCCACAATGACCTTTTTCGCCCTTGCAACAAAAAAAAAATAGATGAAAACTAATAGAAACTATTGGATTGGATTAATTGTTGGACGATCGTTAAAATTAAGAGTCTCGACAATTTTTCAAATAGTAATAAGGTATTTATAATTATGCCAAATTTAAAATCACCCGTTGTAAGTTTACCCTAATATATGATGAATGATAATCACAATTTTATGACTTGACAATTTGTTAGTACTATCCAATATTTCTTTTTTGCCCATAATTCATGGAGTATGAGAAAATCTAATTTGGACAAATTGTGCACAATTGCACATGTAGAAGCTAAGGCTCCATAATTTTAAAGAATATGGGTTCGAACTCCACACATTATGTGTGGAAAGTTGTGTCTATTGAATAGGTGTAGTTTCTACTGTAATAGTAGATGTTGATATTATTAATTAGAGTATAATTGTTATAATAATTTTTATTAAATATAAATATTCAATAACAATAATTAAAATTAATTTATTTTAATTAATAACAATTTATTGCTCTTACTTAAAAAAAAAAAAAAAAACTTCACATATAGATTGCATGATTATACCTGGTGATGCGTGTAAGAGAGAGAAAGCACGGCTGGTTGGAGAGCTTTTTGACATGAGAAGCGACGTGAAATGAGTGAGAGAGATGAGTCAGTCTATTACCCCAAAAGCAACATCATCGATCTCCGATCCATACATCCATCGCCCTAATTACTAACGATCTCTGTCCGTAAGAGAGAGAGAGAAATGGGAGGAATAATGAAGGGTGGGCATGGGCATGGGTATATGCATGCAGCACACAGCAGCAGCAGCAGCAGCAGAGGGAGGTGGAATGTGTATGTTCTGATGGGGATGACAGTGTTGTTGGTATTTGGGTGTGGAGTGGTGGGATTGATGGGCCTTCACAGCCTCAAGGACAGACGCCTTCTCACACTCTTGATCAAAGAAAAAGATGACCAAATTCTCTCCATTCATCTTCTCTTGCAGGTATGCTCCTTCAACCTCATCTACTTTCATTTACTCCCTCTCTCATTACCCACACCCAACCTCATTGCGGTTTAACGCAGTTTACTCCTATGTAATATTTTAAACGAGTAAATTATTTTTTTATAAAAAAAATAATAATTTATTTTCTAATAAATTTTAGTTCTTTAAGTTTATTTTTTAATGTTGGCATCACTTAACTTTAATTTTTGTCTCAAATTTGGAGAATGATACACAGAAATCCCAAACAACACATAAATATGTGAAGATTTTTTTTTTCTTGGCTTGTGTAGTACTGTTTGTGGCGTAATATAATGAGAGGGCTAGAAATACACATGAGAAACTAAGTAGATGTTGTACGTAAACTAACTGTTGAAGCAAATAATGTTTGTATTGTAATGAAATGAACCGTTTCAACTACATATGTTTTGTCCCTTAATTGTCTTGATTCATCCTTTAATAAGTTGAAAAGTTTGTAAAAAATCATGATTGGACAAAAATTTTGACAACAACATGACTTTGGGACGAAAATACGACCTTATAGGTGAAACACAGTCTAAGTGTGTTTTGGTCTATTCATGCTTTGAAACTCTTCATTAAAGAATACAACCATATTATATAATACAGTCTTGGCGTGTAATTTTTGGTCCGAATACATAATGTACTTGTTTGGAGAACATATTCATGTCACAGAGCAAAGCTAAGCCATGTCTAATTTATCTATTTTTTTAAAAAAAATATATAATACAAAAATAACCTTGCCGTTAAGCCATGTGCTGGTCAAATGAATATTTTTCGGCCACATTTTCATCAGAAAATAGTCAGATAACTGATTTGAAATAAAAGGTAAAGTTTAGAGATGGTTGGATGCTAAAATTAAAAAATTGACTTTAGATACTAAAGTGATTTTAATCAGAAACTTAAGGGATCAATTATAATATTATTGAAAAAGAGTACTTACGGGTACGTATGTCTTATCACAATAAGAATAAACACTTAAGACACTTTCAATATTATATTTTTATTATAATCATAAGTTGCACTTATTAGTATTATTTTACCTTCAGTATATTATGATAAAAAAACAAAAGTAAGTAAAACTATAATCTAAAACTAATTATGAAATCTTAATATTAAAATAAAAATCATTTAGTTGGAAGTTACTTATATTTATTCTTCTAAAGCACCTCTAATCAATAATTAGATTCATAACTTTTACTTAAAATTTCATGATATTTTTTTTTTTTTTTTGTTTTCAATTTTTGAAGTTTAGATTAGTATTTATATATTGTTTTAAATTTTACCGTGCTCTAGTGAATTAAATTATTTCTTGAAGTATTTAAAAGTCTCTTCTAACAAATTAATCGCGTAGAAATATTATTTTCTTATTTATTTGTTATAATGAATATATTTATCACTATCTAAGTAGTTTAATTACAGGTATTAGGACTATTAAATATTTTTTTTATAGAATTTTATTCTTCTATAACTAATTCTTATTTATTATTAAAAAAGAGTACTTAAGTAAGGGTATGAGTGTCTTTTCACAATCAGGAACAAATACTTAGGATACATACTTTTTTATATAGTAAAGATATAGATTTATGTATGTGTGTGTATATATATGTATGTATTTATGCCAAATGAGATAAAAACATCAAGATATGGTGTTTTTGTACGAACACAAATATTGGGTATATTTTGATCCATTCCGATAGCTTGAAAATGAAACCAAACAGGCTATCTTCTTCCATGGTACATATCTCTATTTCACTTGCTTTATCTTCTCAACCCACAGAAAGAAAGAGAACAGGTGCAAGAAGTCAAGAGGAAATGTGAGGAGATGAATATGAAGATTCACAGCCTTCGAGCTCAGAAAACGGAACTCAACGGCAGGTTAGTAGAGATGCAATCAACAGTATCTTCCCTCAGAGAAGAGCAAAGGACCATTGAGTTAGCCTATCAGGAGAAGCATAATGAGGCCAAGTTCTTGAGGGAGAGATATATAGACGCAAAGGATCAAAATCCTCAAGTTAAAGCTCTAACAGAGATACTACAACGCAAGGAAGCTCGAATCGAGGACTTGAACCCTCGTGTTGGTATACCTGCTAATGTCGGGTCAGTGAGCGCAGACGAAGCTACAATCGTATCCGGGAATGGAACGACGAACAATCAGAACCGAGACAAAAGAGAAGATGTGCATGTAACTGAGCATGATGAAGGAAAGGATGTCGAAGCAGATGATGCCTCACGCTTTACAGAAAAGGAAAGCTCGATGCAGAGTGATGAAGAAAGTGGAAATTCTGAGGAAAGAAGTGCTGAAAACGGAAGAACTGGTGTTGATAAAAGTGACCAAAGTTCTGAAACGGCAAAGACTAAAAATGATCAAGAAGAAGAGAGCGAAGTGGATTTGACTGGGAGCAAAGACCTAGCAACTGCGGGAGATGCTGATTCAAGAAGAACGTCGAAGTCTGACATTAGCGACGTTGATGAAGAGTTGGGCGTGCGTGAAGGTGGGGTGAAATCGGAGTTGCAGGAAAACTCCCGTGGCCGACAATTTACACTGAGAGGGAAGCACAGTGAGGCAGACAGAGTTCGCAATGAGTCTGTTTTAAAGACCAACGTGAAAGATTATACGGAAGAAAACAACGGAGGAAACGGTGAAAAGAGTCGATCAGGCATCACGTTGCAGAACCGCATAAAACCTGTAGGTGCTGAGCATATGATCGGCGGAAAACTTGCAAAGTTCGACATGTCTAATCAAGTCGAGAGTGAACGAGAAGTCATCACAGAGCATTCGGAGAACAGAAACAATGTGAAACAAGAAAATAGTCCTGGAGGAAGAGAAGATGATGAAACGAATGACGATCGACATGATAAACAAATCGATCACGCTGAAACAGAGGTGCGATTCGAATCTGCACAACAGTCAGGAGAAGATGGTGAAGCAGACAAAGAAGAAACAGATGAATCAGATTTTTAGTTTAAGCAGTTCTGAAATGGCTTTAGCATACTACTGATTATGGCTTACTGACTTTTTACCTACTCTAAGTTTCAAGATCGAACTTCTGATGCATCATGCATTGGCTAACCGAACAATGAGCTGTTAACTTTAATTAATTATGGCAACGGGTTGGATTTGGAGAGGTTTGTGATGTGGGACACTACAAGTTTGTGTTATAAATACTAACAAGTTTAATTCGTAGGTTCAAACAGGATTTCATGCAATTTGACTGATATTGTAAATGAGTAAATTACTCCTTATGAAAAAAAATATATATATATTTTTCTGTGTTTTTAAAATAATCCCTGTCTGAAGTAAATTGTTTTATTATAAAAAATACAGGAAGCAAATTGTTGTATTTTAAAAAACATAGGAGGGTAAATTACTGTCTTTTTTTTTTCCATAAAAGAGTATAATTTGCTCATTCGTAATATCACAACAGAATTGCTTGTATTTTTCTCGATTCAAATATGTTGAGCTACTTTTATATTGAAAGGCAAACTATTTTTCTTTTAATTCGTAAGTGAATTTGTTGATATTAAGATTTTCGGTAAAAGCTATGAATTGGAACTCCGAATTTTTTATTTTGATGGATTACTCCAAGATAATATACAAATTATTATTTCAGTTTTAAATAATGAAGGGTTGTTCGTAATCATGCGAAATGTCATGAGAGATAGTCACCGTTATATATATTTGTGAAAGAGAACAAACAATACCGTCCCTGAAATAGCTCACTCGGTAGGGTCTCCCTCTTCACTTGTGTTTTAGTCCTGAGTGCTAGACACACATAAATACTGGAATTTTAATGACGTTTCACTGTTTGTGTTGGAAAAGAAAATGTGTGAAATTCCAACGTTGGTGAAATCCTTAACCACAGAGGCACACGAAAATAAACCTGCGACTTTGGTCACATTTATTACACCTAATTGATGCCGTTCATTAACATAAAATGGTCTCTATATCCATCCATCAACAGTACTTAGGCAGATCCATCAATGCACAGCCACTGGCCAACAAAGATCACGTCGCAGTTGATATTAGGGTTAATAGTGATGAAGTCTTGGAGGGGGAGACCGAATTCTTGCGCGACGCTTGAACAAGTATCACCGCTCACTGCTCCATGCACAGCGTTGCACACTGCAGACGGATCTTGGCCTCCAATTCCAACTGCATACGGAAAGAACAAGAAAATGGAATGAAAAGTTTGGATTTCAAGTCTCTAAGGCTTGGATAGAATGGGAAAAATGCAAGTAATTTACCCTCCTATGTTTTTCAAAGTGAAACAATTTACCTCTCTATCGTTCATATTGAAAAACACTGATGGGTAAATTATTATTATTTTTTTTATATAGGGGATAATTTGCTCATTTACAATATCACAAAAAGATAATTACATTGAACAATGCAATATAATTTTTCAACGGCAAAGAAATCATTAAGGGTGTAATCGAAAAGATAGAGGCAATCCCACTTCGATATTATAAATGAATAAAATGACCTTTCTATTTGAAAAAATAACAATTTACCTCCATGTATTTTTAAGAATAAAACGATTTTATCAGAAATAAATAATCTCATTTCAAAAAATACACGAGGGTAAATTATTATTATTATTTTATAAAAAAAATTACTTGTTCATTTACTATAGTATCATATAAAAATAAATTGCGGTAAATCCAAAAGATAATATATATATAGGGAAAAATGTAAGCAATTCCCTTGTGATATCGCAAATGAGCAAATTACCCCCTTATAAAAAAATAAATAGCGATTTACCTTCCTGTATTTTTTAAAATACAACAATTTACCCCTCTATGACTTTTAAAATGTAGCAACTTACCTCCCTGTACAAGGCGGCAAATTACTATATTTTTTTCATAAAGAATAATGTACTTATTTTCAATATTGGTATTCACCCAATATATATATAGCTCGGTAATATTAACAAATACTTACTACCAATTTTTAGACTGTCAGCCGCAGAGATCATGAGAACAAGACTGAGCACAAAAACCAACTTGAGGAACATAGTTTTAGACATAATGATCATGAGCTGGATTTTATTTTCTGATAAGAGTGATGAAAATTGAATGGAGGTGGCTGCTTCATTGTGAGTATTTAAACAGAAGAAACACATTGGAATGACCAACCCCATGCAGCAGATTTGCCCCGTTTTTTGCATAAACTAATCAGCCTAATTCCTATGCATTTCGTAGTTTGTGCCGTTTCAAATGATACTGCCCTCTGCTAACAATGTCTTGTAATGGACAAAGTAATGGAATGTTGCCGACAGGGCTGCTGGCATTAGTTGTCACTTCGATTAAAATGTAGATAAGTAAAATATATTGGGGTTAAATTATATTTTGTTATATGAATTATGCTAATTTTTATATTTTTACATTTAGATTTTTGTTTTGTGTGGACTTAATGTTTTAATTTTATAAAATTTTATATTTTGTTATTTATAATTATTTTTTAATTAAGTTTTTTGTCGAAAAATCACCACATGCGATGCACATGTGATATTTAGAAGTTATGTAATATTAATTTTATGATCAAACTAAGCAAAACTTAACTTGATATTTACGAAATAAAAAAATGCGGATGAAACTTAATTTAGTTAAATTCGAGTAATATGTGGAATAAATAAAATTTTGTTTGAATCAAATTATTAAAATTTCATCAAATCAAAGTTGAATGCAACTGTAAAGCAAATGATACTTAAGAGATCTAAACGAAAGTTAGATATATTATACTTAATTTCGTTTATTTTTACCAACTCTTATGTCTTCATTTCTATTTTGAACTTGTCTCCATTTAATACTCAATTAATATTATCAATTTATTGTTTGAATAAGTTTAAAATTTTTATTTAAAATTTTAATACCAGTCCGTCAATTAGATAAAATCAAGTTCATTATTCGAATTTCAACGATGATCGATTTACACCTATTGAAAGTAATAAGTTGTATTTTATCGACCAACGGGTTATGAAAATATACTAATAAGTTAATTTAGAGCATAAATTGTTTAACTTGAGTAAATTTAAAATTTGAGAACTTTTATTTTCTAAACGTATTGTAAAAGAAAAAAAAATGGATCCCAAATAGGTAAGACCCAAATTCTACCCAATTCTTTTGTATATAATTTGGATAAGACCCTGTGAGTATTTTATAGAGTATAATATGGGCAGGGTATGAAAAAATTGCCATGGGTATTTATCGGGCCTAGGTCCGGATAGTACGATACCCGCCCATTGACAGGCCTGTGTCGAATGGCTGTTTGTTCTCAACACTATTCCTTTTGTTTCTAATAAAATTGCTTGAAATTATGCTTATATGATTGAATTCATTGGTGTGTGGTATGGAAAACTAGGACATGCTGCATAGAAGCAAAATATGTTAAAAAGCCTTTTAAACTTTTTTTTTTCTTTTAAATTTGCCACTAGTAGAAGTAACGAATTGCTGGAATTAATTCGTTCGGACTTAGCTGATTTAAAAAACACAATAAGGTGGTAGGAAATATTATATTTCTTTTTTTTTATAGTTGATCAAGATATACTAAGATTTAATTGCTACGAACAAAAGATGAGGCAACTGAAATGTTTTTGAAATTCAAATTTGAAGTAAAAAAACAACTAGATAAGAAAATAAAAAGACTTAACTCTGGTAGGGGCGATGAATGTGAGACTATTTTTCTTAAGGAATTTTGTGGAATAAACAATATTATCCATGAAACTCAAACTCCTTAATCACCTCAACAAAATGACATAATTGAATGGAAGAATAGAACTCCAAAAAAATTGATGAACGCTATGTTACTAAGTTCTAGTACACTTAAAAACATGTGGATGAAGCAGTTCTAACTGCATGCTATATTTTAAATAGAGTTCCACGGAAAATAGAGTTGGAGAAACACCCTATCAAATGTGGAAAGGCTTTACACTTACCCATACCTACCTCAAAGTGTGGTGGTGTTTGACTAAAATTGCATATCCATAATTTAAAAAACCTAACATTGAGCTAGAATTCCCCTTAAATAATACATATAAATCTCATAAAGTTTCTTCAAGTAATGTGACTAATCTGTATTTTTAGTTGAAGACCTTGATAAGATAAACAAACAATTTGTTTCAGTATTTCTAGTTGATGAAGATCCTAAATCATATGTACATGCCATAACTTTCACACACTTTAGTTTTTGGAAAGAAGCCGTTAAAATCGAATTAGAGTCTATCTTAGAGAATCATACTTGGAACTTAGTGGATTTATCCAAAGGATGTAAGCCTATTAAATGTAAATGAATTTTTTAAAAAAAAAATTAAGCCAGATGGATTTTTAAACAAATTTAAAGCAAGATTTGTAGTTGTAGGATATACCCAAAAGAATTTTTGTCTTTACAATTTGACATTAAAAATTTAGGAGAAGCTGATGTAATACTAGATGTTAAAATTTAAAAAAACAAAAAACTAAAAATGAATTTCCTTAAGTCAATAACACTATATGGGGAAAATGTTGAAAAGTTTTAACCATATGATGAAATACCTATAAGAGCTCCTTATGATCCCAGCTTATGGCTTAAAGAAAACAATGGTATTAGTGTGTCACAAGTTGAGTATGCAAAAATCACATGGAGCGTTTTGTTTCTCATGAACTACACTAGACCTGACATAGCCTATACGTGAGCAAACTATGTCGTTATACTCATAATCCTAATAATGAATCTTGTAATGCATTTTATCGCTTGTTAAGATACTTGAAAGGTACAATAGATTTGTGTTTATAGTTTAATAAATTCCCTGCAGTGTTAGAAGGATTTTGTGATGTAAATTGGGTAACCTATAATGATGAAGTAAGTTCAACTAGTGGCTATGTTTTTACTTCGGACGAGGGAGCTATTTCTTGAAAATCTATTAAACAAACTTGTATTGCTTGCTCTATCATGAAATCTGAATTTATAACTCTTGAATTAGCCGATCAAAAGCTAAATGGTTGAGAAACTTGGTGGGAGATGTGCCTTTGTGGAGGTCATCTGTATCAATCTCCTTGCACTATGATTCTCAAGCTGCTATTGGTATTGCTAAGAATTATGCATACAATGGCAAAATGAGACATATTCGTATCATATATGGTGCAGTGAAAGAACTCTTGAAAAATAAAATAATCTCCCTAGAGGTATGAGAGAAACTTGGTAGATTCTCTCAGAAAGGGACAAACAAAGAGAGTTATTCTTGAGAGTTCAAAAGCAATGGGGCTCAAACCCCTAGACTGATATAATATAGTAATAACCATACGGAAACCCGTAGCTCTATATTTTTTGTGGTCTTTACAAGGACTTGATGGATGATCCTAAAAGAATGGGTCAGGAAGATAATATAATAGCTCAATTGTTGAGTGGTCTATAATAATATGGACTTGATGAAGCTATCTAAATGACTGTCAAGATGGATTGCCTTCTATGAAAGAAAATAAGTTCTTTCTAGAGCACTTATCAAAAAACCAAAACCAAAGTGCTAGCATAGGGTCAGTAATAATGCTTGTATTTATGGGCGAAACAGCAATCTTTAATAAAATTATACGTGTTGTGGGGGTCTAAACTTGAGCTAGCGAAAGTTCCAAGAATTTTTTCACTTTCATCAGCTGAATTATTGCCTCACATCACTATGCATTAATTCAAACAAAAGATATTAATGATTAAGTATGTTCTCTAACTAGTTGGTACTGGTGGGGGATTCTGGGGAATGACCAACAAGTAAACACTCATTTGTCCGACCTAGCTGATTGATTAAAACTATTTGTCGCGAAAATCCATCATCAATTAGTCGTTGGTCTTGTCTGAATTTTCAGATCTATAAAGAGGGAGGCCTCGATTCTCACTTCAGAGATACATCAAAAAATTAAAGGGAGGCCTCAATTCTCACTTCAGAGATACATCAAAAAAACCTCTTCCTTCTTCGAAAGTACTTTAATCCTCTTCACAAAAATCTAATGAACTTAAATCATTAGATTTTGCATAGTTGACCATTAAACTTCATCCAAAGTACTTTGCATTCCGCTAGGCGTATACATTAATTACAATGGAAAAGATCATTTGGAACGAAAAATTCCAATCCACAATGATAATGAACCTTGTGAAATGTAAATTAAATGACAAGCAAAGACGATCTATATAAATCAAGAAAGAGGCAGAAATCTAATAAGAAAATGTCTTTTCATTCATTTTTCTCTGTCCCATTCGATTTTCAGGGAATCAGTAGTCATACAAATTTACAGCATTTACATCCGAGTCCTCCATCTTCTGTTTATCTCATTTCAAGGACACGCACATTAATTGAGTGCACAACGACATCCGAGTCCACTCACTTCAACAGCCGAGTCAACTCGATCTCCTCCCAACTTCAAAAAATTCACCATCTTACCCTTCCGGGCACCCAGATTTTCGCAATCAAGCTCAGCTCTGGCCAGCCCAGCAGTTCAAGTACATGACTTGCCGCAACGACTCATCCGCCTGCTTTCTCTTGTCATCGCTGCCGCCTCCGCCCACAAACCCTCCGAACTCGGAGTTGAGTACGCCGGACAACGGCCGGAGATCCGCGCCGTCTCCGCTGTTGGATAAAAAGCGCCTCTTGCTGTGGTTGAGGGACTTGAGGCCCGATTTCAGCTTCTGACCCTGATCGGAGTGGCCGTTCATCACCGCAACGCTGGCGGCCATCCACACTCTGTTCATGTAACTCATTTTTTCAACTGCTTTGCTTTTCTTCTCCTTTCGCACTACAGATTTTTTGTATGTTTTCTCTGATGCTTGGGAACTGGGCGTTTTTGCTGTGGAAACAATGGAGTGGGGGGGTGTATTTATAGAGGGTTTGGAGGGTAAAACGGTAATTGCAGTCTCTTGAATCTCGAAGGTGTACGAGACATATCGTGAGATTTTCGTCAATTCCGAGAATATAGTTGATGGAGTGGAAACGATAAAAAGCTGAAAGGATAATGGGAGGATTCTTTTTCAATATTTTAAGACCTTGAAATTTTAAAAATATAGTTTATTTTTTAATAAATTCTTGAATGAAAAGATGGAAGTAACCTCATCGTGATATTGCATATAAATAAATTATTCCCTATAAAAAAATAGTAATATACGTTTCTGTATTTTAAAAACTGTAACAATTTACTTTTTATGTATTTTCTAAAATGAAGTAATTTATCTTCTTATCTAAGAAGATAAATTGCTTCATTTTTAAAAAAATACAATGGAGTAAATTGCTATTAGTTTTTTATATGAAAATAATTTGTCCATTTACAATATTATAGAAAGGTAAATTATATTAAACTCTAAATTCTTATATTA
Source organism: Sesamum indicum (assembly GCF_026168435.1). NCBI lineage: Eukaryota > Viridiplantae > Streptophyta > Magnoliopsida > Lamiales > Pedaliaceae > Sesamum > Sesamum indicum. The sequence goes on from NC_142668.1 coordinate 8,182,956, forward strand.
GAGTTTGCAGTATTTAAAAGAAAAATTTTCAAATTAAGCTAAATAGATTTCGAACACGCAAAAATTTTTATTGTTCCAAGGAGTTGTGGAATTAAGCGCAGGTATAACCTAACATTCTACCAATAATTTGGTGAGATATGAGACTCAAGAAACAATTATAGAAAAAATGTAAAAACTAACTAAAGTCAACTGAAAAATAAAAAAAATTTAAAAAAACGATGAACGGTGATCAAAATAATGAAATTTTGTGATGGATGGTGGTTCCTCACAACAAAAGTGGTAGGGATTAGGTTCTCTTCAAAAACAAAATCGAGATGATAGATAGATCATTCGGTAACGTCTCCCGAATAAAAAATTTGTGCTCATTTAAAATTCGTCACCAAAACCACGTATTTAAAGTTTTACGTTTTGGATTTTTGTTGATTCAGACACTCCTAAAAATGCATCCGTCTCTTATTTTATATTAATAGTGAAGTTGACCGTCATTAATAGAAGAGAAGTGGGGTTTTAAATCCAAAATATTTTTATGATATATAACATTTAAATCACATAAAACTTATTAAGATAAATTCATTAGGTAAATTTTATGAGTTCCAAACAATTATAAATCTATTACTTGTTTTTGCATTATGATAAAAATTAATTAATACAAATATAACAAAAAAGATTGTGCATTTTATGGAAAAAAAATTCAAACAATCTACTTGTGATATTGCAAATAAGCAAATCACCTCTTATAAAAGAAATTATCAATTTACCTCACTACGTTTTTAAAAATACAGTAATTTATCATCCTATGTTTTCTAAAAAAGTAAATTATTTTATTTTAAAAAATATAAAGATAAATTATTATTATATAAAAAAATAATTTATTTATTTATAATATCACGTGAAGATAAATTATATTAAGCCCGTATTTTATGGTAAGCATTAAAATTATTGACTAAAGAATAAGGAAGCATGAAATAAGTACTCAAAAACTCGAGAAAAGAAAACCGGCGTGCGTGCTTCAAAATATCGTATCCAGAAACAATAACTATATACACATAAGAGACATATAATGTACGACTATTTTCAGTTTGGTCCCTGGAATAGTGCTAATTGGCAATTTGCACCTTAAAAACAAACCAGCAACATTTTCTACCTTAAAAGTACACATCTTGGCGAATCGCACCCCAAAAGTGATTTTCGGCCAATAAGTTGCTCCAATTTAATTGACGTTAATGGTACTCTGTAGACGTTGCACTGAAAACCAAAAGTTCGGATGCAACAAAATTGTTAATAAGATTTAATTTAATTGGCGAAGTTAAAATTTTAAGATCATGGCTCGAAGTCCGCAACATGTGTGAGATGATGTTTTTACTGCATAGTAGGTGTTTGTTAGATTTATTTATTTGATATTATTGATCAGTGTATGATTGTTGTAGTAATTTTGATTAGATATTGATATTTGATTGGAATGATTGTAATCGATTTATTAATTAATAATAATTTATCACTCTTACTTGAAAAAATAATAATAAACAAACAAATTGCTAAATCAAATTATATCCGAGGCGCGTCTCAAATTTGGCGTCAGACTGGAACTAAACTTGATCTTTTTAGATTTTTAATATATTTTCTATATACTTATATGAAGCACATTTTGCTCCTATATGAAAAATAAATATGTATATTTAATTTATACTTACATAATAATACATAAAATTAATATTTTTATTGGTTTAAACAAAGATATAAAATAATTTATAGACGTTTTAATGTACATGATAGGTCTACATAAAAAATACCTATAATACCCTTAATGAAGGGCATTTCAGTCTTTTTGCCCTGGATTCGCTTCCTTTCTATCGGTCGGGTCGGAGCGGACTTGGCCCCGACCCAATTATCCACTTGAAGACCTAGGCAACGACAGGCGTCCGATCGCGGACGTAAGCTAGCAGGATAAAGCCACGTGGCCCATTCAACAGTATCCAGTTAAGCCCTATAAATACCACAAGACGCTACATTTCGAAGTAATTAATGCTAAGCCTTTTCGATCCACGCCTTTAATAGCACACTTTTACCTCGATCAACCTAATTTGAGCGTCGGAGGGTCGTTCTCGGGGACGTGCCCCACGAGCTCACTTTACTTGTCTTATTCTCAAGAACCCAATATTTGATCTTGGTGGAGTTAGCTAACCGTAGTGAGGTCGCTCATCCAAGTCGCTGAATTCGATCAAGATCACTATAATAAGTAACACTTATTTTAAACCATGCAAATAAAAACTTATTAAAAAAAATGCCTTCCTATAATATTATTATTTCATAGTTATAAAGTTATCCTAGTATTATCTTTAGAAAAATATATTTTTTAATGTTTTGAAAATCTTAAACCAAGTCTAATTATCGGTTTCCATCCGCATCGAGTCTGATGTCCTCGTTCTAATCCCTAACAATATTCCTACTTACTTTGTTTGATCTCGTCCAATCCAACGTTATCCATTGTTTACAAACCAAATTGCAAACGCAACATAACTTTTGGTACTATTTTAATTTCATAATCTATCCCACAATAAATTGTCTGTCCAAATATCATATTTTGGTACGTAAAATGTTCATTTTTTCAAGATAATCCTAATACTATAAATAATCACTTTCCTATAAATATCAAATAATTAACTCACCATTTCATTAATGGAAACAAATCTTAAAGGCTTAACCCAAAACCCCATAACCTAACAAACTAAACCAAAATTCCCCCACTCCAATGTCCGAAAAAAAACATTGAGGCGCAATTTACTAACTTTTAAGGTAGAAAGTACAATTTAAATCTTTTTTAGGGTTCAAAGTGAAATTTAACCTAATTTCAGGGTGCAAAGTGCAAATACCCCTACAAGAGTGGGGGCAGGTGGCGTGCTTATCCGAATCAAACCCATGAGTCATAATCATGCACCCAATGGGCAGCCAACAGGTTTCCCAATAATTCATTGAGCTACAGTCCCCCCACCTTCCCCCCCGGGGTGGGGGGGGTGGGGGGGTGGGTGGGTCCCAATATGTTCTTTATTTCCAAACTTTTGTCCTTTACCTAAAACTTGTCCTTTTCCAGCAACGTAACTATAAAAACAATACAGAAAATTAACGATAATAAAAAGTCTGTCGTTTACTGAGATAAGGCCACGAGTGGTGGTTTGTGGGGGGATCAGCACTGCACCAATAAGAAAATCCCTCAAGTTGTATTTTTGTTTTAATATACTTATAATTTATATTTGTACTAATATAAAAAGAAAAATTCATCCACACTTACAAATGACGGTTAATGGCAACACCGCACCAATTTCCTCTTAAGTTGAAAATATTTTTCGTGATACAATAACTAATTTATTCAACTTTTCAAAATTTACGTTAATTAATAAATAATTATTTTTTCTTTCGTCCTTTTTATTAATATAATGTATTGATTTATATATTTTGCTTATTTATAATATATTTTAAAGATTGAAAGATTACTTATTATATATGTAGGAACGACGTGCCACAATAACTAGTGTATAAAAAAAAATCTTATTTTCACTCACAAATAGCGGTTATTTCCCACAACACCAACTTTTCAAATTACCAAAAATATCCTTATATATTTTCGACCACCCCTACTCAAATTTTTCTTTTCATCTATACGATCTATATTATCTATCTATATTAATATGAAAATTTCACTAACACTATATTTTTTTTTGTGTCCATAATATCTTCAAATTAGTTTTATTTTATTTATTTGTTTGTTTTAAATATAATTTATTGATATATATATTTTATTTTTATTTAATATATATTTTTAAAAAATAAATATTTATTATATGCACGTAGGAATCCGTACCAAGCTTTTTTTTTTTTGGTATATAAAGAAGTTAAATTAATGTTTAAGGTTACTTTTCAATTGATTGATTTTTAACTTTTTAATTCATTTGAATAATTTTGGACTTCAAAAAATTTAATTTTTTATAATATTGATGAATTTTAAATTATTATTAAATAAAATTATATTTTTTTAAATTCTTCCCTTAAATCTAAATCTATTAATCTAAATGTACCTTAAATGATAGGGTTAATTACACTTAGATCCCTTTTGAAAATGTGCACCTTCCTCCAAAGAAGTTTTAGAATTGCACATACAACCACTTAAAATATTTCCGCATTTACATGTAACCCCTTTATGTTAGGAATTAGATGAAAATACTGAAATTAGCAAAAAATATTACATATATATATATATATTTTAATCTTGTCCCTCATTTAGTATATTTTTTTACTTATAAAGGGATAAGTCTAATATATATGTGGAGTGATGTTAATATCTTTAACACAAATTTCATATTTTTGAATTGATTGAAACAAGAAAAATATTACAAATGATTTTTTGATTTTTAAATGCATTTTTTGCGGGTACAAAATCTCTACTTGGAATCTCTGATTCGTCACTTTGGCGACTTCGAAGGTAGAACTTGACGGTTTGATCTCGTTCAATTTCGACTTGAATTTTCATTAATTTAGAGATCTTTTGACGTATTCCCATATTGAACGCTATAACTTTGAAATATATGACTTGGATTTGAATATTTCTTGATAGATTTGACGCTCCGATCTTCCACCAAGCTGGATTTCTATCTTGACAATGTTAATTCGTGGGTCTTTCGACTTCTTCACAAATCAAATGTTGGTTTTAAGTGACTTTCGAGACGAACACCTTGATTTTGCTTTGAACGCCGTGAATTTCTTTGATTTTCGCTTGAGAGGATTTGGGATTTCTTGAATTCTCTCTAGCTTCTGTCTTAAATCGTCTCTTTAATTCTGTATCGAATAACCTCTTGACTCGTCTTCACTTGTGTCTTGTCTTGTGCCTTGGGTTGTCTGTTAAGTAGTGAAACGTTCCTATTTATAGTTGTAGGGTGGAAGATTTTGTCATATTTACTTCATGATATGACACAATATGATTTGCCAATTAGGATTTGTTTCCTTAATAGCAAGATATGATGTAAAATACCAAATCATTGATATTCGCTTCCTTTGTTGGTAAGAAAAGATTTAAATCGTCTTAAATACTTCAACTCCATACATGATAATATTAGATTTTTTTTTCCCTCAATTAATATTTTATTTTATAAAAAGATAAAATTGATGAAAAAATATACAGCATATGTTAATATGTAGTTGGCAATAAATTTTGCATGCTTGCAATATCATCATATTTTTTTCCTTATAAGTAAAAAAAATTATTACATGATAATATTGAATCAGCGGCAAAATTATAAATTTATGTAATTTTTTGATAATATAAGCATTTTTGTCCAAATTCTAGCAGAAGAAGAACATATACAGATATATATTATTTAACAAAATCAGCGTTATAAAATTCAAATTAAAATTTTAAAAGCTTATAACCTGATTAAGGAAAAAGAAATAATACTTCTCAAAGAAAAAAAAAAGAAAAAGAAAAGTAAAATATTTGACACGTGGATATGGCGATGGGTCGGCCGTCAGCCATTGGCTCGATGATCAAGAATGGGGGCTTGAAGCTGAAGGCGGTGGCTGCCCATGGGAACTTCACGTGACACACTCCACACGCACAACGTTTCCCATTACTCATCATCTCCTTAATTCTGTGAACCTTTGGCTCTTCTATCCTTCCAAAAATAAAGCACTTGGCCCTTTTGGATTTTTCCTTTCTGCATTTTTCCTTGTCTCTATTTGGCAGTTCATACATTACTAGCCGTCGTGACAATCGTTTAAGTTTATCAATAAGTAGGATTTTACCCTACTCATATTCATAACTCAAAAAATTTTAAATAAATTAATTAAGATTCGAGTCCTACCTAATTTATTGAACCTCACTCAAGTCTCATGGGTCTCAATATTCGACCATCCCAGTATTTGGGTCCGATTAGATTCATACCCGATTTTTTTTTCTGCAAATCATACTAATTAAATTAATTTTTTTTCTATTTTGCCCATAATTTATTAACAAATTCAAAATTGTTGAGGCCAATTCACAAATAGCTCTTTAGTATATCATTCATTATATTGTTTATAAAATAATCTTATGAAAATATTGCACGACAAATAACGTTATGATGTCTTATATTTTTTAGATTTTTTCATTGAAAATAGATCGATTGATAAATAATAATCTAATTGAAGTGAAGAAAAATAAATATATTTTTTGGTCCAAATTGAGAACATAGACCATGGGTATTGATGGGTAGAGACCCAACCAAACCCAATATATATCTTAAATGGGTCTGGATTTGGATCTTGGTCTAATAATATCCATTGAGTTTGGATCTGGGTCTTAAAATTAATCTATGAATTTGGATAGGATAAGATCCTACCCATTAACACACTTATAGTCATTTATACATGCATATAACATATTTTAAAATATATAATTTATTATATTTAGACCTCTTCTAAACATACAAAGTTATTACTTTTCCCAAAAAATGAGTAAAACTATATTTATATTTGCCCATAAATTTACTGTTTACATTAGACCCTAGAGTTGTTTAATGGTTGGGTTGGGTTGGATCTAAAATAAATTAAAATTGATAAGTCCAAATTGGATCGTGAATGGGTCAGGTCGGATCAATTGTAACCATTTCTATATATTCAATATTTAAAAAATTTTCAATTTTAGATAATAATAATAAGATGACGATATATTTAATACAACCTATAAAATAATATCATTGAAATTTGTATTATTTATTGTTTTTGGAAAGAAATCATGTACATTAAAATTTCATTTGTTAAATAAAATTATAAACTCATAACGTGTACAAAATATTTTCCAAAAGAAATCATGAGATGAATAGTTATACAATTAATTTCTCCATAATTATTTGTTGAACAAAAATATGGGTTTTCAATCATAATAATAATAGCTATTTGCATATATTAATCATACATATTAGTACATTATAAATTAGTATCAGATATGTTCATTGAAATTTATTATATAATCGTATACTGTCTATTTACTTAAAAAAAGAACCAAAAAGAATTTTAAATTGTCACATGTCAATTGCAATTAATTTATTTTGTTTGGCACATCAATTGCGCAAGAAAGATCAAGGGTATATCCCTTGATCGGGTTTATACACTTTTGATTTTATTAATTTTTTTTTTTTGCGCTTTCGCCACGCTTTCCCTACCGATCCGCTTCTTAGAAATCCTCAAATTTCTTCCACTGGTTGTCTGCCGGAGGAGGGGGAAGAGGCATGGCATGAGGGCGAGAGAGCATTTCTCCCATCACCACTATTGATTGGGGGGCGCTCGAAATAAATCAACAAAGTTAAAAGATTAACTGACAAATCCACACAACAAAAGCAAAAAACTTGAAGAATACCTTAGTAACATGGTAGGATAGAAAGCCAGTGAACTCCTCCGTGGAGGCGGAAGACAACAACCTCCTATCTTTTGGTAGTAGCATCCCTCGCAAAAGTTCAGAGAATAGCCTAAACTCCCCCACGTGCTCTTGCAGAAGGGATTGGTGTGTATAAAGGCTACATTCAGGTGAAAATTGCTAGCACTAGGGGGAAGACCCTCCCGTGTCTTTACAAGGAGGAGGCAGAGAGCGAGAAGGTGTGGCGGTGGAGCGCGTAACCATCTAGAGGGGAACCATTGCCAGAGGTTGATTGGAGGAGCTCCCTTTGGAGTGCTTGGATGATCCCTAGGGGGCCATCGTCGGGCGTTTCTCCTGGGAATCACTAGAGGTTGGTGTACCGCCATAATCCCTCGCAGTAGGAGTAGGAGCAGGAGCCATTGTGTAGCCCCAGGACTACCCTAAACGCTCTCCCTTAGAAATTTGTTGGACATGATGCGTTCTACAAAGATAGGAAAGAACCAAGTAAAATACTAAACATACGAAGAAAAGGCATCCAGAAAAGAATCAAGAATCATTTGTACTTAGGGGTTTCTCCAAGGGGACCGCCTTTGGTTCAAGCTAAAGCGCTAGAGGAGCCTTTCATCCGCCAACCCCCGACAATTGTAAAGGTCGGGATTCAACTCCTCTAGGAGGGCGTAAAGATCTGCACTAATTTTTCTCACAGAATATAGTGCGATGGGAGGGAGATAAAAAAGCTTACTCATGTGAGAATGCCCAGCGAGAGGGAGGCAAAACATAAAAAAAACTCCACCTCCAGCTCTTGGGGGCGTTTGGAGCAAGGAGGAAGCACACTCCATGATGGCGGGAAAAGTGGAAAATACTAGGTTTCGACCTTTTCAACTGAAAACAAGCAAAAAAAATCCATGCCTATGGGGGAGACACCATGATAATACAAAATTATCATAAAACTTTCCAAATGACGAAAAGAGTTGGGGGGTTAACTGATTCAAGGAAACCTTAAAAATACTAAGACATCGGCTTAAAAGGGAGGAATATGATGGCGCAAACCTGTCTGGAACTGGGCAGTGATGAAGCACAAGCAATTAGGAAAGAATATCAGGTTAACTCTCAGGGTGGGGAGGAGTATCGGATAACACTCAGGGATGGCTTAGTCCTCAACTAACCAACTGGCATCCGCGTCATTGAAGGACGGAGAGGACCTGTCTGTTAAAATGGGGCTAATAACCCTAGTCCCCTCTCCGTTGACTGCCATTAACTCCCCTCTCTTCTCCTTCTACCTCAAGGAGGTTTCTCCCATATTCTAAAAAAATGCCCTACTTTCGTATTAGAAGGTACATCAATTAGGCAACACTGTATGACTGTAGGCCGTCGTAAGCTCCACTATAAAGCTCATCTATAAGAGGTTGAGCCTAAGCCCCTTCCCCTAGAAGTAGCCTCCATTGGGTCATCGCCCACAGCGTTTTCTCGAACAAATCTCACATATTCATCAAATGATGCCATCAAAAGTTGAGGAAAAGTTTCAAAGATAGAAAACAAAAACAAAAAAAAAAAAACCCCAAGAAAGGAAGACAAGTAGGAGGCACAACAAACAATCAAAACACGCAAGAAAAGATAAAGAATACTTATTGGAGTAATAAAGGAGAAAAGAGAAATTAAAAGCTCCAAGATGTTCTCTCCAAGATCATGGGGGAAAATGAAGGAGAAGAGTCAGAGAGAGATGCAATAAGGAAGGAAAATAACCTAAAGATATGGTCACCCACGTTCATACCAAGTAACGCCTCTCATGCGTTACCAACAGGGGAGGTTACCCTCAAACACCCTCCACTATATCTGAAAGACCTATGCACCTAACATCATTACAGGCTAGTACTAGCCATCAATTCGTCCTAATAGAATAGCACATTTTGAAGAAAGTTGTTTTACCATTTTCAGGAAAGTAGAAGGACAAGAAGGACCCTGTGAAGTGGAATTCTCTCGAGAAATACACAACAATCTGTTCTGGAAGAAACTCACTACTCTTAAGGAAGAGTGAGGTGGCCTCCTGCTCTTCAGAGCGGGGGGATTGAATGATATCCCAAAATTACACTCAACGCAAGGGAAAATCTATTTTGAGTAAAACCACTAAGGAGTCTGTAAGTACATGAGGCCCAAGAAGGTGGGATCCTTAGCCCAACCACCTAATAAAGGCCCTTGGAGGAAGGGGCTATAATCAAGGCCCGCTGGCTCACGAAGAGGAGTTACCCTGTGTCTATGTGGTTCCCAAGGTGGTTGTATGCACAAATCACAGGAGACCGTTCGTCCACAAGGTAGGAGGACGTCCACATGAATTGTGACATGGCACGAGGATAATCCTTCGCATTCCACCAACCTCCTCAGAATTCAGAATCTATACCCATTGAGAAACTTATCCATCCAAGGGTTTCCCAACAACATATCCAAGATCCTTACGAGCTGCCTCCAATTTTAAAGGGACTTATCTGTAGCACTATTGACCCAAGTCCTAAGGGATCACACTTCTTCTCCTGATGGGACTATGACTATAAAAGCAAGTCTCTACGCAATTTTTGCAATACCATTTGCACGAGAGCATTATATTCTTGACATTCCCTTGTCATTTAATCATTCGTCATAGTTCTATTTCGATTAGTTTTATCTTTTCACAACTACTTACTGACTTGAGCGTCGGAATGCTAACATATATTTTGCAAGTCCCCTTTCCAAAGGCTGGAAGAAACTTGGCCCAAAAGGCTCAAGTCTAAGATTTATTGAACGAGCAACTTTTTGCTCGTACCACCTGATAATTACCATATTATTTATTTAATTTTGAATAAAAATCACAAAGCGATAGTTATAACAAAAAATTACATGTAGTATATCAAATTAATTTTATATAATTATGTAAATATTAAGTGGATTTCTGCTTTATTTTGCATATGCATCCAGTGTGCATAATTCTGGTTATTTACTAGGTCTAATGGGGTTAGAATAACCACATTTACTTGATAAAATATATTTCGATCAAATGCATTCAACATATTTTTTTTTCTTTTTAACATGAACAAAACCATTTCTTAAATTTTTTTATCATATTCATGCACATTTAAAATTAACAAAAATTATTAAGAAAATACGAGTACTCATGATCACTTATTTATTTTATTTTTCTTCTTTTACATATAATTAGAATAAAAAAAATAAAAATTTAAATTATCCACATGCGTCAAGTGTACTGTCCTATAACTAGTTTTTAAATGAATGTTTGTATTTTGTAATACGAAATTTTCTTATGAAAAATTAAGTAAAAAACTAATAACTAGAATAAAAGATAGAAAAAGAATATCAAAATTACATAGTTACCTTTTCTTCATCCTTTGCATTTCACTTGGCATACTCGATTTTAATTGACTACAAATATTGCAAGTTTTTATTTTAATTAGCATACGCTTTTTATATTGGGAAAATATTAATTATCAATATTCTGATTTATTATTTTATTGTTTAATGTGCATTTGATCACATCAATAATTGTGACACCAATAGTAACTCTAGTTAGATTTATATTACGTGAGTCTCTTATTTAAAAATTTAAATTGTTAAGAGACGATAATGATTTAATATTAATATCTTAATATATTTCAATACGTGTAAATTTCGTATATTATAAATGGATGACAATATTCAAACTCAAAACTTTTTATTTGGCCGAGCATGAAATCAAATTACACGATCGTCTTATATAAAAAATTTTAAATTGTTAGAAAGGAGATTCGCTTCATATTAATATCTTAACATTTTATTTGAACTTAAATATTATAACAAATAAAATATATTTATGATGTAATGAACATCAAACTTAAAAGGAGTTACAGACCAATCACATGAAATGTGCAATAATACTGTTAGATAATTTAATTAAATCTAACCAAATATGATTTGAGCAAAAAATTTTCTACGTTGGGTTTATATAATTGCCTTTGTTCAACTAACATAAATGGAAAAAATGCAAGCAACTCCCTTGTGATATTGCAAATGAGCAAATTATTTTCATATGAAAAAAATAATAGCAATTTACCTCTCTATGTTTTTAAAAATACAACAATTATCTCTCTGTGTTTTCAAAATGAACTTTATTTTAAAAAATACAAGAAAAGATATATATTGCTATTTTTTTTTGTAAAAAAGTAATTTATTCATTTATAATATTATATTAAATCCTAACATAAATATGTAATTTTAGTTGCATTTATTTAATATTTTTGTTGGTAACTCAAGTGAATAATATCTAAATAGTCTTAGTTTTAAATTGTGGATAATGCCAAAGTCCATCACTGTCAAGCTATTGCTTGTCGCCATCGGAAGGTCACTCACTACATCCTATTCCTTAATACTAATAATGCCAATTATTGATGTTGGAGACACACTCTCACTTTTCCAAATGAGAAAATGCAAGTAACTCGTTTCGTGATATTATAAATGAATAAATTATTTTTTTATAAAAAAATTTAGTAATTTATCTCTCTGTATTTTTAAATAAGAGTAATTATATTTTCTCATCTGATCTATGAATTTTTTTTATAATTTGACGTTTATTTATTTTTTTTTTTTGTCAACTTACCAACTCAACTTTACTAAATTTTGCCCTTCGTCATTTATAACTATTTTTTAATCGAGTTTTTATCAAAAAAAAAAAAAAAAAATCACATGCAGTGCGTATGTGATACTTACGGATTATGCAATGTGATTTTTTTACATATGCACATCATTTTACGTTCTTTCGATAGAAAAATCAATAAAAATAAAATGAATCATATATGACAAAATGCAAATTTCACAAAGTTGCACAAAAAAAAATTAAGACTTTATTGTTTATAGAGATTCGTGCAAAAAAAATAATAATTAAGCCACAATGAAGGTGGGTTTAAAAAGTTGAAGATGAGGAAGCTGTGTAATTAAAAAGTAGATCCTGGGGAAATTTAATAATTTGGAAGATCTGTTACTTCAATAATTGCCTGCCTCATGATATTATAGATTAAGAAGGCAAAAGTTAGACTAATTATTAAGTAGATTAGGACCACTTTATTGATCCTAATATACAATTTGCTACCATACCTTAAATGTTGTCGTTGTATTAGTGAAATAATGAAACACCCAATGACTTAGACATGATATATTATGCGGGGATAGTTATACACCTTTTCTTTTTAAGTTTAGTGTAATTATATGTAGATTTTTTGTAGTTTGAAAAATTACATTTGAATTTGTTGATTAACTAAAAAGTGAATGTAGATTGACATTTACTATCGATTGACTTATTGCAGGTTAAATAATTTTTTTTTTTTTTTGACTAAACTACCTTTATAAGGGTGAAAATATACCTCCTCACATGTGTTAATGTATGAAAATGTAGAATAGGTAATTTAATCATAAGAAGATTTATTTGACCTGCAATAAATCAGTAATAAGCCAATTGGGGGGTAAATATTAATTTTCATTCAGTTTTTTTTTTTAATATCAGTCACTTTGGTGAATTTTGACTAATAGAGACTTGTTTGTTAAGATAGAAGCAAATTTCAAGTGCATTAGATGTAATTTTTCAAATAAGAGGAAATTTATATGTAATTATATCAAATCTCAGGAAAAGAAAGTGTAATAATCAAGTTGATTAGAACTAAAATTTCTCTCGAGCTCAATAAATCGGGATATTTCTAGTATGAAGTTGGAAGGTTAATTGCCTTTTTTGTTTTTACCTATACTTAATCACATATTTGATTTTGGTCCCAAGTTTTCCGAATCCTTAATATTGGTCCATAAATTTGACAATTTTTTTTGACAACTGGTATTACGGATGACAACGGGGCGGGTACTAATGGACCCAGGACCCGGCCCGCCAACTACGAGACAAACCCAAGACCCATCCGTCTCGCTCGAAAACTCCTCAGCGTCGGTTTGTCCTGACAGACCCGAATTTTTTGAAATGCATAAAAAAAAAGAGAATAGAAGCCACAACGAGGGTGAGGCGGCGAGCGTGAAGAGGCGGTGAGGCAAGGTGGCGGCGATACAAGACGACTAGGCAAAGTTAGCGTTGCAACAAGACGAGGCGAGGCAAGAGAGTTATGAATAAACAGTGAGATAGAAGAGAGATGGCGAGAGATTGAGAGAAAAAGAAGAAAGATGGAGGAAAGTAGATATGGGTAAGATAGGAAAAGATTCAGAGGGAGATAAAAGAGATGGAGATTTGAGAGAGAGAATGAGATTGTGAAAGTAGAGTGTTTGGGGGCGGTTGGGAAGGGAAGGGATTAGGGCAAATATTAAATAAATTACATACTTACATATAAAATTTGAAAAAAAATAGATTAATTATGTATCGGGGCGGATCTCCATGGACTTGAGACTTGTCCCACACTCGGGCGGGTCTTAAAACTTAAGTCCCAAGACTTGCCCTGAATCTCATTTTTCAAACCCGAATCGCCCCTATGGATTTTTGTGGGTTCGGGTTAAATTGCCATTCCTAATTGGTATTTCTAATAGTCTGTCTGCTCCATTTTCATGGAAGTCCCACGTTAGCCGCAAGTTAGGCCATTTGGGGAGTGAAATCGCTCATCTTTTTCCCCCTTGCATTGGTAGTTGGTGTCTATATCTATCTATACTATATAAAAAAAAAATAGGATAATTACACTCTCCTCCCCTAAGGTTTGGTATAATTATATTAAACCTCATGTGGTTTGAAAAATTATATTTAACACCTTTGAGGTCTGTCTAACAGATCAGTCCCTCTGTTAGTCAAAATTCATCGAATTTGTCAATAATGGGGGTTTAATATAGATTTTTTCTCTTTTTTTTTGTTAATATCAACAAATTCAGTGGATTTTGTCTAATTGATGGACTTATTTGTCAGACAGAACCAAATTTAAGGGGTATTAGATGTAATTTCCCAAACTATATGGGCCAACGTGTAATTATACCAAACCTCAAGGGAGGGAAGTGTAATTATCCCAAAAAAAATCTATTTTTATTTATAAATAGTGGTTACTTAAATCGTAACAGTAATTTTATAAATTACCAAAATTGTCCTTATATATTTTCAACCACTCTTACTCAAATTCTTCTTATTTATATTATCTATACTATCTATCTATAGTAATATGAAAACTCACTCACACCAAATATTTTTGTGTCAATATCTCTAAATTAGTTTAGGTTTATTTATTTATTTTTAAATATGATATATTGATTTATATATCTTATTCTTATTTATAATATATTTTAAAGCATAAATAATAACTTATAATATGCACGCAGGGATAACGTGCCACAACGGCCAGCATTGAAAATGTATTTGCCCAGTTTTTGGGCGTATTTCATAGTTGTAGCTCGAATTGGTACTTTTTGTCTGTGGGAGATGATTTACAAGCTGCAGAAATAACTACAAGCAATGCAAAAACTCGAGCTCTCATATTTTAGAAACGTCGAAAATACAGAAAATAATTGACAAAATCATAAAAATCAAGCCATAAAGTTACAAAGACACTACAATTACACTAAATCATTCATACAATTAAGAAACTCCTTTCTCATGCTTTCTCAAAAACTCATTCATACAAATACAGAAGTATTGATCCTCCTTGTTTGTGTGAAAATAACATTATGTTCGGCAAAACATAATATGAATATGAAATAGTTAAAAATATTAAAAATATTAACTCTATCTCTGTCTTATATTTTATATTATAAAAGTATTATATTCAATGAATTTTTAATGTCGCCGTAATAATTATATTATTGTAAATGATATTTATGTAAGTTACTATTATTAATTTTTTAATATGTTATATATATATCACTTCTATTAATTACTTTTTGTATTCAGTTTTCTACATGTAATATACTTACTAAAACCATCCTTACAATAGAATATGGTATAATTAGAATTATTCAAGGGACCTCATTTTGTAGAAATTTCTTTTACAACAATTAAAAAAAAATAGGAAAGAACAAAGAGTAAAAATATGCAGGCAACCCTATGCCTATCTCTACCATAAAGTATATTTTTGTGTAGTTGTGCATATGCAATAAATCAATTATATACTCAACTTGTTCTAAGACTGAACAAGGAAAAAAAAAGATTATGTTGAAAATTTAAAGAAGCCTAAATATTTTTCAGTAAGTAGATGTTATAAAAAATAGATTAATGTTACAATCAAAACCAACTCAAAAAATTAGGTACTGAATTTATTTACTTTTAGTTGTTATTTTTATAATCTTTTATTGTATAGATAGAATATTAAATAATTTATTGAGTTTTCTTTTTTTCACGAGATTTACTCCTCACGTGCAACATGCGAGCATTTGATTAGTATTTTAAAATAATAAGATAATTATGACTAGTATTTTAACATTAATCGTGTATGAACATGAAAGTGTGAGTAACTAGTAAATTGAGAAATCATTTAATCTACCGAATTTCTCCCGCACTATTAACCATCGCTCACACACACACAAACACAACACATGCTCCTACAAACCATATTTTATTTTCTAATTTATCACGGATCGGTAAATAATTAAAGTACTTGCACTAGTCAAAAGGAGACAGATATAATCATCCTTTAGGAGAGTCACACATTGACATAAAGAAAATAGAACTAAATATTTTAATATAAACGAAAATTTCTTGGTAATAATCCTTTGAAATTAAAATATTATCTATATGCAAGATTGGAAAGGTAAAAGTAAAAATTTTAATGATTTTTATTTGCATATATATATATATATTGTCAACTCACTTAAATGCTAACAAGATTCAAAAGGCAATTCAGTATGATGACTATCATCAAATGCTAGTCAAATGATAGACACCTCTAACTGATAGTTTCTTTTATTCCCAATCAAGAGTCAATAATATCATTTGCCAAAACAATAAATTTCATTTGAAAATATGGTAGGAATAACACATCCTTCAACATTGCAAACAAAATTCTTTAACGAAATCTTGATATGAAATAATTGATGAGAAAAATTATATTTGCACAAGTGCATTTTACTTATTTTGAAGCTCCACAAATTTATTCCTCAATCTTTTGCTTTCCCTTTAATTTTCGAACAGCTTCAGTATCAACTGTAGGTGAAGCAGTAGAAGAGGGAGTAACAGCATCATCCGCCAAGGGCTTGCCAACGAATTTCGCTAGAATTGCCGCTAGGTATTCAATCTGGATAAAAAAAAATATTTATAAAAAGAAAAGATATAACATGCATATAGATAATATAACAAAAATAAAGCAAAATTTAGAGAAACCAAATAGGCATATATAAGAAATAATAAAATTAAATGGCTTCCTCATAAATTAAAACAATAATTATCAATTTATTTGAAAATATAATTGTATGTAGTACTGATTTGATCATAGAAAAATATATAACATTATGAATTTAATATTTTCTATAGCTAATTGTAAGTCATATATTTACAACAAAATATATGTACATTGCACATGATACTTCTTTGTTAATGCATAAAATTGAAGGCAAGATCAGTTTAAGAGAAAACTTTTTGCAATATAACTAAATACGATCTCTTCACGGATTTACCTGTTCTCTCAGTTGAGCATTCTCAACTCTTAAACAGTGCTCATTAGAAGATTTTCCAGCAAGAGCAATGGCACAACCACATGCACGACAGCGTGCATTGCTAAGGGCTTCTCTGCACCTCATATTTTCAGTTCGAAGTTCGTTGTTCTCAGTACGAAAATATGAGTTCTTATGGTGCTCATTCCATGTCTGTAAATAAATAATTACATGAAAAGTTTATTTTGAATACTTATACATTCAAGACCGAAAACCATTAGCCAAGTACTTAGTATCCTATTACTTCTCTTCAAAAAACTTCAAGAGGCTGTCTTAATTTTTTTGAGGAAATATTTATAGTATATAAAATTTGTTTAATATGAATGCAAATGCCTTTCTTACCTTCAACTGGGTTCTCTTGTTTTGGAACCAAAATTTGACTTGCAATGGTTCTAGCCCCAGTTTATTGCTGAGCTCTTTTCTTTGGTTGTTATTGGGATGTGGGTGCTGCTTGAAAAACCTACAATAAATGGAAATTATGTTATCATTCCAAAAGATAATTTCAATAAATAAATCATGACTTGAACATGGTTATGAGGATAGTATTGGCAAAAAATTTTGGTGCGGAATTTTAATTACATTATACTTAGTCGACGATAGTGGAATTCATAGTATTAAATAAATCTCACCAATTTCCAATACATCATACCCAACGTGGTGAAAAGATTACAATATAGGATCACAAAAAATTAAGGAAGAAGAATATAGTACAATTACAAATGTAATATTGCATTGATTAAAAGATGACCATAAAGAACAAACATAAATGTTCTTGTTTCCTCAAACTAGAAATTGTGTTTATTTCTATCAATATAATTGCTTTCTTAGAGATTTTAAACAAGATTTATATTTATCTTAAAATTCGTTCTTTTATGAAACTTTCAATTTATTAGAAACTTACGCTTCCATTTCTTGAATTTGTTCTGGAGTGTGGCGATGGTAGCGTTTTCTCTTCAACTCTTGATTGTTGATGGAATTGTTATCTAGATCTTCTCTACTAGATTTATTGTTAATTCCATCATCTCTGTTCCTCTGTGATTCATCACCTCCAGATGCAGTTGAGTTCATGTCGGGAAGCATATTTTCTTTCGCCTTTTTATCTATAGCACAATGAATTATGTTTCAGTTGTTTAAGAGCATGATAAGATATTATTTAAGTGGCGTGCATTTTTATAGCACTTGATGCAGTAGAAGAATCAATGAAAAATAAAAATAATCCCTACCATGTATACATTTTAAAAAGGGGATTAACAATTCTTGTGTTAATCTCATAAAAATTTTGCAAAAACTTGTATTTATTGATATTTTTTTTCCTTCAAAAGGCAATAAAAAATACATATCTAAAGTATATTTCTGATATAGAAATCTTAGCATTTTTAATGCAAGTTTTCCACTGTCAAACACAACATAAGAGTGGAGTGTGCATCTTTGGATAAAAGCATTTAACCAAAAAGAAATAAATTGTAGCAACTAGACAAACTTACTTTAAAGAGATGAAAAAGTTTCTCTAACCTTAAAATTCACCGCTGAGATCCACAAAGGCACTTCCTTCAATTTACCAAAGATGATAAAGTTTCTTGTAACCTTAAAATTCACGGCTGAGATCCACAAAGGCACTTCCTTCAATTTATCAATGATTGAGGCATGTTCTATTGAATAAACTCCTAGGTTTCTATTAAAAAATGGTATGATTAATAAGTGGCTTCTAGAAGGTAAATAGACGAGAGTGAAAAACAAAAGTAAAACGAGAGAAGACACGATGAGATGGTAAAAAAGAGTCCGATGGAGAGAATGAATAGGGAGAACATATGCAAAGAAGTTGATGTAATGGACGGAGAAATTGAAGACGACGGATTAAAATTTGATGGAGGGGGCTTAAAACGAGTTGTTATGGCTGGTGAATTACCTGGAGTAGAGCATTAACGTTCTCTGTTTGAGTATGAATATTGCTTTATAGACAACTGGATGAGTAATTTTCCACAAAGAGAAAAGATAAGGACAAAAAGAATCACACTATGCATGCATCGGAAGTGCCAAAATCATGACAATTCAGAATGTCTAAAAGAAAAAGAAAATAAATTCAAATTGTCGTAATAAAGTTTTTCCCCATATTAGATTTTGAGAACCCTTGACGATAATAAATGTCATTTCTGGATGCAGTTAATACTCCGAAATTTAGTGCAGAACTTTTTCTAAGCATCCTATGGAAGTCACGAGCATTAGGACAATAAGTTGCAATAATACACCAAATATTGTGTTTCCATGGTATGTAATAATGAATTTAATTATGATATTTCTCCAATGTAAATTCTAGTGCTACGAATAAGATATTGAATAATGATGATCTATATTAAAACGCTTTATTTAAAATTTAAATCGGGTCGAGAAAGTGTTGAAATTATTTAGAGTAAGTTTAAATGATTGTCAAATCTTATATTTGTATACTACAAAAAGATTATTTTATAGTAACGGCTTTTGTAATGGTCAAGTTAATCATTTGGAACAAATTTTAAAAATTGTAACGGGCCATTGGACCTTGTCCCTAAATGAGATTAATTTATCTAGTCTAGAATTAATTAATTAATGAGATTAATTAATCACTTCAGACTTGATTTGTTAACTTGATTAAATAAATATGGGTTCAAGCCTTAAAACTACTGAGATTAATTTGAAGGCCGAAATAAATTTGATTGGGTTTAAAATAATCAAAATATTAAATTAAAATTAATCCAACCCACGTTTAAATTTAATTCAAATCCGACAAGCCCATTTAAAAGAGGTTAAGGAAAGTTGAAACTTCCTAGCCCATGTAACAACAGAGAGGACCAAATGGGTGGTTTTTCTAGACCAACCACTAGGCCACTTGTACCATGATACACACATGTTTGCTTAGTGTGATACTTGAGTGCTTGTAGTGTGGGGTATGCATGGAAGTGTGTATGTTAGTGAACTGTATGTGATGTAAGGAAAATCTGTCATCTCTTGCTCCCAGCTGCTACGGTTGTCCACTCTCTATAGGTTTTATTTGCAAGATTTGCGAGTTGAGAACAAAAGAAATTAATTAATTATATTAATTAATAGTATGTGTTATTTAGTTTTCTTCTTTTTATTTACGTTGGTTTCTAGTAAGATTATATGTGCGACAATAATGTTGTGGTGTGAACAAAGTAGAGGGGATTTGTGTTAGCCCCTGTGGGGAAGTTTAAAGAAAACAAAATAAAGTTTGTAACAGTAGAAGACGAACTAACGAGGTAAACTGAAATTTATGTTTCCAACATCTTGTAGTTTTTCTAATCTAGCCATGTATGTTTATTTATGTATTAAGTAGTGTTGAACACCTAAAAAAAGGGATGTGATCCCTACATGCCTTTTATTTTTCATGTTTTTAATTTTAATTTTTGTTGTGTATACGATCTCCTGGATTATATTGATTCTTTTTGTGGTATTAGAGTCCGATTCAGCAGTAAAGGCTAGATTCTATGTGTTGAAACGTGATTAGAACATATAGGATTGTATGTGATATCATGGTCAATATTTGGCATATTTTACATAAAGTTTATGCATGATTTTATGTGCTTAAGCATGTGTAGATGTGATTTAATTTCGAAGAGCTTTTTTTTGTGTTGCAAATGATTAAATATGAAAATATCATGAAAAATATTCAATGTTTACAAAAAAAAAAAGAAAAGGTTTAGAAAAGTTCTGAAACGAAAAGATGGAAAACGATACAAAACATGCACAATCATCAGGGCGTGCAGGGCGGGCATGCACGCAGGCAGGGGCGCCTACCTGCGTTGGCCATGCGGCTTGCACACAACAGCATGCAATGTGCTCGCGGCAAACACTAGGCACCAACCCATGGACTGCTTGTGCAGTTGCACGCTTGGCATTGCCAACTACGTTGTCCTCTCTCGAGCGACTACAGCTGTGCTGGAATGGTTTGAGCGACGTGACCGTTGTTTTATGCCTGAAAATGCTATTTTTTTTAATATTTAATTTAATTAGACTCATTTTTGCTTTAAATGGTTAAATATGATTTTCCCTATAAATTTAAGTCTAGTTAAAGTTTGAAAAATATTTCCTAATAAAATATATTACTTGAAATGTTCAAATATTTGTTTTGGAAACCCTTGGATGTTTTTCGAAATTTATTGAGTATTGAGTGGGATTAAAATGCTTGATTTATTTTGAAAAATATTGAATTTCCAAAAGTGATGGAAAATGTTTCTATGGGGATTAAATCATTTTGGAGTGTCCAAAACTTAAATTTAATCTAGAATATTTTTCAAAAAAATTTAGTGAGATTAAAATATTTCTATTGGATTTTGAGGTCTGTGTGTCTCTTTATTTTTCTTTATCGTTTTTAGCATTACTAACAATTAGAACGTTTTTTCTCCCGCTAATGTACTCCTCAACTGTTGATCTAGTGAGTATAATTAGAGACGATGATTTATTTTTTCTTGTAAAATAAATGTAAAAAGGCCCAATTCATGAATGAACTTAAGACGGGTCCATTAAGACCGCCAACATTCTTTACAACTTTAAGTAAATTAAAGTATAAAATATATATAATAATCCAACTATAAAACATCTAATAAAGACTAAATTAATATGCGATAATTTGATTGTTGGCGATTTTTTTTAAACTTTAAATATTACAAGTAAATCAATAGTGCTATGTGGTTTCTTTTAAATTTAAAATTATAGTAAAAAATAAATTATAAATAATGGTTCGATTCAATTTAATTCGGACGATTTTGAGCAATTTTTATTTATTTTTTTATCACCCCTGAAAATTAGTACACTGAATAGTGGTTAATGTTCGTAATTCCCCACAGCAAACAGGGGTAATAACGTAACGCAAGACCCCCTTGGGAAACCCTCACCCACACTCGATTCTATATATAAGCTCATCAAACCCTAGCCTTCATTTCTTTGCCGCTCCTCTTCTACCGCAGCTCGTTCCATCCTATTTTCAAGCGCCACAATGACGACTCGATTCAAGAAGAACCGCAAGAAGCGTGGCCACGTGAGCGCCGGTCACGGCCGTATTGGTAAACATCGCAAGCATCCCGGTGGTCGTGGTAATGCCGGAGGCATGCACCACCACCGCATCCTTTTCGATAAGTACCACCCTGGATACTTTGGGAAAGTTGGTATGCGCTACTTCCACAAGCTCCGCAACAAGTTCTTCTGCCCCACGGTCAACATCGACAAGCTCTGGTCGATGGTACCGCAGGAAGTGAAGGAGAAGGCGTCGAAGGACAACGCGCCGTTGATTGATGTAACGCAGTTCGGTTACTTTAAGGTTCTTGGTAAGGGGTCGCTTCCATCCGACCACCCCGTTGTGGTGAAGGCGAAGCTCGTATCGAAGAACGCAGAGAAGAAGATTAAGGAGGCTGGTGGCGCTGTTGTGCTCACTGCCTGATTAGGTTTCTGTGCTTTTTTGTTTAATTACTGATTTGTGTTACGATGTTGACTTTATTATTGCTGGAGGGACTTTTTATCCGGGAAATCTTGATATATTTTTATAAATGTTCCAAATTAAAGAGATTGTGTTCTGATTATATCCAATTGGATTTGCGTTTGCAGCGATTTTGTTGATTTCACAAATAGGCATTTGATTTATGATGCTGTGAAATTAAATGTGATGCAAGCTGCTGATAATTTTACTTCGTGTAGCTTTTATGCAAAAGGTTAGATTTGTTTCAAAAAATTGTATATCTGGGCTTCTTGCATAACCATCTCACTGTTATGTCAGGATACATTCTTAGAATGTGTTGTGGGAACAATGGGTGATTTTTTTTCTTTTTCCAAGATACTTCTGTTTAACTCAGGAATTCTTTTTGTTGTTCTGGGCTGCTGTTAGGTTCTTGATTGAATCTTTATGCTTATATTTCTATTGTATATATTCTTTATTGCATGAAACTTTTGTCGCTATTCAAGTTGTGGTTTGGATACTGGTATATGTTCTTATACCTAAGGAAAGCTGTGATTAGCATGTGGAAGCATGATGTGAATGTGTTATTAATGGTATCATTTCATTAATCGCTACTTAATTTTGCAGCCTTGCCGGTGTTATGCTTGATGCTATGATGTGCTGTTATGTTGTGTGTTTAATTGACTCTGGCTCTGTAATTGTGATTTGGATAGTTGAAGCTTTGTGTACAAAAAAATGTGTACGAACCATGGGTTCGTTAGTTTTGAATTTGCACGTGTTTGTTGCGAGTACCAAATTGAAGCTTGTGAGTCAATATGTAATGATGGTGATGAATTGAAGTGTATCCCTGGCATAAAATTGGCATTATACAATCTGTCGTGGGCTATTCTGTAGCAATGTATAGAGCTCTGATAAATTGCACCCTTCCCTTGTGCCTTCATCAACCAAATAACTGGCATCTATTTTACCAGCTATTCTGAGGCTTGCTCACCTTACCTCGTTAGTGCACCCTTGTTCCACATAACCACCAATATTGGGAATAAAGTTTCAGATTTACTTGGATATCCTAGTATTTTATCTGTTTTAGCAATTCACCTTTTTCATTATGGTCCCTTCGCTATCGTTCTTCTTACTGCGATTTGATCTATTGTTAAACCGATACCCCGGGAGGATCCTCAGGATTGCACACTAGCATCTGAAACTATGATTTTGTAGTTATCCTCCCATGATTGCATGCTAACATTTGAAACTTTGATTTGGTAGTTTCTTTTCGAACCTTTGGTTGAACACCACAACCCTGAGTGCTCCATCTGTTGGAATATATAGTATTGGGTACTGGTTACGTACAATCTATGTTATCTGTTGTGATCACATATGTAAATGACTTGGGTAAGAACATTATTAAGAATGTTTTGTGATTGCAACAATGAACAGGACAAAGCATCAGCTTCACCTTATTTCAGTAGGGGTAGCAGTGTCTCCAGGGACAAGTTCAAGTGTTTGGCTTAAAATTTATCTTTGGTAGGTTTTGTATTCGAATTTGTGTATTAAAAGAAAATAGGGGTGAGAATGCTTTCGGGTCGATGGGTTCTAACTAGCTTAATTAATTTTAAGTTGGTTGTGCTGCTTAAATTTAATTAAATCTTACGTGAGTCTTGAGTGGATTATTGAGTTAATATGAGTTGTTGACTGTTATTATTGGGTTCAACATACAAAATAAAAATAGTAGTTGTCCATAATTGATTAAATTTGTTTTTGTATTATAAAGATTTAATGTATAAATAAAAATATCATAATTTATTATTATTCAAAATAAAATATATGATATTGATTAATAATTATAATATATGGTCATTTTTTAGTATAAAATTAATAAAGTATTAAATATGAAATTAAATATATAAAAATTTTAAAAATAAAAAAATAGAAAAAGCTCGTGAATGATGAACAGAGGGAATTGAACTCGAGCTCGAGTCGAGTTCAAAATTGAGTTGGCTCGTGAAGTTTGCGAGTCGGCTCGACTCGTCTGCCACCTCTACATATGGCTCCCAAAACATATAAAAGGCAAAATCACATTTTCGGTCCTGTAATTTTAAGTCGTTAGCACCTTTAGTCATGTAACATATTTAGTCATTGTTTGCCGAATTTAGTCTTAAATATCTCACATTTAATCTTTTTTTTACAAATTTAATTCTGTATTGATAATTTTGATCCCTTTCACATTGTATATGATCCTATAACTATAGGTCATTACTACCAAAATTGGAACATATGATTAAATTTGTCAAAAAATGACCAAATGTAAGATGTTAATAATTAAATTTATTAAAAAAAGAACTAAATATATAAATAAAGTATGCTATAGAACAAAAAATGCTAACAACATAAAGTTACAAAATATGTAATTTTGCCTATATAAAATTACACACTTTGTTGTAAAAATGAAAACAAAGTTCGTGCTGGTTATATCTTGATTATGGATTTTCCCTACTGTTTTCCTTTCGTAAAAGCATATGCACTTCTTGAATTTTCATGCTTCATTGCTTCCTTAATGGTAGTTTTGGTTGAATTTGATGAAGGAATGAGTTTTGTTGTGTTGAAAGAGAGATTTGGTGAGATGGGTTTGAGGGTAAATTTTGACAAAAAATGACCAAAAATGTAAATACCTCATAATGACTATCTAAGGAGGTAATTAAATTGCTTCATTTTGAAAAATACAGGCGAATAAATTGCCCATTTGCAATATTATAGTGAGGTAATTAAATTGCATTAAACTTATAAGGTAATTAAAATTATTTTTATATATAATTTTTATACACATTTATATATTATTTATTAAAATGTAATAAATAAATAAAAATTGTGATTATATTTTTTCATTAAAATTTTAGATTGGGATAATTACACTCCCTTTCTATGAGGTTCGGTGTCATTATATGTAGACGCCCTGTAGTTTGGAAAATTATATCTAACACACATGAGGCCTCCTTCAGTCTAACAAATAAGTCCATCTATTAGTCAAAATTCACTGAATAATTTTCTTATATTAACAAAAAAATTAAAAAAATAACTACATTTATCCCTAATTAGTTTATTACTAATTTATTTCGGATCAAATAAATCTTTTAATGATCAAATTACCCTCATACATTTTCAGGTATTAATACATGCAAGAAGATATATTTTTACCGTTATAAGGATAGTTCAGTCAGAAAAAATTATTTGGCCTGCTATAAATGAGTAATGAGTCAATCGAGGGTAAATATCAATTTTCATTCAATTTTTTTTGTTAATATTAGCGAATTCAGTGAATTTTGACTAATGAAAATATCTATTTGTTAGATGGAAGCAAACCTCAGGAGTGATAGATATAATTTTTCAAACCACAGAAAATTTATGTTAAATTATACTAAATCTCAGGAGAGGGGAGTGTAATTATCCCTTTTAGATTTTTATCGAAATTGGACCACCTAACTAAGAACCAACATTCGGTATAAGATTTTCATGTACCAAATTTCAGTGTAATGAATTTTCAATTCAATTCGCATAGTTCAATCTTAAGGTATTCAGTGGATCAGATTGGCTCAGGATCGGTACGGACTAGTCCGAAAAAATTAGGTCTATGATCAACCTATTACTATTTATGATCGATCTTGTAACAGTCTTAAGCCTTTAAGTGTTCCCCAATTGGGTCCAATTTTAAACCTAGGCCCAACACATGAACTAGCCCGGTTAAGGCCTGGACCAGGCTATACTAAGACTGGATCAGAATTGGACGTGTTTGTTTTATTATTATTATTTTTATGATATTGAGGTCTTCTTATAAATAATTATTTAAATTTATAATTATCTTATTAAGTAAATAATTAATAAATTAAATCACATGAAAAGTTATATATAGAAAAAAATAGTTAAGAATATATAATGAACTTAAATAATAATTTTGACTAACAAGTTTACAATAATAAACTTAAATAATAAAAAATTCAAAAAGAATTTAAAATAAATTTTTTTAAAAAAAACAAAGAATATTAATGAATTAAAGTGCTAAAAATTTTAAAAGTGGAACAATATAGATACAAATTTCAGTTTTCAAGAGTATAAAAACACTATTAGAATAGTCAGCTTAGAATAATAAAATAAAATTATATGTCATGTATTATTAAGGAAAAAAAAAACCCAACAAGCTCGGCCTAAACTTAATCCAGGACTAGATAATCTTGGATCACTGAACTGAGTTGATTTCAAATATTAATTTCTGATACCGGTCAAAAACTAATCCGATCCCAAATAAACCTAGACTAAACTAATTTATTTATTTTATTAATTCAATTAGATCTTGAATTGAATTAGCCTAATTCAATCCAGTGTGCATTTTGAGTTTAATCTTATGGAATGAACACCAAAATCCTAGGCAATGTTTGGATTCATATTTTTACATTTTCCAAAATAAGATAAAACACATTCAATGCTTGATTTTGTGTTTTTACACCTTATCTTTGTATTTTTTTATTTTTCAACTTTCTATAATATATATATACATTTATATATATAATATTAAAAAGACATAATTCGACAATAAACAGTTATTTTTGTCTTAAAAAGTACAACATTAAATATACAATATTTATATATAAAAATATATATAAAAGAAATATGATTTGACAATGAATAGTAATTTTTGTCTCCCAAATCTCAATATTAAATCCAAACATACTATCTATCTTCAAAACACACTTACTCATCTCTATTTTTAAAATACAAAACAAAACACTCAAAACACAAATCTAAATATACGAATAGCCAAACAGGACTAAGATCTGATTTTTGTGTGGGGAGAGGAGTTGTGGACTAGAAAAAGAGAGGGTGAATGGGGCAGCATCAAAACAGCCGACGTGCCAAAAACTAACTGGTTCTTCTCTGACATCTCAAATCCTAGAAAAGAAATGCAAAAAACTTAGCCGGATAATCTTTTGAAAAATCCACTCCACTCCTCAATTTTTCTTTTCATTTTTGCTCTCTCTCTCTTCCGAAATGAAAAACCATTTTACTTTCTGAACCCGAAAAGTCTTCCAGGAGAAGAGGGGAATTGAATTCCGTTTGAACAATGGCGGCCCTGACTTCAGTCTCGTTTGCTGCAATAACTCAATCCACCGACAGGAAAGTCTCAGTTCCGTCTACTCGCACTTATCTGGCGTCCAATTTCTATGCTTTTAAGCTCCGCTTGCCCTATGATTCGTGCAATTTTCGGAGCGGGAGCTCCAGTTCTCGTATGGTAGTTCATTGCATGTCCACTGCCACAGGCAAGGATCAGTCTCTCTCTCTCTCTCTCATATATATATATCTCGGTCGGTTTTGTGGGTGTGATTTTGTGTTCATTGTTTTGCTACATTTGTCAAAGTTGGCTTTCAAGATTTTGGATATTTTATTCTTTCGTGTTGCAGTGTGAAACTTTGAACTGGAAGCTCCGACAATTAGGAATCATCTTTGGTAGTATAAAGCTTATGGTCTTTGATTTAAACGGAATAAAATAGTTCAAATGATTGTCCAGCAGCACAAACACCATACTCATTTTGTGTTTTTCAAGTGTTATAAGTGAAATTGTATTAGTTGCGCAGATAGTAACACTTTAACTCATCCTGAATGAGCATTGATATCATTGTGGATGGAGATGGTACGAGACATAAATGCCTACTGATTTCATGAGTGTACGGGTTACTTGGTTGCTACCTTAAGCTGAGTTTTGGGGTTGTGGTTCTACTCTATTTGGAAAGAAAAAAATGATATGATGTGCAGGAACTCGTATATATGTTGTTTCTCTTCAAAAAACCATAAAGTTAAAGTCATCAAATCAAACTTTTGTTGCTTATCCCAATTTAGGTTTTTTCCTGTTATTCTTATGATTTCTTCTTTGGTCAAGGCTTCCCTTTGGATATAGAATAGTTCTGAAGAGTGTGTTCTTCAATGTAATGAGTCCAACATTCTTCTTTGACTTAATCAAATCTTCCATTTACCAAAAGGAAAAGACAGTATAAAATGAATAAAGTGCTTTAAGTTTACTTCTTAATTGTTTACTTACTCTTTAAAGATAGGTTTACATGGCCTGCTGATCTACTGTAAATTATTTGCTTCATTGATATTTGTATTGGCTGAATTGACTTGTCAGTATTCTGCATAAATTCATCATACCTTGATAATTTTGTTAGTCACCCAAAACACATGGAAGTATGAATTTTCTTTTACAATACTCAGAATTTTGTTGTTCTGTAAAACGCTGCAACATGATATTTTTCCAAGACTATGCTGCAATTCTACCTTAGACGTTATATCCGAATGAACTTTGTTAATTTTACAGATATTGGTCAAGATTACCTGTAAATTAAAGAATAGAGCTTTCCTGTTAATCCTTAATCAGGCTAACAACTTGGGAGACTTTGAATTTTATAAGTTCTTTGATTCAGCTTCTTTTGATCTCTTTGCTGTAAGCCTATAAGTGAATTTCTTTTGATTTTACTTGCGCTTTTCTTCTCTAGTTTACTGCTTATGAAATTATTTTATGGATGCTGCTTTCAGATCCACCTACAGTGTCTGAGACAAAGTCGAATTTCTTGAAGGCATATAAGAGACCAATTCCAAGTATATACAACACGGTATTACAAGAGCTAATTGTACAGCAGCATTTGATGAGGTACAAGAGGTCATATCAGTACGATCCTGTCTTTGCACTTGGTTTTGTTACAGTCTACGATCAACTCATGGAGGGGTACCCAAGTGATGAGGATAGAGAGGCCATTTTCAAAGCTTACATAGAGGCTCTAAATGAGGATCCTGCCCAATACAGGCTCGTATAAAACAACTTGAACAAATATTTGATATCTATGTTTGTGTTTTTGCACTTTATTACATGATGGATATGATAAAATTATGTACGTTTCTTCAAATAGGTCGTCTAATCAAATTTTGATTGTGAACTGTGTAAACACTTACATCTAAGAGAAAGCTTTGAAGCTACTGACTTTAAACCATGTTTATAATATTAGCTTTTTCATGTGTCAAAACTGTGAAATGCAGTTTATCTTAAAATGTTGACACTCCGAGTAATGTTGAAAAGCACTTTTTGCTCTCTCTGATTTCAGTTGCTAATTTGCCGTATTAAGGTTAGCTGCTTTGTACTTCAGGGCTGATGCAAAGAAGTTGGAAGAATGGGCCCGTTCCCAGTCTGCCAGTTCTTTAGTAGATTTCGCTTCCAGAGAAGGCGAAGTTGAAGGCATTCTAAAGGACATTTCCACAAGAGCAGGAAGCAAAGGAAGTTTCAGCTACAGTAGGTTCTTTGCTGTTGGTCTCTTCCGCCTGCTTGAGTTATCAAATGCAACTGAGCCAACCATCTTAGACAAGGTAAAAATTAAGTGGGAGTGTCCAGAAAATTTCTGATGCTATCCCTTAAAGTTGCAAGGATTGTGCAAAGCATACTTTATATCAGTTAATTGCCAGGGTTTCCCACATGAAGAGAATAATATTGAAGCAGGCTTGACGTATACCGTGAAGCCCTTAGTTTAATAACCAGCCATAAGTTTGAACAGTTTGTGAATTATCTTCACATACGGAAAAAAGCAACTTAATTCAGGAATGAGCTATTCGAATGAGTGGCAATTGAAAGGAGATTTTGTCAGCCACAGCTATCACTAGTGATTTGTAGTGGTGTATAGATAAGTTAGCTTGAACTTGGAAACCTGTAAATGTGGATTGCACTGGCATATCTTTTTCCACTTAAGTGTGCATCTGGACCAGACAACTAGATCAAGTATGAAGAAGTAAACAAATAGAATTTAGTTTTACATCATAGACGATAGATACTATTGAATGACAACCTCATTCACAACTCTTAAGTTGTTACCAAGAAAGATATTGAATTTTTAATCTCCAATATACACCATTGCGTGCTTTATTCTTTTTATGAAGCCTAATGTGTGAAAATCTGTACACAAATTGGAGGCAGTGCAATTTAAGCTCATGTCTCTGTTGGTCTCCCATTGTTGGACCTCGTTAAGTACATGTAACTAACAAAATCTCCCATCACACGTGGCCACCAATATCAGTGCTCCCCCTTGATGTGAAACCTCCACTCTCTACAGGCTGAAATCGCCAGCCCATATAACATATCATCACATCCTACTTTGTCAGTATACAAGTCTTGCTATGCCTTAACCAACTTGCTCGAAGCATCCAAGAATTTTGCCAACCTTAGGGCTTAGGCCTTTCCAAGTATAAGATTTGGTGCTACCATTGTGCTAAAAGCTACAAGTTTTAGCTATATGTGACTAATTTTTTGAACTTTCACCGAAACATTAGCACAACATTTCAACTGTGACATGTAGGTCCCACATCTTGGGCCTGCGCATAGTTATTAATGGCGCGCCATGGCGCAAAGGGCACGAGGCGCAAGCCCAGCACCTTTTTCAGAAAATGGTGCTGGGCTTTGCCATGGCGGTGGCATGCCTTCCAGCAAGGCGCAGAGGCGCCCCTTCTGTTAGCGTCAGAATAAAACTGGCTTTGCCCAGTTGAAATGACGCAGTAGTGGCAGAGGGCGGCTACAGGGCAGGGTACGCTTGCGAAGGCGGTGGCACGCTAGGGTTCCTGGCGGCAACGCCGATCTGGGACTTCGGCGGCGGTGCAAAACTAGGGTTTCAGAGAATGAGGAGAACTATGGTTTCACACAAGGAGAAAAGAAAAAAAATGAAAAGGGAATAAAGATTTAAAAGGAAGGAACAGAGAAATTTGGGGTTTTTAAAACTTTTTAACTTAATTTTTTAAAAAAAGTTACAGAATTATGTGAAAGAAAAATTCAAAAGAAAAGAGAAAATTCCTTACTAGTTGTTTTACACATTTATTTTATGATATAATGATTAATATAATTTCTAGTATTTATATTTAATTGTTTGTCTAATATTAAAGTTAAAAGATATATTAATATCTGAATATATAATTTATTTATGCAAATTTGCATATTACTTCAAAAATGCGCGCGCCACGCCATGCGCCGTGTGCCTTGGCTCCAGGACACCTTTGTGCTGTGGCACGCTGTGCGCTTTTAACAACTATGGGCCTGCATGTCGAGGGCATTTTACCTCTCTATACTGCCCTGCTGAACCATTGCTTCTTCCCTAGTTTTCATGTCATGTTATCACACTCTGGCCCATTGGGTGGTACTGGAGCCTGTAAGTTAGACTTTTAGCACAATAGACTCCACCATTCTGAATGATTGGAAACACAAGTCTATGCCCTGCTTGGTTTTCCATTTTGTTTGTCTGGACCGGGGTGT
This sequence comes from Sesamum indicum, assembly GCF_026168435.1. Taxonomy (NCBI): domain Eukaryota; kingdom Viridiplantae; phylum Streptophyta; class Magnoliopsida; order Lamiales; family Pedaliaceae; genus Sesamum; species Sesamum indicum. Next base: position 8,214,717 of record NC_142668.1, read on the forward strand.
AGCTTCTAACAAAATTACCTCATGCACAAGATTAACAATTTTGAGAATTGGTGGCTGGTTTCTATTCTAATTTTTCCTTTTCTTTTTTAATGTGATTCTTTCTACTTTCTAGTAAAAGCTTAAGTAGAACTAGGCTTCTACACAAGCTCCAGTGTCTATTTTCAAGATTAACTTCTTGTCCTACTATTTGTATCTGAACGTTGACTTGTTCTCTAGTAAATATTTTAGTATTGAGTGTCTTAGTTGTAATTTATAACTGCTTGCTAACAATAATACATGGTTTTAGAGCACATTCATTTTCACAATATTGTTGCATCAGTAGATTTGATCACTGCGAGCGGTAAACTTTGGACTTTTAAGGGATTCTACTTGACCCAGGGTACTCCGGGCTGCAGCCAGCTGTACAATGAGAAGCTCCTGCAGCCTCTAAGTGACAGATATTGCAAAAGATAAACGAATCACCTTTTGCTCTTTGAGGGGAAAGAAATACTGGATTTACAGCTGTATAAAATTTTAATTTTAGCATGAGGATTAGCCAACAGAAATAGCAATCTTTGTTGTGCTCATAATTCTTATTTTATCCTAGGAAATTATGGAGCATGAATCAAAAACTTTTTAATGATGAGGCAAGTACCTACAGGCATTTGGCATGAAATGTAGGATGAATTTTTTGTCTTCGTGGTAGTGCTAAAGGAGGTGAAGTGCAATATGTGGCTGACACATGCAAAATCTTTCTTTAGGTGGTTCTCATAGCTTTTTCCCCTCGTAGGGCATATGATAACAAAGGTGTTCTAAGACATGGATTTACTATTAAGTTTGGAACCAACACTCTTTGGCCCCGAACATACTAGCAAAACGTTATACTGTTTTGACCTGAGAAAGTATTAATGCTGTTGTAGAGGCCGTGTACTTTCGATTCTTGATTCATGGACACATTATAGCTTGTGCACTTAGTGGTCGCCAGTGGTTCTTGGGACATGAAAAGAACGATGAAAAGAATGCCTCAGGTTGTACTTTATAATCAGGAGGCTTGCCATACAATATGAGAAGCAACTAATAGCTATGACATTGCTTCTTTGTGTATCAAGTAAAAATGTCCACAAGCTTGCCTTTCCATTATAAACTGTTTTTTATGTACTTTGAGGAGCAGCTGCCAATGCTATGCTAGTCCCAATTTAGAAAAACATGTCTGCATATCTGGAATTGGAAATCATACCATCATTGTTTCACTAGTTTTAAGGATGAAATCATGCTTGCATGTGGATTCCGGTGGATTAGCCCATTAATAAATTTTACATCCATATATGGGAGAGCTGCTGAGTATGAACTGGTGAAAGGATATGGGCTCTAGAGATTTGCTCTTTCTGTTTAACCATGATTTTGATTAGATTTGCATGTGGAAGTTGATTTTCTTATTTTTGATGCATCATAAGAACTTGGTGCTTAACTGAGATGCAGGCATATAGATGTCTGTCTTGAAAAAAACTTTGAAAAAATGACATTGGGGATTATGCAATCCATGTTCCCTCATCTTGACAAGAAAATAAGCCTTTGGTTTACTTTGTGTTGGTTTATGATTAGGGAAATGTGCTTCATGGTTTATGGACATTATTAGCATTTATAAATAAATGCTCCTTCGTTTTTTTCCTTTAGTCATTTGATTGTTTTGAAGCATGAACAAAGCTCCATTTTTTATTTGCATATTATCTTCCAACCATTTGATCAACTCCATATGTTTTATGAACTTTTGGGTGTAATTATTCTGAATCAAGCTCACTGAGTCGAGGGTTGGGTCATAACTTGACTAGGCGGGCTAAAACAATAGCATAATGTACTTCTCGTGAATATTAGAAGGAAGGATCTCCAAATTTCAAAATATTCTTTAAGTGTAAATGTCACCATAAAAGTCACATACCAACTTTATAAATCTGCTAGAAAAAGGAGTTACACTAATCAGAAAACCAACCAATCTGAAGAAAGTTCCCCTCTGAAAGATGTGTTGTACTTCCCTTCTCGCTACACGCAACTCAAAAACAAGAAAAAATTGTCTGTTCCAATTATTGGTTTTCAATCATCCTGCAATTGGGCATGCTTTCTTTGATATGTTGTAATTTTATTAGCATCACCATATGACCATAGTTATAAATCTCTTAGCAGCAACAGGAGCGCAAATCTTCTTGGACTGTTTTTCTTTTTTGCCTTTCCGAGAAGGAGATGCAGGAAGAGTAGTTAAGACATTGCATTATAGGATTCTTCATAACTTATCTTTTTGTTGGTGGGAATTTCATTGATGTTCGTTAAACAGATTGAGTATACTGAATTAAGGCAGAATCAAGTCTCCTTGACCTCCATTTTGGCTGTGGCATGTCAACCTTAAAAGAGTAGAGGAAATTTTAGTTGTAATTTTCTCACTGATGATCTCATTTCATCGTCTCATCTTAATGTGGAAAGGAGAGATGAGAGTTGTTTAGATGAGATTGAGAGAATTTTGTGAGATAAAAAATGTGATAATATGATAGGGGATGAACGTTTAAAGATGTCAGGAAAAATATAAAATGTAATGATCATGGTTGAAGTGATATACTTTGTGGAGTAGTAAGATGTGTTTGAGACATTATGAAGAAATCTAATGATCATATATACAAAGAAGAAATATTTCATGAGAGGAGATTACATGGAAATATTTGACAAGCAATCCTAGCAATAGTACCTTCTGCATATCTCATCTATCTTCTTTTTCTTCGTCTTAGACATGTAATTAGATGATTGCTGCACCTTTTGGAAAAGGTAGTTCTGCTATTGATAAAAGCTTCTCTGATTCTTCAAAAGCCCCCAACTATGTCGTATACTTCTCAGGGTTATGATTAAATGACCTTATTTCACTTTTATTTTTCTGTTGAACTTCCTTTGAGTTTTTATAACGTAGTTTACTATTACATAGTTTACTCTTATTCCAAGTCAAAATTCCATATTTATGTTGCACGAATGTATATGTTTTCTTATTAGAAGCCCCTTTATTTCATAATAGAGAAGAGATGGACAAAGTACTGTATTTTTTTATTTGCTTATCACTTGGTGCCCAGTATCCAATAGAATTTGTACTTTGTTTGCTGTTGATATGGTTCTCCAATGATTTGACAGCTTTGTCTTGCGCTAAATGTAAATAAGAAAAGTGTTGACCGGGACCTTGATGTCTACCGCAATCTGCTTTCTAAGCTGGTTCAAGCAAAAGAGCTGTTAAAGGAATATGTTGACAGGTGATAATACCGTAATGCTTCATCTCATTGTACAATGCTATAAGAGACTGATACCTCGCGTGATTTGCTAAAACTTCAATTGAACTGACATTTTTTCTTTGCACGATAATGGCTGATTTACCACTGATGCCAAGAAAATTGATTAATACATTTCCCTACCTTGCCCCTCAAGAAACAACTTCAGCTTCGATGTGCTATTGTTCTTTTACTTCTCACATATTCATTTGTTTTCGCTACAATAAAACAGTATATACAGAGCTTACTGGCATGTATCTTTGTTTTCATTTTCTCTCCCAAATTTTGTCATGCTTCAGATCAATATCTGTTAGGAAATTGTTACTTACTGTTCTTTGTCTTTTGAATTTCAGAGAGAAAAAGAAAGTAGAAGAAAGGACAGCATCTCAAAAAGCCAACGAGGCTGTCACAAAGTGCTTGGCAGAGTACCAATCCGCCGCACGGTAGCATTTCCTTTCTGTTACCTTACGATCCGAGGGATGTACTGCATCATCATAGGGATGTACTGCCTCCCAATGATGAATTATTATAAGAGTAAGCTTGGTATATCCGGTGTGCAGGCAGATAATATAATAGAGGTCGCATATTTCTTCGATAATTTCTTGTAATACAAGCCCTCCAAACAAGGCACAGAGACCAACTTTGATATTGATATTCATGCTACTATGTTGTAAAGCTTTATGTTAGTTCCTGACCAGTAAAATTATATTGCGTTTCCCAAATTTCCAAGTCAAAGACATTTGTAACATTTGTTTCATTCCTTTTAACACCATAATTTTTGTTTGAATTTGCAGGCAGGTTCTGTACAACTCTTTTCATTCTTGTTGATGATGCTCAATCAGCTTTCACTTCCCATTGCATTTCTAGATGTCTTTAAATGTTCTCTACATAATACAGTATCGGATACGTGTTGACACGATAACGCTCGGACATGCCAAATTAAAAAAACGAAAAAGAAAAACAAGGACACGGTGTTGGATAAGCCAGGGACATGTTTGGTGGCATGTCCTACACATTTTGGATTGTTTTTTGAATTTTAAAAAGTTTGGATTATTTTTTTTAAAAGAATTTTGATCTTACTAAAAAATAAAAAGAATTAACTCACTCATTTCAAACTAAAAGTTTTGAGAAGAAACTACTAAAAATTTGGGAGATGGTCATAATGATTTACTTAATTTGAATATTAAAAATTTTTCATTGCATATTTTTAAGATAAACTGATTGTGTGGTTTTAAAATTATATTTGGTTTAAAATATAAATGTAAGATATACTTATTTTATATTTTATCTTGATATTATTGATATTGCATATTTTAATTTTATGAGAAATTGAGAATATATAATAAAAATATATATTATATCTAGTCGTGCCATATCATAATTCTTCTATATTTTTTATGTTGCCGTGAGATCGTGTCTGTGTTATATCGTGTCTGTGTCCATGCATTATAGGTTCTCTGTGACGCCTGCATTGCTGAAATAAAAATGTTTCCCTACAAGCGTCACACCAATAAGCAAACAAAATGACAGTCAGGGAGTTTTTGTAAAAATTTCTACTTTTAAAAAATAATTTTTGTAGAGAAAGTTGAAAGTTGTAGTAGAATCACAAGTAAGTATTGTTTGTATAAAAAATAAAAAGTAGATAAAAATTGAATTGGATAGTATTTGAAAAAAAATCACTTCTAAAATAAACTTAATTGATTAAAGATAATTTTTTTCCAATGTATTAAAATGATACTATCTTTTTTGCTTATTATTGCACTTGTTGTATGCAATAATAATTATTTTTTTACAAAAATAATAAAATTTATTTCGCTTACTATCTTTTATATATATTTTTTAAAAATATTAAAAAGTATATGTTTAATTTAATAATACTCCCACCAAGTAATATAATTGTTGATTCATACACAATAATTAAACTTGTATGATTGCAAAAGAAAAAGAATATTAATTAATCAAATAATAATATGTAAACGAAATAATATAATTCGATATAGCAAATAAAATATACAAAATAAATATGTGAAAGTGTAAATTTGATTATTATTAAGTTATTCAAATTATTTGAAAAACTCCATTATCAACTTTAAATATACAATTTTAAAAAAAATAAAAATAATATTAAAAAATAAAGATGGATTTATTTAAAAAAAATAAAAATAGCTAGAAGTTTTTAGCTTTTGGCCTAAAAACACTTTTTTTAACCATTTCAAAAGTAGAATTTGACATTTCAAATATTTCAAAAGTACTTTTTGAACGTCAGAATTAAAAAACGCTTTCTAAAACTGCTCGTAAATACTCCTGGAGACTCGGAAGAAAGAGAGAAGAAAATTAAAAGTTGGTGAGATATTGAAAAAAATAACATAAAAAATTAGAAAATTGTGATGATATTAACATATGTATTCTATGGTCCCGTTTTACTGAGATTTGGATGAACGAATGATCCAATCCAATCTAATCCACCATTTACTAGCCAACAAGTAGATCAGTACCAAACGGGTGGTTCTGGATACTGACATTATTTGTTTGGATAAGGTGGGGTAGGTTGTCCTAAATGGCATATCGTTTGCCAATTCATAGAAATGTCCCTCTAAATTGTCTGTAAAAGTTGCATGATCATCATTATCATATTTAGGTTCATTTCGTGATATTGTGTCTAGGCCCAGCAAAAAATGAGATTGTTGTGTGATTTCAATTAAGATTTAAATGGGTGGATAAATGTGTCATGATGGTCATTATGACTAATTTTTATCTTCAACTTTTTAGCATTGTAGCTTTTTGCCTTTCATTTGAATTTAATTCCCCAAGAAACCCTCAGCACGAAGTGATGGAATGTCAGACTATTCTTGAAAAAATGAGCTTAAACCTTTGAGTTTTCACCATCTTCGGTATAAAGTTTTTAACTTAGAAGCTCCATTTTCTCTTCTTCCACACTGTGCCTGAGTTCTTCCATGGTTGAAACGCTTATACTTTCCTCCTGACATTCTTTAATTAGTAAATTTAACTTGACATTCGATACAGTTGCCAATACCTTCACGTTATTAGATGAGTTGTACGCTTTGCGTGGCCTAATAGAGATTGGATGACAGATGTTGAGTGGGCTGCAAGAAAGTGGAGGGGTAAACATATTGTCAATGTGGCCTATTGCGCATTACTGGGTGCGTGTATCTACCATATATGGAGAGAGAGAAATCTTAGGCGATTCGAGCATATTGAGCGGAACCCAAATATTGTAGCTAGCTTAATTGTGGAGGATATTAGACAACGTATACTTGGCATTACCTTAACTAGCTCTGTTAGTACACATGCACTTTATAGATTGTGGCGTATTCCTTGGCCTGTCGAGGGAAACACTACTTGATTTATAATTGTTGTACTATATCTTTTTCTATTTATGAAAATTATATTTATCGAAAAAAAAAATTTAACTTGACATCATTCATGAACTTTTGCTTTACTCTTTCATATTTTTCCTAGTTCATTAAACATTATCTATTCTGTTGTTAGGTTTAGGAGTTTAATCACGAATTTGTGACATCTGTGAAATTAACTAGAGAAACAATGGTCTCTTGTCAACAAATTTTGTCCAATATACAGGCTTTGATAGTGACATGTTTGTTTTTTCTACTTCTTGGACACATGTTGAAAGATTGAATGTAAACAGGACATCGATTGCAATTAATTAACAATCCATAGTTTAATGATATGGAGTAAATAAAAGAGATAATTACGCTCCCCTCTGTTGGAGTTTGGTGTAATTACACATAGGTCCCTAATTGTTTGGAAAATTATATCTAACACCTTCGAGGTTTGCTTTTGTCTAACAAATTAATAAGTCCCTTTATAAGTTAAAATTAATCAAATTTGTTAATATTAATAAAAAAACTTTGAATAAAAATTGATATTTATACTCGATTGACTTATTACATGTCAAATAATTTTCTTTCCATCTAAACTACCCTTGTAACAGTGAAAATATACCTCCTCACATGCATTAATGCGTGAAGACGTATGAGGGTAAATATAAATTTTTATTCTCAGTTTTTTGTTAATATCAGTAAATTCGATAAATTTTGACTAATGGAGGAACTTATTTGTTAAATGAAAGCAAACATCAAGAGTGCTAAATATAATTTTTTAAACTATAAGAGGTCTATGTATAACTGACAACAAATTTTAAGAATGGAGAATGTAATCATCCCTAAACAAAACACTGACCAATCAATCATCTAGTTATCAAAGTTTCAATCACATTTTAATCAATTCTACGTTAATCATATTGCAAGAAGTAACGGTGGAAGAATTTGCATTTAACACCAATAATATTTTTGTTATTACAAGTTCTTGCCACAAGATTTAAAATATTTCTTGATTTGTTGAATTTTCCTAGTGAAGATAAAGATGTAGAATATTAATGAAATCCATTAGCAATATGCACAACACGCTTATGATTTACTAGTACAAGGAAAGTTGGGCTGATATATTAAAATAAATAAAAGAAACTAAAAGATAACACAAATACTTCTAATATTTAATTATAATAAAAATATAGTAACTCGTGCACTGCATCCACAACTTGCATCTTTTTTATTTTTTATTTTTTAAAATTGTTCAAAGTACTTTGAGTCGCGTATAAGTCCACAATTCTTTTTATTTTTTAATTTTAGATTAAGTTATTATAATATTAATTTATTGATTATAAATTATTTGTTAATTAATAATTATAACCAATTAAATATGTATTAACCAGAAAAGTTTTTATAAATATAAATGTTAAGATATTTAATATTATATTTTATATATATTATAATTCAGTACTTGATTCGATTCGATTAACCGTCATAAAAAATCAATCAAGTTAGTTGCACAATATCATGATTGCATATTAATGTCAATGTGGGTAAAGAGATAAGAAGACCTCGACACTAAAGTCATTGGTGAACATGTGGACATATGGTCATTTTTACAAATATTAAAAATCAGGTTGTAGGGTGATCAACTGCAGACGTTAACCCTGCGCCATTATCAATATAACTGGCTAAAAGCATGTCTAGGTTCTTAAACTTAGCTATTCTACAGACTTTTAAGTAGGTGTTGTACAAAAATCAGCAATAACGCATATACTTCCTATTCTCTAAAGCAATGCACCAATCATCATACAATTTCTTATGACAATCCTTACAATTGATCTGTCTGTTTTTCCCTATCAAATGTATGACTTCAATATATTTGCGACTTGCGAATAAAACGTCCACCGGAGTTTAAGAAAACGATCAGTGTGGGGGTTGATTTATGCTTCAACTTTGGCAGCCAAATAATTTATGGCAAGTAAATAGTAACAATTGAGGTAATGGCAGCGGGTTAACTGAGATGGGAAATGTCGACCTCATCTGGAATCTTGAAGGTGTCTGCTGCTCCAAATTTTCTCCACTCTTCCCCAACAGATTCGTCTTCATTGTCACTATCCCTCTCGTCGACGTCTTGAGCGATTGGAGATGTGGGGTCAAGGACACTTTTGGATCTACAATCATGGACAGCCAGCATCTTAACTTGGCCAAGATGAGAAATTTCTACTACAACAGTTTCATCATCAACTGGCAGAGGTTGCTTCCATGGTTCCCCATCAATCCTCATGTATGTATGGTCAGCTGCACCTTTATGGAACTCGAATCGGATACGGTGTGCCTACATGCAACAAGACCACAACAGTTGGGATAAGTATAAAAAGATACCATAATAAGTCTGTGCTTTTACTAATTGTAAGTAATAAACAATTCCCTCCTGTTTTATTCAATAATACTGAGCTAGCCTTTCTGGTGGATATTGAGTACAGGTTCCTCGTCCTATTTATGTGATTCAAGTTCAAAGAATGCTCTGAAGTTCCTACACTCTCACATGGCTCAAACAGACCTATTTTCCCAAGGCAATTTTGCATTTTCCACTGCCAAGAATTTCATCTATAATGAATAAAAGCAATTAAACTTTATGGAATGCTTAATACGGCTTTGATTATATTTGCATGTGCAAGACCTCAACATAAGCATTCTGAAAATAACACAAGGATGCATCTGTTGGCACAAAACATTAGAAGAATATTGTAACTAAACTCCACTGGACATCAGAATTATGGACAAGGAAAAGTGAAAAAACCTGTGCAAGACGCCTCCCATGTCCATTAGGAGCGAGTAAAACGAGTCCATGCCAAGCATCTCTAAAACCAACAATCTCAAGTAGGCCATCATCTACGAACGGTGGAGTCAAGTCTCTCTGACATATTAACAAGTACAAAATTTAAGAAGTTGATGTTTAGTTCCTAACATCTGTAACAGAATTGCCACAAAATATAAGAAAAAGATGTTTCTGGAGACTACTGACATCACGACGTTTATTACTATTTGGTGTTCCCCAAGGATTTAGCCCACCGGAAAAGCTTGGCAAGTTAAGGCATACAATTGACCTGATGCTGTATGTTGGAAAAGAAATATCAGTGCAACTTCACCATATTCTTCAGGAATCACATTTATAATCCATTTAGAGTGGCTGTATAAGTTATACATGTTTCATTAATTGGAAAAGTAAGATAAAAGAAAATAACTTAAGGGAAACATGATACATTCTTCCTAGTCTTATTAGTAATAGTACAAAATGCAAACATGCTAATTACTATTTTTAAAAAGATATATAAAAAGGTATAGTGGAGTAATATTGAAATAAATGAAATTCTGTTGAACACCTCTGCAAAAGTAAACGAAATGCAAACATGCTAAATACCTCTGTAAAAGTAAACTTAAGGGAAACATGATAGACTCTATGTTACCAGATTACTGTAAAGCCTACCAGCAGTAGAAGAGTGAGTAAATTTATCTCATATTTGAAACCCAACTTGTAAGGTCAGAGAATATGATAATGGCCAGTCCAGTTGCAACATATTCTGAGATTGTATTTTTTTGCAAATGGGAATTACAAGTTACAATCATTCAAGTAACAGTCCAACTTATGTAAGATAAATTATGCTCTCAGTCTATTTTGGTTTCAGGAGTCAAAAGAACAAGTTCGTATTTCTGAACCTTATGACACATAAAACACTCAAGTTTGCTAGTACAAGTTAACTAGAAGACTCTTGATTCTATCTTTACCAAATTGTTTACGGAGAAAGATATGAAACACGAAAAATAAGGATTACCCAAGGGACAAAAGATAACTACGTGTATTGGCTTTTTTAAATTAATTTTGAGAGAGTTTTTAGTTATCGTTATTATAATGTTAAGTCATAGAGATGAAAGTAACAGATATGCCCACATCAATTTTCTACTGGTTAGAACTGAAATTTCTGAATATAAAAATTTCTTCTAAAATAGTTAATGCTTCAAGAAACAAATTCCTGTAGCATATAGCATGAATAATTGAAAAACTACTGCAACATTTTGCATGGAAGCATATCTTTTTCAGGAAATCATGACTATCCTCACAGAGACATTCATCTCTCTGTAGACGACAATCTCAAACATTCTGCACTATGAGACAAGTTGAAAAAAGAGTACAAATCTCCAGGTATATCTAGGTAAATGAAAATATGGACAGATATTCAGGGGAAAATCCAGAGAGATGCCACCGCTAGCAATATCAAGATATGAACATAGAATGACATTAATAGGCCATGTCAACTTATTATGGAGAATCAGAAACTGGTTTTAGTAGAGTCTTCATTAAAACAATTTCCTGCAATAGGTTAACCAAAACTAATTACCTGTGAGAATGTCTCTTTCTTTTGTTCTTTCTGTGCAGAACGGCTTTCTATGATTATAGAAATTAAAGAAGATTCTTATGCATTGTAGATATACAGGTACTAATACCAGAACTTTTCAGTTCAAATCCAAACCGACCAGTTTCTTAAGATAATAGAAATATCCTATTTGACCACCAATTCAACTCTACCAATATTCTGACCAGAAAACGTCAAAATTTCTTGGCCTCCTTTTTCTACGTGAAGATTCATGGCCCTTTTTTCGACTACTACTTGTATTCATTAATTCTAAGTGGAAATAGGAAGCACACCATCAGAAATAAATTAGTTTCTGCATAGCAAACAAGTGTTATACCTGTGAGGAATATTGAGGTCTTGCCAATCACCATGTCTTTTCATGATCTTAACCTTGCAGAGTTGAGCTATATTCCTGCACCACAATTATTTACGATCAAAAGAAAATGTTATGGAGAAAGAGACAGGTAAAGACTTCGTATTTCGGGGAGTTCATAATGCATATTAGAAATACTAATGGAGTATTTTTGACCTTGTAGGTAAGGTAAAAACGGAACTGCTTTTCACCTATATATTTGCAGCAATAAAATACAATATCTGTAGCTTAAGAAAAGCATGTGGTGTTAACAAGATTGGCTTTAACATAGTGGAATTATCTTATATAATAATAAAAGGCTGATACTCTTGCATATTCTCATTGGATACGTCACTTATGCAAAAATTCTAACTGAAGTGTGAAAAACTAGTTTGAAATATAAAAGCAAACAGTAGAAAACAAAAGGGAAATATTTGAATTTACCAAGTTCACAGTATCGTGTAGATTCATGAACATGGAGAAAAAGGTTAGCCATCAAAAGTAGTAAGATATTGCAACACGTTTGTTCCAAAACAAATACTGAACAAGCATATGGTAAAACATCATTTCAGCCACAAACTTTTGAAAGCCACACCTAGAAGGTCAAACAAGCTGAAGTTGTTGAAGAACTTAAATAAATTAGAAACTTTATAATTAACAAAACACTGTAAGAAGGTCAATGTTTGGTGGTATGTTTTAGTACTTGAAGTTATCATATTATTAAGCTTTAAGCTGACAGCAGTAATTTGTGAATATTGGGTTTGCTTCAAAGATGTAGGTAAACATGTTTCACTTCAAAAATAATGGATTGAACTACACAGTTCAACTCCTCCTTTTATGCATTGGAAGGTAAGCAAAACTGTATTGTATCACAGATCATATAAGCTCACCTTGAAGAAGGGTGAAATAGAGAAGCAAAAAACCATCCTTGTGAGCATCCAAGCTTTGCGTATGTACTCTAAGGTGCAGCAAAGAAGCATCTCTTTACAATCAACAAAATTCACACTAGTTGCAGGAAAGTCTCAACAAGACACTAGACAAATGATTTATGATATAATAGCAACTCAAGCCAACTAAAAGCATCCTTAGTATGTTCAAGACATAAAAAAATAATTTGGAAATTCTATGCAAGGGGTAAATTGTGAGCAATCCTTTACTAAAAATTCCAAATTAAACTAGTACATGTTAACATACTATTACTATACCTGATTAACTAGCTGGTTTTTGAATTTTTCTGGATGCAGCTTTCGCTCAGAGTGGAATGCGTAAGAAACCTGTGCATCCATTCCTGAAGACCGGAAAAATTAGTAAGGTGTTCAATCTTACAGACTATGATTTCATAACAGCAGTAGCAAGGAAAATTCAATTGTTCGTGTTTCTTAAAAAATGGAAACTGAAATACAACTATATATATACAAACACACGTATATATGAGCTTCAAATACGATGAAACATAATGGATCAGTTTCCGTTGTTGGAATTTAAGGTCCACTATGATATATATTCTAATTTTCTGTGTAATAAATAAGCAATAAGAATAATATGTTCAGCAATTCTTCTAAGAATGGCACAACAACCGACAAATAATTCCATTATAAGGTGCCATTTCAAAACCTACAAATCTCTTCAGGTCCTACGAGAAAAGCTTTGCAAGAAAGAATCATGGATCAATTAGCAATATTCATAATAATTGATGTCATTTCTTTACAGTAAATAGTATCTTGCACCATTGTATATGGTTTCATTAGTTCACAGAGGACATTGGATTAACAAAAGATTTAGTAAAGCTTTGCAAGAAAGAATCATGGATCAATTAGCAATATTCATAATTATCAATGTCATTCTTTACAGTAAATAGTATCTTGCACCATTGAATATAGTTTCATTAGTTCAGCTAGTGGTAGTCCTTATTTCATTACACACCTGAGCAGCCTAAGCGCGCTAAATGGCATAGCTCAAGATATATGCACAAAGGTTTATTCACAAGCTCGAAGTGGAACTGGAATTAATAAGATTTCACATGATCAAATGAAAGACAAGAGTACAAATAATGATCAATTTAAGCATAACTGTGTTAGTTTGTTAAGAAGTTTACAGACCGTTCACTTACCCATGCTGAAGTAGTTCCAAAAGCCTCCACGGAATGTGTCGTAACCTTCCTGAAACATTTACACGTTCAGAAGTTCCACATAGCACTTTTACTTTTAAAACAATAGAAGAAACAACATTGTTTGTTGTACTAGTTACCTAGATGGTTACCTACTACAGAAACATATAAGGATGACTGTACTTTACATGAGTTATAACAATATCCCAGTAATTTCCATAAATTTATCGCTGCCCCTAAATTTAGGTACTTTGCCTTCATATATTGTTAAAAATTCCAGAGACATGCTACTACAATCTAGTTTAGGTTGATAGCTGGACAACATCACAAAGCTGCTTGTTTCGACCAAACATTATACTGTTCATGTACTTCAGGAGGGGTCTGGAGTTAGGTAGAATATCACTGATAACACTAAGAAGATTTTTTTTTTCACTTCAAAATGAGATCGTCGTTTCCTGGTACCAAAGAAGCAACACGTTTGAAATCAACAGTTATCAGAAGTATCAAATCCAGGAACATAGGGAAAGCAGACAACAAAGATAAATCTAGAATAATATGTAGATTGACGTGCGTCAATTTTGGTATAGCCATAGGTGAAGTGAAAATCTCATCACCACAATCATAGAATGCTCAAGAGAGAAAAATATTAATGTAGAGGTTAGAAAAGCTTCCTACCACATTGAGATCATCTGTGGAAGAAACCCGATGAAATGCATGCAATGAATGTGGCAACTCTAGGGGAGCAATTGGATCACAAGAGCCTTGCCTTGGTGCTCTCATTCGCATAAGAATATGCCAACTGAAGATAATTCAATTTATTTTGTACAATCAGGAGAATAGAAAAATATTGTAAATTCTAGGCAACTAATGACTTCAGCACAGGTCACTATCAGTGCCCATTAGGTTGTGAGAAACATGTGATAGAAAAGTACTTGACCTTGATGACAGACTCATTATGTGAACAGAATAAAAATTGACTCAAAGGAGTAAAATAATTCTTAAAAAGTAATATCTTAAGCAAAACTAAAAAGGTCATTAGCAGGCAAGCGAGAGAAGTGCTTTATTCATCAGTAGGTTTTTCCAGAAAAAAATTTTTGAGATCCATAATTATCAGTGACTTGTACGGGCACGTCATGAATAAGTACTGTTATATATATATCATTAGATATGATATGATTTGTATATATCTAGTAGGATAGTTATCTTTGGTAGGGTGTTTGTTCCATCTCAATATGTTGAGATGGTTTATTTCGATTTCAGATATACATATCTCTTTTTCCCTTCTCTACTTTTCACAAGTACATTAGTGCATCATCTAGAAAAGATACAATAATGAGTTATCCATGAAGCACATGATTGAGCCGTAAAGCTTGGAAATAAGGATTATGGAACTGTTGGATTACTTCAAAGTAATTACTGTTCTAAAACAAGGTAGCAAGATTTTCTCTAAATGTTCATTGTGCAAGTATTTTACCTTAAAGATGCCTTGTTTCTTATATGTTTCCAATGGATATGTTCAGAAAGCCTGTGAATGTTTCTAGTGGCAATAGGAAAGACCAGCTTGTGTTGCATTTTTATATGGAATGTGATCTTGTTATAATAAGAAACAATTGTTTTCATTTGATCCAAGAAAATTCATAGTCACTCAACTTGAATGGAAATTACCTGTCTATCTTCATTTCTTTTGCTCTCCACACTTGATCCAAGAATGATAGCACAGAATTACGATTAGTTCCAGGATTTTTCTTACCCTGAAATTCAAAGGCTTAGATTCATTTGATGTACAAGAAACGTCAAGGCCCAAAAGATTGCATAGATATTTTCAACCAAGGGACTGAGATAGCTAATATGAGCTCCGCATACACTGATATAATATTAAAGAAGAAAAGCAAAGTCATTGCTGTGTATGAAGTCAGTACAAAGAGAAACAGATAAGGTACAATATATTAAAGTGGAAATCGGCGAAACAATGGCTTCTATATTTTGCTGCCATTTGTTGGTGCCAGAGTATCTTGACTAGGCTAGCAGTGTAGAATTTGTCCTTAAAAAGAGAACTGCAGCCCAGGGAGTTTATCATACAAGTCATCTGGAAGTTCCAATCTCATGATGCTCAGTTAAAGATTTCAGGCAACTTTATGATTTTGTTTAAAGGAGATCAATCATCAATACTTTAGATGCATGCATTTCTATTGCAATAGCCCTACTAAAAAATTCTCAGACAGCATATCGGAAGAATTATGTATAATAAACATATATTTAGTATGTCAAGTGCTGCCTTCACGAGTCATAAAACTTTTTCATACCCAACCAAACGCAAATGGCAGATTGTTTCCAGTTCCCAAAGGCACAGTAGCAATTGGTGGGGGCTGAGATAATTTTAGATCAGAAACCACCCCAAGAAGCCATCCAGCTGTACCATCTCCACCTGCAACCTATAAAGTCACAGGCTATCAGATGTTTCATATGCATCAGATCTAAGTAAGAACCATCAAAGGAAAGACACACTTCCAGATAGTCTTCTGTTTCACAACTCACAATTATTCTCAACTTCTTCTCAAGTTCAGGAGCAGTTCCGTCACCACTATTCTTGAGCTTTTCGAGATTGATAAAAAGCCTACGTAACACGCTATCAGGAGCTTCTTCTGTCAAATCAATTACCTGAAAATGTATGAGATCGTCTATGAAAAGGAATTTATCTATATTGAAGGAGACCAGCAGAAAACTAAGCTAAAGGTCCTACTACATTAATAGCAGTAAATTACAACCACACCACTTGATGTAGTGGCTCTTCTGGATTATTATGTATTTCAATTCAGAAATATATGAATGTGTTTTTGTGTGTGTGTACAAAATGTGCTCCGTTATTTTGAAAAGGCCATCCCCTGCACAGCCATGAACTATATGTGATGAAAACAATCTGAAGAAACATAGATGATCTCACCTGCTTCTCATTTAGTATGGATCGATACGTGATGAGGAGCTCTCCACCAAGCTGACCACCACTTCTAGAGTTGATAAATACCAAAACAGGACATTCAGGCTTGAACAACTCGGCCTTTGACTCTGGCTCAAGTATATATCTAGGGATATAAAACTTCTTGATAAATTCTTCAGAGTCAAGATCCAAATTCTCCATTCCTAACTGCAAGCCAACTGCAATACGAATCTCGTAGCTGGGGATCTGAGTCTAAGAAAGAATGGCTTGTCTAAAGAAGAAGAGAAAAAAAATTATAAGCCCATATTCTCTTACAATGTTGCCGCATAGAACCAAACCTTTTACTACTAGTCTGAATTGAAACCAAAGCAAGACACAACTGACTTTGAAAGCAAGATAAATATACCCCTATTGATCTACTATCAGCAATCTGTCAAACTACATTAACCATTAACAATATTCGCAGTATACAAAAATATAATGTCCTTAAAATGCACCAGCAAACTCAATAAAAATTCTTTGGCTTTATCTGGATTTCTTGTTGAATGGTTCCGACTAGGTGGTATGGAGATGGTGTTCTTGAGAAATGTATTAGGAAATATTATGTATGCTTGGCACTTTTAAAGAATGGTTTAAAATAGGAAGGAAAGAGTAAAATTGTTTTAGAATTTATTTCTGGAGGTACAAAAAGTACTACAGATGTCAAATGGTATTTGGATCCCGGGTTTTCAGTATGTAAAGTACATATTATATAAAGATAATTATCGTAGATAGATTTTTATATATAGGAGAATGAACAAGATGATACATATATATATATATATATTTATATTGGATAAGTAATAATTATGTAGTTTTTACTAATTAAAGAACAATGTAATTTTAATTAATCAAATAATTATTTTAGAAACTGACTAAACTCTACCTTAAACTAAGATAAATAATCAATATTCCATGGGGTCTGCATGCATGTTGTGAGGTCCCCTCGTAGTTTATATTTTGTACCATAGTATTGAATGTAATTTCCGGTTAACATGAAAGATAGTAGCTTTATGTGTCCATGTTATGACATATTAGGAACTTTGATACTTTTTATATTGTATGTAAGTGCACTAAAGATGTGACTTTTCCTTCATCAAAATGGGCAAGAGCTGATATTTTAATAAATTAAAAATTAAGGTAATGGCGACACTTCATACAAATTTAAAAATTAAACAATTCAATGAAAAAAAGACTTAGTAATACTTGAAGCTTATAAAAGTAAAAAGAGGAGAGAGAGAGAGACCAGAAGCCAACCTTTGTTGACTTTTCTTTTGTGGGGCTCATATACGAAAGAAAAAGATGATGGATGACAAGGTGAAAACGCGATTTTAGAAACTTGTTTTGGGGAGAGAGAACATTGGAATCAAACACAACTGAGTATGACAAAGTGATCCTAAAATAACACTTGTCTCTTAAAATTGGAGTGATAATCTTGTCTGAACCTCAAATTTCAGCAGGATCAAAGTGAAAAGAATCACAGGCGGATAAGGATCTCTTTCAAACAACCCATGAAACGGCTCACGCCTTAAAACCCTCTCCACCTCACAAGTACACATTCAGGCAGCATATATGGTTAATATAACAAACACAACTTCTCATTCTCGCATACACTAGATCAATCGCTCACTCATAACACATTCAGACAGCATGTACGTCTGCATTAACAAACAAAAATTCTCATTCTCACATGTATCAGATTAATCAATCTCAGTCATCACAGTAATTGCAACCTACCTTTTCGGATTATGCGGTTCAATTTCAATAACAGATGCCAACAGAAAAGGAGAATCCAGCTAAATATACAAGAAGAATAAAAAACCAAGAATTATTTCGGAACCTGGAAGAGATAAGAAAGGGATTGCTGGAGGGATCACAGGTGATTCTGCAGCGAAATTCGGATCTCGTAAAGGTATGGAATACGGAAGTGGGGCGAGCGAGCGAGAAAGAAATGAACGCGTGATTAAGAACGCACGTGAATGAAGGGCTTAATTATTTTTTTACTATAAAAAAAAAGAAAATTATAAAAATAATATTCTTTTTAAATGTATTAACACATTTATATCGAGTTGTGGACACATAATTTTTTTTAAAAAAAATAACGGTCGAGTAATGAACGTAATATTTAAAATAAAGACATCCACGACTCGACCTCATGGATTCTATCCACGATCGCTAGTTGTGGACGCTCACGGTTCGAGTTTTTTTAAATAATTTGAAATATGTAATAATTAATATTAGCATATAATTACAAATTTAAATAATAAATTTTAATAAATTATAATGTTAAAATTGTATTAATCTGGACAAGCCACAATAAATCATGAACAAAATGAGTCAATACAAATTATGGGTAAGGAAATAAGAAGATCTCGCCGTTAACGCCATAAACGCAATTGTGGAACGAACAAATATTTTTTAAATTTTAGTTAATACAATTTTAACATCATGATTTATTGTAATTTATTATTTAAATTTATAATTCTATGGTTTTTATTAATTAATTATTATGTATAATTATTTTAAAAAAATCGAGCCATGAATTACAACCACGACATGGGCATAATTTAAAAATAAAAAAATTGTGTGTCAAGTCCTGGATGTTGTCCACGACTCGATACTTTAATTATTAAAAAAAAATTAGTGGTTGTCCATGACTCAACACAATTATGTTAATACTTTTTAAAAAAATTATAATAAATAAATAATTAAGCCAACGACTGACAAAGAATTGACGACGAATGGAAGATTTTTAGTGCTATAGTTATAGTAGGTGATTTAAGCATAAGAGCATAGTACAGAGATGAAACGTGGGGAAAATTTTCATATATGGTGTAAAAGTGAATTGAATGATGGGGGCAAAATAATATTTTTGGTCCTACTGGATATGGTCCTTCTCACTTGCAGTCCCACGCTTTATGTGTTCAACACCTTTAGTCCCAAAACTTTATTTTTTTTAACAGAAATGGTTTTGTTCCGTTAACAACTAATGGAAATGGCATGTGATAAGTCACGTGCTGTTAGTCAACTGACAGCTAGCGAAAAAAATAGAGGCAAAATATCACTTTTGGTCCCACTGGATAGGGTCCTTCTCACTTGCAGTCCCACGCTTTACGTGTTCAACACCTTTAGTCCAGGTATCTCATCTTTTCTTATTAGGTATTGCAGCTGGATGAATAAATACAGAAACTAACTTATAACTAGATATGCAGATATGCCTTCTATGTTTATAGTCTTGGATAGTGCTACAAGATAGAATGTTGTATCAATTAGTTCTTATAATCTAGTCAGCATAGTTTAGCTGGTAAAGAATCAAGTTCATTTGTCTGTGCAACTGGCACAGTAGTTATATGCTTGGATTAAATAAAACCAGTTTCATCATATGACATACCTTTTACATCTCTGCTAGGTGTGAAGTTGGCATACAAGAAGTTGCAAAAGACTCGGCTCTGGGTAGATTGAAGGGAAGCGATAATGCGGTAAGGATATTTTTGTCTATTATGCACTTTCCTATTGTCAGGCCGTCGTGTTGCCACATTCTTGTATATGTCTACTCTTGATATAGTTTTCTTTTATTCTGAGCCACAAGTTAATATAAATTATACCATTCCAGTTAACTAAAATAATGAAAATTGGGATTGCAAAATGTTGTAGAACAACGATAAACGGAAAAGCTCTAAAAGATATTATTTCCAAGCACCAAGTCATTGGGATTGACTCCCAGATTTGACCTACCTCCAGGACTCTCTATCTCCTATTTCAGCAAAAAGTTCTGAAAATGGTTTTTCTCAAACACAACGTAGTAAGATTAAATGGAAGATTTCTTGCATGCGTAGCTCTTGTTTGAATGATGTATACTGTATTTGGTTATATTTGCGATAATAAAGTTCTATCGATGTAACTTGATTTTATTTTCTTTTCGTGAAAAAGGATTATACTGAATCCAGCCATAATGAATCCAGAAACACTACTTTTTTGTTATAATTATCTCTTGCTAAATTTATTACTATTAGTAGTCTAGAATTAATGATTATTTACTCTCCAATATCCTTACTAGTATGGAAACCATTCTGAATACATCGGTAACGAACTTTATTCCAGCTGGAGATATATACCCGCTGCTATATTGCACAACCACTGGTTATTCAAGGTGTTGGAGCAGGCAAAGACACAACAATTGCTGGTGTGCAATTTTAGTTTCCGTTTTTATTGCTTTCAGGATTTATGCTTACACATTTAAACACAACATAAACTATAATTACTTGTAAAAAAGGCATATCCAATAGTCCTTTTACACATAATTCACCATTACTAAAAGGTCATCTAGTAATATATAAGAACATATTTTTATACATAATTCACCATTACAATAGCATTCAATATTTGAAGTATTTTGAGATGTTTGTGACATTTTTTGGCCTATTGCTCTTAAGATTAAGTGATGAAAAAAAGATAAAAATGTTGTGTGGTGTTTGTGCTTTATTTACATATATAAATAGCCAAAAATATTTTTTTGGCGCCTTTTTTCCCTCCAAAAACTGAACACAAGCCTGGTCTTTGTTTTTTTCGCCAGCTGCCAATTAACTAACGGCACATGACAACTCACATGTTGTTTCCGTTAGTTGTTAACGGAACATGACTATTTCTGTTAAAAAAATAGAACTTTAGGACTAAAGGTATTGTACACGTAAAGCGTGGGACTGCAAGTGAGAAGGGCCCTATTTAGTGGGACCAAAAGTGATATTTTGGCAATGATGGGATAATTACACATTCTTTTTTATGTATGGTGTAAATACATGTTAGATCGAGTTTGAGCTATATATGATTCGAGCTCAAACTCGAATCATAAGAGCT
This sequence comes from Sesamum indicum, assembly GCF_026168435.1. Lineage (NCBI taxonomy): Eukaryota > Viridiplantae > Streptophyta > Magnoliopsida > Lamiales > Pedaliaceae > Sesamum > Sesamum indicum. The sequence goes on from NC_142668.1 coordinate 8,236,041, forward strand.
TGTCGAGTTCAAGCCATAAATAATAAAATTGAACTCGACTCGTTTACACCCCTAAACTACACTAGAATAGGGCTTATAGTGACCACATAGAAACACTGACACCTTGTGCCAAGACAAAGAGCACATATTAAATCATCATCAAATTATTTTTTAATTAAATTTTTTTAATAAGGGAAGAATTTAAATTACAAGTATAGTATAAATTATATATATAGTAGATACACAAGAAATATAATATAACCAATAATTCATATATGCTTTTTAAAAGAAATTGACAAATATATATTCTTAACCAAAAGTTAAATATTTTTAGAAAAAAATGAATATATAATAATTTTATCACATTTTTTAAAAAAAATATTCGAAAAACCATTTAATTACTCATTTTTATCTAAAAGAATGAATAGTTAATAATTTAATTTTATTACAAAATTAATAAAATCTTTTTATGAAATATTTTTTTGTACTCATTTATTACTTAACTTTGAGTCTCTAAAATATAACAACATTCAAACTATTCAATTTACTAATTTTCTATTACTTCATTATAATTAAAAGATAGTTTTTCCAATTGAGAAAATTTTGTTTAAACTTAAAATTTAAAATTATTAGAAAAAGAAATTCTTTGAACTATATATAATACAAGGGCAAGATTGACCAAAAATTTAATCATAGCGGGTAAGTATTACATTTGTTAGTTTAAGGGATAAGTGTTTTTATCAAGCATATACAGTTCAGGGGCAAAGTGTATTTTTTACCCCAGATCAATCAAGAAATATTAATTAAAAATCTCAGATCATACGTTTAAAAGACAAAAAAAGAAACGTTAACGTCCCTAATCCATGTCGCGATATTAAAAGATTTGAGAACCACGGTGTTTCTCAAATTTTATTCTCTTTCTCCATACAAATAAATAAAAACTTAGGTGTGAAAAAATCAACATAGCAACCTAATAATTAGATCAAATCCCATACATGAAACCTACGGAATGAAACTTCTCTATAGTAAGTGCATCAATGCGTTCTATAATCTCATCACTAAGGTGGTTTTTGTGATCCCCAACGGCCCCTTTTCTGAAGAAAGAATTGTACGGCAATTGGAACCAAACTGGAGACTCCTCGGACTTGTTCACCTCATGTTCACTTAGTACTCGAAAGCTGCAACATTTCACAACCTCTTCAACTTCATGTTCTCCTTCAAAGGGACACCCCAAGAACTCAGCCAAGTTCTTGACATGTGATATGGGATCACTCATGAGCTCCTCATAAGTTATAAAAAACAGCTTCTTAGGCTTTTCCGAACTCAACTTCTTGTACCCCATGACATGATCATAATAAGGTCCACAAGGAACGAGCCCGTCACAAAATTTTTCAGCTGCCACTTCAAGCGGCCACGGCTCCTTTTCCGCCTTCTTCCACTTGTTCACGAAATACCATGTCGAGACCAGGGTGTCTTTGGGGTTCCTAGTCACGTATACAATGCGACAGTCGGATGAATCTAGGGTTTTAGCGAGGAGTTGGTAGGGAATGTGTGTGCTAAAAATCCGATGTCTAGAACAAGGATTTGTCGTTAGAGGTTCATCGGATGCAGTGTAAACTTGAACTTCTAAATTCGGAACCAATTCGTGTGGATTTTTCATCGCCAAACGATGTTTGGAGGTTCGATGAACAATGGCGAAAAGGAGGGACTTCAGCCATGTCGTGCCGGTTTTTGGGAAAGAAGCTAAGATTATATCACTTGGGAGAGGCCTAAAATGCTTAACAACCCTATCGATGGGTTCGACAAATTGAGGCAAAAGCCAAAAGCCATCAACATGGCGGAGGCAATCATCACCCCACCATTTTCCTTCAGAGAGGGAATTTAACTCCATCTCTGTAGAAAAATTCTCCATCAGATTACACTATACACTGGTTACTTAGAGAAAATTTTTGGAGGAATGTTAATGTGGTAGATGGCGTATGCTGGTAGAGTATGGAGTTCATTTTATAGAGGCAATTATCCATTTGGCTTTTAGTACACGTAACATAGGAAGAATTCTTACGCAGATCAAATTTCACCGAATCAAATCAATCACAAAATAAGTGTATTGAACTTATCATATAATTGATTCAAATTTGATGAAGTGGGATCTGAACTAGAATTTTGGGTAAGCTAGATAGAAATGTAAGCAAGGAATCTGTATATTATAAAGCTTCAAGAATTCAGTTTTGTGCATGTGATTTTACTATAGACCTTAGCTGTATGCACATGGCTGCATGAGTACGGAACTACAAAAACAAAGCACTATGATTGATGATACTAATGAAGATAAAAAGTAGAGTAGACTTTATGCTGTTACGTTAACTCCAATTGAATCTTTTCAAAATTCTTACAAGTTAGAAGGATTGTTTCAGCCACAAGTATAGGGGGTGTCTACGTACGATAATTAATTTTTTCTGTTAAATTTTGCTTTTATTAAGGTTTACACTCAGAATTAATTGTATAGCAGCAAAACTTTTGTAAGAAGCAATCATAGAGTAACTGTATAATAATTGGTATGTGATTATTCATTTTTTTTAAATTCTATATCAATAATCACGTGATAAATATATGGTACTTGTCATATAATTGATCTATATTTGATCCAATTGGAGCCGAAATAAAATTTTCCTTGTATTCCACCGTTCCTTCTCTCAAATATGAAATAATTTTACTCATAACAGTTGCTCTCCAGCGGAAGTATAGGGATATGGAAAATTTCATTTTACATAACCCCCTCCCCCCATTATTATGTCTTTGAAACAGTACAAAAAAAAAAAAAAAATACTTGTTTGGGATGGATTTTTGGAACAGATACGAATTAATTTGCAACGGGTAAATGGACAAATGCTCGTTCTTGCAGCAGTTCAGGAAAAAAATTATGACGAGAGAAATTTATCTGTCACAAATTTGATGCAGACTTGGGACGAGTTTAGAACATCATCCCAAATGTTGTTCGATTACAAATATTAGTTAAAGTTACAATGGCTATTCTGACGACATTCGAAATGGCTACTAGTTATCATTTTGCAACGCCTTTTGCGACGCACACCCGTCTCAAGCTAGTACAGATTTCTGCTGTGCTTTTCCCTCCTTTGACCGTAAGGACAAGGTGGTTCCAGATGGGTCGGGCACTGATACGAGCCTCACTCAATCTGGACTTGTTGCACACCTGCTAGGCCCAGTGAAGATGATACAAAATCTGGCCCAACATCAAATAGACCCAAACGCACCCTCAAGAAGGCTATTTTTAAGATTGTCATTATTATTATACATGCCGTAGCCCAAAGAATTAATGAACAGAATTAGTTTTTGTTTTTTCTTTTTTTATTAAGGGATTTGACGAGGGTAATACTGATCAAGTAAATTATAATAAGGTTAGTTGTCTTTCCACAGCTTGGTGTGGACATACTTTAGAGGAGTTCAACACTTGAATCCTCTAACGGATTCAAAGAAGGAGTTGGAGCCAATGTGAGTAGCCGATCAGAAGAATGGAAAATGTGTATTTCGTGGTTACTTTTTTTATTTGTTTTTACTTATCATTTGCCACCTAACACGGTGTTTATTTTATATGCATTTCTGCGTTTAATTTACACTGAAAGGCCGGGAATGATCAAAGGGTACACCACTGTGATCCGATTTTAATTCCACTAACATTTTAATTACCGATTTTGCACGCTCCCGCCGCGTTCCGGGCCGATCCGTTCCCTTTCGGTGCAAGTTTGAGGACCCTAGTATTTTAGTTGTTGGAAATAAAATATAAGGTTGCATTCGGCTGTAATATGTTATATTGCTTGAATTGTGTGAATTCTAGCTACCTTGCATGTTTTGTGGGTGATTTTCATCCTTATTTTTCAAGTTTTGTACACGAATGAGAGTGTGTAAGAAAAAAGATTGATTAGCTCGTGCGAAGCTAGGCCACGTAGTGGGTGTAAAAATTTCACTGCATCAAAAACCCCTATGACACAACCCATGATGATGGACTTTCTAAATAATGGTTACTAAAAAAAATAATTAAATTAGACTTAATTAGTTAATTTTGTTCGACACAAGTTAAAATTTAATTGAAGGTGAATCTAAAGAGTCACACACAAATCACTACGAAAATTGTAGAATTAATTTAGAATTAATGTATTGATAAAAATAAGATTTGTCTTATTGGATCTAATGTAAATTTTTTATGAGAATGATTGTATTTACGATAGGGGTGTTACATTTGGTGATAACTGTAGCGACCTGAACATCCATCTCACCAGCGACCTCCACCAGCACCATCTCACCAGCGACCTCCAGAACAACGACCACCAGCATCATCTCACCAGCGACCTCCAGAACAACGACCTATTTATTTTTGTCATTTTCCTCTTGTTATGTTTTCCGATTATTGTTGTCAGTAGTTTGTTAGGTTGTTATTTACATAGGTAGTTTGTTAGAAGTAGTTATTTTCTCTCTCTTGTTTGGTGTATATATACCCATCAATGGAGTACATTATGGATGGATTTTTATGTGAATATTAATACATTTTTACTCCCAATAGTCCACTATGGCCGGACTATTTTGTGTTTATTAGATTATTCGACATGGTATCAGAGCCTTCATTTGAAGGTCTCTACATACACAATTTCTGGCGTTTGAGAGTCCTTTTGCGTTGTGTTTTTGAATGGTATCGGCGATGGCGGAGATGCGGGGTAACCCATTACCGGAGAAATTGCAACTTTGTGGTTCTGACCATCCTGGGATGGTTTTGGTTAGTGCACCCCTGACCGGCAACAACTACCTCAACTGGAGTTTCGGGATCAAGAGAGCTCTACGTGCCAAGATGAAGCTGGGATTTATCAATGGCACTTCCATCAAACCAAATATTGATGACTCGTTTTCTGAACAGTGGATTAGAGTGGACAGCATGGTGACCACATGGATCCTCAAGTCCATCTCCAAAGACATTGTGGAGGCTTTTATGTACACAAAATCCTTCAGGAGTTTATGGTTAGATCTTGAGCAGCGATACGGCGAATGTAATGGGCCACAGTTGTACCAACTACAGCGGCAGATATGCTCTATGACACAAGGTTCCTCCTCCCTATCTACATATTTCACCAACATGAAACACCTGTGGATGAAATGGGAGAGCTGAAGACGATGCCGCAATGCACTTGCAATGGGTGCACTTGTGGGGCTTGGGGGCCGTGGCTGAGACGGCAGCCTTCACTCAATCATGCAGTTCCTTATGGGACTTAATGAGGCGTTCGATGGGGTGAGACAACAATTGCTGGTCATGGATCTTGTACCCTCCATAAACAAAACATACTCCATGATACAAAGCATGGAAAAATAAAGACGTGTTCAGATGGAGCTCGCAAATAGTGGTGAGAACGCGACATTGAATGTTAAGGGAGGCCTGCGACCTGACAAGAGACGGTATATTCCGCCGGACAAGCAAATCCAGCACTGCTCGTACTGTGACAGAGCAAGACATAGCAGGGAGACCTGTTTTAAACTTCATGGAACGCCTGAATGGTACAAGGAGCTGGTGGATAAACGCAAAAGAGATACACGCGTAACGCGTGGGTTGGCAGCGGAAGTAGCAACCCGAAAGGAGACACTGTCGCGACCTGATGCTAAGGAGGAACTGCTTAAGCTTATGCGAACTAGCATGCAGTCTGGAAGGCCAGATGGGGGAGGTCGCACAGATAGGAGGAGGTCGCTTAGATGAATTCACAGGTACGGATATTGCCCTTATGAGTTCTGGAGCTAACTGTTTAAATTCCCTAATCATATGTGCGATAACTCTTGTCCCCTTGAAAATCTAACCCCTATCTCACATCCTACTCAAATACATCTTCCGGATGGTTCCACCAAGCAAGTTACCCATTCCGGGACCATCACCTTAGACAAAAACTTCACTCTCACCAATGTGTTGCTGGTGCCTTCTTTTAAATTTAACTTGCTTTCAGTTCCTAAGATCTGCTCTTCACTATTGTGGTTGTTTTTCACGCTTCTTGTTGTATATTTCAGGACCAGAGGACTAAGAAGACCATTGCTGTGGGAAACCGGGTCAGGAATCTTTACTTTATAGATGTTTCATCCTTTAGTCCTCTTGTGATTAATTCTTGTCATTCTGCTCAAATTTGTAATACATCGTTATAGCATAGAAGACTCGGTCATCCCTCATCCAATGTACTTAAACACATCCAATTTATTAAATTTGATGTTTCTTCTATCAATGATCAGTGTGATATTTTCCCTATGGCCAAGCAGCATCATTTGCCCTTTACTCTTAGTACCACTTACTCTGCTAGTATTTTTGAACTCTTACACACGGATCTCTGGGGACCTAGCTCCCTTAGGTAGCTAACCTGGTGTCATTACTTCCTTACTATTGTAGACGACTATAGTCGTGCGACCTGGACCTTCTTAATCAAATATAAGTCCCAGGTTCCTCAAACACTGACCCTAAATATGATCAAAGTTCACTTTCATGCCTCTGTGAAATATATTCGATCAGATAATGGATCAGAATTTGTTAACGAACAATGTAGCTCGCTATTTAACTCCCTTGGAATTATACACCAGACTTCATGTCCTTATACCCCTCAACAAAATGGGGTCGTAGACCGTAAACATAAGCATATTATAGAGACTGCTAGGGCTCTTCTATTCCAATCACATTTACCCACTCAGTTTTGGGGGAAAGCCATTCTCACAGCCACCTATCTCATCAACAGACTACCTACTTCTATCCTTGACTGAAAGTGCCCTTATGAAATCCTCTATCATAGACGACCCGACCTGACACGACTCCGCAGATTTGGTTGTCTGTGCTTCGTTACCAACACTTTGCCTCACAAGAAAAAATTTGATAAACGTGCCATGAAATGTATCTTTCTTGGCTACTCCCAAACCAAAAAGGCCTACAAAGTTTGCGATCTTAACTCTCATGACCTTTTTACCTGTAGGGATGTAGTATTTCATGAGCAAATCTTCCCTTATTCCAACTTTACCTCACCTTCTGATCCTATTGCCCTACCACTTCCTGTTGATGACCTCGATCCTCCTACTCCCTTGAGCGGCCTAGCGACCTCTCCTGCACCGACCGTGGTCACTCCCTCTACTCTTGATGCAATGCCAAGCTCTCCCACCTATGTTCCACTTCGTAGATCTTAGCAACTTCACTGTAGGCTTTCCTGGCTATTAAATTACAATTACAACTGCACCCTCACTTTCCTGTATCTCAACTTCGTACTCCGCTGCACATTCTAGATTTTGTTGTTCACTTATCTGCTTTACAGGAACCTTACAGTTATTTGCAGGCTTGTAAGGACAGGAATTGGGTGGAGGCTATGTCTAAGGAGCTGGAGGCACTGGCTGCAAACAGAACTTGGATCTTAACGACCTTGTCACCTGGAAAACGTACCATCGGCTCACGGTGGGTCTATAAGCTGAAGTTTCATCCTGATGGGACCATTTATCGCTATAAGGCTCATTTGGTGGTGAAGGGTTATACTGAGATTGAGGGGGTGGACTACTTTGCTTCATTCTCACCAGTCGCTAAGGTTACTACTGTACGAATCTTCCTCGCACTGGCAGCTTCCAATTCATGGCCCTTGGCACAACTGGATATCAACAATGCGTTCCTCCATGGTTTTCTGGAGGAGGATGTTTATTTGGATCCCCCTGAATGCCTCCTTGGCGTTCCTGCCAGACAAGTTTGTAAGCTATAAAGATCGCTTTACGAGTTCAAACAGGCCTCCAGACAGTGAAAATTCAGACCTTACCAACCAGTTGCTGGCTTTTGGTTTCAAACAGTCGAGCCATGAACATTCAAGCGAACCTCAAGCGAACTCACTGCCTTTTTTGTCTATGTTGATGACATCCTCCTCACTAGGTCGTCATTTTCTGCTCTGGATTCTGTTAAGGCCTATCTTGATCGCTTATTCACCATCAAAGACCTCGGACCGGCTAAGTACTTTCTTGGGCTCGAACTCGCTTGCTCTTTGCATGGCCTATAGTTCACCCAATGTAAATACTTGCAGGACATTCTGGCTGACACCTTAATACTTGATGTCAGACCTGTTTCTACCCTGCTATCGCCAGATCTCAAATTAGAGCAAGATGACGATTCCCTACTTGGTGATCAGATTGTTTTCGGCGGCTTGTAGGTCCCCTCCTATATCTCGATTTTACACGACCTGGCATCTCTTTTGCTGTCCAACAACTCAGTCAATTCCTCCAGGCACCTCACTCTTCTCACTGTGATGCAACCCTTCATGTTCTTCGTTATCTAACGGGTCCATCGGTCTTTTCTTTCCCTCCACTACCTTCCAGACTCTTAGTGCTTACTCTGATGCGTCCTGGGCCTCTTGCCCTGACTCTCGACGATCAGTTATCGGATTCTGTGTGTTTCTTGGGTCGTCGCTCATCTCTTGGAAGACCAAGAAATAAGCCACCGTCTCGTGTTCATCAGCTGAGGCCGAGTATCGCAGCATGGCCTCTTCTGTTTGCGAGCTCCTCTGAATCTCCTATGTGTTGCACGACCTCCATCTCTCCGTTTCGCTGCCCATCCCCTTCTGGTGCGACAACAATGCTGCCCACCCCTTCACGAGCGCACCAAACACCTCGACATTGACTGTCACATTGTTAGATATCAGTTCAAACTCAATTTCATCTCTCCTTCTCACATTCGTGGATCCGATTAGGTCGCTCTTCTTTTCACAAAGTCCATCCCTGCTGCTGATTTCGGACGTTTACTTTGCAAGTTGGGCCTTGCTTCCTCGGCTCCATCTTGAGGGGGGGCTGTAGCGACCTGAACATCCATCTCACCAGCGACCTCCACCAGCACCATCTCACCAGCGACCTCCAGAACAACGACCTATTTATTTTTGTCGGTTTCTTCTTGTTATGTTTTTCGGCTATTGTTATAAGTAGTTTGTTAGGTTGTTATCCACATAGGCAGTTTGTTAGAAGTAATTATTTTCTCTCTCTTATTTGGTGTATATATACCTATCAATTGTGTACATTATGAATGAATTTTTATGTAAATATTAACACATTTTTTACTCCTAATAGTCCACTATGGCCGGACTATTTTGTATTTATCGAATTATTCAATAACAAAGAGTTGTTACGTTAGATGTGCTACAAAGTGATTATAACAAGAATAATTTTCAAAGTGATCAAAATAAGAAGAAAAATTTTAATTCTTTTAATTCGAAGAATTTTTTCCTTTTTCAAATTTCCACTGTTTTGTGGCCCCATGAGTAGGGATGACAACTACAGTTGGGAGTTGTATCAAATCCAGCCTAATGGGACATGTTCATATATAAATTATTGGGTATGGATCTACAATCGTCTACATTCATCTCGAATAATTTTTATAGATATATTTAGTCAAAATTCACTGTCACTAATATTTATTTGAATGTATTCAATCTATTTAAATTATTATTTTTTATTCAATCGTGGTGGGTGTAGTTTCGGAGTGGGGCAAGGTGAGTTTTCATTTTTCTTTTTTCTTTCTTTAAATAAATCGATTACAATCATTTTTATCGAATATATATATATATGTATAACAAAAACAGCTAGAACAATCGTACCTTAATCGATAATATCAGATAAATTATATCTAAACAATATCTAAGATCAAATCAACATCTATTGTTATAATAAAACAAAATCCCATGTATCCATAAAGTTCAAATTCATAACTTTTAAGAGCATAAAACCTCACTAAATTAAAAATCCAATTATAGCGGTTCGAGATGAAGTGGTATGGCCTCAAATTTTACTAAAATTAACTAATGTGCATCGCGCGTTGGAATCCGACCACCACAGTCAATTATAAAGTCCGACCAAACCTACCAGAACTCACACATTCCATCCCCTGTCGGAGGAGTTGGAGTAACAATACTATGCAAACATATTAATTGTAGTCTACTGCGGCATTTTGGACAAAAAGCAAATTTTTCATTCATATTTTCTTGTCAAAAGAATCTATTGTATCAGAGACTTGGTAATGTAGGGCGAAGTAGATGTGACCCATTCTCAGAACCCTGTCGTTTCCAAATGAACCCACATTTTTCTTATTCTTTTCCTTTCGTTTCCTTTCTTACATTGACAACAATACACATTTAATACGTCAGCCACGTAAGAAAGCATTTGAATGGAATTTTATAATAGTTTTCCCGACACAAGAAATTCCAATTTGAACTCAATTTTGACAAATATTTACTAGACAGGGACGTATGTCTGAGTACTAAATTCATTTTTCAAACCACAATTATCAGAGTGAAATGAATGGGGAAAACTTTTACTGCACTTCTCGGAGTATGCAACGGATTTTGTAGACTAATTGCACCGGAATTTGAAGGCTTAACGTGACTGAATTGACATCCAACACTTGAAAAAAACCATACAGCAGCAAAGCAGTGTCGGGATTGTCACCAAGCAAAGTCATATGTACATATTGAACAGATTACATAGTAATTCTCATCTGTCAAAAGATGCGTAGTCAAGTCTAAGAACCTAAGTACACGGGTCTTCTTGATCTAGTGAATGTGCAGAATATTACCTGATAGTTGATGCAGCAATTGTACGACGACAATTTCAGATGACGAATGAAGTGCCCGGAAAATTTCAGTTGAGATTAGAATTTGGACGTGTTCTTTTCAATCGTCCATCAAATAAAGAAGAAATGCCAAAAAATTCAGTATTAGAAACTTCACAGATTCCTTAATGTTTCGGTGAAAACAGCTGCAAATGAATCCAGTTTCTTCTTGGTCCTGGACAGGCCAAACTCTAATCCACCCTCGAAGTTCCTGGATTTGCACAGGGACATGGATGTCTCCGCGTCGATGGAAGGGGATTCGAACTTTTTCGGCCTTCCCCAGCCATAATCCGCGTCGTAGAGATCGAATCTCGGCGACCCTGCAACCCCAAAAAGCCGCTTTCCGATTAGTTTCCGGAACTCCACCGGCCAATCCTCCGCCCCATCAAGAATTCCCTTCTCGTTATACACAGTCTTCTGTATAGCCAGTCCCAGGCTCTCCGCCGCAACCAAGAACCCTTCCTTTCCTCTCAACAACCCGTGCGTTGACTCCGCCTTGACAAACGCCAGGCAGTTGCCGAAATATGTCGCCGGCAGAGGCGGATTCAGCCGTCCGCGGCAGTCCGCGGCGAAGCCGAAGTATTCAGGCTCGTCGTCCGGCACAGCCCCGGCCTCTGCTTTGACGAGACAGACCCAGACCAGGGCACAGGTCACTGTGAACGCGGTGATGTGCATTTCGGGCCTTCTCCTCAGGAGAAAGGCTTTTAGCTTCTCGATATCGTCTTTCCTGATGACGAAAGTCGCCCGGACTTTGTTGAGAGGGAAGGAGAGACGGCGAGGCTCCACGGAGCTGGATCTCTTCAAGAGGTCCCAATATGAGGAATCCAGTCCATCAGGATCTGCGACCGCGGTTCTGTCATAAAAGGGCAGTGACTTCTCATCTATCAGCTTCGCGTCGCCGCCGAATCGGTTGACGGAGGCCCAGGCTTTGATGAAACGGACGATGGTGCTGGCATCGCCGATGGAGTGGTGGTTGGTGAAGCCCAAACAAACGCCGTGTCCAGGAAACAGCGTCACTTGCAGAGCTAAAACGCGTAATATGACGGCATCTGAAGAGTGCTTCGCCGGCGGGAGCTGAGGGACGCAGGCGTACAACTCGTCGGAGACTCTGGGGTGGTTTCCCGTTAGGTGCTTGAAGTCTTTATTGCACTCAGCGATGGTAAGCGTAACCGAGTCTCCTACGACAAATCGGGAGAAGGGTCTGCCAGATTTGATGGGGTGAACAATGTTTCCGGCCAGGGGGAGGAAATGATTGAGGGTTCGGAGGAGAGATTCCTTGAGTTTGGGAACGATGGTTTCCAAGAACTGGTGTTTCGAACAAGGGAAACCGTAAAAGAGGAGACGCTTAACAGGGTGGAAGTAGAGCCAAGTTATATCGAAGTGGAGAAGGGGAAGAGTTAGCTCCGCCACCGTGTCCGGCGACGGCGCGATTTCGCAGCGCTCGATGAGGGCGGCGGCCATTGGGTTTTCGCGGGTTTCAGCCATCAAGATGGGGGAATGACGCTACAACACCCGGAGAGCGGGGTAGGAGAGAAATCTTTTTGGACTTTGGGAAAGTCTTGGGCAGGAATTTTAAAAGGTGTGGACGGTCGAGGAAAGGACACGAAATGAAGAGAGGTAGAGAGGGCATGGACATGATTTTACGCCAAGGAAATTCAAAATCGACTTGAGGATTTGCCTAACTACAAATTTTATTGGGAATTATACTACTCCGTTTGGAATAGAATTTTATATTTTAAAATCTTTGCCCCTTTTTTTTTTATTTTAGTTCTTATACACGCTATTATGTATAATTTTTTATAATATACACATAATATCTATATATTAATTACGATTGAAAATATAAGCAAATAAAAGAACTAATCGGCTTTTTTAAAAAAATGGCATTTTTGATACGATAATTTAATACAATGAAGTTTGATATAATTACACATAGACTTTCTATTATTTGAGAAAATTACACCTAGTACCTGATGAGTAAGGAATTACTAAAAGACCAACATACCCTTCATTAAGAGTAAAAACGGGATTTGCACTATTAAGTCAATTTGTCTCAAGATAAGGCAAGAAGAGGGAAATCCGCACGCATGATTTACGGCCAAGATCGCGGATCCCCGCCTCCCAGCACGATCCAGGCGCTTAATTAACGATGACTCGTCCGATTAAAGACTCAAGGCCCATGATCATGACACGTGGCAGCTCATCATAGTAAGTTCTAGTTATATAAATACACGGAGCTCATATAAGTAGAAGGTAATTGATGATTCTATTAATTTAGTTATTGATTATCATATATCTCAACCCAAAAAAATTAACTTAAGTGTCGGAGTATTTTTGTCGGGGACGGACCCAACTAGCTTGACGTGTTTTCTGATCCTCAGGAATTATCTAAGATCGGGGAGAGACGAAGCGTGATCGTGATCGCAAATCAAGATCATCGAATTCAAGCCTGATCATTTGGCGCCGTCTGTGGGAACTCTTTTGAGGATAGTGGAATATGGAGGAACACTCTAGGGAAAACATGCCGGGTTTGGAGACAACGTTGGGAACAGGAGAACGAACTATACAATTGACGTGGGTAGAATTGCAACAAATGATGGAAGAAGCGGGTAGAAACGCTATCGTCGCATACGAACGAAGAACAACGACTCCTATTGAAAGAGAAACTGCTAAAAAGAGACTGTTCAAGGAAAAAGACCCTGAAAAAATATCTGAAGGAACAAGTAGAAAAGAAATCGAGAAAGAATACCATACACCCTCTGAGGTTGGATCGAGCAGTTGTGATAGAAGCCATCAGAGGGGACCTGCTATCTCACGAGCCGAGGTAGACAACATGGGGAAACAAATCGCTATGCTGGGAAAGCAGATTGATGAACTCAAAAGGCGGGGAGACATAGTATCTCATAACCGAAATTCTCCTTTCTGCAACAAAATTTTGACAGAAGTAGTAAATCTGAGCTTCAGAATGCCTGACCTTCCTAAATACGATGGAACCAAAGATCCGCAGAAATATGTGGCAGCATTTGATCTGGTAATGAATTTATACGGGCAATTTGGCCCTATTAATGCTAAATTTTTTATCACTACTTTGACAGGAAAAGCTCAAAAATGGTTCACTAGTCTACCCTCTTACTAGCATAGAATCACACGAACAGCTAGTACAGAAATTCACTTTCCACTTTGCAAGTAAGAGAAAGCAGAAGCGATCCACTACTCATGTTTTTACCATAAGACAAAAGAAAAACGAAACTTGAAAAAGTTTCATGGGGCGATTTAATAATGAAACACTGGAGGTACAGGATCTGCAGATAGATATGATGATTAGTATTCTTATCCATGGACTAAAGAAAGGAGTGTTTGCATCCGCACTAGCAAGAGACCCACCTGCAGACGTGGAACAACTTATGGCCTTAGCACAAAAATATATAGACGAGGAAGAGATGAACGCCATGAAGGATGAGGAATGGAGAGTCACTGCAGATAGTAGGAGAGGTCGAGATCGCAACGAAAGGGAGGGAGATCGCAGATCAAAGCAGAAAAAGTAAGGGAGCCTCCTTACCAACCGAAATACCACATGTAGACTCCCTTAAATATGACACGAGCAAAGGCCTTACTGATGGTGGAGAAAGATGATGTGCTGAAATGGCCATGGCATACAAGGTTTACCCCGGCAAAAAAGTATTCGAACAAATATTGTCGATTTCACAAGGAGAGAGGCCACGACACTAAAGAATGTTATCAATTGAAGAACGAGATCGAACGACTCGTGCGACAAGAATATTTCAAAGCCTGGAGGAAAGGAAGGACATCCGCCAAAGCAGATCGAGAAGCAGAGAAGGCAAACAAAAATGGCACGAGGAAAGGAAGGACCAAGGAGTAAGGAAAAATGCGCCTGTGAAAGGCATCATACACACAATAACAGGAGGATCAGCTGGCTATTCCAAGAGATCGAGAAAAAGATTCGAAAGAGAGAACAGATCAAATAAATAGAGTTGGGACTACTATTACCTTACTTTTTAAGAAAGGACAAAAAAACCCTTTATTTAGAGTGAAAATATCGTAAAAATTAAGGGGATTCGCGTGCATATGCCTGGGTCGGGTTCTCAAATTCTGACCCGCTCTAGGATCCGAAACTCGCTCCCATATAAGCAGCATGCTCTCCCACCGCACAATTATGGACAGGGGACGCCAGGTGGCCCAGTCCATACCATACATGTAGGCCCTATAAATAGCTCAAATCTGAAGTATTTATGGTAACACACATTTATTGCTTTCCACCTCATTTATATCTCTTTTCGCATATTTTTACAACAAACTGAAACTAACTTGAGCGTCGGAGGATTTTAGTCGGAAACAAACCCGACTAGCCTAACGTACTTGTTTCTTCCTTATGGCTCATTACGGCATCTTGGGCAAAAATATAGCAAGCTCAGATCTACTCGAGAAGGTCGCATATTTCGATTCGAAAAAATATTATAATCCTTTAACTTTCTAAAATAGCATTTTGGTCATCTATCTTTTTAATTTTTGCGATTTTAGATAATTTTTTAACCAAAGTTTACCTTTCTCACCTGTGAAGGCGAACTTCAACATAAAGAAGGACCGAAACCCTGACAATTAAAAAATTCAGGATCAAAATACAAACTTAGAAAATAAAAAGACAAAAAAATCAAATAAACCAAGTTAAAAGGACAAAAACTTGCATTTTAACCCAAATCCATGTGTTGCAAGATTATGAGCAAAGTACAACAAGGGAAAGAGAAACAAATAGAATTAAAACTAGAGATTAAGTTCCTCACAAGTCACAACCGCACGGACAGGTCCAAGTGCAGAGAGGTCTTCCACGTTGTTGGGTTAAATGCACTATACCCTCTCTATTTAACATGTTCACAAAAACTCCTATAAAATAATTGTTTTTCTTACCTCCATATGATGATATTAAAAATTGAGAAAAATACCTCCTTCCTTCTAAGAGTGTATCTCAGGTTTATTTAATTTTTAAATAATTATCATAAAATAAAATCATTATTTTTTTAAACTTAGATATATTGAATAACGTAATAAAAATTATAATTTATAAAAAATTGCATAAGACTCCTCTGTGTTTTAAAAAATTTAAAGGAAACTCTCCTTGCATTTAAAATATAGAAAGAAAAAAAAATCCTATTGATCAAGTGATCTTCAAAACATTTTTTTATTAAATATTATTTTTCGATTAATGACCGTTTAATCTTTTAGTGTTAAAATTAATTGTTGGATCTAATTAATTATCTCAATTGTTATATTAAATTTATAAAATATTAAGAATATTAATTTACAAACTTTGAATATATATTATATGTATAATTATAAAATTTAAAAAAGTAGAATTATTTTTTTAAAAAGAAAAATTAATAAAGCTAACCCCCACCCCCAAAAGCCCTTACGCCACCAGAACCCTAGCCTCGCCCCCCACTACAAATCCCTTCCCCAGCTACGAGCGCAGATCGCCATTGCTACTCAATCTAGATGACCGCGGTCCACCAGACTGGGATTGTGTTGGGTAATGTGGTTGCCTAGGGCAGACAATAGCTGGTCGCCCAGTGTAGATCCGGATGACAACAGCTACAGTCACAGATATTATTTAAAAAATTATTTTTTGATTTTTTTTTAATTTAGAGTAATTAACAAATTAAGAAAATTGATTTAACAATTTCAAATTTAATAATAACTAATTTTTATTTTAATTACATATAATTGTAATATAAAGTTAACAATATTATTTATACCAAATAATTTAATTTATTAAAATATTATATTAATTTATAATTAATTAATATTTATATTCATGTAAAATTTAAATTTGGGAATTGAATTTTAGTATATTATTTTAATTTAAATTAAAATTTTCAAATTTTTATATATTTTTTTGGTATTTCCCTATATAACCAAAAGAAATAAAAAGAAAAAGGTTAAAATAAGTAAGTTCGACCATGGTTCCTTTCACACACACTATAAGGGCATTTTAGTCAAGTAAATCACATGGAGATTTTCCTACTAATGGTATAAAAATGAGATCGACTAGACTTTTATAGTTAGGAGGGCAATTTAGTACAATTATATTAGAATATAAAACAAGCCTCTTTTTCTCTTTTTTCTCCTCCTCCTCCTCCTCTCAGTGATGAATGGAGTATTTATACTAATACAATATTACAATAACTAAAATAGATAAAGATTATATGACTAGTATTAATTGATCAAGGACATTTTCAGTAATTTGCTACATCTGAATCGATTTGGTAAGTCAATTTTTTATTTTTATTTTGATTTCTTTCCTTCGTCAACACTTTCTTGTTCCGGGAATGTCAACTTTTTCTTTTCTTTTTGTTTATTTTTTCCTCTATTAACAATCCTCAGTTCCTGAATATCTTTAGAATATTTAGGAATTCAATCGGATCCTGAGCTCCTTCACAAGCTTGTTCTGTCTTAAAGTGTCAGTGGTAAACACTTAGAAGCTAAGTATGAGAATAATTTCAAAATGTGTTAGCCCGATCTGTGTAACTAAATCCATTATAGAGCAATAGTCATAAAAAATATTGCCTCTTTATAAGCCAATTTTATTAATTTTATTTTAGCAAAAGCACAATTGTAAGGCTTAGCCTCATCCACTGACAGTCGAGATAATGGCTCTTGATGGCAATTTTATCTATCTATATTATATATTAAGGAAGAGCGCCTCTTTGGTCTCTCCTTTTTTTGGTATGTATTTTTTATATTTAATTTATTTTTTAAAATATTCATCTAACTTCCGAGCCCCATTATCTTTTGATAGTTTTTTTTTCTAATTTTCTTTCATTTTTTTTATCGCCATTTTTTTTACAAATTTATTATTAACTTATTATTTTGTATATACTTTGTTAAATAATAAAAACTTATAAATATTTTATTTTACATTGTATTTGTAAAAGTTGCACACACACAGAATGTGCCACAAATTATGATGAATGTGGTATTTATATTAATATAATATTACAATAATTAAGGTTGGTAAAAATAAAATACTACTTTATCCCCCACCTATTCTGACCTTTTACATGACTAGATTAATTGACCAAGGTCATTCAATAATTTATTACATTCAAGTCGATTTGATAAGTTATATTTTTTTGTTAATCTTTTTTCTTCTTCAGCACTTTTTTCTTTTCAGGAATCAACTTTTTTTCTTCTTTATTGATTTTTTCTTCCATCACCTAAAAACACATGGAACAAAAAAATAAAAGAAATGGAATTTAGCCTTTACAAAACATGGTTAAATTCTTTTGGCACTGTGAAGCTTTATATTCAAGCTTGTGTCACTAACTTTGTTGTTGGCTTAGTCTTAGCTTTTTGTAAGGTAATAGTATTCTTTGTTTATGTTTTCTACAACTATTTTTGTAAGGAAGTAATACTCCTTATTTATATTTTATCAGCTCTTAATTGTAAGGGATTAGTACTCCTTATTTATAATTTTTTCAGACAAATCTAGGGAGTTAGTACTCCCTATTGTAAATTTGGGGAGAAACCTAAATTAATGCAAATGGGAAGGGGACTCTGAAAAGTTCCCCCACCCTCGGGTTTTTTTTTTTTTTTTAAAAAAAAACAATAGACTCTACAAATTCATCAAAATACGGAAATCAGACACAAAACGGGATTCTTTGTGCGAGGAAGAGAGCTACCAAATTGTTTTAAAATTAATTACACTCTCCTCTCCTGAAATTTAGTGTAATTACACGTAAATCCACTATAGTTTGAAGAATTACATCGAGCACCTTTGAGATTTGCTTTCATCTAACAAATTCTATCTGTTAGTTAAAATTTATCGAATTTGCTGATATTAACAAAAAATTAAAAAAGAATTTATATTTACCCTCAATTGACTTATTACTGATTTATTGCAGGTCAAATAAATTTTTTTGTTACCAAATTATCCTCATACGTCTTCATGCATGTGAGGAGGTATATTTTTACCGTTATATGCATGTGAGGAAGTATATTTTTACCGTTATACGGGTATTTTGATCTGAAAAAATTATTTGACCTGAATAAGTCAATCGAGGGTAAATATTAGTTTTTATTTAATTTTTTTATTAATATCAGTAAATTCAGTACTTTTTTACCAACGTGGGACTTATTTGTTAGATAGAAACAAAACATTAAGGGCGCTAGATGTAATTTTTCAAACCACAGGGGGTTTACGTGTAATTATACCAACTTCAAGGGAGGGGAGTGTAATTATCCCTCAAAATTATGAATTCCTGGGACTCTCTTTTTTGCAAAGACGATTGATATGGTTGACATTTTAATCTTTGATTCTTTTCAAAAAAATTAGTTGTCGTGGCACGTTATTTCTGTATGAAAATAATAAATATTATTTTATATTTTAAAATATATTATGAATATAATATATATTTATATAAACACCAATAGGTCACATTTAAAAAAAAAAAAGAAAAAGAAAGAAGAAAGCAACAAAGCAAAAAAGTTTAGCGGTATTATCGACATAATAAAAAATTAGTGTCGCTGTGTCATAACTGCTATTTGTGTGAGAGAAAGATCTTCTCTTATTTATTAGTATAGATTATATAATTACATAAATATCAGAATAACCAAGTAATAAATCGATCAGTCAATAAATAAAAAATAATAAAATAAATTACAATAAACTCATAAATCCATATAAATTGAAATAAATATTCATAATTATTGAAAATCAAACACATGAACTCAAACTTATTGATTAATTTTTAGTCCTAATGCCTGGGTTAGTGCATCATTTCAAATATCTGACTACACAAGCCACAAATGGTACAATATAATAATTCTTAAAAGTAATTATAATTTAATTTATTATGAATTAGTTTTAGTTAGATGGTAAATGTATACAATAGTAGTCAATAAATAATTGGGATAATTACATTCTCCTCCCCTCAAATTTAATGTAATTATACAAAAATTCATTGTGGTTAAATTACATCTAGTATTCTTGAAGTTTGATGCCGTCCAACAAATAAGTCCATCAGTTAGTCAAAAATCACTGGATTTATTTATATAAACAAAAACACTGAATGAAAATTTATATTTGATCTCGATGGACTTATTGCGGGTCAAGTAGTTTTTTCAGATTAAACTGCCTTTATAACGTGAAAATATACCTTCTCACATGCATTAACTCGTGAAAGACGTATGAGGGTAACTTGGTCATAAAAGACTTATTTTACCTGCAGTAAACCAATAATAGTCAATGTGAAAAAATATAAGTTATTTTTTTTCGATTTTTTGTTAATATCAATAAATTCAATAAATTTTAATTAATTAATAGAGGGACTTATGACGAAAACAAACTTCAAGATTCTAAATGTAATTTTTTAAACTATAAAAAATATACCTATAATTACACTAAATTTTAGAAAAAGCAAATGTAATTATCCGTAAATAATAATAAAAGAAGATGAATAGAAGGATGCGTGGACTAGCGAGTGAGGCTGCTGTATTGACAAGGATAAGATTCGATCCGACATAGTTTACATCACTCAAATTCAACTTTTAATATATTAACTTTTAATAAATTAACGTTATTGAACAGGTGTCTGGTAGTTGTTCTTTTTTATTTTTTATTTTTTTTTTGTGTGCGTCTGTCTGGTAGTTGGTCGTTAAGAGCAATCGCTTCCACCAACCCATTTCATCACATTGCCCTTTGTATCTTCACCAACCCATTTCATCACATTGCCCTTCGTATCTTCACCAACCCATTACAATCAACCTACCCCTTCCAAGCAAGAGATACACACGTAGAGATAGAGAGAGAGACTTTTCTTGGGACGACTTCAACAATTTCTTTAGCGGAAAAATATAATTTATCCTTATGTAATATAAAAAATAGACGAAAAAATCTCCTATAAAAAATAAAATAGTAAAATATATTTTGTTATTTGAAAAATAAAGTAAATTACCCTTTATCTAAATCATTGATAAGAGGATAATTTATTTCATTTTTTAAAATACAAAAGATAATTTTCCGATTCTTTTATCACAGGGGTAACCCATTTATTTAGTCGTGAATATAAAAACTTTCAACAAAATTTAGAAACAATAAATTATATGGATACGTTCTGGAATACTAAAGAAATTCAACTTTTCGTTCTAGACTACACCGCCACTACACAACACTGCATGACCTCTGGAATGCACTGTAAAAACCAAACACTAACAAACCTAGCTTCATCTTGCTAGCATACGTGCGTCTGCGTGATGCTGCAGGAAGGAATAAGGAGGTCAAAGTTTAAAATATTAATTATAACTAAAAATTAGTGGTGATAATATGAGTTTCAACTAGGGGTGGTGAATGGGCAGATTGGGTCGGGTCCAAACGGATTGGGTTCAATATGTATTGGGTTTAAAATGAATTTAAATTAATGAGTTGGGTTGGGCTGATGATATATTTTTTTATATTTAGTATTTATAAAATTTAAAATTTCAGATAATAATAATAATAATATGACAATAGTTTTAATAAACCCTTGTAATATAATATAATAAGATTGAGTTTGTATTGTTCAATGTTTATGGAAGTAATAAGGTTATGTTAAAAATTCATTTGTTAAATTTAAAATGAAAAGTTTGTAAAGTATTAAGAAATACCGTATTTTCGAAATAAATCATGAGATGAATAGTTGTGCAATCAATTTCTCCATGATTCTTTCTAAAATTGAATTGTGACTTTTCAATCGCAATAATAATAGTACATGTTAGTTCACTATAAATTTTATGGTATAGCTGTATATGTTCATTGAAATTTATAATATAATTTTATATTGTCAGTTTATTAAAAAAAGAAAAATTTACATAGTCACATATGAATTGCAAGTATTGACTATTTTATAAAGTTCTTCAATTTTGTTTAATTTGTGTCTCATTAATTTAAAAAATAATAATTTACTAAATAAATTTTAAAAATTTAATTTCTCATAAAAATGTGAAAAGTTAGAAATATAATAGTTAGTGATATATAGTATGATTAAATCAATTCTAATGAACTTAAGACCCATTACCAACCTATATACATCACCAATCCATTTAAAATCCAGCACCAGCCCATATAGAACCCATCATCAACCCACTTAAAACCCATCACCAAACCATATAGGACCCTTAATGAACTCATTATTATAATTTATACTAATATCTTTTATCAATTATTATTATATTACTAAAATTATTTTTGGTAAACTAATAGAAAAATAAACATGAAGATCCCATTTAGGACCCATACTCTATTTAAATTTATTTAAATAAAATCATATTGAACCCATATTATAAAATTTCAATCCAGCCTAACCTAACCCAAGACTAGGTGGGTTGGGTTGGAACCATCTTAAGTTTCCTGATAGTTACATATCTAATTTGACTCGTTGTGTCGACATGAAGGAGTTGAAGTTTCACGGCTAAAAAGTCATAATTTTCACGTATTTATGTAGAAGTTGGTCCCAATTGCCTTCCGTGAAATGCATCCTGAGCCTGTGAGGAGTGCGTTGACAGAGGTCAGCCTTCTATTTCAGATTTTATGTTCGACAACGTTCCATGTAAATAAGGTACAAGAATTGGAAGCTAGTGTCGCCACCATCTTGTGCAACATCGAGAAAATATCTCTGTCAGCTTTCTTCGACTTAATGGAGCACCTAATTATTCACCTGCCATATGAAGCACGCGTGGGAGGGCCTGTGCAATACAGGTGGATGTATTCATTTGAGAGGTAAGTACACGAGTTATTCTAGTTTTCTTGAAATAGTTCTAGTGTCATTTGGTTTCTAATAAATATTCAGTTATTAGATATCTTCGATATTTAAAAATGAAGGTGAAAAACAAAGCACACATCGAGACATCAATTGTAGAAGCTTACGTTGTAGAAGAAACCGGTCTATTCACTTCTCACTACTTTGAGCTGTAGATTCTTTACAAACGGAACAGGCCACACAAAAATGACGACCTCTGTATGAACGACACTCGTATCCAACGGTCTATTTTCAACTAACCTAGCCAATATAGTTGTGCATCAAAAAAGAGATGACTCAGTAGATCAAAAAATCATATAATCGTGACATACATATTGACCAACTGTGAAGTAGTCACGCTATACTACGAATAAGTGTAAAGTACCAATATACTTTATTCACATTGTTATTTTGGACTTTTAACCTATATATTAATATGCATGTGAACATGTCTTTTTTGACTGAACTTTACGAACATCACCATTCGGAGGACCGCATTGTTGAGGAAATAGTAGCTACTCAATTCAAGGATTGGTTCAAACATCATGTAAGTTGTGTCTTATGAATTGTGCTACAACTGTAATTTGTCAATGTATGGTTTCTCTAATATGTGCAACATAGGTGAAATTCGAATTGAATTACACGGACAACGAGCTTTCGGTGTTGTATTATTGAGGTCCTACAGCTAAGGTCACAACATTCCCATGCTACTTTGTGAATGGATACAATTTCATACTAAACTTCACAACGTAGGCAAGTCTATTGTGAACCGTGGGGTATATATCAAAAGCTCATCATATACAGACATGGACTGTAACTTTTATGGGATTCTCGAAGAGATAACTCAGTTAAATTATCCACTTATTCCAAATATACAGATCGTTCTATTTAAATGTTGTTGGATCGATCCCGTGAGAGGTATGAAGATACATCCTTATTATCACCTCGTTGATGTAAACTTCAAGAAAATATACTAAAAGAACGAACCATTCATTTTGGTACAACAAGCAGTACAAGTCTACTAAACGAAGTACCCTAGCATGAAGAGAGATAAAGTGGACTGTATAGTTGTCTGCAAAACAAAAGCCAGAAGAATAATTGATGACTCTCGATGGACCGAAATTGCGTTTCAAGAAGGTCAAATAATACCTACTCCACAAGTTGCGATGGACAACCATAATTATGACCTGCATAACCCAAATGGTATACAATTAGTCGTTGAGCTTTCTGTTGGTAGTCAACAAGGAGCACCTAGGTACATCCTAATTGGGGAATTGTGAATCTGACGACGAGTCTGATGAAGATAACTTTGACGAGAATTACGAGACTGAAGAAGACAGTAATTATGCTTGAAAGTTCAGAGTTTGATTAATTATATTTATCATTTTAAAAATATTTGTTCTATTTAGGAATAGTTATAAATAGAAAAGACCATTTCTAATCCGTTCCAAATAGTCACGGTTAATATAAAAACCGTTCCTCGTTGTACCCGCATATTGTTAAAGTTAACATAGGGACGGGAAAATAAATATAAAACCGTTTCTAAAACTATTGCAAAATTATTAAAAAAAAACAAGAAAAATTCAAAATTTAGGAATGGTTATAGTAAATTGACCGTTCCTAGAGGAGTTCCAAACAATTTTCAATTGGCACCATATGAAAAGTGAAGGGAAATTCAATTTTAGGAAAGGTTGTTGAATATTTGACCGTTCTAAAATTAAGTTTAAAGTAAACCATTCCTAAAAGTATAAAGAAATCGTTCTCTACATGAATAGAAATAAAATCGTGCCTAAATTTGAAAAAAACCGTTCCTATCAGGCACAAATTATTCTTAGTTCACTTTCTGGTTACGATATCTCCACATCCGTGAGCCCGATTAATTTCAACTTTAAACACATACAAAAACTATACATTTGTAAATATATGTAGCAGTCTGATGTAAAATCACATCGTCTAATTGACATTTGCATCATTTTCAATCTCGTTGCTTGTGAATCAGATATGACAACTCAGTATCCGTATAAAAAGTTTCAAAACTTTATTGAATGTCATATTTTGTCGATGTAATCATATCCAACGGTCTGATTAAAATTTTAACGGCCTGATTAGGCGGTGCAGTATAACAGTATAAGAGACTACTAACATTTGCATAATACTAACAATATTGGAAATACAAATTTACTTGATCTGCTGAACATGTATCAATTTATCGAAAAGAATTATATGTGTCCATTGGTTTACATAAATTTATGGTCAATTTTTTCTTTGTTCATTAACATGTTCGGAAAGATTTTTTCTTTATTTTTAAGTTTTTGTAATAAAAAAACTTAATTTTGGCACTTGTATTGAAACGGTCATACAACTATAGGAATTGTCTTTTAAAATATATCATAAAACAATATCGTGATGTTTGGAACAGTTTTAGCAACAAGTAATTGAATAAGTAACCGTGCCAAATATTCACCCAAACTCTGTTTAGCACATGAAACGATATCGTTTAACTTACTTAGGAATGGGCTTAGGAACGATTTAGTTATAACAGACCGTCCCTAGGCCACAAAAAATCTGTTTAACACATAAAATGACATCATTATACTTAATTAGGAACAATCTTCGGCACGGTTTAACTATAAGAGACTGTTCCTAAGCCCATTCCAAAAATTACTATATATTTGACACTTAATAGATTTTTTCTTCTCTCTCTTTCTCCCTCACTCACACTTGCTTTCTCTTTTCACCCGTTTTGTCTCCCGCCATCCGCTGTCCGCTTCTTTCGCTTCTTCATCCTGTCTAGTGTCCTTTTGCCAGTTAGTTTTCTTCTTCTTTTTTTTTTTCTTTTTCCCTTCTTTTTTTTTTATGTATTTTCTAAAAATATTTTCAGAGAGTGTACTGAAAATATTTTCAGATAAGGTTTCTGAAAATATTTTCAAAAATATTTTTCCACCCATTTTTCTGAAATGGGTGTTAACCATTTGTGAAAAATTCCCGTTAAAAATTTGTGAAAAACTTTTTGAAACTATTTTCAGAAACAGTTTCTGAATAAATAGTGTCAAAAATTATTTTTGAAAATATAATATATTTTTCTAAAATTAAAACATATTTTTCTGAAATTAAAAGAGTTTCTTATATATATATATTTCTGAAAATATAATATAATTTCTGAAATTAAAATATATTTTTGAAATCAAAATATATTTTTTTGAAATTATAAAAGTTTATGAAAATATAATATATTTTTGTGAAATTAAAATATATTTTTCTGAAATTATAAAAGTTTTCGGAAATATAACATATTTTTCTAAAATTATATAAGTTTCCGAAGATTTAATATATTTTTCTGAAATTGAAATATAGTTTTGAAATTATAATATTTTCTGTAATTTGTATATTTGTGTGAAATTTATTATATATTTGTGTAATTTATTGTACAGTGTAAATATTTGTGAAATTTATTGCATAGTTGTGTAATTTATACAATTCTTATGTATTGTATCATATTGTTCAAATTTTTTGTGAAATTTATTGTATAATTCATGTAACTCTTGTATTTTTTCATTAATATTATTATTGACACAATATTAGGTTAATCTTTCCAATAATATTATTATTTACATTATTTTTCAGTAATAGCATTATTTGACATGTTCACAATATTAGGCTAATTTTTTGAACAACATTATTATTTACATAATAATGTCAATAATCACAACCTTTAAGCTAAAATTTCAAGTGATAATATTATTTATATAATAATGTCAGTAATCACTAATTAGACCAATATTCTAAATAATAATATTATTTACATAATAATGTCAATAATCATAAATTAGGCTAATACTCCCAATAATAATATTATTTACATAATAATGTCAAAATCACAAAATTTAGGCTAATATCTCAAAATAGTAATATTATTTACATAATAATGTCAATAATTACAAAATTAGACCTATATTCTCAATAATAATATTATTTACATAATAATATCTATAATCATAAAATTAGACTAATAGTTCCAATAATAATATTATTTACATAATAATGTCAATGATCACAAAATTTAGGCTAAAATTTTCAATAGTAATATTATTTACATAATAATGTCAACAATTATAAAATTAGATTAATATTCTCAACAATAACATTATTTACATAATTGTGTCAATAATCACAATATTAGGCTAATATTTCAAATAAGAGTCATTAAAAATGTATAGTTCCTTTTAGCCCATGTACGAATGGATCAAGCATTGCTTTAAGCTTTTTTAGCGCATCAAATGAATTTTTGCCAGTAGAACTAGTCATCTTTATCCATTTTTAATGTCAGGAAAAAGACAATATTGACAGAAAAAGTGGATAAATTTGAGTAGTACTATAACAAAAAGTTCATGTGATATGTTAATGAAACTAAAGGAACTATGCATTTTTAAATAATTAAGGAGTACAATAATCATGAATTCAACATAAATTATTAAATTAGGGTATTTTTTTCAACAATTACAAAAACTAATATTTACTATAATTTATATAGATTTTGTCTAGTGGTACGATTCCTATACCACGTGGTCGTGACCCACCACTTCCGGCAGCGTCATCTGATGCTTCCCAAGTTAGGGAAGCAGTCTTTCGACCACCCCCACCACCTGACACGGCCGGACTGTCAGCCGCCCTGCAGACTCTAAATGATGCTGGACCATCTAGAGCGGCACAGGTAGCTGAGGAGGCCGGACAATAGTTTACCAAGCAGCTACTCCACCATCACCACCACCAGCAGTCCCCCAACCATTGTGCGCCAATATATCAACCTTGATGATGCAAGCTAAATTTATTTATGAATATTTTATAGTATTATTTTATCTTAAAAATTACTAATTATCATGTCCTTTTAGATCTATCTGCCGCTTGTACGAGCTCATCAATGCGGTGGTGCAAGGAAACTTTCCCCCACGTGTGGCCATATTTGAGGAGGTGCCACCAGAGCACCAACATTTTTGGTTTAAGAGCATGAAGGTACTGCAATTAAAATTAATTTTTTATTATCTTGCAATCTAAATTGTTTAATGAATTTTACTAATGTTCTGTTTAATTTTCTTACTGTACATGACTTACTGGAGGGGCCATGACGATGAGTCTATTTTCTGGGTTTTCCACATGTGGGTCGAAAAGTACATGCGCAAGATATTCTCCGTTGTCCGGTCGAGCCTTGTCAAGCCACTTTGGCTGGCCAACGACGTATGAATCCAACTCCAGGCGTATTGAGCTAGCGAGGACCTCCAGTAGGAGTCTTCGAAAAATAAGGCGAACCAGGCAGTGAACCCCACCGGTGCCTTCGATTGTGTACAGCGGGGGATCTTTCTCTGTCGGCATGCACAAAAGGAAGTTGGCAAGTACATTACAGTATTTTTACAGGTTTATCATTATTTTATACATATTATGCTAACTGTTTTATTCTTCTATAGGAGATAGAGCTCGGTAGGCCGCTCAAGCAAATGGAGTTGTTCACCAAATGCTACAGAAGATGGAGGATGATGGGTGAGGTGGTCGTAAGTACTTTACTAATATTATTTTTTTTAAAAAAAAATTACTTCTTAGTTAAAAGTACTAACAAATTTGTTTATTTTGCTGGAGACATTGTAGAAGTTGATGGAGGATAATCAGTCTCAGCCTACGGCCGATGACCACCATATCCCCGCCTAATCGGAGGTTTTGTTGGCGATGATCGAGCAACAAATGTGGCTGGCTGTAGTCGAAGGCAAGAACAAGGGCCGTGTATCCGGCCTTGGTTTAGAGGCCCACTTCCCAGCAAAAATTTTAAATAAGTGTTCCTAAATAAGGATGGCCATTCCTAATACCATTCCTAATACAGTTTTAAGTACGTGTTTCTAAATAAGAACGACTATTCTTAATACCATTGCTAAAATAGTTTTAAATTCATTTTCCTAAATAAGATTGACCATTCTTAAAACAGTTACAGAAGACTGTTTCAAACAAAAATTTGACTGTGCCTAATACTATTGCAAATATTGACAAACAAACCATTCCAAAGACCATTGTTAAATATATCACCAATATAAATAAATAAAGTTCGAAAATTCAGGCATGAGTATTATAAAGACCATTCCAAAAGTAGCGCAAAATAAGTAATATAATCGTTTCAAATTTCATTCTATCTGTTTTTATTAAAAAAAAAGAAGAAACTTTTTTGCACAAATTCAATATTAGGAAATGTCACCAACAATGTGTTACAAGTGACCGTGTTCTTCATTAACCGTTCCTAAATATTCATAACATCGTCTACAAGGACAGAAGGCAAACCACTCCAAAATTCGATTCAAATTAATTCCATCGATTCTAAACCGCTCCAAAGGAAAAAAAACCGTTCCTAAATTAGTTCGAAATTCCACTTTTTTTTTTTGTTGTATTGTAAACTAGATACCATGGTCACTGAGTGTGTATAAGTAATTTACACACTTGAAAATATACCATAAATTTAAAAATATATACATAATTATAAATACTTAAGATTATAAAAAAATAATATTACAGATAATTTTAAATCATAAAAATTAAAATTATTATTTTATATAACAAATTTAATTAAATAACTTACACCCTAAACCCACCCACCACCATCCCTTATCTTCTCCACCATGCCTTGGCCCTTGCTTCCATGTCGCTGCGTCGTAAGGGGGAGAGGCGCCTCGAGGCTGGGCGACGACAAAGAATTACAGATCGGTAGTTGGGCAGTCTGGGGGCGATGTCGTGTCTCCTCCCCTCTCTTGGGGCCGCAACGTTGTTGTCCCCTCTACTAGGGTTGGGGATGTCGTCGCTCCCTTCTACGAGGGGACAGGGGCAAATAGGGGGATGGATTGGGTAGGTAGGTGGATGGCGGGTGTTTAATTTTTTATTTAATTTATATTATATAAAATAATAATTTTTTTTGTAATTATACACAATAGAAAATTCTAAATTAATGTTATATAATTTAACTTTTTCTTCCATGTAAATGCTTACATAACACAAAAAAAAAAAAAAAAAAAATTTGGTTAGCAAAAGCCCAAAAAATTCCCCCTATTTTTTGTCCATATAAGCAAATTCAGACCACTTTTAGAAATTCGGTGGGCGGAGTCCTATAATTGCAAAAAAAAAAAAATAATAATAATTCCAGGATACTTTTTGCCAACCCTATATCACCACAAAAAAAAAAATAGGATTTGGCACGGATCCGATGACCATTCTAAAGCACGTGGCATATTAGAACGGGTATTGGCTTTCATGAGGAATGAAAAATGGTCGATGACGTCATGATCCTCATTTTTTATGTGTTATTGTTTTGGCACGGTAAAACCGTTGCAATGGTGTTCCAAATTAACAGTTATAATTTTTGTTCTAAGACCGGTCCAAACTTGTAATGGTAAACAATTGGAATTCCATTTCAAACACATGCTTAAAATTATGGATGGTCTTGAGTTGGTCGTTTCTATATGTGAGACAATTGATGTAAAAAAAATGACCATTAGTAAATGTATTCGAAATGAGGTACAATTTGAAACAATTTAAGTACACAACTAGTCTAGTATTACAACAATCATTCCTAAGTATGAGTTCTACGTAAAACCTGATGTGTTGCAACGACCGTGACTAAATGAGTTCCAATTTGGAACAGTTGTTGTGTATTATTAATGTTGTATCACTAAGCCCGTCCCAAAGACAGTACAACAACTATAATTCAATGAATAAAAACCCGTTCCTATGTGTGGTCCAAAGACTATTACAGGATGTAAATTAACGATTATTTTTTAACGGTTATTTATGTGTTCTAGTAACCGTTCCAAAGATCGTTTCAAATTTTTCTATATATATATTTTTCTCTCTTTCTATTTAATGTCACTATCTTCTTCCATTTTTCTTATATTCTTTCTATTTTCTCAATCTCTCTCGAATCTTCTTGATCTCTCACTATCCCACTAATATTTTTATACTCTCGCTCGTCAGTCTCTCTCAAATTTTTGTTGATATTTGAAGTTATTTTAATCAGGTAACAACTTTAATCCTTTATTTGTCAGTTGATTATATTTGTTGTACTTTTATCAATTAAATTTAATGTTATAATATATATATGTGTGTGTATGTGTGTGTGTGTGTGTGTTACAATAGGAACGGTCATCACCAGTGTGTTACAATATCTGTGCTAGTTGGGAATGGTCTTTCACCAACTGTTCTTAAATTTTTGTAACGTCGTCTATAACGACGGATCGTAAACCGTTCCAAAATCCTGTTCAAAATGATTTCTTTAATTTATGACCATTCCAAAAGCCGGAAAACCCGTTCCTAAATCCGTCCTAAATTCCACATTTTTTTATAGTGTATTTAGGATCCTTGTTTTGCCACCGCCTAATATATGGGGCACTAAATAGAATTAAGCCAATTTATTAAACCCTATTTGTTGTTAGATGTGGCTTATTGTCTCACATTAAAAAAGTATAAGTGAAACTTAAACACTTTAAATTATAAATATAAAAAGTTTAAGCTAAGCTTATTATCTCATATTGAAAAAGTATAAGCTAAAACTTAAACACTTTAGACTATATATATGTAAATTTTAAGCCAAGCTTATTATCCCACATTGAAAAAGTATAAGCCAAAACTTAAATACTTTAGATTATAAATATAAAAAATACTTAAACCAAGCTTATTGTCCTACATTGAAGATTAATAAGCTAAGCTTAAAGATTTTTGACTATAAATATAGAAAAAAATTCCAAAAAAAATTTATATTTCACTGGATAATATATTTTTTTTAAATGGTCAAAATCGATTTTTGATCGTTTTTGACCGGTCCTCACCAATTTTTGACCACATTGTTTTTGGATGTATGAATCAGGGTGGACACATGGCTGGTTCTCCCTTGAAATGGTCAAATTGGCCAGTCTAATCCAACTATCTTTTTCTCTATGCTCATGATCAGGCTCAACAAGGTTTCGAAAATAAATTTAAGCCTTCATAAATTCATACACTAGAAAAAAATTAGTATTGGATAAAATATTAAGGGAAAATTGCAAAATTAGCACTGTAACTTGGGGGGGGGGGGGGTTGGCATTATTGGTCCTACAACTTTACAATTAGCAATTTTAGTCCTGTAAGTTCCAAAAAGGTTGCCATTTTAGTCAGCACGAATTTGTCAGAAATTATGGACGAGTTTACTTTTCCCAACTTTAATGAGTATTTTA
This sequence comes from Sesamum indicum, assembly GCF_026168435.1. NCBI lineage: Eukaryota > Viridiplantae > Streptophyta > Magnoliopsida > Lamiales > Pedaliaceae > Sesamum > Sesamum indicum. Next base: position 8,267,678 of record NC_142668.1, read on the forward strand.
GTCCATTTTTAATTATTTTGTATCACAATGCATATACTTGCTCATTCTCAGCTAGAACGGTATGGAAGCCTAGGCTTATTGGAAAAATATTTGTTTATATTGCATTTAGATATTTTTTTCACTAACGGAGGAGACTCTTTAAGAGAATGGAACCGAACGAAAGTATCGAGTTACAATAGAGAATACTTTCAAATTCTGAAGATCAAAGATGGAATTTTTTGTGGAAATTCTAGAAAAGGGAGAAGATTATCTCCAAATACCGAATGAGGGTTCGAGCGACACCCAAGAGTATTTCCAGATTTTGAAAAAATAGAGAAAGAATTTCATCCTAGGAATTCTAAAGAAGGTCAAAAAGCCGGATCCTAAATCTATTGCTGCTTGAAAAATATTTTTACCTCACAAAAAATTTCTAACTATAAAAAATTCATTGTGGTCCTAAAATGGGGTGTGAAAATTTGGTATGATCCTCATATATGTTAACAAGGCAACATTTATAGAGAAACCTTGCTGCCTTGTTTCAAAATTGCAACACCCTAAAGGCTGTGCTAAAATCGGTTGAGCCTACTCATGCATGCGTCAAATATATATATATATATATATATATATATATATATATATATTAAAAATGCAAGAACAACTATCCCCAATAGAGGTTCTTCCTAACATTTTAGAACTTTTTAAATCACTCTATTTTCTTTTTTTTATATATTTTTTAAATAACTTCACCGACTTCGAGTCAGTCCAATTGTGTGTGTTTTCTAATGTTAATTCAATTTTTTTCTATTAAATGCATCTTTTCTAATTTGTATCTTTAATTTTTTTATTTTTTAATTAATAATTTTTCTTTTTAAATAAAATTCAAATAACGAGTCCACTTTCCTCACTCCAGTATGCCCCCTGGCCAGGAACGGTATACTATCCGATTGAATTTTCTATTTTAAGTATTATTTTAGTTTTTATTTCATTTAAATACACACCATAATTGTAAAAACTTCTTTGAATAGAATAAATAATATAATTTATGCACATAATATATATACTAATTTAAACAAAAAATTGGATAAAAATATTTCTACTCTAGAGCCTCATAAATAATAATAATCAACAAACAAGGTGTAGTTTTGTTTTGGTCCATCTGGAAGTATTACATTAATTTGGGAAAAAATGCAAACAATCCCATTGTGATATTGCAAATGAGCAAATTACCCTCTTATAGAAAAATAAATAACAATTTACCCCCTTATGATTTTTAAAATAAAGTAATTTACCTTCCTGTATAAGGAAGTAAAATGTTTCATTTTAAAAAATATAGAGGGGTAAATTGCCATTTTTTTTATAAAAGGATAATATGCTCATTTTCAATATCATAATAGAGTAAATTGCTATTCACCCCATTAATTTGTGTTTATTATGGTTATTTAATTTCGCATTATTGTCTATTACAAATCCAGAATCGCATATTAAATTTGAGAAGATCCATTCACATCATAATGGCAACTTTCTAAAAATCAAGAATCCGAATTTAAAATTTTCACCAAATCGACTGTATCTCCATCTTTTGATTTTTGGGAATGGGCAGTGTCTCCATCTACCATATTGAATTATAGCCAATTTCTGAGCGTCCTCCTCCAGAAACACCAGTGCATAAATACCAAAACTCGTTCAGACGTGAAAAACGCCATGGCTACCATACTCGAAACATGTCGAGTTCCAGCTCCATCAGGCGCCGCCGCTGAGTTATCGGTGCCTCTTACTTTCTTCGACATCCCTTGGCTGCATTTCCCGCATCCGATTCGTCGCCTTCTCTTCTACGACTACCCTTGTTCTAAGCCCCATTTCTTGGAGACCATTGCTCCAAAACTCAAAGAATCTCTTTCCTCCACTCTCGGCCACTACCTCCCAGTAGCAGGCGATTTGATCTTCCCGTTGAACTCTGAGAAAAAGGCCGAAATTCGGTACGTTGCCGGGGACTCAGTAGTTTCGCTGACAATCGCCGAGTCTGGTAGTGATTTCGATGATCTTATTGGAAACCATGCGCGTGATGCTGATCAGTTCTACGAGTTTGTGCCCGATATAGATCCTGTAAAAGATGAATCCGAGTACCAAAGGGTTCCTGTTATGGCCCTGAAAGTGACTTTGTTTCCGGGTCGTGGTATATGCGTTGGGTTCGCCAATCTTCATTGTCTTGGTGATGCGAGTTCGCTTGTCGGTTTTATTCAAGCATGGGCTTCGATCAACAAACTCGGGGGAGATGAGGAATTTCTAACCAAACAAGGTGAATCTTTGCCGATTTTCGACAGATCTGTCATTAAAGACCCGCTTGGAGTTGATACCATCTTCTGGAAAATAATAAAAGAGGTTCCTTTGAAATCATCGTCTTTTCCATTGCCCACCAATCGAGTCCGAGCGACATATATTCTCCACGACACTGATATAGAAAAGCTCAAGTATTTGGTTTGGGCAAAGAAACCAGGTCTCAGTCAAGTCTCTTCTTTCGTCGTCACGGTGTCCTATGTCTGGACTTGCTTGGTGAAATCTGGGGAGCAAGTTGATGATGATGTGCTGGAATACTTTATTTTCGCGGCGGATATACGGGAACGGATTGATCCACCAGTTCCTGCCAATTACTTCGGTAACTGCTTGGGTTATGGGGCCGCCAGAATCGAGCATAAACAACTTGTCGGGGAACAAGGGTTTGTGATGGCTGTAGAGGCTATCGCCGACCAAATCAAGAATAGGGTAAACAAGAAGGATGAAGTGTTAAAAGGTGCTGAGAATTGGCTATCAAAGATTAAGAAAATGACTGGGATAAGGTCAGTGGGGGTGTCTGGATCCCCAAAATTCGACTTGTCAACTGTGGATTTTGGATGGGGAAGGGCAAGAAAGCTGGAAGTCGTGTCCATTGATGGAGAGAAGCATTCCATATCTTTGTGCAAGTCAAGGGATTCAGAGGGAGGATTGGAGGTTGGGATGTCTTTGCCGAGGACACGAATGGAAGCTTTCGCAGCTATCTTTGATGACGGATTAAGGTTCTGATAGTGCATGTCATGTTCGTACAAAGTACTGTGGTCTGACAATTCAACTCTGTTTTCATTTATAATTATCTGCTTTTGATTGTTGTCTGCCTGCATGCTTTCATTTGAATTAAGAAACAAAGAAATTCTCTAGCACATTTTGTTTTTTTGCTTTGACGGATTGATGTTTGAATGACTGTTGAACATAGGTGAATCGACACTGACTTGATCACAATGATTCCAAAATACTCTCAACATACTTTCCTTTAGGGTAAATTGCAATTCACGCGTTATAAAATATAGGCAAACAATTCTTTGTAAAAAATAAAATAATGATTTATTCTTTATATTTTAAACTATAGTAATTTTTATCTCTTTATAGTTTTAAAATTGAAGTAATTTACCTTTATAGGTAGGGAACTAAATTGTTTCATTTTTTAAGATACATGGGGTAAATTACTATTTATTTTTTATAAGGGATAATTTGCTCATTTTCAATATCACAAGAGGGCAAAATTGCATTAAACTCCTTTTTGTTATATTCGTCCTTGAAGCATCACCAAAGATTACAGTTAGACCCCATTTGCAAATATAAAATTGCACCTTTTTTAAAAAGAAATTATAAAATTGTACCTTTCCGGACAATTTTACCCAAATGAGTGCATATGGACTAAAACTGCTTTTCAAAAGTTGCATAGGAGTAAAATTATCCGAAAATCAGCCAAAGAATTAAAAGTAAGCAATTTCATAAGTTACTGGATCTAAACAAAAATGAATATAGTTAACGAACTAAAATTAAAATTAGGCATACTTAACGGACTAAAATAATACTTTTCCCGTTAACATTATTACTAACTTTGCATGTAGCGTATTAGATATCAGTTGAGGCTTACGTCTGCAATGATTTTCAGGTACTGGAAAGAAGCAGAAGGCTAAGTAAAGACGAGATAACCCTAAGGCTCGGTGATGGCAGCACCGTTGCTGCTGAAGCTATAGGGTTCTTAACTTAGTTGTTAGTGATCCTGTTAGGCTATAACTAAAATAGTGTTAGTTTGTATCTAGTATGATAAAAAATATCATTTCAATTTTATTGTTAGACAATGCCAGTTTTGAATTTTTGATTAATAAAACTTACTTTTATTTTATGAATGATGGATCTTTCAATCTGCTGGGTAAACTAATTAACTAAATAATGGAGTTTATATTCTGGAAAGATATGATTCAGTCACGACTGCTAAAAAATGGAATATAGATAGTCTTGAGAATGCACAGATCTAGCATGCAAAGCTAGGGCATATCTCTCAAGACATGATTAGGAGGCTGGTGGATACAAAGAGTTTAGAAATAGACAATTTGGCCAACGTACCAAACTGAGAGTCATGTCCAAAAAGAAAAATGACCAAAAAGCCCTTTGTGGGACAAAGCACACTTGCAAGTGGTTTGTTGAATTTGATCCATTCATACGTATGTGGGCCACTAAATACTCACTATGATTAATGTAAAAATACACTAAAACAAATATGATTTTTTACTATGATTAAAGTAAAAATTTGTAGTGAATATTGATTAATTACAATTGCACAACGGCTATTAACTGTTGCTTGTGCAAGCTAGACCAAAATATTTCCTATAACTAAAAACTAATGCAAATATTTTAGTTATACATAAAACCATAAGGAATATTGATTAATCATAGTAAAAGCTTAAATTCTCATATCGAATTTATACAATCGTATGAAATAGTATTGAGTTGCTACAATTTTAAATGGTGTTGATATAGGATCTTGTTATTCTATTAATTCAAATAAAGTATACTGGCGGTCCGCAAGATATTCGGTAGATCATGATAAACCAAAAGCAAAGCTGAATTGTCTATGCCAGATCACAATTATTTTTACCAACTAACATGCACTATCAGAACCTTAGCCCATCATTAAAGATAGTTGCAAAAGCTTCCATTCTTGCCATCGGCAAAGACATACCAATCTCCAATCCTCCATCTGAATCCCTTGACTTGCACAAAGACATGGAATACTTCTCTTCATCAATGGTTAGGACTTCCAGCTTTCTTGCGCTTCCCCATCCAAAATCCGCATTGGACAAGTCGAATTTCGGGGATCCAGATACCCAGAAGGCCCTTATCGCATTCATTGCTCTCATATCTGATACCCAATTCTCAGCACCTTTCAACACTTCATCCTTGTTGTTCACCTTATTCTTGATTTGATCAGCAATAGCCTCTGCAGCCATCACAAACCCTTCTTCCCCCACAAGCTGTTCGTGCTCCATTATAGCCAACCCATAACCTAAGCAGTTGCCAAAGTAATTGGCAGGTACTGGTGGATCAATCCTTGCCCTTATATCTGCTGCGAAAGAGAAGAATTCCAGCTCATCATCATCAACTTGCTCCCCGGATTTGACAAAGCAAGTCCAAACATAAGACGCTGTGACAACGAAAGACGACACTTGAACTAGACTTGGTTTCTTCTGCAAGACCAAATCCTTCAGCTTTTGTATATCAGTCGGGCGGAGAATATATGTGGCCCTGACTCGGTTGGTGGGTAACGGAAAAGATGTCGATTTCAAAGGAACCTCTCTTATTACTTTCAAGAAGATGGTATTAATTCCAAGCGGGTCTTTGATGACAGATCTGTCTAAAATTGGCAAAAATTCATCTTGTTTGGTCAGAAATTCCTCATCTCCCCCGAGTTTGCTGATCGAAGCCCATGCTTTAATAAACCTTACAATCGAACTCGCATCACCAAGACAATGAAGATTGGTGAACCCAATACACATACCACGCCCTGGAAATAAAGTCACTTTCAGGGCCATAACAGGGACCCTTTGGTACCCGGATTCATCTGTTACAGGATCTATCTCTGCCACAAACTCATAGAACTGATCAGCATCCCGTGCATGGTTTCCAATAATGTCGTCGAAACCACTAGCAGACTCAGCGATGGTCAGTGAAACTGCTGAGTCCCGAGCCACGTACCTTATTTCAGGCATTTTCTCCGAGTTCAATTGGAAGATCAAATCACCTGCTACTAGGAGGTAGTGCCTGAGAGTGAAGGAGAGAGATTCTTTGAGTTTTGGAGCGACGGTCTCCAAGAAGTAGGGCTTAGAACAAGGGTAGTCATAGAAGAGAAGGCGACGGACGGGATGGAAATGCAGCCAAGGGATGTCTAAGAAAGTAAGAGGAATCGATAGCTCAGGGGCGACGCATGGTGACGCTAGAACTCGGCATGTTTCGAGTATAGTAGCCATGGCGTTTTTCAAGTATTGTAACTGAACAAATGGTCTATATTTATACAGTCGTGTGTTTATGGAGGAACGTGCTTAAAAAAGATTTTATACACATCCCGCCGATAGCCGCCTAAGGTTTTATGCTATAACTATAGTATAATTAATGGATATACATTTACATTGAGTATATTTTATATATTGGACTAAAGGCAATTTTAGTCTCCTAATTTTAGGCAATTCTCATTTTAGTCCCGTAATTTACTAGGGTTCCATTTTAGTTATTTATAACTTAAAAAAGCTCAATTTTGGTAAACATTTAGTTGAAAATTTGCCTCATTCACCCGAAAAAGTCACATGGCCTTCACGTGACGTTTTAAATTGGAGGTTTCATTTTTATTGATTTAAAAAGTCACATGGCCTAACGGATTAAATGCAATTTTAGTCCCCTAACTTCAGGCAATTCTCATTTTAGTCCAATAACTTACTAGGATTCCATTTTAGTCCTTTATAACTTAAAAAAGCTCAATTTTGGTACACATTTTTATTTCACTTCGTCGCCACATGAACTTTTTAAGCCAATAAAAACGAAACCCCTAATTTAAAAAGTCATGTGAAGGCCATGTGACTTTTTTCGGTAATTGAGGCAAATTTTCGACCAAATGTATACCAAAATTGAGCTTTTTTAAATTATAAAAAATTAAAATAAAACCTTAATAAATTACGAAACTAAAATGAGAATTGCCTGAAATTAGAGGACCACGATTACCTTTAATACTTATATATTTGATATTTGAATGAGCGTTGAAAAAATGGTGACGGGTTAAGAGCCTACTCTAATTAAAAGACTAAATATAGATGTGCATCGAATAATTTTAAATATTGATGTTTGAATTGATTGTTGAAAAACTAATGACGGATTCAGAGGGGCGCCCCCTTAGGTTTAATGCTATAATTGTTTTATAGTTAATGTTAATGTATACTACGAGATCATAGCTCTGCGCAATTCACATAATGCTTAGAGGGTTTATATGTATCTATCTATACTATATATTTATGCCTTATATAAAAATGTGTTTGGTTTCATTGTGAAAAGACATTCATATTCATATTTAGCTAACCTTTTTAATAATAATACATCAAACTTTATAAAAGAATAAAATTCTATGAAAAAATACAATTTAAGAGTTCTAATACCTTTAAACTACGTCAACAATGATAAGTATATCCAACTAAAACAAAAAGATAAATAATCAAATAATATTTTTACTTGATTAATTTGGTAGAAGATTAAAAATATTAATTTAGTAGGCCACAGTAAAATTTTAAAAAATTAGCATCGGGATAATACATAGAATACTAATATACACGGGAAAAACAAAATATATATATGAAAGAATAAATATAATAAAATCTTAAATAAGCATTATCAATCTCATTTAATAGTGTTGATCGCTTTTCTTCTCAATTGTTGGTTTCTACAATTTTATTTATTGTACTCCGAGCGCTTGGGATGGATCAAGGTTACACCTTTTAATTGGGTTATATATATTACTTTAGATCATTTAATATTTGATTTTTTGTGTTTCCATCATGCTTTCCGGGCTAATCTATTTTCTACCGGGTGGTCTTGTAGGACCACAACACGCTGAGCAAGGCATCAACCTATTGCCCTCCTAATTGCTCAAGCTTGGTTTGATGCCTTGCACCAATATCCTATTTGTGACCTCTATTTTCCGTTAGCTTGGGAATAGACCACCAAGGTAAATCATTGTTGGATGCCTAGCTCCGCATGTCTTGAAGCTAATGACCATTACTAAAAATAATTTCATGAGGTAACCCGTTTATGTAGACTATATTTTTCAAGAGGAATTGGAGTACTTCATTTTTCATGATCTTGGCCTGGGGCTAGGCTTCCACCTATTTGCTAAACTACTCCATTGCTACTAATAGAAATTTGTGTTGTCCTTGTGTAGCAGGGAATGACTTACAATGTCGCTATCCATTTCACAAACGGGTTGATTGGATTAAATATTCACATTGATTTTTTATTGGGTATTTTATTTAATTGGAAGAAATAAATCCATACTTATTTTTTTGTTCTTTGATTCATCCATTGTCACTTTATTGATGCATATTTATTTTATGTTTCTCTATGTTTTAAGTTACGCCACCCCCTTGATTCGGTTTCAATTCCCTCTATAACTTTTAATATTATTTTTCATGCTACTACAACGTTCTCGGATAATTCATTTTTTTTAGTGGTATCAAAGCCCGTTCGGTGTTTGTGGCATTGAATTTAACTATATTACATGTTTGTAACATGTTTTAAATGTTTAATTGATTTTTCTAAGCATAATTTAATAGACATGTGCTTTAAAGTATATAGTTTAATTTTGTACATAAAATGGGTATCTTGTTTTTCTAGAAAATTAGATTTCTTGAAAATTAATGTTTTTAGTTTTTTTTGCAGAAAAAAAAATTAGGTTTTCTCAAAATAGGCTAGTAACCGTTATCGGCAGGAGGCGCTTGCATCATCGCTGATGCTCCAGTCTAGCAGGCGCACAGCGCAGGTAGAGTGCTTCGTGTGCACTGCTAACCAGCTGTTACCGGTCGATTGACAGTTTTAGGCCAAACCTTGATTGACTAGAGATCCACTGCAGACTTAGTGGATCGCATAGATTTTGGAGGTGTGATCATCCAATAGGGTCATGCTAGGCTTTTATTTTGCATGTGATGTGTTTTTGATGAATGCTTTAAATATTAGATACTTATTATCATTCTTATTTTGTGATCGATGAGGTCTTCGTCAAATCCAAAAATTAACTCCCACTTGGTTATGCCAAGTTAACATTGGATCCCTAATGGAATTAAGACAAATGTTTGTTTGTATTACAAGCCATCCATCCACGACAATTAGTAAGGAAGGTAATTTCACCTAAACATGGACTCGCAAGTCGTGGCAAGTATGGAATGAAATAGAGTTACACTATAGTTGTGTACAAAGTGAAAACGCTCCTATTTTCCTGTCTCATGAGTAATGGCGGCCACAATTGAGATATGATTTGGTTGATGCGTCAGGCTTATCCCTAGTGATGAAGCTCGAAGACCTTAAAGTTGGCTTTGATAATAACACATACGTAGATGTGATCCTTCAGTCACTTTCTCTATCGTAAGGCTTGTTTATTATTAACTTCAACATGAATGGGCTTGAGAAGTCCACTAATGAGTTGATTAATATAGTGGTCCAATATGAGGTAATGACCAAAAAGTGAAAACCATCGGTGTTGGTAGGAGAGACTTCAACCTCTAAAGCGAAAGGCAAGAGTGTTGGGCGTTGGAAAAGGAAGAAGGGAAAGGCGAAGGCGAAGGCTGTCGTCGCAGCTTCAGTCATTTAAAGCACTCCTGTTGCTCCAGTGGCAATGGACAAGAGAAAGAAGAAAGCTGGCTCGGAGTAGTAGCCAAGTGCAAACAGTATCTAATTCTACTACTGTAAAAAAGAGCATTGGAAGAGGGATTGCCCCAAACTCCTCTGCAAATAAGGTATGTTTATTGTTAAGGTTAACATTAGGAAAAAGTATTATTTTAGTCCGCTAAGTATGCCTAATTTTAATTTTAATCCGATAACTATGTCCATTTTTGTTTAGTCCGATAAATTGCTTACTTTTAGTCCTCTGGCAGATTTTTGGATAATTTTACCCCTATGAGTGCATATGGACTAAAACTGCTTTTCAAAAGTTGCATAGGGGTAAAATTGTCCGAAAATCAGCCACAGTACTAAAAGTAAGCAATTTCGTAAGTTATTGGACCTAAACAAAAATGGACATAGTTATCGAACTAAAATTAAAATTAGGCATACTTAAAGGACTAAAATAATACTTTTTCCGTTAACTTTATTACTAACTTTGCATGTAGCGTATTAGATATCGGTTGAGTGCATACATCTGCAATGATTTTCAGGTACTGAAAAGAAGCAGAAGGCTAAGTAAAGACGAGATGACCCTAAGGCTCGGTGATGGCAACACCGTTGTTGCTGAAGCTATAGGGTTCTTAACTTAGTTTTCAGTGATCCTGGTAGGCTATAACTAAAATAGTGTTAGTTTGTATCTAGTATGATAAAAAATATCATTTCAATTTCATTGTTAGACAATGCTAGTTTTGAATTTTTGATTAATAAAACTTATTTTTATTTTATGAATGATGGATCTTTTCATCTGCTGGGTAAACTAAATAATAGAGTTTATATTCTGCAAAGATATGATTCAGTCATGACTGCTAAAAAATGGAAAATAGATAGCCTTGAGAATGCACAGATCTGGGATGCAAAGCTAGGGCACATCTCTCAAGACAGAATTAGGAGGCTGGTTGATACAAAGAATCTAGAAATAGACAATTTGGACAACGTACCAACCTGTGAGTCCTGTCCAAAAAGAAAAATAACCAAAAAGCCCTTTGTTGGACAAAGCACACTTGCAAGTGGTCTGTTGGATTTGATCCATTCAGACGTTTGTGGGCCGCTAAATACTCACTATGATTAATGTAAAAACACACTAAAACAAATATAATTTTTTACTATGATTAAAGTAAAAATTTGAGTGAATATTGATTAATTACAATTGCCAATGGCTATTAACTGTTGCTTGTGCAAGCCAAACCAAAATATTTCCTATAACTAAAAACTGATGCAAATATTTTAATCATAGATAAAATCATAAGAAATGTTGATTAATCATAGTCAAAACTTAAGTTCTCATATATAATGTTATGAAATAGTATTGAGTTGCTACAATTTTAAATCGTGTTGATTTAAGGCATAGACAATACTCAAATTTTTTTTGAAGCGAAAACATAACAATAATGTGATACATAGGGTCTTATTATTCTATTAATTCAAATAAAGTGTACTGGCGGTCAGCAACAAATCTATTCCGTAGATCATGATAAACCAAAAGCAGAGCTGAATTGTCTATGGCAGACCACAATTATTTTTACCAACATAACATGCACTATCATAACCTTAGCCCATCATTAAAGATAGTTGCAAAAGCTTCCATTCTTGCCTTCGGCAAAGACATACCAATCTCCAATCCTCCATCTGAATCCCTTGACTTGCACAAAGACATGGAATACTTTTGTTCATCAATCATTAAGACTTCCAGCTTTCTTGGGCTTCCCCATCCAAAATCCGCATTGTACAAGTCGAATTTCGGGGATCCAGATACCCAGAAGGCCCTTATCACATTCATTGCTCTCAAATCTGATACCCAATTCTCAGCACCTTTCAACACTTCGTCCTTGTTGTTCACCTTATTCTTGATTTGATCAGCAATAGCCTCTGCAGCCATCACAAACCCTTCTTCCCCCACAAGCTGTTTGTGCTCCATTATAGCCAACCCATAACTTAAGCAGTTGCCAAAGTAATTGGCAGGTACTGGTGGATCAATCCTTGCCCTTATATCAGCTGCGAAACAGAAGAATTCCAGCTCATCATCATCAACTTGCTCCCCGGATTTGACAAAGCAAGTCCAAACATAAGACGCTGTGACAGTGAAAGAAGACACTTGAACTAGACCTGGTTTCTTCTCCAAGACCAAATCCTTCAGCTTTTGTATATCAGTCTGGCGGAGAATATATGTGGCCCGGACTCGGTTGGTGGGTAACGGTAAAGATGTCGATTTCAAAGGAACATCTCTTATTACTTTCAAGAAAGTGGTTTTAATTCCAAGCGGGTCTTTAATGATAGATCTGTCTAAAATTGGCAAAAATTCACCTTGTTTGGTCAGAAATTCCTCATCTGCCCCGAGTTTGCTGATCGAAGCCCATGCTTTCATAAACCCTACAATCGAACTCGCATCGCCAAGACAATGAAGATTAGTGAACCCAATACACATACCACGCCCCGGAAATAAAGTCACTTTCAGGGCCATAACAGGGACCCTTTGGTACCCGGATTCATCTGTTACAGGATCTATCTCTGCCACAAACTCATAGAACTGATCAGCATCTCGTGCATGGTTTCCGATAATATCGTCGAAACCACTAGCAGACTCAGCGATGGTCAGTGAAACTGCTGAGTCCCGAGCCACGTACCTTATTTCAGGCACTTTCTCCGAGTTCAAATGGAAGATCAAATCGCCTGCTACTAGGAGGTAGTGCCTGAGAGTGAGGGAGAGAGATTCTTTGAGTTTTGGAGCGACGGTCTCCAAGAAGTAGGGCTTAGAACAAGGGTAGTCGTAGAAGAGAAGGCGATGGACGGGATTGGAATGCAGCCAAGGGATGTCTAAGAAATTAAGAGGCATCGATAGCTCAGGGGCGACGCATGGTGGAGCTAGAACTCGGCATGTTTCGAGTACAGTAGCCATGGCGTTTTTCAAGTATTGTAACTGAACAAATGGTCTATATTTATACAGTCGTGTGTTTATGGAGGAAGGTGCTTAAAAAAGATTTTATACACATCCCGCCCATAGCCGCCTAAGGTTTTATGCTATAACCATAGTATAATTAATGGATACACATTTACATTGAATATATTTTATATATTGAATTAAAGGCAATTTTAGTCTCCTAATTTTAGGCAATTTTCATTTTAGTCCCGTAATTTATTAGAATTCCATTTTAGTTCTTTATAATTTTAAAAGGCTCAATTTTCGTACACATTTGGTAGGAAATTTGACTCATTCACCCGAAAAAATCACATGGCCTTCCCGTGACATTTTAAATTGGGGGTTTCATTTTTATTGGTTTAAAAAGTCACATGGCCTAACGGATTAAATGCAATTTTAGTCCCCTAACTTCAGGCAATTCTCATTTTAGTCCTGTAACTTACTAGGGTTCCATTTTAGTCCTCTATAACTTAAAAAAACTCAATTTTGGTACCCATTCTTCCACTTCGTCGCCACATGAGTTTTTTAAGCCAATAAAAATGAAACCCCTAATTTAAAAAGTCACGTGATGACCATGTGACTTTTTCCGGTGATTGAGGCAAATTTTCGACTAAATGTATACCAAAATTGAGCTTTGTTAAATTATAAAAAATTAAAATAAAACCTTAATAAATTACGAAACTAAAATGAAATTACTTGAAATTAGAGGACCACGCTTACCTTTAATACTTATATATTTGATATTTGAATGAGCTCTGAAAAAATAGTGACGAGTTGAGAGGGGGGCTCGCGCCCCCTACTCTAATTAAAAGACTAAATATAGATGTGCATCGAATAAATTTTAAATATTGATGTTTGAATTGATTGTTGAAAAACTAATGACGGATTCAGAGGGGCGCCCCCTTAGGTTTAATGCTATAATTGTTTTATAGTTAATGTTAATGTATACTACGAGATCATAGCTCTGCGCAATTCACGTAATGCTTAGAGGGTTTATATTTATCTATCTGTATTATATATTTATGCCTTATATAAAAATGTGTTTGGTTTCATTGTGAAAAGACATTCATATTCATATTTAGCTAACCTTTTTAATAATAATACATCAAACTTTATAAAAGAATAAAATTCTATGAAAAAAATACAATTTACGAGTTCTAACACCTTTAAACTACGTCAACAATGATAAGTATATCCAACTAAAACAAAAAGATAAATAATCAAATAATATTTTTACTTGATTAATTTGGTAGAAGATTAAAAATATTAATTTAGTAGGCCACAGTAAAATTTAAAATAAATAGCATTGAAATAATACATAAAATATATATGAAAGAATAAATATAATAAAATATTAATAAGTATTATCAATCTCATTAAATTGGAAATGTTTTAGAAAAAATTAAAATGAGTGAATTTTAACTAATTAATTTATATTTTAATATTAATCATAGAAAACTATTTTAAGATTGTACTTTCACGTACTTTTGATTCTTATCATAATACATTGGATGTAAACTAATACTAATAAATGTAACTTCTGACTAATATATATAATAGTGAGAATCTTTTGAATATATTTGTATTCTGAGAAGACTTTCACACCTTTACTGGAATATTCTTTTCAATAATAAATAATTAGTTGTAAGAACAAAATTTAATCAAAGAAGAAAATTATTTAGTATTCCTAATTTGTCTAAGCGTTTTGTAGAATAAATAACATATTCTAAAAGATAATTGGGCAAATAATATTTTAACGTGATTAGTTTTTTAGGAATGATTTTAAATATTTTCTTTCTAAAAAAAATGATGTACCTGGCATTGTCAAGTTTAAAATTAGTAGCATGTGAGGAAGATGAAAATACTACTCCAAAAATGTAAAATAAGAAAAAATAAAGATAAATATTGAAAAAATTCAGATAAAAATCCTCAAATATTATCAAATTAGAAGTCCTATTAAAAGTTTTAAAATGAGTAACTTATGATTAATGGATTTTATTTATTAATAATATTTAATTCTTTTTAGATTCGTACTTTTACTCTCTCTATACTGGAGATATAACAATGCTAATAAGTGCAATTAAGATTTGAATTACAATGACAATATATGAGGTAGGTGCGAAAATCGTTATAAAAGCTGTCCTAAAAAAGTGTTTTTAAATTTGATGAATTGTTCCAAATTAACGAATAATTATTCCAAATATAATTACTAATCAGTATCTAATATGTATTTCAAATCATATAAATCGTTCCTAATGCTTTTACTAAAACTGTTCTACAAACGTGTTCTTAATTCACTAACCCGTTGCGAAAATCGTTATAAAAGCTGTCCCAAAAAAGTGTTCTTAAATTTGATGAACTGTTCCAAATTAACGAATAATTGTTCCAAATATAATTACTAATCAGTATCTAATATGTATTCCGAATTATATAAACCGTTCCTAATGCTTTTACTAAAACCGTTCTACAAATGTGTTCCTAAATTCACTAACCCGTTTCAAATACCGTTCCAAATTTCACCGATGAAAATAAATTTTCATTCCAAAAATCGTCCCTAGCCATTAGGACCTAAATTTAAAAAGTTTTGGACAAATCAACATTAGGAATGGTTTACAGTGACCGGTACAGTTACCGTCCCAAGTTGGAACGATTTTTCATTAATCGTTCTTAAATTTTTGTAACGCTGACTGTAAGGACGGATTTCTATCCGTTTCAAATTCTGCTCCAAATAAATTGTGTTTTGATAACCTTTCTATAGTAATAAATAAATAAATAAATAAAATTTATTCCATAAGCCACCCCAAATTCGGCATTTTTTTGTAGAGATATATTAGTTATAGATTTTATTTCAATTGTGTGATTATACTCTCAACAATAATTTTTTCTTGAAATTCTATAATAGATTTAAATTCTTTGTTGAACTATAAGACATATTTATAGATAAGAGTTGATAGTATTTTTCCTAATATTTTTACTGCATCATATTTTTTTTATTTAACTTATGAACTTTGGGGTTTGCTTCAAATTTTCTTACACATATATAAATTCAAAAATTTTTTAATAAGAGATTTATATAATATTCAATTATAAATTTAATACTAAAAAATTATTATTTAAATAGTTAAGAAAATGTAAATAATTCTAAAGTGGAAGAAACCCAACTTATTGGGCCTTAGTTACAAAATACAATTATATATATTTTTGATACTATAGGTTTATTATAGAATTTTTTTAGAAAAAATAACTAATTATCAGTGCATCAATAAATTTTAAACTATATATAAAGAAAAAGATAACAATAAAAGAATAGCAACAGAAAAAAATATTATTTGATTGTTCACATATAAAAGTATATACATGAAAGATTAAGTTTTCAAAATAGATAATAACAATTAAATTTAAATGACTTAATAGATCAAGAAATCACACTAAAAATATGATGAAGTTACAAATTGCAAATAATAATGATATGGTCACAAATAGGTGACCAAAAATCAAGCCCGATTCTTGGCCCAACAAGCTAGCCCAAAACGCCCAAAGTGGATAAAGATGCAAAGGGACCTTTTTTGGCCTCCCTTTGAAAGAAAGCGGATCAGCCAGAAAATGCGACACAAGCGTGAAATAGTAGCAATTAAAAAGAAATAGAATAAGAGCCAGATCAAAGGGTTGTACCCTTTGATTATTCTCAGGTGTTCGGTGCAATTAAAATACAAAAACCATATAATATAAATATGCATTTATTAGTGGCTAGTGATAAAGAGAAGCGAACAGAAAATTAACCAAGAAAGATATCTTTTCTTCATTTTCGACTCGACTACTCGCGTTGACTCCCTTTCTCTTTTTGGATCCGTTCACTTAGAGGGTTTAAGTGTGAAACCCCACTAAAATTTGTCCACAACACACCGAAAAAAGATAGATCTAACCCTCTTGCTTGAAAGGATTAGACCTCGCGGAAGAAATCGTAACTGTTTTACACTATCGATTAATATAAAATATTTCTTCTTTTTTTTCTCAACTTGAATATGCTTCAAGGAGAAACAAAACTGTGGAGAAAGGAGACTTTGTGCTCATGGCTGCCCCAAGAGGGAGCCAAACATAAGCTTAGGTGAGGTTTTTTGTGAGATAGTGTTATAATGTGTTTAAAATACCTAGTTTTCTAAACTTCCATACACCTAATATATGGAATTGGATTGTTTTAATTTGTCCCAAAAATTAAATCAAGCCTGATAATAATCTATTAAGTTTATTATTTAATTCAATTAAATAAAATATCCAATAGAAAATCAATGTGAATATTTATTCTAATTAAATATACACAAGCCCAAATATGTTCAATTAATATATAAATCCAATTTATTAATCAAGACCAAACAAATAATTAGTCCAACTAATATATTGTTGAATCTAATCCGTTAATTGGACAAACCCATCTACTAATTAATTAATCAATTCAATCCACAAATTAATGAATTCAATCTAAAATTTAATTAATCAATCAATTAAATTTTTGAGCTATCCATACAATGGATTGTCCCAAATAAATGATCCAATCATTTGTTTTTCTTCATTAACTTAATTTAATTCTTTCAAAATTGATTTCAAATTAATTCCGTCACCTCGAGAATAATTTGAGTGTGATCCTTTAGGTTCATCCTCATCTATACTTGGTCTTGTGACCAACAAAATTAATTAAATCTAATTTTATTAATTATTTTGTATTATTTGATACCCAGAATTGTCCGTTATCATGGGTGACCGTTTAGCAACGGTCATGGCATTATAGATTAGGTGTGAACATAGGCTCCGAGTTTTATATGGGTACAGTCCTATTGTCAACCATCTCCCAGCCTTAGTATAGAGCATAAAATTGGACATTGATTCTCATCCTTGACTAGTAAACTATGCTTGATACTCGAGATGTGTTTACTCTATTGATCAGATTCAGGGAACTCATCCCTAATCGATCAATCATTTTAGCCAAAGACTTTGAGAGTCTAAACCATCTAAGAGAGTATAGAAAGTTTGACTATCACATATTGATAGGGGACAAATCCTTTCTTGAAATCCACCTTTCTTACTACATAGTTCAACTACAATAAACAAGGCTTATGATAACCATATATTACAACAGAATCACCGCTCTCCTGATCTAAGATACAGTCTTCTTATGTACGTAACTGCCATAATTTCTTAGGTCTGAGTACTAATCCCGTACTATCCGAATCGTGAATTCCAGTTATACTAATCAAGCCATCAAGGCTTCCATATGAGGATTCCTACAAATTAGTTCAGTCAATTGAGTACTTTGCGAACTAACCCACTAAAATTACATAGACGACCCACGTCTCCTGCCAATGAAACACGACACTACTATTATAAGTGCAAGTCTCTATAGGACTTGCAATACCCTATCTCGAGGTCCTCAATGTGAAACATTCAGACCAATTCACAGAAGTTGCTATTATAGCACCAACCTATGCGCAACCCAACTCTACAGGTTTAACCATTTGGTCTGTGGAAATTTGTTATAACATTATAACGTCCTTCAGTATAACTAGTAAGCACAACAAAAACATGAGCCATTGACTAATACTTACTTTATTCATCATTATGATACTTTGATGAAGATTGACGAATAAATGTTAATCCAATTGATTTTCTGGCCACCTATTCTAACAATCTCCCACTTGACCTCAAAGCCAATTACACATATCGCTCATAACCTTCTAAGCATGAGCGATCGACGATACCGACTTGGTCTTGTAGGTGTACTAATTGTTTTGTTGAAATAACATGGTCCAACCGTGTGTCACCTCTTTCTACCATTGCTACATGCAGATGGTGGTTATTCTAGAGTTTTTCGTAGATTCTGTGATGTGATCTTGGGCCCAAAATCTTTTGCCATAACCTAGTCATCTGCCTCCAAGGACACTACTGGCTCAGCTATGCTAGGCACCACATTCATCCATTTAGATGCAGTTCTCGATCCAAACTACTTCCAAAAACAACTTTCAATACCGCTACACATTCAAATTTCATGATGAAATATCGTGGTATCCCACTTGAAACTTTTTCAAGGCACCACACTCACCATCAAAATTTAGCATACATACATATTGAGAACTTACTCATTATTCATATGAATCTCGAAGCTAGTATCAATTTAGCCTTTAGAATCAACTTTCCACGAAGAGTGCATCAAGAACACTTCTTTAATCTTTATCCAGGTATTAAATACTGCTCTTGGCAATTGTCTACTGCCTAATCGGTGTATTTTCGATATTCGTTGTGTCATACCCAAAGCACACACAACATTAGGTCTAATGCTATCTATGGCAAAGACGTAGGCAATGTCACAGACATCTGAGACATGACTGAGTCTTGAACAGCTTAAGCTTTCTCATCAATCTGTTGTAACTGAGCCTTGAACAACTTATCCCTTCATTTAGGAGCCCAATTCCTATTTTGGAGAATTTTGTGAGCAACTATGCTTGTGTCTTAGTGTTTCTCAACATTTCAACGTCATTCTAGATGAGTGAGATGTTTATATACTAAACACTCTGGAATGCAAGCCAACTTCCACTGACTCCTAAGCTTGTTTTATCAAGTGATGCCCGATATGATCTTGACAAATCAAATATTTCAATTACATGAAGTCTCAAACCTAGCTTGAACTCTATGTTGAATCACATGGCCCCGAGCTATTTGATTCGGACCAATGTCACACGTTGCTAATCACATATCCTATTAGATCATAATTCAATTGATCGAACAAACGAGTGGTGAGAAAAATACGATTACAAATGATGTTTGAAATATCCTGTAATAATTCTACACAAAGCAGACTCCCACTAGTCCTTTGAAATATGCAGGACTATCCTGCAAGCACAAGTACTTTGTATGATAAAGGTTTTTCATGCAATCCGGGCCAAGTTGGTTCAGTGAAAAACCTATGGAACAAAGTCTAACTAAAATCGATTTCTCCCTTATAAGAGAAAGTTCAAACCATAGTCCATCTAAGAAGAATTTCAGTAAGTGATGATTCCATTGTCATTTAGATATTCAAGAACTCCCACTAAAAAACATGCCCTCTCGATCCCATCGATAGGTAACGAGTTTGGTTCACTACTTCAAGTCTAATTTCTTGAAACTCTAGGATTTATAAGCCAGTAGACCCAAATTGTCTATTTCTAGACTTTTTGAATCCACTAATCTCCCTTGTCCTTAAATAGAAGAATTTGACCTGCCGGAACTGTGAGTTTATCTTGATTATCTATATTTAATTATTCTTTTTAGCATTCATAATCTAATTATGAGATAGTGTTAAATCAATTATGTAACCAACCCAACAGACAAGAATAGTCATTCTTTATCAAATATAGAAACTTTATTGATCAAAACATGTAATCTAAGATTGTCCAACAATAAAAGAAAATATAGCTTAATCATGCTAGGTTACAGAATTTCTATTAACTCTATTTAACATGATCACTATTTAGCTATGGCTAACTAGCCTTCTAGCATTTTCAACAACAGCCCCGCTATCGCTAAGTAGTTAGGGCTATCATTTTAGCTTTTTATTCCTTATCACCACCTACAAACCATTTGCAAATGTCGAACAACTGGTATCCAATACTGAAGAAGTAGAACAGTATTCATATTAATACTCAAAAATTTAATACCTTCATTAGAGAGGAGCTTGGGATATTTCCTCTTCCAATATCGCTTTTCCTGGTAGAATATGCAAACATCATCTGTAATCCTTAACCTTCGAACCCTCTTCCTCTTTCCTTTAACCCCGCCTGGCGATGTAACATGAACACTCGAAGTGCTAGTAACAGTTGACGATATCTCAATCTTCTTTCTCTTCCAATGTCCAGCAGCATTATCTTGCATTTTAGAGGTCGAAATATCTCCCACTTGTACCGACAATGCAGGTATTTCAATAATTGCCTCGAACTAGACCAAATTTTTTTTCACCTCATTTAAAACTCTTATCAAGCCTATTCACATTGTAGTTGATAATAAATGAGTCAAATGAAGGGAGGAAAGACTAAAGGATCACGTCAATATACGTCTCTTTTTCAGAACTAGCTTGTAAGTCTTTGAGTTTCTCCATGAGGGATAGCATCATCACTCCATGCTTTTATACAGAAAACCCTTCTGTCATTTTGGTTCCGAAGAATACCTTCGTCACAGCGTACCTAATATGCCAATTCGATACTGAATAAAATATCTTTCGTGCAAAGCATTATTGACTTGACATCATCATGCCTTTCATACTGTTTCTAGATCTCATTTGTTATCGAGACCAGTATGATGCTGCAGGTTTTTTAGTTGTTCTCATGCCACTTCTTGAATGCCAGACGTTCTTCGAGCGCGGACTCCCCGACAAACTCCAAGGAAGAGACCTATCTAGCACATAGGTCTGGTTGTTGAAATCGAGAACTATCCTCAAATTTCTCAGCCAATTATTATAGTTAGTTTCGTTATTGCGGTTAGTGGATTCTACATCTAATAGAAAAATTATTAAAATAGATTATAGTAATATTAAGTTCAAGTTAAAACTTGGTCTTTAGTCCTTAACCCCTCCTATTATTTCTGTGAAAGCCCATTGTTCTCAAATGGGGTTCTAGAAAAATCTATTTCCTAGTGAGCTTAAAGTCCACAAACGAAATTCTCCATGCCACGTTGTTACGATTCACATGAAAGAAGGTCTTCTCGGAGATAACCTATATTATTCTCATCAAATGAGATCCCCAAGTTATTTTTTCTCACCTCTTCACATGATCTCGAGAATTTTAAATGAATCATATTACTCAATGTTAGCTCCAACACATCAACCAAATCATAGGACAACTGTCAATCTCCACTACTCATGAGATAGGGAACCAAAAGCATATTCACTTTTTCACAATAATAGCGCAACTTTATTTCATTTGAAAGATTCAACGACTCGTGAGATCATACTTGGGTGAAATTAGCTTCCCACTACATTGTCATGGACGAAAGGTTTGGATTAGTTGTTACATTTATATCTATGTTTGGGCCTAATATTGACTTCGAAAATCCAATTGAGAGTTCATTTTTTATTTTGAGACCTAGACCTCATCACGTCATGTATATTCGCACATTTATTCGATCACACCTAGTAAACATGATCACCAAAGTATAATTCTGTGGGTAACACTATAAGAAATGATATCTTTAGCAACAACACAAGTTCCTTGCAAAATAGTGAAATTCATTACTAATTTTTGAAACATCAATTAAATTAGCAAGAAAAATATCTAGATAATTAACTTGTTACTAATTTTAGTATCGAATATTTTTTAGCTAAATTGTCTAAAAATTTAACTAATGAAAGTATTTGTTAGTAAAATTTTGAGGGAAAATTTTCAATTTTCTTTTTCCTAACGCTAGCTACAAACTTTTAATAGTAAAATTCTTTTTCTAACTATAACAAGGAAATATTTTATTTCTAATATTAATTTTGAAATCACAAAATTTAAAATTCTTATCCCTTGCTAAAGTTTTTGCTAATTACTAATTAATTTACTCTTATCTTTAATTTTTCTAACTATTGGTATATTTTTTTGTAGTGTAAAGTGAATTCAACCCTAATTAAGAGATGAAAATCTAGCGAAAGTACCGATTCCTGCAATCACTTACCAAATTCCATGGCTTAAACAACTACAGACTTACAGTATTAGGTAAAAGTGTACAAAAGTCGGGAAGGGGGAAGAAGTAGTGTACAAAATTCATACGCTACATACATTACGTACAATTACTGAATTTTTCTTTTCTAACGCATTCGTTATGTTAGAATCCTCAGTACTGATACATCAGACAATACCAATTAAACTTATATCATAAATGTGTAGAAGCAGCAAAAGCACCTAATTAAGAACATACCTATTTTTGTACGTGATTAGGATTTCACTAAATCATTCACCCTATACTGATCCTAACTACCAATAATCCAGCCAATAACTCTTATCTCAGTCGGCGAAGTTGAGGCCCTTACGACCTTGAAGGTCATGAGTTTGAACCCTGCAAATGCATGGGACGTTGTTTGATGCAGGTCGCACAATTCGGAGTCGAGTCGCTGAACTTGGTACCCTGAGATCGGGTTGCTGAATCCCTCTTTGAACTTCCTACGAGTGGATCCTGAGAATAGAACACACCTTAGTCTTGCTGGGTAACCCCCAACTAAGGCCCTCCGATACTTAAGTTAAAAATAGGATCGAAAGAGATCAGTAGTAGGCGAATAAGATCTAAAAATGTGATAATAGCACTTGCCTATAAATGTTCATAAATGTTGGTATTTATCGTGTAAGTTATCATTTGGGAACTTGGCACATGGCGTCATCTGAGGGTCCATGTGTCAGGTGATCTCAGCGGGTGGGTCAAGTGTTCCGGGTCCGATCCGACCCACGTCTTTATGCGCGGATCCTAGCCTTTAATCCTTAAAAAATCAAGGGCATTTCAGTCATTTGAAAATTACTCTCATCATTGTTAATCCGAATATGATTGTTGTAATTATATTTATTAGATATAAATATTCGACCTGAATGATTACGATCGATATATTTCGAATATTAATAGTTTATCGTTTTCCACTAAAAGAATCTATCAATAATCCAAAGAATTATGCCAGTCCCTTTTATTGTAGAATGATTTCGTGGAATAATTAAACTTAACCAAGATCTTAATTAATGTAATCTTCTCAAACTAGAAACATCTGGATGCCTCTCCAATTAATTTAATTAATCAAAGTCGTCATACACCCTTAACGTATACTGTCCCAGTACTGCCATACACGTATCTGCATGGGATGATCCTTCTTTGACGTAACTAATTCAGCGGCGCACAAGTCTAATTATATATACATATATGATCGTTCTTCTTATCTAATATATTAGGACCGTAACTTAGTTATTCTATGTGGTTATGAAATTGCATGACAGTAGGGGGTGAGTGTAATTTTTGTTCTATAATTTAGGTCTAATATATGTTAGTCATTATTATTGTTGATGGGATTATCGAAAATAATCTCATACCTTACAAATTTTATTCAAAATTGACGGAAAATCGTGTGGAAGTCACATGGCTGTTATCTTGGAAAACAGCCAATGTGGCACGTGGTTTTCCATCAATTTCTTAACAAAAATTGATAACCGAGTAAAAGCGAGAATTTTTTTAAAGGGGTCAAAATGTAATTTACCTCCTGTGATATGTTAAATGAAAAAAAACCTCCTTTAGAAAAAAAAAAAGATAGTAAATTATCCTCTTGTATTTTGAAAATGAAGCAAATTACCTCTTATTAATGGTTTAGATAAGTGATAATTTGCTTTATTTTCAAAATACAGGGGGTAATTTATTATTTTTTTTTTGAATGAGTATTTTGCTCATTTTACATATCACAGGGGGTTAATTGTACTTTTTTCTTTTTAAAATTATACTATTTCAAAAATTCTTTAAATAATGAGACTAATAGTATACAGAGTTTAAATTATGGGACAAAAAATGGAAAAAATGCGAGCAACTCTATTGTGATGTTGAGAAAAAAAAATAGCAATTTACACTCTATGTTTTTAAAAAGACAGTAATTTATCCCCCTGATTTTTTAAAATGAAGCAATTTACCTCATTGGATAGAAAGGTAAATTTCTTCATATTAAAAAATAAGGGGAATAAATTACTATTTTTTTTATAAAAAGATAATTGACTCATTTACAATATTATAAACAGGTAAATTATATTACATACGACGAAAAATAGAATTTTCCCACAACACACGATGTAAAGTATAATATATATATATATATATATATATATATATATATCCATGCAAGAGAATAAGATTTTGATTAATAACGTAGTGCTGGCAATTGAAATTAAATGAGACAAGAATTATTCAAAGTTTGTTGAGGGTAATAAACACCTCATACTACAGGTTTGCATCAGCAAATTTAAATAATTTTGAATTGAATAAAGTAATAACGTGGTCGCTAGTTAGGGCAAGCCCTCCTCAACAAAACCCTGGATTCTTCATAACTAATTACTAGAAAAAGTATATTGTGTAAGCCATCGGATTTTTTTATTTAATCATTGACGAAACCTTCAATTAAATTAATTAATTAATTACCTTGTAATAAATTAATTTTTACTACTGGTTATTAAATTAAACCATCAAAGCACGACATGTCAACAAGTGTGTATGTGTTTGCTAGGTAACTAGATTTGCTGTCATAAGACAAGTGTTACGATGTCGCATGAAAGCCCAACAGGGCGCAAAAGATGAGGTTTGCATATATCTTATGGCCCAGTCAACAAGACATCATCCACATAGCTTAATAGAATAAGGTTGTGTTTACTTGATGGGACAGGATATACTTATTTGGGATTGATTTGGGATAACAAAGTGGATTGTCCCAAATGGGATAGACTACACATACGTTTACTAGGGGCATACACAATCCACAATATATCCGTCGAAACGTGTTTACATCCCGAATTAAGTGGGATCATTTAACAGTGAAATTACTTTCTTGTATCCTTGAATTTGAAATTTCACCCTTGGTCAACCTTGTGAAATTCTCTCCCTTCTCACTAGGATTTTGTGAGATTTACACACACTAACTCAACTACACCAACCACCACCAAACCACCATCTATTTTACCTCACCACCACCAGATTCTGATAGACCATCATCACCTCCATCGCGGCGCGCCGCCGCCTGCCGGTCGTTGGAAATTCTGACTGGTGCGTACCTTAACACGCGCACCACCATCAAATGCATCGCGGAAAGACCGTCACAACCATGTCATAAGTACCTTGAACCGATGCCGGACGCGCCCTCACATGCCGCCCAAAGTCGATGGAATCGCCCCCTTTTTCGTCGGAATCTTCTCTCTAAGATTTTGGCACCGTCCCAACGAATTTCTAGGCATATCATATACCGTTGGAACCCTCTTACCAAGACGAACATTTCCATACCATCAATTTGGATTTTTATTGATCGAAAAGAGTGGTCTCCGACCATGATCTCTGAACGGTTTTTGCCTTAATTCATCGTCGTTCGAATGAAATTTGGTCACAGACTACCATCACTATATTCGCCTTGTCCTGGTGGTTCTAATGCGACCAGCCTCGCCCATTTTCACCAGCCGCTGTTGAAACTTTCGCGCCACCACTACGCCACCGTCCGAACGAATCATGACCTTAGACCACCGGTGTTCAAATCCTCTCGTTCAAACCAAATTGAGGTTTCTACAGGAGTCTTTATTGAGTTTTCCCAGATGAAGAGGATTATCTGTACGAGGAAAAAGTTCATCGCAACCAAATTGGGGGTAAATTAGGCGAAGAAAAATGAAGGAGTCTTTCAAGCTGAACGGGATAATTTAATCCCACCCTTGGAGGCCGGATTATAATCCAGCAAATATTGCAGCATAGTGTCGGGCATTGGTAAAAGTATCAGGCCGCACATTTCGCAAGTAAACAGACTAATGACCTCGATTAGCCCGGATATACTGCATATTCCCATCTGGTAAACACGGCCTAAGTGGACCAATAGTAGTGTCCTTAACAAAGAGACAATAATCATGTTGAGATTGAGAAAAATCATATCCAAGAAGTTTCTGTGTCAGCTCTTAATTCCATCGCAGAGAGGTCTGTTTCAGGCCATATAAAGAGCGTGTCAGCTTACAAATCATTCTTCGAGCAATATCATAACCCTCATGTGCAACAATGTAGATGTCCTCATCCAAGAAGCCAAGAAAGAAAGCATTACTGATGACCACCTGATGAAATGGCCAAGTATAACTAGAGGCAACAGCCAATAAAATGCACTGGGTCATTGCCTTGGCCACTAGGGAAAATGGATCAATGTAATTCACTGCCTCAACCTGGTTATATCCTTTAGGAACAAACTTTGCTTTGTAGCGATCTACACTCCCATCAGGTTTTTATTTCACCTTGTAAACCCACTTACAATCAATAGTTTTCTTCCTTGTGGGAAGATCCAAAATTTCCCTTTGGCCTGCAAATAAGTCCTAGGCTCTTGGACTGTAGACGGGGCAACCATAAAATCTAAATGTGATGGAGTAAATGCAAAGGGAGGAATTTTACAGTCGGAAGAAGTAAAACATAGAAAATCTTGTAACCAAGCTAGAGGTTTTGTTTGTCTGTTGGATCTTCTAGGAGAGGGTGGAAGAGTAGATGAGGTAGATTTTAGATCAGCAGGAGGTGTATCCTGCAGGGAAGACTGATATGGATTTAGTGTAAGAAATAGGATTAGAATAGGTGTAATAGAGGAGTTGCTGTTAAAATTAAGTGATGTGTAGGCAAACACATGTTCATGGAAAAAAACATCTCTAGAAACAAAGTGACATGATTATCAATATAATAAAGCTTATATATTTTCTGACCTGGAAAATAGCCTATGAAAACACATTTCAAAGATCTTGGTTCAAATATAGTTTGTGTGGATTGACATTTGTAGCAAAGCAAAAGCAGCCAAAAGACCTAAAGTTATCATATAAAGGAATGGAATGAAACAATAGCTCATAAGTGGACTTCTAGTGTCAGGTAAGAGAAGGTAATTTGTTGATGATGTGGGTGGCTGTAAGAATGTAACTACCCAAAAAAGACCTAAGTAAGCTAGATTGAAACATGAGGGCTCCAACAACTTGTAGGAGATACCTATGAGACAAGATTTTTGTTGGGGAATATAGGGATGTGATTTTTTATGAATTATTCCATGAGAGTGTAATAACTATTGAAAAGAATGACTGAGGAATTCTGAACCATTGTCTGTTCTTATGCCTTTTTTTCAGAGTCAAACTGGGTATGAGTTTTGACAAAGAAAGAAGATAAAATGTTGAGTGCTTGGAATGTTGCATAAGGAATGTCCATGTAGTTCTAGAGTAATCATCAACTATGGTTAAGATATAATTACATCTTGATAGTGAGGCTTGTTTATAGGGGCCCATCTATCAACATGAACCCATTCAAATGGATGACAAGAACTAGATTCATTTAAAAGAAATGCACCCCTTATCTGTTTAGCTAGAGGGCATATGGAACAAACGTGGTTCTTATAATTCTTAGGAAGGTTCAATACAGGATTATGATCAAGACCAAATGGCCTGGAATGCCCCAATTCTGTGCCACAAGGCATACATGTCCAGGTCAATAGAAGTACAAGCAATTTCTTTCTTGACAATTTGGGATACAACACTAGAAATGAAAGAATCAGTGCTCAGAAAGTATAGTTTTCCTAGTTCTTTTCCTATAGCCAAGTTGTTCCTATTCTTTAGGCCCTACAAGACGCATAAAGATGTGAGAAAAAGGAAGCTAATGGCCTGAGAATTACATAAATGTGATACGGAAAATAAGTTGTGTTTGAAGCTCGGAACAAGCAGCACATCTTTTGGTTGTTAAGTGGGACGAAATGTGAATATCACCAACCTGTATAGCTTGTGGTATCCGTCCTTCGGGTAAGTGAATGTTTATAGCGTTATGCAAAACATATAATGAATGAAACATTTTCCTATCACCACACATGTAACTCATGGCTCCGGTGTCTACAACCCATGAATCCGAACAAGAAATTTGTGAAGGAAATTTTAGGGCCATACCTGCCATTTTCATCAACCTGAGCAAAATAAAATTTCACTGGATCCATAGGTACTTTGTTGTTGTGCACTATTTTTAAAGCCTCAATAAGGTCTGCAACCAAGTTATTACCTGTAGATATACTTGATTTATCCACCATCGATTGATACTTGAAATCATTAAGAACGTATGTGTTGTTTCTAGTTCCAGTCCTCTTGCGTTGTTCAAATAGATCCTTGCACCAATCCGATACACTTATTGTCCCTAGACCTATTGTAATGATCACAAAATAAATTACTTTTATCAGTAGGACCTTTTGAGTTCTTAGATCCATAATTGTTTCTCTGTTCATATCCTCTCCCTAACATTACAAACCCTCCAGCATCTGTAAATTTCAAGTTGACTTGTCTCTGCCTCTCAACCGTTAGTACCATTGAGTATGCCTTGTTAACATTAGGTAAGGGATCCAAGACCAATATGTAGTTACGAATGTTATCATAAGATTCATTCAATCCCATGAGAAACCGAATTAGTTTATTTGCTTCAATTTGATCTATCTGCGCCTTATTACAATCACAAGCACATTTGCCACAAGTACACATAAGCGGTGACAATAAGCATATAATTCGTCCCATAATTGCTTCAAATTTGTATCACACGCAGTTATTCTCAAATTACCTTGCATCATAGAACTGATTTCACGTTGGATGTTGTAGAGCAGTGGACCATCACACTCTCCATATCTCGCCTCCAATTCCATCCATAATGCACGTGCAGAGGCAGCATATAGATAGGCATTAACGATGTCCTCAGAAATAGTGTTCAGATGCCATGTTCTTACCATGGAATCAGTGATTTGCCATCGTTTCAGTTCTACAAATACATCGCTTGGTCTCGCAAATGAGCCATCAATGAAACCAAGCTTGTCTCTCCACCTCCAGTGCAATTCACACCGATTGACTCCACAACAAACCAATTGTTGCCATTCAAAGGTGCTGAGTTCATCACCATACCTTGATGATCTAACACCTGTACTTTGTTATTCATAGCCTCATTGTTTGAAACCAGCAGCCTCTGGTACTGCATTCGAAAATAAGGGAATAAATTGATTATTTGTAATATCACAAAGGGGTTGCTTGCATTTTTCTAAATTTTTAATTAGTTTAAAGACAACTTAATAAAATAGATATGGGAATATCTATCTTGATGGGAAAAAAATTATATTTTTTGATCCTGTAACTATAATATGGTGGTATATTTTGTCCACTTTGATTTAACTTTACAATTAAAGGCGAAAAATAACACGTTAACTTGGTTCAATTTATACTAAAAATGTGAATTTGTCGAAAAATTGCAAATGCTTGACGTATGATAACCACATTTTCCCGCCAGAAATCAATCAAATGTGCAAGTTTCTTAAATTATTATCCTAAATTATAAAAGTGAAATTTTAATAGATCAAAAGAATACCATTCTCAAATTACAGGATGAAAAATGCATTTTTCATATCTTGATATAATTAATTATATTATTTGTTTCATTAATATATATTTATATATAAATTTAGATAATAATTTTATTGAATATATCATATATACTCAAAAAAAAAAAAAAAAAAAAGTCGTTTCACCTCATCTATTTCTAGAATAGCAGTAAAATTCTAAGTACTAGAGAGATAATCATGTAAGACAAGAAAGCTTAGGAGCTAATGCAAGTAGGGTTGAGAAAAATAATATCAAATTGTTTGACCAAAATCTTTCTCGTTAGCTAAGAGGTTGATGAATCAATTACCTGAAATCTAACGACTTTGGAATTGGCTAGACTGTAGAAATTGCAACTTTAGTAGTTGCTTACTTACTTGTCTGCTTCAATCCATACTCCTTGGGAATTGTGAGACTTTTCAAAGTCACAAATGTCCGAATGTGGTGTTTATTGAAAGTGCGATATATAACTAATTTTCTTGTGTTCATTTGAGGCCATGTGTGCCCACTACTTTTATACATCCCACATTTATATATATTTCTACTTTATAAATTTTATAAAAATGAGTAATTGAGATTTCATTACATTCTTATCTAATTCTTATTTTTGTATTTAGAAAGTAAATGGAAAAAAATAAAAGCAACCCCCTTAAATATTGCAAATGAGTAAATTATATGCAAAATTTGTACGTGAGAAGAACGTATTAAAATGTTAAATACTAAATTCATTTTTTTATGTGACAATTTAAAGTTTTAAATGAGTTGTCTATTTTGATCTCGCTCGAAATATGCGATCTCGACCGGTTGAATCAATCACGGCCATGTACTCTCCCAAGATCTAGTGATTAGGTCTTGAGGATAAAGCACGAACGTGACGTTCGTCGAATTCGTCTTTGACAACGACCCTCCGATGTTCAAGTTAGAATTTTTCAAGATAAAAATATGCGAACTGGAGAATGCAGGTCGAAAATAACAAACGTCAATTACCTCAAAACGTAATGCGTCGGAGTATTTATAGGTCCATGTGGATACTGTTGTTTGGGCCACGCATCACCATCTAATCGGGTCTTCAATTACAAAACGGGTCTATTTGACCCGCCTCCATTAATGCGCGGATCCTGATCTTCCAAATGACAAAAACACCTTTCACTAAGAGTATTTTCGATATTTTGCCAGAAAGTCAGGATTTTTCCCATCACATTTATTATATCTCAATTACATTTTGAATAAATCATTTTTCTTCCACACTCTACTCTTAGACCACAAGTCGTCAAACTGACAACTGGACAAGATTGATTCTTGTCTGTTCACTTGCTATATCCCTATACATTATTATTACCAAAAACAAATATTTAAACTGTATAGAAGCAGGAAATAATTTAGAACGATGATTAGTGACAATGCCTGTTTGACTTATTCATTAAAATAGAAACAAGCGATCGTCAGAAATACGTACGTGGACACACAGAATGCCCCAATTGGAAACAAAAGCCATCGCAGCAGGTAAACACGTGTTAGACTCAACTTCCAAAACTGGGAAATTGCAAATAAAAATTTAATGTGTGTACAAAATTTTGCAGAGCAAGTAAACGTGTGTACACTGTTTTTCTTTTGTTTAAACCAAAGAAAAGATTAGTTTATGACTTCAAAATAATTATTTAGTTCATCGAAAATTTGTGAAAAAAAGATTGAAGTTTTTTTTCGGATAAATAAATTTAATTTGTTGAAGAATTTTATTGATTTGAAAATATTAATATAATGGATTGATTTCTGAATTTAAATATATTAAATGATGCAGTTAATCGAATATTAAAAAAATAAAATAAAATTGTAAGGTTCGTCCAATCAGCTCAGAGGCTTTTATTTAGACGACCTTTTAGAGATTCATATAATTAACGCGAAAAAATTGAAAAGAAGAGTACTTTATATTTGAAATGTTCACTGCAAGAAATATATCTGACTTTTTTATCACAGATAACTATTGTGATTAAATAAAAATCGTAGTGATTACTAATAAACTATAATTACGCAACAACTATTAGCCGTTGTTAAAGTGATGAATGTTTTAGTCATAGTTAAAATTATAATAATGCTAAGTAAATGTAGTCAGAACTTAAATTTTCGTACCAGTTAATTTCCATAACTAAAACTATAGTAATGCTCATTAAACGTGACACTAGAAAAAAATGAGTTTAGTTACAATTTTAATAGCTATGAACTAAAAATTATGGTAAATATATTTTAATGACCACGATTAAATAAAATCGATGCGAAAACATAGGTCTTCCACCAAGAAAAAGTTATTTGCCACGGCTAAGAACTATGATAAAAATATTTGCCATAGCTTTTATCCATGAGCTTGCATATACTACAGCCGACAACCGTTGCATGACCGTGGTCAATGACTATTTCCTACGACTATTCTGTTATTAACCATGGCAATTAGCCTTGTGAACAAAACTTAAATTTTCGCACTGACTTTATTTGATTGTGGTAAATTGATAGTAATGGTTAATCATGATTTTTAAGTCGTACAACGAAGAATATATATATATATATATATATATATATATTGTTTTATAGTGAATTATCCACATACTTGAAGGTGAAAATTAAAAGATATGGGGAGAGCTTCTTTAGGCATGATGGAATTTGAGATGTTCTTTTCCGTTTTGAGACATCTTTTACTTTTGTATTAGCTGTTGTGGAACTTCAAAGACTTGGACGTTTTCTCCTTCATCAAGTTGTGGAGTTTGGAAGATTTGGGAAGAAATTAATGGGACTTGGACGTCTACTCCTTTTTCGTTGTGTATGTATAAAAACCCATATTGAGAGAAGTTTATGCATTTCAACATTTCAGATAATGAAATTAGCAACTTTTACAAGAAATTTAATCAAATTAAACATAGACTTCAGCTATTCAGTCTAAAGTCGACCCATTTTTTTTTAATAATTATTTTGAATGAATCCGATTTCAAATATAACAAAAACTAATACTAAAGTAGACCGATACCCATAAATTGCTGATACTCGACACTGATCGGACCTCTCCTCATTTTCTTAACTAAGCAAGCTCGGCCTCATTGACAAGTAGTACGAGACTTTGAAAGTTACGAGTTGTACCAATCTTTTAAGGTTATATTTAGATTGATGAATTTAAAATCATGCATGAATTTCAAATTTCTGGTAATAAATTTTTAGTATAAATCTGAACTATATTTTATTAAATATTGATAGATTTCAAATTGTCCAAATATATAGTCATTTAAAATTTCTAGTAATAAATTTCTCGTATAAATTTGAACGACATTTTGTTGAAAATTAATGAATTTCAAACTCTCCAAATATATAGTCTTTAAAATCATGTATTTCAATTTTCTCGTATAAATTTAAACTATATTTTATTGAATATTGATAGATTTCAAATTCTCTAAATCTATAATCATTTAAAATTATTTATCCAAATGATCCTTTCATCAAATTCAAATCCAAGTCTTAAACAAATTTTCAAATTGTTAGGGCTCAAAAAGAATGTGTTGGTATTTCGATTGTTTTTCAAGAAGTGTGTATAATTAGCTTGTTGGATTGTGGAAGGACTAATCTTAGACGATGTATAGAAACATTATAAACTTCATGTCTGTCTAGGACGTCGTGTATTATATATATACATGTATATTATACGTATGTACACGTGTATAGTAATCTAAATATGTACAAATTTGAATTTTTACAAAATATAACTATACATATGTGTACATGCATTTTTTTTCCGTCTAGAGTGTATTATAATGTATATACCATAAGATATATAGTACGTGTATATATATGTAATTTTTATACATATATATACATACTACAAATAAATAATTTATTTCTTACATTGTAAATGATGGCTCGAAAATCATGATAAGTGACTACTATTCACCACAAACAAATAAAACTAATACAAAAGATTAAATTTTAATTATTGTTAATTAATATTTGTCATGGTGTTAATTATGATCAAACACTCGCTAGCGAAAAAGTTGGCTAATAACTATTGAGCAACCGTTGTTATATCACTTAGTATTTTCCATATATTTTTACTTTATACTATAAATATGTAATAATAATTATCAATGATAAAAGGTTGTATTTGAGTGTTGTCATACTACCAAAAAAAATTGAGTTTTCGCATGCTATAAATTACTACGGGTTAAAAATTGTGGTAAATCAATATTATTAACTACGGTTGAACAAAATCAAAATATTTTTTTTTTTTTTGCCACGATTAATCAATATTCGCCATGATTTTTCGTCATAGTCAAAACATTTGCCATGGTTATGTCCACACTTGTGGAAACAACGGCTAATGAGTGTTGAAAAACTATGATTGATTTATATTTACCACTATTTTCTTCGTTTTTACTATAATAATTTGGAAAACTATACTTTTGCTAGTGTGGAGGGAGAAGGGGGCTTTCTAAATTTAAATCTTAGGAAAATTAACGTACGGGAGGTTTCAGAAATGTTTCTAATATTGAATTTCCAATTTGTTTTCTTTATTTTTTCAACCCTAGTAAAAGGACTTGTTTGGAAAGACCAAAATCACGCACCCAAACACAGTCCTAAACGTTGGTCATGCTGAAACAGGAGGAAAAATGCAAACAAACACTGCCTAGGGTTTTTGATCCGCTGAAGCAATCCATGAAAGAAGGAAATAATTGGGTAGGGGATGTAACAACCATACCGACTAGTCAGTCCTTGTTTGAAGACTTTATCCAAAGGTCAAAACCATGTCTCAGCTGCCACTTGTCCCCGGCAATTCAACTCTAAGTGACCTA
This sequence comes from Sesamum indicum, assembly GCF_026168435.1. NCBI lineage: Eukaryota > Viridiplantae > Streptophyta > Magnoliopsida > Lamiales > Pedaliaceae > Sesamum > Sesamum indicum. The sequence goes on from NC_142668.1 coordinate 8,302,243, forward strand.
ATCACTATTATCATCATCAAATACTTAACTTTTACACTATAGAATTTGATGGAATAATAATTAGATGAACATAAGATGATTAAAATGTAAAAATAAATTTGATTTCAAAATATAACGAGTTAAAAAATCTACCGCTATATTAAATTAAAGTAGGAAAAATTATAATTTTGGTCCAATAATACAGAATTATGAAGTTTTTGTTTCATTGGATCCATTTTGCAATTATATATGAAACCATGTTAATTTTATTTTAAGAAAAATAATACATTAAGGACAAAAATCGATCAAAAATTGCAAATATGATCGAAATGTGGTATGTGCACCTGACGGAGTGTGGCCGGAATCCCCAATTTTTGAATAGCTCATGTTGGACGTGTATGCCATATTCTACCCAGATTTATAATTTTCAGTTGATTTTATTCTTAATATGCTATTTTTTTTAAGTTTTAGAATTTAATCGCCAAATTGAGTTCCAGCATTTACAATTTTTGATTGATTTTATTCTTAATATGCTAATTATTTTTTATAAATTTCAGAATTTAATCGTCATATTGAACTCCAACATGATGATTCTTTCAAACTTTCATCACAAGATTGTTACAATTAATTCCCTCACAAACATAATGTCTGCAATGACATAAAAAAAATATAGGAAAAAGTATTATTTTAGTTCGTTAAATATGTCTAATTTTAATTTTAGTTCAATAATTATGTCCATTTTTGTTTAGGTCCAGTAACATACGAAATTGCTTACTTTTAGTTCTCTGGTAGATTTTCGGACAATTTTACCCATATGCAACTTTTGAAAGGCAGTTTTAGTACATATGCACTCATAGGGGTAAAATTGTCCAAAAATCTGTCAGAGGACTAAAAGTAAGTAATTTCGTAAGTTACTGGACCTAAACAAAAATGAACATAATTATCAGACTAAAATTAAAATTAGGCATACTTAGCGGACTAAAATAATATTTTTTTCTAAAAATATATGAGTCTTTGTTATAATTAATTATCATGGTCACAAAAGTTAAAATTCGAGGCGAACATCAATTGTCCATGGCTGCACAAGAATGCCCAATAATCATTTTTTAAGGAAAAAAATACAATTTCAGTCCTTACTAAGAGGTGGCAATTTTCGTAATTTAGTCACTTATATAACTTTAAAATTTTAGCAATTTGGCCAGAAAATTGAACATGACCTAATTAAATTATAATTTTACTCCTATAATTTAGGAGGTTCACATTTTTATCCTACACAAATTGCTTTATAAGATTAAAATTACAATTCAATTGGGTTATGTGTATGCCACATACAAATTTTCAGGCACACTGAAAAAAGACTAAAATTGTTAAAATTTTAATATTAAAGGACTAATTTGAGAATACCAATTAATGCAGAACCAAAAATATCACCCTTTAAGTTATAAAACTAAAATTGTAATTTAATTAAATCCCACATTAATTTTATTTGATTGTGACAAAAAATATTAATTTATCATAATTTAACTTTAAGCTGTAATGATTTATAACCTCTGAAATAATTCATTTTGTTGTGCTGCGAAATCATGAATAATACTATTCAAGTTCCCATTAGTAGGTAATTGTTTTTCAAACAAATGTACTTAGCGGATACTCTTCCTTAATTCCTCATTTATTTCATGTTTTAAATATAAATTTTCTCAGATTTTCACCCCAACGCACAGCACTCTGAGAGAGAGAGAGAGAGAGAGAGAGAGAGTGACGTAGACAAAGCGCCTGCGCCAAAAGCTGTTGACATCTGTTCATCGCACTCTTTCTCCCCATCTATAAATAGGGCTGCGCCTTCTCATCCGGACCTACAGCTTTCACCTTTGTTGCAAAAGTTCCCTTTGCCTTTTGAAACTCGTTGCAAGACTTTTGATCACTCCTAAAGTTGTCCACCAACATCTTCAGTTTCAGACAGGATGGGAAGAACACCTTGCTGTGATAAAAATGGCCTCAAGAAAGGCCCATGGACACCAGAGGAAGACACGAAGCTCACTCAGTATATTCAGATGCATGGCCCTGGAAATTGGAGAACTCTTCCCAAGAATGCTGGTGTGTGTGTGTGTGTTTGTGTGTATACACGTTCTTGATTAAGAGAGTTGGGAAAATGATCGAACGATGTATGGTATATATGAGCTGATGTGATCAATATATAATATGTGCAGGGCTTCAGAGATGTGGCAAGAGTTGTCGGCTTCGTTGGACTAATTACTTGAGGCCTGATATCAAGAGAGGGAGGTTTTCATTTGAGGAGGAGGAAGCTATAATTCAACTCCACAGTGTTCTTGGCAACAAGTAAGTCTTTGATCGCTTCCATTCTCATCATGGCCACTGCTTTCAAATCGTTGAAAACTGAAAAAAGCCTAATTTTCTTGTGTCTGCTGATCAGGTGGTCGGCCATCGCAGCCCGTCTTCCAGGAAGAACGGATAATGAAATCAAGAACTACTGGAACACGCACATTAGAAAGAGGCTTCTTCGGATGGGAATTGACCCGGTGACTCATGCACCGCGCCTTGACCTTTTAGACCTGTCGTCACTTCTCAGCTCGCCTCAGCTCAACCTATCGAACCTCGTTCGCCTTCAAACACTTCTAAATCCAGAGGCATTAAGGCTTGCTTTGAGTATCCTACCATCACAGAATGAAAACCCTGATATTTTATTGCAAAAAAAGCTTCAAGAAAACCAGTTATTGAATTCTCAGCTTCCAGGCCAGGCCCCAGTCATCCAACCTAACCAGTTTGAAAATATTATCAGCCAACAAATCCCATCAAACCTCACCACTTCGTCGTTTCAGAATCAGCCTCAATCGTTACAAGGCGATCTTGGACATTATTCTATTGACTCCACAAACTCAACTTGCCAAATATTTCAAAATAATTTCACACGAACTGCTAACGCTGCTGCTACAACTACTACCAGCGATCAAAGTCTTCCCACTGATCTACCAAGATTTTGCTATGGGATTTCTGATCAGATGAGGACAGACTTATCTGATAACTCAAGCTTTCAGTCCTTCAACAGCAGCAGTAGCATAAATAACAGCCAGAATTTCAGCTTTGATTCGGTTTTGTCGACGCCTCTCTCTAGCCCGCCGCCCGTTATCAATTGCAGCACAGAAGATGAGAGAGAGAGCTTCTGCACTAACCTGATGAGGTTTGAAATTCCAGAGGGTCTCAACTTTGAAGATTTTATGTAATTAAGATTAACTTCTGGGATAAATCCTCTCCCTTTTTTTTCCTGGTTGATTAGGTTCGTTAAGTTACAAGATTTGGCTTGTTAATTTATAGCTGGTGCTTTAGAAATTTTTTCAAACCTATGTAAATTCATGGTTGTTTTGTAATTTTTTCAGTTGTTTGTCATCATCTTGTCATAATTCTTTTATTTTAGCTGCAATTTCTTGTGCTTTAATTTATATGAAGAAGTCTTCTACCAATTATATATAGATATATATATATATATATTTATATTTATATTTGTGTGAGCGGGTATGTGTCTTACACTATATCTATATACTAGCAGTCCACGCATACGTCATGCATGAATAAATAAAAAAAATTATAATAAAAATATTAATATATATTAATTAATATATTTAAATTATATATTTTGATAAATTTTAATATATAACATCAAGCGAAACGAAACTAAATAAAATAAAAAGATCAAATATTTACAAATATCGTTCAAATAAATGTAATTTGAGATACATAAATCTAAATATTTAAAAAAAACACAAATATAAACATTGTCAATAAAATTATACAACTTTTTCCTTTTGCTTACATGGAAAGAAAAATTAAATATATGAAGTATTATAATATTACAAATTTGAGTTGCTTTGCATACTGAGTTTATGGACATTCGCACGCCATTTTGGGTAATGAAGATCTTAATATTATAAAATTATACAGCTTGTTCCTTTTGCCTGCATTGGAAACATATGTGTGTATATATATACATATATATATATATATAAGTATTATAATAATAGTACAAATTTTACTTTCTCTTATACAAAAACACACACATAAATATTGTTAATAAATCATACAATCTTTTTCTTTTGCCTGTCTTGAAAGAGAAAAAAATATTAAGTATTCTAAAATTATAAATTATAAATGCCTGTGACTGGTCATTACAATTATCGTTATCAACTTGTAACAGTCTATTTACCGGTCATGACTGGTTGTTACAATGCTAGTCCAAATGTAGAAAATGCGTTTGGACTTGTTTTTGGAACAACCAAATTAAAATTGATATAATTATTATTGAAACAGTCGTTGTAACACATATCGATATGGGACTGCCTCAAGGTTGGAACGGTTTTTTGAATATCTTTTGTAACGGCCGTGCATTATGTTGTAATGGTTGTTGTATCGATCTTTGTAATACTATTTTCAACAATTTTTGTAACGGCCTTTGTAATTCCTTTTTCGAATGTTGATTTTGATTTTTCATCTGCCTTTGTTACTGTTTTTTAGACTGCCTTAGTAACGATTTTTGCGTAGCCTTTTAAAAATTGGTAACTCTCTTTTACACGATTTTTGAAACGACTTTATGGTTATATGATAGTAAATCGTCTTCCAACTGTTACAGAAGCAATTACAAAATTAAAATTGTTTTTATAATATTTAGTTTAATATTAAGTTTTGTAAAAATAGATTATTAAATTTTTTGTATATATGTACGTAGTTTTAATTTTTTAAATATACAATATTATATAAAAAAAGTGACGTCTATAGAATTTTATATATAATTGAGAGACTAATCAGTAATTATTAAAAAATTTAGAATAATTTATAAATTGAAAATGAAATATATTAAAATTTGAACAGACTAAATTGAAGTTTATTATAATATTTTAAACGAAATTATATTAATTAAAAAATTAGAAAGTACGTAATGATATTATTATAAAAATTAAAAAAAAAATACAACAATGAAAAAAAGAGGGGCTGCAGCACGTGCTGCCATCCAACCCTCACCCTTCCCCTCCTTTGCACATCAATTTACACGCACACACAAACCACATTAATTTACACACACACACTTTCGCACACTTTTGCACACACATAGATCCTCCATTTATCCTCTTAAGGCTCGGTGATCCCGAACGAGCAATAGGTGTGGTTGTCCGCAGCGGGCGGCTGAAAGAGGGGTCGAGTTTTCGGTCTTGACTTTGAGAACCACCACACGGTTGCTGGACCATCATAGCCTAGCATGTCCACTACTCCATCGCCATTGCCACCACATCTACCACGCCCTGACCTTGATGATCGAATAACGAGGCTCGAGGAGTGGATGGTGGCCACCTAGCCCGATCCTCCACCACCCCAGCCTCTAGTTGGTTCTCTGGTGCTCGACAGTGATGAAGATGCAGCCGATGGGGAGGTTGATTTAGATTAGATTTTTTTTATTTGTAAAAATACAATGTTTATAACAATATTTTTATTTTTGTAATTAAATTAATTTTATTTTCTTGCTATATTATATATTTTGTCGCACCCCTTACTTTACTATATTTAATTATCATTATTTCACCCTCTCTTTCATTACAACTCATTCTATAAGAAATTTCTTTTCAACTCGTAAAAAAAATATTCTATTTTATCAATATAATATATGGATATCATAAGAGATAATAGATATCGCTAAAAATTTATATTTACTCTCTCTATATGTCCTCATATACATAACCTCCAAGGAAAAATAGCTCAACAACCAACAGTATAAAAATTTAAACACAAACTAGCAAAAGACTAGTATATTTAATTACTACAGCTAAAAGTCCTAGCTTTAAATATCACGGCTGATCCACTTAATAAGAATAATGGCACGGCTCAGAGTCTAGTGTGGCTAGTCAGTATGACCTATCTTCTGAAAAGTACGTGACAATAAATGAGCTTCCAACTCAATAAGTATAGTTAACTAGTCTATATATATACACAAAGGCAATAAGTTATGTACAATGCAATCACATCAACTAACAAATATTAATCATATAGCAACAGCAGATGTAAGGAGTAATACATGCCCACAAATGTAAATAAGTCCGCGATATAGTATTTGATGTTATTGTTGATTTTCTAAGGGCCCTATTTACTCTAATTGGAGTACATCAATTAATGATTTTGCCGGCCATTATCATCTTAGTCAATGTCATATCATATACAACACAAGATACTCGTTGTATGTGATATCCACACATTAGCTATCTCAGTGCATAGCAATATTAGCATAAGACAACACAACAAACATGGCATCCCCACACACCCTAGTGTGTAGCTAACAGCACAAGATATTTTCCGCTACCCAAAATACCATGGTACCATATGTGGCATGGTACCTAACTTAACTCATTTTTCATATCAAATCATCAATCACATCTCCATTAATCAAATTATCGTAATCTATTGACTATGTTCCAACTAGAAAAACACCATCTTTTGTTGCAATTCACAACAGCAATATCACTAACTTTATTTAATTCTCTATTATTTTCTCATTGATAACTTTTACATTCGATTTCCTTCAACAATAAATTATACGATCTCGTAATCATTCATCTTATGTCCATACAATACAACCACATATAACACATAGTAACAATGCTATCGATATAAGATAACCCAACAAATAGCCCACAATCTAATATATAACAACCAATATACAATATTCACCTATAAAATATAAATTCAAGTTCATGATCAGACTGCTCAACCTTCTATCTTGTCATCACGTTCTATAATAAAGTATTATACGTATAATCAATATATATAAAATATCATAAACTCTAAATAAAATATTATATAATATTTGTACATTTCCAATAATCTTTTAACATAATATTTATATTGAAGTTCAAACCTCTGTTCCATTTTCTTTTAAGTAACACACTTTCAAAACTTCCAAGGATATATTTAATTTATCAACTAACTCATAAGAATTCATTTATCAAACCCCTTATATATATATATATTTATAACTATCATATTCAAAAATATCCTTAGATTAAATCACGAGAATTTTATTTTCTTTCTAATAACTACAATATTTCTCAAAACAAATTTTCTAATTTTTTGAAATATAATTTTTTAATATTTCTATGAATTTTCTATTAATTTATCGTTACTGTATAATTTAATTAAGCATCAATATATAATTACGTATTTGGTTAATAGGCCCAAGGGAATTAAATAAATTAATTATAATAATGATTAATTCTAATAAATCTAATAATTTAATTAACCAATTATAACATTTTAGAATCAAATGAAATATTTAAATTCAACATTAATTTAAATAATTAAACTAATAAAATATTTTAGTTAAATAGTACATTGATCGATATAAACTATATTTTATAAAAATATTAATTAAATGATATAATTATATAAATTAATAAAAATTAAAATTAAAAACTTCTTACATCTGTTACTGTTTGGCTAGTTCTGGCATTCCTCAATCATCCTCAGAAACAACTCCTATGAACAGATTATTGATTAGATTTTAAAAAAAATAATTTTAAATTTAAGAATTAAATTATAACATATACTTACTACGACATCCACTACCCTCGGACAACTCCATTGGTTGTCCTCCTTTTTATAGCACTTCTCGAACGCCTTCATTTGTTTGACAGGGCGTCCGAGTTGTGTCTCCTGTTCAAAAATTATTTTAAAAAAATGATTAAAAAATTAAATTAAATTAATATTATAGTTTAAAATACTTACTACCCCCTTGCAGTAGACGGTAGCAGCTGCGTTCGGGTTAGCCTTATTCTTCGTCAACTGTGATTGAAAATTTGGGTCGCCCTCCAGTAGTTGTGATTCGTCCAAGGAAATGGGGTTGGCTTATCCAACGAGTTTAGTCGAATCCTCGAACGGCTCTTCGATCCTAAGAAAGATAACCAAACTAGCCGGGCGTATCCCCAGCGAGGACACTCCGACGCTCAAGTCAGAAGAGTGAAGGGGCAAGATAGATTAAAGATAATCTTGTTTTTCAGTAATTAAACATTACCTCTCAAGGAATGCCTCCCCTCTTATTTATAAACCATATCCGATTATATTAAGAAATGGCTGAAGAGTAGCATTTATGCTAATATCAAGTCCCTGGATTGTAGCCAAGATCCCTTAATTGAAGCAGCAGGAGATAGATTATTGGAGCATTTAATGGGATTCTTGCTGTTTTTATGGGAGTGGAATATTTTGCTCCAAGGGGAGGGTAAAACTGTCTTTTCCTAGAATAGACCCTCATCAGTAGCCCCCCAAGTTCTGTATGCGTAGGCTATCCAGCTTGCAGAAGTTAAAAGATTGCCATATGCATTGATTACCTCAATCTCAGTGTGGCACGTGGCATCTTCGTGTCGTTTCATCAGGCTGCGCTGCCACGTGTCGCTTCGGGATTAGCTCTCACCTATTTGTATGATCCCGCCCATGTATATATAAGACGTCCTCATTCAAATCCATTTTACCAGCTACATTATTCTGAATCTGCGGTATTCAATCCTGATATTCCAGCTCTCACGATCCTCCTGCATCTCAGGTACATTGTCCTCTTCTACGCGTTCTTCTTATGCTACGCTATCTCATCGAGTTAGGCCCCCTATTCCCCATGAAGGTCCCTCTAGAATAAGGTCGCAACCTAGGTCGCATCGTGATTTGCCTTTAGATGAGTCTAACTCTGACAACGAACCTGATGTTATATCATATCCTAAACCTTGGGATGACATAGTAAGCACTGTTAGGCAGCAAGTCCATCTTATAAAGCAGAAGTATTATATCCCGAATAGTTTTGAGGTTATAATTCCAAGTGCCTCTGATCGCATGCATCGACCTCCCTCAGGATCTTAGGTTGCCTCTTGCTCCTTATGTAGCTCAAATCCTTAGGCGCCTTGAGGTATGCCCTATGCAATTATCACCCAATTCCATCCGGCATATAATCCTGCTCGTAATTATCATGAGGGTCCATCGATTCGAGCCCACTTTTGACACCTTTGGAGCTTATACTCGTTTACTACCTCAACCCGGTCCGCCGATAACGGATTCTTCTATTTATCTGCTCGGAAGGAATGTAGGTATTTAGATCCGCTCACATCGAACGTAGGTCCCTGGAAGAAGAGGTTTATTTTTGTCCGTCCTCCTCCGGGTCGAGGATGGCCCTTTAAGTGTGAGTGGGTTTTAGAGAAACCAACTCCAATAGTCGATGGTAGTGGGTTGGAAGGTGACCAAGTTAACAGCCTCGCCTCTTTCCGATATGACCCGAAGAAAATCTTGGTAGAAGAGATTCTCAGACTCGCGCATCTCTCCCCTGCTCCTATCCAAGTTGAGAGCACTTTAGGTGTGATTTATTTTTCCTAACATCCCTCCCCTTCGCCTGATTTAGGTTCTGACTCGTTCTATTTTGCAGACGATATGGTCTCCCAAGCTCGACTTGCTCAGCGTATTCGAGCAACTCAATCCCGAGTTGCTGGAGTAGAAGCCCCTTCTCAGGTCGCCCCTTCTTCCCCTACTGCAACAAGGCCTACTGAAAACCCTCCTGCTCTAGAAGGCTCCAGTAACCCTCCTCTGATCGTGATTGGGAGTGAAGAGACTCGATTGAGGGGTTTGCCTCGAGACCTTTCCCATGAAGTAGACTCTCCCCACAAATCGCGTACCGATGAGTCTAGCCCAGGCGGCTTGATGACCCGGCGGAGGAGAAGAGGTAAAAGTCCTATGGAACCCAATACGAGAAGTCGATCTCAATCCTTGCGGATCGACCAATGATTCGATCCTATGGTTGAGGGAAGGAATATGGAAGTGCTGAACGATATTGCCACTTGTTGGCGTAAGGCTCGCGAAGACTTGCGAGCTCCCAATCACCCTAGTGCCGAGCTGAATGGCGAAAAGTTCGTTCCAGACTGGAAAGTTTCTTCTAACAGCACTGTTTTGGGTTCTCAATCGGATCAAGAGACTTGGGAATTATATCATGCGAGCTGTCTACCTCGTAACCAAGCTGCCTTGTTGCAGACATCTTTCACTCGCTTAGAGGAGCATGCTGCGCACTCGCTAATTCAGGTTTTACCCCTTTCTTTCTCTTCTTGCCTTGAATGCTTTCTAATGCAATCATTTTCAGGCTGGAAATTTCATTCGAGGCCTCTCTCTGAAATGTGCTGGTTTTCGTCGGAACCAGCTTGCTGCTGAACATCAGAGTCATGATCTTCGAATGAAGATGCTAGAAGCCTCGGCTCGCGTGGAAGATCTAGAATGCCAGCGCTCAGTCTTGGAGGCCCGCGTGAAAGAGCTTGAGGAAAAAATGTCTTTAGAGATTTCCAAGGCGGCCGAGTTGGGGCAAGAGAAAGGCTTCGCGGCCGGTCATGCAGCTGGTAAGATTGCGGGTGCTATGGAAGGCCGGGCAGAGTATATAAATTCACAAGACTTTTCCGATCGTCTGCGTGAAGCTCGCATCCAAGGGGCTCGAGATTTTATCAAAGCTCCTGCGTTCGACACAGCCTTGGAGATAAGGGCAGCTGATTACTTGGTTCAAGGTTTTGAGAGATGCAAGGCCCAGTTATCTACTCTGAATGGATTCGCACCTGGTTTCGATGCGACCTAGTTGGATCCTGGCCTAGATGGCAATATGCAGGTTTTTCCTGACGAGGAGACCCCTTCACGAGCTGAAGATGAATTTGATGTTCTATTAGATGAGATAGAGAATAGTTGAGTATTTTGTAGTTGCTTACCCAAATATTTTTTGTACTACTCTGCAGATTCTGATCCTCCACTCTTGTATTTTGAGGTCCTTTTATCGAAATCATTTGTCGTGTTGCGATCAATCAGATTTAAGTAAATCAACTTAACCTTTCTCAGGCTGGCAGGCAATGACTGATTAGATCAGGTTATCATAACGCCTTTTTTAGGCTTGAAGCATGATCGCAATATGCAGATCATTTATACAATTAGGCCTTTTTTAGGCTCGAAAGAAGTATTATCGCAATGTGCGGATTATTTACATAATTAGGCCTTTTTCAGGCTCGAAAGAAGTATGATCGCAATATGCGGATCGCTATTCGGCTTTTTCCAGGCCTTTCTTCAGGCATAAAACTTCTTCAGATTTCGTATGTTCCATGGTCGCGGAAGATAGCGACCTTCCAAGTCTTGAAGTATATAAGCCCCTTTGCTTCTTATCTCTGTCACCTTGAAAGGTCCTTTTCATTCTGCGTCCAATTTTCCCACATGTTTTGATACTTCGACCTTTTTCAAAACTAGATCGCCTATTTGAAGTTCTCGTGGTCGCAACTTCTTGTTGTAATTCTTAAGCATTAGACTCTTATGGTGAAGAATCTTTGTATACGCTGCGCCTCTTTTTTCTTCCACTAAGGTGAGGTCGAGCACTCTCGCTTCTCGATTTGCTTCCGACTCATAATTTGCGACGCTTTGTGTTTCTTCTCCGATTTCTGCAGGAATAACAGCATCAGAGCCATAAACTAAACAAAAAGAGGACTCACCTGTGGACGATCGTGGGGTCGTTCTGTAAGCCCATAAAACCCCTGGTAGCTCTTCATCCCAAGATCCTTTCGACTTGATTCTTGATTTCAAATTTGTAAGATCGTTCTGTTTGTCACTTGTGTTTGCCCATTAGCCTGAGGGTGCCCGACCAACGTGAAGTGTTGTCGAATTTTTAATTACTTCAACCAGTTAGTGATTTCTCTATCCTGAAATTGCGTGCCATTATCCGATATTATCACCCTACGTAACCCGAATCTACAGATAATGTTTCTCCAGATGAAGTTAATCATTTCCTCTCAGATATTTTGGCCACTGCTTCTGCTTCCACCCATTTAGAAAAGTATTCGACTGCAACTATGATGAATTTTCTCTGGGCTTTCGCTGGTGGAAAAGGCCCCAATATGTCGATCCCCCACTGATCGAAAGGGCATGCGATCTGTACCGGCTTCATAGATGTAGCTGGTGAATGTATTAGGGACGCGAATTTCTGACAGCTCTCACACTTTTTTACTAGTTCCTTAGCGTCTCTCATCAGGGTGGGCCAGAAGTACCCTTGTCTTGCGACCTTCTGTGCTAACGATCTTGCCCCTGAGTGGTTTCCACAACTTCCTTCATGAATTTCTCTCATCACATAAGTTGCTTGTTCCTCATTCAAGCATTTTAACAGCGGCCCCTCGACAGACCTCTTGTATAAATCTGATCCAATCATGGTGAATCTCGTGGCTCTAAACTTTAAGCTCTTTGCTTGTGCAGGATCCTCTAGTAAAATACCTTCTTCAAGATAGAGCATTATTTCGTCCTTCCATGAGCACGGTTGTCGTATAGCATCTATCTTCACATTTTCTGAGATAGCTGGGTGATCCTTCACCATCACGGTGATAGTTCGGTTCTTAATACCTGACAATGAAGCTCCGAATTTTGACAATGAGTCAGCTCTGTCATTCTTGCATCTTGGAATCTATTGGATCGAGCATCTATCGAATTGTTCAACCCAAGACTTTGCCCTTTGGAGATACATCGTCATGGATCGTTCCTTCGCTTCATATGCCCCTTCAATCTGCATAGCTACCAGTTGCGAATCGGTGTATACATCCAGAGTTCTTGCCCCTGCAGCATGAGCCAGTTCCAATCCAAGTATCAACACTTCGTACTCGGCCTCGTTATTAGTTGCTGGAAACGATAGTCGCGTTGCGACCTCTATTTCTACTCCTTTTGGGCCTTGTATAAGAATTCCTGCCCCGCCATTATTAGCATTTGAAGATCCGTCGACGTGCAACATCCAAGTTTCTATTTTCGAGATTGAGTCGCCGGATAATTCGACCACAAAATCTGCCAAGACCTGAGCTCGCTCTAATGTTCTTGCTTGATAGTCAATGTCGTATTCATCAAGCTCTATTGCCCACTTTACCAATCTTCCCTAAGCTTCAGGGTGTGACAGTATACTTTTGAGTGGCTGATTCATCAAAACAACAATTTTATGACTCTGGAAGTATGGTCGAAGTTTCCGAGCGGTGGTTACTAATGCGAGCACAATCTTCTCAACAATGCTGTACCTCGATTCCGCTCCTTGTAGCATTTTACTCACATAATAGACTGGGTTCTGGACCCTATTCTCCTCCCTTACTAATACCGAACTTAATGCATTCTCCGATACAGCTAAATACAGATATAAAGTGACGCCTGGTCGCGGGTTAGCCAAAAGGGGTGGTGATCTCAAATAATCTTTAAGTTCAATGAACGCTTGTTTGCATTCACTTGTCCATTCGAAACTTTTAGACTTTCTTAGAACTTCAAAAAATGGTAAATTCCTATCCGCGGATCTAGAAATGAACCGATTGAGAGATGCGATCTTACCAGTTAATTTCTGGACGTCTTTGATTGATGCTGGGGACTTCAGCTGCAAGATCGCGTCTATCTTCTCCGGGTTGGCTTCTATCCCTCTGCTACTCACCATGTATCCGAGGAATTTTCCCCCGCCTACTCCAAACGTGCATTTGGTCGGGTTGAGTTTCATCCCATAAGTCATCATTATGGCGAAGGCCTCCTCGAGGTCTTGTAGGTGCGCTTCCGATCGCTGGCTTTTTACCAGCATATCATCGACGTACATTTCCATTGACGATCCGATCTGATTTCTGAACATTTTGTTCACGAGCCTTTGGTATGTAGCACCTGCATTTTTCAGACCAAAAGGCATTACATTATAGCAAAAGATACCATGCTCGGTTATGAAAGATGTCTTGTTGCGATCTTCTTCTGGCATCGAGATTTGATGATACCCCTAGTAGGCATCCATCATGCAGAATAGTTCGTATCCTGCGGTCGAATCTATCAACTGATCTATCCTTGGTAATGGGTAAGGATCTTTGGGACATGCTCTATTCAAGTCTGTGAAGTCAGTGCACATCCTCCATTTTCTCGACGATTTTGGTACAACGACCACATTTGACAGCCATTCTGTATAATGGATCTCAGAGATATATCCTGCGTTTAGTAGCTTGCTAACCTCATCTTAAATGATTCGATTTTTCTCAACCCCAAATGTTCTTTTCCTCTGCTGGACTGGACGCATTGTTGGGTCTACATTTAATTGATGCACTACCACTTCCAGATTGATCCCTTTGAAATCGGAGGTGCTCCATGCAAACATATTCGCGTTACGTCGTAGTAGAGCGATCATTAGGGTCTCAAATCCCGGATTCAACTTTGATCCAATCTTAGTCGTCTTGCCTGAATCGCCTTTCACTAGTTCGATTTCCTTATGTTCGTCGGTCGGCTCGATTCTGTCTTCTCTGATGCTCGTACTGGTTTCGAATTTCCTCTTTCTGTTCGTCATGTCCCTCCTCATGGACAGGTTGTAACACCGCCTGGCCTCCAGCTGATCACACGCTATCTCGCCCACTCCGCCAGCCGTCGGAAATTTCAACTTCAAATGATACGTTGAGACTGTGGCCCTGAAAATATTTAAACCGGGTCTCCCCAAGATAATATTGTAGGCAAAATGTGTATCGACAACGAGAAATTTTACCATAAGAGTTTTCCTTGTGGGCTCGTTTCCTAATGATACCGGCAGTTCGATAGTTCCCAATGAACTCACCTCACTTCCTCCAAAACCAATCAAAGGAGCTGTTACGGGGACCAGGTCTGCATTGTCAAGTCCTATCTTAATCACCACTTCCTTGAGTATAATGTCCGCAGAACTGCCAGTGTCTACCAGTACTTTGTGGTCAGTGAAGTTGGCTATATCCACTTTTATCACCATCGGATCGCAATCTTCCCCTATTTTATTTCTCAAATCCTGGGTTCCGAACGTAATATCCATATCCGCTGTAATGTTCAGTATTTGCCTTCTTTCCAATGCGAAGCTTTTTCTTTCGAGGTTCCTTCTAGATTTCCTTGAATATCCCGTAATCGAACCTCCCGCTATTGTATGTATCACACCCCTTACCGGCGCATTCTCTTGTGTTCGTTGTCCTCCACTTGCTACACCTCCTGGTCGCCTTACTAGACTTCTCGACCTGCTTCGACGATCTCTCTGCTGTGAATTCCTTGGTATTTTGTCCTTGAAATATCCCTGGCGTACCAACCGTTCTATTTCGTCTTTTAGTTGGTAGCATTCCTCAGTGTCATGTCCCCACTCGTGATGAAAACGGCAGTATTTGCTCGAATATTTCTTGGGTGGGGTAACCCTTATAGATTTCGACCATTTGAGCACATCTTTCTTTTCAACCATCAACAATGCTTTGGCTCTCGTCATATTGAGGGGTGTATAATTGCTATACTTCTGTTGATAATGGGGTTCCCTATTTCGTTCGTGCTTCGGTCGCTTATCCTCGGCCTTATTATAGCGACCTCTATCTCTTCCATATTCGCTACTAATTCTCCACTCGCCATCCTTCATGGCGTTCATCTCCTCCTCATCGATATATTTTTAGGCTAAATTCATGAGCTGCTCAACGTTTGAGGGAGGATCTCGTGCCAGAGCCGATGCGAACGCACCTTTCTTCAAACCGTGTATCAGGATGCTGATCATCATATCGATTCTTAAGTCTTGCACTTCGAGTGTCTCGTTATTAAACCTTCCCATGAAGGTCTTCAATGTTTCACCCTCTTGTTGCCTTATTGTAAACAAATGAGTGGCAGATCGCTTTTGTTTCCTTTTGCTGGCAAAGTGAAAAGTGAATTTCTACACCAGCTGCTCGTGCGATTCGATGCCTCCAGATGGCAGATTTGTAAACCACTCCTGAGCTTTACCTGTCAAAGTAGTCACGAACAGTTTAGCATTAATGGGGCCCGACTGCCCATAAAGGTTCATTACCATGTCAAAAGCGGCTATGTGCTCCAGCGGGTCTCTAGCTCCGTCATACTTTGGTAGGTCGGCCATCCTGAAATTCGGGCTAACGATCTCAGTCAATATCTGGTTGCAAAAGGGTGAACTCCTGTGTTGAGATACTATCTCCCCACGTTTTTTTAGCTCATCAATCTGCTTTCCTAAATTGACGATCTTTTTAGACACATTGTCGACCTCCTCGCGCGAGATAGCGGGTCCTCTCGGTTGGCTCTTATCCCTACTGCTAGAACCCACCTCGGATGGTGGACGCGTACCTTTGCTCAAGTTTTTTCTATTCGTCGCAAGTGTCTTTTCAGGTTCCTTTTCGCCAAATAATTTTCGCTTGGTAGCCTCTCTCTCCACGGGCGTCACAATATCCGTTCATTTTCGTAAATTATAAATTGTCTTTCACGTGAGAATTAAATTGCGGGTTTAATACAATTTACCAACCTATGATATTATAAATGAGCAAATTACGCTCTTATGCAAAAATAATAGTCATTTATCTCTTTGTATTTTTTAAAATGAAGCAAATATACCTTCCTACCTAAAGAAGTGTATAAATTGCTTTATTTTAAAAAAGTACAGTTGAGTAAATTGTTATAATTTTTAAAATATAGAAAGATAAATTATTATTTTTTTAAAAAATATAATTTATTTATTTGTAATATGAAAATTTTGAATTTTTTACATTAAACTGCATTTATCCCATACTAATTTAATTATCATGCGGTACAACAGAATAGGCAGAATCTACGCCTGACAATTCATCTTGACCCAAGTAATTGTTGACTTTTAGTCAAAATAAAAAGGATAAATTATATTTTGTCATTTGAATTATATTTATTTTTAAATTTTTTGATTTTTTTTTGTATAAATTTATTATCTCAATTTTGTAAAATCTGCACTTTGTCATCTATGATCATTTTTTCTTGATTTTTCTGTTGGAAAAAATCACATGCTATATATATGTTAAAACGCACCACATAATCTTTAAATATCACATTTGCACTGCATGTGATGTATTTTCAACAAAAAATTTATTAAAAAATAATTATATATGACAAAGTGTAAAATTTGACCCAATCATAATTTCAATAACAAAATATATTTAACCCAAATAAAAAATTCACAAACTTTGGTTGCCCCTCATCTTTTTGCAGACAGCTGGAGAGCTCATCAGTGCATTGGGTCTTAAGATACCATGTGATTTTCAACACGAAAACCTTATGGTCGCTATGTACCCATTATGAGTAAGTGTTCAAAAGTTCCTTTTGGTCTACGTGGGCACTCTTTTGCTTGCTATCATAAAACATCTAAAAAAATATATGGCAAATATCTTGAACTTTATTTTTATTTGGAAAAAATATAATTTTAGTTTTATAATTTATGAGATGGCATTTTGGTTTCGCATAAATTAATTTTTGTAATTTAATTATGTAATTTTATAATTTTGACAACTTTGATCATTTTTTGTCAGGTACGAATTGATTTTCGTAATTTAGTTCTGTAATTTTATGATTTTGGCAATTTTAATCTTTTTTTGACAAATTGACCGAAAAATCATATATGACTTGCAAATGATCTATTAAATTAGGGATTCCGGTGGAAAATGTCTGAAATTTTCAAAACTTTGAAGTTACATAACTAAATTGTGAAAATTGATTCATAGAAGAATAAAAATATCACCCCTTAAGTTACAGAGCTGAAATTGCATTTTCGTGCTCATTAGTATACATTCAGAAGTTAAAGAATATAATTTAATTAAACATTGTTCTCAAACTTGAAATTCTAGTGAAAAATAAATCATTAGCAAACATAATAAGAGAAAATTGGTTATATAGATAATAATACATTAAGTAAACCATTCACGATAAATACGATGTTATTGGATATTATCATCTATGATAATTCGAAATCAATCTTTACAAGAAAATGGCTCAATAATTAAGAAAAATATGATGCTAAAATTAGTGTCGAACTAATTAGTAAAAAAAATTATTAAATCCGATGCTAATTTACATTATTTAATATAAAACAAGTTACTTACTAAAGAATTTAGCAATGAAATAATTAAACGATTCGTTGCTAAATTTATTAGCAAGTAAATTTCTTGTATCAAATAATGTAGATTAGCAACGAATTTGACAAGATTTTTTTTTATCAATAGCTCGACTATGATTTTAGAATCAAATGTTTTAATAGTTATTAAGCTATTTTTTTTTTTTTTTTTTTTTTGCAGTGAATAATCGTATCCACAATATTTTTCGATATTATTGGCAATATATATAAACTGAGAGAATAACATGTGTTGGTTCATATTATTGAATCAGCAAGATCCCATTCAGATATGTATACTCCAATATAGGATTGTAAAAAGCTCTAAAAATTTATTAAATTACAAAATCAATTACATTTAACATAAATATTATTCATTACTGGGAGAAAGATAATTTTTGTCCTGTAAGTTATGGGGATGTCATATTTAGTCTTACGCGAATTGGGTTTTACAATTTAGTTTTGTAATTTTAAAATTTTGGCAATTTTAGTCATTTTTCGGACAATTTGACTAGAAAATTATATGTTACTTGCATAATCTAATTAAATTGGGCATTCCGACAAAAAAGGGACTAAAAATACCAAATTTTAAAGTTACCGTACGGAATTATAAAATTCAATTCGTTCAGGAACAAAAATATCACCTAAGTGACATGAGTCGCTACCAAAAAATAGGATATTCACTTCAACCTAACCGTAGCAGATGCTCATATATCAGCATTTATAGCTACAAAAATGGTTATAGCTATTTTCAAAACCTATACCTCTGTAGTTTATTTTAGCTACAATTATTTTAATTTCATAGCTATCTCATGGCTACGGATTCCTGTAGCTCTTCCTTTAGGTATATAATATATATTGGTTTGGTAACTAATTCTATTGTAGGAATGACTAAAATATCTGTTTTTAATAATATTTATAATCTTGACTATGGGATTTCCATTATTATATTTATAGTGTCCCACTCTCGGCCTGTTCTCATGCATGTATCACTTTGACCCTCATAATACTTAATTTTCGTCTCTATTTGGTGAACGACTCTGATATCATTTGTCATACCCCAAACTTGTGAGTTTATTGGATACAAAAATTACCTCCAAATTCATTTCAGTACATTCTAAAATTCAATTATGAATAACTCCTCAAAAGGTTGTAGCTTTTCGAGCAGTAGGACAATCAAGAGGACGCGATGAAAAATGTGAGAAAACTTACAGGCAGTGATCACCTGGCTCCGCCACGCCTTCGATAGAGCAAGACAGAGAACCGAACAATCGATGTAGGGCACGGTCGAGATTTAGATAGATTTTCAACAAAAGTTAGCGATTAACAAGGCCAATTGGTAGCCAATCTAGTGTCAACTATCACCATTTATCGTGGGTCTTCCTTCTTGGACAACATAAGCAAAAAAAATGGTAAGTTTTAGTTATTAATTAAATTTATTTTAATTTACTCTTGAATCTATGTTAAAATTGCCTAAAATTTTACATTTTATATCATTCACGTGATGCCTAACCGCGCAAGCAATCAAAGTTTACTGAGGTTTCTAAAAGAATCGATATGCCTCAGGAAAATATAAACACAACAGAAATTTAGGAAATAATTTAAATACAGAATAAAATCATAGGATCAAATCCCATTTTTCGGGCATTTAATATTAATAAAATAAAGTAATAATTATGTGGCTAGATTTTTTTAAATCGAGAAGCGCATGAAAACTTACACGGAACATCACCTTTGTAGTTTTCTTCAAACAGGTGGAAGGGTACTTGATTCCGTTCTTTCCTTTTGGGTTTCCATGTAGGAGATAAACCTAATTCTCTCTACGCTGTTGACATCATACCATTGGATTTCTACACTCCGTTTTGCTAAAAACTGAAGTGTATAATGAAGAAAACCCACAACGATTAAGTACTATTAAATTAGCATAATCGTTTTGTTCTTAGTTCTTCACTTGCAACCTTTGCAAGAAGAACAAAAGTACTCACACATTCATACAGACTACACTTGCACACTGAACTAATGTACTAAATCGTCTCTCTTGCTACATGGCTGAAGAGGTTGTAACCTCTCTCAACCTTCCTCAAATAGGCTCAGGGATTCGGATTTGGATTTAATTAAATGTGGGCTTGGGGGCTTGATTTTAATTTAATTTTAAAATTAATGCAAGCCCAACGATATTTAATTAGGCCTAGGCTCAATTTGTATTTCTTTAATCATATTAAATAAATGGAGCCCAAACTAATTAATTAATCAAATCCAAATAAATTCTTGTCATTAACTTAATTGGAAACGACAGAATTTTAATTAATCATATTAATTAAAACGTGGGCTCCCATTACATGGGCTCTCCATTAAATGATCATATCATTTAATCTTTTGATTAATTTGAACATTTTAAATTAATGATTTTCTTTCAAAATTAATTCATAATTAATTCCAACAAATCTACATTGATTTGTGTGTGATAACATACATAGGTCCACCTTCAACTAGATTTGGATTTGCGTCAGTACACAATTTCATTGGCAAATGTTTTGAACTAGATTAATTAAATCTCATTTAATTTATCAACTCCATATTAACATTTAATAGGAGTATTCGTTATCATTTGTGACCATTTAGCAACGGTCCATGTCACTAGAGATATGTCAAGATTGTATGAACTTTTTGGTCTACAACTGCATATGGATATGGTCGTTCCATCAGCCATCTCCCAACCTTAATTTAGGGAATAGAATTATATGCCGGTTCTCATTTCGGACTAGAAAATTGTGTAACAACTCTAAGTCCATATCACTCCCTTAACCAATACAGGAAACCCTTTCCTATTTGATTAACTGTTATGGCCACAGACTTTATGAAGCTAGATATAATTTTGAGAACTCAAGAGATTGTTATCATCTCATGTATAGGCGATGCATCCTATCTTGGGACTCACTAGCCATTCTTTGTGTTTTGACTGCACTGGAATAGAGCGTATACTAACCGCATAGAAATACAACCACCTTTTGCCAAGATCAGTGTATAGTCTCCCCACGCTAGAGACTAATAATGTGGATCCTAAAGTTTTAGGATTAATTTCGTACTATTAGAATTGGAAAAAATCCAAACATACCTATCATGTCACTTGGGCTTCCATATGAGAACTCCCTATGAGTCAATTCTATCATTAATAATGTATAGGCATCTAATGCCTGTCGTTAATGAAATATGACACACATTTCATGGATACATCCATAGGTGAAAATTTCAATAAAACCCTCGATGTCCTTTTTTGGGGTTCTCGATCTGAAACATTCAGACTAACCCTCCAAAATTGGTTTCATGGTTATCATTATATGCACAACAAACCTATGCGTACACAACAAAAAAGGTGGGATTTGTAGCGGCTAATTTATAATGGCCATAGGGTTGTTTTAAGTTGGTCATGATGGAATAAATTAAATTTCACTAACTTGTAACGGCACAAGCCGTTTAAAACGCCGTAATAGAATGAATATATCACAAAAGCTGATACAACATAAAGACTGTTACAATTTGTCATAGTCTTTGTAATTGTTTTTTAAATTAGGGATGGTCAAAATTTCTTATAATGTCAGCTGTTACAAATGATGTATGAAACACCGATACAAAGTTTTAAAATAGGAAGATCGTTACAAAATTCAATAATTTATTTTTCACCGTTACTATTTTCATATGGTTTTTGGCACGCTAGTTAATTTTGGAACGGTTGATAAACAAAATGTTAAGCCATTACAAAAATCGTATAAAAAAATGAGAGAAATGCTATCTTGGAGTGGTGTTACAAAATCCTTGGGAATATAGACGACCTTTTTTACCCCCGCGTGCATTAGAAAAGTCGTTCCGAATACAAATATTATAACGGTTATATTTTGCGTTACAAAGGCCATTACAATGGCCGGTACAAAATAGCTTATATATATGTGTGTTGCAAGTTGTTTTTATTTCATTTCATTTCATTTGTTCTAAAATTTCTTATTAACCACACATACTCTCAGTATCTCTCAGATTTTAGTGCATATACACTTAATTAGGTAGATTGCTTAATTTTTGGACCGGCAACTGCTGATCTCTTGAGTTGGTTGATCAGGTAACAACAACTAATTTAAGCATTTTATGTTAATTAATTAAAGTAATTGTAGTTTACTTATTTTGATTTTATAATTTTTTGATCTTACATGTTATGTATTCTTAATTAGTGTAATGTAATATTTATAAATTTGTAGATCAATTTATATGACTATATATATGTGTGAATATGTAGTAATATATCGTTATGTTACAACAATTGAGGAGATAGATGTATGATAAAAATTTCACGAGGAGGACAGGTCTTACACCGGAGTTTGAAAATAGGGTTAAGGCTTTCACATAATGGGCCACGTGTCAGCGTGGACATATGAATGGAGAAAAAGTTCAAAACACCCCCATGAAGTCAATTATTACTTGTGTATGCGAGGGTATATGCCTGAATATTATAATTAAACTTCGCATGACGAAGAGATGGTGCAGGAGTACTTTGATGTTGTGTCTGCCCCTTTAGTACAGGAGGAGTAACCTCCAACTGCTCATGAGGAAGATAATTATTCACACTAGGGTAATGAACAACAAATAAACTGGGCACACAGGATGATTTTTGATGCAATTGGGCCAGGTTATTTTTCTTCATACCACGATGGTGTGCTGATGATGGTACGAGATCCTGTCCTACTGATGCCAGTCCTAGTTCTTATTATTACGGCGGTGGCCCCTATGGTTATGTGTCAGGGTTGGCAAACCGATTTTACGATGTAGTGTATGCTGCTGACCAACCATTGTGGAATAGTTGCACTCAATCTCAATTGACATTTTTTGATGAGTTGGTGAATATCAATACGAACAACCATATTTCTGAGCAATCATATGATTGAATATTCCAGTGGACTAATAAAATATTGCCCCCCGATCACTCCCTGCCGAGAGATTGCTACCGTTGAACAAGTTGATAAAGAATTTGGGTTTACTCATTGCAAAGATTGATGCGTGTCAGAATGACAACATGCTGTACTGGAAGGATGATGTTGATTTGAAATACTATAAGTTTTTTGAAGACAATAGGTACAAACCTACGCGGGAGCGGGACTCCCGCTGCAAGAAGGCTTCGTATGCCGTTCTTAGGTACATGCCGCGTACTCCTTATCTACAGAGGTTGTATGCTTTGAGAGCAACTTCGGAGCATATAACGTGGCATGCCACACATCAGATGGAGGAGGGCTTAATATGTCATCCTTCCAATGCAGAGGTTTGCAAGTATTTTGACCAGACATATTCTGATTTTATAAAAAAATAGCATAATGTTCAGCCGAGCCTGTGCACATGCCTCGCAGGGCAGTACTATCGTATTTATTCATGTTGGCCCGTTATCATTACACAGTATAAGCTCTCCCCCGGTATGTGCATGAGTTCTGAGTACATATTTATCATAATGGTGATCCCTAACCCTTCTAATCTTTAGCGTCTGATCAATGTGTAATTGGAATCGAAGAGTTGTTGCAGTTGTGGCATGTGGATGTTCGAACTTATGACAATACCACAGACGATGCATTCATTATGCAGGCAGCGTTCATATGGAATGTGAACGACCGACCCCCCTATGGGATGGCATTTGGGTGGAGTACTACTGGTATTATGGGGTGCCTAGTTTGTATGGATGACAAATGGGCATTCCATCTATAGCATGGTAGGAAGCGTGCTACTTTGACTGCCACAAACAGTTTCTCCTTGAGAACCATCCGTACCGAAGGAACAAGAAAGCCTTCACAAAGAATCGTGTGGAATATAAGATTTCACATCGGAGGCTGCGAGGAAAGCAAATCTGTGATTGGGTTGCAGACATCTGCCTTGTAGTTGAACAGTTGTTGACACTCCCTTCTGTCTATTGTAGCGACCACAAGTGGACAAACAAAAACATCTTCTGGGATCTTCCACACTGGGCAAAGCATCTGATTCGATAGAACCTTGATGTCATACACATTGAGAAAAATGTATTTAATAATATATTCAACACCTTGATGAACACAAAAGAAAAGATTAAGAATAATTTGAATGCACGGAAAGACTGAAAGATCATATGTAATTGCCCAAAGCTTAAGTTGGATGGATGTAGACCAAACACTATGCCTAAAGCGGTCTATATACTAACGAATGAGCAGAAGAAGAGGATATGTGAATGGATTCGTGGTTTTAAGATTTTTTATGGCTACACGTCTAATATTGCTGGAGTTGAGGATGCATGGCATGAAGAGCCACGACTATCACGTATTCATGATAAATTGATCCCGATTGTCTTTTGCGAGATGCTTCCCGAGCATGTATAGAGTGCATGTATGCTCGATAGACGAGGACAATGACTTTTATGAGATAATCGAAGAGATAATTCAATTGACATACCCACTTATTCCAAACCTGCACGTCATTTTGTTCAAATGTCATTGGGTCGATCCAGTAAGCGGCATGAGGTGCACCCTTTATCACCTCGTTGATGTAAACTGCAATAAGGTATAACCATTCATACTGGCACTACAAGCAGTACAAATGTATTACACTGAGTACCCAGTATGAAGCTAGACAAAACAGATTGAATGGTTGTTTGCAAAATCAAGATTCGGAGAGTTGTTGATGAGTGTCGGTGGATATAATCTGTCTTATTTTTGAACGTTCAATCATCCATTTCATTGTTATTCTCTTAAATTGTCAATTTTTTTAATGGTAATTAAGTTAAAAAATAATAAGTTAACAATGAAAGGACAATAATCTAATGAAAATTATTACTCGGATATAGTTTTATTAATTTCCAATGAATGATGAAATGAACTTGCATTGGACTTTTATTAAAGTAAATTTACGTAGTATATTTAATTAATATTCTAGCTTCCCTATTATAAGATTTACAAATTGCATTAATGGCACACTTCAAATTAATGAAATAATTAATTTACTTGAATTGATTTACGATCATCTCAATATGAAAAATCCAATAAGTTGGGTTTCTTCCCCTTTAGAATTATTTACTTTTTGAACTTTTTAAATAATAATTTTTTAATATTAAATTTATAATTAAATATTATATTAATCTCATATTAAAAAAATTTGAATTTATATATGTGTAAGAAAATTTGAAGCAAACCCCAAAAGTTCATAAGTTAAATTAAAAACATATGATGCGGTAAAAATATCAGGAAAAATACTATCAAGTCTTATCTATAAGTATATTTATAGTTCAACAAAGAATTTAAATCTATATACAATTTCAAGAAAAAATTATTGTTGAGAATATAATCATACAATTGAAATAAAATCTATAACTAATATATCACTACAAAAAAAACGCGGAATTTGGTGGGGCGGGTTATGGAATAGTTTTTTTTTTTTTCACTTTGGAACAGTTACGTACCAAAACACAAAACTTATTTGGAGCGGAGTTTGGAATGGATTTGGAACAGATAGAAATCCATGGCGTTACAAAAATTTAAGAACGCTTAACAAAAAATCATTCGAACTTGGGACGGTAACTGTACCGGTCATTATAAACCGTTCCTAATGTCGATTTGTCCAAAAATCTTTTAATTTAGGAATTAGAATGACTAGGGATAGTTTTTGGTACGATAATTCATTTTCATTGGTGAAATTTTAGAATGGTATTTGTGATACTCATATTTTAATTTTGGAACTGTTCTTTTTTTTTTTTTTTAATTGAGATCAATTTAGGAATGATTTTTGGAACTATTTTTTGCAACGAGTTAGTGAATTAGGAACACGTTTGTAGAATTGTTTTAGTAATAGCATTAGGAACAGTTAATATAATTTTGAACGCACATTAGATACTGATTAGTAATTGTATTTGGAACAAATATCCGTTCATTTGGAACGGTTCATCAAATTTAAGAATACTTTTTTGGGACAGCCTTTATAACGATTTTTGGACAAGGTTTTTATAAACTTTGTAATATTTTATTTAGCATTACTAAAACCGTTCCTAATTTTTAAATTTTATAATTTTTTGTATTTATTAATATATTTAATATAAATTTGAATAAATAAATAAATTTTCATATATAATTAAATTAATTTAATAAAAAATTTTAATAAATTTTATCTATAAATTTATGAAACATGAATAATTAAAAAATATTTATTAAAAAAATAAAAAAATTGTAAAACATAATCTAAACGCTCCTCGTCAGCGTCCTAATTCTTGATCGGGGGATCCGTCAGAGGCGATGTTGCTGTTGATAAGGAGGCATGCACCTCCTTCATCATAGCCATCATCGTCTCGAGGCGGCCGATGCAGTCCTCCATAGCCGGGTTTGGCAGTGGCGGTGGTGGTGGTGATGTGAATGTGTGGTTGGAGACATGGGCCTTAAAACCAATGCCTAATACTCGGCCATTGTTCTTGCCCCCAACTGCAGCCAGCCACATCTACTGCTCCGTCATTGCCACCGAAGTCTCAGATTCGGCGGGGGCATCAACGTTGTCGGCCGTGGGCTGAGGCTGATGATCCTCTAGCATCTTCTAGAATGTCTCATGCAAAACAAACAAAATTGTTAGTACTTTTATTAAATGAAGAATTAATTATTAAAAAAAAAAGAACATCAATAAATTAGCTACTTACCGCCACCTCTGCGCCCTCGGCCCGCTCCAATCCCCGTCCTCTTTCTTCTTGTAGCAGCGCTCGAATAATTCCATTTGTTTGGGCGGCCGTCCGAACTTTGTCTCTTGTATAAGAAAAAAACAGTTAATTAGCATCATATTTAAAAATAATGATTTAACCAGAAAGAAATTATTATTTACTTACCAACTTCCTCTTGTGCACGCCATCTGAGTAAGACCCCCCGGTACATAGTTGAGGACGCCGTAGGGTTCGCCGCCCCGTTCGCCTTATTCTTCGAGGACTCCTGCTGGAAGTCCCTCGCGGGCCCAGTACGCTTGGAGCTGGAGCCGGACCTCGTCGGCTAGCCATAGTAGCCTGACCAAGCTGAACCAAGCAATGAAAAAAGTTTTTTGAATGTACTTTTCGGCCCACATGCTACTAATTTTAAACTTGACAATGCCAGGTACATCATTTGTTTTAAAAAAAATTATATTAAAATCATTCCTAGAAAACTAATCACGTTAAAGTATTATTTGCCTAATTATCTTTTAGAATATGTTATTTATTCTACAAAACGCTTAGAGAAATTAGGAATACTAAATAATTTTCTTCTTTGATTAAATTTTGTTCTTATAACTAATTATTTATTATTGAAAAGAACATTCCAGTAAGGGTGTGAAAGTCCTCTCATAATAGGAATAAATATTTAAAAGATTCACACTAGTACATATTAATCAGAAGTTACATTTCTTAGTAATATTTTATATCTAATATATTATGATAAAAAATCAAAAGTACGTGAAAATACAATCTTAAATAATTTTCTATGATTAATATTAAAATATAAATTAATTAGTTAAAAGTCACTCATTTTAATTTTTTCTAAAGCATTTCCAATTTAATGAGATCGATAATGCTTATTTAAGATTTTATTATATTTATTCTTTCATATATATATATATATAGTTTTTTCCGTGTATATTAGTATTTTATATATTATTCAGATATTATTTTTTTAAACCCTCTAAGCATTACATGAATTGCGAAGAGCTATGATCTCCTAATTTACATATACATTAACCATACAACAATTATAGCATAAACCTACGGGGTTGTCCCTTTAAATCCCTCATTAGTTTTTCAACACTCATTCAAATATCAAATATCTAAAATACATTCGATGCACGTGTATATATAATAATTATACAGTAATTATAGGGGGCCGTAGCCTGATGACCTATTTTCAGTAGGGGCCTTTGGTCTTTTGATTAGAGTAAGGGCGGCAGCACCCCTCTAAACCCATCGCTATTTTTTCAACACTCATTCAAATATACATTAATTGTGCTATAGTTATAACATAATAAATTTGCTGAATAAATTTCCTGTTGCAATTCCTAGTATTTTTTTTCTTTGATTTAATAGATGTCTACCACATTAATCCTACAGCTGAAATGCCTTTGACACTCCCTTCAGCTGTAGTAGAGACTACAAGTGGACAAAAAAAAGCATCTTTTGGGATCTACTATACTGGATAATGCATCTGATCCGACACAACCTTAATATAATGCACATTGAGAAAAATGTGTTTGACAATATGATCAACCCAGTCATGGACATCAAGGAAAAGATAAAGGATAATTTGAATGCACACAAAGATTTGAAGATCATCTGTAATCGCCCAGAGCTTGAGTTGGATAAACGTAGACCGAACGTATGCCTAAAGCAGGCTATACTCTGATGAAGGAGTAGAAGAAGAAGATATGTAAATGGATTCATGGCCTTAAGTTTTCTAATGGTTATGTGCCTATACTTGCCCGTTGCGTTGACATGACAGAATTGCGGATGCATGGCGTGAAGAGCCACGACTGTCACGTATTCATGCAGAAATTGATCCTAATTGCCTCTCGTGAGATGCTACGCGAGCATATATGGAGTGCATTAACGGAGGTTAGTCTTTTATTCCAAAGCATATACCCGACCATGCTTGATGTTGCCAAGCTACATGAGTTAGAAAATAGTGTTGTCATCATAATGTGCAACTTTGAGAAGATATTCCTCCAACTTTTTTCGACTCAATGGAGCACCTCATTATTCACCTGCCATATGAAGCTCGCGTATGGATGTACCCATTTGAAAGGTTTCTACATGAGTTGAAGAAAAAGGTGAAAAATAAAACACATGTTGAAGCATCAATTATCGATGCATACATTGTTGAGAAAATAAGTTTGTTTTCTTCACAGTACTTTGATCCGGATGTGCTATCCAAATGATGCATGCCTCGTAGAAATGATGAGCGCACAAATACAACGATGGAATCCAGGTGTCTATTTTCAACTACCATGGTCAGGCTAGTGGTGCCTCGAAGAAGAGATGTGGACCAGAATGGCACATCATCGAGACATACATTTTGATCAATATATAATATATCTGATCAATATATGTACAAATCATACTTGAACAAACTGTACCAGCACCACCATTCACCCGACCCAATTATTGATCAACTTGTATCAATGAGTTCAAGGATTGGTTCAAACGACGTGTTAGTTAATACAGTTTTTTTTTTTTTTTTTGAATTTTTAAAAATACGTTGTGTCCAAGTTCAAAATATCTTATTAATATATAAAGTGCAGGTGCATCTCGAGTTGAACTACATAGACAACGAGCTCCTGAAGTGTCATTATTGAGGTCCAAGTGCAATAGTGATGTTGGTCCCTTACTATTTTGTGAACGGGTACAACTTCCACACGGAATATCACAACACAGGCAAATCAATGATGAATTGTGGGTTTGTGTCAAAAGTTCATCGTATACAGATGAGGATAATGACTTCTATGAAATCATCAAAGAGACCATCGAATTTACATACCCACTTATTCCGAACTTGCATATCGTTCTGTTCAAGCGTTGTTGGGTCGATTTGGGACTAAGCATGAAGGTACACCCACGTTATTACCTCGTTGATGTAAACTTAAAAAACGTGCACCAAAAGGATGAGTCATTCATACTTGTACAACAAGCAGTACAAGTGTACTACTGCGTACCCAAATATGAATAGGGGGAAAGCGGATTGGATGGCTATTTGCAAAATCAAGGCTCGGAGAGTTGTTGATGAGTCCAAGTATACTGAGATCGCATATCAATCGAAAGAAGTCGTACCACTCTCTAAAGTTGCTATGGAGAATCAGTCATACGATTTACGTGATCCCAATGGTTTATAAATTTTGATCGATCTTTCGATTACATACCAGCAGGGCTAGGTACTTTATGGACTCAAGTTGGTCAAACAGATAATGAAGATGATGAGAATAATGAAGACAACTTCGAGGACTACGAGATTGACAAGGATGAATACGAGGCTACATAATGTGTATTTTTTTAATAAAATATTTTTATTTTGCAATATTCTAAAATAACAAAAATTTAAAAAAAAATTATCTTTTTGGAACAGCCACATTAAGGACAAAATTGTTACAAAGGTCGTATAATTTTTAAGGCAGACAACTTTTGGCGACAGGCAGGAAATGAAACTTTGTAGCGGCAACAACACAAAGAGCCGTTGCAAACGCAGTTACAACTTAAAATTTTTGAAATCAAAATAAGAAAAGGTGAGAATTTCAATTTCGATTGGCCATTACAATGGTAGATTATACCAGTTGTTACAAAAAATAAGCCATCTCAAAATTTTAGATTGGAAAATACAATATCTTTACATCCAAGCATCAGATTCATAACAAATTAAATATATACAAGTATATGTCCATTAAATCATATCAGACGATATGATTTTAAATCACATGCCTGATTTAAAAATACACCATCTTGAATGATTACTATTACGTTCCAGGAACCGTATGTAGAAATTCGTCTACCTAATAAGGCTACAACTTGGCCGAATGGATTCTTTTATAAGTCTGACCATATCCGACGGTTAGATCTTAATTTTGACGGTCCGATTAACCCATGTAGTTCAATACTGTAAGATGACAGTTACATCAATATAATACTGACATTTATGAATATACAAATTTAGTGCATACTGCATACATGTATAAATGTCGAATGAAAGTTTTTTGTTTTTATTTCAATTATATTGTCCCACCACAATGATGCGTTTCCACAACATTAAATTGTCAAAAATGGCAATTTTTTTAAAGCAATTTGAATAAAAATAATTAATTATTTGGAATATTCTTTGTAACGGTTTTAGGCACACCAATGAACAAAACGACCTCATATTTATATTTTGTATTACCTTTTGTAACGTCTTTTTATACGGCTACCATACACTGCATAATTTGCATCGGCATTTGTAACGTCTTTTTACACATCTATAGTTTTATAATTCCTTTTCTAATGGGCTTTTAATTTTTGTAGTTCACTTTGTACCGATTTTCATAATGACCATGGCCATTCCAAAAAAATATTATATAATTGATCAACAGTTAGCAGATTTTCCCCCTTCTCCTACTTCACTATCTTCTCTCACTCTATCTTCCTCTTCCCCTCCCCTCCCACTCTTGTCTACCGCCCCCACCCGTCTCTCTCTCTCTCTCACTCTCTCTCTCCACCACCACCAGCCCATCGCCCCAAGTAATTTTTTTTCTAATTCTGTAATTATTTTAGGATTTATTGTTATTTTTCTCATTTTTTATTATTCTATAATTTTTTAAAAATATTTGTATAATTGTTCTGTAATTTTTAAAATATTTATATAATTATTGTGATTTTTATAAATTTTTTTATTTTTTTGGTAATTTTAGGAAGTTTTAATACATTTCTGAAATTTTAAAAAAAAATCTGCCATTTTAAAAAAAAAAATCAAGAAAATTTTATAAAATTTATTTGAATTTATGTAGTTTTATAAAAATTCAGAAATTTTTCATAATTTCTGAAATTTTTTTATTTTCTATAACTTTTATAAAATTTCAGATATATTTCAGAATTTCTATTTTTTTTGAATTTTTGTAATTTAAAAAAAAACTCAGAAATATGAGTTTTTTTTAATTCTATAATTTTAAAAAAATTTCCGAAATTTTTTTGATTTTGTATAATTTTTAAAAAAAATTGGAAATTTACATAATTTTTGAAATTGTTTTGGAATTTTTCTAATTTCTGTAATTTTAGAAAAAAAATATGGACTTGAATGAAATTTATAGAAAAATTGTGCATTTTAGGAAAAAATATAAGATAATGTACATTTAGGATAAATTTGGACCTAAATGCAATTTTTAGGGAAGGAATGGACCTTAATGTAATTTTAGCTGAAATTTGGACTATATTGCAAATGTTAGAAAAATTATGAATTTTAGAAAAAAAATGGACCTTAATGTAATTTTAGGTAAAATTTGGACGTTATTGCAATTATTAGGAAATATTTTGACCTTAATGCCAATTTTAGGAAAATAATGGAATTTAATGAATTTTTTATGAATGTTTTAAGGAAAAAATTAGGACCTTAATACAATTTTTACAATAAATTTTGATTTTAATGAAAATTTTAGGAATTTTACAAAAAACATATAATTTTATCAATAATAAAATACAATTATTTGTTTTTAATATTAATATTTTTTTAAATTATTATAATGACTATCAATGCTCCGCCTCTCCCATGACGAGGTCATAGCCGGGGCCATGGTCCCAGCCCTCCCCGGGATGAGCCAGCGGATACACCCCCAGTCCCCCCACCTTTGAAGGCTATATACCAGGCCCACCGATTTTTGCATACTCCCCCACAGTGGGGTCAAATGCAATGGGGCACAACACTTCGCAAGTGCCAACCCGGCCGTGGGATGCACCACCAACATCACTACTTCCCCCAGTGGCCCGAAGGTATTCCATCAGCTTTCTGGATGCGAGGTACATACAAAAATTTATTCAATTATCTTATAATTTTACAACCCACTTTTAATTCTATTGCAATTTTTAATTGTTTTTATAAAAATCACTTTTTGAATAATAAATTTTTTTTCAAATACTCCCTTAGAGAAGTAAGCTTCCGCCCCTATTTAATGGTGGCTAGGCCGACCACATGGAATAATTTTTGAAGAAAAATTTTCAGCCCCCTCTCTCAAATATTAGCTAGGGTTTTACATCTCCAATTCCTGTGAAGATGCATTCCATCTTCTACAATCAAAGGTGGGACTTCTACATCAAATACACAACATCTGAAAATGTATTCTTGGTTGAATCTTGAAGAAATCAAAAAGTGAAAGGTTTGAGATTGATGACTAATTAACATAGAACCCAAAAGCTCGTGAAAGCGTTTCAATTATTATCTACGCTAATTGGAGCGCATAAGGTATAATCCGATTGTCCCTATTCGTAATTGTTTTGTGTTTGTGTTTCGCACATAATTTGTTAATCGAAAGGGCAAAGGCTAAATTTGTTGTGCATGCTTTATTAATTGTTAAAAAATCTAAATTTGTGTAGCACCCCCTTCGCTACAAGGGCTATATCTACGGTAAACATCATACTTATAGTAATCCCTGTGTTTATATATAAATGCACATAATTAATTTGCATGCGTAGTCCCAACACGTCATAATAGTTATTATCAACCCACAACATTATATATATATATATATATATACATATCAAACACCACAAGGTGATTCATCACAAGTAATCCGTACACTTATATTCTCTTTGTACAGACAAAATGTGTTTTTGTACTCTAACTGACAAAGAGGAGAAAACTGCATACTGGTCTGACCTGCCTGAGTATAACGTGTAGACCTAGCGTTCAACAGTCAGACATCTCAAAGTCTACTCCAGAAATAAAACGTCAGCAGAGGGATGAGCCTGCCACTCAGTAAGTAAATAACCAGCCCTATCTATATATGCATATCAAACACAGCCTAAACAAGAGGAACATGCAACACGCATGGAATATAGTCAATTTAATTCCAACTTAATCAGCTTTATTACACCACATGACTATCTCATAACAAGACAATCAATCAAACTCCATTTTTCCTAGTTTGCTTCCCAGAAGGTGATATTGTGTTTTTCCCGCCAACTCATTCTCACCATTATTAAATTCAAGTGAACCCCCTTGACAGCCGGCTCATCAATCTCATTTCGCAAATAGCATTTTCTTTTCGCACATAGCATTTTCTTTTCGTACATAGCACTTTCTTTTCACCTTATAGGCTTTTCAACACATCAAGGGGTATTCACACTACAATTATATTCAATTTCCACCACTCCCTCATTTCCACATATCACCATTCTTGTAAGCTAACGTCAGCATGAACCACAAATTCAGATAACAGTAAAACTACAAATAAAGATGACATATATAGATAATACCAATTATTTACTTACCTCAACCTCACAACGTTTCTTTCTACTCAATCGCTAATTGTCACTCCTTTCACCTCACCCCCGTATCCTATAATGAGTTATTGAACCACATACAGTTAATATATCGAGAATATCGTAACTTCTTTTAAATATAATATTAAATATCATTCGTACAATTTCTAATAATTCTTTAATATTCCATTTCTATCGAAGTAAAAATCGCCGTTTTTCCTCTTTATTAACATAGCATTTATTAAATATAATTCTGGAATATTTTCATGAATTTTCTATCAATTTCTCGCTATTATACTCTTTAATTGAACAATAATACATATAATTGTGTATTTGGTTAACAATTCCGATGAAATTGTATAAATTGGCTATAGCAATATTTAAATCTAATAAATTTAATAATTTAACTAACCAACGATATTATTTTTATATCCAATTTGATATTTAATTCGATACTATTTTAAATAACCAAACTCGCAAAATATTTCGATAATAGTACATCAATTAGTATAAACAACATTTAATAAATGGACTAATTAAATAATATAATTATATAAATTAATAAAAATTAAAATTACAATTTTCGCACCTCGGTTTCTTTTCTGTTTTTCCGTGGAAAGATTGCAATTTCCCCTATTTTGTTTGTGTATGTGTTGTGTGTGTGCAATTAACATACATATATATATTTAATGGTTGGTGAGGCGGTGGCAGCACATGCCACGGCCCACCATCTCATTTTCCTTTTTTTTATATTTTTTAATAATTTTTTTTAAATAATTACTTTAACATCCTTTCTAATTTTCTTAATTAATATAATTTGCTTTCAAATATTATAACGAACTCTAATTTAATCCGTTCAAATTTTATTATATTCTAATCATGACTCATAATTTATTTACCAATTAACTAAGTTTCATAAAAATTTACCAATTAATCTCCTAATTATATATTATAATTTTTGGGGCTTCACAATTTGACACATATTTTTGCCACGATCCTCGCATCCGCTGCAAAATCAGAGGCAAGAGTGTAATTTTGCCACGGATCAAACGTTCATTGCAAATTTATCATCAACTTTTGCCACTACTCTGTGTCTATGGCAAAAACCGTTGCAACAATCAACCCTTTAATTTGCAATGGAAGATATACTAAGAAGTTCGTGGCAAAAGTAATTGCTAGTTTTTCTTGAAAATTTTATAACTTAAAGATCGTTGCAAAAATCATTATAAAAAATTTAATTAAATTGCAACGCCTTCTTTCCGATACAATATTTGTTGTAAATTATTAGTAAGGAATATAATTTGAAAATCCGATGCAAATTTAGCCACGGATATTAATTGTAAAGCATTGCAAATTAGCAATGGATGTATTCCATGGCAATGTTAGCCGCGACTTTTGCAATGACTTGCAACGAAAGTGGGTCAGCAAAAGTTGATTGATTTTTGCAACGAATTTTTACAGCGGAATATACCTTGCAACATTTCATTGCTGTTTTGCCACGAAATTTGCAACAAAAATCTCAATTTTTGAAATTCCGTTGCAAAGTCGTGGCAAATTTCTGTTGCAAAAAATCTATTGCTATACATTGATTTTTTGTAGTGAATATTTTGAAAGTTTTGATATTTAGAGTCTAAAAATTAGGTTAATTATACTTGGAGCCACTTTCAAAATGTGAAATTACACTTTTCTCTGAAAAACTTCTAAAATTACACTTGCACCTCTTCAAAAAATTTATGGTTTATACCTGATCTTATTTTGTTAGGATTTTGGATGAAAAATACTTATATTAGCAAAAAATTATATACAATTTTCAATCTTTGCCCTCATTTAATATTCTCATGTATGTACTTAAAAGGAGAAATTTGTGGTGATTCTTAACCTCGTTCCACATATATATATATTATATTTATCACTTTTATAAGTAAAAAATATACATGAAAATGTTAAATGACGGGCAAATTGAAAGTTTATGTAATTTATCTTGCTAATATTAGCATCTTTCCTCCTAACCCTAACAGAAAGAGGTCGGGTGTAAATGGAGAATTTTCAAAAGAGTGTAAATATGATTTAGAACTTTAAGAAAAAGTGTAATTTTGCAATTTTTAGAAATTTTAAATGTAATTAACCCCTAAAAATATGCACTTTGATAACTCTACAATTGTCCCGATTTTATAGCGATTTAATCTTTCTTTTTAAGCCAAAACATCCCTAATTATGTGATTTATTGCATATTCAGCAAAAAAGGAAAATATGAGGCAAAGATGGCAAAAGTCAGGTTAAAATCGAAATTGAAAGCGTCAAAAAGGAAAAAGGAGATTACAAGGAAATTTTTGCAGAATTCACTAAGCGTGTCCACGCTTAGTGGAGTGGTCAACTCGGGCCAAGGAGGAAAACGAGCAATTTCCGCAAAAGATAAAGGAATGAAGTATTTAGGTTTATAAAGGATTCTTTAAAACTTATCTCTTGTGATTTATTTACCTTTTTAGAGTTAATCACGTATTTATCCCCCCCCCCCTACGTCTAGATTCATAGGAGACTTTTATTATAAATAGGGGGGTCTCTTCATTCGAAGGAGGCAGTTATTGATTGGAACTCTATAGAATTCTTTATTCATCCTTTCTCTTTTATTTTTATTTTGTAATCGTAATTAATGGAATTCCACTTTTTAGTGTGTTCTTCCATTAACATGTCCGGCTAAGTTCTTTATTTTCTGGTTAAGGTATGGTGATTGCTTGATTCCCATTATGTTGTGAGATTTAATCTGCGCTTTACACTTGTTAAATGAATATTCATGCTATTCTCTGTGCTTTAATTACAAACATCTGATTTTTGAATGATATGGCCAATTGTTCATTATCAAGAAGGTTTGCTTAGCTAATTGGACTTTATAAATCCGTGTAATTATTTATTTAGTTCAATGCTTAGTAGTAACGTAGCATGATTAATTATGTCATAGTAATTAGTTATGTTATGGAGAATGCATGATCTAGTTTAAACGAATTGTCCTCGTAGGAGTTTGTTGATTAGAATCAGGCCTTTCTAATTCTTAATGCTGTTAATGGATTAAATCTTGTGGACGTTCCCAGTTAATTAGGGATCTAGCCAACGGTCGTACCTTGGCTGACGAAAAGGTAAGGAAAGGTAAGGTGTTAGGTCGTACCAACACTATAACTGTTTTATTTATTTATACATGTGTTATTCATGCATCAATGATCAACTCACAAGAATCAAGCATGATCCTAGCCTTAACTGGAAAATCTCTCTCTTGTATTTTCGTCAGATAATTTCAATTATTTTCTAACTTATCTAGTTTTTAATTATTTCTTTTTATCATCAAATCTTCCCCCCATTATTTTCAATTTCTCTTGAAGAAATCAACTTAAAGCCAGTCTTTGTGGATTTGACCCTACTCCCACTTTTACAAGTGTTGTTGGAATTATTTTTTGTGCTCTCGACACCCATCACACTTATAATTTATAAAAGAGTAATATGTCAATAATATTTCTTCTCAAATTTATAAAATCGAGATAGTATTAGTTTTAATAAAATGTATTTTATAATACTTAAAATAAATTAATTGGGTCTAGTTGGGTCCAACCCCTCTTGGCCGGGTGGAGAGGCAATTTTGTAATTAGTAAAAAACGATGGAAGGATTTGAACTTATCCCCCACTCTTTATTTTATTCTATTTTTTTTAAAGGACCCTGACCTTTTTTAACAAATACAAAATGCCATTATTTTCTACCCAACATTTGATAATTATTTATACGGGTAAATTACAATTATCTTTTCTAAAATTTAGTATAATTTTCAATACTTTTTTATTTCTTGAAAAATTATCAATAACCTCATGATTTTAATATTTATCTAACACTAAGCCCAATTTGTTAGTCTCCGTCAGGTTTTCATCTACTTTTGTGGTGATTTGACCAAAATACTGTTGTGAACTAAGAATTATTTTTTATTTTTTATGGATTAAGTGGATAATTTTTTTATAATATTTTAAATTTTCATCTCCCACGTCCTATTATTTTACGAATTTTTATTTTTTTGAAAAAATTAAAAAATAGTAAGGGTAAAGTTGACAATTTCATACCTTCATCCAATAATTACATAATTTTATCAAATATCATGGGGGTATTTGTAATATTGTATTTTTTATCTCATAAGTGGACCTGTTTTCAATTTTGATCCCATATTATAGATGATTCGCACATTGCACCCTATATGTGCATTTTTTTTTCAATTTCAAGACACAAGAGGGCAGTCGTTAAGCTGCTAACGGTGGATGCTTTTTCCGTTAGGTGGGTGCAAATTTGAAGGGAAAATATACCAGTAAATTAAAATATGGTGGGAAAGGTTTATTTCTTCTTTTTCCACATATAAATAGCTAATTTATTTTCTTCCCTCTTTCATTTAGTAGGAAAAAGAAAAGTGTAAAACATGGCTGCAAAATGAAGAAGTTTTTTGTCTGTGGAAGGGTTGCAAGTTTGAGAATCTCATGGGCCGACAATGTGTGACAAAAAAATTGTACCCACTTTTTTTTTCGAACAACCAAAAAACCCCATACCTTTGTTGTCGTCAGGCCATAAAGTTCTCAAACTCGCAATCTTTCCACAATGACAAAGAACTTCTCCATTCACAATCGTGTTTGACACTTTTTTCTTACTAAATATAATAGAGAAGAAAACAAATCAACTATTTATATGAGGAGGAAGAAG
Source organism: Sesamum indicum (assembly GCF_026168435.1). NCBI lineage: Eukaryota > Viridiplantae > Streptophyta > Magnoliopsida > Lamiales > Pedaliaceae > Sesamum > Sesamum indicum. Next base: position 8,340,829 of record NC_142668.1, read on the forward strand.
AAATAAACTCTTCCCACTAAACTTTCATTTATCGATACAATTTCCCTCCAAATTTGCACCCACCTAATGGAAAAATCATCTGCCTTTAGCAACTTAACGACTGTCCCTCTTGTATCCTGAAATTAAAAAAAAAAATGCACATAGTATGCAATGTGCAAATCATCTACAGTATGGGACCAAAACCAAAAATATGTCCATTTATGGGACTAAAAATGCAATTTACCCTATTCGTAATTACGTCAAACTTTAAAAAAAGTTGTTATAATTCTTTCTATTAATAATATATAATTTATGGAGAAAAAGACAAAGGTACAAGATGAATGAGAAGGTGAAATTCAAGATGAAGACAAACATTCAACCGTGATTCCCTCCTCAAAATCATGTGCTCATCTCATTTAAAATTGCTTCCATCATGTGAAGTTTTATTTGTTTAATCCCACCATTAGGTGTTTTTCTGATCCAACCTTTTGTTGTTCAAAAAGAACAGCACATAACTCTATGCATTTGGGTTAGACAAAGACCAAAATACTCAGTCTTAGGAGTCTTGAAGGATCTCTCCAAAAGCTTCAAACCTTTTTCATTATTTTCAAGGGCACTGCTTTCTTATCGAGTTTTGTGACTATCAAAGATTTTTTACTCAAATTAAATTTATTTATAATTAATTATATAAATATTATATATTTATTATGTAATTGATTATTTTTTAAATATAATATATTTATTTATCGTATAATTGATTCAAATCTGACTAAAGCACCGATTTGAACTAAAATTTTCCCTTCGAATAGTGCGTTTGACAAATAATATATATTAGTATATTCTTTTAATAATTATATAAAAATAAATAAATATTTATTAGTTTAGTTGGTAAAAACAGATTAATTTCAATTAAATCATTGTACAATTTATTTCTTGTCGATGCGAACACTTTATATACTGTAATTTGTAAGTACCTTAATAGGCAATTTATGATTGCCGAAGCCAACAAAAGTTTTTGTCAAAAAAAAGTTTATTCTAGCTTTAAATTTATTGTTAGATTATTTTTCTTTAAAGATTTTACATCACAATCAAAGATAATGCTAGAGATTATTAAGTGATAATTTTAAATTATTAATAAAATTACATATTAAGCGACAATAATTTTAATAGTATCACAATATATATATATATATATATTGGCAAGATATATTGTAAATCGTTATCTTTTAAATTGTCTTTATATATACGTCACTAATTGTTCAGGGTAACAATGCCTAAGCATTTTTACTAATTATTACTAGTAGTGATGGCTTTTACACAAATATTCTTAATACTAAATTATAAAAATTATTATTGTGACCAAATAAAATCTTATTATTTAATACATATAATTAAGTAAAATTTAATTTTAGTATAAGCCGTTAATTTTTATATTGTTAGCATCCTCCTTTTTTGTAGAATTAGTACTATACACTTTCAAGTCATTATTTTTTCAAAAGTATTATATTTTTCTCCCGCAGTTAATAAAACTTAATTTTTCTTCGATAATTATAATAGAATGAGAATTAAATGCAATTTACTCTCTATAATATGTGAAATAAGTAAAAAAAATAGCAAATTACTCCTCCTATTTTTTGAAAAATGAAGCAAATTACTATCATATCACGAAAAATTCTAATCCAAATCCAATTCGACCAAACCTAAACCAATTATATGACAATTGCAATACGCTTGTCATTTGATTAGTGTACAGTTCAATGAAATTGAACAATCATATAACAAGTGTAATGTAGTTCAACCAAATTTGATTCGAACAAAATTTTTTTCCGTATCAATGGTGTATATACAGGGATAATTTATTTTATTTTTTCAGAACACAAAGCCTAGCATTTTTATTTTTTATTTTTTTTTCACAGATTTTTTTACACATTTTCCATTACCACATAGTAAGTCGCAGTTTTCCCAAGAAAAACGATTTTATACACACTTAAAAGTACTTGAAGCAAAGCAAGAATCAGTGACGTGCAGGTTGAAGTTGACGGGAGATGGTAAAATGAAAACATGCATAGTCGAAGATTTTCTCGTACTACTAACATGTCGAAGTGAACCGAACGTCTGAAATTTACAGCGGGAGAAAATGACAAAAATGACCCCGGTCCAGTCTCCCATTTTGTCGACTAGCTTCACGTGAAGCCTAAGAGGCCCCCACCCTCCCCACCAAAACTCACAAATCACTTCACAAAAACAGAGGGGGGTAAGCAACAGGTGATGTAAGGACAAAACCCCAGCTAATCTCAAAGGGCCCTAGGCAAAAAGAAAACCGAGAATGAGTAGGGGCAAAAGTGGAATAATGTTGCTAGCAGAGGAGGGATCGTATTTTTCGAACTGTAGGGAATCAACGGCGAGGGGCATGTTCTCCTGGTCCGGGGAGCACGTGGACTCGTGGGGTGGGTGCGCACTGTACATGATGGCGCGCAGCACAGCGGAGACTGTGGGTATGTACGCCGTCTTGTTGCGGGCCAGAAGCCACGTCAGCCCCATCAGCTGGCAGTCCCTGCTCAGCATCTTGCTTGCCCGGTCGCTCAGGCCCTCATCGTCCTTTTCTTTTGTTCCGTTTTTGCCCTCCACTTTCAGCTGCAAATAGCAAAACGGACAAGGGCAATTTAGACCTTTCGACAGACACCCCACCCGACAACTTGTCGCACCAATCAGTAAGAGGCACCCATTATTTCCAAAGGATAATATATAGAAAATATAAATACCAAAAAATTAATTTTCAATATTATTTATATTAATATTCAAAGTCGAAATCCATCAATATTCATAATAAACCAATTTGTAAGATTTATTCCGTTATTTTAATAAATAAACATATATTATGGTTGATAACTTATAAAATATTAAAAAATGGTTAGCCAAACACCCCATGTGATAAAGTAATACAATCATTTGACACTTATGTTTGGTAATAATGTAGCAATTCCACATATTTAAAAATAAACATTCAAAACAAAGAGATGGACCCCAAGATATGTACTAATTTACACGTTTAAATTACAGGTACACGATATTTGTCATAATTATGAATATTCTCTCATTATTTAAAAAATTACAAATATTCTCCTTAAATAGAAAATAATTATGTAGTCCCTAAACGGTGAGATAGACATTACCATTTTACCCTTTAAAATATTTGAAAAAAATACAGAAAAAGATATGAAGGTGGATAAAATAAATTATCTATAGAAAATATAAAAAATTCTAAAAAATAAATAAAAATATAATTTAAAATCCAAAAATCATTTTGGTCAGCTCACCACAAAAATTAAATAGAAACCTAACGGAATGTGTTCGTTGTTAGATGGACTTTAAAGTTAGAAGATATTTATAATTTTTTAAATAATTTGGAGCTATTTATAATGATATCAAAATTTTAGAAAAAATCGCTATAATTTACCCTAATTTATATAAACCAAAAACATTGGAGTTTTATAGGTTCGCATGATGTTTCATATAAACTAATGGAGTAGGTTGCCAGTTTTGAGGAGTATCTTAGAATTCAAACTATTCACATGAGCTATGCCTCAATAGTGCAGTGAAATAGTGAACTCGCAATCTTAATAGCAATTATTGATCACCCCAAAAGCCCTCCAAATTCCTTCTATTTATACAAGGTTGTCTCTATACTAAAACTAAAGGTGTAGTAACCTCTATTTTATTCAAAAAACAAAAATTAAAAAAAAGTTATTCAACTTGCGTTCGATCAAATTCATCCGATCATTAATTAGTTATATTTGCCACATGATTGACCATCCTACTTATACACCAACCGTAAGATAAATATTCGCAATGAATATTTGGTCATTACTGCAACAATATAAGCTACAAAACCTATATATACTAGAAAAATTATAATGGGCTCTCCTAATATTTGTCATAATTACAAATACTATTTATTGTTTGAAAAATTATAAATATCTTCTTGAAATTATAAATACCTTAACAATTCCCCTTGTGACAACTCATTGTATTGGGACATTTGTAATTTTTCAAACAAGAATAGGACATATGTAACTAAGGCAAATAGCGAAGTCCATTGTAATTTACCCAACATATACTATACGTAGACATGAAGTAGCTACGAAAATTAAAATAACTATAGCGAAAATTAACAATAAAAGCACAAATATCGAAAATAGCTATTGTCATTTTTATACCCTATTTTTTTAGTAGTGATATCTCATATCAAGAGGGACCATATTGAGACCATCTTTGATTATGGAGGCAATGGAATGGACAAAAAGGAGAGGAAAAGCCTAAGAAAAAGGTCAAAAAGATGGAACTTTATGTGTAGAGGCTCTAATCACCAACCAATCTCTATCTTTTTACATAATTTAAAGTGCAGCAGCCTATATAGCTTATGAATGTTTGTTTAATAATCCACAAAGTTCAATGTGTTTTTATTCTTTTTTATTTATTTTTCCCTACAAATATTAAAATTAATTATGTTAAACTTTCTAAAAAATTACCTTAAAAACAGAATTCAAGAAACCATTTTGCTGGTATAGTGACTTTAAGACAAGCGGCTAATATATTTGTCGTGTGATTGGTGTATAAATTAGAGCAAGTAATCGATCATATGACGAGTGTGATACATTTATTTTGTGGGTGAAGCAAACTAGCTCGGGACAAGAATTTTGTGTAAGAAAGAAACATTCAAGTAATGTATTTATGATCGGAGGATCAATCATTGAGAAATAAATGTGAAGGAAATAAGTACTCTTGACGTTAAAAAATGCCTAAACTGACCTTTTGCAGAGCCCCAAGGCACTTGGTGCAACCAGCGTAAGAAGAATTCTTACAGTTATGCTCCAAGTTCCTGACGGCGGCGGTCGGCGTCGCGTTTCTGTAGTTCCCCGTGATGGTAAAGGCTGCCGGGCAGCTGAGGGATGTAATCTGGTGGAGACGAATGCCGCAGAAGCACAAAACGGCGTCGCATGACGCGTTCGGCTGGGGAATATGTATGTTGCGGCTCGTCAACGAGGTCTGGAGCGAGTTCACACACTTCTGCGAGTCGTCGGGCATCATGGGCATGTCGGAGCCGGTCGGGGGAGCCGCCGCCGTGACCTGAAGAGCGGACCTAGAGTGCGCTGCGAAGAGCCAGGCGGCGAGCACAGGGCAGCACCGGCTGCGGTCGAGGTTGCGGCCGCACGCGGCGTTGACGCCGCCGAAAAGCTCCGCGGACAAGTCGAGACGGCACGTCTGGGCCTCCGTCTGGACCGGGAAGGCGGGGACGGTGTTGTAATCGGGAGGTTTTAGGGGCTGGGCTGGCTCGGAAAGCAAACCGGCGAGAGACCCATGGGACTGCAGGAGTAACAAGAAAAGTAGGAGCAAGGAATAATGCATTGAAAAGTATTCTTCTGTTCTCATAATCTCATTGCCTTTTTCATTCAACTCAACTTTTCTTTTTTCCGGAGCAATTTTTCTTGTGTGATTTCTTTGTGGGGTTTGGGAGAGAGAGAGAGAGAAGAGAGAGAAAGAGAGATGCAAAATTTCTGGGGAAATGGTGTGATGAGTGGAGTGTGAATTATAACCAAAAGGAGGAGAAATTAGGAGCAGGTGAAAGAAAGATGTCAACACCTTTTACTTGAAAGAGGGGAAGAAAGTGAGAAATGTTGATAATGTTTGGATTCTTTTTTGGAGTGTTTTTGTTGTGTCTTATGGAAATAGAGAGACAAAAATAAAGATAAATAAGTATATATTAAATATAGTATGTATGTTTAAATTTATTTTTAGAGATAATCTAAAATAAGTATTGTATGTTTAATGTTGTATTTTGAGAGATAAAAATTACTATTTATTGTCAAATCACAGTCAAATTATGTATTTTTTTTATATATTTATTTATATATGTGTGTATATAAATATATGTATTTATGTCAAAATAGTTAAAAACACGAAATAGGTGTTTTTGTATAACGACAAACATTAAGTATGTTTTGATTTATTCTACAGATAATTTGAAAATAAAACCAAACATAGTGATGAACTTCTTGTGTAGAGAGAGAGAGAGAGGTGTGGAAATTTTATCATATGTTTGTAGTATAAATTGGATTACACTAATAAATAATACATATGTATTCTATAAAATTAAAAATATAGTAAATTATATTCTAATCTAGAAATATGACTACCTGCAATATAAAAGGAATGTAGGGACGAATTGAGTCAATTTAGATAATTTTTTTATTACAATTTTAAAAACTTTAGCCCGTGCCCAAAGTAGAAAACGATGTAGAAAATATTGATTAAGTTATATAAACTAGTATGCATAACTTTGTACAATTATATATTTATTTAAAGAATAATATGGATAGAATTAAAAAAAAATTGTAACTTTAAGGATATTTAGTGCTATTTATATGAATAAGATTATGCAGAAGTGAGAGAGTTTTTATTTTGAATTAAATTATATGAGATTGATTAAATATTAAAAGTACAATGTTTAAAAATGAATTATGGTTATTTTTAAAGCATATTATAACAATATGATGATATCATCAATTCTAAATTTTTATACTTATCAATTATATAGAAAATATAAAGTATTATAAGTATATATAATATAATATGAATAAATAAATTAGTATCATAATTGTTATGATTGTGTTTAGTATTAATCTTTATGTTATCAAACTTCTTATAAATTTATAAAAGAATTGTTGCATATTATCATTGTTTTTTTTGTTGTTCACAATAATAATAATGCGATGGAGCTCTATTTATATAGTCTACTAAATATAAAATCGAACTTAATTAAAAAGATACGATCTTTTAAAATCAGTCCAAGACCAATCAAACTGCAATGTAGTCTAAAATTGGACTGATCGATTGTAACGGCTATTTGATTGAACACCCCTAATAATCTAACATGACGAGATAGATTATTTTATGTATGATGAGAGAGAGACAGAGAGAGAGAGAGAGATAATTTTATGTATATGATGATATAGCTTCACTCAAAATATATTTTCGTACTGTGTCAATTTATTGGAATTTATGTGGTTTTTAGGCCATTTATGTTAGTAGTTGTTTTAGTTATAAAATTAATTATGAGTGAAGTTGTAGAAAATTATATTGTTGTATTTGAATTAAAGCTTGACGGAGCAATGCCGCGTGGAGATAGAAAGCCCACGGATCGTGAACTTCTTTTTCCAGAGAAGAAGCAATGATGGTATTTGGGGAATAAGCATTGGCTAACTCTGTCTCAACAGCCACGGTAAGACAGATGATGCAAGCATTATCTAGAATGATTGGGCGTAAAGCGTCTGTAGGTGGCTTTTTAAATCTGCCGTCAAATCCCAGGGCTCAACCCTAGACAGGCAGTGGAAACTACCAAGTTGGAGTACAGTAAGGGCAGAGGGAATTTCAGTGGAGCGGTGAAATGCGTAGAGATCAGAAAGAACAACAACGGCGAAAGCACTCTGCTGGGCCGATACTGACATTGAGAGATGAAAGCTAGGGGAGCGAATGGGATTAGATACCCCAGTAGTCCTAGCCGTAAACGATGGATACTAGGCGCTTAGCGTATTGACCGTGCATTGCTGTAGCTAACGCGTTAAGTATCCCATTTGGGGAGTACGATAAATTTAAAAATATAAATTTTTAAATTATTAATGATCAATACTTTTATATTCAAATTGGACTTTTGATCTATTCAATTATGATTATAAAAATCGGAATGGTCAAACTCGGCATAAATTGGTTTGAATTGGGTAAAATTGGCAAAAATCCAACCAAATGACCAGTTTAAATTGAAAAAGGAAATGAATAGAGGGGGCTTCACTTCACCTGGACAGTTAAAAAATGATTGTTAATTCTTAACAAGGTGAATGTTTGAATTACTTACTTTTTGGGGATATAATTTTGTATATCGTTGTTACGAATTGTATTTTATATTTATTTTATAGATTATTGAATTTATTTTGGTATGTTTTTATTTCAATTTTATTTAAAATTTATTGTGGTCGTTATTGAATGAAATTTACTTTCAATTATTGAAAAGTTTTTTATTTGAATATATTTTGTATTTTAACTTAGTTAAGTAATATATAACGTGTTGATGTGGTATATATATGTATATAGTATGGTCCGAGTCAATCGAATTTTCAATTCGGTCTGATTGATCGAATCAGTAACCCAATAAATTGTCTGATTCAATCTTCGATCCGATTTTCAAAACATTTCTAAGGACAAATTCTTTCAGATTCTGTTCCATATCTATATATCATAAAACAAAATTGTTGAGGTTATCCATTGAAACATCGTGTTTACGTAGACGTAGACAGTCTTAATGAGCTCCATACTGCCAAACATAAATTAACGAGTTTTGAAATAAAAATTAAAAAATTATTAATACATATCCAAAAGAATCTAATCAATATTTTATTTATCCAAAATATATATTTATCCAACGAATAAAATTTTCTCCGATTCAAAGTAATATGAAATATTATCTAAATGTTTATTCGCTATAATTTCTTTATAATATAGCCATAATATTTCGTACAAGATACTGTAACTGATATGATTATTTAATATTTGATACATAATGAACTACAATATGTGAATATTTTGTATATAGATATACATAGATAATAAGAAAAGAATTAGATTAGTGTATATAAAAAAATATATATTTATCGACAGTATAATAATTTCGTTTTTTATAATTATTAGGGTTTATCCAAAAAAAATTCTACTAATCATAGAGAGAATCATTGCAGGATTATGAATTAGGAAATTTAAATATTTTAAAATTCTCATTATATATAAAGATATGCCAATTTTCAGTCAAAATTCAAAATTATTCAAAAAATAATAAGTTTGTAATGTTATAAATAATGTGCATTCACAACAGTTCAGAAGTAAATCACAATCCATAATTACAACACTTGGATGGAATGATTTGATTTGATAAAATTGTATGGAGAAGAAATTTCAGTAGCTTCATATTAAGTGTGATCTTGCTCGAAATATGCGATCACGACTGTTGATCGTACTCGGCTACGTATCCTCTCAAGATCGAGTAATTGGATCTTGAGAATAAAAACACAAACGTGAGGCTCGTCGGGTGTGTCCCCGAAAACGACCCTACGATGCTCAAGTTAGAGTTGATAGAGGTAAAAATATGCGAACTGAAGTTGTAGGTCGAAAATATTAAATAGCAGTTACCTCAATAAATGATGCGTCGGGATATTTATAATTTCAGGTGTGTACGGTGGTTTGGACCCGTATCACTATCAAGGCGATAGTGTCTTCAATCGGACGGCTTTTGCTAAGTCGGGTCTTCGGCTCTCGGGGCGGGTCTTTCCGACCCACTTTAATAAGACGCGGGCTCTAAATTGATAAATTACAGAAATATCCTTCATTAAGAGTATTTTTAGTAAATTGGGGTTCTTCCCATCAAAGTGGATTTGATATATTATAAATACTTCTGTTACATGAAAAATATTTTAAATAAATTTAAAGAACTTATTATTATAATATTCAATTAAAACTTATCAATTCTAACACAATATAAGGTCAGTGATTGTCAGAATAATTGTAATTGAGTTATTTTAATTAATAATAATTTATTATTTTTAAATTAAAAAAAAACAAAGTCATGGAGGCCAGTAATTATTTTATTTTATTTTATTATGAGATATTATAGAAAAATTGAAGAAAGTGGAGTTAGGAGGTGTTTGGTTTGAAAAGGAGGAAATGCGTGCGGTGGGTGGGGAGAGAGAGAGAGAGAGAGAGGAGAGGAATCAAAGAGAAAAGACGAAGGGGTGTGTGGGGATTTTGGCTGCTTATGCTGTCCTTTTCCCTTTCATTTCATTCTTCTTCGCTTTCCCCATTCCTCTTTACAATCAAATGAAATGATGATGATGTGATGTATTTGCTGTTGCCTCGTGACTCATTCACCCCCACCCCCACCCCCACCCCCTTTTTGGTGTTTCTATGTTTTCATAAATGATTATCTTTGACATATTTAAAGTAAACAAATCAGGAAAAATGCCAGTAATTATATGGTGATATTGTAAATAAATAAATTATTTTTTATAAAAAAATTAATAATTTATTTAAAATATAATAATTTATCTTTCATGTTTTTCAAATTTTTTTTAGTTTGAATAAAAGGGGGTAAATAGCTATTCTTTTTTTATAAAGAATAATTTGTTCATTTGTAATATTACATGATGGTAAATTATATTAAACCCGAAAATAAAGTAATCTAGTTTCTGTGCTTATGTGATGCATGCGATTTTAATATAAATCTAAAATTCTTGGATTTTGATGTCGGATTTGGGCTAATTGAATGAAAACTCTTGAGAAAGAGAACCTGCAAAACAAAACATTAGCACTTCGATGCTTAAGTTAATTTTGGATTTAAGAATAGATGAATATATAAATAGATTATACGAGAAATTATGATAAAAGTGAAAATTTCGTATGCAGGAGTACGAGAAAAGAATAATAAGAGAGCAACAAGAAAATTTTTTAGAATCTGGAGAGAGGGTCTGTTTGAAGGTACTTCGTTTTGGGCCAATTTCAGTTGGGCCGTACCCATCACTATGTTAATAAAATTTAAGAGACCTTTTTTTCTTTTTTTTTTTCTTTTAAAAAAAAAGGAGTGTTTAAGTAAAGAGGTTATTGTGGCACTTTGTTAGTTTTAAAGGTTGTATATCATTATGCTTCCAAAATAAGGAAAACAAAAGGTTGTATTTTTATTTGAGATTAAATACATTTTGCTCTTTAAACTATATATTATGTCGCATTTAGGCCCATAAACAAGTCTATGTATCATTTACCTCTTTGAAATAATTATTAGGGTTAAATATACTCTATGCTTAAAGCGTGCATATAGCCGCATGTAACCCCTTGAACTGTAAAACACAACAAAAGCCCTCCTCATAATATAGATCGAATTTTTTATAACGAAAATGCCTTTATTTACTTCTATGAAATATTTTTATTATGATTATTTTTTTAAAATATAATTTAAATTATTATAAAAATTCTATTTAAAAATAGTATTACACAAAAAAATTATGACTTTTTATAATTAGTATGGGAATCTGTCTAAATTCTATAATTTTACAATTTTTATATTTTTTACTTAACTGTTAAAAAAATTCATAATTTTTGTTTTTGTATTGTTATATATATTGAACTTTTTTGATAGATATTGTCAGTACAATTTTAGAATATTATATAGAACATATGTATGTAAGGTAATATATTCAAATCTTTACATATAATTGATCTATATATTTAATAATTCTGTGAGGGGATTTTTTTAAATAAAATATACTTTAGGGAGTAAAATAAAAATTATAGGAGTAAGTAAGAATAATATTTTTGTCTTGTCAATATCAAATTATTTTCCTGGGGATGGGGGGGGGGGGGGGTATTACATTTCATATTTTAGTAGAGTGAATATGACTATATGTATTTAACCCTAAGGGTTCATTTGGTACAAGTGAGAGAAAAAGAGAAATGGAAAGGTGAGAAAAAGAATAATAGTTTTCTTTCGAGTTGTTTGGTATGATTAGAAGGGGAGTAAACCTCAAATACTTTTCCTTATTTGCTATGAGGAAAATATATTGAGATCAAAATTCTAATTTTTATAAATTTACTGAATAACTCTTCTCTTCATTTCGTATTAAAAAATAAATAAATTAATATTATACTAATATAATTTTAGTATATAAAAAATTTAAAAATTTTATTAATAAAAATTGATGCATGCGATTTTAGCACGGGTCCAAAGGTTTTGGATCTTGATGTTCAATTTGGGCTAATTGAGTGAAAGCTCTTGAGAAAGAGAACCTGTAAAACAAAACGTTAGCATTCTGATACTTAAGTTAGTCCCGAATTAAGAATAGATGAATAAAAAAAATAAATTATGACGAGAAATTATGATAAAAGTGAGAATTTCGTATGTTAGAGCACGATATCAGAGGAGCAGAGTATCAGCAAGAGGGGTTCTCGAGTGTGGGAGGGAACTGTCTATTCAGGGGTACCCCCATTATTTATAGAGGAGGAGTCCCTTTGTAACAAGAGTTTCGGTGAGGGGGATCCGCATGCCCAGCGAGGAAGGCGAGATCCAGGTGGAATACGGGTGTACCTTATCCGTTCCTTAAGGGGAACTCCTTCTTCGTGCAGACTCCTACTTGGTGGGGAGTCCTCTTAGACTGAAGAGTCTAGCCTCTTGAAGGCACCTTCTTCCCTTCGGGCTGACATTGGAAAGATGCAGCAGGGCTTCGTATTAGGCCTCCTTCTTGGGCCAAGCTTGCAGGTTTCATCCTTGGACGGATTCTGGGGTGGGGGGTTCCTTCGTGGGTCGATCTTAAGGAAATAGACCTCCTTCCTTTGCCAATCTGTTTTTTGGGGGGCATTCGCCAAAGTCGCCCGTCTATCTAGTTTCTAGGGGGCATCTGCCAAGGCTACCTATCGAGTGTTTTAGGGGCCTCTCATGACTTGAGCCTCCTATGATGTCACGGGCCTCTCATTTTTTTATTATTTTTGGATCATTTGGGTCTCTTTGAGCCAATTTTTTTTTATGCACATAAAAAATATTTATCAAATAAGAATAAGAATATTTATTTTTAATAAAAACATTCATCAAAATGAGTATTGTTCATTTGTTTTACATATATAGTTTAAATAAATAAAAATTACTAACATGATTATTTACCTGGTTGTTTACTTTGATGCAGTAGTTTTTCAGCAATTATTTTTATCTTTTTCTTGGTAATTATGTACGGTATTATCAACAGAAAGGAAAAAAGAATTAAAGAAAAATTATACATATATATATGGTAAATAGAGTAAATAAAAATAAAAATTTTACTTTTTTGTCTTTTTGGTCCTATACTTCAACTTTTTCGTTTAATTTTAGACGGAAATAAAATTAGACTAAGGAGGGGTTTCATACATCGAATTTTACTTCATTTTTATCTCTTCTCCCTAACCAAATACCAAATTATCTCTTATACATTCATTTTTACTTTCACTTTATTTATACTCCTACTTTTCACCCCAACCAAACACACTCTAAATATTAGGATAAAAATTGCCCCTATACTGTGTACATATTAGGTGGATAAAGTTTTTTATTTTAATATTTTGTACCGTAAATTCAACTTGTACTTCAAAAAGTATATATTTTAGTTATAATGTAGAAAAATATAATTAGTTATTTAAGCAATTTAAAAGTTTTCATAAATATACAAATACACATAAATATTTAATACAGAGAGTACTCTTAATTTTTAACTTGAAATTTAAGTTATTGACTATTTCACCTAAGTAAATAGACTTTTTCTTAGATAAAAACGAAAATATATTTTTCGATAAAATTAAAAATGTTGGGGAAATATGTATCTATTTTTCCCAATTGAGTCAAGTATTTTGGTATATATATATAGAATTCTTTCAAAAATATATTTAAGTTAATTTAAATATACTTATCTTTTTTTCTTAAACTGCGAAACTCATTTTGTTGGTTACTAATTTCGTTATTAGTTCAAACAATTAAATTATTTTATTATGTTTAATTTTTTTGTGTATCTATTATAATAATTTATTACTTTAAGACCATGTTTACTAGTCAGTATAAGATTATTATCTATTGTATATAATTTGAATTTTTTTTTCTGTATTAGTTGGATTCATTAATTAGCTATCTAACACTTGCTCGGTTCGATTGGTGACCAGTCCGACCGGTTTGCGAAGTTAAAAACAAAAAAAAGGTAATGGAAAAAAATGAAAAAGCCAAAAAGATGTATAAAAAAATCGGTCTCAAAGAGGAGGGAAAAGTTAGAGGTTTTAGTGCCAAGAAATGAGGAAGAATCAAGTTTTGATTCATTGATAGGTTGGTTAAAGTTATTATTATTTGAGAAAAGTATTATTTTAGTCTGTCAAATATGCCTAATTTTAATTTTAGTCCGATAACTATGTCCATTTTTGTTTGGATCCAATAATTTACGAAATTGCTTACTTTTAGTCCTCTGGTAGATTTTTGGATAATTTTACCTCTATGCAACTTTTGAAAGGCAGTTTTAGTCCATATGCACTAATAGGGGTAAAATTGTCCAAAAATCTGCCAGAAGACTAAAGTTAAGCAATTTCGTAAGTTATTGGATCTAAATAAAAATAAAAATAATTATCGGACTAAAATTAAAATTAGACATACTTAGTGGACTAAAATAATAACTTTTCCCTTATTATTTCGATTATACATTCTTGTTATAACTTATTTTTGTTAATTGTTTTCTTCAGATGAGATAAATGATGCTGAGCTAATTCTAGAGGCTGATCTTCATCAATTTGATTGTCAAAGTAGAAGTAATTATTATAGTGATAATGAGAATGAAGATGATTGGGGTTGAGTTATTTTGGATTTTATAAAATTGTAGTAGATTTGAGTACTTTTATTTAATTGTTTGTAGTTTAATTAGAATTTATGTTGAACACTTGAGTTTATGCACTTATTATGTTGAATTGAATGTTATTTATTTTAAGTTTCGTTTAATTTCTCTCATCTTTTTGCTTAATTAATTGATATACAATGTATTGCTATATTATTTATGTATATATATATATATAATAGGCTCCGAATTAACCGATTTTCTGAATCCAGTCTGATCGATTGGACCAGTAACTCAATAACTTGACTTGTTTGATCTCCCGTCCGGTTTCGAAAACATTGATGGGCAGAATGTAAATTTGGCCACAATGAAGGCTGGTATACGGCAGTGAGAATTTTTACTAGGTTGTCAAAATTTTTTGTAAACGCGGCACTGTCATAGAAAAGTGCGAATATTCAACCCAATGATGGAGGTTTTTCACACATTATAACAATATGAAGAGTTTATTATACAAAACACTTTGACGTCTTATAAGTTTTGATATCTTATTTTTAAATTAAAATTCAATAATTTTAAGCTCTTAAAATATTTTATAAGATGTAGGAGCATATAAGATGTTTCAAATTAATTTAGCAGAATACTCTCTAAGTTTGTATAAACATAATATATTATTGAATAAGAAAATAGATAGTGCAAATTAGATTCATATGAATAAGATCAAGAAATCACACCAAAAATAAAAAATTAAAAATTGCAAATGGAGGCAAAAATTAGCATTTTATGCAATAATATTTCATATTTAGAAGATAATGGAGAGCGTAAAAAATATTTTGACAAAATTAGCATAGTTATAAGACCTTAAGATACAAATATTGATACTACAGATGTCTAATTAAATTAAAATATGATTGATAATAATTAATAAATAATGAATTTAATATCATTTTCCATAAGTATTTTAAAAACTAAAATTACATCAGGATATGATAGTAAAAATAATATAATAAAAATAATTTAAAATTAAAGCATAGCAAATTGCAAAAAAGAAACTACAAATAAAATATGATCAATTTTTATAAATCGGAATTTCTTATAAAAAAAATAAAAAATAAGCGACTTTGACTAATTAATTTGATTTTAATTTTTCTTACATAAAATGTTTTACTTTCGTACTAATTTATTCCTATATAAGATTATCAAACATAATAACTAGTAAATATAAAATGAAAAAAAATTCAGTTTTCATGTATCAAGTAAATTTAGAAGTAGATTACAAATACTAGAATTAAATGGTTTTGATCAGGCTCGAAATTGCAGATCGCACTCCGGGCTCGTTATCCACCTTCCGCTCCCGATCACCGATATTCTGAGAATCAGAGAAAACGTTATCTAGCCGGGGAAAGTCCCGGCGAAAATACTCCGACGTTCAAGTCAGTGTCAATAATAATGAAAAAGATATCACCATCAGAAAAATAGAATCTACTCTCTCTTAATGCCAAGAACTATCAAGATTGCCCAAATTACCTTCTCCTCTGAGATTTTCTTCCTCTTATACTGAACACACCAACAGGCTGACGTGTCTCTCCACGATCTTCATATCTGCTCCCACGATTATACATAATGCGCTCAAAGTCCGGTATTAGGGGCATTAACTATGCCATTAAGTATCTAATAACTTAGGAAGTTAATACTCAGTCAAATCCCTCCTATGTTATAGGTTATTCTTGCCCCTCCTCTGGAGGGTACATCTGTCTTTTTCCGACTTCCCCTCATCAGGTTTTAAAAACAAATTGAAAATATAATCATAAATATGTTTCAACGATAAAAATATAATAATACCATGAACTCATTTTTTTTATCTAATAAATGATATATTCATCTCCAAACATATATTTCTCTACGTGCAACGCACGTGATACGTTCTAGTATAAGAAAATGCAACATCCACACCGACCCAAACAATTAAAAGTCGTACTCATGAAGGTCTTATGGCCTTCTTTTTGTACATAATAATTACATAATTACGGTGTTGGACTCACTCGTTTTTCCTTACAGCCAGCAATGCACTTTTCCCTCGTATGGTGCTGCTCTGTTGTAGCTTTATATAGTCCTTATACACAATGGGCTGGAAGTGCGCTCCTTGTGTTTGATCAAGCAGTGGTGTCGCGGGCGCAATCGTACTTGATAAAGCAGGTCCATGTCCCACAGCTATTGAGATTCTTGTCTTTTGGGCATTCACTGTTGCTCGATGCTCCGCGCTTTTGTACTTCCCATTGCTTAATATCTATAGTGGTTCACACCAAATTGTGCAGTATTAGAGTCACTATTCATTTTTGTGTACACGTTTCTATCTATATTATATATAAAAATGTGAATCTTCTGAGTGTTTGTTCGTCGTTATGAAACGACATTCATATTCTTACTTATTAAAGTATAATTTCATAGTTTTAGAAGGGGTGAATAGTAATTTATCCCCCCGTGATATTGGAAATGAGCACATTACTCCCCTATGAAAAAAATATAGCAGCTTACCCCCCTGTACTTTTTAAAATGAAGCAATTTACTTCTTTATATAGGGAGATAAATTATTTTATTTTAAAAAGCGCAGGGATGTAAATTGTTGTATTTTAAAAAATACAGGAAGGTAAATCACTATTTGTTTTTTCATAAGATAGTAATTTGCTTATTTATAATATCACAAGGGGGTTGCTTGCATTTTTTCCGTTGTAGAAGGGATCTAAGTATAATTACTCCTAAGGAAAAAAAAAAATTTCCATCCTGTAACTTTGATTCGAATTTCTTTTGGTCCTTTAACTTTGACAATATTAGATTTACTTCTTTATCTATCAATTTTGTGTAGATTCTGTCGTTGAGCCTAATTCGGGACTCTTTTGCCCTTTTGATGATAAAACTTAATTGTCCATCCTAATGCTTTTAAAAGACCAAACATGCTTTTGAAACAAAATTAAGTTTCCATAAATTCATACCTTCTATGTGAGCATTAGTTATGAGATGCAAAATGAATGGAGATGGACTAAATTTCCTCTTTAAAAAGCTGTGCAGGGGTAAAATTGTTCGAAATTGGGTCAGCGGGCCAAAATTACACATTTATGAAAGTTACAGGGCTGAAACTAAAACGTGTAAACTTAAATGACTAAAATTAATAGCAGACAAATTTGAAAGATTAAATGAATAATTTTCCCCTACTCCTAAAAAGTACTATTCAATGTAATGGTTTGTGTGGATTCATTCAAAGGAAAAATGAGAGAGAAAGAGAGAGAGAGAGAGAGAGAGAGAGAGAGAGAGAGAGAGGGGCATGCACACACTAACCTCCAAACAATCTCCAAGGTTTACAATAAAAGTGCCAGGAACATGTTGAAGAGCAATCCAGGTGCCATTGTGGTTGACTTGCAAGCCTTCAACACCATTTTCCATCAAAATTGTGAGTGCACCATGGTCAGAGTGAGCAGCCAATCCCAATGTCTTGTCTGGCTCAGGGCATGGTGGGTAGTAATTAGCTGCAAGAATCTGAAAACCCTCGCCCACAAACTTCTCTACGTACCCATCATCAAGTCCTAAACCTTCTGATATTGCACTTGCTAACTTCATTGCCAATTTCCAGACCTGCTCCAAATACTCCCTAGCCACATTTCTTTACAACAGAAACATGTCAGCAGGAGTATCAAAATTTCGTTTCTGTTTGATGGTAATCAAGCAGCCTTCTCATCGTATGTTCTCAATTCCAACACTCAACATCGTATTTTCATGATAAAGATGTTCAAAGGTGTAGCTCAAAATGGCTTTCTAAATGAGAGTAAAGTAATAGCTAAGTTCAGACAATAGATATATAGAACTCTTTTTGTTAGTACTATAATTGACAAGAATACCAAACCAAAAATATAAGGGTTAATTGCACTCAAACCCCCTCGAAAATGCAAAATTATATTTTCTCTAAAAAAATTTGAAATTGCATCAACACCCTCTACAAAATTCATTATTTACACCTGATCCCCTTTTTTATGGGATTTGGACAAAGAATGTTGAAATTAAAAAAAGAAAGGTATCATATATTTTAAGTTTTACCCACCATTTAACATTTTAATGTAATTATTTTGTACTTGTGAAGGAAAAAATTGTAATGATGTTAACCGCACTCTATATATATATTGTATTTATCCCTTTATAAGTAAAAAAATACATAGAAATGTTAAATGGGCGGCAAAATTAAATATATATATAATTTTTCCTTCCTTACATCAACATTTTAATCCAAACTTGACATAATTATAATTATTTTTCATTGTTTTTGAATTTTTTGGAAAAAAGAAAAAAATCAGTAATACTAAATTGACGATTTCAAACATCCATTCAGAAAATACATAATTCTATTAAACATTAAAAATTATTGATAATTTTTTAAATAACAAAAAATATTTATAATTATCTCAAATTTTAAAACAACTCATCCTACTCTACCCACGACGTGTTTGTATTTTGGTTTATTAGCCATTTTGCCACGTGTTGCGCTCGGAGTAATATGACTTATAACATTCAAATAGAAAGGAAAAAAAAAAAACCATATAAAAATCCTTGTTTCTAAAGATTACGGTGAATTATATTTTGGCATTCCAATTATTCTTATTTTTATATTTTGGTATCTAATTTTTTGTATGTGTCAATTTACTATCTCAACTATGTGTAATTTGTACTTTGTTATATATGAGAATTTTTCTTTTAATTTTTTTATAGAAAAAATATCACATGCTGTGCATATGTGAAAAATTTTCCATCATATAACCCTTAAATATTATATGTGCAGTGCCTGTGATTGTATTTGACAAAAAAATTGATCGAAAAACAGTTATAAATGACAAAGTGTAAAATTTCGTAAAATTGAAATAGCAAGTTGACACACACCAAAAATTTATATATCAAAATATAAAAATGATCATAGTTCAAATAATAAAATATCATTAATTCTGAACATTATAATTAATGTAAATTTTTATGCGAGCCCAAGCCTAGCTCAGGCCTAACTCAAGCTACAGACCTAGCGAGGGCCCAAATACAGGGTTTGGCAAAGCCTGTTTAACCCAAGACCTCTCTCCAAGAACTTTGGAACGCACTGAAGGCGCGTGTCGTATCAGGATTGGCCAATCGGATTTCAAATGGCGATTGGTGCGTTTTATTGAACTAGAAATTATTGTCAGAATTTTTACGAACATATAAAAAAAACTTTGATATAAAATAAAATAAATAATGACGGTGTAAGAAAATGTGGAAAAAAAAGAAGTTCGTGATAAAAAAGAAATATTGAATAGTGGGTTGAGAGAAAAAGAAATAATAATTATGAAGTTATTAAAAAGTATTTAAGGTTAAAATTCTTATAAATTTTTATTTAAAAAATATAAATTAAATTATAAACTTAAATATTTATAAATTGATACGATGTATATTTTTATAATAATATAGATAATGTACAATATTTGTAGGGACTCACTTTTCACTTTATTTCTTACTGTAAAGTTGATTTTGGAAAAATTAAATATATTCTTTTCATTTCTCATTAAATATATTATGCTATATCAAAGGACCCTAATCTATACTACGACGGTGTTCGGCTACATTTTTTTAAAATATCTTATAAGTTTCTATATTTTATAAAATATTTTAAAAGTATATAAAATATTGGATTTTACTTTAAAATGTATTTGGATAAATTAAGATTTTCAACCTTATAAAATGGCTAAGATAACATGATACCATTTTGACGTATTTTGTTTTTTTAATATTTTTAAAATACTTTTATAAATAGTACAAATTAATCTAATTAAATAAAATTTAATACATAATCGTTTTACAATAATAAAAAAAATAAAGATTATTATCTAAACATTGAATAAAAATAATATATATATGTTATTTATATTAGTCGAATATTAATATAAATATATAATTGATATTTTCTTTGTTAATGATGTGATTATTTATAGTCGTATAATTTATAATATCTTGAATTTTTATTTTTCAGTAAATATAATATCAATATTAATCTTATTTTTAATTAACTATAATAATTTATTTAAAAAAATAGGTATTTTTTAATATTAAAAAAGATAAATAGCAAAAAAAGTTCTTTACATCTTAGAAAGAGAGAGATAGAGTGTGTGTGTGTGAGAGAGAGAGAGAGAGAGAGAGAGAGAGAGAGGAGAGTGTGTACATGTGGAAATGTGTGTGTGCGTATATGAGAAATGTGTGTGTGAGTATATGAACGCGGATAATTTTATAACGTATAAGATGTTATAAAAAAATTAAGAAAACTAATTATTTTTTTTAAAGAGCTTATAAAATTCAATATTTTATTTTGAGATTTTATAATTTTTTTTAAAAAATAGCGAAATAATTATTTAAAACATATAAGCTCCTAAATATCTTATAAAATATTTTGAAGAGCTTATAAGCTTAGCCAAACATCCTCTAGTGGGTGCATTTTCCAGCCATTGGAAAAATTTTTTAGTTATTTTTGTCCTTAATGTTTGCAATAATTAAAATTACAGGATAAAATTGTTAAAGTAGATTTAAAGGACCAAAATTGCCAGAATAGATTTGTAAAGGATTAAAATTGCCATCACCCCGTACTTATAGGACTAAAATAATAATTTTTCATAATTCAATTTCCAAAAAGTGTCATTCGAGTGAAATTAAAATGAAAAAATTGGTCCTGTAAGTTTGGTATTTTTCCTGAAAGATAGATAAAAAAGATTGGTATTTCAAGTATCTATCCAAAAAAACATAAAAAACTAAGAGATAAGATTAAAATAACCCCTCTCTGTTGTGATAATAATGATTTTCCAACCATTATAGGAGAATCAAGCAAGCAAAGAAAGAGAAAAAAGAAGAGCAGTGATTCATACTCCATGAGTTCCATGATCCTCTTTATGAAGAAGATCATGGTGGTCCAAATCGAAGGTTAGATCATACAATTAACAAGTGTTTCATCTTAAGGATCTAGACAGTCAGAAGAGAGATCTACTGGAAGAGCCCGTACAAGAAGAAACTTCAAATGGCCCCATACCAGAGCTAATGAAAGTTTAAAAAATTTTAATTATTGGACATACAGAGCAAATGACACATATCAACAGATTATCTTGAAAAAACATGTAAATTATGAATATTTGAAGCGATGGTTGACATCCTATATGTAGTTTACTATGGTGATTTGCCACCAATCTACCGATTTGAGGATCTTTACTAAGATGAAATCATCTAAGAGGAAGAAATAAAGAGTGATTTGAATGGTTTTTCAACCGCATCAGAATAATTACTGCAAAGGTGATAGGCTTCAAACCTCTAAAATTGTCAGGATTCTTTTCAATGATGATAGCGTTAAATAAAACTATAGAAAGAATCATGGGTTAAGTCTCACTCCATATGATAGATCTAGAATTGGAGCAACCAGTAGAGTCTTCAACCAAAATGAACTAAACCAAAGGAAGAATCACATAATCTACAAAGTAAGTTCATGTGAGTTTCTTATTCTTATCGAATTTACTGGTAATGTGATTGATATGCAGCTTATTCCTATAGAAGAAATTCTTAAAAAATGAAATAAGTTTAGAGAATTTGCAGTTGTTACTATGAAATAGATCCACATAGAAAATATTAAAGTAGTAACAAGAACAACTTTTAAGCAATGAATTGATTTAAAAATACATTTCTCGAAAATGATTAGAAATACACTTGTCGATAATGGTTAAGAATTGATTAAAAAATACATTTATCAATAATTAATTTACATTGAGTTTTAGGAAGATAAGCTCAAATATTGTGATCAAAATATATATAAATGAGGAGGATGTGAAGATGTGTGACCTGTATGTAGGTGGGTTGACAGGCCAGAGGTCCAAGTTATCTTCGAAAGGATAACCATAGTGCCTGAAGTAGTCCCTCCAGTGAAGCGCATGACTCTTTGATGTGTTCAAACTTGTCCCATATCTCATGGGGCTCATCACATCATCCGAAGCATATTTCATTTTCTCTGCTAAATTCAGATCAAAGAACTCTTCTGCAACTTTTACCATTTCTTCCATCAGCGACTTCTCAACCCCATGATTCACAATCTATCAATTCAAAACAAGCAATACCAATTAATTTTCGGGCAAATTGCACTGCCCTCCTGTGTTACTTGAAAATAGCAAAAACATCCTCTTTTAAAAAAAAATCATAATTTACCTCCTTGAGTTTTTTAAAAATAAGGAGAGTACTCCCCATACGAGTGGTGTAAAGCACACACGATTTCTTTTTCTTTTTTTTTTTTTCCCTTTTTTTGTCTTCTGGGGATCTAATCTAACACAAATGGTGGTTCATATAAAATTTGACTAATTTATGGTTGATATTTTATCTTCGCAAATCTATATAAATTATAAAAAAAATTATAAGATTTATTTTCATAAATATATATAATACTTTTAGAGACATAATATATATATGAATAGAAACCCCCAAACTGCTGCCCTTTCCCCGCCATTGCTGGCTGGCCCCCTTCTCCTTTATCGTCACACCCTCCCCCTAACCCAATCATCGGAGCCCTTTTTTCCTTCCCCCGCTCCACCCTCTGTATGAAGCAGATCAGCTTGAGTGGTTTAGTGGAAGCACACCAGTCCAATTGACTTTCTAGACACCTATTCTAACAACCTCTCCCCACGTCGCTCCCCCCTTGCACTGTATTTTGTGCCACCACCGCTTGCTCGGTTGCCCCTTTTCCCCTCCCTCCTGTGCCGTCGGACCCTTCCACTTCCCCTCCCCCTCCCCCACTAACGAAACCCCCCACCCCCATTTTCTCTTCCCCACCTGAGCCGCCTTTCTTCCCTTTCCCTCGTCCAAATGGTTGGTCCCTTGACAACCGCTCTCAAATCAGTAGCCTCAATTAATTTTTTTCTTATTTTTTATTAGTACTGTATGTATTATTCTGTGTATATTTGTACAATTAATATTTTATTATAAAAATGATCATTTTGTATTTTTAAAATTTATATAATTTGTATAAATCTTAGACATTGATCTGACTCAAATAGATATGAGTTACTGATTTTGTACATTGATATGAACTGTTTGTCTAAATCAGAAACGATATAAACCATTGATTTGTTTTATTAAATCTCAACGGTGCACACATATACATATATATATATATATATATAAATGAAGCAAGATTTAATAGTTCATAATTATAGGCATAAAAAATTATTTTTCTTGGTAAAAATTAAGAAATATCATAGAGAGGGCATGTGTTGCCCACCCCATGGCCTAAGATCTAATGGTTCATAGATACGCTTTGCCATTCCCGAATAACACATGATGACATATTGAATTTTGTCTATTAATTTTGGCTACAAGAAACTCGGGCTGATATCATTTCACTCCCTGGCGAAATCATAAATGGGCAAAATATTTGGGTTAATTATTTTTTTATTATAAAAAATAAAAAAAATTATATTAATATATATATTTTTTAAATATTATAACCATTAAAAATCACGACTCGATTAAAAAAATATTTTTTTTAAAAAATTTAACTAAGTTTGCGACAGTGTTGGAACCCTTTGATTGAAAGCCGAGGCCAAATTCAAAATTTAGAAAAAAATGCAAGTAATTCTAATAATACTATAAATGTATAAATTATTATCTTATAAAAAATTAGCAATTTACTTCATTTATTTTTTAAAATACAACAATTCATGAAGCAATTTATTTTATATTTAAAATAAATTATTTTTTAAATATAAAATAAATTACTTTATCATATTTAAAATAGTAATTTATTTCTTTATATTTTTTAAAATAAAATAATTTATATTTTAAATATAAAATAAATTACTTTATTTATAATTATATTTTAAATGGGGTCAAAATGAAAATTATACAGGTCAAAAACCCAACATGAGCAGCATTCTAAGCGAATGTGGCTGAGGGATAAATTTGGCCCTTTTCTTTTTCTTTCATGGAGTTTTTGCCCATTAAAATTTTCACCGGCGAGGATTGTATTATATCCCATGAAAATTCAGTGGTTATAACTTGTGATATCACAAAATGAGCAAATTATCTCCTTATGAAAAAATAAATAGTAATTTACCTTCCTGTATTTTTTAAAATACAACAATTTTTATCCCTCTATGATTTTTAAAATGAAGCAATTTACCTACCTGTATAAGGAGGTAAATTGCATCATTTTAGAAAGTACAGAGGGGTAAATTGTTATACATTTTTCATAGGGGGTAATGTGCTCATTTTCAATATCATAAGGGGTAAATTGCTATTCACCCGTTAAAAATGCATAATGAAGCATATATAATGAGAACAAACCCTAAAGAATCCCCAGAGAGCGCAAGCATCACTGATGGCCTTGACAGTGGAAATTCTTGTGTCGGGAGGTCCGCAAAGTCCACTCAAGTCAATTACAGGGATGTCTGTACGGGTGGCGGACAATGGACTCGTATCTAATGGCAGTACAAACTCAGATGGCAGTTTGTTGATCTCCGGTGCAGTGTCGAGGAGATGCTTAATGCCTTTCTTGTAGTCATTCACACTGCCATTTTGGGTTTCCTTTTTCTGAGAGAAAGCCATTGATGAGGGTTTCTTCAATGGGAAGGTGAATGAGGATCTGTCGATGAGGAACTTTGGTGTATTATTGACATTGTTTGCTGGAGGAGAGTTGCATGTAGCTGTCAGCATTTTTGGACGAGGTTCTCTATTTCCCAACCCACGTTTTATATTCTATTGCATTGCTAGATTCTAGCCACGTGGAGAAACTTGCATCTCAGAAACGATGATAAGGTATCATGGTAACAAACACCGGAAAGAAATATCCTGTTGCCTTGGATTTTATTAGCGAAAGATTAATGTTGTAATAAATAATTATTATTAATTATAATTAAATAAAATCGATATAAAAATTTAATTTATTTATTATAAAAATTATTTTTATGTATAGATATAAAACATAATAAATATATTAACCATACTATAAGAAATAGGATCAGACAATCATCACAATCATGGTACATTTTATAATTGAGTCCTATGGCCCAGCTCTTAAATCAGTCACGTGAAGATATGAGAGTTTTATACAAAGGACAGCAGCTTCTTTGTGGATCTGAAATTCTAGCACTGCTACACACTCGCTGTTTGCAGGTCAAGGTTTGTCGGATCTGATGAAGCAAACAAGAAAAGACAGCAGCAACGACATCATTGACTAATATTGTCCTATAACCAATAAAGTGATTCATTAAGTATTTCATCTCAGTTTTCTCTTTTATATATATATATAGAGAGATTGAATAAAAATTTATTCTTTTTTAATATTGAAAATGAGTATATTATCCTCTTATAAAAAATATAACAATTTAGTTTTTATATTTTTTAAAATAAAGTAATTTACCTCTTTATACAGGGAGGTAAATTGCTTCATTTTAAAAATTAGGGGGATAAATTATTGTATTTTATAATATATAAAAAGGTAGATCACTATTTATTTTTTCATAAAGGGGTAATTTATTTATTTACAATATCAAAGGGTTTATTTGCATTTTTTTTCCTTTAAAAAATAATATATCGATTTAAACTTTGGTAAAGTAGCGTTCTATGATTGAGGTACTCAATTCTTTAGACAATTTAGTGGGTCTTAATCCCTTCTCTTTTAAGGGTTTTTTTTAAAAAAAAATAATAATTAAAAGTCAAAGTAAAATAAAAATTATTTTATTACTATTTTTTTTGGTTTTCTTCGTCGAATAATAATATTTAAAGTAGAAAATCACACTCACATATATAAGTCATTATTGGTGACCAACTCTGAGTTTTTGGATTAAAGGCAACTTTAGTTCTCTAACTTGAGGCAATTCTCATTTTAATCCCGTAAATTATTCAGGTTTCATTTTAGTCCTTTATAATTTAAAAAAACTCAATTTTAATACATATTTGGTCGAAAATTTGCCTCAGTCACCGAAAAAAGTCACTAAACAGCTCACGTGGTGATGACGTGGCAGCGACGTAAAAATAAAAACGTGTAGCAAAATTGAGCTTTTTTTAAATTATAGAGGACTAAAATGGAACCTTAGTAAGTCACGGGACTAAAATGAGAATTACTTGAAGTTAGGGGACTAAAATTGCCTTTAATTCCTAGAGTTTATTTAAGTCACGATTAACTAATTTGTAAATCATTTATGATTAATTGTTCAATAAATGATAACCTCAAAAGTTCTCCTTTCTTTTATCTACATAATTCTTTTTTCTTTTGTTTTTTTGTTAATTATTTTAAAATTTGAGATTCAAAGATAAGTTCATATACAATTTGAATATTATTCTCTCCATATGATAGGTGCTTTATAACTAAATGGACCACTTTTTTATTTAAATTAAATAAGATAAATTCTATTTTTATCAATAATATATATATATATGTTAAGTAATGATAATAGTCAAGTTTATGTTTACTATTCCATTGACGTGTTCATGTACACAACCCAAAAGGAAAATACCAAAGTTTGCAGTTGTTATAAAATTTGGAAAGCAAACTCAGGTAAATACTAATGTATGCCATAGTCACATAGCTAGAACTATTTGCATTAGATGTCACGGATAACCCTTCTAATAAGAGTAGGGGCATGGCTGAAGATTCAATTTGGCTAATCACTATGATCTATCTCCTAGAAAGTATGTAGTAAAAAATGAGACTGCCTACTTAATGAGTATAATTAGTTAACCTATATTTACGTACATACATACACACGTAAGACAAATTTCATGCCAGATATAAACTAATAAATTTCGATATACAACCATCATAAAGTTACATAGTAATCAATATCACAATAATACATCAATTTGCAGTACAATATATCTACAATTATTGTTCATATCAGTCAACAGTTTTGTCGGATATTATAATCTCAATCAGTGTCATATCATCTATAAAATAGGACACCCCCTCGAATGTAATATACACACACCATCCTATAATATAGCAATACCAGAATAGGACATGACAACAAATATGATATTCTCACACCACCCCAGTGTGTAGCTATCTGCACATGATATTATCCGCTATCATGAATACCCCGATATTCTACGTGTCATAATATTCATCTTTTTCATATCACATTATCGTAAACCATTGAGTATGCCGTCTCTTTATCTCAAATTAATGATATCCCTATGGATAATTTTTATTGTCCAACTCCATTCAACAATCAAATATAATAAAATAGAATCATTCATCAAATTACACTGTACATATATAATCACAAATAAATACATAACAACTTTACAAAATAATAACATAATCCAAATAAAACATCTTATAAATACCAGCCAAGTTTGCAACAAATAGGCATATCCATATATATATATATATATATATATCTAATTAATTATACTTACCTTAAATCTTAAAACGATTGTATTAGTAGAAGGAGCAACTGAACCCTCTACTTTATCCTCGTGGCCTATTATACATATAATATATAATTAATATATGAAAAATATCATAAACTTTGAGTAAAATATTAAATAATCTTCTTTCATTTTCCATCAGTTTTTTTTCATATTTTATTTAATATGAAATTCAAATCTTCTTTATGTTTTCTTCTAAAATAATTAGACATTCTAAAATTTTCATAAATTGACTTATAAGAATTTATTTAATCAAACTCCTTATAGTTTTATAGGTACCGTTATGAATAGCATCCCTAAATTAAATTATTTCAAAAGTCTCATATTCCTTATTGATAAACTTAATGTTTGCTAAATATAATTTTGTAATATCTCTCAAATAAAAAAAAAATAAAACCCTTAAAAGAGAAGAATTAAGAACCACTAAATTGTCTAAAGCATGAGTACCTCAACCTTATAGTGCAACTTTATCAAGTTTAGATTGAATTTTTTTTTTTAAATCTCTAACTACATAAAATAAATTCCCACATATTTAAAATCTCGCCCTCAATTCGTGAATTCGCGCTACCGCAATAGAGCGGTGTTATAAATGTGCAAATATATTAGTGTCCATATATATAAATATTGGGTAAAATTTTATTTTTGATCCCATTAGATAGGGTCATTATCAATTTTAGTCCCAAGCTTTACGGGTTAAACACTTTTGATTCCAAAATCTTAAATTTTTAACATCGTTAGTCTTATTCTGTTAAATTTTGACGGAAATGGGACTTGATTTGTTACTAGAATATAAATTTAAATCAAAATATGAAATTTTGACCATTAAAAAGGATGAGTATATATAGTAAAAATTAAAATAATAATAAAGAGAGGTCAATAATTATGCGATTATAGGAATTTAAAAGTATAGCATTCTTTGTGAAAATAGCATTCAATATTGAAAGCATTTTAAGATGTTTTTGACATCTTTTGGCCTATTGCTATCAAGCTAAAGTGATGAAGAAAAGATAAAAATATTGTGTAAACATGCTAGAAGTGCTGTGAGTTATTTACATATATAAATAGGTAAAAAGTACTTGTTGGCGCCATTTTTTTCCCTCCAAGAAGCTGAATAAACGTCTGAAGGGATTTTTTTTTAGACCTTGACCGTTGACTAACGGCATGTGTCAAATGTTTCCGTCAAAACTTAACGAAATAGGACCAACGATGTTAAAAATTTAAGGTTTTGGGACCATAAGTATTAAGCCCATAAAACTCGAAACAAAAAATGATAATAACCCTATCTAATGGGACCAAAAGTGAAGTTTGGCATATATATCATATGTCATATAAATAAGTTAAAGAGTAAATGATATACATATATAAAACAAACTTGATATGAAATACTTAATGAATGAATTCATTGCTTCTAGGACTATACTAGCTATAATGTATGTATATTTTAAAAAATTATTTGATATAGTATCGAATATATGTCAGATACTAATATTATTTGAAAATGTTTCAAATACGGCATTTGTTGTTTGAAAATATAAAATAGAAAAAAAAAAGGATATAATGTCGGACACGCCACATCAGTCACGCTTAGGACTTTTTTATAATCTTAAATAGTTTTAAACTGTCTTTTTCGGAAAAAAAAAAAAGTGTTTTAGGCTTAGTAAGAAAGAAAAAGAATTAATTCGCTCCTTTTGGGATAAAATTACTATAAAATTTGGAGATGATCTTGATGATTTAACTAATTTGGATCTATTAGAAACTTTTCAACTGCATACGTTTTAAAATAAACTGGTTATATACATTTTCGAAGCCATGCTTGATTAAGAATTTAGATGCAAGATATATTTATTTTATATTTTATATTGATATTTTCTATATTGCATAGTTTAATTTTATGAGAAATTGAGAATATATATAATAAAAAAATATGCTAAATTACAACGACATTCCTTGATGTTTGGCATAATTACGAATATTTCCTCGTTGTTTGCAAATTATAAATACCCCCTGACGTTTAATAAAATTATGTAATCCTTGGATGGAGGTATGAAATTGTCGACTTTGTCCTTACTGTATTTCTTTTAATAAAAACATTGAATGGTATGGATGAAAAATTCTAAAATTTTATAAAAAATTGTCCACTTAGTCCATAAAAAAATAAAAAAAAATTTAAAAAGTAAATAAAATTATAATTCTTAGTCCAAGGGCATTTTGATCAGTTTATCATAAAACAATGAATGGAAACTAAAAGAATTGAGCTAATTGTTAGACGACCGTTAAGATTAGAGGGGTATTGATAATTTTTTAAATAACAAGAGGATAGTCGTAACTATGCCAACTCTTAAAAAAAGATCAATATAATTTATCTAAAAATATATCATTAATAATCGTATCAGTATCGTATTTTAATCTTTAAAAAATTCTTATATAGTCGTATCCGTATCGTATTCATATAGCCTTATACGTGCCCATGCATCATATGATACTAGTCAATCATGTCTTCGCTGCTGCTGCTTTTTGTTTGCTTCAACCGTATGGACAAACCTTAAACTGCAAACGGTGCGTCGGTAATAGCACTCAATCTCAGATGCACGGAAGAGCTCCTTTCAGAATCCCACATCTTCACGTGACTAATTTAATAGCTGGCCCCGTAGCTTTGATGATTATCTGACTCATTTGTACATTATGATCAGTGTCATCATGCAATTTAATAATACGAGTGATGGGTGTCTAAATGAAATATGATGTGAAATGCTAAAAATATCCTTCATTAAAAGTATTATCGTCATTTAAGCAGGGGTTTGCGTTTTTTTTGTCAGATGGGTCGAAAAGACCCGACTCGGATCCGCCTGCCTTCGAAGATTCGAACAACAAAAGCCGTCCGATCATGGACGCTGGTCAGCAGGATAAGGCCACGTGGCCCAATCAACAGTATCCAGCTGTGCTCTATAAATAGACCCGTACGCCATGATTAGAGGTAACTGTTCTACGTTCTTTGAGATCGAACTTTGTGATCGCATACTTTTCTCTCGATCAACCTAACTTGAGTGTCGAAGGGTCGTTGTCAGGGACGTGCCCGACGAGCTCATCGTTCTTGTTTCATTCTCAAGAATCCAAAATCTGATCTTGGAGAAGTTAGTAATCGTGACGAGATCGCACCTCGGGATCGCTGAATTCGTGCAAGATCAACGAGGAACTCAAAATTTTTATCATATTTATCTAATACAATTAAATAAAACAAGAATAAAATAATTTCTTATAGAAATAAAACATGCATAATTTTAATTTTTTATTATATTTATTTAATAAAATAAAATAAAATTAAAATAACTAATTCAATAAAATAAATTAATTTTATTTATCCGTAGTACAAAGATACATCTGATGATAAAGTTCACTTGTAATTCAACTTTATTCACTATATTGGTATTCTGCTGTCCATATTAAATTATTTTATATGCACTTTTACAGCAATATATATTAATAAGTGACAGATTCTATGTATGTGTATAATTTTTATAAATATTTAAAATAAAAATATTTTTTAAAATATATCAAAAGGTAGTTATGAAAAATCATTGATCAGCGAAAAAGTTAAAAATAATAATTTAAGAAAAAGCGTAACAAATTAACGTACTAATAAATTAAAGACAAAATAGGGTCCTCTTCAATTATATATAGTACTCGTAAGTATCGCACTTCTATATACGTGCATAATTTTTATAAAATATTTCTAAAATAAAATATTTTTTGAAATAATTTTATTTACTTTATATAGACTTAAAATTACCTAAAATGTATATAAGATAATATATATACATAAGATAAAAATAAATGAGAAGAAAAAGCTACCAGAAGGTAGTTATGAAAAATTATGGGTGGAATAGTTAAAAATAAATATTCAATCTTAAAAAAATAAAAAATTAAACATACTAGTAATTGAAGAGATCCATAGGGTGCTTTTCAACTATATATAACTAGTAAGTACGTTACATTTAATGTATGTGCATAATTTTTATAAAATATTTAAAACTAATTTTTTTTAAATTATATTATTTTTTTTATAGATTTAAAAATTACCTAAAATATATTTTAGTTAAATAAACATATAATATTGAAGAGATAGAGGTTGTGAGTAGTTATTTAAAGAAAAAGTGGGGAAGAAGAAACATGAAAGTTGCGAGAGAAAAAGAAACGGAGAATAATTAAAAAAAAAAAACATGGAGACCAATTGGTGTCTCTCCCTTAATATAAAGGTATAGATATATAGATATATATATTTAGTTGTATGTAGTACATTGGATGTATATGTATAAAAAAATTAAAATAAATATTATTTATTAATTTTTTTATTATAGAAAAAATGATAATATAAAATTATTATGATAAAATGATAAAAATTTTGAAAGAGAATATTTGATGTAGGAGAAAGAGAAAACAATATTAACTAAAAACAAATAATTATTTTAAAAACTTTTTTTACTAATTGTAGATAGTGGGGGAAAATGGAAATTAGTGGGTGAAAGAAAAGAGAAAAAAATAGAAAAGAAAAATAACATACCAAAAATGAGGGAGACATCAAAGAGATGCTCTCTCTTAATATATAACTAGCTACATGTGGCACATTCACTACAAAAGCTTTCTCAACTACTTCAAGTTCACTCAAAATCCTCCTCAATGCTAATTAGTTTGAATCATTTCCGAAGCCAAGATTGAGTATAAATAAGTGCTTGTAGTATTTTAGGAGACAAAGAGCTCCTAAATGTGTCAAGAACACGACCACCAATACTAAATGCGATTCTAAGGTAATAGTTGAGATCGAAACTGTCAATACATCCCGAGCCATTTTGGAAAGAATAGAAAACCTTTGAGTGTTTACTTTCCACCAATTTAGTATGTCAAATTTGTCTCTATGCATTTCAACATAATCACCAAGATATTTCTCTAATTCAGATTTCACGCGATCCCCTTTCCCACCTGATTTGTACATATTGAACTCTTGTTCTATGGTAAACATACGAGTCACCTCATAATCAGTATATTGCATAGATGTCCCTATTGAAGAGGAAGATGATGAAGAAATACAACTAGATGATGATCCCGGGCTTCTTGGGGTTCCTTGAAGAGTATGACTTACTTTCATCACATCATTTTCTTCGATACCACCATACAATTTGTAAAGCTAAATTCAATTAACTCTAATTTATGACGGGGATAAAGGATCACGGCATAATACAAAATCACATTCATCTTTTCAATATCACCCTTTGTCATATTTTTCTTTTATCTTTCTTACCATCTCATTTAATTCAACATCATTACTACTTAACCAATGTCTGAGAAGCAAGTCAACTTCACATATTTCACGAAATACAAGATTAGATGTGACATATATGGCACCAAAAATGCACAAAGTGAGACTGTAAAAATGCCTTAAAAATTTAACCAATACCTTTGCCCTCAGCCAATCATAATCAGTCAGTATCCCATTAAATGGTTGTCTCGAAGATCAGTTTTATAGGCAAGATCTACATCTTTATAAGCATCGAATGCGATCTTAAGGCTTATAGCCGTCTCCAACATCAAGTAGGTGGAGTTCCATCTAGTAGGTACATCAAGAGATAACAATTTTTTTGTTTCTAATTTTTCAAATTCAACACACTCTTGAAATTTCTTGTACCTAGCTGGAGAATTCCTAATATACCTGATGGCCCCTCTAATACGAGAGATAGCTTCATGCTCACCCTTTAAACCATCCTACACAACAGGTTAACTATATATGCCAGACACCTTATGTACACATATCTCCCACTTAAGATGTTTTACCCCCAATTTTTGAACTTCTTTTTCAATTAAACGATAGCCCCATCATTGGAAGACGCATTATCAACCGTGATAGAGAAAACCTTGTTAATACCCCAATCGAGCAAGTATTTTTCCACACCTTTATCTAATTCTTCACTTTTATGCCCGATAATTGGACAAAAGTTCAAAATTCTTTTATGCAAGTTCCACTCATCATCAATAAAGTGAGTAGTGAAACACATATAATTGACTTTTTGAATAGATGTCCAAGTGTCTGTAGTTATGCAAACACGTTGAGCATGATCTTTAATAAACGATTTGAATCTTGCTCTTTCACTCACATATATATTCAAAATATCTTTTGTTATTGTTCTTTTTGATGGAATAGCAAACATCAGGCATGCAACAAATAAGAAATGCCTAAATCCAGGATGTTGAACTAACTTAAATGGAAGTTCATCCACAACCAGCATGTGACACAAAGCTTCTCTAGTCTTGTCTTGCTCAAATCTCCAATTAACAAGAGGGACGTTTTTAGCAACCATGCGAGTTGGTTGAAAAGATAATCGATTTTGATTTCTAGTGATTTGTTGGGATTTTTTCTTACTAGATTCATAATGATTCTTCAAAGGTCTAGTTCTATGTGCTTTTGGATCGACTTGATTTCTCTACTACAATATTTGCACATAGCCTTTTGGACTTTATTATTTTCACAATTAAATTTAATGAAATGATCCCACCACGGTGTCTAGAAGTCACTACCCTATTTTTTCTTGTTTTAGAATCCCTTAGAATATCTTCCTCCTCATCCTCCCCCACCAACTCCTTATCAATATTATCATCAAAATAATGTTCAAATCTCAAGAAGATCACCACTAACTTGAGTTTTCAATCCATCCATATTTATGGTTTAGGCATTTGATGACAAGTTAGACTGAGACTGAGAGTGACTTCCAATTCCATCATAGTTTGACATTTGAAACTGAAATCAAAGATAAATATATTCTAATTAGAGAACAAGAAAAACCCACAATATTAAAGCATAATCAATATCTAAATTTAATAGTGGTAAATACAAGTTTGATTATTAAATATAATTACAAGATTCTCAACTAGCAATACCATTGTTAAATCAAATATTAATTTTTGCGAATCTAGTAGCCAAACTAAAGCCATATAAACTAATCAAATTCTCCATCTTTCTCACTTCTTTCTCCCTCGTTTCTTTTTCACTTTGGACAATAACATTCCACATAGACTTGTGAGTTGTGATCTACTATATTGATCTTGGTTGCAGCTTTCTTCAAAGATGGGACTAGATTACATCTAGTACTTGCCCTACAAACTCAATCTGAAGTTCCATTACAGAAGCCAAACCCCTGTTGTTACAGTGAGAATTTCATCTTAAAAAACCAAAGGGCTTCATCATACATTTTGATTGATTAATGCCAAAGCAACAAAATTGAAACTTTTAAACCAATTAACATAATAGAAACCAAATCAAGCGAAGGTCAACTGACCTTGAGAGTTGAGAGTAGACTCCCAGTGTAGATGCGCTCATGAAGGGCTTGAACTTGAAGAATAGTTCTAGGCAGCAGTTTCTTGGAATTACCCTTCACACTTTTACAGACAAGCAATACAGGGATGAAATAGTTACAACGACGATGACAAGTCTCCGATCACAAGGGGGAGCGGCGCGCTGGCGACGGACGGCGAGTTTGGGTGAGTTTCTTAGGGTTTGGAATTTGGAAACACAGGTAGCAGAAAAGGCAGAGCACGATCAGAGACAGAGTAGCAGAGTCTCAGACGACAATATTTTTTTTTAAAATGGATCGGGTTTTCGGGTACCCGATCCGGTTTTCAGGTACCACTATCCCAGTAAATCTGAACCCGATTTTTTACCGGTAGACTCCAACCCATATACTCTGAACCAAGTAGGTCAGGTCGGGATCCGAAAAGTCCTACTTTTTAAATTGGGCCTTGCATTGTGATTGGCTGAAAATAAAAGGCTTAAAGGCAATTTTCGTCCCCTAACTTCAGGCCATTCTCGTTTTAGTCCCCTAACTTCAGGCCATTCTCGTTTTAGTCCCCTAACTTCAGGCCATGTCTTCACCACATCATTTTTTTCAGTCAATCACAATGCAAGCCCCAATTTAAAAAGTCACATGCTTGGCATGTGACTTTTTTCGACGAGTGACTTAACTTTCCGACCAAATTTGTACCAAAATTGAGATTTTTTCAATTTTACGGAACAAAAAATAGAACCTTAGTAA
Organism: Sesamum indicum; assembly: GCF_026168435.1. Lineage (NCBI taxonomy): Eukaryota > Viridiplantae > Streptophyta > Magnoliopsida > Lamiales > Pedaliaceae > Sesamum > Sesamum indicum. The sequence goes on from NC_142668.1 coordinate 8,376,752, forward strand.
TTTAGGGGACTAAAACGAGAATAACTTGAAGTTAGGGGACAAAAATTGCCTTTAAGCCTTTTAATTCATAGCCAATAAAATCGTAGGTAATAATAATTCTTTTTCCTAGTGTTTGTCACCATTATATCTTATCAGCATTTTCGAGATGCAAGTTTCTCCACGTGACTTTAATTTAAAGATGCAAGAAAATGTGAAATGTGGGGTAGGAATAGAGGACCCCATAGAAAATATGGACAGCTACCTGCAACTCTCCTCCAACAAACAATTTCAACAATACACGAAAGTTGCTCACCGACAGATCCTCATTTACCTTGCCATGGATGAAACCCTCATCAAAGACTTTCTCTCACAAAAGGAAACCAAAATGGCAATGTGACTTACAAGAAGAAAGGTATATATTAAGCATGTCTTTGATACTACATTGAGTTTGTTCTACCTATAGAAACCAGCCCATTGTCTGCCATCCATACGGATATCCCTGTAATTAACTCAGCGGACCTCCCGATACAAGAATTTCCATTGTCAGGGCTATCAGTGATGCTTGCGCTCTCTGAGGATTCTTTAGGGTTTGTTCTCATTATATATACTTCACTATGCATTCTTTAATTAGGATTCTTTAAGGTTTGTTCTTATTATATATATATATATATATTTATACAAATATATTTTATAATTTTTTTTCTGAATAACGTAGATTTGTAAAGGTAAGGTATCAACTGTAAATTTACTTACCATTATATTTGAAATTGTAGATTATGATGGATATAATATGAACTTATATCTAAACTTGTTTATTTGTTTTGAGAGATTCAGATAAAATCACACATAAAAATATAAATATAAAACTAATAGAAATTTTAGAAAAAAATATAACCTGATGTTGAGAAAATCTCCACATAGAACAAACTTTTTATACAAGAAAAATGTGATTTTCTTTTTCTTGTACAGCGGCCGCCTGCGTGTTGACGAGGAAGATTAGATGACAATTTATATTGATGAGGAAGATTAGATGAGAATTTATAATGATGAGAAGATTAGATGGCAATTTAGAGCCCGTTTGGTTGTGTTTTCATTTTCATTTTCAGTTGCTAACAATTGAAAATGTGTAGAAATGCTTTATTGGTTTTTGTGTGAAAATTGAGAATATGTTTGGATTAGTTGATTTCAAATGTAGGTATATAGGTATATGTATTTTTGATGTACAGATGACAAAATTGATTGAATATGTGAAATTATAAAATAATCAAAATGAGTCTTGCCATTTGAAATAAGAAAAGACATTCTGACAAGATAAAACAAGTATGACAAACTCATGTGACCTATAATTTCAAGAAATTGAGAATTAAAATAGGAATGCATTTTTAATGAAAATGGCTTGACCAAACAAAATCCCAACTACCCAAATAGTGAAAAGTGAAAAAAATCTCATTGAAAACACAATGAAACGGACTCTTACATTTTTTTTTTGTACAAATATGAGTTTAGGTTACAATAAATTTAATATATTTATTACTATAGCATCTTCCAGACTTCCTCTGAGATGATATATCTATAAGATTACATACTTGATATAGTCATGATTAAGTTAATTTTTTTTCTCATGATTTTTACCTCTTAGTGTTTTATTTTATTTTACTACATTAATTAATGAGCTAAAAGCCTACAAGAATTGATGGGCTAAAAAAAAAAACAAGTTTGACTAATCCCTGTCAAATAAGCCCCATTTTACATATTTATGTATATAAAATAAAACCTAATGGGCTATATACCCAAAAGGTAGCCCAAGCTCAAGCCCTGTCGGCCGGATGGGCTTGACAGGGCTTGGACTCACCCCTATATATATATATAATGAAATATGATTTGACAGATGAAAAGTAACTTTTTGTATTCAAAAACACAATATTAAATCTATAACACTTATATGTATATAAAAGAGATATGATTTGACAATAAACAGTAGTTTTTGTTTCCCAAAACACAACATGGGACATGCAAAACTTAAAATAAATCTAAACATACACAACCAACACATTTATTATCCCTATTTTTCACTCTATCTCCGTAAAACACAACAATACACTAAAAAATGAATCCAAACATTATGATCATGTGGGTATGTAAGTGCTTTTATGAAATTTAACACAATTATAAATATTTTTTTCTCTATTTAAGAAATTATCAATTATCTTTAATATTTGATAAAATTATGTATTTTTGAAATAGAGTTATGGTATTGTAAATTTTATAATTACTGATTTTTTTAAAAAAATAAAAATAAAAAATAATGAAAAATAATTATAATTATATTAAATTTTAGAAAAACTCGTTATACTTTGCGCTCCTTCCCCCTACCTATTGCAGAAACAGACTTTCTTATCCTACCCTTATTTTCTCATATTTTAGTATTATAAGAATATAGTTCATATTATTTTTCGGTGTAAATATATTTAGACTACCTCTAAAAATAGTAAATTATCCCGTCTAAAAATCCTCATTTAATATCTAACCCCCTTCCGTAGGTTTTGGATAAAAAATACTGATATAAACAAAAAAATTGCATATATTTTTTTGTACTTGTAAAAGGATAAATGTAATGTATATATCGAGCGAGGTTAATATTATTGCATTTTTTCTTCATAAGTATAAAATTATTACATAAAAACGTTAAATGATGGGCAAAAATTTGAAATATGTGCAATTTTTTTGTTAACGTCGATATTTTTCGTTTAAATCCTATCAATACATAGTTAGGTGTAAAAATGAATTTTCAACAAGATTATAAACGTAATTTCAAAACTTATTTAGGAGAAAACATAATTTTGTATTTAGATTGTAATGAATACTTACCTCTTTGGTTTGGCATTCTTGTCAATTATAGTACTAACAAAAAACAGTTTTATCTATTGTCTGAACTCAGCTATTGCTTTTCTCTCATTTATGAAGCCGTTTTTAGCTACACCTTTTATATATTTATTCAATGTTGGAAGTGAGAATATATCAGAAGCTTGCATGATTACAATCAAACATATAATGTAACGAAAAGGAAATTTTGTACTCCTGCGGCCATGTTTTTATTGCAAAGAAATGTGGTCTGGAAATTGGCAATGAAGATAGAAAGTGCAATATCACATTGCAAAAAACGCAACATTTAACCATAGCTCATTGTTATATACTTAAAAATGAAATAAGTAACAAATAGTTATTGACCACGGCATGCAACGGTTGTTGACCATGGTATCTGCGAGTGCGAGGGTGGCTAAAATATTTGTAATGGCTAAAAGTCATGAAAAATATTTTTACCACGGCTCTTAGCCATGGCAAAAAAAAAATTCTTAGTAGAAAATTTATGTTTTTGCGTTGATTTTATCTAATAATAGACAATAATAATTATTTATTAAATTTTTAGTCCGTAACTATTATAAATGTAACCAGTAGTCATTTTTTTTTTTTTTATAGTGTAGAAGGGTTAGGACTTGATGGGTACATCGAAAAGTTTGTGGGTGAGGGTTTTCAGATTCTTGCAGCTAATTCTTTCAGATTTTTGGAGGTTAGTGTGTGCATGCATCTCTCTTTGTGTCTATTATTTACTTAGCTCGAATATTGCATACCGTTCTCATTTTTTCTTTGAATGAAACACAGAAACCATTACATAAAATAGTACTTTTTATTTGGGCTAATTGCATTTAGATCCCAAGTGAAACTACTAAATTATACTTTTAAAAATAAGGATATGAACGTCTTTTCACAATGAGGAACAAACATTTAGAAGATTCACACTTTTATATATAGTATAGATATAGATTTGATAGTATTTACAACTTGTTTACTTAAAATGAATACCGACTGTACAATTTGGTGTGACCGCTATAGATATTAAGCCATGGGAAGTACAAGTGAATGTCCAAAAGACAGGAATCTGAATAGCTGTGGGACATGGACCTGCTTTATCAACTCCAAGTGCGCTAGCGACAACACTGCTTGATCAAACAGAAGGAGCGCACTTCCAGCCCATTGTGTATAAGGACTATATAAAGGGGTGAATAATAATTTATCCCTTTGTGATATTAAAAATAATCACATTATTCTCTCATGAAAAAATATAATAATTTATCTCCTATACTTTTTAAAATGAAGCATTTTACTTCCTTATATAGAGATGTAAATTGCTTCATTTTAAATATCATAGGGGGTAAATTGTTGTATTTTAAAAAATATATGGAGGTAAATCGCTATTTGTTTTTTCATACTTTTTAAAATGAAATAATTTACCTCCTTATACAGGGATTTAAATTGCTTTATTTTAAAAATCATAGGGGGTAAATTATTGTATTTTAAAAAATATAAGAAGGTAAATCGCTATTTATTTTTTCATAAGGGGGTAATTTGCTCATTTACGATATCACAAGAGGATTGCTTGTATTTTCCCCCTATATAGAGCTATAACAGAGCAACACCACACGAGGAAAAAGTTCATTGCTGCTCGTGAGGAAAAACAAGGGACTCCAAGGCGCGTAACAAATTTCCTCTCTCTCTCTCTCTCTCTCTCTCTCTCACGCATAACAAATTCCCTCTCCGCATCTGTTGATTCTTCTTAATTTGGATTCAAGTCAAGAATAAGAGCAAATCGAAACACACTAATTAATAGTGATGACTTGATTCTTTCTTCCCTAGATTTCGTGCTTTCTAGCAAGAGGAAGGACTTTCGTTCTTAGTGTGGTGTGTACAACCTCTAGAGGGATTCTACACTTGAATCCTTGAGTTAAAAAAACTTGGAGAACGAAACAATTCTAGAAGCCGATTGAAGAAAACGAGTTTTCGATTTAAATAATGCCTTTCTCACTTTAATTCTATAGGCTTTTACCCACTATCTTGTTTGTTGTAATCCTTCGTTTATAATACACCAAACGACCAGAAATATCAAGGGGACATCCCTTGATCCGGATTTGATTAGTTTTCAATTTTTGAACTTTTCACACTTCTATCGACCTCTCGAGCCAATCTACTTCCTTTCAATGGTGGTGATCTGGGTCGTATTATTCGATCTCTTGAGACGATCTCACTACAGATGAACTAACTTTTCCGAACCAAATTTTGGGTTCCTTGAGAATAAAACACGAATCGTGAGCTCGTCGGGCACGTCCCCGACAATGACCCTCCGACGCTCAAGTTAGGTTGATCGAGAGAAATGTATGCGATCTCAAAGTTCGAGCTTAATTAATGCACACCAGTTACCTTATTTATGGCGTATCAGGGTCTATTTATAGGACACAGTTGTACGTCGAATACTGGGCCACGTGGCCTTATCCTGTCGGTGTGCGGTCTGATCGAACGGTTGTCATTGTCCGGATCTTCGGCCAGTCTATGCGATCCGGGTCGGATCCTCCGCGACCCGCCCGCTATAAAAACACGCGGATCCTGATCGCATAATGACTAAAATACCCTTAATGAAGGTTAGTTTGGTCTTTCTGCCGGTGTGGTGTGTATATACCCATCATTACTCCCCCACTTTTTCAAAGTGCACGACCGTGGCCTTTGAGGAAGTCGAAGCGTTGCATCCGTCGGATATCGGGGTAGACACGTGGTGACATCTTGTCAGTTTGTCTTGCGGCGCGCATCCTGAGAGGGGCTTGTCTATAAATACCGCAAACGTTCAAAACTTTCCGCCTGCCCCACACATAGACTTTCTGTGACCGCTCTTCACAACCTGAAGTTCGAATTCGATCTGCAGCTTCCAGAGCCATCCTGTTCTAAGGTACGATATCTTCCAGCTCTAACTCAAACTCTAAGTCGCGTCCCGGTTCGGGATCTTTTGCGATTCCCTCTGAATCTGCATCTGGGTCTGCGTATAGGTCGGGGTCTGGGTCCGCATATAGGTCTGTGTCAGGGTCTTCTCACGGGTCTTTCTCTACTTCCCCGAAAAGGAACAAACAGTTTCCTATTTCAAAACTTGCTGATAAGCAAGCTGGTCCATCGGTTCTTGCTAGATTCCAAGATAGGCTCGCCAAAAACCCTTGGGAAGCCGTGGTCAGTAAGGTAAGGACATCGGTTCTTAGTATTAGAGAGAAATACCACATTCCATCCGATTATGACATCATCATCCCTGCCACTTTTGATCGCATGCACCGTCCCCCCGAGGGTTTTAGTGCTTTTTCTATCAAACATCTTGATGCCGGACTGCGATTTCCTTTGGCTCCTCCTGTGGCCGCGATTTTGAATAAGCTGGGGCTATGCCCCATGCAACTCTCCCCAAACTCTATTACTCATATCGTCCTTTTTGTCGTAATAATGCAATACGTAGGTTTAGATCCCAGTTTTGACAATTTTTGGAGTCTGCATTCTTTCACCACTTCGAAGCGATCTGGAAGTAGAGGTTTCTTCTATCTTTCGGCCAAGCCCGAATGTGGGTATCTGAGCGCCCTAAAGTCGAATGCAGGGGTCTGGTTAGATCGCTATATTTTCATTCGATCTCCTAGCGGTGTCTGGCCTTTTAAAAATGAGTGGACCAAGTATAAACCCATTCCAAAAACCAGTGGAGGGGGACTCGAGGGTGATCAAATAAGGAGTCTAACGTCTCATAGGTATGATCCCAAGAAGCTTCTCTCTGAGAAAGTTTTGCAACTTTCTGGGCTCTCTCCAGCGTCCCTCCACATTGAAGAGTCCTTAGGTGATCTTCTCTTCTCTTGTTGCTCTAATTGTCCTGTTCGAACCCGCTTACACGCCTGTCTGTCTGTTTTGCAGATAGCATAATCATGAGTTCATGTAATGCCTTACGGATGCAGGCAGTTGCGAACAAAGTGGACAAGGCGAAGACCAAGGGGAAGCAGGTCGCCGAGTCCGGCTAACCGCCAACCCATCCTTGTAGACAGCGAAGAGACTCCCTCCCAACCTCTCCTCGGGTATAACTCCAGCGACCTGGAGCTGAATCTAGATACTATCAGCGGTGATCAAGGGGGGGAATATGAGAAGCTGGATCGGGGTGGCTGGGAGAAGCCAAAGAAAAGAAAACGGTCTTCATTGAAACATGGGCAGGGGGAAGGATCGAAGGGGAAGGAATTGGCGGGTCCTTCCGATTTTTCAAAATCTCCACCCCAACGGCCTAAGAGTTTGAGCAGGATAGCTCGGGAAGCTGCGGACAAAACCAGCCAAGAAGACGAGCGAGACAGGTTTTTGAAGCTGGAGCAGCTCGCTTCACACTGGGAGGAGGCTCGGGGGTTTGCAATGGGTTCTCAATCGCAGTCTGATGCACCTCCGGGGAAACCTTCAAAGTGGGATAGCTTCTCCAGCACGGTGCTTTTTGCTGAAGCGGAGGGAGAACCTTTCGATGTGTATAACTCGTTGACCTCCCTTCCCGATCAGGGCTCCCTGGTTATGACCAGTCCCGTTCGGGTCGAGCAATTTGGGGCCCATGCCATGCTGCAGGTAAACTTTTATTCTTGGATCGCCCTATCCGTTCGAACCTGGATAACGATGCGATCTTGCAGGGTTTAACATTCCTTCGGAGCTTGTCTTTGAAGTGCACATCCTATCGTAAGAACTACATCATGACCGATAGGAAAGTGAAGGAGCTTCAAGCCCAACTGGTGGATCGGGACAACCAGGTGTTGAAGCACGCAGACGAACTGCTGGCCTATGCAGAGAAGATTAAACAGTTATCGGGCGAGCTTGACGTCGCCAAGAAGGAGAGGGAGATCGCCCTATCTGAAAGGGAGGTTGCCTTGGCTGAAGGCAGGAAAGAAGGGTTCGATGCTGGTCGGGAGGCTGAATTGGCGGAAGGCCATACACAAGGTTTTGAAGAAGGCCAATCTGGTCGTATCTCTCTGGAGGAACACCAAAAACTCCTGGCTGGATCTCGGATGGCAGCTGTCCGTGATTTCCTAAAGACGGACACTTTTACGACTGCCTTGGAACTCAAATCCACTGACTCGTTTGCCAAAGGTTATAAGACCTGCGAGTATCAAATTGAAAAACTTGGCGGGTTCCAAGAGTCATTTGATCGCAGCCGGTTGGATATTACTCTTGATGGCGATCTCCAGCCTTATCCTCCTGACCCTGAACTGAAGGACGATGAGTTCATGATCTTGCGTGCGGAGTTAGAAGTTGAGGCTGAAGAAAAAGATGACGATGGCGAAGTTGCTTGAACTTCTCCCTCTTTTTGATAGAATTTTGTCTTTTTTGTATGACCCTTTCTTCCCTTCGATATATCGGGAACACTGACTTGTACATTTTAGGGGAATCGATCCGTGGGCATAGAGAACTTGTAAATGCTAATTCATCAATGAAATTGTTTTTTCCATTTGGTGTGTTTGCTTCCTCCTTCCTCTTTACGATCTTCTCTCTGTTCGCATAAGAAAACGTCTCTTGCTTAGGACGCGTCTTTTTCAGTTCGCGTTCGAAGTGCGTCTTTCCCAGATCGTAGTTTTTGTTGAACGCCTCTTTTTCAGTTGGCGCGAGAAGCAAATCTTTTTCAGATCGTGCTTTTTGGAAGCGTCTTTTTCAGTTCGCGTTCGAAGTGCGTCTTTCCCAGATCGCACTTTTTGTTGAACGCCTCTTTTTCAGTTGGCGCGAGAAGCACATCTTTTTCAGATCGTGCTTTTTGGATGCGTCTTTTTCAGTTCGCATTCGAAGTGCGTCTTTTTCAGTTTGCGATTTTTGGGCTGTTCTGCTTAGTGAATAACGGTAAAGTCTTGAAAAGCGTACGAATAACAAGATAAGCAACGAAAAAGCTACTCAGTTTTATAAATTGTTTCAAGGAAATTACAGTTTGCACAGAATTTAGGAAACATCTCTCGGTATACAAATTTGAGTTTCACACCCTTCGGGGCTTTTCTTGGTGTGCGGCCTCATCGCAGTTGATGGCCTTTCACAGGCTCCTAAATGTGCGACCTCGTCGCGGTTGATGGCCTTTCACAGGCTCCTAAGTGTGCGACCTCGCCGCAGTTGATGGCCTTTCACAGGCTCCTTAGTGTGCGACTCCCCCGCAGTTGATGGCCTTTCACAAGTGAGAAGGGACGTATGAGACAAGGTGTGAGAGCTGCCAAAAATATGAGATAATGTCTCATGCGTATTTTTGGCTGCTCTCACACTTCGACTCCCCCGCTCGCTACCCTAAGAGGGAGCTGGTGTATAAACACTCCACTCGGGAGCAAAACGTTGGCATTTGGGGAAGAGCTCCTTTAGTCTCTAGGAGGGGGAGGACGAACACCTGTGACCGTTAAACAAGTGACAACTTGTACAGGGATCAAGACCAGTGAATGGTCAAAAGAGCTTCCTTTAGCCCTCTTCGAGGCCAAGGGTTGGCAGGTTGTTTTACATTAAATTCGTTGGAGGTGGGCGTACCTCCTAATACACTAGCGAAGAAAACAGGGGTAGCCTAGTGCCCGTTAGAGATAATTCTTGAACATCATTACGTCTGAAAAAGGAAACACTTAAAACTTAGAAATAGACAACAAAAGCAAAATAGAACAAATAGAATGACACCAAATTTACCAAAGGCTCCATCTAAGGAACCTCCATGGGACTCAACCCAAAATGGAAAAGGAATTTTCATCTATTAATCTTTTACAATCGTAAAGGTTAGGAGTCAACCCCTCTAAGTGGGTCGATAATTCTACACTTTGGTTGGAAATAGAGATGGGTCTAGTTGGGGGGAGGTCTGACAACCACTCATAGGGGAAATCCTATAACATAGGAGGAAACACAAAAAAAATGACCTCTTTTTCAGGTCTTAGGAGCGTTGGGGACAGGAAGAAGTGGACTCCATAACAGGGAGAGAAGTGGAAAACACGAGGTTCATATTTTTTCAACTGAAAAGAAGAATAGAAGTTTCTGCCCTACAACTCCATGATATATTAATAGTATAACAAAGATGGCCAGTAGGCGAAAGGGATAGGGAGCAAGTTGGTTCAGAGGGACCCTAAATGTGCGGGCCATATTACTGTAAGAAGGTTGAATAAAAAAATTTAGGCCCCTTCACATCTAGGTACTGAAGAAACACAAGTAGTTGGGAAGAGGTTTTGATTTTTAGGATGACTATTTAGGTGGAGGGGAAGTATTGTAAATTAGTCAGAGATCCCATAATCCTTTTTTAGTCACCATGCATCCACCTCCCAAAATGTGGAGGGCAACTCTATCCACAAGGATAAGGCTAGTGACCCTCATTCCCTCATCCTTAAATAGATGAGCTTGTCATTCGCCTCCTCAGACTCTCTTCTCAATTGCTCTCTCTCATCTTCATCCTCCTTTATGGAAACCTCCCCCTCCCTCTCCTTAGTGCCTCCTTCCTCCCCCTCCAAGGGTTCGTCTATCAAATAGCATTGAACTACAACTTGCCGAAGGCTCCACCATTGGGGCCCACAAATGGAAAACGAGCTAGGACCTATCCCTTGTGAGGTCGCTTCAATGGGATCATCATCGACAAGCACAGGAACCTCTCCATGAAATGCACTAATTCACTGAAGAATGCCATTTTTAAAAAAAAAAAAACTCTAAGAAAGCAAAAAAGGGGAAGAAACGCGAAAACTTCACAATAGAATAACAAAATAAAAACATAAAAAAAAAATGCAGAATCAAATCGGAGGAAAAGAAAGTAAGGAAGAAATGAAGAAGGCATGCTAAAAAACCTACAAAAATTGTTGGCGCAAAAGCATTGGACGTGGAAAGAGAAAAGAAGGAAATGCACAACAATGAGCAAGAGGGGGGGGGGGGGGGTAAGGGCTATAAAGACCCTTATATTCTCTCTACTGGTAATCGCATATAATTGGCGGTTATATTAGGATAAAGACCCGCAGGGGCTATTACATTTAACCGTTGTTACTACAACTTTGAGACATATGGGTGCGCGCCATAATTAGCCCTGCTGCCAAAATCTTTTAAAATCTCACTTATTCACCCTCTTTAGAAAGGGGATTTGGAGGACTACGGATGACAAAGAGATGGGTCTGGGCCGGGTTTACCCAAACCTAAGATCCATCCAAGATAATTTCACCTTTCCCCGCCCCAACCCACACCGCCTCTTTAAAACCCCGCAAACTTACTCACATCACTTTCATGCACAATTTACAAATTTGTTGAATTGTTAATTAGAGTTAAACAACTTAAATTGTCAATTTAATTAGATTGATTTGAAGACTTGAATGAATTTATGTGAACTAAAGACTAATAAGTTGAATTGTTAATGGGTGAATTAGATTGGAGATAGATCAACTAATAGTGTCTCAAATTATGTATTAAAAATAACATTATTTTAGCTGTAGATAATTTCAATAAGGCATAGTTTTCAATTTAAAATGAATTGTATAAGACAAAGTACATGTTCATTTAAATTATTAATTTTTTCATCAATTAATATCATTTACGATCTATAATGAATTATATAATACAAAGAATACATTCAACTAATATCTTATTTTTTAATAAGTAATATCAATTTAGATATTAATACCTTAACATTGTTTTCAATCTAAAATGAATTGTATAAGATAAAGTATACATTCATCTAAATTATTAGTTTTCTCATTAAATATTATTATTTTACAATCTCTATTAAGTATTATCATTTTTACAATCTACAAATAATATATTCAACTAATTTTTTATTTTTCTGGTTTCTTATATAGAGTTGGATATATGCAAAATTGTTGAAAGATTTACATATAATATCATAATTTTTTATTAACTGTGTGTTACATATGAATAATAAATAATAAAAAATATAATAAAATATGAGCTAGTACAAAACCCGTATCCCTCCCTGAACCCGACTGGGTCCGAACCCAATAAATTTCAACCCTCCAAAACCAATTCCTAAACGGGCTAGGTCTAGGTTTGGGTCTAGGACGAAGCCCCAATTTTTGGTCCCAATTTTCATCCATATGGAGGATAAGTCCCTAACAGTCAGGAGTCCAAGCTGGAGGATTCCCTCTAGTACGTGGAGTCTATCTCCTAGCAACTCTTTTAAGTCCCAAGGGGATCGGGCTCTCTTAACTAGTAGGGGCAATAGATATACAAGGGACCCTCCCCTGTAAAAGGTAACATTTTCTTTATACTAACAAGCATAGAAACACTATTGCACCAACATTGTGGCATTGGACTATTATCCTACATTGTTCAATTCAATTCTTATTTCTATCATCATTTACTGACTTGAACATTAGAGTGCCGTCGAATTTTTCATAAGTCCCCTTTCTAAGACTTATGTAAAGTTAGGCCTAAGATCTCGACTTGAAAATACATAATTGAACAACTTTTTGCTCGCATCATCTATATACAATAATCTTTCAAATTTACACCTTAAAGAAAAATATAAATAATATTGTAACAGGTAAAGCTTAAAATATATGTAATAACTGGACAATGAATATTATTAGCATTATTGTGGAATATTACAATAGAAGTAGTTGATACTACATATGTGTTCAATTAGATAGATTTTTTCATTAAGAAATATTAACAAATAATTAGTTTAAAAATCAAAATCATTTAAAGTACGATAATAATAATAGATATAATAAAGAAGGATACTGTTACAAAAATACAATAGTAACTAAGATAAAAATAGCAAAATATACATTAAAAAACGACTACAAATAAAAAACTTATTATCTTAATAAATTGAATTCTTATACAAAATAAATAATAATTAAGAGATTTTCACTAATCAATTCTTTTTAAAAATATTTGATGATTCTTTGTACATCACTAATATATAATACATTTACCTTGAAATACATGTTTTTAGCAAGTGAACGATCGTGATATTCTTTTAATATATTAAATGAAACAAAAGATTCATTTAAATGTAAAATAAAAAATTCAATCCAAAAGTCGTACTCCATGGACCATAATGCAAGGTAAAGCAGCCCAAACCTTTTCTGTAAAAATATACATATGATCCTTGAGCCGATGCTCTAGTCCAATAGAAGTAGAAGCTACCCATACCTTTTTTCCAAACCAAAAATGAAAAGATATTTAGAGAACGTATGGAGCGGCCAAACAGAGCCTAAACACTCTTGAAAGTTTCCAACATTGCTTGCCCTTTCAAGAGTTGCATCCAACATATATTTGATTTAATGTAATTTATTTTTTGGTGTTGGGTATTTATCTTTCAGCGGAAGCTCGATTAATCCTAACTCAACTATTATAAATTTATGAATTTTGAACCTTTAAATAACACAAGCCAAATATACAACAATAATAATTACAAAAATATAAAGAAGTCGAATAAAGAATATCGGCTTATGGAGCCAAAGATCTGAGGTGGTCGACACGGCCACAAGAAGGCCGACGACCTACGCACTCACGATTGCTCCTTTCTCACCAAGAGTAACATCACTTGTTCACTAAGAACTTAGGACACAAAGCCAACCACAAAAAGATTCAAGAACACAAAGGATTTTGCTCTAGTACTTTTCGATTATGTATCCACAAAAGAGGTAATTTATACCGGTAGAAGGGACGAGATAGAGGTGAGGAAGGCGGTGGAGAGGGTTCCCAACATCCTTGGGAAACCTCCATTGAAGATTCAAAGGGGGAGGAGAAGTCAAGGAGGCGAGTAGGGAAGAGAAAGGGAGAAACCGTTGCTGCCAAGTGAGGGAAATGAAATTTGGGTTAGGTTTTAGGGAGTTTAATCATTTATCGGGTCAGGTATGGGTATGAGCTGGCAAGTTGTGGGCTTAGTGATCAAAAGGGCCATCCAGTGAGTGCATTGAGCCTTACTCAATTGGTCATAGGCCAAAATTATTTCACATTTTTGATATTACAAATTGATAAATTATATTTTTATGAAAAAATAATAATTCATCCCTTGTATTTTTTAAAATGTAGCAAACCACCTCTCTGTTTAAGGAAGTAAATTGCTTCATTTTACAAAATATAAAGGATAAGTTGCTGTATTTTAAAAACACAAGGAAGTAAATTGCTATTTTTTTGTTCATAGGAGGATACTTTATTCATTTACAATATTATATGAGGTTGCTACATTTTTTCCTATAAATTTCAAGACTTTAACCATGCCTTCGACTTCCATAAATTTGGTATCATTTACATAAATTTGTATCAGACAAAATGAATCTGGATAAGTAAAAACACTTGCAGCTTCAAGTTTCTCTTGAGGGATATAATCCATACAAACCATATGATACACTATACGGCAAAAGTATCGACAGGTTTACGCCCACCATGGATTTTCACCTGTCCTAAAATCAGTTTCAACCCATGGAACGAACACTACCTTCCCGTCATCCACATCAGCATGAGCCAAGGCCAAGGACTGCATCCAACAGTAATGTAGAAAATTTCAGCAAGAAGTATATCGAAAAACCAAAGTTGTACAATTTAGTGTTTTAACTTCCAAGCTATATAAGTTAAAAGATAAGAAAATACTCAGAATGTAAGAAATAGTTTTCTATTCCTCGACTAGCTAGTCCCGAGAAACCATAGAGCTATATTTGAATTGATGGATTTCGATTTGAGGGAAAGGTTTGAAACAATGATTTCAAATGATTCGGAATCAAGAGTGTATTTGAATTGATGAATTTGGATTTGAAGGAAGGATTTCGAGAAAGGATTTCAAATGACACCATTTAGAAAGAATTTGAAATCCATCCGTTTTCATCAACACATAGTTCAAAATTAGAATGAAAGCATTTGAAATCCTTTAAATTTAGAATGATCAAAACATACTCAAAGTATTCATTATTAACGATTTGAAATCCGTGGTTTCAAATATTTCAATCTAAATGCAACCCAGAAGAATTTGAAATTCATCAATCTTCTAAAAAAACATAGTTTGAAATTTAAAGTTGGACGATTTGAAATCCTTCGATTTTAGAATTATCTAAACAAATTCAAAGGATTTGTCACAATTTTAAATCCATCAGTCCAAATACAACCTTAAGGGTGCATTTGGATTGATGGATTTGAATATAAGGCATGAATTTGGAGAAAGGATTTGAAATGAATAAACTTGGAAAGAATTTAAAAATTCATCATTATTCAGCAAAACGTATTTTAAAATTAGAATTGAACGCCAACATACCAACGGAGCAGGTCCTCTAACAACTCTTCCTTGATTGTTGTATTGGGATCCATGGCAAGGGCAGATGAACTTGTTCTCAGCAGCATTCCACGGCACGACACAACCAAGGTGGGTGCAGACGGCGTTGATACCGTACGTTGCAAGTGTTCTGTCGCTCTCCACAACGAGGTAAGTGGGATCACCCTGAAGTTCATCAAAGCATTAAAACATCAACTCTATGCTTCCTTATACATAAGAGTTCTACGTGAAAAAAGGCATCATATAAACATAGATATACCTATATTATTAGCAATAACTTATAGGTATTCCTTGAAATTGTGCATATTACAGAAATAACAACCGAGTTTGAGAAATTATTGTGACAACTATTGTGCTGCCATGATTTATCTTAAAAAGTTCCCCTGCCCGTCTGCTAGTCTTTAAAACTACATTTGAACGGAAGGATCTGGAGTAAGAATTTCAAATGACTTCATACCATCTTAATCATATTGTTTTGGGCGAGGACAAACCATCTAATCTTGATTACTATGGAAAGATGTTATCTTGCTTTTTGGTCATAGTCTTACGCTCTCTATGTAGTTCCTATAAGACACCAAAGAACAAGAATTTTCAACCTTCGAGTGTCAACCATGTGTAAGAGGATCGAAGTTTCTCAATGTTACTCTTCCATATATGTGAATGCTATACATACCAAAAGAAACTAACAAATATCAAGAGTTGTCCCAGTTATTTAATTGCCTTAAGTCTAAAAACCGAAGCGCAAAAATCAGTATAAAAAGATCCACCAGTTCATCATTTTGATGATTGAAAAATCTTGTTTAAAGAGTATCCTCCGTTATTTTCAGCATCATCACCAAGAATTACGCAGTGTAAGGTCATCTATCTATGTGTCTTAGTGAATTTCACATCCACAATTCACTCTTCGAGTGTTTTCGGAGGTTTTATCACAGAGAGTTCTATGACAATGACCAAAACAACATTGTTCAACAACCTTAATTCCTGGCTGAAAAGGACTTTATATAGTAATAAAGAGATTAAAGCCAATAAGTGATCTATTTTGCAACTAGATCAATAATTACCTTCAGCCCCTGTGTAAGTGTCCGATCGCCAGGTCCATGGTTTTTGAGCCATTCCGCTGCAATAACATCATTGCCTAATGCATCCTTGGCAACGGTACCACCACCAGTCCCTCGGCCACTGCTCTTGGTTCATAAAGGACATGCAATGTTATCTCACAAGAAACCAAAAGTTAAATTGCTTTATCCGAATAATTTGGGAGTAATTTACTCATTTGCAATATCATTAGATTAAATTACATTAAATCCAAACATTTACGTACAAACAAAAAAACAAAAAAGAAAAGGAAAACTGACCCAGGTGGAACAAAGAAGTAAGTATAGGGCAGCAGCATTCCACCAGAAGGCAGAGCAATAGCACCAAGAAGCAGCAAATTCATGAGCTGCCTCTTTCCCATATCAGGCACCCGATCATCCGCAGGAATGCTCGTCGCCATGCATCTCACCTTCATCCTCTTATTCTTCCCATTCTTCAAGCACTTTGAGAGCGCCACGTGTGAAGATGGGTTCATCCCATTCTTCCCAGAGCACAGCTGACGGAAAAATACCTCGGTTAAAATCGTATGTTGCACAGTTACGAGTTAATTGTGGGTGAATTACCTGAGAAGGGGTGATGGCTGGGGACAGCGCAGCTGAAGAAGCCATGGGGAGCAGTTTCAGTGTGAGTGACGAGTGGTGGGTGTCGGCTTTGTGGGGGTGGAGGTATAGGAAAAGATGAAGGGATGATTGGAGAAGGGCGTGCGGGCAACTGATGACCACAAGAGTTGGGAGATAAGGAGGTATTCGTACAGCCACACGTTAGGATATTGGGAGTGAGGATCTAATACCAATTGACAAAACTTTGGTCCGAATAGGCTTATCTATATTTTGGTCCGAATAGGCTTATCTATATTTAACGGGTTTAATGCTTATTTGATATTTTAAATAAATAAACTATTTTTGAATTAAAAAAAAGCTATTTTTTTTTTGTCTACGATTTAAAATATAGTAATTTATATTTTTATTTAATAAAATAAATTATTTTATTTTAAAAAATATATAGAGATATTATGACATCATTATATTATTTCTTTTTGTATCGACGAAACTTTAAAAATAATTTATTTATTTCTTTTTTAATAAGATGTTTTGATTTATATATTTTATTTTTATTTATAATATATTTTAAAATTTATTTATTAAACGGATGACAAACTATGACCGCCAGTACTATTATAAAGAGGAAGGTTGTTTCCTCTAATAAGTGACACTTACCTTACGATGCTTATCATTTCTTTCAATTTTTGCCTCCATGGAAACTGAATTTAATCGCCACCAATCATTTGATTGAGTTAACAATATTACTCTCCTCTTTGAAGGACCTAGGTTGTCCCTACCCCACCCTCATTGTACTGAAAAAAAAATAAAATAAAAGAAATTTAATTTAATCATGATGTTTTGACCTAATTGTTAAGGCTGAAATTCAATAAATGCAATGGGACGTGTGAATATTTATATCGCTTTATGTAAATTTATTAAAATTTATTTAGTTATTTTTAATTATATTGATATTTTGATTGAATCGATGTATTATTCAATTTATTAAAATTTTAATGTAATTATACAATTTTCAATTAAAAAAATGAATTTCAAGTTGAAGGAGTGTATTTGTTAAGATTGCCAAGAGGAAAAGTGATAATTACATGGAAATGAGGTATTTCTCGTACCAAAATTTATTAGCATTCATCCATGCATACGAAGCATAAATAAAGGGGAGAAGAATTTGAATTACTCTTTCATTTGTTTCATATTGTACACCAACTTGCGCCTTTCACGTGTTTAATTTTATTTTTTTTAAAATAAGAACGGTGAATTATTATTAATTAAAATAAATTGATTATAATTATTTCTGTCGAATATCAATATTTAAAAAAGATCATTACAACAATCATACTGTAATCAATGATATCGAATAAACTAATCTAACCAACAACTACTATTATAGTAGAATCAACACCTACTGTGCAATAGAAACAACATCTTGCACATAATGCGGGGTTCGAACCGATGATCTCTAAGGTCATGGGACCTCAACTTCGTGAATTAAATTGGGCTTCATTCACCACGTGTTTAAAATTCTTAAGAATAGATTAATAGGAAGATTTCCCAAAAGATTGTTCATTCATTTCTTTCTTTTTCGTGGGCAAAATCCTGTTTTGATACCGTTAAGAAAGGCTAGTTTTGTTTTTAGTACTACAATTGTTACGGGTTCGGATTTTGGTACCATTAAACCTAAAAATAAACCTTTTCGGTCCCATAAAGTCATGTGCGACACAAAATAAATAATACAACACATTTCAAAATAAAAGATAGAATCTGTAAACATGAAGCAAAATAAGTAAAAGGGGGGTGTTTGTTTAAAATCTTAATCTAAAACTAAATAAAAAGGGAACACTTAAAAGAGGGAGTAAATATGAGGGAATATTCCAGTTAAAGACATGATCAAACTCAATTCCACGATTGATCATAGATGCAAAGATGATGATCGTTCATGATAGATAAATTGATTATGGTCATTGATACGACCTAACAACCTCACCTTGGCGTTAGTCAAGGAACATAAGTTGACTAATCTCTAATTAGTAGACAACCTTGAGAACGTTCTCAAAATTTAATCTACTGATAGTATTAAAAACTAGAAAGGCCCAATTCTAACCAATAAATTCCTGCAAGAATTTATTTAAGTTAGATTGTGCATTCCCCACAACATAATGGAGCACTACGACATGATCAATTATGATGTGTTACCACTAGTTATTGAACTAAACAAATAATTACAGATTCACGAGTTCAATTGGCTAGGCAAATATTTTTTACAATAAACAATGGGTCTTATCATTCATAAATCATATTATTTGTAATAAAAATATAGAGAACAACACAAATATTAATATAAATGAAAGTAGAAAGCATAATTTAGATCTCACAACTCATTGTTGGAATTAAGCATTAACCGAATCTTTAACCAAAATTAAAAAAATTAGCTAGACATGCTCATAGAAGAACGCATAAGAAGAAAAGAGTAAAATATCATAAAAACGGAGAGAATGTTTAGAAAAGAGCAACAATCGGATCTAACGTTGTTCATATGGTGAACTAAATGAATATTTATATTGACTAGTAGTTACCTAATCTTACTAGTACTAGTAAAAGTAGATTCCTAAGAAAGCTAAAAGACCTGAGGAATTAAAACTATTATGCCAAAGAGTTTATTCCAACAAGGTAAGTTCCCAATCAGCCATAGGTAACCTAATCAGCCATAAAACTTCCCAAAATTTGTCTGTTGTACTTTCCTTCTTCAGTCACTTTCCCGCAGACCCACACCTAACTGGTCATTCTAATCTGTCAACATGTTGATTGTGGTCTCTTTCTTCCTTTTTGGTCCCATCAATCTATTATAACACTTGATTAGGAGTATTTTAGCCTTAAAAGATTAGCAAGATATCACTGAAATTATAATAAAAATATACTCCTATCAAATATCCCCACTCTGACTCTTTGTCCACCAACTGCAGTCTGCATTTACTCTCCACAAGCCATCCCCATCCAACTCAATCAAGATGATACCCCTGATCCTCTTTTTGGACCCCTATCTCATCCCACCTGGGTGCTACGCCTCCCCTGTCTGTCGGGATCCTATTGGAAACCACCCCCACAGGTCGTGAAGTAAAACAGAACCGTGACTAAAGCCCCATTGTCCCTACCTCCCATTTCCATGTTCATAGCAGATGCCCCTACTACCATAGTCTCGAATAGGTAGACGGAATAAACTCAACCGACCATTTGCCCTCATGCACCCGTCTTTACCCTCGCTCGTATCCAGCCCCCACCCCTGCAGGCCATCCCTACCTCCATCCTCTATCAGCCTGGATCTAACCCCATCAATCCCATGGCCATCCTGTCCTAGTACCAGCCCATTTCCCCTGGTTCGTGTCCTACATCGCACTCACACCCTTGTTACCTACTCTAGTTAGAGGCCACCTCTCTAGCATCCTCCGCATACTTCCCCGCACCGGTCTCCTTCGCTACCGTACCACTCCAGCTTATCTTAGCAAAGTCACCAAAAACTACAGAACCTTGCTTCCCCTCTATTTGCACCACTGACGCTCATCTACTAAACAACAACCCCCAACTGGTTCACTTTTGACCTGGCTCGAGGAAACAGAACTGCCCTAAGCCAATGACCATACAATGTCTCCATCCCCTGATCCACAAAGTCATTGAAACGAAGCTCATAGTACTTATCAATATGCTAAAGCTTCTCGCATAAGGAGTAGAAATTGTTATCAATAGAAATTGTCATTTATAGAAAAAGTTTACGAGTATCTCATCCCCTAATGTAGATTGGATCGATATTGGCCGTTTAAGCAGGAGATTGTTATCAATGGCCACTCGAACATGCAACATAGAGCCACAAAAACACCTTGAATAGTTCGTCTGCATATTCTTAAACTATCCCACCTGATTTCCTATCAACATAGTTATTCTTAGGTTCATCATACTTCATGGTAGGTGGTGAATATGCATATAGAAGCCACACTAGTTCAAATTGACCTACATTGAGTTCTCGTGCTCATGGATTCTATTAAGAACAATTACGTTTTTTTCGAAACTCCACAGTCACCCCTCCAACGCCCTATTTCTAGCATAATATGATTGAAACAAAGCAAGAATCGCCCTCTATCTACAAGCTAAATCTGGGCGCCCCTACCCAGACTGAGCATACCCTGAACAAATGTGTTGAATGCTTCAAACTTTGGCACTCACAACGATAGTAGCTGTCCTACGAAACATAATTGATGGTTCTTAAAATCTACATGCCAAAGGCCCTCAGGCATTGAAAGGTTGTGGATTGGACAAAGAACGCAGCAAAAGAGCGAAAAGGTAAAACAAAGAATTAACGGCGTTTAAAGGGGGTATCTTTGAACATTCACGGATTATAGGTGTATAAATCATAGAGATCAAATAAAATAACAGTAGATCTGTGATTTAGACTATGGAAAAAGGGAAAAATTGAGAGCATGAAATACAAAAGAATACCTTTTTCGATTTTCACCTCTGATCGGCTACACACGTTGATGTCCTCTTCCGTGTTCATCCATGCAAGACTCCAACATAGGACTCCTCTAATATCCTCCACACCACACTAGGAATATGAAACTTGTTCTCATCTTATAAAGTAACAAATCAGGAAGAGGGATAAAAAAACTACACTATGCTAAGTGTATTTTCCTATCTTCCTAGTTCTTGACTTAGTTCTAGACCAAAAATAACAAGAGATATTGAGAGGGACGATAAAATTCAACCTTAGGGAGAAAGGGGAAAAGACTGTTTTTTGTGTTAGGGTTATGGACGAGTATAAATAAAGTTGGAAGCAAAAGAAGAAAGACCTAGTCAACTAAATTAGTCCCCTATCCCCACCAACTTTCTATGACTCCTCTACCACCTCATTATGGCCGATAATATCGGCCTAAATAAAACCCTATCTGCCGTTTTTCACTTTCCATATAAAGTAAGTTGACTGGCAACTAGGCTTAGTGCATTTGGACCGGGCTCGATTAATTTATTTCAACAAATTAAATTAAGTCCAATAATTAATTTTGTTGAGCAAATTATTTAATGGTCCTCTATGTCTAGCCAAAGCATGAATAAGTTTCTATAGATTTTGAGTGGTCCTCGCACCAAAGAGCTCCATTGCACTATTGGCCTTACTTTGGATAACATTTGTATGGCTTCCGATAATTGGAAACATCTTGATGTATTCCTCCATCTAACATTATCCCTACTAGGCTGAATAGTTCGTATATGATTAGCAATCAAAGTGATGATGGCAAACCAAGAACAAGGCCAACTCCATTCACTCTCTTCCAACACAGTCACAACTTTGCTATCAAATAAGAGTCCCTGTTAACCATGGCAACTGCAGCGACAACCTACTAGACATTGGTTTTTCCATAGCCACGTGTTAACTTCATCTCCATTGCAATACTGGATAACAAATTGTAAAGTAGACTTGAGTTTACGCATTTTCCTCTAAATCTAAGACCCTGTTCCAGCTTGAACGGTTCTAATTGACTTCTGTTTCAGCTTGTTCTCCATCACCCACTGAACCCAAACCAATGTTGAATTTGTGATATCACTTCCCAAAGGTGTCGGGACAAAAGGGCTTTGTTAATTGGCTTGACTGCCCGCACTACAGGTTTGCACACTTAGGTTTAGGATACCTTGGTCGTTGCATGAACGTTGGCCCCAGCTTATAGGAATCTGCTCATCCTCTTCTCAATCTTAGTGACTATTCCTTTTTGGGCAGCAAAAATACATATGTCCA
The DNA here is from genome assembly GCF_026168435.1 of Sesamum indicum. Taxonomy (NCBI): domain Eukaryota; kingdom Viridiplantae; phylum Streptophyta; class Magnoliopsida; order Lamiales; family Pedaliaceae; genus Sesamum; species Sesamum indicum. The sequence continues at coordinate 8,399,229 of NC_142668.1, forward strand.
ATAGATACGAAAGGAAAATAATACTAACTGAATCAGTTGCACTCTCCTAGTAAATGAAAGTTTATGCCATCTCCATGTTGCAATTCTTCTATCCATTTTTTACAAAGTGACCTACAGTCAGAAATTGATAATCTTGACGAGGATAATGACACAAGAAAGTATTTTATTGATAGCATTCCTATTGAAACCCAAAGACCTCTTGTAATCAAGTAGCCCTTTTTTTTAGCAACCTTAGATTAAAAAAAAAAGTTCATTATTTCCCTTTATTAGTTTCTAATCTGGACAATGCTGCAAATACGGAGAACCCTTCTTTCAAAGTGCTAAGAGAATTGTAATTAGCATAATAAGAAAGAAGGAGATCTTCAACAAAACTAAGCATAAATCATTTAACACCTTTGCATTTACAGTTCTACACAAAATTAACATTTAAATAAATTTGCAGTTTCAAACATAGGTTGAACACTTCCATGACCGATAACATTGGATCCCCCTGCCTAAAGCCTTGGGCTCTTGAGAAAAAACTTAGTGGTTGCCCGTTAATAAGAATTGAATAAGATACCGTAGTAAGATATTTAGAAACCCATCCAACAAAACTAGTGTGAAATCCAAACAGCTTAAAAGTCACCAACAATAAGTCCCATTGAACAGTATCATAAGATTTATGAATGCCCACTTTAATCAAGCAAGTAGGCGGAGAATCTCCTAGAATAGATGATTAGAAAGCCAATTGGATTGGTGATTTTGCAAACTATTCTACAATATTTATTAAAGTAATTTTGCTTTGATGAATTGAGTAAGTATTTAACTTTAGTATATGTTTTTCTTTTGCTTACTAATTACATTAAACGACGCTTTAACGTCACAACATATGCCCATGGACCAATTGAAAAACTCGTGTAGTTGCGCATATGTTCTGGGTATGAAACTAATTTTTGAGGGTTAGCCTAAAACGTTCCAATTCAAGGACCTTGACACTAGCCATCGGGAATCCTAAGAGACTTGCTCTAAGTATTGTATTATTGTATGAGTGTCATGTTCCATTGATGACAAATGTAGGTCATTTATGCAGTTTTGGTAGGTTAGTTGGTAAGGGTTGTTAGCTGACTAAACTGACTCACGAGAATTTTCATATGGAAGCATTAGAGGTTTGATCAGTAGGACTGGTATTCTCAAGTTTGATAGTACAGAATTAGTCCTCACACTTGAGAAATCTTGGTAGTCGCATACATATGAAGGTTCTATCTTAGATCTGCAAGAGGCGACCGTATCTTTGTAATGTCCATTATGCGCCATGTCTAGTGCAGTTGAAGTATATAGTGAGGATAATAGATTTCAAGATAGAATATGTTCCCGGTGCGTATGTGATAGAATGTCTCCTATGCGTCTCTTGAGATGGTTTAAACTCTAAAAAGTCTTTGTCCAAATAGATTGATCGAGTAGGGAATGGTTCCCTAGGTTAGATCAATAGAGTAAAAGTATCTCGAGTATAAAATACAGTTGCCTAGTCAATAATGAAAACCAACGCTCAATTCCATGTCTTGGACTAAGGCTGGAAGACAGTCGACGCAAGGATTATACCTGTATGGAACTCGAGGCCTAGATGTTCACTCCAAAATTCGTCTAATCTCTAGTTTCATGAACTGCTGCTAGACAAACACCCATGATAGTGGACATTTTTTATTATTAGATACTAAGAAAGAACTAATTAAATTTAATTTAATTAATCAATTGTGTTAGACACAAGTCAAATCTAAATAAAGGTGACCCTTATAAAGGTCACACACAAATCATAGAGGAGTTGGAACTCTTCTATGTTAAGGAGTTGAGGGCCCACTCAGCCACAATAGATTACACAAACTAGGTGTGTGTTAGTTAGAGTGATGTGTGTGTTTTTGAAGACTAGGTCTTTTGACATTACATACATCTTTCAACTTCCTCTGTAACCTAAGTGCTAGCCACGAATTTTTTCTTCTTTTTTTTCCCATATCTTGAGTTGTCCTTGAAGGATATTCAAGTAAGAATAAGAGAAATTCATTTACACTAATTAATAATGCAAAACGGTTTTAGTTTCTTCCATCAATCTAATTCTTTCTAGCAACAAAATTACATCTACTTCTAAGGTGTGGTGTGAACTAGCTTTAGAGGAGTTCTACTCTTGGATCCTCTAAATAAACAAATTTGGAGATTTTGAACAATGCTTGAAGCGGAACAGAAAACGGATCAAAGAGGTAAAATTCGTGGTTACTTTTGCATGATTAATTTGTTAATTGCATGATTATGTGCTTTAAATGCATAGTTTAAGTTTGCTAAATTAATTTTGGATATTTTTGTATTTTTCTGAAAGATGGTTTTCTTTGGAAAATACTGGTTTAGTTTAAGTTTTTTATCCATAAAAGAAAAAAATCAGTTTTGGATGAAGGTAGCAGCAGGCTGCTTGGCAGGGGCCGAACGCATTTTGACTGCTATCAACAAGCATATTTAACACCTACTTTATGAGATTCACAATTCCCTTAAATATGATTTTGCAGATAACATTGGAGCACGCAATCGGACAAAAATCAGCCATCGTCAACTACAACTCCACCGTTGGTATTAAAGTCAAGAGTGTGGCATTCGTTTGCTTCAAAAGTATAGAAGAGCTAAAAAATTGCTTGACTGCTGCGCAGAAACTTCCGGACCAACCACAGACCATGTCTTCTTAAAGAAACATGCAGTATACCCATCTGGGCCTAGCGCCTTGAAAGAACAAGGTATCTCTAATCTCCACATGTGAGACCAGCCGCACCATATCCTGTGATGCCTCTTCAGAAACTCTTCCGGTTAGATATGCATCCAAGTGCATGGTCCAGCTGAATATCTATGACACGCCTCTAACCTCCCAAGAGCCTTTCATAGCAGCTAGTAATCTCCGGCACTATTGCATCCTGATCCTGCAATAGCCTTCCATCAGTTGAGTTAAGTTGATAAATTTTTCGTCGAGCTCTCCTCGCACCACCTTTTGAGAAAGAATATTCGGGTGCGATTATCACCACCTTTCAACCAATTAACTTGAGCTCGTTGCCTGATCATGTCTTGTTGTTTAATACAAATAAAACTACGAAAATTCTCCAGTTCCTGCAGCAAGAGCACGGCTGGGAAGTCTTGGAGGAGACTCTACGCCTCTGCAATAAATTTTGTAGCCTGTTGCACGTTGGCAGAGAGGTCTCATTTGCTCTTCTGTTGCTCCCTGAATATCGGCTTAAGTAACTTAAGCTCATGTGTATGGAGTACATGGGAATTCCATATATTTATGCCTCCAAATCCCCTCAACTGTTTCGAGAAACCCTTATGTCATAGTAAGGTAATTATCATATCGAAATATGACCGATCGACTATGTTGGTGTTGGATAGATAGAGTTATCAAAATTAGAAGAGGAATTTTAATGTCGTAGAACTTCGTAGCTGGCCTTGACTAAAAAATTTTGAAAGTTTCCCACAAAGTTTTACGAATAAATATTTTCATAAGTATTTTCATAATAAGGAGCTAATTATCAAGTCAATATTTTTTTTAACTGAATTTGTTGTTAACGTAAATTAGCAATGAATTTTCAGTATTTTGTAGGAAATTTATGTTGTTGTTTAAAGACATTATTTCTTCTTGTGTATTCTAACTCGTTTACTATTTTATTTAATACACATACATCAAGTGTATGGAATATATGTGATCTAATTATTTTAACAAAGATTTTGTATATGTGGTGTGTCACTACAGAAAAAAGATAATAATACTGACAAAATATATTGTGCATATAATTGTCACTAAGAAATTAATAATGTGTCTATAATGACAATGTTTAAGTAGTGACACATGTATAATGACAATGTAGTGAAAACAAATATTATTGTCACTCTGTTTATGTTGCCATTGTACAGTGTGCTAATAATTGTTTGTAGTGACAAATTAATGCAAATTTGTGCCACAAATAATTATATTAAGACAAGATAACAATTTGTTGTTATTTACGATATATATATATATATATATATTTATACCTTGAAAAAATTTTCTTAATATTTCATTAATATATTATATTTGGATAATTATATCTACATCCTCTGATCTTATGGTTTATTTACATGAATCATCACAACCTTTCTAGAAAGTACAAATACACCCACTAGAATGTTAATATCATCACACAAACCACCGCACTTTTGAAAAATTACACACTCTCGCAGAAACATCAACCACCTTACAAATTATCCTTGCCTTTTGCTGCCAGATGAGATTTACGTAATTACATAAATGTACTTATTTGTTATCTTTTGTTGTGAACTGAAATGTATATATTAAATATAACAGAAAAGATTGCAATAAAAATTTAAAATAAAAATTGCCATATGAACAAATCTTATAGAAGTATGGTGAGTTGTGAATGTGTATTTGTTACTCATCCAACAATTCTTCCATGGACATATATGTTGAAGCAAAGTAGATGAGCCCCACAAGAGAAAATGTTATCATTCCCAATGAGTTAGTGAGAAAGCGGACCGAGGAGTGAAGTTGAAGTTTCTACACAGTATCTTTTAAAGAAACAGGAGAGCCAACTCTCATCTTTTTCCTCTTATCATTTACTACTCTGCCACCCCACCCCACCCCACCCCACCCCCACCCCCCACAACAAACCATGTACCTTATATAAGAGTGTGTATCAGTAGTGATAAAAAGAGAGAAACAGCATTGAAAAAAGAATAAACCATCATCAATGGAGTTCGATCTTGAAAATCCATTGCCACCTTCCATGGAAAAGTTCCCTTCACTGTTCCATATAGAGGACGAACACATGCCCTCCAAGACTTACCTTCAGGCGCTCAATTCTGCAGACTCAAACCTCTCTATTCGTCGCGAAATCGTCTCCTCAATCTTCTGTTTCTCGCGTGGTTTCGATGCCTTCACGTCGTATCTTGCTACCAATTACATGGATCGTTTCCTCTCCACTCATTCCATACCCGTACGTATGCTCCTCTCTGTCTGTTTATTACACATCTTCTCCACTTGAGATGTCATTAATGGAACAGGAGTATCGAGGTGGTTTTTTTTTTTTTTTAATGTATATAAGTTAAAGTCGTGTTTCAACTGATTCCTTTTGTGGGGTGCAGGATGGGAAGCCATGGATCTTGAAAGTAGTGGCGATTTCTTGCATTTCGCTAGCACTGAAAATGAGGAAAACTGAGTTCTCTGTTTCTGATCTCCTGGTATTAATTCTGCAAATTTTGTTATATCTTAAAACACACACACAAACATGCGTCTGTCTGTGTTTTCCAGAATTTTATCAGTTAATGCTCCACTTCATTATTTTTTCTCTCTTTATGGTGGGCAGAATGCTGGTGGCTTCATGATCGATTTTCTTACGATAGAACGGATGGAGATGCTGATTCTTGGATCTCTTAAATGGCGAATGCGCTCCGTTAATCCCTTTTCCTTCGCCAATTATTTTGTCACATTCTTCAAGTTCAAGGACGATTCATCGATCCAGGCATTGAAAACCAGGGCCTTTGAGATCATCTTCAAAGCTCAGAATGGTTATGATTCCTTAGCAAATTATTACTTGTGAACAGTTAATTTTTAATATGTCTATGGTTTTATGGGCTGAAAATTTCATTTATTTTTGCAGATGTGAAGCTGCTCGAGTTCAAGCCCTCCGTTATCTCCGCCTCGGCCCTTCTCGTTGCCGCCCATGAATTGTTTCCAGTGCAACTTCCATCTTTCAGAGATGCTATCTGCAGCTGTTCTTATGTAAATAAGGTGAAAAAATCATATCAACTACTATATATATGTTTGTTGTTAGTACTCCCATTTCCCACATTAATTGCTTTCTTAATTTTCTGAGCTTCTTTCCCCAAAATGTTTATTACTTATGGGAATAAAATTAAATTCTTCAAATATTGATGATAGAATAATTGTGTTGGTTCAGGAGAATTTGGTGCAGTGTTATGATCTGATGCAAGAGGTTGCGATGGAACGTTACGGCTCGGTCTTGGGCATGGTGTCGAGCTCATGCACTCCAGCAAATGTGCTGGACCTGCACTGCTTCAGCTCTTCAATTTCGAGCTCGCAGACCAATCAAACGAGTGAAACAGCAAGCAATGCTGCTGGAATTGGGGGACTAAAGCGTCCAAAGCTCCAAGATTTCGCTACCGATAACTCATTTCAGCTTTCTCAGAATCATCAGTGAGAAGTATACATATACATTCTGCAGTGTGGCCCGGTTGAGAGGGACATTGGCTTGGCATAAAAAAAAATGACAAAAACAAAAGAAAAGAGAGAGAGAGTGGCTCAGTTGAGAGGAACTAATGTTTGTTTGAGTGTGCCTATGAGAGAGAGGGGAGGGCAGAGGGTATTTTAGTATTTTATATTGCTAAACTCCAGTGTGGTCTAGATAAAAATTGAATATCAGCCTAGCTGGTTCTGGTATGTATGGCGAGTTTGTTGTTGAAACAACGTGGTTATGATGTCCGGATAAAAATTCGATATCGGCCTAGCTGGTTCTGGTATGTATGATAAGTTTGTTGTTGAAACGTGGTTATGATGAACTGGATTCGGTAGTGTATTTTATGCGTGTCAAGGAATTCATAATACCGCCTACCATGACATACAATACTTGTTTTTAGGGTAAATTGCAATCTACCCGCCCAGTGTTATAGAAAATCGGCAAACAACCCCCTTATAAAAAATAAAATAGCAATTTATCCCTCTATGATTTTTATAATATAGCAATTTATCCCTCCCCCTATATTTTAAAAAATAAAGCAATTTACCTCCCTACCTAAGGAGGTAAATTACTTTATTTTTTAGAACACAGAGGGATAAATTGTTAATTATTTTTTATAAGGGTTTAATTTGTTCATTTTCAATATCACGGGAATGTAAATTGCTACTCACCCCTTGTTTTTATGTAATCAGACAGATACAATTCAAATTTCGATAATAAAAAATAACATATTATTAAAAGCAAATTAACTGATTAACATAAGTAAAAGAAAAAAAAAGAATAAATATGACAACATATCGAGGATTAAAAGCTGGCATTAAATATTTCAAATACATAAATAATCATATTGACATAAGTCAAACCCTTGATTGTAAGTCTAAGAGTAGTTTCATTTTTATATTATAGCATAAATATTGGACGCAGATTCAAATTCGCATGTATTCGCCTTTTGCTTTTAATAACTATAGATAATAAGGAAACATGAAATTTAATGTCATCGTCGTTGGCTTTGGTTGGATGAGGATTTTGTTCGTCGAGGAATTTAATTTTGATGAATTGGATGATTTAATGCATTTTATGCTTATTGTGCGGCGGTAATTCTTGTATTATAATAATAATAAATAAAAATTTGGTATTGCTTTAATCCGTATTATTTTTTTTTTGGTAAATTTGATGACTCGTTGAGGTTTGACATATAAATCAGAAATACCACTTAACGTTTAATGAAACTATTCAATTTTTTGGATGGATGCCTGAAATTGTCGATTTTGCTCTTACTGCATTTTTTATTTATTAAAAAGTTTGAAAATTTGTCCTTTTAGTTCATAAAATAAATTTTAGTAAGTTTCAAAAAATAAATAAAATTTATAATGCATAATTCATAAGGACATCTCGGTCAATTCACCACAAAAAAATAGATGAAAATCTAACAGGAGCTAACAGATTGAACTGTAGGACGGTCATTAAAACTAGATGATATTGGTAATTTTCCCAACGAGAAAGTATTTATAATATTTCAAATTTTTTTATCAAAAGAATTGTTGTAATTTACCTTTATTTTTATGGTGAATTCAATATAATTATCCTTTCTTAACTCTATTAAGAGGGTGTTTGGCTAAGTTTATAAGCTTCTCAAAACATCTTATAAGATGTTTGAGAGGTTATAAGTTCAAAAAAGTGTTTGACAATTTTTTTTTAAAAGAGTTTATAAAATTTGAAAATAAGATGTTTTGGATCTTATAAACTCTTTAAAAAAAGGTTAACCTTCCTAACTTTTTTTATAAGATATTATAAGCTATATAAAATTAGAGTAAAATGCATTTTACCCCTTGTATTTTTTTGAAATAGCTAAAAACCCCTCTGTATTTTTAAAATGACTAAAAAAACCCCCTGTATTTTGTAAAACTCAGCAAAAGATACCATTTTCGTTAATACTTAACAGAAACTGAATTACATGATCTCATTGTGCGTTTATGGGTGTTTTTTAGCTGCTTTTGACCTTATTTTTTGGTATTTTGAACTAAAATACCCTCATGATGTTTATATATTTACATGTATATCTTTTACTTGTTTTAAATATATAACTTAAAGTTATGAAAAAAAATATAAAACATTTTGAGTATTATAATTTAAATTAACATATTAAATTAAAGTCAAAGTATAAAAATTTAATATAGTAAATTTATTTTTCAAATTTAAAATACCTTAATTAATATAAATGTTAATAATTATAAAAATTGTAAAACATTAATAATTTAAAATATTCTTTAGCTAAAAATATTTAAATTTAAATTATTCTTTGGTTAAAAATATTTAAATTTAAATAAGTTTTATAATTACTAAAACTGAAATTAAAACTTTCTTTTAATGATATTTAAAATAAATTATTTTGAATTTAATTAATATAATTTTATAATTGATTTAAAATTTAAAATTTAAAAAAATTATAAAAAAATGGGGATGGTGGACGCCACCATCGCCGTAACCTCCAATCTGGACGACGACATAGTCGCCCCCTTCTGCTGGAGGCAGTGGGTGGGGATGGGGATTGGGCGGTGCGGGGAGGGTGGCGACGAGTTGGGAGAGGAGGATTGGACTGTGGAGAGGGCAACAAGGTTAGGGGATGGGGGTTAATTTTATTTAATTTATTTTTTAGAATAATATGTTTTATAATATATATTTAAAATTAGTAAAATATAAACCCTTTATTTTTTTTAAAATTTATAATCCAACGGTTAAAATTAATTGATTAGATCTGACGGTCTTGGTATAATCAATACAAATTCAACAGTTATTAAAATAAAGAATAATATATATTAAATAAAGGTATGATGGTTATTTTATAAAAAATAAATACTGTTAGTTATATTTAACAGAGAGGGGCAATTGAGCTATATTTAAGAAAATACAAGAGGGGTTCAGTTTATTTTTAAATTAGAAGGGGATGTTTAGCTAACTTTTTAAAATACAGGATGATTTTATGCATTTTAGTCATAACATTATTATGACAAAAGACAAAAATACCTCAATTCATACACGCATACACACACACTCTCTCTCTCTCACACACACACCCATGCAATTTTTCTCTCTCTAGGATTTAAAAAGTTTTTTTACTATTTAATTTTTCTGACAATAATAAATTGTATTATAGTTAAATAAAAATAAGATTGGTATTGATATTATATTTACTAAAAAAAATATAAATTTAAGACATTATAAATTATACGATTAACAATAATCATTGCATTAACAAAGAAAATATCTATTATATATCTATACTATTTTCGATTAGCATGAATGTATATATTATTTTTATTAAAAAGTTTCGTCATATTTTTTTGTTATTGTAAAAATTATCTATTATATTTTTATTTGGAACTAAATTAATGTGTACTATTTATAAAAGTATTTTAAAATTTTTTAAAATAAAATATGTCAAGAAATAATAAATTATTTTATTATAATGGTATACATGTCCATTTTAGCATTTTACCAATTAAAAAGCTTATTAAGCCAAACACCCTAACATCTATATACTCAAATGTTCACACAGAACACCACAACAGGGGGCATCGCGTGTCCCTCCGCCCACCTGCCTTGTGCAATCCATACTGCACATGACCTAAACGATGAACAAATGGCATGGACTCATTCAGGCAACCGTTGATGAAAATATGACTGTGGATACAACATTCTCCTCCTATGCTATCGTCAGACGAGTACTTTTCATCTCCGCCAGCACCGACATTCACTTCACCATCTAGTAGTCGGCGTCCCGTGCGCATGGGATGAGTGAGTTGTAGTCGAAAAAGTTTGAGACCATGGATAGGTTGAATGAGTAGCTCCAAGGAATGACTGACCGCAATGGGCCTAAAGCCACTAAATCTATTGAGCAGTGGGTAGATGAGTTAATAAAGTTTAAGAATCTGTCGGACGTCATCTTCACCACCTCATTGGAGCGTTTTCACAGTCACAACACGTGAATGATTTTCCTTCATCTAGTTGGTGATGAACTCCGCTGATTGTACTCCTTGAGCAAGTGAATATTAAGTACCGTGGGACAACATCTATTTGAATATGGATTATTTTGTGTATTTCCTATATATGTTTCTGCTTGAGTATTAAGATTGTAATCATACCAAGTATCTAGGCAATAATAGTTGTTATTTCGAGTTCATGCCTCTGGTCTATCTAAAGCATACCACTGTGGCTATTTCTTTTTCTGCACAGCATATGCCAGAACTATGGCAAGCACTAGTGAGGGAGGGCGTGAAACCAACTCGACAAGCGATAGCACGGGGACGCCAAGAACTCCAGACATCAATGAATTTAATGTCCCGGAAGAATTTTATGCTTTCAGAAATCTAATATGCCTAGAGTTATTTAGAGAAAATGTGCCACATAACACCTCTGCATTGCAAGGAGAAGAGTGGATTATGGAGATCATGACAACCCCACACACTGGACAATTTTTGGACAACATTCGAATGACTAAGCTACGCTTTTGTACTTTAGTTGATGCATTAACTTCCAAAGGATTGCTGCCTCAAGATCAGATGTCTAGATTCAACTTAATCGAGGAGGTTGCACTTTTTGTGCAGAAGGTTGTCATGCACAAAAGATAGTGTGATAATATGGAGCGATTTCAACACTCTCTAGAGACTATTAATCGTTGATTCCACCTAGTGCTTTCTACATTGTGCGTTATGGCGCTAGAACTAATAACTTGGTTTGATTTTACCGGAACACATCGGATGGTGACCAATAATCCATATTTTTACCCATATTTTAAGGTATATTCGATCTCGTTCATTCGTGTATGATGATCGTAAGTCGACACGGCCTCATTTAAGCAAGCTTTTGAGTAACAATATTTTGTCCATGTACAATGTACATTTATACAATGTAGGATTGTGTCAGAGCGATGGACGAGACATTGGTACTGACATGGGTCTCCCAATCACATTAGTAATATGTGATTTTGATATGAATTTCACTTACGTGTATGTTAGGTGGGAAAGTAGTGCAGCGGATATCCGTGTCTTGGACCATGCGGTATCACAGGACTTAACGTTTCATTTCCCTCCCATCAGTGAGTAAACTAGTTGATAAGCTAGTCACCGTCCGACATGACATGTTCTAAAATACTTGATACTAGTGGTTATCCTTATAATGATGACTTGTGGAAATGCAGATAAGTATTATTAGGTACACGTAGGGTTCACAAACTATCAATGCTTAATAGTTCTGTATCGAGGAACTAGGTATCATCTAGCTGATTATCGAGAACAAGGTCGTCGTTATCGTACCCCACATTACATATTTAACTATACTCATTCGAGGTTGCGCAATGTAATTGAAGGTTGGTTCAGCGTACTGAAGAAGAGTTTTCCAATACTGTAGTGGGGGATGCCTAGCTACCTTGTTCACCACCAGGTCGACATAGTCATTGCATGTTACATACTTCAACTTCATCTACAGGTTTAGCCAGGATGACATCATATTCAACAAATCAGATGAAGACATTCCGCCTGATATGGATTCATTTTACGATAGGGGACATCCAACTATTACTGAGATAGAACACCAACGCACTCTTCGAGATAGCATATGCGATGCAGATGTGGACATTCAACCATCCCAACAAGGAATGATGTTAGTGGACATCTTTTAACTCCTATGTAATGTCTTAAAAACTCTACCTAATAGTTTGAATGTATTGGAAATACATGCTGGATATTTGTTTAGTAATAAATATTTTATACATTATGTGTTTGAATGCTTCACATTTTTAATAATTAAATTAGTTGTTGCAAACTTTATCTAAATCAATAACGTTGTATATATGTACCCAGCTCACATTTTTACCATACGATTAACTGTATTTGGTAGTGCAAGCGTGGCATATCGCAAATATTTGGAGCGAGCCAGATTTCCACAGGAAGACCACTAGACTTTGAACGTTGAGCAGCGCTTAATGTGGATGATTGTTGAAGAAAATACCCGGGTCCTCAACATGCGGAGGCACACATGACTTATTGGACTCGCGTATTACTATGACATTTTGTATGTATTTTTCCAGCGAGTTACAACCACTAACGTCATGGGATGTAATGTTATTTCTAATACGATGAATGCTACTTAACTATTGCCATTTCAAATTAGTATATAATTTGCAGTGTTTGTTTATTCATATAGACCTTGTCGTAGCTCTACCCTTTGGCTAGATGATACTATCAGTACCCAAAGTCGCATTACCCCAGCATGCTCGAGGTATGGGGCCCCATTAGACTGTCAACTGCTCCAGCAGAGGAGTGTAGTGATGCACATTATGGCAAGAGTAGTCTAGTAGTGCGTAGTTCTATAAAGGTGGTGAAGATGCCCCCATTGTCATATCGGATTCCATCGCATAAGTGGCACAGACGCATACTTATATTGGCAGTTGGGATGTAATGGACTAGGTAGCTCGCGGGGATGGTGGCTCACGATTGGCGCGCAGTGTTTCATTATCACCACGTTGAAGCCCGACATAGGGTTGGCAGTTGGCGATATTGGATCATGGACAGACTAAATTTGTTAGTTTGGCGTGTAGTCTGACCGTGTAGGCCAAACGCATAGTAAGGGAGATAATACAATGTGATTGAAGCGACCACATAGATAGCCACCACGACGATGTGACGGTACTTAGGCATACAGTGGCTATTTCTAAAAATGCGAGCCAATAAATTATTGTCATGAGTTAATTATGAGACTAATAGGAACATAATTTTCTGCATGTTAGATCATTCTATGACTGATGTGTCATGATTAAGTATTTTAATTGGTGAATCAGTACTAATCCTTTATGAATTGTGGCATTATATAATTATAAATTTTAATAAATTAATACTGAAATTTTGTGGATCTTGAAAATGAATAAAAATAGAGGATGAATAGGAGGGCTTGATTTACATGTTAAATGTGTACAATTTTTTCCTTTGGTATGTATTTAATTTTTAAATACAAAGTATTTAGTTTAAACTATTTAAATATTTTGTACTCAACATTTTCTACTTGAATGGAATAATTAAGAAATTTTAAAAATACAATACAATATACCAGTATTACATAGTTAATCAAATATTTTATTATTTGAATAATCTATTTAAATTTATCACTCTAAATAGAATGTTTAACAAAAATATTGTTAAACCGTTACTAGAGTGCATTTAATTATTTATTAAATATATAATTATGATTTAATTAAAAAATTTATTTTTCATATAAATATAATTAAAAAAATACTAAAGAAGTTAATCAACTCACAAACAAAATAATATATATACATATACATATATAAATATATATAAAAGAGATTTGACAATAAACAGTAAGTTTTGTTTCCCAAAATATAATATCAAACATATACCACTTATTTTAAACTATTCTAAATTACCTCTAAAATCAAATCCAAACAAAAATTATCTCTATTTTTTTCTCTCCATTTCAACAAAAAAACGAAACCATACACCATGCAAAACTCTTATTATCCGTAGCAAACTTAGCCCTGACCATGAATCTATGGCAATTATAGCACTGATCGTTATGGCTATTGAGATGTTTCATGGCAAACCAATTTTGTAACGGAATTTAGATGAATTTTATTGCAAAATTTCACAGCATTGAAGCAGTCTTTTGTAGTGATATTTAAGTATTTTATATCAATATTCATTATATAAAAATAAGGGTGGGAATAAATCCTTGGACATATTATAGTGTAAATTATCTTTATATATAATTAAAAATATAATGCATTTAACAAATATCTATGTTTATATGTTAAAGTTATGGAATTGTACTAAAATTAGCATTGAGAAATAATTGACTATTTTGCTTGTTTTCCCGAAGATGTATATAAATGCATCAAATTAAATTATGTAATGTCACAAAATGCATATGTATGTATGTTTTATATATTTAATATATATGTTAGTGATATTATATATACATAAATACATGTGGGTTAAAAATTGATATATATTATATTTGTATACTTGTAAGATTTATATACAATTATTATATATTTGACGTATTTATGTGATATTTGTGCATATCAAACCTGGAAACATTAACTTTCTTAACGATTATTTTACCTATATAGATTAGTTTGCCCCCTCTATTGGTAATAAATAAATTCATGGGTGAGTGTGTGAATAACTAATCATCTTGTACTTTAATAATTAGAACTTTGCATAATTATGGGAATTAAATTTTAATGGCAAATTTGTGATTTTATTTATATATGTTAACGGCTTACAATTTTAGTTCTAGAATTTGTGATTTTATTACAATTTTAGTAATTTCGGTGAAAACCAATCGAACATCCATGAGAGCAATAGTTTATGTGCCATTTAGATGACATTGGAAACATCTTCAATTTAAATAGAAGGATATGATCAATTAGTCCAAGAAAACAAGCGCTTTAGCGCAAGTTTATTTCCTTGCTACATTTTCTGACGGCTAATTTCTTGCTTTCAGACAAGAGCCCACTGGCTAGACGTCAACTGCTACAAGAAAAGATTATCATCCAAAGTGCGAAAGAATTCAAAGTACTAACTGTAGAAAATTTGAGATCGATGCAGAAATCAATCACTATGTTTGGTTTTATTTTTAATTTGTTTTGATGTGTGGAGATAGAGAAAGAAAAATAAAGATAAATAAGTATGTGGTAGAGATAGTGTGTATGTTTGGATTTATTTTTGGAGATAATATAAATTAAGTATGGTATGTTTGATGTTGTTTAGTAGGAGACAAAAACTACTGTTCATTGTCAAATTATGTCTCTTTTATGTATATTGTTTCCTGCCCACGATCGTAGACCTAAACTGTTATTTAAATTTTTATTTTGTTGACCTTGATTCTAATTATAGTCTCCTTTGATTAATTCCTATATGAATTGTTTGACGTTTTTAGCAAATATTTCAGTCTTCCATTGATACGATTTCTTCTCCATATTTTCCGTAGACTGGGGACATGTCCTTTATAACATGCTGGCTAATTTACACATTATTGACCTATAATGTGATCTTTGGAAAATAACAATTAAGTCAATAAGTCTTAAATCAGTTGAGGAAGTTGATGCTCCATGATTTTAGAGGTCATGAGTTCGAGTCCTGCCAGGTGCGTGAGATGTTGTTTATTGTATGGCAGGAGTTGGTCTACTGTATAGTAGGAATTGTTGTCTACTGTAATAGTATGTGTTATTGAGTATGATATAATTATTGTAATAGTCTTTATTAGATATTGATGTTGACATAAATAATCGAACTTGCAATTGATTTATTTCAAATAAAAAAAAAGAAAAATAACAATTAAAGGTTTTACTTTAGCAATTAATACAATAGTTTCTTTCTTTAGGCTTTCTTTTGTCCAATGAGAGGAGTGTGGTGGAGTGGAAACAATAGAAATCGGAAGAACAAAGAAAAAGTCATTTTCAATATTTTGAGAACTTGAAATTTCCACGGAAGTAGTTTATTTTTATACAAATTCCCACAACAGAATATGCTGGTATTTAATAGAAAGAGTTTAGTTTAGGCAAAATAGGCTTGAGACAAACTAAATTTTAAATTATCTCCAAAAATTACGAAATTATACCCAAAATTATCCAACATTCTGCCTATCCAAGCACTCTCAAACTTCTACATCGAGAGAGAAAGTAGGTAGGGCGGGCGGGGGGTACGAACAAAATAAACTGATTGTAAGACTAATTTTTACAATTTTACCAACTAACCCTTCTCCCATCATTTTGTATTAGAAACTAAACAACGTAGTATCAAAAACCTGAAAACTAACTAATTAAAAAAAATCAAACAAGAATAAAATACTTTCTAGAGAAAAAAAATCTAATTTTTCCTCATTTTCAGACATTACAGAGGCAAAAATGAAAAATATTAAAAAAGGAAGACCTCAAACAATGATGAAACAGTTTCCCTTAGGTGAGAAAAGGAGAACTATCATTGTACTTTAAATTCTAATTGATGGAATGAAATTCCGCATTGCTTAAACTCCAACACATCATTCGATTTCCGACAATAACATATATATTGATTATTTTTGTCAAAGTTTGTAGGCCTTGACATTATACTCCACGTGCTGCAACAGTCAAAGTCCACGATGTAATAAAATTTAAGTGCTAAAGGGGGGAATTGGTGTTTATATGAGTAATAATTCATTCTTGTGATGATGACTATTGGAAGGGAATTGTTGGTTTCTACGATATT
Source organism: Sesamum indicum (assembly GCF_026168435.1). Taxonomy (NCBI): domain Eukaryota; kingdom Viridiplantae; phylum Streptophyta; class Magnoliopsida; order Lamiales; family Pedaliaceae; genus Sesamum; species Sesamum indicum. Next base: position 8,415,742 of record NC_142668.1, read on the forward strand.
TATGATTAGAGCATTTAAAACTTGAAGTTGTATTGTTGCGATTATAATTTGGTAAATTGCAAGAAACCTTCGTGTGTTATGCGTAAATTGGAGTATAATATATTATAGGAAGTGCAAACTCTTATTGGTCCAAGTCAACCCAGCATTTTTGGTGTCAAATAGGAAGAGATTAGCCTTAAGCCGATGATAGGCACCTCTAAAGTTGATACTAACGAATTGATGTCTTCTTCTACTTGGCAGGTTTACCAGCAAATGTGAAAAAAATTAATTTCTCATAAAGGCGTCAATTCAAGCAAGACCATCATCGAAACATCTGAAAAATATAATTGAGTCTGGATGTTAGAGAGGTCCAAACCAGAATATGTCCGAGAGTGGTATGATTTTGGGCCACTACCTTCAGTTCATACTATGTTTCCATGTTCTTCGGGAATTTAAAAGCTTCCAGAGTGGATTAGTGGGACAGTTCATTAATTTTGAAAATAACCTCCACTTGAAAAGAGGAGATATTTTGGAGTTAAAATTTATATCAGCAGCTCTAGAAACAGCAGAAAGAGGTCTCATCCAGTATTCTATTTCATCAATCTGCAGAGACTAAACATGGTAGCTTTTAACAGAATTAAGGCTGCCCTAGAAGAAGCTCTATTGGTATCAGTCATGAGTGAAAATGATATTTCTATCAGAAGAGCTTAGGGTTTATGGGTTTGTCATATTGAGATGGACAAAGTCAAGTATCCATTTAAAATATTTTCAAATAAGTTAAATGGATCATTTCTATTGAACTCCATGACAGGAAAACGTACTAAGTTCGCAAAAAACTTATTTGAAAAGAAGAAAATGTTGATTTAAAAAAATAAGCTACCAGCAACCGAAGCTACAAGGATGAAGACATGCAGCATGCTCCATGTTGGGCAAAGGCATAACCATGTATGTCCTTGCTGTGAAAAACAAGAAAAACCCCTGTTCGTGACAAAAATTCGGGTTATTCCGAAAAAACCCGAACCAAATCAGGACAAGGGTAAAAGAAATAATTTTTACAAAGCGAAGTAAAAATTGGGGATGTAAAAATTCAAGAATAAGACTGTCGGTAGAAGACGATATAAACCAACAGTCAGAAAGGTTTTGTAGAATGCTTTTTAGAATTTGATTCTAAAAAATATAGATATTTTATATTTTTTATATTATAAATTCTATAATCACCTGTTATTTATGTTTATAACTTTGGACAAAATTATTCATTATGTTTTGTTAGGCTGCATCTAAGGATAAACAATTAGTTTTCTTAGTATTTTCTACATCAAGAATATCTGTTGACCTATATCTACAAATTTGCCTTATTTTGTAACGAAGAACAAAAATTACTATTTCGATACAGAAATAGCTAATTTACAATATTTATACAAATTTGAGGAACTAAAATGACAAAATTAAATTGATCATTTACCCTCCGGCAAGTAAAAAATCAGCCACATTTTTCTCAAAAAATCATCATGGAGATTAAATTGAGATAAAAACTAAAGTTTAAGGATGTTAAATTCAAGAAATTAACTTAAGAAACTAAAGCAATTTTAAATGCAAATTTAAAGGACTAATTACACTATTTACCTAATAAAGAAATATAATAAAATAATTCTTGAAAAGAGATATATTCAATCAAACTAAGGTCATATGAAAATCTAAACACTATAAAGAAATAGATTAGGATTAAAGGCAATTTCTGTCCTCTAATTTTAGGTCATTCTCGTTTTAGTCCCCTAAATTATTAGGGTTCCATTTTGGTCCCATAAAATTGAAAAAATCTCCATAAAATAATGAAGTTGGTCATTTTTTGAAAATGATAAATATTGCTATGCATTTGAGACCACCACCTCCATCACTACAATTGAGATGTCAGATGTTATAAACCCGATGCAAAACTCACCACTATCTTTGGTTTCATTTTTTATTTGTTTTGGTGTGTTCTGTGGAGATAAAGAGAGAGAAATAAAGATAAATAAGTATGTGCTCGAGATAGTATTTATGTTTGAATTTATTTTTAGAGATAATATAAAATAAGTATGTATGTTCGATGTTGTTTAGTAGGAGACAAAAATTACTTTTCATTATTTAATCATGTCTCTTTTATATATATATATATGAGTATGTATATAATTTTTTAGTTGTAGGGTTTATAATTAGTGTAGACTTATTTGAACAAAAAACAAATAAGACACTATTTCAAAACATCTCAAAACACCACAAAATTTCCAAAACAAATCAACGCAAACATTTACCATATTTTGACCATCTCGAAAATAGACAAAAATAAAACCAAACACTGTGTAAACGTCGCAAACATCTCGTCGCAATATTTGAAATGACATTTTTCATCGCAAGATTTCCACAATCTCCCTTCAATCGTATGATGGGCTCCTGTCACAACATTGGTCGCCAAGTATTTCCATCACTATATGGCCGTCGCAAAGTCCCATTTTTACATATCATGAAAATAACGGCGTTTATGAAGAGTTTTTCTTGCTGTTGTAAAATATTCGGACGTGCATTCATTCTGTCACAAATGTTTGTTAAAATTTAAGGTGTAGGGAACAGAGTATATTTATAGCAATAAATTAGAGAAGGAAAAACTAAGTTTTATTTATCTAAAAACTCAAGTACTAAAATTACAGAGATGTGAGACTATATATAAAGAATATAGTCCTAGCTAAAGAAGAAAACTAACCCACTTTGAACTCTAGTTGGCAACAGACTCACCAAAAATTAAATACTAGAATACTAATGGAAAACAAACTTTCAGAACAAAATGATAAGTACGAATAGAACTTGATAAGTACAAGCAGAACTTGCTATGTTCTGCCATAGGTTTTATCGAGACTTCCACCACCCCGTCATAACCGCAAAATGGGATGAATTTTTTATTGAATTCATTGCATGCAAATAAAATGACGTTTTTCAAAGTGGACTACAAATGAATCAGGAATTAGGATTTAATGCAATTTATCTTTTTTTTGATATTGTAAATAAGTAAATTATCTCAATATAAAAAAATAATAGCAATTTATCCTCTGTTTTTTCGAAAAATAATAAAGACGTAAATTGTTTTATAGGGGATAATTTGCTCATTTAAAATATTAATGTAGTATGTATCTAGTATGTATATAGGTCAATAGCGGAAGGCGATGACGAAGTCAGCTTATTCATCAGCAACTGAGATCAGCTCTCATAAATTCTAAATAATTAAACTATTATGATATATAATAGTTCCAGTTAAGGGTAGGGTAGGTAAATCATATAGAGTTGATATCTGGGGAAGGCCTCAACTAATTAAAATATTTATAAATAGTTTTAATTGGATAATTTACCCTTTTCTATGAAATGAGTGCTACGTACATATATTACCACCAACTTGGACTTTACCGCTAATTATTTATAATTTTATCATATGAAAATAATCAGGACTTTGGGGTTGTTTTATTTATTTATTTATTTATTTTTGGTAGCATTTCTGAAAAAATTGAGAGAGACAGAATTTGGTGAAAGTTATTTGATGAACAGCAGATCAAATTATTAGAATAACTATGTATGCCTAATTTTAATTTTAGTCTGATAACTATGTCCATTTTTGTTTAGGTCCAGTAACTTATGAAATTGTTTACTTTTAATCCTCTGGCAGATTTTCGGATAATTTTATCCCTATGGCTGCATATGGACTAAAACTGTCTTTCAAAAATTGCATAGGGATAAAATTGTCCGAAAATCTGCCAGAGGACTAAAAGTACGCAATTTCGTAAGTTACTAGATCTAAACAAAAATGGACATAGTTATCGAACTAAAATTAAAATTAAACATACTTAGCTGACTAAACTAATACTTTTCCGCATTAATTATAATGAACTCATCAGAATTTAGTGGTCATGCATGAGCACAGGTTTTATACTATTCATCACTCCTTTCCCCATATTCTTCATTTTTCTATTAAGTTCATATTAAAACAAAAGATGGGGAAAAGCATCCACCCAATATAGTAATTCTCTTTAAATGTAAAATTCTACAAATATAGGCCCTCTAATAAAATTTTGAATTGAGGGGTAAATGTTGTACAGTTGACGAGTTGGAGTGGCTTATAAGTTTTTTATAATAACTTTTTTTTATACATCTATACTAACCATACTATATTATTAAGTTGAGGATGTGTAGTAAATATATTGGTGCGTATTATGGGTTTAAATGTATTTTTTTTATCATGTAATTTAGGTTTTATTAGGAAAAAATTATTGTTGGCTATAATTTTAATAGCTATGAATTAAAAATTATGGTGAATAATTTTTATTGACTATGGTTAAATAAAATCGATGCGAAAACATAGATTTTTCATAGAAAAGAAGAAAAGTTATTTGCCATAACTTTTACCATGGTAAATGTTCTAGCCACCCTCACAGATACCACGGCCGACAGTTATTGCATGGCCATGGTTAATGACTACTTACTAGGGCCATTTTATTTTTAATCATGGCAATTACCATGGTTAAATGTTACATTTTTTGTAGTGTTATTTGGTGTTTCTTATCCTTTAACTTTTTGGGGTAGTATTTTGATCTTTCATCTTTTTAATTTTATAATTTCAGTCCTTTTTTCAATCAGAGTTCACCCTTTTTGTCGGCTCACTCCTTTAACTCCAACGAAAAAAATACTAAAATTGCAAATTAAAAAAATGAAGGACCAAAATGCTACCATATAAAGTTAAAAAAAGAAAACACCAAATAATCTAAGTTATAAGACCAAAAATATATTTAATCTGAGTATTATGTGTTTAGACTAAACTATCCTATATAAAAAATAAAATAATAAGTAAATTCTTTCCATCTTCTTTTCCCTTCTCTTATCTTTCTCTTTTTCTCTTTCCTCTCCATTATATTGTACTCTTTATATATGAATTCACAAAATTATTACATTCAGTACGTATACCATACTAATTTTATATTATTATACAACTATTAAGTGAATTTCTATCCTATTTTGTACACATATTGAAATTGTCGCAATCACTAGTTTACATCAGAGTAGAATTATTTTGATACCGAATTTTTATTATTATCATCAAATTAATACATGAACTTTTAGAAATGATAAGATTGATATCCTAGTTTTTTTATTAAAATCAAATTGATATCTATGTCTATATATCCTAAATATTTTATAAAGAAAAATATATTTTAATCCAAAAATAGTTTCTCTCTCTCATTTTATTTGAATCAAAATTAGTCTTCATCATGGTACATTCTATTATTAATAAATAACATAATTAGGGTATTCGTAAAAATTCATGTATCAATTTATTATTTGTGGAGAACTTCGAGTATATATATGTACTATATCATTTGCACAAATTCATGTATCAATTTGACAAATACATAAAAATCTGGGTACTAAAATAATTTTTTACATTATAATTGCTGCTCGGAGCAGATATTGACCAAATCCAGTACCTATGTACACTCGAGTCAAAAAAGTATATACCTCGACTGGCTTTCTCCTTAATTACCCTACAATTTCCTCTATCATCTGAACGACATTTTGTATTTCTATAATCACGGTTTCGTACGTTGTTTCGTAAGTTACCAGAAAGAAAGTCCTCCATAAAAAAGGTTGTGCGATGATTGTCAGCTTCCATTCCATCCCACACCGAGTAAACAAGGACTGAACTTGGACTAAACAAAAATGGTAAGGACACCTTCTTTTGACAGCCATGGAATAAAGAAAGGTGCTTGGAGTGAAGACGAGGACAACAAGTTAAGAGCTCATGTCGAGAGATATGGCCACCCGAATTGGCGATTGCTGCCCATATTTGCCGGTAAGGCACAGTTTTTTTCACGTGATCATATCATCACAGTGTCGTAGCTGATGAGGCGCGCCCCCTTTCCGGGTTTCCTATATAGTACCTCGGCCTAATTGGATTGATCTGCCATGTTTCTTTCCAAGAAACCCCATAAAGAGTATATATATAAGAAGCGAAAACGTATAGAGTGATCACTCATTTGAGCAATTTCATGCAATTACATATATGTACATCATTACATTTCCGGATCAATTTCAAGATTGAAGCCATGATTATGATGGAAGAAAAACTAATGGTTAATTTGCAAGATTTATTTATTTTAATTTGCGCATGTGTGAGAGAGTTGATTTGTGTATTGATTTGCAATTCACGTTGGTATTTTTACATGAAATGAACTTTGAGTCAAGCAGAAGTTGCAGTCTTATGAACTTACATGGAGATTTATGAATGGCATCTCTATAGGTCTAGCAAGATGCGGAAAGAGTTGCCGGCTGCGATGGATGAACTATCTGAGGCCCGGTCTGAAACGGGGAAACTTCACCAAAAATGAAGAGGATCTCATCATCAAACTACATGCCCAACTCGGAAACCGGTATGAGTGAAAAATTGATTTGGATGAATCTCAAGAAGTATAAGCACTGCATCTGTTTTGTATCTAATTTTGAAAGGAAATAAGTTATAGGGTTTTCCAGTGCGCATATTCAGAAGGGAAGTTTTGTAAAGAAGAAGAAATTTTGCTCTAAAAATTATTAGTTCATTAATTGCTGAATTAACACATACAGGTGGTCAGCCATTGCTGCAAAGTTACCTGGCAGAACTGACAATGAGGTCAAGAATTACTGGCATGCCCACATAAAGAAACGCAGCAGCAAACGAGACCGTGCGACAAGGAAAGCGATCAAGCCTGAAACGGCGCAGGAACTCCGATCATCTGAAATCAACATGTGCACAACTAATACTGTTCAAGAGGAACCTGCGTCCGAGAACGTTCCTGTCCAAAACCCTAAAACTGTCGTTGCTGTCGACTCAGTTGAACAAGCAGAAGGCGATCTCTTGGCCGAATTGGTAAACAGCCAACTCAAGATAAATTTGCCTCCAACTGCCGAAGAAGACCTTTATGGTCTCGGGTTATGCCAAGAAATGCAGAGTAACGAGTCCGCCTGCTGCTTTGATTCTTCATATGCTGGATGTGCAGAAGCCCAAGGAAATTTCTGGTCCGAACAGTTCGGAGACGACGCGTTTCTTGTCGTACTTTGGTGATATATATATAACCATATGATTATGGTTCAGCAGTATTTGAGCATGAAGACAAGCTAATGGGAGGTTGGAGTACTTATGTTTTGCTATGTAATAATTTGGTATGGAATATATCCCATAGAATAAATTTGGTTGTAATATGGTTGTGTTTGAGCATGAACACAACCATGGGAAGCTTTCCTTGTTTGAGCAATATTTTGAGCATGAACACAACCAAGGGGGCTTTCCTTGTTTATAATATACATGAATCTACACATTTTGGTCGTAAATTGGTTGTGTTTGTTATACCAATATATACTTATGGAAATTCTAATCCAGACCCGATTTATTATAGCTGAATCAATTATGTAATAAGTGTAATATATTTAACATGTGATTGATGTATAATTAAAAGAAAGTGACCAATTGTATATATAACCAATACCAATAAAATTTGATGGTGTTGATCAAAATTTGTGTACCTAGTGTTATTTGTTGTTACTGAACAAGGAGCACATATTGCTTGTACCAATATATAAAATTGGTAAGTGTTACATTCGTGTCTGTTCTTATCGTAGCTCTTGTTAGATCGATTTGAGTTTGATACTATATTAAACGATTAACTCATTTAAATGTCTAAATTGTATAAAGGATAAATTAATATGTACGGCTTGAGCTTAAATAATATCTATTCTAATTATTAGACTAATTAAAGGGGAAAGGGAATTATATATTTGGTTAATTAATTAATTAAACAGAAAGTCTTTTTTTTATACAGATCAAATTAATCAATCCTATTAGTCGACTAGAAACATTGTAAATTTTATTGAACAAGTCATGTGCTTAATCAGTCTTAATAAAACTGTAAATTAATTAATCATATATTAAGAATAATATATTTGTCATGTAATTAATTTAATTTTATTCAAATTAAAAATTTTGATTAAAAGGACAACATGAAAGAAGAAAAATTTTCAACATTTTCAATTTGGTCTATTTGGCTATTTTTTTTTAGTGAAAATATGACTAGATTTTGATTTCTTGGATGGTATAAAATTGTCGATTTACATTTAATTTTCTTTTTTTAGTTCTTTAAGTTTATAAAATTATTAAATTAGTCACTTTTTAAGTGGAAAAACAATTTTTTATTATATTCTATATGCTGAATCATCTTATGTGAATAATGATAACTTTGCAGTTTTATGAACAATGTAATAGTATTGCTTAAATTAAAATAAGCAGTCACACTTTTTTTGTTTTTTTGTTTTCAATTTTAGTAGTTAAAAAAAATCAAAATTATAAATAAATTTTATAAAATGTATATAATCTGAAAATATAATAAGAAAAATTTAAATCAGTATTTTTTAAGATAAATATAAAAAATTAAATTTTGACAATAAAAAGGTCGGAATATACTTTTTTATTATTATATATTTTTAAAATATTTTTTCTAAATATGTAGTTCCATTTTATAGAAAATTCTATAAAAGCCTCTCTTATCAAAATGAATTATATATATATATGTGTATGTATATATACGAAGTCCACGCCAAATAATCTAGTTAAAAGTATATTTCATCAACTTTTTATTCAAAGCCCTAGCTGTTAATTGATAAATATTGTTATTAAAAATTATCGATTTAAATTTTTTTTATTATATTTTCAAATTAAATAAGTTTTATAAAATCTATTCATTTTTTTTTTGTAACTCCTGAAAATGAAAAAAACCAATAGACTAATTTATTATATATTAACCAGTATGTAATTATTATGTTCACAAGAGTTCAAATTTTTTATTATTCATGCAAGATAATAACATCATATTGATCATATGAAAAATTTTAAAAGAATAATTTTTTGGCTAAAAAAAGGACTAATTTGATATTTTATAAATTAAGGGACGAAAGTGAAAATAATTGATCATTTTACCCTTCAAAAAGTTAAAATTCGGGCATATTTTCGCCGAAAAATGACCAGAGAGACCAAACTGATCATACAGAAACTAAAATTTAAGAATGCTAAAATCAAAAAATAAACTTGAAGGACTAAAATAATTTTAAATAAAAACTTAAAAGACCACATATAATACTTATTCTAAAATTATTAAACAGCCAAAAACGGCTAGTTTGGTCAATTTCATCAGTGGTTATAGCCACCAAGAAGCATAAGTTGACTTTAGTCAAATTAACCCAATTTGTATTATCCCATTAGAAAAACCCGATAATTACATCTTGGGCACGTGTTTTTATTCGCTTGTCAAATAAAATGTGATTATGTAATGATTTATATACTTCGATCGGACAGGACAAACAGCAATCATTGACAAAGCTTTTTTTGCTGCAATTTGTCGAAACAAAATATTGTAATAGGAAAGTTGGATATATAATTAAATGGTTGTTCAAAGCTGGTTGGAATACCAATAGATATGTTAACAACCTTCGTGCACGCCAACATTTGTTTTGTATCTTTGCTAGGGCCATCATAATTACTCTCCCTATCTCAAACTTATTATATTAATTTGATTTTATTTAGCATAGAGATATGGACAAGGCTGGCTTACAAAAATATTATTTTTAGTACTTTCCTACTTTACCAATAAAGAGTGTAAAGATAGATGTACCAAAGTACTGTTGGTTATGAATATCGAGGTCGATTGTTATAGTGTTAATTTTCTTTTTTTGATCGCATCTTAATAAAACGATGTCGTTTGCATCTGTGAATGTGTGAAATATGGTCATTTTGGTTGTTTTGAGCACTTATAGCGACGTTCATCCGCTATAGTGATTTTTCGTTGAATAAAATTGATCTAGATTATTCTCGTGCTTTGTGTGGATAGCGAGCCTCCCATTGGATTCGGACATTCTGTATTTTTAGAGTGCGTTGTGTGCTTCTCATTGCGGTGTTGCGTGTTTGGGTGATCAATTTAGTGTTTTTTTTAATTACTAGTTATTGTGGTGCTTTGTTTTTGTGTGCATATAATGAATAAATTTTATTACATACTTTAATATATATTTAGAAATAATATTATAAATAAAAATAAAATATATAAGTTCATACATTGTATTAAAAATAAAAAAAGAAGAAAGAAAGAAAAAAAAATAAATTATCAATTAATGTAAAATTTGAAAAGTTAAATAAGTTAGTTATTTCATGGTTGAAGGCATTCTTGATTTCACAAAAAAATTGGTACAGCGGTGTCATTAATCGCCGTTTGTGCATGCGGAAAGTCTTTTCTTTTTATATAATATAAATTATTATAATAATTTTTTTCGATAAATGTAATTTTCATTAACTAAAAAAGGTACAATGATACAATACAACTTGCTTAATCTAAGTGGTTTTCTCAATAGGCCAAGGAATCCTCCATAAGTGGTAAAGCGCACAAGTGCTAATAGCAGTAAGTAATTCTAAATTAAGAATCCTCTGCTGCACATCTTGAACGATCAGCGCACCCACTGTGCGTGTATCTATGTACTCCATCAAATCGCCTAATGTTGCGCTCACGCTAGATATGGTACACACACGAGGCTAAAAGAGCACGGTAGGCCGTAGAAACATAGTGTTTTACCTCTCCATTTGCGAGCAGCCCATAAGACGCCAGTAGCCCAAGCTCGGTTTGGCCAATCGAAGCGAACTGTGCGTCGAATACCCTCAAGCAGCCTTGCGAATAAGTGTAGCGAAAAAAAAGATGATCATGGGTCTCATCAGTACCATCAGAACAAAGTACCATATCTGAGTTGAGGCCTAGTTCAGTTGACGAAGTTAAGGCCCAATGATCTTAAAGGTCATGGGTTCGAATCCCACCAGGTGCATGAAATATTGGCTGCTATATAGCAAGAGTTGGTCTACTGCATAATAGAAAATATTATAATGATTGCCCTATGGTGTTTGTTTTTTGTTCTTAGTAATAACAATTTTCTTCCACTTTACATAACCAGCGAGTGCGACCAGAGATATAGGAGGTTTTCGGGATTTCGCTGCTGATATCCTACGTGACATTAGAAGTACCGAATCAGCCAGAATGGGAAATTCTTATTTGGACTCGGCTCAGCTAAATTTGAATTGATTATATGATAAGTGCAATACATTTATTATATAATTGATGTATAATTTAAGAAAAGTGACCAATTACAAGTAAGTATATTATACTTACTCTATGATTGAATTGATTCAATCCAACTAGGTCTGAACAAGAATAATTATTTTAATTTTCTATTTGATCTACTTCAAATCCGTTCAACTAATTAGTGATTAATTAATATTGCATATTTACTTTTTAGGACAAAATTATTATAAACATGTGTCTAATATATATATGTAAATAAAATTGGATCAAAGTTAGTAAGTGGAAAGCTTAAGCTTAATTAACATCTATTCTAATTAATTATTAGACTAGTTAAAGGGGCAACGGATTAATTAAAATGATTTTTTTATTCAAATCGAATTAATTCTATTTGTACATTAATGTAAATTTTGCGGAGATTAATCACTCTTATAATTAAACTATACATTAATTATATATAAAAAAATAATAGGCCTACATTAATTCATGATACTAACACGACGACACGGTCATGACACGATATGGACACGATGACATGAAAACTGTATAAAGGTTAAAATACGACACGGCATTGACACGGCTATATATAATATATTCTTTAGTTCTAATTTCTTTTATAAAATTAAAATCTGCAATATGAAAATATCAATAAAACATAACATAAGCATGTCTTATATCTAAATTTTTAATCAAATATGGATTTAAAAATGTACATCATCTGTTTATTTAAAAAGTACGCTGTGAAAAATTTCTAACAGTTCAAATTTTAGTAATTTTATTCCAAAATTTTTCGTTTGAGTTTTTTAATCCCAAAACTTTTTTTTATTATAAAATCAGTCTATTTATTTTTTGAAATTATAGAAAAAGTTCAAAACGTATTCAAAATGTATGTAATATTCTAATTTTCTTTGTTATTTTTTATATTTATGTTCAAGATGTATCCGTATCCGACACTATATCGAATAATTATTTAAAGTGTTGGTAAATTATAGTAATAATTCATCATCATGTGATTAATCACAAGTTGATATCCAATTAAAAATTTTCACTAAAAGGAGAGACGAGGAAAGAAGAGAAACATCGTAAGATGCTGTAAATATAAAAACATTAAAGAACTAACAAAAAGCTATTTTGGTCAACTATTAATGGTAATAAGCTCTCCATGTTCCAAGAAGAAGCATAAGTTGACCTTAGTCAACATAGTCTGTACTGTCCCATTAGAAAAACCTGGTCATTACATCTTTGCACGTGTTCTTTTACTCGCCTTTTTTACATAAAATGTGATTAGGTAATCATCTGTATACGCGGATCGACAGGACAAAGAATAATCAATGACGATGTATAGAGCTTTTTTGCTGCAATTTGTTGAATCCAAATATTATAGTACGCAAGATTTTGTTTATTTTTGTAGGGTAATTAAAATAATTTTTGTTAAATTAATTATAATTATAAATATTTTTTTATTATTTAAAAAATTATAAATATCTAATCTAATGTTGTAATAGCTCATTACAGAAGGTATTTGTTAAAATATTTATAATTTCAGAAAACTAAGGTGGATTCCTTTATAATTTAATTTTAAATTTTATTATTTTTTATCACACGCCACCAACTCATTCAATTTATTCACACTCTCAAATTTCAACACAAGATTTTCAAAAGAAAGTTTGAGGTCAAATCATTGGAACATTGTAAGGTTCGTGTGAGTAGTCTTGCAAGTCGAAGCAAGGTTCATCACGGCTATCATTTCGAATATGTAGTACGTTCATGTGAGTAGTCTTGCTGATGAAGAAAAAGCTATGTTCACAATCTTATGGGCTAAGAGCTTGTAAACGAGCTAAATTTGAGTACGTATATAAAGCAGCATACTTTCGTTGTGCGCATTAGTTATAATAAAAGACGAAACAGTATATGGTACATATAAATTAAGTTTAACATAATTTAGAAAGAAGTAAAAATAAAACAGTAATGTGCCTCCCTCCCCTTTTCCTCCCGTTGCCAGCCCCCTCCCCTCCATCTCGTGTCCCCTCCTCCCCCGTCGAGCCTCTGCCTCATTGTCGTCGCCTCCCTTCCTTCCGTCACCACCGAACCCCCTTCTATATATATCTATAGTTATATATTTACCTTTGAATTATATAAAATATATATATTAATTGTATATATATTACATGTATATAATTTAAATTTAAATTTATTTATTCATCTAAATTTTAACCTTTGATTGAAATAAAACAAAATCTCTACCGTTGATCTACTGAATAAATTGGAACTTAAGATTCAAATCAGATATGTATTAAATGAGATTATAAATGTAATTTTATAATTAAAAATAAAAAATATATAAATAAAAAAAAGAGAGCACGTGAATGGCAAGAAATTGCGTGACATGTCTAATTGTTCTATTTTGAAGAAAACATGGAGATAATTTATTATTTTTTTTATATTTAAATAATTTACTCATTTATAATATTACAAGTGATAAATTGCATTACACCAGACAACATAGTACTGCATGCACATACAAACACCTGCAATTTGCTATTTCTAATCTTTATATAACCTATAAATTATATGGTGTCAAAATTTTTATTATGCTTTGGCAGTCAGTAAACGTGCTTCAAATAGTGAATTAAAAAAGACTTCCGAATCCAATTTGGTTGGCGTTTACGCGTTTTAGTCATATTTATACCTTTCTTTTTCAAGGAAAAGGTGACGTAATTTTAGTCAACTTCACTGAGGTTAGCAGCAACTATGGTGGTGTTTTTTTATAGTACTTGAATATTCTTTTTCATTTTTCTTTTATATATTTAAGAAACACGTTTATATGTTTTTTTGGGATGGAGAAAAATATAAAAAAATATTACAAAAAATAATTTTAAAATAAAATCATTGAATGATGCACTCCAGCATGGGTGAGTAAGGCCATAAGAAAATAAGAAATAACTTCGGGTGTGCATTAATTTATCATTGTTGGTATTGGTTACTTCATGATTTTGGTGCTAATCTATTGGTTGATATTATTGCATTAGATTTGTCTTACTACATATGTGTGTGTGTATAAACTCATTAACTGGACTTATTGAGCCGACTTGGATCATAAGTTGTGCTGTCTGTTTTATTAGGTGGGTCAGTAGTGACATTTTGAGATGAAAATTATCTATGTGATTATTAGAGAATAATTTCAAGTTTTGTAATATCTAAATACTTATTATTCTTCTTTTGGGTTGTGTCCATGAATACATCAGTGCATGGTATATATAAACTTTTAATCACGTCTACCACAATACATTATATCGATAAAAAATATGTCTTATTGGTTTTGACAAAAGTTTCTTATAGAACGATTTAGAATTATTGACGGTATATGCTAATTAGCGGTATTAAAGCGTAGTGTTGTAAGAGGTGCTGCAGGCGGTGTCATTAAGTAATTGCAATTGAACGGTGTTGTTGGGCGGCAATATAGTGATTAACAGGCAATTGTAATGAATCAAAGGAAGAAGATGGATAAAAAAATTTATCGGAAAACTGTTGGACGATATCAAATATTTAACTGTTGCGGAAGTAAAATGATCAAAATTTGGCTCTCGTCCTCATAACCTTAGCTTTTACGTATTTATAATAGAAAAATAAATGTAATTCATCGTCATTTTGAGTAGAATTACTTAGGATTTACTACTTTCTGAGCTTCATTTATTTTTTAAATGCTGTTTTTGGGTATTTTACTCTCTTGTAAGTTTGATTAGAGACAAAAAGAAAAAAGAATCATAAAAATACATAAACTCAGCCCAAGACACACACAACACGGTCGAGCCTTGTTCATGCCACACAATTGTGTCGGATAAGAGGTATGTTTTCAGAGTTAGTCAGTGAAACATGGCCTGACTGTGTGCTCTCACCCCACGAGCATCTTCTTGTAGCAGAAACAGAGTAGACGTCAAATTCTTCTCCAATTGCGAAGCTAGGAGCCTTTCAGCTATATAAGTGGCAAGAATAGACGAGAATGGGTGAGAAAAACTTTACATTCGCCATCATACACATGTTTTGATCAAATTCGAAGAGCTTGAAGTGAAGCAAGAAGTCATCTAACCAGCTAGGAGATTTAGGTTATAGTTTCCTATTTCCTCTTCTCTTTAGAATTTTCCTTTAAGTTGACATTAGAATTTTTATTACTTTTGTTTGCCAAGTTCATGCCTGAGTAGACACTTTTTGTCCTAGAATTAAGTTTCGCATTTTGGTACATTAATGAAATTATTTTAGGTTCTTCTTTTATATCATGTGTTATTTGATCTAATTCAATTCCTAAGTTCTTAATTGCCTTGTGAATGTTTTGCTCACGTATTTGCATGTTTTAAACATCAAGTACTAAAATGTGAAGTCAATGTTAGAAAATTTAGGAATTAACCATGAAACTGAACTTGATTTATGTGAGAATTGCATGAATTATCTTTGATTTCCATGTGTTTAGTTAATTTAGTCTCCATGAAACTAGGTAGATTATTTAATTAAACAAAATTTGATAAAAAAAGCAACAAAGATAGCGGTTCAATTTACATATTGCACCTTTGTTCTTAGGGTAATGGGGGTCATTCATGATGTGCATAACTTGAGAAGACCCAATCCAAGAAGAACAACAAGGTTTAGAGCTGCCCAATATACCTTCCCCAACAGCTTAGCGAGCCTAGTAGTCCAAGATGAAAGACGGAGGCCCAAGGCACCCCTAGGCTCAACCCGTAATCATGACCCAACAAAGGTGACTGACCCAAGGGCCCATAAACTTGGCAATCTTCCCCCCTCCACGTGGCGTACAGCTGGCCCGCCAATCAACCATCACATTAGACCACGTCAGCCTAGGGACACAGTCTAAAGAAAAAAAAGGTCTTCCTAAAGCCTGGGGTCCCTAGCGGCTTGCGGCTAAGACTCCCTGCCAGTAAGGGGTTTTCCCTGGCGAAAGGACACTCCCATTGGACACATCAAATTGCGAATAAAGACATTTTGCTATCTGACCACTTTAACCTATCTTTCCTAAAATTGGGGAAGAGGGATATATAGATCCTCAATAGGCGAGGGCACTCCCCCTATATATACAGGTTTGATCCTCCATCAGGGGGATGGCTCCCGGATTCTCTAAGCACTCTTTCTAACACTCATCGAGCATTTTCTTGCGAATTTGGACATCTATTTCGATTTAATCAATATATCTTGATTCCTTATTACTATTATTTACTGTCTTGTCCTATCTTTTCTTGGATCCAATACTGACTTGGGCATCGGAGTGCTAATGTGTTGTTTTATAGGTTTCTTTTTTAGGATCATAAGTACTCCAGCAGAAATTTTGAATGATAGTCCAAGTCCATTGGACTCGTGCTATTTTCGTATACATCAAACACAATTCAATCAAGAAAGCAACAAGGTAACGGTTCAATTTACATATTGCACCTTTGTGTTTTCTTTTACCCATGAGCCTCATATGCACGTTTTCTTTGTGTTGTTCTTGTACGTATATTTTACATCAAACGCCTAAGAACAATTAAGGAAACACCCATTAGTTGGATTTTATGATTTTATTATGCACGGGTTTACCGCTTTCTACGCTTCTGCCCCATGTTTTCCCACTCCATTCCTCTTAAGTGGTATCAGAGCCCGCCTCGATGTAATAGGCCGTGGATCGATGTGTTTTTTATGTGCTTGGCATGAGAGATATGTTTATCGACTTTTAAGCATGGTTTATTACTTTATTTTTATGATTATATATTTAATTTGCAATTAACTTAGTTAATTCTACAATTATTTGGATATTTGGTGTATCTAAAAAATCGAATTTTTTGAATATATAGTTTTTATTCAGTTTGAAATATGCATAAAAAAAAATTAAAAAAATTGCACAACAGCAGCCTCCTGTCCCTACCAAAAAATTAAAAAATAAATATAACGCGTGCAATACACGAGTCATGAAGGGAGTGTTTTTTCAATTTTTATTATCTCAAAAAAGGGTGGTGGCCATTTTATTTATTTATTTTGGGCAACTAAGTTCTTTTCCACATTTTTCATGTGATAAATTGCTTTTAAACGATGTTATGTTGATCATAAATTCTGCAGGTTCCATGAAGGGGAAGTGGTTGGACTTTAGTCAACTCGTATACTGCTGTCCCGACTCCCATGAAAGAACCTGTTAATTAACCACACGTTTCACTCGTTTGTCAAAGGAAGCACATTTTTATAATGGAAGCATATGATTGACAACACGTTTATGATACTGCGGACATGACAATGAATACAGCAGACGCTCCAAATTTGTAAGAATGATGAATGTTGGAAGTTTCCTCATATCCACCCTTATCACATGAAAAAGAATATATTTTTATTTTTAAAATATATTATAAAAAAATAAAATATATGCGTTAATATATTATATTAAAAAATTAATTTAATGGTATTTCAAAAACAACAAAGAAATAGTATAGTAGTATGATAAATTTTCGTTTATGAGTGAAAAATATCTTCTTTTTTTTTATATTATTATAGATTAGTGAATGTTTTTTTTTTCCTTTCGTCTATTAAAGGACGATAGAAATTGGTTCACCAATTTTTCTTGAAAATTCAAATAGGTGAACTATGTTTCACAAAAAAAAAAATCGATCACAATTACATTACGTTGATCATCCATAAAAAAATGGTGGATTAATGTTGAAGTTCAACCGTATAATAATAGAGCAACTATTATAATTGGATAATTATATTATTCCTAAATTTTGGTATAATTATATGTAGATTTTTTAGGTCTGAAAAAGGACATCGATTACTCGTGATGTTTGTTTCCAACCAACAAATAATCCATCCGTTAGTAAAGTTCATGATATTTAATTTGTTGACATCAATCAAAAAGTGAAATGAAAATCTGTATTTATTCTGAACTGACTTATTACAGTTTTAATGTAGGTCAAATAATTTTTTTTTTTTTTTCAGCAAAGCACCCTTTTATAAGGTGAAGATGCACTTCCTCACATGCATTAGTGTGTGAATATTTATAAGACTAGTTTAATTACAAAAGGCTCGTTTGGCTATACGTAGTTTTCAAATCACATAAAATTTTCGTATAATTACGTCAAAATATAAAAAAAAAAAAAAAAACAGTGTAATTATCCGTATATAATTTGACTGTCTGAACCTTTTAGCCGTACTGCAATACTCATATTGTCTTATTCAGGATAAATTTATATTTTTTCTTGGTCGTACATTCTATTAATTAGAAAAATAAAATTATAGCTTTCAAATTTGTCCGAATGAACTTTCGTACTCAAAAGTCCATTTACAATGTGCTTACTATACTATGTTTGGGAATTCATACCTATAAGCGTGTTGATTAGTACAACTTACTAATTCAAAAATAGAAAAATATGTTAATTAAAAAATTCATACAATTTGAGCATATACAATATTATAAAATCTAATTATATTAGTAATATAATACCAAAATGACAATTTTAAAATGTTACTAAAATTATATATTAAGTGTAAATGATTTTTATCTTGTTATTATATATATATTTATTACTGAAATAAAATAATTAGTTACACGTACACAATGATAATTCAATAACACGACAATAAAATCGTGATATAATAATTATCCAGTGTCACATTTATCCTCTCACTATATTTGTCTTTAGTGTCCGGCTATTATAGGTTTGGTCCAATAATTATAGGTTTTTGGCGTTTTGATGATCCATTGTAAAATAAAATTTGTAATTTGGTTCATTATTTTATAAAATTTGAGATTTGGGAACATATTTTGCCAAAAAGTTCTAAATTTGTTGGAAATTGGCGTGTGCTAATGACGACCCCAACTTATATTGAGGATAAACTTGAATTGAACAATATGTACCTAGAGGTGAGGGGAGTTTTCCGGAGTCCCCAGTCCTTCTGTATTAAAATGCACAAAATAGTTACAGCATGGAGAGCTACCTCTTTAGAATTTCTAGTAAAGTCATAAACAAGGAGTACTACTTCCTTACAAATAGAGCAACAATAAATAAGGAGTACAGTACCTTACAACAAAAGACCCGAACAGGTGTCCTAGAAAAATTATGGCGAGTTAAAAAGATTTTTGTTATCCCACCACGACGTGGATCGCACAGCACCTGCAAATAAATCTGTACAGAAAGGCCAAGTCAAAGTGTGTGTAATGTTCCAAAAGGATTAATAATGAGCATTAGTATTAACGTGGAGATCATGTTTGGTAAATTGTCAAATTTACGATAGTTAATGTGTTCTCAAATCTTAAAACTTACAAAAATAAATAAATAATAATAATAATAGACCAAAAGTTCCATGTTTAAAGGACTACATGACAAATATTTATAGTTACAGGACCAAAATTACAATAAAGTCCGACTATTTTTATACACTTTTTGTCAATAACTAATTATTGCTAATAACAAATCTTACAAAATAATCGTCACTATTAAACCACAAAATTTATTATTATGGCAAGATAAAATTTCCATCACTAAATATAGATATCTAATCAATTAAGTGATAACATTAAAATTCTCTTTTAATTTCTACTGTTATTAATCTTTTTTAGGATTAATTATATTTATACCCTTGATCTATGGTCTACTTCCACAAATCACCCATATCATTTAAGAAATTACACATACATCCACCAAAATCGTTTCATTTATCTAAACCACCTCTATATTTTAGAAAATTACACATACACCCCAGAATCGCCAGTGGAATTACACAAACGTAAATCCTACCTTTTAACTGTCAGAAGTAATTTATAACAATACGCAAAAAAATAAAAATAATTATATAAATAAATCAGGAAATATAAATATAATCATCCTTTTTTTCCCTCCCCAGATATACACAATAATTTGCAGATGGATATGTTAATTTGAAGACTAAATTAATCAAGGGGTTCACATCTACCAAAACCCTCAACCTATATATATATATATATATATATATATAATACGTGATTTATTAGTAGGTATTTGGTGCACTAAATTTTCTTGTGTATTTAAGTATATATGTGAATGATTTGACACTACTCTCAACCTTGTCTTGGATCATTGTATTAGTACGGGATGATACTAATTTATACACACAAATTGCTATTAATTAATTTATACGTATACGTATATATATATATATATATGTGTATCATATGTCCCGTTTGGATTAAACGTTGCGTTCAAACTTGCATTCCTTGACATTGGTTCCACGTGCTTCACAATCAAAAGTCAATGAAAGAAATTCCAAGTCCAAAAGTGTGAACGCCGTCATATGTTTACACGTTTGTTGTCGTCTTCTTCATGAAATGTTCGTTTGTTTCGTCCGTAATGCTGACGTTGCTTCATTCAATGTTAATTGGCGTCAGCAACAATTATGCTATTAAAATTCAATCTTTCTTGGGATAGGTTTTCCATTCGAATTAATTTTAAAAAAAAAATCATCAAATTATGGTTGTTTTTCCTACTTTACACACGTTTCAACGAGAAATATAATATTTAATCATATTTGATCTTCATAATTAATATAAATAATTGTAGTTAATAAATAATTATTGATCAAGACTACGTAACCTAATTTGTTGGTCGAAATTTTTGTGAGTGTGGTAGAATAATTTGTCATGATTAAGAATCATTATGAATATTTTAATCATGATAAATAAATTAAGCTTTTGTGTTAATTATATTTAATTCTAATTAATAATATTGGTTTTTCGTGAATTTTAATCCAGAATCATATAATAAATTTTCGTCTGAAATTTTGTTCCACAGCTACCTCCTTAGTTTTAAAACTATGGAGAAAATATGTATATATATATATATATATATATTCTATATATCTCTCTTTCATGTTACAAGTTCTTGGGAGAATATGAGTTGGAAATACCAAAGAGTTTGATTAGATCAAATACAATAATAATTACACCATTACATTAAAATATCAGTTCATATCTGTCAAATAATAAATAAAAGTAAAAAATAATATATTATAATAAATTCATATAAAATGAAATAAAAAAAAATCTGGTGGTTCGTATTAGGTTTTCCAGTGATACATGGACTAATTAAAAGAGTTATTTTATTTTTTATAACAGTTCTCGATTGCAATTTTCAGATCGAATATGTTGAAAATGCCACTATTTTATAATAAGTGGACCAAAATTATATTTTTTTGGAAAAACAAAAAAATATTTGAAAGTATGAACTGCAAAATAATTTCAATCGAAATGTATGCATTTCACACCTTACCCGGAAGAAACCATTGGAAAGGGACTTTAAGAGTTTTATAAGATGATTTTAGACTGGATAGATTTTGTTACTTCTTTCTTTCATTTACTTTACTTGTTTCTTGCATTGACTTATCAATTGCACAGACCACGTCAATATGTTCATTGCACTTGCTAGAGTGCTTGATGTATAAAAATTAAGATAGATTAGGATGATTTTTTCGAAAAAGTTTAATTTAATTGCAAATATATTCATATTTGATAAAAAATTACAATTACTTTTATAAAAATTATATATATTACTAACTCAATGGGAAAGTGTTGAAGTACTTACATACCGTTGCTATCTTCTTACAGAAAAAAAATAGATGCTTTATGTTTTGATGTATTGTGCATCATAAATGTGTGATTCATGAAACCAAAATAAAAATAAAAAGAAAGCTTATAATGTCCTTATATTTTGAAAAGATAACGGCTATTTGACTTCAGATAGTATTTCTGAGTTTCTAAATAAAAGATGGGAGGACTTAAAATTAGAATTTAGCAAGCTATGAGATTATTTTGAGAATCAAGTAAGTAATGAGACTAAAAATTTACTAGTTCGTATGACTTTTCATGATAGGATAACCTAATTCTAATTACTATTATTATTATTTTTACTTTAGGAGGTGTTGTGTTGCAGAGACGCGTGGAGGAGCGTGTCGGCCAGTAGCCCTCTGAAGCTACAGCGTCGATCCATAGTGCTTCACAAGAGATCGAGGAAGAGTTGTGGGTGGTTTGGGTGGGGGGAGGGGTGAGGGGGGAGGGGGGAAGGGTTGGATCTTCAGCATGAGTTGTGTGGCATATATAGTAGGCTAACCAACATGGGACCTTATGTTCACTATCGACTTCTGTAGGACTAGCCTAGGAGACAAAAGAGATGAATACGAAGAAGATCCTCACATTCGTGCTAACCCACATGGGGAACCCTCCCTCCCCACCATCTGGCGATGAGTATGCCCCCAACATTGATCGACAAGGTCCCAATGGATGCAGCAATGCAACAACCAACCACCGAGGCTGAGCCTGATCAACCTCCTGAGGACAATGAGAAGGCCTCAAGATTAGATTAAGAAATTTTGATATTCTATACATTTCTATTTTAATTAAATAAACAAATCACATCATCCCGCCCAATCACCACATCATGCCCAACCCATCATTCCAACCAAAAGAGCCCTGCAACATCTGTACCTTTATACAATTAAAAAGCATCCTATCGGTGTCTTCAATTTATTGGTATGTTATTTTTTTATATACATTTTTTTTATCTTCTCAACCTCCCACAGTCTCTCTTTTCAACTTGCACATCCCATTTTTTCTCAAATTTTTAACATTTTTATGTATTTTATATTAAGTTAATATATTTTAAAAATAAAATAATTTCTTTAATTTTAAATTAATTATATACACATTTAAATTCGCCATAGATACTCATATATCATTAAAGTCCCTATACGTCCTTCCAAAATGTTGCACAGTGTGGAAAGTTTGTGTGAGCCGTACTTGTTGTGGGGCCGCAAAATAGTGAAAACTGACCCAAAACATTGCTACGTACCCATTTAATTAGTCCACCTTCACACGCATAAACACACTACTGAAAGTGAAAGCTACTCTCCTGGAATGAGGTCACTTGACTGAAGAAGTCTCCTTGTTCCTTCTCATTCCGCCAATTATATAGATTTGGAGCATGTTTCCTTTATACCCCATTTTTTATTGTATGCCAAAATACATATACCCCTTTTTCCTACGATGTTTCATATGTTGACAGTTGAAGAGCAACCCCTTTGCTTTTTGTGTCTGTCTTTACTTGGCGTATGTATATAAAGAGTGAGCTTTCGCTGGTTGCTGAGCAATTGCGCACAGCTCTCCGCAGAAGTCTTTCCTGGTAAAAGAAAAGATAAGGAGAAGATGGTGAGGCCGCCTTATGTTGACAGCAATGGGCTGAAGAAAGGTGCTTGGAGTGACGATGAGGACAACAAGTTGAGGGCTTATGTTCAGAGATATGGCCACTGGAACTGGCGATTGCTTCCCAAGTATGCTGGTGAGTATTAATTGGAGCTGAAGAAGTTGTTAAAATCATCACTTAATTACCTAGTATGTTCAAATGGGCATGTTTCTGTAGATAATTTCTCTCTCTTCCTCTCTCTCTCTCTCCATTTTTGATGAATCTCAACTCTCAAGACGAAGAACCCTTTTTTTCTTTTTACCCTTTGAAATAATTGGTTTTGATCAAAGCTCGATTCTTTTTTTGCCGATCCATGGGATTTCTTACTTGCAGCTTAATCTTTTTCCATTGTTTTATGGGATTTCTTGGAGTGAATTTCCTTTGATTTTCTTTCTAAAAATGCAAAACCCTAGTCAAAAGAAGGGAAAGCCTGGAGATATTGAGTGAAATCACTATACTTTAGATATCCAATCTTAGCGAATTCTCAATAATATTGATCAATGATTCCTCCTTTATATGTCATAAAAGAAAATTTTGTGTATATGGTTTTAGGTCTGGCAAGATGTGGGAAGAGTTGCAGACTGCGGTGGGTGAACTATTTGAAGCCCGGTGTCAAAAGAGGGAACTTCAGCAAAGAGGAAGAGGCTCTCGTCGTCAAACTGCATAACCAACTCGGAAATAAGTAGGAACCCAAGCTCCTTCTGATCAATCCTCATCCAATTACACCAGATATTTCAATATTTTCTCCTCATCTAATGTAACTCAAAGAAAATTCTAGCTCAGATCCAACTCGCTCAAACTTGAACCACTTATACGACAAGTGCAATATACTTGTCGTGTGATTGGTGTGCAATTCAAGAAAAGTGATCAATCACATTTAGTTCGGCGAAATCTAGTCTGAACAAGAATTTTCCTGTAACTCAAATACTCTAACAGCTTAAGCTTTAGATAAGAGTATCGCTAAACTTATATACATATATAGAATGTGTTCTTAATTAAAGGGTGAAGAGGGTTGGTCCAGAAACTAATTCTTGGATTTGTTGTGATCAACTCAGGTGGTCAGCCATAGCAGCAAATTTGCCCGGAAGAACTGACAATGAAATCAAGAATTTCTGGCACACGCGCATAGAGAGACGCCGCAACGGAAATCCAGCACACAAGAAAGCTAAAGGGCACACTGCTGCTGACAAACCATCTTCCAAAGCCCAGGTCTTGACCCAAGACAAGCCTTCTGAACTTACCCTTTCTGAAACATTAACCCTAAACGAATCGGCTTCTTCCGATTCTCTCATAAACCTTCAAAACTCAACACTATCCGTTGACACTAACAGTACCTCAGGTTCAGCATCAGAATCCCAAGTGGATTGCTGGGCTGATACATTTCTGGGAAGTACAGATTACAGCCAAGAGGGTTGTTTCCAACCACTGCCAGAGGAAGAGTTTCTTATCCATTCCGAATTATCAACCTCCGAGTCCTCTTACCCGAGTGCTCTCTGCTGGAATGCAGACGATGATCTTAGCATCATGTCGCCGGATTTCTGGGGTGGATCCTTTGTGTCGAACACTTCAAACTCTGAGAGTGAAACTAGTTACATTTCGACACAGGAAATGGGAGGGTTTTATGATCCGTTCCTTGAGTACATTCATCATCAGCTGCCATGAATTGAACTTGTTAGGATATGACATATATAGAGATGTTGGACGGTGTCTTTGTGTTCTATATACTGTCTGCACCATAATTATCATATGAGATGCGATGCTCAAACTTTTTGTGTATATATGTGAGTGTGGTTTAGTCGCGAAATAATGAACCTGTTTTGTTGTCTCATGGTTTTCATCTTATAACTTATGTTGGCTACAATATAAATAGGTGAAATTATAGTTTTAGTTCCATCGAAATTCAATGCTTTTTGTCCTCTATTTCGCGAGATTTTTAAAATGGTTTCTAAATTGAGAAAAGTAAGACATATTTAATTCTATGCTTTATGCAATTTTCAAATTGATCCCCAAATTAGAAAAAAAAACTCGATACATTTAGTTTTATAAATCTCATAAAATAAAAGACTAAATGTGTCCAGCCTTTTAATTTTGGGACCATTTTAGACTAAATATGTTAATTTTTCTCAAATTTTAGAACTATTTCGAAAATCTTGTAAAGTAGAGGACTGAATGTGTTGAACTCATATCCTATGGGACTTAAAGCGTAATTTTGCTATATAAATAATAAACTAGTTTTTAGATGAATTGTAAACTCTTTTTATTATTTTTTGAATTTTTATAAAATAATTTATTAAGTTTATTTGTTTCTTCATTTTTGCCCTTTGGAAACTTTTTATTTTTTCCATTTTTGTTCCTTTTTTCAAGCCCTTTTATTAATACTCAAAAGTTTGTTGCCAATTATTAATTGGACTAAAAAATATGTTATGTTTAGAAGCAAATATATGGAATCCTAAAGTTGGTTTCAGACAAAACATCACGAGTTTGATTTTCAAAAGCAATTGTTGACAATTTATCTCCCTGTGGCCTGTGTAACGACAAATACCACCAAGAATTGGCATTACGGTGGTCGGTGAATAGGCAACAAAAAATATAGTCACAAATATAATATTTAATTATAATTAATTATCATAATTAAAAATTAATAGTCATATTAAAAATTTATTGATAATGGTCACGCCATGGTTATTAACTGTGATTTTTGTAAGTGACTAATATATTTGTCAGACAAAATGCATAAAATCCCCCTATATTTTAAAAAGTTTGAAAAAATCCTACTGTTATGAGAATAGGCTAAAAGCCCCTCTGTATTTTGTAAAGCTCAACAACAAACACCCATTCCATTACTAATTAACGGAAGGTACATTACACGCAAATTTTGTGTATGCGGGGTATTTTTTTAACTGTTTTTATCTTTTTCTTAGGTATTTTTTTACTAAAACGTCTTTTTTATTTTAATTTATATTTAATTTATTTAATATTAAATATTAAATTAAATTAAATTTAAATTCAAATAATTTATAATTGTTAATTATTAAAATCTGAAATTATTTTTAATTAATTAAAATATATTTAATTACAATAATTATTATATAATTATTCTTAATTAGCTAAAATATTTAATTATTATAATTGTTTAAAATATTCTTAATTAATTAAAATATATTTTAATTAATATAATTCAAAAATTAAAAAAAAATGCACGCTTTCGCCCCTTTTTCACCATAAACTTATTTCTAAGTTTCTGGCGCCGTCTGGACGAGTTTTCGACGATCAATGATACCATTCGAATTCTCTTTTCAAGACGAACATTTTCATACCTTCAATTTGAGTTTTCGTCAATCAAAGAGACTGGCTCAAGCTATGACCGCCAAACATATTTGTGGTTGATTCGTCTCCGTGCAGTCGAATCTCAATCTCAAGCTAATAGGAATGTACAACAGTTCACCATTGATAACTAATTTTCTCGGGCAAAGCTATTTCATTCAAGAAGAAGAAAGTTTGTACAGTATATTTCTCTGAGAACGAAGCAGTGTTCTTCCACTATATATGACCATAACTACCATTCACTAATTAACCTTCTTTAACTACAATAACTAACTGGCAATTATGCTTAAAGGAGGAGGCGCATTCACTCTTCTAAGGTCTCTCATTTTACAATAAATAAAATCGCATTCCGCAGTCAAGCTTAAACGCGTGTTCCTCAAATTTGCGTTTCTTCCTTCGATAAAGTGGAACAGAATACGCTTGCTGCTACTTCTTCATACGTTGGACCGCTTCTGTAAATTTCATGAATGCTACATTCTTTACAGAATTATCTTCAGATTCTTTAGAAAACCAAGCTGCTGAATCCTGAGTATCGGAAATGTCGCAGATTTGTTGCCTCATCATTTCAAAATTGCACTTCCACTAAGGAACCAGTGCACAAAGTCAATTATGGTTCAATGGGAAAAGCCACAAATAGATGGGGCATCCAAAGAAAATCTAGGGCTGTGTTTGGATTTGTGTCTTTGCATTTTTTGAAATAAGATAAAACACTCAATGTTTGTTTTTGTGTTTTTACACCTTATTTGCGTGTTTTTCTATTTTTCAACTTTCTATGTATAATATATATATGCATTTATATATATACATAATATAAAACAGACATAATTTGATAATAAACAGTAATTTTTCTCTCTAAAAAATACAACATTAAACATAAAATATTTATATATATAAATATATATGATTTGACAATAAACAGTGATTTTTGTCTCCCAAATCTCAATATCAAACCTACACCACTTATTTAAAAATAATTTAAATTAACCAAAAATACAAATCCAAACATTTCATCTATTTTCAACACACTTATTTATCTCTATTTTTCTCTATCTATCTCCAAAACACAAAACAAAATACTCAAACTACAAATCCAAACACAGTGTAGGTATCTTAGTTGTTGGAGGTATTCTTAGAGTTCATCTTGGCTAGGTTATCTTTGCCTTTCAAGAACCGGTCGGCATCACCTCCAACATACAAACTGAATTGAAAGCCCTCTTTAGAGTCCTCCAAATCTGTATAGAAAAGGGCATCCAGAAAATCTGGATTGAAAACTGATTCTTTAAGCATCATCAAACTTCTCTCCACACCTTATCAACCAGCTTGGAATTACGAAAATCTAAAAATTAGACTGCTCATGTCTCAAGCTGAAACCAAGCTCTTCCACACTAGAAAAAATATTACTATTTTACCTATAATATTAATGGCTATAGTTAAAATCCATGGTAACGATAATTATTAACTATGATTAAATAAAATCGATGCAAACAATTAACTTTTCTATCATGAAAAGATTATCTATCAAAGCTAAGAGTCATGTTCAAAACATTGTTGTGGCTTTTAGCCATGACAAATATTTACCCTTATCGCAAAAATCACGACCAACAACCATTGTTATTAATCATAACAATTAACTCTAGTTAAATATTACAATTCTTCTAAACGGAGAAGGTAATCATGGAAGGCTATAGTTAAATATTTATCTTTTTTGTGGATTGGTTAGGAAGGATTAAAATCCTTCCATTGCTTCCTTGGAATATCTTTATTATGATTTTTTTTTTTTTTTTGCAAGGTTAATGTTGGACATTCCCACCACAGTAATAGCGGAGTGGCAGACACTTTTTGAAACGTCAAACTTTTTGATCCAACTCAAGTTGACCCTTAGAAAGCTTAGGTCATATTTTACTGTAAGGTAGTAGTACTCTTTATTTATACTTTATCAGATTATCATTGTACGGGAATAGTACTCCTTATTTTTTGCTTTTCTTGGGATATTAGGGAGTTAATACTCCCTATTGTACTTTTGACCCTTCTATGATTTAATAAAGCTCCCCATCCCTGGATGATTCTATAGGAAAAAAAGAGGAAAAGAAAAGAAGATGAGCACAATAAACTTGGTGAAGTAGTCCATGTTGGATTTTATCTTGTGTGCCATCCAGGCCAATTGAAAATTCTGTAGATTTTGACAAAATATCAATATTATATATATTTCAATACTTTGTTACTATTTTTTTTTAGGTAAATCACAACAACCTCTTCAGAGGTGTGACATAATTACGATATATTCTCGTTATTTAAAAAATTACAAATACTTCCCTCATTAAAAATAATTATGTAGTCCCTAAACAGTGAAACGGACATTACTATTCTACCCATACTGAATTTTTTTAAAACAGCATTTCGAAAAATATAAAAAAGTCGGAGATGGACAAAATAAATAATCAATAGAGAATATTAGTTCATAAAAATATTTTAAAAATTATAAATATATATAAAATTATAATTTATAATTCAAAAGGGTATTTTGATCAATTCACCATAAAAATTGAGTAAAAACCTAACGAAATGGGCTTCTTGTTAAACGAATTTTAATATCAGAAAGATATTTATAATTTTTCAAATAATTAGAAGGTATTTTTTATTATGCAAAACATGAGGTTAGGTGAGGTGAATGCAATTTACCCCTTTTTATTTGGTCATATTTCTGGCTTAAAATCGACTTTTTCTTACATCATGACTTTTTATATTTGAAAACAAAATTTTCTTTGAAAACAATCTTGCTGTTATTCTTGACCATTATTTCTAGATCTTGTGAAAGTATTGTCTAGCTATTAAAATTTAGGGATAGTTACACCTTTTTCTTTCAAATTTGATGTAATTATACATTAATTTCTTGTAGTTTAAAAAATTACATCTAACACTCTTAAAATTCGATCATAAAAAAGATTTATTTGACATACAATAAATAAATAATGAGTCAATCAAGAGTAAATACAGATTTTCTCTAATTTTTTTGTTAATATAAATAAATTTGGTAAATTTTGATTAACGAAGGGACTCATTTGTAAGAAGAAAACAAACTTTAAGAGTGTTACATGTAATTTTTTAAATTACAAAAAAATTACGTATAATTATGTCAATATCCCTAAATTTACATTCTCTTAACTTTTGATGATGAGCTTCATGATCTACTTCAACCATTTTGCACTAAGTTGCTATCTTCCAAGGAGGCTCGTGCAGTGGTCCCCAGCTTTGACGATCTAATTATGCCACTAAACTTGTGCTAGTCACATTACGCAAGTCCAAAGCATTATTGGGCGTGTCATCATATATATACACTAAGGAACCGCTACCAAGAGGGGAAATGCTTGGCTATCTTACGTGATCTCCCCCCCCCCCTCATTTTACTTAACTGAAAATTTTAACTTGAATTCGATCCGATTAAATTTGAATCAATCATATGACAAGCCAATTTAATAGGTATTCATTTTAAAGATAAATGATCAATCGCATAAAAGTAGGATATATTAGTTCTGTAATTGGTTTAATTTGATCAAACCTGATACCACCAAAAATTTTACTGAACATATTTCGTTTCCGATGCTCTTGATCTCTTGTGGGCAGTTTCATCTTTTCACCAAATTTTATTTTTATTTTTTTCATTGTTTCCTGCTGAAAAGCATTGAGGGTATTTTAGTTTTCTACTTCTACAGTTAGTAATGTTGTTTAAACCTCGAAAACTAATTGTAATTTTGATCTAACGGGAATTTATTTGTAATTATGATAAATTTAGAGTGTATATGTAATTTATTCTAAAACTTTTCACAGGCATTCAGTTCTACTTCAACCCCTTTCTCAGGGGATTACAAGGCCACGAAACGTCTGCTGTCTCTTTATGCAAGTCTATAGGGAAAGGGAAAGAAAAATGCAATGTTCGAAGGCTATGTGTTCAAGGGGGAACAACGGTGGGCTAGCGAGGCCCCCAGAAATGGGCGCCTCTGCAACAACGGTGGGCTAACGAGGCGCGAGGGTTGAACACTGCTTCACATTTGATCGATGACAACTTACATATACAATATAGCATATTACCCGTGCTATGCAGTGATTTTCAAGAATCATTGTTACAAAATACAATAGAGAAAAACAAAATAAGTACCAGATAGAGCTGCAGCTAAACAAGGAAAAACTCCATATGTAAACACCAGTTAACAACTGAATCATATAGCAACACTTGGATAAAAACCTGATTTGCTGAACATTTCAGGCACTCCACTTCCATATTTCTTTCACCTCTCAATTCAACAAGCTTCCACGCCTTAAATTTTCATTACACGCTGTCAAAAACAGTGCTCGAAGCAAGATACAGACGAGGAACAGAACAAATATAATCAAGAAACTAACAATTACTTGATTAAGTATTTACCTGCCTATGCAAAATAATCTACTAGCTTAGTACAATTTATTGATCTATTTTTTGCATTGCTTCCAGGAAATGCTGAAAATATGTATTCTGAACTGTTTAAGACTTACACAGCTAATTAGCTGATGATGTGCTGGTCTTGGAGTGAGCCGAAGCACTTGAGGTGTTGCTTTTCGTCTGTGAACTCTGGTCAGCAGATGAGGAATCAGTGAAGAAGATTATGTGCTCCTCACTTTCAACGAAGACTTGGAGTGAACGAGGAATTGAAGGCAAGTTCACATCCATGAGGCCTTCAAGGATTTGAACTACCTGACCCATTGATGGCCTAGTGTTTTCGTCATCCTGGATGCACCAACAAGCAACTTTGCATACCTTTAAGACCTCCTCTACATCGGCGTTTCCATCCAGTAGAGGATCTAACAGGCCAAGCACGTCCCCTCCATCTACCGTCACTCTAGCAGCCACCGCTGGGAAAAATTTAACTTTCCCATCTTCAGAGCTCTCAGAGTTTCGCCTTCCTGATACTAGTTCAAAGAGCATCATTCCATAGCTGTATACATCTGCTTTGGCTGTAATAGCAACTCCAGATATCCATTCAGGAGCAAGGTAACCCCTCGTTCCTCTCATGGTCGTCAGAACCCGACTAAAATCACGCCCGACGAGCTTTGCCAAGCCAAAATCTGCCACTTTAGGACAGAATTCAGCATCTAGTAATATATTTTCAGGCTTTATATCACAATGAATGATGCAGTCCCGGCACTTTTCATGGAGATACGACAACCCCCTAGCTACTCCCAATGCAATTTCGTATCTCGTCTTCCACTCCAAAACCTTGGATTCATTGGCACGGAAAAGATGGGAGTCCAAGGAGCTATTTGCCATGTAGTCATAAACCAACAGCTTTTTACTACCTTCGGAGCAAAACCCACGAAGCCTAACAAGATTCATGTGTTGAATTGTCCCGATTGTGCTGACCTCTGTCCTGAATTGCTTCTCTCCTTGGCTGATGCTTTCGAGCTTCTTCACAGCAACGACAGATGAGTCGGGTAAAGTCCCTTTAAAAACAGATCCAAAACCACCTCCTCCCAACTTTTCCGAGAAATTTTTCGTTGCATTTTGCAAATCTTTGTATGCAAATGCCATCAAAGAACCTTCCACTGGCTTGGAACTCCCAACTATTTGCCTCCGGCGTCTCCAAATTACTGCCATTACGATTGCCAGAAGTAGGACTATAGCAGCAATGGAACCAATGACAGCACCAACAATTGGCCCCTTACTTTTCTTGGCACTAGAAAACACAGACGAAGAAGCAGAAAGTCTTATATATATGGTTTTCGCATTACCATCTCCCTGGCTCAGTTGCTGCAGATTCAATAGTTCCTCATTCCAAATAGAACATTGATTTCCATCATAGGCATAAGCTGTGCAAGAGCAATTATTCAAGCAAGCAGATTCACATTCGCCTGCACTCCTAACCGTCATCGTTGGAGAATTGTCAAGTAAGCTCATATAGGGCCTCACAAGAAATGCATCTCTTCTCCCATTAGAATTAGTACTGTTATTTCCACACTGCAAATTCATCTCCCTCACACAGCCACCCGAATAATCCTTCAAATTCCAATCGTTTTCCGACTTAGGCTGAAATCCCCCCAAACAATCACAGAACGGCAATGAATTCTGATTGCAGGTACCAAACGGCCCACAATAAGCATACACCTCGCACTGCTGCCTCGGCTGAGACCAAAACAGGTTCCAGTCCGTGTTATCCCACGACAACTGCTTAATCTGCCCGGAAACATCCATAATGAATCTTGATATAATAGACGGATTATAGAGAGAATACGTGAAATAACTCTCGTTCTCATTATCAATATAGCTAAAATTATAGATGTAATTCAACCTCATTTCAGGGACTAGACTAAAAATATGACCATTCCAAGCCCCACTAGTCCAATACTCCTCACTCCCATTCCACCTTATAATATACTGACTCCCGTTTGGATCAAGCTCGAGAGAAAACAGCCCAGGCGCAGGATCCTCAGAATTTCTCCAAGAAGTTAAAAGTTGCTTCGTGCGTGTTCTTTTGTTATAAGCAATCTTTCCCCCAGGCAACCATGTATCCGCCGGATTATCAAAACTTTCCCACAAAGGTTGACCAATTGAAGAATTTGACTCTGACCCATCTCTCAGAACTAAGTTCCCATCATCAAGAAGCACGGCAACTACATCTGAAGCTGTGGAATTTGTATCAGTGGACCAAATCTTGGTCTGTGACTCATTTAGGAGCACTAAGTTACCATCCAAAATCTTGAGTTGAGCAGAATTCTTGTCTAAAACTGGGGTTTCTCTGTTCGCCACCCAGACTACAGTTAGTTTGCCGACTTTCTTGTACCATATGCCTATGTAGTGTTTTGAAGAATTACCTGGGCTGAAGAATCCCAGCTCAAAGTTCCCACCTGAAGAAACAATGGTTTGATCCCCAGAGAGCGTTGCGTTCCTTGAAATGGTGTCGGCTGCAAGGCAGGAAAAAGAGGTGATGCAGAAACAGAGAAAGACAAGATGAATCATAGTATAAAAATGGTTTCTGAGGGTCATGGCTGTACGGCAGAAGATGAGAGATAAATGCAGAGGAGAGAGAGAGAAGATAGTTTACATCGTTCCTCTCAGAACGCGTTCTGTTTAAGTGAAAAGATGTCCACGACAGTTGTTCATCATCACTCATTCAATGACCGAAAACTGTATTCTTCGTCTTTCGTCAAGTCAACTAAATTATGTTGAATTACCATTGTACCATTTACCAGAAGAATTGGTCCTTTGTACTAGAGAAAATACGTAACCAACCCCTCGTGAAATTGCAAATTAGTAAATTATATTTTATTATAAAAAAAAATAGCAATTTATCTTCATATTTAGAAAGGTAATTACTTTATTTTATAATACACAGAAGATAAATTATTAATTTTTTTTATAAAAGAGTAATTTGTTCATTTATAATATCACATTAGATAGATATATTAAACCCTTCTATATTGTATTGCTTTTGCGTTTTTAACAGCTAGCGATGTTTGCATATTTGATAACTGTGCAAAATAGAGAAAATTTACTTATTATTTATATAATTATATTAAATTAATCTGGTATGTTAAATATAATCTTTTGTTATAATTTTTTTTAAAATCAAATGAATAAAAATAGTAGTTATTAAAATTCAATGAATGTACTTAGGAAGAGTAGTGTGAAATTTAGAATAAAGTGTACAATACAATATAGAGAAAAAAAGAAAAAGAAAAGAAGATCATGAGAGAAGGGAATTGTAGTTTAGTCGGTACACATACATAATACACAACCATTATTTGATAGGAAACCTCATTTGGTGGATGATTCAAAATTTAATTAGTTGGATTAATTAAATTTTATTCTAGCACAATAAATTTAATTTGGCTTGATTTAGTTAGTTAATTTTTTTTATTGGTTGGACCCTATTAGTATTTCTGAAAAATTTTCACAGTCAACATCAACACAATCCATTAAATTTGAAAAAGAAGCCCAGTCCAGACAGATGAAAATGGAGGACGATTTTGATGAAGTATTGTCTATATGCAAGGATTTAACATCTAATATCAAGAGACTTGAAGCAAATGAACGAATGATGAAGGCGTTTTTTTTAGTTCTTGTTGTTTTGTTTGTTGCAATATTATTCAAGTAGTTATATGTTGTAATTTAACTGATGTATTTTGGATGTTCGCAATTGAAGTTGATTCCATTTTGGATGTATTTAAGTTGCTTCCTTGTAATATATACTTGAAGAACAAAGTAGCACAAAAAACAAACAAAAAATATGAACAATTACATTCCCGGTAGCATAACAAAACACTTATTTAAATAATAATTCATTGTAGCACAACAAAACACTTATACAGTGTCATGTTAGATTACTAGTACTTCGTCAGAACACTTAATACTTCAAAAATACTTAATACTTCATTGTACCACAAAAAACCACACTTCACTGTACCACAACTTAAATAAAGCCCATCTTACATTGCAAAAGTTGCTGCCAAAATACTTAGTTATAACATATATTGTGCATAACATAACAAAAGACTTAAATTCCTCCGATGTTCATACCAAAACACTTACATGATGTGCATACAATTCTGCGGTCATTTCAATCTTTCTTCCTAGATGCATCCTACTCCTTGGATGAGCTTGACCCAGTACTTGGCCTATACGAGGCAGAAAGGCTTTTTAATTTATTTTTAAAAGTCGGCTTGCTAGATCGACAACACTCTCTTTGGAAATCAGTACTTGTAATTGAACCTTCAGATATTTTGTATATGTTTGTTGATGTAGATATCAGAACTAGTTGTTTTCTCCTTCTTGGAGCATTAGACACCGGCACATTGTTGTTGGATAGTGATTGGCTAGTTGCAGGTCTTTGTTCATGTCCTTAGGGTATCTAAACCAACAATAATTTGATTAATTTACAAGTAGAATATTATTATGAATGAAAGGAAAAATCAAGTTTTATAAATCTACTTACCTCAAACGGTGAACTGAATTGTGTAGACCTTGGTGGCACAAAAAATGGCCTTCTTAACCTTTGAAAAACTCCATGCATCTGTAGGATATGATAATTGATGTATGAATGTTGAGTAAATGATTGATATGAAAATTATAACAAATATACCTCATTTGTCCTTGATTTTGAAGCTTGAGTTGATGCTGGCACCTCAGATGCTTGTGGTATCTGTAGGAAATGAATTTTCATTACATTTAGTGCATAATAAAAGTATTATTTTACACGAATACATACCTCATGAAGGGGAAATAGTGGTTTAGTTTGTGACTGTGCAAGCTACAAAAGATATATGTAAGTTTAAATCAATTATAATTACCAAAATTCATATTGAAGATTGTTGAAAAGCACCTCTTCTGAAGGAAACAGTAGTTCAGACTGTGAAATTGGTTATGACTATTAGGAGCAGGAATCTGCATATGATATGTTTAAGTTAAAATAATCATAATTTATGTGTAAGTTATATGTAAAATATACCTCATTTAGGTTAATCCCTTCACTTGATTGTGGCATTTCTGCTATATGTGATGTTCCTGCTCCATCTATTGGAACATGTGGATGCTGAAAAAATATAGAAAAACTGTTAAAAATTACTATGAAATTATGTATTATATTAGTATATAAAGTTACAATGCCTGTGTTTCTCTTGAGTTTGGATGAGGGGGGTTGGTGCAGCTTCTTTTATTGTGTCCTGTTATGAGGCAGATACCACATGTGTGTGTTAATCCCTTTCTTGACACTCTTCCAGTCTCTCTGATATCATTTGCATCCCTTCTCCTGACCTTTTTTTACCTACCCACCTTGGACTCACTGTTGGAGGAGCCACTTTACCAAGTGTTGACACTTCAAAATCATACATACCAGGCACAGAATTTATCATGTGATTAGACTTTTAGATATGTTTCCTTCTTCAACTATGTGTCTACATAGTCCTCTACATTCAGTCTGTGGTAGTTGATTGCTGCAATTGCATGACAACATGGATATCCCACCAATTGAAGCATACCGCAGCTACAATGTCTGTCATTCAAGTGTACTATATGATTCTCCATAAAGTGCATGTCCTAATACTTATCTTGACCAGCCCAAGTAGGGAAACAATGTTTGCTTTCAAGCCTTTGCTTCTTAATTTTTCTACGGATGTTTGGACACACATCACCATCATACTTTCCATGCCTGTTCTCTTAATTTGAAGTCTGGCCATACATTTTATTATTATAGTTTCAAACATATCAATTATTGGCTGCTCTCTTGCCTCAAGAATGTAGCTGTTGAAAGACTCACACAAGTTGTTAACTACTGTGTCACACTTAGTTCTTGTTGGAAAGAAACATCTTGTCTGACGTTGAGCAGACACCTCAGACAACCACTCACAAGCAGTCTATAGTGATCCTACCTTTAGAGACACTCTTTCAATTTATGACATTATTCTCAAATGTTGCTTCACATTATAATTAGAGACTACTTTTCAGAAAAGTTTTTTCAACTGTTGGCCCTTAAATTTTGCTTTGTAATTATTGTAAATGTGCCTTAAGCAAAATCTGTGCTCTGCATTTGGTGCCAGAGAACTGACTACCTCAACCAGTTCCTTTTGTCTATCAGAAATGAAAGCCCATCCATTCTCATCAGGTGATCTTTTATCCCTTAACAAAAGATTCAGAAACTATTCCCAAGAATCATACTTTTTTATTTCAACATAAGCCATAGCAATTGGGTAAATATTGTCATTCCATCTCTGCCTACTGCAGTCAAAAATTGCCCACTGTAAATACTCTTTAAGAAATACCCATCAAGGCCAATGATTGGCCCACATCCATCTAAAAACCCCTCTTTAAGAGCAGACAGACAAAAGTACATCCTTTGGAGTACAGGTGGACATAATTCTCTATCCACCTTCAATACCAAAATACTTCCAGGATTATACTTATCCACAGTTGCACAATAATCATACAACCTTTCAAATTGCAGTTTTTTGTTATCTTTTATCAATTGGAGTGCATATCTTTTAGCTCTGTACACTTTGTGCAAACTGCAATCAATCAGAACACATCTCCTTATTTTGTTTTGTAATGAGATTAAGCCTTCATTAGGATTGTCACGAATGATATTCTCAATCCTCTTACCCAAGTACTTGTAGTTTGCCTTCTTGTTTTCAGTCAAGTGTGCACAAGTGTATTTGCCTTTGATTGATTTTATCTGAAATGTGGTTGTTTTCATCACTTCAGATGCATGGATCCTCCAATCACATCCCCGCTTGCAAGTGGCTGTTATCTTTTTTGTCTCATTATGTTGGAATTTTAAGTCCTAACCCCTTCTAACGGCCCAATCCTTCAACACCTCCCTGTAATTTTTCCTAGTTGGAAATTTCATTCCAACTGTTAAGTCCTCATTCCCCAAGTCTGTCCTCTCATTCCACACTGGGTCGCTAGGTCCCTCGTCATCTGAACCC
The DNA here is from genome assembly GCF_026168435.1 of Sesamum indicum. NCBI lineage: Eukaryota > Viridiplantae > Streptophyta > Magnoliopsida > Lamiales > Pedaliaceae > Sesamum > Sesamum indicum. The sequence continues at coordinate 8,453,873 of NC_142668.1, forward strand.
CAAAGTTAAACTAACTCATCCTCCTCTTATGCATCAGTAAACCAACCATCAACCCCAATATTCCTCTCATCTTCCTGCCTCTGTTGCTCCGCTGCCCTTTTCCTTTTTTTTTTTTGTTCTCTCACAAATGCTCTTATTGTTCTGAATATTTTTCATGCATGGTCAGGTGGTCTATTTTCAAATATATCATCATCTAGAAGACCTTCTAGATCTTCTAATATCCAAGAAGGACATTCAGATGCTGTTGACCCCCTAGAACTGGAACCATTCTCATCCCCTTCTTCAACTCCCTGCTCCCTCACCCCCTTCAACTCCAACCTGTTCCCTCTCACCACCATTAATTCCTTGTTCCCTCTCAACCTCTTCACTTATGTTAGTTTGTATATCCTCAAACAAAGGTGAAATATTATCCGGATGGTGTATACATTCAGAATTATGTCGAGAGGCTGTGTTATTTGTATGTTCAGAAGTATCAAAGTCAAATTCAGTGGCATTTATGCTTTCATCAAGAATTGGGGCATTAAATTCAGCTTCTGAGTTTAAGAGTTCAAAGTCATCATAAAAAGGGAGTAAGGGTATCTATTCTTCTATAGAAATGATATTACCCTGAGTATTAATAGCTACTAGAGGGCCCTGTTTTTTTTCAAAATATATAAGAATTACACTCAACCCCTTATAATCTCTTAGTAGTTCTCTAATACCCTCATCCCCATTCAACATCCTATGTCCATTATCTAAAGTGTGTCCAGATAGTCAATAATAAATCACCACATTTAGCAACTTACCCCTTGCCCTAACATACATTTCTATTAAGTTCCCATAACATAATCTCTCCTTATCCACATTTGAAATCCATACTCTACTACCACCTACATATTTAATTATAGGCACCCATTCAGTTACACCACCAAAGCATATATCAAAATCAGCATAATCAACCAACACCATTCTGCAGTTAAATATACAAACAAAAAAATCAGCAACCAACAACAAGTGGGGACACAACCCCTTTGCAGGCAACCCCTTTGCATAATTAAATGAATAAATATTGAATACAACTTTTCAAGCAAATGGAGTTAGGATGTGGGGACCAACAGTGGAAGAATCCACTGTTCCAAGTATTCGGTGCAAATTTTCAATAAATATTCTATTAGAAAGATAGGACACCATACCTTTTCACACTGTTATGCCTCTGAATGTGTTGTCTCAATAGCTCAATTTTTAACGTATGATTTGCTACACAAATAAACTTATGATTATCAACTTATGACACATACTAAATAATTTAAAAGTTTTAAACAAGCTTTATTTCTAAAGTGATGAAGCATGTGATGTTCCAACTTAAGACATTTCTGTCCACAACTAAGAGATTTTGGCAAATCTAGAGGAGCTCAAATTTGCATTGCATACCTCAATTTCTTAAGTGTTCAACCAACAATTTTTTAATAGGTGAATGCACATCCCCACATTGTTCAAGTCTGCGGTTTTCAGTACCACTTCAAATTATATAATACATTCTACATGAAAATTCGATTCACAGGCATCTACCTGACCATTCTGATACCTACACATATATTTACAGCCATGTAGAATTCTCTGATTATTTTTTACTGTTCCCAATAGAACTCTCTGATTTTTTATTATTGTTCCCATTGTCACCATTATCACCATAACTCTCGAATTTTACTATTCCCAATAGAACTCTCGTTTTTATTTTTTACCTTTTCCTTCAAAATCACTCATCTAATGGTAACAATGGTATCACTACCTCTTGTTTTTCTTTTATTAAGATGACAAAGTACCAAAATAGGAGAATTCTGCAAGAAATTCGAATTCATATACCCTAATTTTTACTTCGTTCCCAACCAATAGCTTCACAAAACTCGATCTTAAGGCTAAAACTACTAAACTTGTGCAAGCCCTAACCTGTCAGTTTCATCGTCTTCCCCTCTTCTCCCAACTTCTGTTCGCGGCGTCTGAAGAAAGAAAACAACAGCTCCCCCCCCCCTTTTTTTTACTGCAGTAATATGTAATAAGGTCATAATAGGAAATTAAGAAAAGAATTAACTCCGTTAGATGGTAAAAATGGAATTTGAAAAGTGAGAAACATTTACAATTATAGGGATTTTTTGCATATTAAAATAACACATGGGGTTTTTTGCCAAGTTTTCATAACACAGGGGGGTTTTATACAATTTTCCCAATTTAAAATGAAACTAGCTTTTCGTTTCTTTAGATTAGCAATAACGTGCGTTGTTCCCTCTACGAACCCACGTTCACTTGAGAATTCAATCCAAAATTTCTCTAAGTTGTCCACACGATAAAATGGAATTGTTCTTTTTCTTTCTCTAGATAGAACAAAGATAAAAAAAGAAAAGTAATTCCAAACAAACGCTATTATTTAGTGCTTTTGGATTATTTTATATTTTAAACTTGAATCGAATTCAATATAGAACAAAAATGAGAATATTTTTTATAAAAAAAGAGAAAATTTCGTGGCTTGTATGAGCTTGTGAGATATATGTGTAGTTTTGTATATTACATACAATTGAATTCAAAATTCAAACTACCAAGTTTGCCCCCAAGACAACCTATACACACACATGCATATAATCTCCAACCATGATGGAAAAACCTCTCCATAATATTCATCATGGTGAGGAGTTTGAACTCCTCCTTAACTTGCTCCAACCTCCCTCAAATAGGCTTGGACTTCAAGTATGAACCGGACTTGATTTGATTAAATTAAATCAAGTCCAAGCAAAGTCCATTGGAAAATAGTTAATTTAATTAATTTTAATCCAACTAAGTCTAAAGATTCATTTAATCCAATTAAATAAATCTAAGCCCAAGCACTAATTAATTGATTCAATCAATTAATTAAGCCGAATCTAATAAATCAATCAAATTAATTTAAATGTGTTGGGCCCAAAATTAATGAACCCAATTAATTAAGTCTTGAGCCATCCACATTCTCCTTAAATTAATTCAATCCAAATAATTTAATTTATTTCTTCTAGAATTAATTCCAAATTAATTTAACCAATTCAGTAGTGATTTCTGTGTGACTCTTTAAGTTCACTCTTAGCTAGATTTGGACTTATGTTTAAAGCAATAATTAATTAAATCTAATTTAATTAATTATTTTTAATTAACCATTAATAAAAATTTTCCTTCACCATAGGTTGCCGTCTAGCAATGGTCCATGGCACTAAAGACTTGGTGAGTGTTGGTGTGAATATTTAGGCTACCAAGTATAATATGGGTATGCTCCTTCCATCATCCATCTCCCGGTCTAAGTCTAGGGCATGAATTTGCGCGTCAATTCTCATTTTATACTAGACACTATGCTAAAAACATGTGTTTGCTCTATTGCTTGACATAGGAAACCATTCCCTGCTCAACCAATCGCTATGGCCACAGATTCTAAGAGCTTGAACAATCTCAAAGCGCATAGAAAACTTGACTGTCATACACTGACAAGTGATGGATTCTATCTTGAAACCCACTGTCCTCACCACATATTCTGACTACACTAGACAAGACTTATAATGACCACATCCAAGATATGGTCATCTTTCGCCAGATCCAAGATACAATGATCCTATGCATGTGACTGTTATGGTTCCTCGAGTTCGAGAACTAATCCTGTAATATCAAAGTCGGAAAGTTCCAATTATAATCACCAAGCATCCAAGGCTTCCATATGACGACTTTCCATGAGGCAGTTCAGTCGGCTTAACAACCTTTTCAACCATCCACTAAAATTGCATAAACATCTAAAGTTTGTCGCCGATGAAACACAACACCCATCTAATGAATGCGATATTTAGTGCAAGTTTCTCGATGTCCAGTTTCAAAGTCCTTGACTTGGAACGTTTCAATCCTAACCCTCAGAAGTTGATTTCATAGGGTTTCAAGGTCCAATACCCAACCCAACTACATAGGTTGTACAATTTGGTTTGTGGGCTTTGTTGTGATGTTATGCATATAAACATAATTAGTAAGCACAATAAATATAATTACCCAATAATGAAGACTCACTTTATACATAAAGAATATTACAATTACCAAAAAACTTTCAAAATCGATTACATAAAGACTAATCCAATTGGTATTTTGGACACTTATTCTAACAATGCAACGCACAGGTAGTAAAGCCTACATGCACGCATAGCTTTCTAGGCATGGCCGACCAGCTGTGTGCGAATAGTTGGACTGGTTTTGCAATTATTATTCAAAACATTGGTTTTTCAATTTCTGCAGTTTATCTAAAATTATTAATTATGGCTTAGTTTATTTTTTGTTAAGTTGGATTTTTTCAAAGTTAAATTTCCATTAATTAATTGGAAATTGTTTTTGAACAAACAACTATAAAGTAGAATAATGTATGGGATTTTTCAATATTCATTATTAAATGCATTATTAATATGAACTTTTACATATAAGTCATGGTTTGATTATCATGATATTGAATATCGTTTTAAATATATTAGGTATATGTTAGCATATATAAAAATTTAGAATGTATGTGCCACAAAGCCCATTAGATTTTGTGTTGTTGGTTTATTTTTATTAGGTGATATCTACGTGCCTTTTTATATTACTCTCCTTTCATTTTATGCCTTGGATAAATAAGGTTTTCTTTTGTCTCGCTTTTTGTATTCTCCCCAACTTTTTGTTGGAGTTTTCTTTTCAGCCGTAATGACTGTAGAATAGAGGTGAGAGTTATTTTTGCAAAAATGTGGAAGCACCTGCCATGGGGATAGAGATCCCAGAAGACCCATTAGATCGAGCCCACGGTGGACAACCGGAAGAATGAAGAGAGTATTGCAAAGGCCTATTAGTGTGTAGGTGGATAATGGCATGAACATTCTAGCTGCTAGTTCAATACGGCTAGGATCCTTTTGTCAACTGTCTCCCGATTTGATTCTAGAGCATGGAATTGGTCATTGGTTCCCATCCATAACTAGGCAATTATGTTTCATACTTAATATATGTTTGCTCTATTGAACGTCATAGAAGATCCCTTCCTACTTAACCAATCTCTATGACCATAGACTTAAAGAGTCCAAACCATCTCAAAGTGCATACAAGATCTCGTTGTCACAATAATGACAGGGGATAAATTCTTTCTTGGAATCCACCGTCTTTGATACATACTCTGACTACACTGGACAATGTTTAAGATAACCATAACATAAAGTGATGGTCACCTTCGCAAGATCCAAGATAAAGTTTGTGCATGCACGCAATTGCATGATACTTCAAGTTCAATAACTAATCCCATACTATCGAAACTAGAAAAATTTCAGTTATACCGACTAAGTCTCCAAGGCTTCTATATAGTGATTTTCGCAAGCCCATTAAGTTAATCGACTACCGAGCGAACTGACTTACTAAAATTGCATAGACGATCGACTTCTATCATTAATAAAACTACAATACTCAGTGGAAGTCTTTATTTGGACTTTCAATGCCAAGTCTCAAAGGTCATTGGCTGGCAACAAATATATGTAAACAAATTTAAATTGTAGAATTTAAAATTTAGTGATTTGGATTAAAAATTAAGTTGCCTACATATATACACACATATAATAGAAATCAAAGTTAATGAAATTTTAATGTATTTTCACTAAAAATCAAAATTGAAAGGACACAGAAAACATAAATTTTCAATTAATTCATAATAAAAATTGCTAACATTTCTATTTATCAAAATAATCATAACACCAAAATTTAAGGATAAAAAGATATTAGAAAGAAACTAAAAGGGTATTATTGTAACATAAAAAATTACCCATTCCCTTATCCCTCCCATCTTTGTTCTATTTTGTAAAAACCCTCCAAATTGCTGCTGAGAAACCCTCATCAAACCCCCCTCCTCCCCCGTCTCACCATGTTGTAAATCAAGAAAGTGAAAGTGAAAGTTCACTGTTAATATCATCGAAACCGTCCTCTTCCCAGCAGAATCACATGTTCGACCTCACATTCGTTTCTCCTTTCCTCTATTCCGTCTCAAACGTCGTTCAGCATGAGTAGTAAGCACAACAAATACATATGCATAGATGAATACTTACTCTATTTATTAGGATAATATTATTTTAATAAAGATTGATGAATAGTTCTCAAAATCGATAAATCAATTAATTTTTTGATCACCTATTCTAATAGAACCAACTTTAAAAACAGGCTTAGAAATTTTAGAAAAGCTTTGGATTTCGAGAACCAAGCTTATATTCTGGATAAGCTATTTTTTAGGGCCTTGTTGGAAAGGTCCTTGCCTAAAGAGTGTTTGACATTTAAGTAGTGACATGAGGATAATAAAAAAGTTTGCAGTATCTTACCATCATGTATGATAAATGAGATATAAAATAGTATGATAGTATGAGAACTACATTTGTAGACTCCAAGTGGGAAAATTGCAATTTATGTCCCACAACTTATACCGTTTGCGATGTTGCCCCATTGTTGTACCCTCACCACATTTAGCCCCATAAGTGTAAAAGAAACTGCATTTTACATCCCACTCACACTTTTCGTTAGATTCTTGATGGAAGGAGCACGTGCCCCGTTAACTTAACCAACATTTGACTCCAATAGTGTGGAAAATTACAATTTACGTCCCACAACTTACACATTCTGCAATTTTGGTCTCATTATTTTATCCCTCAATACATTTAGTCCCATAAGTGTTAAAAAAATTACAATTTACGTCCCACTCACATTTTACCTCTCACCACATTTACCATGGAATGGAAAATTATTGTCTTTTCACCTTTTTCATAAGGGCAAAAGCAGCAATAAAGAGCATAAAGGAAAGGCGTGAAGTTGTCCACAAAGCCATGAGAAGAACAAGCTCAAACTTTGGAGCAATAAACAATAGTGATGAAGAAGTGTTATGCTATTGTGGCAAGAGGGCGAAATTGCAGACATAATGGACCAAAAATAACCCGAGTAGGAGGTTCTACAATTGCTCTATAGGTCGAGGTAATTGTGTATCCATTGTATGGGAAGATCCTCCAATTTGTGCCCAATCAAAAATGATTATTCTTGGGTTGCTACAGAAGATCAATATTTTGGAGGAGAAAGTGGTGAATTTACAAAAGAAACACACTGTTCTTCTTTGTTTGTTACTGGTTTCTTGGTTAATGATTTTGTTCATGTGGTTGGGATGTGAAGTTGATTGTGGATGAGAATGGAGAAGAAAACTTCATCATTTTGCAAGGCTAGATGGAGCATAGTATCAGTTGTATAAGCAAGTAATGTAATTTAATGTCTATATCAGTGTGAAAATTTAGATATATTTTAAATGGTAAGTTTCAAGTTTACATTTTTGTTTTTGTTAGTGTGGAAATTTAGAGATGTTGTATTTTTAATTTAATGTATACTTTAGTGTGGAATTTCAATATTACTTTGGAAATATGGGTTTAATAATATTCTATTCCAATTCAATTCAAACCTATAACAAAATATATATGAACAACAAGTACCAAGCAATCCCATAGGACAACAAACATAAAAAACTAACCAATACTACAACTCCATACTTATGGGACTAAATGTGATGAGGGGTAAAACAATGAAACCAAAATCGCAAACACTGTAATTTTAGTGTGGAGAATTATAATTTTCCACACTATTGCAGTAAATGTTGGTTAAGTTAATGGAGCACATGCAAACTGATACGGTTCTAATGAAAAATTTGAGTAGGATGTAAATTGCATTTTCTTTTTACACTTATGGGACTAAATGTGGTGAGGTGTAAAACAATGAGATCAAAATCGCAATAATGTATGTTGTTGGACGTAAATTGTACTTTTTTCGCTCGAAGCCCACTAGAAAATGGTTTCCCGAAACCTCACTGGAGGGTGGAAGGTTTTTGAAAAAATAGTGAGAGCATTTAATGACTAAAGATCAAGTCTTAACTGGAATTAAAAATTAAGAAAGTCTACTAATTTCTATTTTTACATTTAATGTAGATGTTTAAGAATCCCCTTAGAGTGATCCTTGAGATAAACAAATTTAAGGGTACCCACTATAACAATTGGTTTAGAAATTATAGAATTATTCTAGATTTTGAGAACCAGACTTATATTCTGGTCAAAGCTCTCCTCAAACCTGGAAAGGTCCTCACTAGAAGAGCGTTTGACGTTCGAAAATTGACAAGAGAACATCTACCTACTGCCTTCCTACTTGTTCTAGTCTAGCTTTAGCGCCTTACATAATACGAGATTTCTGACCTCCACTTCCCATTAGCTTAGGGATAGGCTATTGAAGTGAAGCATTGCTTGATGCTTAGGTCCGCACACTAGTCTTAGATCTTCCAATTTTGAAATTGGCAACCATTGTCAGAAATGATTACATGGGATAAGTCATTCCTGCAGACTCTGTTTCTCCATAAGAATTTGAACATTTTGTTTTCTGTAATGTTGGAAAGGGGTTTAGCTTCCACCCAATTGCTGAAGTAACAGATTGCTACTAGCAGCAATTTGCATTGGCCTTTTGCAGCTGGAAAAGGACCAAGGATGTCTATTCCCCATTTGGCAAATGGGTGAAAGTGCATTAAAAAGTTCAGCAGGTACATGGATGAGCGGATCGTACTTCTGCCATAGCTAGCACTTCCTTACCTAGTCCACTGCATCTTTCTTGAGAGTAGGCCAAAATAATTAAGCTCGTACAGTTTTCCCTACAACGGTCATCCCACCTATGTGGGATTCACAAGGTCCTTCATGTATCTCTCGTGGTACAAACTTTCTCTCCTCGACTTAGAGGCATCAGAGATAGAGCTCAGAAAAACTGAATTTAGAAAGTATTCCTTATAATAAGGTAAATCGGTTGCCTTACTCCTTAGGCAGCTGCATCATTCTCATCAGTAGGAAGGGTTACTTCCTACAGGTATTCGAGGACAGGTTTTCTCTGTTCTGTGCTGATTTGCAAGATATTTATGTCAACATCATTAGAAGTTCTAGTGTCATACATTGGTAGTACGAATAATGCAGTCGGCTAAAGAGCTAGCTAGCTGGGCAAGGTAATCTGCCTTGGTGTTCTCAATGCGGAGGATTTGATGAGTTGGAAGCTTTTTGAACCTTCTCTTGAGCTCGTTTATACCCTGGAGGTACCCCTTAATTCTTTCATCCTTTACATCACATGTGCCTTCCACCTGGTTAGTCACTAGCTGGGAATCGGAATAGGCAGTTAGACTCCTTGCTACTACATCAAGAGCCATTTTGATACTTGTTGTGAGGGCTTTGTACTCAACCTCATTGTTTGAGACCTTAAAATCAAATCTTAGGCAAACTCCAGCTTGTCTCCTTCTGGGCTAATTAGCACGACTCTACCTCCAATGCTAGCATAGAAGGAGGAGTTATTTATGTGGTGTAGCAACTTTGTTCATCTTGCTCAGCCGGTATTGCCCCAGACATGAATTTAATCAGCACTTGAGCCTTCATGGTCATTTTGGGCTGGTAAGAGATGTCATACTTGCTAAGCTCTATAACCCATTTGATCATTCTAACTGAAGTCTTAGCTTCCCCAACATTTGTCGTAGGGGGGTGTTAGTGTGAACGACATGTGTAACGTGTCATTCCTACAGTATGATGACTCATCCTGTTAGATTGGGTTTGTTTTTTTAACCTATCAGGTTAGTAAGGATAAGAAAAATTATTAAATTAATACTTTGCTCATCAAGCAGCAAGGACTGACCTGTTGAGTTGTTCGATGAGGCCACTTGGGTTTTAAGAAAAATATTTAAGAGGGCAATCATCATCATCATCATTTCTTTGTACAATTGTTCTAGCATTAAAAAACTTATATATATATATATATATATATTCGCAAATTTAATCATATGACTAGCATTATAGTGACACCTTTTATCGTACTAGAAAAGTGCAACATGCAATCCGTGCGTAGAGTCATTTTTAAATTGTTCACATGAAAATGCATTCATATTCTCAAAAACTATGAAACCTAAACCGAAAGTACCATTCAATATCCTTTGTGGTATGCTCTTCAATCGAGATGCACATTAAAATGAATCTAAATTTGAGGTAGCAAGGAGTTTTTATTAAACTCTAATTGAGTAAAAAAATTACAATAAGTTTTTAGGTGTCTGTAGAATTTATAAGTTTTTCAATATTTGGTAAATTTCATTTAAAGAGATTATAAAATTTCAAAATAAGAGGTTTATGATTCCGTCAATTATTCATATAATCCCTGATTAATTTGTTACTGACTTATTGTAGGTCAAATAACTATTTATATGGCCAAATTACCTTCACACGTCTTCACACTCTAACGTATATGAACAAATATAAATTCACCATTATAAGGGTAAGTTAGCCCGAAAAAATTGTTTGACCTGCAATAAGTTAAATAATCAACCAATCAATGTAAGCATCAATACTCATTCAATTTATTTTTGTTCATATCAGCAGATCCATTTGATTAACGGATAGACTTATTTGTTAGATAGAAACAAATATCAAAGAAAATTACAGAAAATTCATATATGGTTATACCAAATCTCCGGAAAAGAAAATGTAATCATCCCTAAAAGAAAATAAAGCAAAGGAGATCTATGTCATTTGCTCTGCACTTTGGTCAATGTGAACAAGTTTTCCTCACATAATATCTTATGCCAACCCTTGAAACCCCAACCTCAGCCACAAACACCATAAAAATATATATTAATTTGGAGTGCACATTTGAAAATTGTTACACATGATTTGATAGCTAAACATAAAATAATCACTTGAAATCAACGTTTGACTAGTTCTTCATCAATGGATACACACGTCACGCGTTATATACAATTCCACTTATAATAAAAATATCTATTCAATTTATTGGTGGACGAAATTCAACTTTATTGTTAATGAAGCGTACGATAATTGGCGAAATTGATATCTCATAATTAAAAGATTATGAATTCGAACCCCTATTAATGTATCTGATTTAATTTATTTTAATAGTAATTATTGATCTATTATCAATACAAAAGAATATAATGTTAATGACTATATATATAAAGTAATAATTTTAGTTGTCACATAAAATATATAGGAGTGACAACAATATTGATTGTCACTATTCAGTAATAAAGATTCTATTCAAAGTTGTCACTGTAAATAACACATTTATACTGGCAATATAAATAGAACGACAATAAGTGATTATTGCCGCTAAATTATCGGGTTTAATATAATTTACCATTCTGTGATATTGAAAATGAGAAAATTAATCCCATGTAAAAAATAATAATAACAAATGACCTTCTTGTTTGTTTTTCAAAATATAGCAATTACAACAATCATTCAATTTTGTGTAGTTCACGGAATTTTTCTTAGTTTTTAATTTTTTTAAATTGGTAAGTATGAAATTATAATTATAATATTATTTAATAGCCATTGGATCCGATCTAAAGTTCAAATTTAACTGAGGCAGGATGACAGTGGGTGGGGGTAGGATGGGGTTAATTTTTATATTAATATATAATTATATATTTGTATTTATATATTATAAATATTACTATATTATATATAATCTATTATAAATATTTGTATAAAATAATATATTTTTTCTTAAAATTCATTTATAGTTGCGTGAGGGGAGCTTGCAGTTCACCAGTAGGGTCAAGTGTTAAATTATTTTTTCTGAAAAAGATAGGAAGGTAATATAATTTTTTTTTTTCACAAGGAGATATTTTGCACATATCGGATATTACAGGAGGTAGGTTATATTTTTTTTTATCCTAAATTATCAATATATATATGCATTAATTGTTTTTAGTGACAACTTATTGCACAATTCTTTGTTACTAATTGATGCAGGATATTTTATCACTAATTCTTCCTAATTATATTTTTTTACAAAATAATTATCTGTTATATAAAACTTTAAAATCAATTATTGTGACAATATATAATTAGTAATAATATCAAAATTGTAGCTAATTTTTCTTTGTCGTTAATTTTCTATTTTCTTTTAGTGTATACTTGGAGTATTATATTGATTGTTATGATTGAAATTCACGATATAATTGTAATCGATTGATCTAAAAAAAAAACACTTCTAATTCCTTTTTTTTTTACAGAAACTCTAAGTATACGATCAATATTTTTTTTAAGGCACTTACCAATTAAAAATTACATTGGAAGATAAACAATTAAATTTGTACGAATAAAAAAAATAGTATGAATTATGATCGTGGTCATGGGATCGAGATCATGGTCGACTTTCCTCTGGTATTTTGAAGTTCGAAAATAACTTGAATACACAAGTTAAGGGAGTTAGGTCATTTCGACGAGACATTCTGATATTCAAATTAGCTAATCGGTCTAATATAAAGGTCTAAGAAGATAGTAAGAGGCCCAAAACTTATGAGATTGCATACCTTGAATGAACAACAAGTGCAGTACTTATAGTTGTGTTCCAATTATACGGTCAATCCGCTTCATCGGCCCTTCTTCTTAGTAAGGTTGGCCCACAAAATAATATCTATACATTGGGTTGTTCAAGCTCAAATGTTTGGGAATTGTCCAAGCCAAATATTGGACCATTGCATAAAGGAGAAAGTCAAATTATGAAATACCAAACTCAAAAAAGTGAGGTATAAATTTCTTGAGTATTAAAAGAAAATTTTCATTAAAAAAAATAGTAAATGAAATTCTATTTTCTTGTATTGAATTCTTGTTACACACTGATTCTCGTCGTTCAAAATGATCTCGTTTCAATTTTGACCGTTCTTAGTTACCATTTTTCTTTCATATTTCTTCCTACTGTATTTCTTCCTAATCAGGTTAAGGTTCTTTTATCCATTCCTTTTAAAACTTGGGTCGAGGAGTCCTATCAGGACTATCCGATCAGGCACCTGATATTTCAAAAAATTCTTCCTCCCAACAAAAAATCATTTCCAGATATTGGTCTATTTTTGTTTTTTATTTTTTTGAATTGTTAATATTTCTATAAACACTAAAATATCTCAAAAAGAAAGTGAAATAAATTATCAAACCCTAAAGTTATTACTCAATGTTTAATTTTCTTACATTTTAGTTTATAAGGGTTAACTTATTTTTCTAGTTTAGTTTTATTTGATTCATTTTTTAATATTTTATTATTTAATTTAGTTGATTGAAGTCAATCTTTTTAGTTTTTGCTTCTTCCTAATATACTAAATGATTAAAATTGTATATTGAAATATTTATAATTTATGAATTTCAAATTAAAATTAAATTTTGACACAAATGGTTGAAGTTCAACACAAAGGCCTTTTCGAACTGCGGAGGCACATCTTTATGCCTCAAATTGACTTTTAGAAAAAAAATTAGGAAAATTGCGTTCTGTTTGGATTTGTATTTTAGTTGTTTTGTTTTGTGTTTTGAAAATAGAGAGAGAAAAATAGAGATAAGTTAGTGTGTGTTAAAAATAGATGATATATTTGGATTTGTGTTTTGGGGTAATTTAAAATATTTTAAAATAAGTGGTGTAGGTTTGATGTTGGGATTTGGGAGACAAAAATCACTGTTCATTGTCAAATCATATATTTTTATATATAATTTTATATATAAATATGTATATATATAAATATTTTATATTTAATGTTGTATTTTTGAGAGACAAAAATTACTGTTTATTGTCAAATCATGTCTGTTTTATATTATATATATATAAATATACATATATATATATATATATTATATATGTAAAGTTGAAAACCAGAAAAACACGCAGATAAGGTGTAAAAACACAAAAACAAACATTCAATGTGTTTTATCTTGTCTCGGAAAATGCAAAGAGTGGAATCCAAACAAAGCCTTGAAGTTTTAGGCACCCGTAAACTTCGAGTCGGAATCGAATAGCTGGGTTAGCTACATTTGTACCCAACGTCACTGAACCCGTAGTACCTGACACGACGCCAAACTCTACCAGCAGCAATAGGGAAGACAACCCTACTCTTGTTCGTTATCATCTTTTGTGACCCCTTGAGGTAACAAAGCAAGAATCCTCGACTGTGTGGAGTAATTGGATGCTGCCTGCCATGTTTCTTAAAGACAGCGGAAGCAGATAAACACACAGTTGTTTTCTAGGTACTCTCCATTAGCATCTTGCGAAAGCCCAAAGGCTTTGATATAATTCATCGGACTCCAACACTTTTTGTTTGCATCAAATGTGCAAAAAGTAAATAAGGAATATTACTTCTTCACAATTATAATGATACAAATTATGAACTAACCTGAATTATCATCTTCATCAATTTTTGTACTCTTTAATAAGTGATCAGAAAGCTAATTAAATCAGTGTTTATGTAATTTATTTTGACAACTTTATATGTAATGTAATCTTATCGTTATGAATAAATGTGAGTATCCATTTATGGCAATCGATCTTTTGGTGTTTACTTGATAATATTGAATTATTTATACTGTAATTGTATCTTTTTTGTCTCCGTGAGAAAAAATAAAAATTTATGATAAAAAAAGGAACGGAGAGGATGGAAAATTTTGAGAAAAATTACAAAAACATATCTATTTAGTCCATAAAAATTTAAAATAAATAAAATTATAGTTCTTAGCCCACTTGGTCAGTTTATTACAAAAAATAGCTAATTGTTAAATGACAGTTAAAATCAGAGGATATTGATAATTTTTCAAAACAACGAGAGAATATTCATAATTATGTCAATCCTTAAGGGTGGATACAGACTTTCTTGTTGAGCAGGCTTCATTAATCTTTGTCCTAAAAATAATTTATGCACTAGCTAGGCATCATATGCGCACCCCCCCCCCCCACATATATATATATATATATATATATATTAGATGGCTTAAATGTAATTTATATTGTGATATGTGAAATGATAAAGAATCCCTGTAAAAAAAATTAACAAATTATATTTTTATGTCTCAAAAATTAAAGCAAATTACTCCCAATCAATGGTTAGATAGGGGGTATTTTACTTCATTTTTCAAAATACATGGGGTAATTTACTATTTTATTTTCACAATAAATTTTTTATTCATTTATCATATCACATGAGAGTAAATTGAATTTTTTCCCATATTGGGAGCGCTGACACCATGTCATTTTTTAAATTTTCCAAAGTTATATCATCAGCAATTTCACAACTACTCATTATCATAAAAAAGGGATTAATTTACCAAATAAATTTTAAAATAGTACTATGAAGTACAAAACTTACTTACACTGTTTTGGATCAATCCAGTTTAAATTAGTGGTATTTTAAGTTCAAATAAAATATTTTAAATTTTTAATGTATTAACACCATTTTTTTTCAAATATTTTTGATAATATGGGATAAAATTTCATAATATGTATTAATTTTATGAACTAGTGGGAGTAAAGTATACACTGTCACATACTATACCGTGAAGTGATACCATATCCCACCTATAATTAAAGGATCAAAATTTGAACGGCCAGTCAACAGAAATAACCAAGCCAACAAGAAAATTAAAGTATGAATAAGAAATGGCAAAATTGTGTCAGGAATCTTCACTTTTGGTCCTATATTTGAAAATAATCTTAAAATTTAATTTTTTTTCAATACATTTAATTCCATAGCCTAATTTTATTGTAAAAACTATATAGATGGTAAAATTACATATCCTGCACGTGACAATTATTTTTCAATGAAAAGCAGCTCTTGAAACTAAATGTATCAAAATATTTAAAATATTGGTATCAAGGAAATGAAAATGCATCAATGAAGAGCCGACATTTTTGGTCGCAAAATTAAATTTTTAGACAAGGGAGCTATTTTTCGTCGAAAAATAACGGACACATTTATGGCATGTAATTTTTTTTGTATATATATATTTTTTTATAGAAATTAAATTACATTGAAAAGAATTCAATTTTAAAACTATTTTAAAAATTTGTGTAGAACAAAGCAAAAAATTGCAATTTTGGCTAAGAAATGGAAGATAACAAGCTTAACCGATCCTCCACCTCCTCCTTTCCCCACCTTCATCTTCGGTGTCATTCGTTGCATCTCTCCTTGCTTCTCTCGATTCAGTATTACCCAAATTGTTTCTTTTTTCAACAATTAAACCTTCAACGAACGTGCCCACACACGACCGGACCTCATTACCTGACCGCCGCCATGGCTTCAGCACCACCCGCCACCGCTGCCGTCGTCGTGGATCACCCCAACCATGACCTACGTCCTGTACAAGTCAAAACATCCTCCCCACGCTTCCCTCCACCCGCCGGGACCCCAACATCCAGTACCGCCTCATCTCCCTTCCACCGTCGCATTGGCATCGCCGTGGACCTCAGTGAAGAGAGCGCATACGCAGTGAAATGGGCCGTCGACAATTACCTCCGCCTTGGTGACGCTGTAATCCTCCTCCATGTCCTCTCTACCTCCGTCCTCTATGGCGCGGACTGGGGCCCCTCCACCCCCACCACCCCCACCTCTGAAAACTCCTTCTCCGTAACACCACCGGAACGAACGGAAGAAGAATATGATAACTTCACGGCGGCACAAGCAAACATCTTGGCACAGCCGTTGGTGGATGCCCACATGCCGGTCAAGATTCATATTGTGAAGGATCATGATATGAAGGAACGGCTTTGCTTGGAGGTTGAGAGGCTGGGATTGAGCGCGGTTATAATGGGGAGTAGAGGGATTGGGGCCTCGAGGAGGAGCAGCAATGGCAAGCTTGGGAGTATGAGTGATTATTGCGTGCAGCATTGCGCCTGTCCAGTGGTGGTGGTGAGGTATAATAAGGAGGAGAAGGCGGCGGGCAAGAAGGAAAAACGCGAGTATCATGGTGCTGCTAATATGAAAAAGTAAAAGGTTCTGTCTTTACCCTCTTTGTTCCTTTATGCCATATTTCCAATGTATACACAGATTTGCAGCATTTGAATTTGCGTATGCATATTGAAACTTTCACCTTGATTGTGACTATCTTCATTGGTAAGTAGTTGAAAGTTACGATCAAATTAATATTTGGTACAAAATTAATTGAAGTACAGAGGGACTGATTTAGGAGGGGCTAAGTAGTTTTAATGATTTTCATATACTTTTCATTAGACAATTATAAAAATAATTAATATTTTATAATCAATTAAAGTTGAAACCTACTTTATATGTTCTAAAAGACTTATTTACTGTGATATGAAGTTAAAAAATCCTTTAGTCTTTTGATTGATTAAATATGTTGCTTCTTTGATAATTTTAATGTTATTAAATTTCTTAGTCTCTATGTGCTATGTTTCTTTAATATTATCTAGTTAGTTTCTTCAAAAAATTCATTTGATCATTTCTACTCTAAAAATACAGTGAAGTTGATTAATCAACTTATTGGAATTTTAAGATGGATTTAGTGTAATTGATTTGGCCTCAGAATTGTGGGACCAAATATTTGGCACTAGAATCAAGTCCTCCTGCAACCCTGGAAGAAGAAAGGTTGGGGGATGAGGCCTACCCAATTGAGAATTGCTTTCTCTCTTGGCTAGCTTATGAACAACCATATTAACCTCTCTTTTGAGATGATCTACCTGAGCATCCGCCTAATCACATCCTCTACCCAGGAGGTATCGTTGTCGCATGTCCTTTACTTGGTAACAACACTCAGACAATCTTCGTTGAGGATGATGTTCGCCTAGTGTTGTTGTGGTGTTAGCTCTACCACCAGTCCTGCTGCTAGCATCTTCATGTGCTCCACGTCCATTCATCCTGGTAGATAGAAAGTGTCCCATTTCACGCATTCGCCACCCTAGTCTATCGATGTAACCCTTACATCGATGCCTCTTTGCTCCCTAAAGGCCTCTATTTGGAAATATATTTTGATGTATCCCCATGGAGGAGAAACCCATCTCCTTGTATGGGTGCGCCTTTGAACAATTGGGGTCGCCCTTTTATGCTAAACAATGCAAGTAGCTATATGCAAATGTCGCTGAATTGAGTGGTTCGACTTCTGTATTTTCCTACAGCTTCTTATTCCTGCACCCAAAAATAGCCCATACAGACAAAGAATAATAAAAATATGCCTTTCTATATGTACCCTATTAGCTTGTGTAGCATGTCTTCCAAGTTGACCGAGTAGTGAGGGCAACCCTCTACCCTTAAAACCTTTTTCTCCTGAAGTTTGCTATTGTTGGTAATGCACCACGACATGCCCTCAACACAAATGTTTTTTTACCTTATTTGCTACCATTTCCTCCTAGATGAACCTCCACGATTGGCCCTGGGTACTCCTGCAAACCCCATCGCTACTTCTGTGGAGGTGCACCCAAGCATGCTAGCATTGTGATAAGAAAAGTGTACCGTGAATTTGCTACACTTCTCATGAATATCATCATACCATATCAATCTATCAGGGATGATCGAGCATCCAAGCGGGATACTGCATATTTATCCCCCTCCTAACACCAAATAACCTTTCTAATAAAATTCCTCTTCCATTGTAACATGCCACTCTCCAAGCAAGAGGTGATAACAATACCCAAGAGGGAGACAACCTTCAAAGACGTCGGCCTAAGCAATCACCAATTTTCTCTAGATTGTGATATACCACTTGTTCCCACTTGCTAGATTAATCCTACTATAATGACATCCATCATGTCCTAAACGCTTGTCGACAAGAAACTCGGGCTCCATACTGCGTTTACTTCTAAAAAGGATGTTCTCTGGTAATAACGTGTACTCTTCAAAATTCCAACTATCCAACTACTGGAGTAATCGCCATGCTTGCTTGGATAGGAGTGCTCTGGTAAAAGCTCAGGTGTCCTATGAACCTCATACCTTCCATCTTCTTCCGTTTGCATAGTTATGCCCATCGTAGCCAATGAACGAACAGAGTCTCCGAGTTGTGCCACCAACATCAGGTTGTTAAAGGTTCCAATTGCTTCACTAAGTACTCTGGGAGTCTAACATAAGACATTACACACATGGGAATCACTTGAAGTACAACCTTTTAAAAAACTTCTCTCCCTACATGAGATAAGAGTTTCTCCTTCTACCATTTTTGTCCACCATTGAAGTTCTCCATAATTTCCAAGCAAAGCTCAATTTTCATCTTTCTCACAATTGATTGAAGGAACCTGTCATCATTATCTACAACCTGTACACCAAGTATATAAGCTAGCCTCCGCCGAGTTGACGCTCTCAAGTTCTCAATAAATGCCTTGGTAACGTCTTTTCATATTTATTGAGTATGTCACTGATGCAATCTATAGCCTTTGTGGTTACCTGACAAAAGAGAACCATGTCATTTATGACTAAGAGATAAAATACTTGAAATTCCTTGCTACAGACGTAGACTCTCCAACTGTCCTCGCTCCATTTTAGCATGTAGAAGACAGTTGAGAGCCTTTGCACAATGAAAACGATAAGGTGATAAAAGATCTCTTTGTTGGATTCACCTCTTAGGACACAAATGACTAAACTATTGATCGTGCAACTTATAACAGTAGGACACTGAAGACAACATTTAATAATAAGAGACAAAACGGAAGTGAAAACCCAGTCTAAGTAACACTTTCTCACGATTCAATTTTATCATAAGATTTGCACATGTCGAGTTGACAACCACGAACCCATCCTTTGCTAAAACATTGTTAGTAATAAGGTGATCTAGAATGAAGGACTAAAGGGCAAAATGAGATCCTTAAGAATAGGTATTATCTACCAGTGATCGTTTATTACACTGATTTATACACAACATTGCATAAGCTAATTACACGAAAGAAGGAAATGACATCGGGGTTAGCACATTTAGGTATAAGTATAATGTGAGTATTATTTGATTTACATAAAAAGTTTTTAGCTATTAGAGATATCCAAAACCAATTTTGTTCTATTAGTACCAATATATATGCCAATATTTTTAGAAAAAAAATGGGAGGAAAGTCGTCAGGCCCTTAGGGATTTAAGGGTGGACATTTGTGAGAGTGATGAAAGTACTTCATCTCCCATAAACTGTTTTACCAGCTCAACATTCATCTCGTTGCTAACCTTAGTGTGATCAAGTTCAATGTTTCAAAATCATATCATCTTATGTGGGTCTGTCTGATTGGAAAATGTTTGGGAAATAGCAATAGGCGAAGTCCCTAACCCTACAGGATCTTCCTGTCAATCTCCACTTTCGTCTTTAAGCTGAAATATAGTTTCCTATGCCAATTCGATGCCCTCGTGTTAAAAAAACTTAGTACTCCTATCTCCCGCACCATCTATGATTCTTTATTGCGTTCGCGTGCTATTGCAACTTTACATCCTCCCTAGCTGGATGTTCCACCAATTCTACTAATAGAGCTTCCTCCTTGCTTTTTCTCATTCCACAGTTAGTGCACCTCCCCTAATTCTGGTTAGTTCATCTTCCAACTTGCATGTCCTCTATTCCCATTGATTCAAGTTCCTACTCCAGTCTAGTAAGCTGATGCAACCCTCATGAAGCTGCCGAACACCCTTTTTTCCACCCAGTCTGCCCTTCTACTCACCAGTGTTCCTTGAGGTCTCACAGTCAATCGACGTAATCCACTATACCTCAAATTGAAATAATTTTTTATTATGATCCTTCACCCTATTAGTTCCATAGTTCAACTCTACCAATTGCGGATTGTGATCCAAGTAGGGACCTAGCACCGAGATTGCCTTTACATTCATGAACTTATTGCACCTTCCCAGATTTGCACATGCCTTGTCAAGTCGTTCCCTCAGTATGTTCTGGTGCTCCCTATTGTTTGACTGCTTGAGTTTCAATCTGGTGAAGCCGATGTCGTGGAGGTTTCTAGCATTCAAAATATTAGTGAAATCAGTTAGTTGCTACTCGAGACATGTATTTCCTCTTCCTTGCGATGGTGTAAAAGCTCGTTATAATCACCCAAGCAAAGCCACCAAAACAACGATTGATAATTGCACAGGTAAAGTAGTTGCCATGAGTGTTTTCTATTGTTTAACTCTGGTGCTCCAAGGAGGCAAGGAAATCGCCAGTTATCCGTACTTGATTCTGAGTGGATAATTGTGTTAATGTTGTTCCACAATGAGCTAAGCAACTCAACATCCATGTCCTTGAACCACAACAACACAAACCTAACTCCCGTTCCAACTGAATCCACATTGACCTTATACATATGAAACTTACATTTAATGTGCTCAATTATCTTATTCTTGCACTTGGTTTCTACAAAGAACACCAAAGGGGGATAGTACCTTGCATGAACTTCTCCAGGTGGTGAATTAATAGGTTGGGGACAACCCCCTTGATAGTTCCAAGCTAGCGGATTCATGGTTGTCAGTGGGGTTGCATAACAACAGCCTCCACTGTTATATTCTCATTCTGCATAAGGGGCATTTAATAAACAATAAGTTCTTTTCTCAATTAACTATATCTTGCATAGTAGCCGTGGCTTTCCTTTTCCACAATTCACTGCATTAGACTCCCATCCTAGGTCATTCTTAATTCTACCCCCACTCAAAATACCCTTATTTACTGCACAGTCATTCTTTCCACTGGACAATAGCGTATGTTACCAAATGTAAGGGGATGTTTATCAAATTAATGAGAATTGTGCTCATCCATTTGTTTCAGAGATCGCAACAAAGAAGTGGGCTTGACTTAGCCTTTGTTACCAAGTTCAGGTAGAAGTGAGGGCCCATGTATAATTCATCATCATTACTCCTTAGATTACTAGGTTGTGTTGGCATGCATACAGGGAAAAAGACCTCTACAGATTCGCTGCTAATGGAAAGTGAAAAATTACGAGGCTCTTTTATTGTATGTGTTGTTCCCTGAGAACTATATGCGTTGGATTCTGAATTCCACCCAATTACCGAAAGTAAACAATTTTCTAGGCTACTCCATGAGGTTCCATTGAGAACTCGGAGTTGCCCTAATCCACGAACCTTAAGGAGTTTTGATTCTTGAATCTGAGAAGTTTTCCTCGTGCTTTTTATCGCACGACGTGCTATGTGTTCGAGGATCCCACATGCAACAGAACTTTCCCAGTCACTCGTAAGTAAACACCAACTTGTGTTCCTCAGCTCCCTCCGGTTGTATTTTTGTAGCTCATTTCAAGAATCGTCGGTGATATTTTTATTTTAATTGCTATATTAAGCCCATTCCCTATGCTGCTTAGATCAACATCGTTCACTAATCTTAACTTGCTACCAATAAGCCGAGTAACCTCATTAGTGATTTTCAGAACCGAAAGGCCGTATACCTATAAAGTCACACGTATGCAGATCAATAAGTAAGGGATCCTCTCCACCACCAATCTTGCTTGGGATTATCATGTTAATCTCAAATTCCATGGTCCTCTCTCCAATATTCACAGTAAACTAGACGCTTTAAATGTATGATAATGCTCTCCTAATTGATGCTCTTGATAGGCATTCCCTTTTATGGATTGAAAGCTTGTGTCTTATGGTGTTTCTAAAGACTTGGAAGTTGATGGATTTTTATTTTATGAATTGTCCAACCAAAATCAAATCCCGATTACCTTTTTTATGCCAAAGATGCGGGTATAGTAAATCCTTCCTCCTCCTCCTCTTCCTCCTGAGTGAGTGATAAAGTTTGATCGATTCTCTCCAATTCCAGATCCATACAGTGCAGCTAGGAGACAATATAACTGAGATCGACGAACACAGAAAATGCCCAAGTAGTAAAGAACATGGACCTGAACATGGCAAAACCGGTATGGTAGTTGAGTACCTCTGAACGAGAAATGGCAAAAAGGAATGTAGTAAAGGAAGGAAATAATAGGGGCAACGTTAGTCAAAGAAATGAGACAGTACCAAAAATGAGCAAAGCCTATAACACTGATTGCAGATTGTTAGTTGTCCGCAACCTAATTCCAGAGACACGTAAACCCCAACAAAATCCTACCAACAAAAGATTAGATCTTAAAGTCAGAGAGACGGATGGACTCTCATACATCATGTTGGATGACTATATAGAAATCTTAGTCATCACTAAAGAAAAAAGTAGAATTAAATACTAGGATCATGACCAATAGCAATATATACTATATTTTCTATAATATGTACATTTTAATAAGTAACTTGTACATTTACATTTAATATCCGTTTTATATTACTTTTAACTAATTTGGGATTTACAGAGGCCATATGTGATCTGCTAAATATGTATATATGTATGATAACATATAGTGATTATATATACGTATAATATTGCCTACTAAAACTGTTGGTGGAGGCAACACCCCAATACATAATATTATAAAGACTTTCTGAGAAAGAATTATAAATTTTATTAATAGATATAACATTAGTACTATCCCGATGATGTTCGATATGATCATCGGTACTATCATGGTATGGACGATATAATCGAATATTATTGGTGATTTATGTATATATATTTTGAGAATAATGGGTTACTGATGAATATTCTTGGATCAGGAAAGGCCGATTCACATACATATTGCCAATATTATCTAATATTGATTGGTACTATCCACTATGATGAGATAATTACATAGACAAACTATAAAAATACTTCCTAAACTTGAAGGTTACACATTTTATTTTTTATCGTCATGTCTTACATCATAGATTTGTTTTGTATGAAAGTCGTGACTATTTAACATAAAAACATTATTGTAGAGAACATCATATATTGTAAGTTTTAAGGTGAAGTATATTTTTTACAATATGGGGCCTGTTATGGTAACTATCTCTAACTTATTAGGTGGTTTTTGCAATTATTATTTCCGTGAAGGATTATTAAGGAAAGGATTGTGGGATGATTTGTGATTTGTGGATAGAGGGGAAATATGGAAGTTCTTAGTTCTTGCATTCATCTTGTTGTCTATTAATACGAGTGTTGTAAAACCTAAACCGTGGAATTGCTGCAGGTAATCAGTTTGTGCTAGTAAGTAGCATGTAACTCTCTTAACTGGCGTTGAAAAGAGTGAGTTCCTGCATTGCTAACACATCCCTTGACTAAAGCTAGAGGTAACTACAGTCTGATTTGCTAAGCCTAGTGTTTCCTACAACTCCTAAAATGCATTCAAGTTTGTCTAAACTTTTCTTCATCTTTTAACTTTTAAGTGTAACCTCGGGATATTTCAGCATAAATCTAATTTTCTCTCGTTGAATATTTCTGAAAGTCTTTTTACGTGAGTTTACAAGCTCTTTAAATTATCGTACGAATATTTGATTGCTTATAGGATGTTATAAAGTTTTTGATAAACTTTATAAAATTGGAGCTTATAAACTAATAAAGAAAATAACATCCTAGGAGCTTTTAAGCTCTTTTGGTAAAAATTAAAGAGTTTCAAACTTATTTTTTAAAATTTTTAACGAAGTACTCTCCCTCATTTTATTTTATCCAAACCCGTCATAAACTTATTTTAGACAAGATTCTAAGTTTAAAAAATATATGTACGAGTTTATAAAAACTTTTTAGTTCAGTCAAACACTAATATGTATCCTTGTCTAAGAGTTTATAGAAACTTATAGAGCCATGCGCTTGTTTTCTGTTCATGAGGAATTGTATGTTTGTGCTTAGGTTGTCTTGGAATAGCATCTATGTCCTAGTTTTATGTTAAATAGTCGTGGTACACATCCACACTAAAATGAAAACGTCAGCAAAATCTTATTCTACCTAAATTTGCTATCTTCCATCTTGATGTGGTGTAATATTATTCATTTCCGGTATTTCTTTATTGATTTGCTCATATAAGTAGTTTACTACAAAATCACCATTTCTCCAATTAATATCTACTTTAAGAAACAATGGCTTCACACTATTCGATTTCTTTTACGTCTCAGTTGAACTATATATAAATTGAGATAAAATATTAGATCAATGATTATGGAGAGGATAAATTTTTTACACGTTTGATCTCTCTATTTCATCATTAAAACGATTTTGGTCCCCCATGTTCAACGACTTACAGATTTCGTTTCTCAAAATACTATTAAATCTCTTCTCTCAAGTGCAATTTGAGATATCCGTAAAAGCTATGGGATTAGGACAAATGGTATGGGTTACAAGAAACTGAAAAAAGTGGACTTTGGGATGTTTGAATTGGGAATTTGGGTATGTGGGTTTGACGGTTTATGATGATAGAGATTGGTATTAATTTCTAGGGTTGCAAATTGAAACAATGACTGAATGGTTGTCTTCCATCGCATTACCCCTTCCCCCCTCTTTTCACCGTCACTTGTGGCTCTCGTGCTCCTATTCTGTTAGTTTTGGATTGAGCCTTCATGGCAGGGATCAAATGTGTGCAAAATTGATAACCTAAATGACCAAATCTGTAAATCATGGAATATGGCGACCAAAATCATTTGAGTGAAAAAGTATAGAGATAAAAAAATATAATTTTCCCTCATCAGGGCAAATAGAATTAGAGTAAATTACATGAACACCCCCGTTCTTTATAAAATTACAAGTAAAATTTGTGAGGGGTCTCTATGTAATTTTCCTCAATGGCCACTTGTGTAAGTTTTTTGGCCTTGAAGAGGGGTTAAATTACAATTACAACCACCAAGGATATAGTTATAATCTTTCAAGAAATATAAATTTGAAGGATGTCAAAGTAATTTATCCTAAAAATGATATACAAGGTGTCTATATATTGGAACTATCAACACACAATAAAATTTCCCATGTTCTTCACTCGACGTGTTAATTTATTGCACTTTTACGACATCGTTGGACGTTTTCTTGTTGTTGGCCTGTTGGAACTATTTAGTAATAAATACAATATTAAACCAATTGTTCAACATGGCCTAGCATAACACAAATTTCTCACCACAATCCAACATAATACATAACAATCAAACAAACACTCAAGAACAACCTGTTCACCCCAACCATAACAATGAATAAAAACCTGTCTGCAATATGCCAAGTATGGCAACACATGTACATTAAAAAAATATTCAAGATACAAAAATATGTTCATAGTATGTCAACTCTAACAATACATAACCATCAAACACTGAGCATAGTTCAAAATGTTCAAACTAATCCAAATAAATTAAAAATGTCACCATCCAAACTACATAAAAGTACTGATAACAAGAGGAAACTACACCAACAAAGAGGTTCACTCTTCTCTTGACATGGCATGACTTGATTGTGAGTGGATTGTGCTGTAAAGCCTGCATCACCACCATAGCCAAACCTTTGCAGCCTTGACCTTGTTACAGCTTGGAGGGAGTCAAGATAACCTGCTCCCTGCCTCTTTTTTTGAAGCCGAACTTCAAAGTGACACACTGATGCTTGTCCTTGCCTCCTTGTCTCTAGTTCCTCGACAGAAAGTGGAGTTGGGGACATTACTGGCTCATTTGCTCTAGTAAATGTTGAAGTGTTTGGTGGATTTATAAATGTTTCCTGTTATAGAATTAATGATTGAAATAAAGTGTGAAAACACATCGTCATTATCACTACGATGAACTTACACCCTCCTTTTGTTTTCCTCTTATAGTCGAGCCTTGGCTTTGTGATCAGGCTGGTGCGTTGGCATCTCTTGTGAACAAGACATATATACAGTTGATTCTATGATAATATTCACAAACAAATTAAAATATGTACTTACAGATCTTGTAGGCAGAACAATAAGATACACATTCATCTTGTTCTAACAATGTCGATAGAAAGTCTTGGTTCTGCTTTGTAGCTAGGGAGCTTGTTAAACAACTAACAATAAGATACATATTTATCTTGCCATTCTTAATGCTTCGTACTTCATAATAGTAACTTTCCTCTTCTTCTACTAAAAATGACTGGAAATTAGAATCATTGGATTCTCAACATATCCATAATACACACTTCTTGGTCATCTGTCTAAGTAATGCCTGGAACATGGTTTATCATCCTCATGACTTTGTTTTAATGCTCTAGTCATTTTGCAAAAAAAATTGCTTAATTACTTTTTTGTTGATTGATGTAGTGTGAAATTCACATTTATGTTAACATGTAAGTGGTGTTAGCAAAATTATGTGTACAACTAATGAAGCATCTAAATTCATTTTCTTTGCAGTGCCAGTGAAGCCAATAGTTGCAGATAGAACCAAAGAGAATATTTTGTTTCTTCTTTTCTTTTTCTTTTTCCTGAAATGTGTTTTGGGGTAGATCTTGAGGCAGCCATTTTTGTCTTACTTTCTTCTTTTATATATATATATATATCTGAGAAACTTGTTGCTGCTTGGATATATACTGTTCTATGGCAGACTTTTGTTGTTTCATAATCTCTCTATTTATGGTTCTTTACATACAGTGTTGTTCTTATGTCTTATGTCTATATGCAAAACGAAAATTGCATTTTGCATTCTAGAACTTAGTTATAGTATATTTTCGATCTCATTGTTTACGGAATTCTTGAAAATAGTTTCATAACTTGTTAAAGGTCTCATTTTCAGTCATCTTGCATGGAACTCACGTGGTCGTTATCTTTCTCAAATTGAGGGAGACGGCCACGTGACTTGCTATTTATTTTTTTCTATCAAGTTTGTAGTTAATGTTAATTGAGAATTTTTTGAAGTTATGGGATAATTTTTGAGAATCCTATAAAAATTATATTAAAAATGTAAAGGACCTAACTTATAGCACGAAAAATACGATTTCCGCATTCAAAAAACATATACACTTAGATTTAAAAGACAACGTGATTGTAGTAATTTATCTACTTTGTAAATTGTTGCTTCAACTATCATGGCAGTGGCATATCACATACTCCATCTTAAAACCATGCCTAACTAGACATTTCAAACTTCTATGTACTTCAAACACTTGCAACTTCCCGAAAGTTCATCAAACATTTGGAGCTACAAGTTGCTCCATTTTTGTGGTGTATAGGGGAAGGGGCAAGGCACTTGGTAATGTGGTCCAAAACCAGGTATAACAAAGGCACAATGGAGAGATAGCTAGGTTGATGCACCAGGGTGTGATGCTGATGTGCAGGTTCACATTGTGGATAGCGATGGCAATTGGTCGGGGTTAATTAAGCTCTAACTTTAAAGAAGGTTATTAGAACTGTTAGTCAGTTACAAATATCATAGTTGATCCCATAATTTTGTATTTATAATCACTTTAATTGTTCATCTTCCTAGCATGTCCTTAAACTTGATAGGTGTTTCAATAATCTTTCTGAAGAAAATCTGGTCGGTTGAAACTTTTACACTTTTTCTCACTTTAACCCCTTGAATTTAGAAAATATATTATTGGTCCTTATTTTAGGCGGGAGAAATATTGTAGCCCCCCACCCCCTAATGCTATGAGAAGAGATAGAGAAGATCAATTAAGGTGACTCCAAACACAAATTTAAGGAACCAACTATAACATTTTTCCTTTCTAGGTAGGTCGCGAGTTCACTACAAGAAACTGACTCAATAAATCTTCGTTGCTAATCTGCATTATTAATTTAATATTTATTTTAAACTATTCGTTAGCAAGTGAATTTTAGTTGCTAAATTCATTAGCAAGTAAATTTATCGTATTAAATAATTTAGATTAGCAATGATAATTTTACTTGCTAATTAGCTGGACACTAATTTTATTTTTGTTGCTTATGAACCATTTTCTTGTAATGGGTTTTAGTTTTCAGATTGCACGCAAATTAATTGAAATATTACACTGGTGGGATGGCCCTAGTAGGAAAGATCCTACAAGCTGGATGGCCTACCCTTAAGAAAGACATGGTGGACTGGTAAAGAAGTACAAGCAATGCCAAAAGCAGGCACCATTTATTCATTTGCATGCTGGTAGTAGTGAACTACTTCATCAAGTGGTAGAGGCCGAGCCTCTTACCAAAATCACTGAAAATGAAGTGCTCAAATTCCTTTTAAAAAATATAGTCTTCAAGTATGGCTTACCTCGTGAAATTATGTTTGACAATGATCATCGGTTTCAAGGTTGAAAAATTAAGGACTAGTGAGCCGACGAAGGCATCCAACAACAATTTTTCTCGAGAGCCTACCCCCAAGCTAATGGGCGAGTGGAGGTCACAAATACGGTATTCGTATAAGACATCAAAACCAAGCTTGTGCAAGCAGGAGGGCAACATAGGAGAAAGTTCTTTCAACTTGGTCTACGGTTCAGAAGTCGTTATCCCTACTGAAACAGGGCTAGAAACCATCAGAGTCCAGCATTATGAACAGGATGGTAACAACATCTTGTTGCGTGCTAACCTAGACCTAATAGATGAGGTTCAAAAAGATGCTTTAACCCGCATTGGAAAATACAAGCAAAGGTGTTGAACGCTTATAACAAAAGGGTGAGAAGGAGGGAATTCCAGGTAGTTGATCTTGTGCTAAGGCAAGTTAGTGCTCTAAAACCTAGCCCCAAACTTGGAGAGCCTTTACAAAATAACCTGAATTATTAAGTTCGAAGCATATAAGCTAGAAGAAACAAATGACATGAAGCTCTCCCGACCATGGAATGGTTACAACCTCAAGTTTTATTCTAAAAACCTTGCTCTTGCTTATGATTTTACTACTTTTACTTGCTAAGGGCATTCATTCTAGAACATAAACAGTTTTCTTTTCCCTTGTTAATTTTGTATTGTTAACAAAGTTAAGAGCCTTGCTAATCTAATAAGCTGCCCTAAGTTGGTGCACGCATTCTTGCTGACTTTTGAGCCCTAATAACCTACCCTCAGCTAGCACACATTTCTTGCTAGCTTCGAGCCAATAAGCCGCCCTCAGTTGGTGCACGCATTATTGCTCATTTTTTTCTATCGGCTATGAGCCCTAGTAAGTCTCCCTTAGTTGGCGCATTCCTGCTCATTTTATAAGCTAGGAACTTTAATAAAGTTGTCTTTTTAAGTAGGGACATTTACTTGATTTTCCATTTAAGGTTTACAAACACTTACCCGTTATATGGATTACTATTCTATTTTCTAGTATTGTTTCACTTTTTTATTCAATGGTGTAGTGGGTCATGGTCTATCTTTACTGGACACGGATAATTATGCATTGCTTATATGTAAAGAGGTTCTAAAATAGACCTAACCGACCTTGATGATAGCAAGAGGATGGTGACGAACAAGCCCTATCAGCAGGAAGGGAGCATATATACCAGGTACTAACAACGAGTATGACCTAGACTTGTTGGTACAATAAGATTCAAAGTTTCCCTTGCATTTCTATTACTAACCACTTGTAGGAAAAACAATTAATGTTTGTTCATTATAGCTATAACACTGGGATATCCCCAATATTCTATAATCCTTCCTTGCAGGAACAATAAGCATATTCATTCATATACCTCCAACAGTCCACCTGAAAGGAAGCATGCCAAGACCTAATAGCAATTAACTAAAACAAAAAATATATTATAAACCATTTGTAGAAAGAATGAGGGGGGAGGGGATAGAATATAGGGCATCTATATGTCAGTGAACCAAAAATATTCAAGCCTACACCCCTATATATCCAAAACCTGTCACAGGAGGTATCTAAAAACTAAATTGTTTGTTTGTGTAGAAGAAGAGCAGTGCTCATTTATTAGTAGGAGGAGAACGTCCTCATCACCACCTCCAGCAGGAAACTTTGTCCTAAAGGGAATGGAATCCTCTATCACTTGATCAGTCCCTGGCACAATCTCCAGCCACGCACGTAGCAGACTTTCTGGCAGTTCAAGAGGAATGTCCTTTCTGGCTCAGGAGCATTTGTCAGCCCAACATTTATGTCCAGGAAGGAGAGGGAAATGCCTTCTAGAGCCAACACTATGAATTGCAAGGCACAACTCCTGAACCTATGATAGTAATATTTTAAAGCATTACCAGCTAGCAAGCTCTAGAAATCCAGAGACTTCTTGTATTCTTCTAGACAATTTACTCATATGAAAGGAGTGGATCACTTTAGGAATGTGCAGCAGAAGCATGAAAAGGCATTAAAATAGAGAGAAATAATTATAATTAAAATTTAGATCTTTCCTTGCTTATATCCGAGTGCTCAATGTAGTATGAGGATTACAACAAAAGAAATATCCATATACACGAGGCTATAGAATATATAAATGAACAAACCGAAATAAATAACGTTAATGATTATTACCTCTTTGTGTTTTGCTTCAACCGGCAAAGTGTACCTCCAATTTGTTCACCCTAGGCTCCAAACTAAAAACCATCTAGAGATGATCCATACCACAAAGAGGGAAGAACGATTTGATCTCATTACTAAAAAAAATCAAAATCCTTTTAGAAGAAGATCAAAGAGAACTATACTATGAGTTAGTGTATTGTCTTTATCAAAATTCTCTGCAACTCTACTTTTGATCCTAGATTAAAAAGAGCAAGAGAATATGTGGGAGAGAAGTTGGGAGAGTTGTAGTGTACATATATATATATTGTTGTATGACAGAGTTGAAATGTGTTTAGATACATTTACTCAACCCCACAAGGGAAGCTCCCTTCTAGGGGAAATAAAATTTTTAGTCCCATAAGTTATGCACATGTCACTTTTGGTCTCATTCATTATTGGATTAGCACTTTTAGTCTCATAACTTACAAAAATTAGCACTTTTGATCTTCGTGCACTTTTTCATCTACAATTTTAATGATGCAGGTCACGTGTCAAGCATGTTGCAATTAAGTATTTTTTATTGGAGGAAAAATTAGCCCTTTTTTCAATAGTAGTATATGAGTACCTCATCTGTCCTACATGATTCACTTGTGGAAGACATGATTCTTTGCATTTCTTCTACTTGGCTTCAACTTATAGAAATGTGGAAAGAATAGGATTCAATTTTTGTGAGAGAAGAGATAAATCGGTATTTTTTTGCCCTAATTTTCTTCAAGATTTATTTTTTCTCTCGAATGTAATTATATTTACTCCAAAAATGGTCCCAAGCTGAAAGACAAATCAATTTTCTCTCCAGCAAAAAATATTTAACCATCACATCCCCTCAGGCAGTGAGAACAAGCCAACACTTGCCTTTTTCAACAGGAAAAAGGAGCAAAAATTGAGCAGTGGATGGAATTTCTCCTAGTTTTTTTGCTAAAATATAAAACCTTCCAATCAACTTATTCAGGGGAACTTTGGGAAGTGCAGAAACGTCAACAAAAAAAAATCAAACAAAGGAAAACGTAAAGCAACCTCTAGCTGGGCTAAAGAAAAATAGAGGAAGGCCTTAAGGGGAAAATTTGGGCTATTCAGGACAGTAAGGACCTTAATCACATATTTAGTAGGTATCACATACTTATCCTTAACGATCATCGCATCATTCAGGTGCCGAAGCACAGCTGCACATAAGGTGTGTGGAACAAGCCACCCTTGGGGTTGCGAGGAGTGGACTTTGAGACCCCTTCCTTTGTGGGCAGTTCAGTGCGAGCCGTATGTGGCCGAGCAGAGTTATGGGATGAAGTGCTATTATGGTAGATGAGGGTGCGTCTAGAGAGAAAAACGATATGCTTCAAAAACCAAGAAGCATAGACATCCGTTATGTGATAAAGGTAACTTGTCCGGAGCTTGAGTGGGAGCAGCCCACTAATCAGTGTGTTGGGTGTTTATCAAGAGCACGAGTTTGAGTTGAATTGAGAAGGTTCCTCGACGGGATTCTGACACCCTGTTCCTTGGTCTAAGATTTCCGAGGGGGCCTACCATATCAAAATTCGAGGGGAGCAGCAGGCTCTATTGACGCCATGAGCAGCATGGTGCGCTCGGGTTGAGACTCGAGTTTGATTTTTGCTCGCCAGATTTGAACTTGATGTTACGGCCGGGCTGGGGAGACAGAAACCCCAACCTTGTTAGTGATCGGACCGATGCGGGACTTGCGTTTGAGTTTTGCTGCGGGATGGGGATTCATAAATCATATCCTTGCAGTTGCAGTCAAGCGCTCGAGCCAAGACATGAGATTGAGTTTTGTGGTCGAGCTAGGACTTGAGCTTGGTTGTCGGCCAGATTGAGGGCTGAGGCCCCATTTTCGTGTTGGGTTGAGTGAGAACCATTTTGAGAGACGTTAGGTCCACGAGCAGCGTGGTTCCGACAGTTGGGCATCCGACCTATGTGTTTGCAAATGTTTAAGTGTAGTCTACCGCAGAGGCGGGTTTGCGTGTTTGCCGAGGACGGCAACACATCGAGTGGGGGAGAGAGTGCGAAGCGTGCGCACAGACTCCACACTTCGCACGTTCCAGATCAATTCGGGTGTATATGAGGCACAATTTTGAGGAACATCAGACACTCCTTTCGTTCCAGATCAATTCGGGTGTATTTGAGGCACTGTCCTGAGGGACATCGGAGATTTTAGAGGCGCACTTGATAAGACTTGGAGCACAGTTGAGAAAGTTGGGAAGAGAGTGTAGAGCCAGGCACAGACTTCCAACTTCAGTGAGCAACAGTCGGGTAGAGAGTGTAGAGCTAGGCACAGGCTTCCGACTTCAGCAGGCTACATTGAGAAGAGAGTGTGGAGAAAGGTACAGACTTCTAATGTGAGCGATATTGGGGAAGAGAGTGTAGACGAGTACACAGACTTCCAACTTGAGACGATCATGCAGTACATCTGAGGCACTGTTTGTTGAGAGCTACCCGCCACCTTGGGAAGAGAGTGTAGAGAGAGGCGCAGACTTTGGCTTTGAGTTTCAGTATTGAATGAGTGCATCAGAGACACTATGTTTTGTGGGGGAGCTTAGCACCGTTTATGAGGAGACAACTGTGCTAAAGAGGCACTTCACAACTGGAGCGCTCGAAAGAGCAGGAGGTCGGTCAGGTGTCGCGTGATACTGAGAAAAAGTATTGGGCACTGTATACACCTCAATCCTTCGTTATGTGTTGACGAGGACATTAACAGATCGAGTGGGGGAGAGTGTCACTGGCCGCACCTTGGGCTAGACAGTCGGCAGTGACTTGTGGAGGACGTACGGGCGGCTAGGGGATGCCGGCCAACACGCTGGTGTGCAAATGGTCTTCGAGCAGAGTGCTTTATCCTTGGATATTTGCAATACTGTTTCAATGGCGAGATCCTTGGAGTGTTGGGAGCACCTCCAAGATGTTTCAGACGTAGATGGTTCCGTTCCGATAGGAACGACGATGATGTTAGAGTCTGCCAGTGTAGAGGCGAGACTGTAGTTTCAGAGTAGTGTGGAGACAATTCCTCAGTCATGGATGATCGGATGAGGCTGAAACTCTATCGTTATGATGTGCAAGTAGTAGGCTACGCTACGGTTCAAGCGGGACATGATTTGGATGTCGGTCGAAGGAGATGCTGAAAAAGTGCACTCCTCGGCCCTTTCAGTGTTCTACTCTTGGAACAAGAGATTATTTTCTTAAACCTATTATAAGAGGGGCATGCAGTGGTGAGCTCCAGCCAGCCCTCCCCGTGCACGATGGCAGTAGCTTGAGAAAACGTTTGCACTAAATGTGCATCTCTTGGGGGCATGATGGGGGCCTTCAAGAGCCTGCTCTAGGCAGCTCAACAAGGAGCGCTAGAGTCCCCAAAGGGCTTGGAAACCTGATGGGCAGCGTAGGATCAGGATGGCCTACGCTGGGCGCCGATACGGTCGAGAGGCTCCATGTGACGCGCAAGATTGCCTCACGGGCTGCGAGATATCAGGGACAATGCCTCTCGTGTGAATGGGTGGTCAAGACAAACATTCCAAGACCTTGTGATCCAACTCATGGGATGCGCTATCGAGTTCTAGCCGTCCATGGGGGTCCGTGCAGGGAGGTGTTCAGATGTCGCGCTAGCGAGTTTCAGTGTCGAGGACAGGCGACGGACTGTCGCTATACTCTGATATATGTGAAGGCTAGTCGAAGATTAAGAGTAACCTTAGACGCCGCACAAACGAAAAATATATGAGAATTACATTCCGCTGCGAAAAAAAAAGAACACGTCTGTAATATCCGGGCAATCATTACATCGCATATCGCAGACCTCGATGAGAACAGTGTGGTTGCTTAGAGAATACTTTTCGTCGCCTAGATTTGGGGGCGATGGCATTGTTGTAGCCCCTTTTGCAAAGGATATGGTGGTGGAGGTGGGAGAAGGGGCTAAGTTTATTACATTTACTTACATTTAGTCTTTTGATAATATTTTATAATTGTACATATAATATATATTCAAAATTAATTAAATTTATGCACGTAATCTTTTATATATTTAGATCTAATGATTGAGATTCATTAATTAAATGTTACAACTTTTATACACTAAAAAGAAATATTCATTAAACTAAAAACAAAATATAATAAATAACAGCATAACAATCTATTATTAAAATGAATAATTTGGTTCGATAAAATACATATTATCATAAGATTTCTGAAAATTTGGTTCGATAAACTCCATATTAATTTGGTTCGATAAAATCTGATCCAAACCAAAATTTCTCATAAGATTTATGCCATATGGTCAAAAAATCCGAACCTCATGACCTTAACAGATAGTGTCTATTATAAAAGTTTAAGACCTTTCTTTTTTATTCAAGAAAACTTTGCAGCTATAGTGTTTTCACTGTCATCAGCCCAAATTCTATCCACAAAAACAATAATAAATGTAATTAAACTATTTTTTTAGTATCAAGAAAAGTCTGCAAGATCAACGGCTAAGCCCGAAAATGAGATGATGAGCAGCCACGATCGTCCCGCCATTGCAGAACAAAATCGTGACCCTTCAGTATCCCACCTAAAAATCTTCATACTTCGTCATGCTGAGGGGAAATAATGGTGAAAATAAAACCAAAATCTGGTTAAATAAATTAATTAAAGAACGTTTGTGTTCTTCCATTTTTCCTCGTAAAAGAAAAAAAAAAGAGAGAAATTCTGAAAAAGATTTAGAAAAAACAAAGAAAATGAACAGAAAAAGTGTGGAAATTATATTCATACATCGCAAGGATGATTTGCAGAAGCAGTCTCAAGCCTGCAGAGTTCCCTCGAGACCGCCACCACGCCGCCGCCCACGGGCTCGTCACCACTCGAGTAACTTTCCTCCGACGGAGGCGGCGATGGCGACGGCCACGGCACCACCTGATTCTCCTCCAACTCCTCCTCGTCCGCTTCCTCCTCCTCCGGCGCCTCTTCTTCATCTTCTTCACCGGGTTCATCATGTCTAACGCATCGCTGGCAGACGGAGACTGTGGGCCCCAGCTTAGAGCCGGAGGCGGCCCACCGCGTCGGCGACTGGCACACGTGGCACAGCAAATTCCTGGAATGCCGGGCCACCAGGAAGTTGGCGGAGTGAACCTTGGCGTCGCAGTCCCAGCACAAGCTCGCCTGGTCCGACTCGCAGTGCATCCGCGCCACTCCTTTACACAACTCGCACGCCCTCATCATCTTCCCAACCACCGTACAGCAACCAATAAAAAAACCCCACGAAAATAATTGAAAAAAAAATTAAAAAACAAAGGGAAATTTGGAGCTGAGACTGAGAGATGAATATGAAGTTGAGGAAAAGGGGATATAAAGAGAAGAATCTGATAAGGAAGAAAGAAAAGAAAACGGAAGCAAACTTTCTTTATTTCAAGTAGCACTCCACCACACCAAACACCACCTTATTTTTTTTGTCATAATATCAAATTGCCACTCTCCAATAATTTTTTATTTTAAATATTATTCTACTTTCTTTTCTATTTAATATATATATATATATATATATATATAAATACGAGAAAATTATCTCTTTATAAAAAATAAAATAGCAATTTATCCCGTTTGCTTTTTAAAATAAATTAATTTACTTATCTGTCTAAGAAGGCAAATCGCTTTGTTTTAGAAAATACAAGAGGATAAATTGCTGTATTTTAAAAAATATAGAAAGATAAATTGTTATTTTTTTATCATTAGAACGATAATTTGCTCATTTATGATACTATATAAAAATAAATTACGTTAAACTATATATATGTCATGCATATATATATAAAAGAGGAATAATGTAATTTTTGTCTCTATAATATGTATATTAAATGAAATAAAAGATACGCTGTAATTTAAAATAATTACATTGCCACCTCCAAATACTTCCATATATAAATAAAATGGAATCAGAAGAAGTAACGGCTTTTTTAGATTTTAATTGATTTTAACATTATTTCTTTATTTTAAAAATAAATTTAATCACTTGATTAAAACATCTTTAGTATTTGGAAATTTGTGCTAAAGAGGTATCTTATGAATAAATATAATATTATGGGTTGGAATCTTAAAAACATGTTATTATTTATCTCACTTTGATTAATTTTATTATAATTTATTATGTTATTGTATATGAATTTAATTACATTTATAAATATATTTCATTTTATATGAATTTATTGTAATTAATTTTATGTTGAATTATGATTGCTATTAAGAATTATATTGAGGTATCAATCCACGAATATTGATGTTATTATTCGTTTCATAAAAAAAAAAAATTTTGCGTAACATAATATATTTGTATGTTTTTTACTTTATGTAATAAATCTAAGGAATAATTGCACTTCTCTCTCTTGAGGTTTGGTGTAATTACACGTAAGCCTCTCGTGGTTTGGAAAATTACATCTAGCATTCTTGAGATCTGCTTTTTTCTAACAAATAAATCCCTCCATTAATCAAAATTCAACAAATTTACTGATTTTTAGCAAAAAAATGGGATAAAGTTATATATTTACCTCCAATTGATTTATTATATATTACATAAATCTTTTTATAACAAAATTACCTTCATATGTTTTAACACTTTAATGTATGTGGGTATGTATCTCTTCATCGTTATAATGGTAGTTTAGTCGAAAAAAATTATTTTTGACCTGCAATAAGTTAGTAACAAGTCAATTGAGAATAAATATAAACTTTAATTCTTTTTTTTTTGTTAATATTAACAAATTTAGTAAATTTTTCACTAACAGAGGACCTCTATTTATTATAAGAAAGTAAATATTAAGATACTAAATATAATTTTTAAAATAATATCTGTATTATTCCTAAATTTAATATACTTTTAATAATTAAAAACAACTCAAATTACTGTCACATTAATTTAATATTTTGAAGAATTGGTCATTGAAGATTTCAACTCTCTTCCTCTAATAATTAAAAGGAAAAAAAGCAAATAGGAATTAATTATCCCAATTTCCAATGTCTAGAGTTGTGGGCAAAGTTGGGAATTCGTGGACACAGACAGGCTCGGAGATATTTTTGGAAATGCGTGAAACGACGACGTTTGAGGAAGGATGGATGACAGGTGTCGGAAGTGGAGGGAGCAACAGACTGTTTTTCGTTTGTGTGTGGGTGGTGTGTGTTTGGGGGGGCGATCATGTGCGGCCTCTGATTGGGTGAAGAGGATATCTTGATGGGCTGTGGTGACGTGGCAGAGGAGGGGTTGGGGATGGGCAGATTGTGATTTGCTGAGGTGGATGGTGTTGGGTCCAATGAGGGAGATGCATCCACGTGATGCCCACCTGCCTGGGCCTGAGGTTGATGTGGTTTCCCAACTCTATCTGTTTGATTCCGTTGTGTATATATATTAGTGACGCCTGCCTTCAATTATCCGGTGTTTTCAGCCCTTTGGTCCACCAATGGGAATTAAATTATCATATATGTATATATATAGTATGGAGTCCGAGCTATAGACAAAAAATTATAAATTTTATAATATCTTCAAAAACTATAAGTTACATAACCGTAAATTATATTTTAATAACCGTCCTACTGTATACAATAGGGTAAAATATTTTATACAAAACTCAATATTAAATTCTTTAATAAGTTTATTTAAGAAATATTATGAAAATTAAAATAGAATATTATCATATGTTAACACGTTGAGAAATTAACATTATTTTATAAGTTTCAAATACTATATGTATATATATTCTTAACATTAATAAAATATATTATGTAAAAGATATTATCCTATTACCCTGATATAATTTCTCTTAAAAAATGTGATTGGTGTTGAATATAATTATAAGAACTATCATATTTGCCGCTCCATGCTATGTATGGAAATTTATAATGATGTGAGCAAAAATCGCTTGTTAAGGAAGTCTTTAGACTCGGAGTTTTTGGACGGAATATTTTAAAAGTCTAACAAAGGGGACTTGCAAAAACGATATTTGTACTCTAATGATCGAGTTAGTAAATAGTTGTAGAGAGATAAACACAATGAAAATGTAGTACGTAGTAATTGGTGCTTAAGAGATGAGAGAGTAATATTCCTTGATATTAAAAGTGTTTGAATGGTGAACTAGTACGTTTGTTTATGCCAAAAAACGTTACCCTTAACTAAAGGTGATATGGAAAGATTAACAGGTCAAACTACATTTAACGCCTCCCATCAATTTTATGAGAAACTTGATCTTTGGGAAGACAAAGAATGATTATAGCAATTATACCATGATTGAGGGGATTATGGCCGACTCAAGGGGAGCATGACATTAATGGAGAGTCCGAGAAAAGACATTTTATCTCTTATAAAGTTTTTATCTGTATGCACATCCTAAGGAACGAGAGACGAAATAGTAAAGATTCAGTACTTACTTAAGTTAGTTGGTTAGTATAAATAGGACCTCTTTCCTAGCATGAAGGAGAGATCATTTTCTTTTTGGAAAAATATCCATTGTTGAAGGCAAGATTCTTCTTTATTTGGAGCGTTATATTACAGAATTCATCTGCACAACATAGCTGTGATTGTAACCCGATTAATCACTCAAATAGAATTGTAATTTTCATATCTTCTCGTTGATTTTTATATAAATTATTAGTTGAGCAATATCAGAAGGAAAAAGGTTGGTTTTTATAGCCTGGTTCCTCCTCGGATGACAAGTCATGCCTCCTTAGAACTCGGATCGATGGTTACTGCAGATAAGTCCCCCCCAAATCCAGAGGTTGTTAACAAAGGTCTTCAGGAAATCAAGTGGACTGAGGAGACCTTGGCTAGATAAGCCTCTTAGTCGATAATGTCCGCATCTACAGGGGGTCATTGGGATGTCAATATGATCCTTGCATGTCTTCAGACTTAGGTGGCAATTACATGGTCATCCTTTTTGTACTAGAGGAATAGCCTTCTTCCACATGTGGAACGATACACCTGACAACCAGTACGACTTTAATGGGCTTGTCACTTGATGGATCAACGGACCTCAGCCAAGGCCCGACCTTCCCAGGTTTCATAAGCTGGCGATGGGCCGGAGGCTATTCCCCTTCAGACTTCATGTGTGTAGGGGCCTTTTACAGAGCCTCTACGGAGATTGGGCATTCACTTTGGCCAATTGCATATTCTGGGCATCGTATAAATTTTATAGTATTTTTCAAAACTTCTAAATTACCTAAGGATAAATTATATTTTAATAACCATCCGACTATATACAATAGTGCAAATTTATTTATACCAAGTTAAGTTATGGAATATTATGAAAATAACAATAGAATATTATCATATTTTTAGATATTGAGAAATTAAAATACATTCTTATTCAATTAATAAAATACATTATGTAAATATGTTATCCTATTACCCTAATAGAACAAGATGTTTTTGGATGATTTTTGGGTGATTGCTAATCCAACTGTAATTGGGAAGTTTTGATTATCAAAGAGTTACCTACAAAACATATCACGGTTAGAACCACAAGGAGAAAGTCTGGCAATGACCCTCAAATCCTTAAATTTGTAGATTGTAGGAGATAATGATGGTCGAAAAAAGAATATAGGAACATAAGTTATATTTGAAGCATTTAGCGTGACATTTATAGAATTTGACCAATTATATGGTCACACGTGAGTCACAGATACAGAAATGATCCAATGGTCACAGTGTACACATTGAGGTTTTCTAGAGAGTACTGAAGCAAGGTTGTAAAGATCTTGAATAAAAAAGATACCTCTAGAAATCATAAAAAGTAAATTACAATATTTTAAAAAATATAGAGAGATAAATTATTTTTTTTTCCGCTATGCATATATATCTACCCATAAATGCATCAAGTCAAAAAGTGTTTTCAGAAGAAGACTGGAAAAATTAGTCAAAACCAACTTCATTCAATAGTTTATTAGTTGTCATTGCATACGGTCCCCTTAAATATATGATGTAAGATGAAGAGAAAAAAATTGTGATAAGAAAGAAAAAAGGTATGTAAGAAGAAAGAAACGTGGGGTGAGGTGACAGAGAAAAAATATATTGTAATTACAAATTTATTAAAAATATAGAAGTTTGTAAGAAAAACAAACATGGAGAAGTTTAAGCAGAGCGAGAAACATGGAGTAGTGAATGAGAAAAAAAACGACGAAAAGTTTTCTTTTATAATAGTATAGACTAATAAGTATGGCACATCCTATATATGTGCATAATTTTTAAAAATAAATAAAAAATATTTAAATAAATTATATTATCAGTTTTTGTAGTTTAAAAAAATACCTAAAACTATATATTAAGAAAATAAATTAATATAAATATTTTTATTTATAAAAAAAATTGACAAATAAAGATAATAAATAATGTAGGAAAACTAGAAAAATGCATGGAAGAAAATAACCATCAAACGGTAGTTATTAAATCATAATAAAAGAAGAAATTAAGAAATAATTAATTAATTAATTAAAAATTTTAAAAGTAAATGACATACGTACCAAAATTAAGTGAGACACCATAAAAAATAAACGAAAATCTAACGAATTAGACTAATTGTTAAACTGTTGTCAAAATCAGGCGTATTGAAAGACAAAATTACAGTAAAGGTAAAATGAAAAGTCATTATTAACATGGGATAATTTCGATTTTGATGCCCTAGTTAGTAATTAAATAAATTTTGGTACTTTATG
Source organism: Sesamum indicum (assembly GCF_026168435.1). Classification (NCBI taxonomy): domain Eukaryota; kingdom Viridiplantae; phylum Streptophyta; class Magnoliopsida; order Lamiales; family Pedaliaceae; genus Sesamum; species Sesamum indicum. The sequence continues at coordinate 8,495,556 of NC_142668.1, forward strand.
TTCCTTTTCTGTATATGGCATGCGCGACTCCATTAGTTTAAACGCTTAAGGGACAGAGAAGACTAATTTTCGTCATTTTAAAAAATCTTACCTACTAAAATTAATAAATTTGCATGAATTACACAAAATTGATTAAACTTAAAGAATCAAAATTGGATAATTCAAATCCAATATATATAAAATCTGCATTAGATATTGGTATTAGACTGAATATGACAGCTGATCTCTGAGCTCGCTTCACTCGTAAATTCCGATAAACTCAGAACTCCGAGAGGTTGTTTGACTATCTGTTACTTTGACTTACAGAAAGCACTCAAATTCTTACATTACCTGCAATTACAAGCAGGTGTCGCACCAGCTTCCATGCACGCCGCCACATGTTGGCTTCTGCGTCACAAAATTTGGCTCTTTTCTGAATTCAATTTGACCTTACACTGCGTTTTAGATCGTAATTAAAAGGAACTTTATTGATTTTTTGAAAATAATAAACAAATTAATGATCTTGCATCATTATTTTTAATTAAAGGAAAAAATTCAAATGACTCTTATCATATTATAAATGAGAAAATTATCTTTCTATGCAAGAAAGTAATAAAATACATCTCAATATTTTTTAAAATAAGATAATCTATTTCTTTAGACAATGAGATAAGTTGCTCTATTTTAAAAAACACAAAATGATAAATTGGCAATTTTTTTTTTCGTAAGAAGTAATTTATTCATTTGTAATATCACACAAAATAAATTGCATTAAACCCTTATTTTAATCAAAGTATGGTTTTAGAGATAGGGAGTGTTTGCAAAAATTTTCATTTTTAAAGAAGTGATTTTGAGAAAAAGTTTGAAGTTGTAGTAAAATCAAAAGTTGGTAATGTTTGAAAAAAAGTAAAAAGCAGATGAAAGCTAAATTGGATAGTATTTAGAAAAAAATCACTTTTAAAATAAATTTAATTGATTAAAGACTATTTCATCCTTATGTTTTAAAAAGATACTATGTTTTGTTTATTATTTCGCTTGTTGTTTGTCATTAATAATTATTTTTTGACAAAAAATGACAAATTGTATTTTGATTAGTATATTTCATATTTATTTTTTAAAAAATATTAAAAGACCATGTTAATTAATAATTATTTCACTAACTAGTATATTATTGATTCATACAATTCAATAATTAAACTTGTATGATTGCAAAAAAAAAATATTTTATTAGTTAATCAAATAATAATATGTAAATTAATAATATAATTCGATGATATAACTCATAAAATATAAAAATATTAAATATGTGAAAGTGTAAATTTAATTATTGTTAAATTATTCAAATCATTTGAAAACTTAGATATCAACTTTAAATATATAATTTTAAAAATAAATTAAAAATAATAAAGTTGAATTCAAATTATTATATATAATAAAGGTAAAATAATAAAAAATAAAGTTAGATTTATTTATAAAAAAATCAAAGCAACTAAAAGCACCCCCAAGATGCTTCTAACTTTTGGCCTAAAAACGCCTTTCTTAGCCGTTTTAGAACTAGAAACTGACATTTCAAACACGTCAAAAATACTTTTTGAGTACCAAAAACTGAAAAACACTTTTATAAACCACTCGCAAACACTCCCACAGAATTATTATATTTAGAAAATATGATCTAATTATTCTAAATGAAAAATTAATCGATATATATTTAAAATATTGAGAGCACTATACTACATCAAACAAAGAGATAATTCTACCACCCTTCCCTGAAATTTGGTATAATTATATTTAAATTTTTTATAATTTAAAAAATTACATTTAATTCTCCTAATATTTATTTTTATCCAATAAATAGATCGATCAATTTTTTTATTTGGTGGGAAAAGATTTATTAGTGTAAATGTCCTCTCTGAGAGGACATGACTCTAATAACTTGGGGCTTAATATTTTATTATGGAGATATTAAGTTCAAAATCTATTTAAAGCATATGTGAGTGGGCGCATGTGTAGATTAAAAAATAAAAATAAAAATAAAAAATAAAAAATAAATGTTAATGTAATCACAAAAATGAGTGGTGAAACAAAAATTCTTGAATCTGAAGAGAATTTTGTGATTGATTTCACAAAATCTTTACATTACAAGAAAATATAATATTTAGTGACAAACTATCAAGTATAATTTTAAAGTTATCATTAATAATATATTTTAAGTGGCAATAATTTTATCTTATCACTATATAATTATCAATGACAAAAAATGTGTATAACAATGTCACTAAATATAATTAGTGGCACATCTATAGTGACAACATAAAAGAGTGACAGCTATTCTTTGTTGACACTAGATCATCACTACATATGAATCACTAATTATATTTAGTGACAACTTTGTGGATATTTTTTGTCATTAACTCATGTTAATAATAATTTTTACAAATCAATAGTAATTATTAAAATCATGAAATTTCTTATTGTGACAAAATAAATTGTCTTGTCACTAATTAAATATATATAATTAGTAAGGCCATGTTTACTTCTTGTGATAAAGATTAAAATCCCTTATAGTCTCTCATAGTAACTTGTTTACTTGCTTTTTGGCCAGTCCGTTATAACCTAGGCTGGCCCAGTATTAGAGGTGATTTTTGAGTGATTGAAAATTTCTGCTGATTAGACAGTCACCAACATGGCCCATTTTTTCCTTTTTCCTAACTTCCTGTTTTAGTCCTCGATTCTATGAGAGGCAATTTTCGAGTTGCCCTCATTAATTATTGTTATTACAAAGGTGATGTGTCAGGTGCATTAAAAGGTTGCTATACTACTCAATTCCACTCATTTTCCCAACATTTCTCTCATAGCGGACGGCAACCTCCAAGAGCAGGTGAAAAATGGCTTCTCCATCATTTTTTTTCACCACTACAAAAAATGACGCTTTTACTTTGTTTTGAAGTCTGCGTTACTATTCACTGTCACCCACCGATTCTGATGAATGATTTTAAATTTTATTTTTTTAATCGGTGCCAATATTGGCGATTTGTGGAGTAAAAGCGAATTGTGAATAAGTAGACTTCTGGGGCTTGCTATTTGTTGGGAGGTAAGTAATGCATTCTTTCCCCCATTTTAATTGTGAAATGTTAAACATATTGATTTTATTTGTTCTAAAGTGTTACCTTAAGCAATTTTATTCATCAATAATTGTTAATAAAGTTATCTGATAGTCGCGTTATTGGAAGTAAACATTTTTTCATTTAGTTGTAAAGTGTTAATGCTTTATGTGTTTAAAATTTATTTAATTTCTGTCTCGTAAACTATTATAATTATTTTTATTTGGCATACTACGAAAGACCTAGAATAAATTAATTTTCAGAATCTACTGCGCTTCACATTGTTAAAAATATTCTGTCACCACCTTGCAGTATGCTGAATGGGACATCTTTTAACTTGTAAAATTGTGTTATGTACACAACTCTTTACCCAACAACAAGCTTAATTCTCTATTAAATTTTATTTTTTTTCATTTGGCTGATAGGATGGTTTCAAGAAGAATAATTATGGTTGTTATTGCTATTGAGCAAATAATGAATAAGGTAATGGTTGCACTTATGTTGTTTGTATGCGTTCATATACACTTGAAACGTATACGTAGAAGAAGAATGGCTAAACGTAATCCCCGTTATAGTTTTACTAGCCGTATCCCAAGTCAGGTAAAACAATTGCATAGACTAGTTATCGACAACGACTAATCTTGCCTAAGAAACCAACGTAATAAACGAAATGCTTTTGGACGGTTGTGTTATTTGTTGGGACATAGTTCCGGGCTAAATGATACCAACAATTTGTCTGTGAGTGAGCAAGTAGCTATATTCCTAAGTATCATAGCTCATCACAAGAAGAATTGGGTAGTCAAATATGATTTCATCCGATCTGGTTGTAACATTAGCAAATCCTTCCACAATTTCCTCAATGCAATACTCAGACTTAACTGTACATTCCTAGCCTGATCAACACCTATAACTGATAATTATACGGACTCCCAATGGCGTTCGTTCAAGGTAAAATTATAGTTTTGGCTATTAATGTATGGGATCAACTTTTAAGTCATTAAATTTGTGTAACATGTCTTATGTGGTCCTTCCTAGAGATGTTTGGGTGCACTTGGAATGTACATTGATGTTAGGGTCCCTAAACAAGACAAAGGTCATTATCGTACATGAAAATGTCATATTGCAGTTAATGTCTTATGAGTTTGCAACATGAACATGCAATTCATTTACGTCTTGACTAGTTAGGAGGGTAGTGCTGCTGATAGTAGAGTTTTACGTGATGCTATAAACAGGCCCAATGGTCTACGTGTCCCCCGCAGGTACATTCTTGTAAAAAGAATATAACATGCATTGACCAATCATAATAATACGTATATCCCTTGATCATTATTTTTTCAAAAATTCTTATCAGGTAATTATTATTTATGCGACAACGGTTATTCTAATAGAGACAGTTTCCTCACCTCGTACCGAGGTGTGAGGTATCACTTGAGATAATGGGACGGCGACGCCGCAAGTCCTCAAAATAAAGAAGAGTTGTTCAATTTGAAGCATTCATCTGCTAGAAATGTCATTGAGCGTACATTTTGACTCCTTAAAATTCGATGGGCGATCTTGAAAAGCCAATTATTTTATCCTATCAAAGTGCAAAATAGAATCATAATGGCTTGTTGTTTCCTTCATAATTTTATTTGTAATAAAATGCCTGAAGATCCATTTGAAGTTGAAATTCAAGAACCCAACGACTCACTCAATGATTCGAACGTGGCATATGTGTCAACGATTGAAACCAATTCAGTTTGGACTAGTTGGAGAGATGAGCTCGCAAATACCATGTACACAGAATGGTTGACTCATAGAGGATGAAACCATTGTAGACTTCTTACGAATGACTAGTAAAACTTTTAGATGGTCGCCAGGTTTTACCGCAAATTCCAATTCATAAGATTTATGTTGTATTTAACAGACTTGATTTTTGTTTGAAAGTTGTATTGCCTTCACTCAAGTATTGTCCAATTTATTTCACTATGGCATGACATTAAATTAAAGATTTAACTGCACTTATTCTCTGTTTTTTAATTTGAGTTTGTGTGTTAAAACGCGTTCCATGAGTAATGTAAACTACCATAACGACATGTCCCTTATGGTTGTTTATATGACTATGGCATGTCCCTTACGTTTCTTTGTACGATATCTTGTATGTTTGTTCATATGACTCTGTGTTTGTTGAATACTACATTGATTTTAGTAACCAACTTTCTATATGGTTTCTTGTGGACATACAACTGGTTAAACTGTAGTACGAAATGAACCTCAATGATGATGAGGGTCGTAGTAAACAACGACGTCGTGGTGCAGGAAATGAAAAAGTTGGTTCTCTAAGGACCTGGACGGCTAGGGAAGAGGAAGTTCTAGTGAATGCATTGAAATCAATTATTACCAGCGGATGGAAGTGCGATAATGGCTTCTGCAACGGGTATTTACTCCAACTTGAGGGCTATATGCTAAATGCATTTCCAAACTTTGTGCTGAGCCACATATCAATTCAAAGGTCCACATTTGGAAGAAGCAATACTCCACGCTTGTGAGTATGAAGGCAAAAAGTGGCTCCGGATGGGATGAAAGTAGGAACATGATCACAGTTGATGAGAACAGTATCTAGGATGAGTATACGAAGGTAACTCACACTCCTTCATTACGTGAATAATATTTAGTACGTAAAGTAAAATGGCAGATTCTGGATTACAACACTTTTGACAAAAATTGATAACCCATATATCGCAGGTGGATCCATCAAAAAAATCAATTCGGTATAAATCATGGTCGTACTTCCCCGCATGGCGTGAATATGTGGAAAAGATCGAGCAACTGGAGAGGAAGCAAAGGATGACGAGGATACTGCTAGGGCCGCCAGGGCGAAGCACAAAAGGAAACCGAAAACTACTATGTCCCAACTCCTGACTAGAACCCTGACTCTGGATTCATCTTAAACCATGAAGAACCTTCATCCGCGCCGAATATGAACATTGACCCAGCAGCCACTTCACCAAATGTTCCGAAAGAGAGTAGTACTGACGCAAAGAAGCGAAAGAGGAATGAAGCTGATGCAGAGGAAAGGTTGGTAGACATGGTAAGTACATTCTGCGAAGATGCAAATTCACGAATCGGTGCGCTAACAAAGGTTCTGGGAAGGGAATTTGGAAATTGCGAAAATAGAGACCAAGTGGAAGATGCAATTTCGTAGGTTGATGGGCTAGATGAAAATGAACAATTGATTATCGTTCAACGCTTGCATAACAATCCTAAAGATCTGGACTTGTTCTTTAGGCTATCAATCCACAAGCGCGGTCTTTTAGTGAGATTGATATTGAGGGTTAGGTTCTGATCTTAAAATACTATACTTTTTTATATTAAATGCCATGCTTGATTAGTAGCAAGCTTTAAGTTGGAGCCTGAACTGAATGTTATTGAATTGTAATACAATTGCCTCTAGTCTACTTCTGGTAATTGATGGAAGAATTGGTACCATGGAACAGAGTCTCCATTTTGAACCACACTTTTGTTAGGCTATTGCACAATTAATGGACAAGTGATATATTATATTTGGTATTATGTTAGGTTGGGGCGAATATGTATTTTTGCAGGATATTATGTTTTGCAGATTAAGTCATGCATTCGCTCCTAGTCTAACTTGTAATGCGTTTTTTAGGATCTAGCTTATATACTATTACCCAGAACTATATCCATTCGCAGAGGTAAATGGGAACTCCACTTTTACTGAAATAAGGTATTTTTAACAATGAATACATCGGGACAGATAAATAATTCATACAATTTCTTATTCGTGTGGTGGTCGGAAAATCTAAATCAAAAGCAGAGTAAACATAGATATAATATGACGTCTATGATTGAAGAAATCATTTTAAGGCAGTTGTTAGTTATATTATTTTGGTATATAATTTTTAGCACACGAGATGAAAGGGAGCACAGTCGGCGATGAAGCTCCGTGCCGGAAGTCCACAAGGTGAGATGAAATGAAATGAAAAAAGGGAGAGAGAAGGTGAAGGAGAAATGAGCCGTTTCACTGATTGGACACCCAATTTTTTCCTATTTGAGGTTAAATTTATAATTGCAGTTCTCAATCACTTAAATAACACAAGACAAGTAAACACAAAAGAATTTGATCATTGACAGTATCTTAAGTTAGTAAACAAATTACTAAATAGTTAATTTGAAGCCAATCATACACACAATTACAAATTAATATTTTACCACTTAATCCCATCACAACAAGTAAACATGGCCTAAGAATATTAAGATTGTCACTTGACTTTCTTATCACTATTCTTCTATTTTCTTGTAGTGTTATAAATTTTGGGAAAAGTATTATTTTAGTCCGCGAAGTATGCCTAATTTTAATTTTAGTTCGATAACTATGTTCATTTTTATTTAGATCCAATAACTTACGAAATTGCTTACTTTTAGTCCTCTGGCAGATTTTCGGACAATTTTACCCTATGCAATTTTTGAAAGGCAGTTTTAGTCCATATGCACTCATAGGGGTAAAATTGATCGAAAATCTGCCAGAGGACTAAAAGTAAGTAATTTTGTAAGTTACTGGACCTAAACAAAAATAGACATAGTTATCGGACTAAAATTAAAATTAGGCATACTTAGCGGACTAAAATAATACTTTCCCCTAAATATTTTATTACTTGTAATTTCTTGTACATATGCCCCTATCAGAAATTTTTGACAACAACAATTTCGTTAGAAAATTCGTTGCAAATCCGTCCCATGACTATTGCAACTGCAACTTTTTCATTGCCAATTTCGCTGCAGGTTTTAAGCAGCAAAAAATTAAAAGTTAATTAGCAGTGAACAATTACGACAGATCACATTGGTGGCAAATTGATGTAGTCGCACGAAATCAGGATCTTTGGGTCGGATCACTATCCTTGGGTCGCTAAATCCCTCTTTCGAACTACCTGTAGTGGATCCCGAGAATAAAGCAAACGTGAGGCTAGCCGAGTAGCCCTCGGCGATGGCCCTCCGATGCTTAAGTTAGAAAAGTGGGGTCGAAAATAGGATAATGAGATCGAATGAGATCACAAATATGGCGGTAAAAGGATGTGATGAAAACGTGTTTGAATAATCATAAATGAGGCTATTCATAACTGTACGGTACCCTCTATGTATGCGACATGTGGCCCCACTGAAAGTGAGCCACGTCATCTACTGTAAAAGCCTGCTGCTGTCGATGTCGTACCTGTACAATGGGCCCCACACGCGCAGTCAATGGATACATAAAAAGGTGTTGAAAAATATAGGGGTATTTTTGTAATTATCTAACTTCCCTTATCACAAGTGTCATAACTTTTTGTGATGACTTTGTGATAATTTCATTTATTACTAAATTGTTATCAATATATTTGCAAAATTCCATCATAATTTTATTGGAAATTTGCGACAGAAATCTTGTCGATACAAAACATAGTGTTTAATGCAATTTATTTTCTGGTGATATTGCAAATGAGCAAATTATTCTTCTAATAAAAAAATAGCAATTTAGCCTTCTTGTGTTTTTTGAAATAAAGCAACTTACCTCCCTATCTGAGGAGGTAAATTGTTTCATTATAAAATTTTGGGGGCAAATTGCTACATTTTAAAAAACACAAAGGGTAAAGTGTTGTATTTTAAACAGTGCAGGAGGATAAATTGTTATTTTTTTTTCATAAGAGGATAATTTGCTCATTTTGCAATATAATAAGAGGTTGTTTGTATTTTTCCCCCAAAATTTATTATGACCTGTGACGAAACTGCATTTTCGCAAATTTAACAAACTTGGTGATAACATCCAACAAATTTGCAACAGAATCTCCCTCACCAAACATCTGCATAATTTTGCGACCACTTTACATTTGTCGCAAAGTTTTGTCAGCCCTTTGCGACGATTTTTAGTCACTAGCCCTCTTTCTTTGTAATTTCATCACAATAAAATGACCTCTTTTGCAACGTAAAAACAAATACACGATACCTAGTGGAAGAATATGCCCAACGCAATAGATACGTACATGTCATTTATCTCAGAAAATATAATTAGAATCACAATACTCTTTATACTTCGATCTCGGAGATAAAAAGATACTGACTTTAGTGATTGGAAGATAAAAGTTTTGGACTATTATATTTGTGCCATGGAACAATCTTATTTGTAATTAATATATTCTTAAATTATCCTTATTTTTATTTGTGAAAAGATATAATTTATTGAATTATCTAAATCGTGTTACAATGAAAAACAGGTCAACCAGACCATACCCCTCCAGACGGGTTTTGTACTAGACGGGAGCAAGTCCGTGCTGGAGTTGGCTGGGTGGGTTCCGTGACCCACACTGCTACCACCTCAAATAACATATCTACAGAAATAATTTTATAATAGATAAATATAATTAAAATTATATTTATTTTCATTATAAATATTGTCATTATATATATATATCACTAATTGTTTCTAGTAAAAACTTTATAATGACAACATTCACTTAAATACTATCACTATAAAATTCTCTAATCATTATATTGATAAAATAAATATTTTTGTTACTAAATACATGTAATTAGTTAGTTATAATTTAACATCGCCACTTATATATATATATACATCATTGCTAACATATACTTTTTAATTTAATATTGGTGTCTATCTTTAAATATTTATTTCTTTTAGTACAATGGGGTCGGGGATGGGGACGATTTGAATTTGAATGCACGACTTTCTCTATTATAAAAAGAGTAATATCAATTCAATCAATTGATTGACGGCCAGGTGCCTATCTTAATTAAGCTGATAAAAAGATATATTAATTGCAAGAAATTCAAATCCATGAATTGTGCATCCCTTTCTCATTTAGACATGGATGCCATTCACCTCCTATTCCTCCCACTGCTCTTCTTGGCCCTCTACACCATTACTCAACATTTCCTTCACAAACTTCTCAATCTTCCACCAACCCCTTTTCCCAACCTTCCCTTTATAGGCCACATCTACTTCTTCACAAAATCCACACCTTTCCACCGAGCCCTGTCAGAGGTCTCCAGGCGGCACGGCCCGATCCTCTTCCTCCGGCTAGGCTCCCGGCCTGTCCTCCTCATTTCATCTCCTTCGGCAGCCCACGAATGCTTCACCAAGAACGACATCATCTTCGCCAACCGCCCGAATCTCCTGAACGGGAAGCACTTCGGCTACAACTTCACCAGCCTTGCATGGGCATCCTACGGCGACCACTGGAGAAATCTGCGCAGGATTTCAGCTCTGGAACTCCTGTCCTCCCATAAACTGAACCTGCTCTCGAGCATTCCGTGCAATGAGGCCCGAACCCTGATCTTGAAACTGTTGGAGAATAACAATCCCAGTAAAAATGTTGACATGAGAAAGCTGTTTTTCGAACATACCTACAACATTGTGACGAGAATGATCACAGGGAAAGTGGGAGTCGAGAACTCAAAGGAAGCGGAGATGTTTCAGGACATTGTGGCGGAGATGTCGAGGGTGACGCTGGAAGCTAACGTCGCCGATTTTCTGCCCTTTATGCGGTGGTTTGGGTTTGGAAACGTAGAGAGAAAGTTGAGTGTAGTACAGGAGAAGCGAGACAGGTTTATGGAAAATGTGATAGAGGAGCGTCGCGGGGAGGAGGAATCCGACGGTGGTGGAAAGCAGAAAAGCTTGATAGAAGTTCTGTTGGATTTGCAAAGGGAAGAACCTGAGTACTATACTGATGAAACCATAAGAAACCTTTTCTTGGTAAGAATTTCCTCAATTTTGATTTTGCTGTGACGTGTTTTAGATTTTGTAAAGAACCTGAGTACTATCCTCATTTCAGGGGTGATTGGTATGTACTCAGAAATTTGGAGACTGAATAAACTTAAAAATGGAATAAAAGTAGTAATAGAGTGACTTTGATATATCATTTCATCTGTTTTTTTTTGTAATATTTCAGTATGGGGTGAAAAGCAATTTATCCTCTATGATATTGAAAATGAGTATATTATCCTCTAATAAAAAAATTATAGCAATTTATCCCCTATAATTTTTAAAATGAAGCGATTTACCTCCTTGTATAGGGAGGTAAATCGCTTCATTTTAAAAATTATAGGAGGATAATTGTTGTATTTTAAAAAATATAGGATGATAAATCGGTATATATTTATTCATAAGAAGATAATTTGCTCATTTGTGATATCATAAGGGGGTTCCTTGCATTTTTCCGTTTCAGTATATAAATTTGAATATTATATTTTTATTCGTACTTCTTTACTGTCTGATATATCATTCATCTGTTTAGTATACGAAAAGAATGAAAAATGAATTGAATAAAAAATTTTCAAATTGCCCATTTATACATTTAATATGTAAAGAATAAAACCAAAAAATAAAATAAAAAACCTAAGCAATGTCTCATTAAATAAAAAATATTATTTTGAAATGTTCAATTAATTAATTATAAATTTATAATGTATATTGTTGGATGTTTTTATATATTAAATTTTTTTAATATATACTTATTGTATACATACTTTAGCATACATATCATAAAATACAATAATATACGGTATATATGCTACTATATAATATTTTACATTTATAGTAATATTTGGTAATTAAAATGCATATAAAGGTGTTAATAACTTCATATTATAAAAATAATAATCTACTCCCAATCTATTTGTTTGCGAGGGGGGTGACGGAGAAGGGAGGGGTGACAATTAGGGGTGGGCATCAGATTGGATAATGGAAGTTTGGGTAGTTCGGATCAAATATTTGAACTTATTTTTTGTCGAATACCAAAACTTTTTTTTTAAAAAAAAATTAAAATAAAAATTTAGAGGCAAAATTTGCCTCTGAATTCATGGAGGACGAATAGATGCAAAATTTTGCCTCTTTTTTTTGTTGTTAATAAAATTAATAAAATTTGTTGATTTTTTTTTCAATTTTTATTAAAATTTAAATGTTTGAGTTTTTAATAAGTAATAAAAATTTAAAAATATAATTAACTAAGAAACAAAAGAAAATAAAATTAATAGTAACCTTTGAATTCGATAGTCTAATTCCATTCCATCAGCTTCTTATGACATTTTAAAATTTTAAAATTGGGAGAAAGAAGAGGGATTTTTGCTGGAGTTGGGAGTTTTGGGACTTGGGAGAGAAGAAGAAGAATAGAAAGTCGAAAAGAGAAGGATAGTATTAAATGTAATCCTAGATTCAGACATAAAAAGATACATAATTTTTATTTGTATTTTTATATACAAAATTCGGCTATCCGATTGGATATGAGAATCCTACCCGAACACCTAGCCGAGTTCTTGAATTTCCAATACCTGAAATATTTTTATATAAAAAACTGAAAAAAATACCCAAATCCGATCGGGTCAGATCGGAACTTGAATGCCCACCCCTAGCCGCAACGGGAATGGCAGAAGGTGGTGGCGACAAAGACAGTGGGGGGACGGGGAATGTTGTGTAGGAGGCAGGTGGAGAGGGTTTGGTTTCATTATTATCTTTTAATAAAAATATATATTAAAATAAAATTATATGTTTTATATAATATTATGTATATATATATATATGTTTAAACACAAAACTATATTTTATTTATAAAATAATCGTATCCAAGGCGCGTACTATACACCATCGTTTTCAAGGGGATAAACTGTTTTATTTTAAAAAATATAAAAAGGTAATTTGGTTTTTTTTCTTTAGGTAAATATTTTGCACATATTTCATATCAGGTAAGATGGCTTGTTCCTTCAATTTTTATACTTGATAGTGATTTGTGCAAACAGAGTGTTGATTGCTCATGAACACATGATAGTACTTAGCAAGAAAATAATATTTTGATCCCACAAGTTAGGTTTGTTTTACTTTTAGTTCAATTCATTACGGGATTAGTACTTTTAGTCCCATAACTTACAAAATTAGCACTTTTAGTCCACATCCACTTTTTTATCTACAGTTTAAGAGTGTAGAGCACGTGCTTAATATGTGGTTTTTAAGTATTTTTAGTTGGAAAGAAAATTGACTTGGTTTTCAACTTGGGACCATTTTTGAAGAAAAATATAACTACATGTGAAGGAAAAAAATAAATTTTGAAGGAAATTAAAGCAAAAAAGCATAGTGATTTCTCTCTTTTCTAACAAAAATTGAATCATATCCTTCTCCTATTGAAAAAATGATCAATTTTTCCTCCAACCAAAAATACTTAAAGGTAACGTGCTAGACACGTGACCTAAATCGTTAAATTGTATATGAAAAGTGCATAAGGGTCAAAAGTGCTAATTTTTATAACTTATTGGACTAAAAGTGTTAATCCTGTAATGAATGGAACAAAAAATGATATGAGGGCCTAACTTATGGGATTAAAAATACTATTTTCCAGTACTTGCCTACTTTTTAATCAAACCATATTTCAATCTTTGGTTGCCTAGTTGCAAAGTCATTGTGTACATATATTGATTTCAGCTACAATCTTCACAATTTTCCTTCTCAAACTCATCTTCCTACCTAAATAGGTTTTAGTCCAAGGAGCATCTCATACTTCATCCAACACACTGGAGTGGGCATTCTCTCTCCTGCTACAACATCCAGACATCCTAACAAGAGCAAGAGCCGAAATCGACAACCTTGTAGGGAAAGACCGTCTCATAAGGGATTCTGACATTACCAAAATTCCATATCTCCGCGGCATCATCAACGAAACCCTACGGATGCACCCTGCAGCACCACTTCTAACACCTCATAGTTCATCCCGGACGTGCATCGTCGGAGGGTTCCATGTCCCACGTGGAACTATACTATTGGTAAATGCATGGGATATTCAAAATGATCCTCGAACATGGGATGACCCTGAGAAGTTTGTGCCTGAGAGATTTGAAGGGCTTGAAGAAGGTAAAAATGACTTCAAATATTTGCCGTTCGGGTGGGGGAGGAGGGGATGTCCTGGTGAAAACATGGCTAAGCAAATGGTTGGGCTGGCATTGGGGTCTCTCATACAGTGCTTTGAGTGGGAAAGTATTGGTGAAATTGATATGTCCGAAGGTAAAGGGGTTATTACACCAAAGGTTCAACCATTGAGGGCTCGATGTATTCCACGTCCATTCGTTGTCGATCTTCTGTCTTGAAGTACTAATATGGTACTGCACTATTTGTGTTTTGAATATGATGTGATGCTTATGCTGAAATTTTTGCACATGATTAGTAACGCATCAAAGAAATAGATATTGGCCAAATTTGATTTTAAAGCCAATGGGGTCGAATCCTCCTTTTTTGGGCGTTCAACCACTCAAATGTGTAAAAAAATAAATGTGTGGATAGTATATATAAGAAATGTTAAATTAACTATGAATTATACCTTTGAAGCGTGTGGAGTTTTCGATGTTTGAGCTCTCATCCAACCATTCAAGCAGAGACAAAGCGATGTATCCTCTAATGGTATGCACATCATGACCGACCCATGTGCATAGCTCATAAAGAAGGAACTCAATAGCTCTATAGCTCAATAAGTCAAGAACTCAGAGCAGCTAACTCAAGCATCGAGCTCAGAACTCATAGCTCAGAGTCCATAGAAGATAGATAGGTAGACCTGCTATTCTATTTCCCTTCGTGAAATAGTGCAGTTCGGTATAGAGCAATAGAGCCTTATTGCATTCCTTCTTAAACTCAGGAATGCTCGGCTCGGGTAGCTCTCTTGGCTTACAGACAGGCTTGCAGCCAGGTCTTCAGCCGCTAGCTCCTTGATTTAGCACGTCCTGTTGGATGATCATAAACTCAATTTTATGTGATTCATGGAGCACGCAATGGGTCTATGATCAATCTAGGTTAGGCCTACACTATCATTAGATTTTTGACCCATTTATAAATAATGGGCCTTGTAACACCTTTCCGTCTTCTTGGACTCTCCGTCGTGGGATCCGGCCTCTTCTCCATGGATCCTATATGGCCAATCTATGGGGTTTGCTCCTTATACTTAATTTATAAAAAGAAAATAACTACCCCCATCTATCTACTCTTATAACAATTTAAAAAATAAAAAACCCCAAAAAAAAATTGGGGGAAGTACATAAATAAGGAGAAAAGCAAGGATTTTAATAACAAAGTTAAAAACAAGAGAGCAGAGAAAGTAAGAAGTACGAGATGTCCCAACCCAACAAAAACTAAACCATGCACAAGATCAATGGGCTTTGAAATCATCCTTTTTTGTTAATTGAATTAACAAATTATACACATTTATGCATCCCACATAATCATGCTACAATAATACAGACCATCTATTATTAACTGAAATGACATCCAATATTATCACAAACACAATTAAAAGTAGAAAATCATATGTCTGAAATTGCAATGTACTCAAATTCTTTTTTTATTTGGAAGCTATTCTCAAACTAATTTTGGGCAAATTTAATTTTGAGAAAATCTAATTTAACCAAAATCAAGATATTATCCTTAAAGTAATATTTCCGTAATCATTAGGACCAAAAGTAAACATGACTTAAATTATAGGATAAAAAATGAGATTTTTCCTATCATATACAATTTAATTGGCGATCATATCGTGCAGATTAATTAATCACCTTGAAATTAACCTCTTAATTTAAGGTACAAATTGCATATGGGTGGCCATGCATCTAGTCCAAGGCACTAGAGAAAATATGATACTCATGAACTTATGAGTTACAAATACAATGCAAATACGATCCTTTCATCAGCTAATCTCCCGATTGTAATTTAGGGCACAGAATTAGATTGGTGTTCAATCTTGAACTTCAACAAATATGTATCCATTCTACACTTATATTTCTAATTTATCAAAACAAGAAACTCCTTTAATTTTATACTTGATCAATTGTTATGATCATGAACTAAAAGGATACACATTGTAGATATAGGGGATTCATAATCATCTCATGATGAGTGGAGGATTCTTTATTTTTATTTTTTTTTTAACTCGCCAACCTCTATACATGCTCTAAAATTAATTTACCTGTATTTTAAAACTAAAAAGTATGTTTCCTGTAATTTACAGCATAATTCATATTCTGCCATGTAGAATAATACATCAAATAATTTAATGTGGGCAGCAGAACATCAATATTAGGAATCTTGTACAATTTGAAGTACCCTAAAATCTCCTTTTGATATGTCTTAAAACACCCTTGGATCTAACCTCTTTTCGAGTTTAACAAATGAATTCTACATCCATCTTGAGATACAACCAATATCTTTCTCAATAGGCACACTCCAAATCTTTGGCTAAGAATTTTGAGGTATAAAATTTTTTGCATTTTTTTTTAGTAAAGAATTAATGTATCAGCCTTTTATTCTTTTTTTTTTTTTTTTGGGTAGTGGATTCTACAATATTTATATATAATAGAATTATATAAATAAGGCAAAATATTTTTTTAGTCTCACAAAATAAGGATAGAATTTGTTTTGGTACCACAACTATGATAGGTGTCGCTTTTAGTTCCATAAAATTCATAATTACGTGTTTTTTATTCCAAAAAATTACGTGCATTGTGGTTGTGGGACTAAAAATATATTGTAATTTTGGGACTAAAAAAGCCCAATCACATTTTTTTTTTTTGGATTAAAAAGACATAATTTTGAGTTTTATAGGACTTAAAGCATCACATGTTATAGTTGTGGTACCAAAAAAAATTATATCCTTATTTTATGGGACTAAAAAAAATATTTTACCCTATATAAATATATGATCCATTCAAACCTCTCTTTTGATTTTATCTATTCTATAACAATTGATAAAAATAAACATAATCTCTTTTTTTTTATTATTATCTATAAATATGGATAAATTACCAACATTCCAATTTTTTATTTTTTCCCTTGTTGTAGAAATGCCGATTATAGGAGACAGAACGACATTTCTTTCAAGCTTGAGGGCTAAAGTAACAATTATTCTAAGAGGGGCTCTCACAATTGCATGATTGCATCAAACAAATAACCTTTGATTGAATTCCAACAACCTTAGCACTGATCTCGTGTTAAGAGCGGAGTTAGCTATTTGAAACCTTCAAACTCAAAAGAAATCCTAAAACTAGCCGCACACAATGTTTATCATGATTGACATCGGTGATCCATCATCACAGGAAAAACAGACGCCAAATTTATGATCCATGGAAACAAGATCGGCGAAGAGGAAAAAACTTC
This sequence comes from Sesamum indicum, assembly GCF_026168435.1. Lineage (NCBI taxonomy): Eukaryota > Viridiplantae > Streptophyta > Magnoliopsida > Lamiales > Pedaliaceae > Sesamum > Sesamum indicum. The sequence goes on from NC_142668.1 coordinate 8,512,803, forward strand.
TGAATGCAGCAAAGGAAAGGCCAAGAACTGATACCGAAGACCGCATCAGTGATCTCCCGGACGACATTCTTCATCACGTTTTCTTCTTCCTGCCGATCAAATCCATCGCACAGACAAGCGTGCTTTCGAAACGGTGGAAGAATCTCTGGTATTCATTCCCTGATCTCGACTTTACCACCGTGAACTCTCTTTCGAATGACTCCATTGTTATGAGCTCAACCGTGCGAAAAAGGGCTCGTTCATATGTTTTAAAAGGCGCGGAATACGTTGATCAGATTTTGAGCCTTCTCGAGAAGCATTCCGACATAAGGGTCCTAAGATTTCGAGCTTTCTTGAGCTTCTCTAGATTAGTTGGTTTGATTCGACATGCTGTTAAGCATAACGTCCAAGAATTAGATGTCGAGGTTTCTACGTCTGATTACTTCAACTTCCCACGCAGCGTTATAAATAGTGCAACTTTACGAGCTTTGAGATTGAAGTCATGGCATCCTGGTTTCAGGTTGCCTCCTCTGGAAATCATGAAGGGTGGCTTTCGATCATTGTCATTGTTGTCGCTTTCACGGGCCATTTTGCATGATCAGCCTACACTTGTGAATTTGTTCACAGATTCATCGTTTCCTTTGCTTAAGAAGTTGCATATGGATGCCTGTTACGGTCTGAAGCATCTCAGAGTTGAGTGCCCCGCGTTAGAAGATTTAAGCCTGGAGAACTGTTTTCAGCTGGAGCACCTGGAAATCACGGTCCAAAAACTCGAGAGATTGAAGGTGTCAAGCTGTTTCGATGCTTATAGTATTAGTACCCGTCTGATGATTGAGGCCCCGACACTCCAAATCATGTCGTGGTCATATAATGCCATCACTGAGGAATGTATTTTACAGAACTTAACGTCACTGCATGAGGTGGACGTCGGATTCTTCCTACTTCAGGAGGATCTAACCTCAGCAAAGGTTCAAAGCGTGTCCAACTTTCTCACTGGAATCTCCTGTTGCCACTCTTTGACACTTCAAAGCCAGTGCATTGAGGTACTTCTATCCCTCATCTAATTTTATCTTCAAATAGTTGGCCTTTTGAACCTCATATATTTCATATTTCAGACCTTTACCCTCTACAGTGTCTTACATTCATTGCCAAAAAAAAAACATAGAATTATTCTTTACATTAGTGATTATGGCTTAAAAATCATGGTTTAGGCTTTCGGTGTAGAAACCACAGCTAATAGCCATTGCTTAGAAACTATTAATTACTGTTCGACATGATTTTTACATTTGATCATAATAATTAATCATAACGAATAACCATATATTTTCGATTGATTTGTAGTCACTATGTAGGGCATCTTCACAGCTATTGTGTTAGCTTTAATTTGACAGCCATTTATGTGTTCTTGATTCTCTACCTCGTTCTATTATAGTAAAATACTCTCACCATCGTCTCTGTGCATAGCCGGATTCAATCAAACCACATAAATCTTGTGTCTCTTTCTAATTTCTGTGCTCTTAACTCATGCTCAAAATCCTTTCTGGCTACAGATTCTGTCAAAAAACAATGAAATTGCAGGAGTTTCACTGTGTCCTTTCAATAAAGTAAAGTCCTTGGAGTTGAGTACAGGCTTAAACAAGCACAATAACCCTGGACTGGCAAGTCTTTTCAGGAGTACTCCCACAATCCATACTATCATTATCAAGATTATCGCTGGTCACAACGTTGAACGGCGAGTAAGTATAGAACTCTACTACTATTTCCCCTCATGCTAAGTGCATCTTTTGTAACTTGATTTTCTTTCTCTGCATGGCTTTCACACACACACATATATCTTGATTACAGCAGTGGAACAAGGACCTGTGGCAATCACCAAGCTCAGGGGAAGAACGATACTGGGAATCGCAAACTCAATCCTTGAAGCCATTTCTTTACCATCTAAAGGTGGTAAAGATTCACGGCTTTACAGAATGTGCAAACGACATTAGTCTGGTGAAATTCTTTCTCAAGAATGGAAAAGTGCTGCAAGAAGTGTTTCTCTGCACAAGTCTCTCCAAGCCAAGAGACTCCCTTCTGAGAGAAAAAATCAAATCGCAGATCATGGGCTTTTCGAGGGCTTCCTCAAATGCTAACATTGTTTTCCAGTAGGGCCTTCAGGATCTGAATGAAGTTCAATCACATCGCTTTCAGAAGATTAATTCCTCTAGCTCGATGCGATATAATTAAGTACGAATTATACAAGACCTGTGATTTAATTTTTTGTTGTCTTTGCTGGATTTTACTACAAGAAAATGGCTCAATAGCAATGAAATAAAATTAAATTTTTTCGTAGCTATTGAGTTATTTTCTTATAGTGTTTTCTCTTTTTTATTCATGATTTCATGTTTGATCTCTCACTTGTAACTTGTAACTGTGCATATGAAATGTAGCCTGTTGGATCATTGCGTCGCTCCTCTATGGTGGCTGTCAACAAACAAAAAAGAACAGAACAGAAGAAGAAAGAGTTAACTGTAGGGGGAGTCTTCTTCCATCTGATACAATGTCAAACTGCACTAAAAACTCGTTTGCCCTTGGACATTGTGAGCAATTGAGCCAGTTGCAGTAGTATCAATGTGATAATGAAGCTAAGGATTTCTTTACATGGCTTCCTTCTTTTCAGTTTATTTACAACAACCTCTTTGTAAACAACATTGGCAAGGATCATGAGAAGATGAAGATCTATAGAGAATTTGAGAGACATTGTTATGAAGGAAAACTAAATCTGAAGAATATAAAGACTGTTTTTTGTTACAAAATTGCACTTAGCACACTCGATGTGATTGCCCTATTTATAGAGAGGGAAACGAATGGGAAGCAGGTTGAAAGTGTGGACCTAACTGATAGAACAAACTTGTACACGTGTGACTTCAACGTGGCGGTGACATGAGCCCTGAGCTGTAGACATTCACTTATAATTAGCCCCAATGGGACAATTATAGAAGCAAAACGGGCACTCGCGAGATTCTTAGTAAACATGTCAGCTAGTTTCAATGTGCCTGAGATATGAGAAGGTAGAATAAAACCACTTTTGTATTGATCATGAACCACATAACAATCAATATCTAAATGCATTGTACGTTCATGGAAAATCGAATTTTTAGTTATATGAATGGCAGGCTGATTGTCCACAAAGAATGGAATAGGTTTAGGAACGCCCACCTGAAAATCCTGCAAAATACAAGACAGCCACATAAGTTCACAAACTGTTGAGGCCATGGCACGATATTCAGCATCTGTCGAGGATTGTGACACAGTTGTTTGTTTCTTAGTTTTCCATGATATTAAGGAGGAGTCGAGGAATATGCAATATCCTATTAAAGAATATCGGGAGTCAAGACAAGAGGCCCAGTCGGCATTATAGTAGGCAGTGATTTTAAGATCACAATTGGCTGCAAAGAAAGACCCCTTTATTGAGAGTACCTTTGACATAACATAGCACATGAAGTGTTGCATCCCAATGTTGGTTAGTAGGCCGTTGAACGAACTGGCTAAGTTGTTGAACGACGTGTGAGTATATCTAGTCCTGTCAAGCCCAAGTACAGAAGAAACCCAACCAAGTGTCTCCGTGTCAGTGTAACATGCCTTGCTCATCTTGAGTGAGTTTCAGCCCTAGTGGAGGTGGGGTAGAAGTTGATTTCTCTTGAGATAACCCTACATGAACCACAATGTTAGTAGCATATTTGAGCTGAGAAACAAAAACTCCAGAGCTTGATCTGGCTATTTCTAATCTAAGGAAGAACTTTGCATGTTCTAGATCCTTAATTGTGAAAAGTGAGTCCATATAGTTTTTCAGTTTTTGTATTAACTGGCTGCATGTACCTGTTAGTAAAATATAGTCAATATAAACTAAAAGAGCTAAAAGTTGAGAATCAATATCCTTAATAAAAAGACAGGGATCATACTGGTGAAATCTGAATTCAAGCAGCTTCATAGTAAATTCGTTGTTCCATTGCCTGGAAGGCCACTTCAACGCGTACAAGGATAGTTTCAAGTAACACACCATGCCTGGTTTGGTGTGATATCCATTCGAAGGGCGCATGTAAACTTCTTCATCTAGGTACTAGTGTAAAACTGCATTGTTTAAGTTGATGTATAGGCCAACCCTTAGCCGCATCCATTGCTGAGAAAACTCAAATTGTAACAGACTTCGCTGCTAGTGAAAATACTCATTGTAGTCGATCTTTCTACTTGGTTGAAGTGTTTTGCAACTAGTCTCGACTTGCACCTTATGTAATTAGAAAAGCAAGTATAGAGACCTTTACAAGAAAAGCTCTGATACCATGAGAAGATGAATCTTTTAGAAATTTTAAACACGTTCTGAAGGAAATCTAAATCTGAAAAGTACAGGGACTGTTTTTATTACAATATTTCACTCAGCACACTCAACCTGACTACACTATTTATGGCAAAATTTCACTTTTGGTCCCACTAGATAGGGTCATTCTCAATTTTGGTCTCGCGCTTTAGGTGCTCAATACTTGTAGTCCCAAAACCCTAAATTTTTAACACCTTTGGTCCCGCGCCGTTAAAAACTGACGGAAACGGCACGTGACTGTCATGTGCCGTTAATCTGTTGGTATGGTCCATGTTGGTCAACTGGTAAGTCATTTCAGACGAAGGCAAAATACGTTCTTCTCCCCTTTTCCCCAAATCCAGAAAACAAAATCCCTAAATCCCTAATCCCCGAAATCCCTTTTCCCCAAATCTACCGAACAATTATCCCAGTTTTTGGAGCATAGAGTGGCGGAAGGAAGATGAGCTTGAGGCACCAAGTTCTTATCGATTTTCCAGACCCTAAGTACCAGAAATACGTTAGTAAACTTGCAAACTCTTTTTACGATTTCAACGATGTTGTTGTGTATGTTGTTTTTTAGACATTTTGTGGTCCTCGATGTTATTGTTTTCAATTTATGAGGACAAATGGGTTTGTTTTGTCCATATGTTGTTGTATGTGTTGTTTTTTAGACATATTTTTTGTTCCTCGATGTTATTGTTTTCAATTTCTGAGAATAAAAGGCATATGGTCCATGCATTTATTTCTCAGAATAAAAGCACGTTGTCATCATTGATCGATAGAAATTCTTGAATTGAGAATAGAATAAAGAGATAGAAGAGAATGAGCAAAGAGGAAGGCGATAAATGGAATGGGGATAATCCAAGGCCGCAACCCAACAGAGGTTATCAGGAGAAAGAAGAGGGCATGAGGCTATGGGGAATTCTAGTTTTTGGGTTAATAGGAGCCACTGTTACTACCTTCGCAGTAAGCCTTTTGCGTTTGTTCAATTATATATCTCTCCGTTTAAATTGTTGTTTAGCTTAGTTGAAATTTTTGTCGTGGGATTTGCATGCATTACAGAGGTATGAGTATTAAGAGCTTTTTGATAATTGAGTTAGTTATTCAGCTTTTAGGACTTTGGGATTTTAGTTTAATTGAAGTCTTGATAATTTGTTAGTTGTTATTGGTTGTTTTTTATGATTCTTCTTGTTGTATTAGGCCCCCATGTTTTATGCATAGATAGGCATGTTACTTTGTTTACAATAAGGATGAAAATGGTAATGTTTGTAAAACATGATTACTTTCGGAAGAAGAAAATAGCTAAGAAGGCAAAATGAGATGCATTGGCAATAACTTTTTTGGCTTGTATAGCAACATATTTTGATGACTTGTTGGCAGCCATTTTTGGTTTGTATAGCATCAGGTTTATTGCTTGTATTGGTAACGAAAATTTGTGAAGTTTCAAGGAACAAAATATTGCTAGGTATTGTAAGAAGACTTTTGTCACTTTTGTCAAAACCAGTGCATTTGAGTATATTTCTTGTTTTTTTGCAATTTAATTTATTGCTTTTGTGCAATTTAGTTTGCATTTTTATTGCTTTCAGAATTTATCCTTACACATTTAAACACAACATAAACTATAATTACTTGTAAAAAAGGTATATCCATTAGTCATTTTACACATAATTGACCATTACTAAAAGATCATCTAATAATATATAAGAACATTAAATAATGCATAATATTTGAAGAATTTTGAGATGTTTGTGACATCTTTTGGCCTATGAAAAAAAGATGAGAATGTAGTGTGGCGTTTGTGGGTTTGTTTGGATATATATATAGCAAAAAAATATATTTTTGGCGCCATTATTTCCCTCCAAACACTGTACACAAGCATTGCAGTCTGTTTTCAGCGCCAATCTTGCAACAGACTAACGACACGTGACAGTCACGTGCCGTTTCCGTCAGTTTTTAACGGCACGGGACTAAAAGTGTTAAAAAATTAGGATTTTGGGACTACAAGTGTTGAGCACCTAAAGCGCGGGACCAAAAGTGAGAATAACCCTATCTAGTGGGACCAAAAGTGAAATTTTGCCACTATTTATAGAGAGGAAACGAGCAAGAAGTGGGGCAAAATGTGACCCTATAACATAACAAACTTGTACACATGTGACTCCAACGTGGCGTTGATGCGGGCGCTAAGCTATAGACATGCACTTAAAAAGACGCACTAAAACATTCAAGGAGAAAATACGTTTATAATGCGACTTCATTCAAAGCAACTGAGACTTGGAGCTAGAACTTAGATCCCGTCTTCTTCAAATGGATGATATGAATTCTTTACATTTCCCTTAAAAATTAATACGTCCTCATCCAAGGTTATGAATAAATGCAACATCTTTCTATAAAAATATTAATTATAAAAAAAATGAAAAGACAAGAAATAGAGTGCAATGTGACCTTCTACGTACTTGTGGGAGTCAATGAATCAAGTTCCTTGTCTTAATTTTTCATGTAGGAGCTTTTGTGACTACTAGGCCCTATCAATCATTATGTGTCACAAATTTCATATGTCTCACACATCTAACCTTGAATTGATCATGATATACTCAAATAAAAATAAATTAATTATGTTTTCGTCTTTAACTCAATTTTTAATTTCTCATTCATCATAACTTGATTTGAAGAAATTAATCCCAAAGTAATTTTATAAGGACTAAAATAATTAGTATCCAGCAATTATATTTCGGACTTGGGGGATAAAGCAGATGGCAAACCCACCATCAAGTTATCCAAGTAATTATAAAGTTTAAGTCGATGATGATCAAGTATATCCAAAAGTTACGGACATGGGTTGGGTTGATATAGAATTTGAAGTATTCTAACAAACGTTGGGATAAGGACTCATTTAGAATAAATGCTACTTCATAGAGTTTTCAGTCTCCTAAATATATGTTGGAATAAGAATTCCTCTAGGATAAACCTTATTTGAGATAGAGTTTGTAATCCTCCAAATGTATGTTGGGATATGGACTTCTTTTACACATAGGATTTAGTACATCTATAAATAGGGTATAATTTTGATCAAAGAAGACAAGCATGATACAATAAATAAATTGATCACAACACTCTCCCAAATATACTCTTTGTTTATATATATATATATATATATATATATTCTTTGATCACTACCATATATTACATGAATCTGAAGTGTGTAAATGAGTGAATTATTACCAAGGTGAGCAAAGCGTGTTCGTAGTTTGCACAATATTTAAATCATGATCCAACGTGGGGGGAAGCTTGAAAATATTCGTGGGATGATCTTCAAGACAATGACATATATGACAGGTTCATGATCCAATTAAGGCATGAGCATGTAGATAGACCAGATTCAGATAGGCGGATCGACATCTATACTTCTGCTGCTACAAATTAATCCAATCTACGATTATGAGCCTATTGTTAATTAACTAATTAATGTGCACATAAATTATTTATATAGGAACGATTGTTTATTATATTATCATCCATTGTTTTTCCTCAAAGGAAGTGGACCAACATGGGTTGCACAACAAATCCTTTTCCTATAAAGTATTTGAGTTTGTGGGATAGTCCTACATAAATCAAGGGACTAGTGCGACTTTAGTTTGTGCAGGACTATTACAGGGTATTGCAAACATCATTTATAATTATTTTTCCTTACTAATTATATACCAGTCCTCCTTGGGGATACCATAATACCTTAGATACCAGAGGTATATGTCTTTTGAGTCTGTCAAATCAATTAGAACGATCCAATAGGACATAAGGAGCAGCGATATGGGACATCGATCTGAATCAATGGCTTGAAGCCTTATTTTATTCAACATGGAGCTCAAACTAGGTTTGGAACTTCAAGTAACTGGAATATTCGTTTTGATATACGAAATATGACTCGGTCAAGAACGAGCTCAAAGATTAGTGGGATTTTGGTTGTGTTTCAAGTATTTTGTGTGTAATGTCTTATTCATTTGGAATGAACTAAAGATGCTAGGAAACATTGAAACATGAATATTGTTCGCACAATTCTCCATGAAAGGAATTGGATTCCTACATAAAGGGTTACATTGTTCAAGACTTAGTCACGGTAGACTGATGAGAAAACTTATATGTTTGACATCCCCTACATCTTTGATGTAGGTAGTATAGAAATATTGTCGGTGCATCAGACCTGATGTTCTATATGCTTTGAAATAACAATGAAAATCAATTGTGTCCGGAGGAAGTAGTAGACTGTCGTTGAGAATAGTCTTTAATACCTGAAAAAGGATTAAAGAACTGTTCTTGACACACAATTTGTGGAGAGTTGATTTTGGAAAGGCTAAAGCGATAATAGCTTCTAGATTCATGTGAATAATGTTTAATCTCAATATGCATGTAGATATAGACTTAGTGGTGAATGTGATGGCTTGGAAAGATTCCAAACATGATACCATGGTGTTTCATCATGAAAGTTGAACATCTAGAGACTTTGAAAGTCGTTTCTGGAGAGTGGTTTGGATTGAAGACCGCATCCATTGGATGGATGTGGTGCCTTGCATGACCAAGCCAGTAGTTGCTTTGAAGGTGAACAACTAGGCTATGGTCAAATCTTTTTGGCCCCAGATCTCATGATAGGATTCATGAAAATTCTTAGGTAGTGACCATCTGCAGGTAGAGGTGGTAGAAAGAGGTAACACACGATTGGACCATATTGCTTCGACAAAAAAATATAGTAGACCCACGAGGCCAGCCGGTATTGTAGATTGTTCATGCTTGGAAGATTTTGAGTGTCCAAAAATATGCTTGGATCTATGATGTGAGATCTCGATTTCATTGCTTGTGCCATCACCCCATTGTTATCACAAAAGATAACCACTGATTCAACAATAGTAAGTACTAAACCCAATTTTTTAATGTAGTTTTTCATCCAAACCGTCTTCTTAGCTACTTCCAGGGTCTATCCTCCGTAGGGATGCACAAAAAGAACTTAGGAAATAACCATTCCATTAAATTCTTATAATTATTGTAAAATTTAGAAACATACATGTCTTTTGATTATTTTATAGGAGTTCAAGCTCAGAAAGCCACCCAAGAAAATGGAGCTCATTGTTGACTGCTATAAGAGGAAGGTGGACAGCACCCAGTAAGTACTTACTACGTGGGACATTATAAGGATCCCACTACCACCAACGACCTGCCCTCCAAGCGACAACCCCACGCACCGCTCCTATGACCCAAAGGGCTAGAATCTATTGCATATGCCGATTCACACCCTTTTATGACGATCAGGAGAAAACAACATTAAATTAGGATGTCTCTTTCTTCTTTTTTTTTTTTTTTGTATTTTTACATGTTAATGAAAAAAAAATATTATCAAAATTTTGTTTATATTAATTTATTGATAATAATTTTATGTTTTATTTATTTTTAACTGCATTGCGTCCTAAATTTAAATTTAAATGCAATTTATCATACATTTTAATTAAAAATTATTTACAACTAATACATTTATTTTTTAAAAATAAAAATTACATAATTTGGGATAGATTTTAACGAACCATCCCAAAAAAGAGGTATATAAAATATCACAACTCTCTTAAAATAATAAAAATATTACAAATGTTTTCCCAAATATAGAAAAGAGAATAGTAATTTGCAGCGTTTAATCATTACAAAAGTTATCCAAAATTTGTGACAAATCACCATCACAAATAACCGTCGCAAAATTGAAAGTGAGAATCTTAATCTGAATCCAAATAATACTATCCAAACAAACAATACCCCGTCCCCACTCCGTCGAAGACACTGTTGCGATGGATGGCTAAAATCAAAATCGTTGCAAAATTTGTCCTAATATTACTAACTAAACAAACAAAAACTCGTCTGAACTCCCTTGGAAAAACCATTGCAATAGAGGATTAAAATTGTTTGTCAAACTGACGAGTTTTGCAATGGGCTTTTACATTACATTCCTACGTTTTAGTTGTTTACTCTTAAACCATTGCAAATTATTTTTGGTTGGGGGCATTGCTATGTTCCCTTCACTGTCGGAACGCCCGTAGCAGATTTTGATTTGGGTTGGATTTTTCATAAATTTCGTCTCAAGTAGTTTTTTTTGTTTTTCTCTCTTTCGTAATGTTCAAATCTCATTGTATTTTTTTATCTAAAAAAATTAGGTACAAGTATTAAATGATTTCCGTTTCTAATATCACTCAAAACTCAAGCATTATGTTTGGATTAATATTTTGAATATTTTTGTTTTGGTATTTTAATGATTGAGAGAGGAAAATAGAGATAAGTATGTGTTTTGAGATAGATGGTATGTTTGGATTTGTGTTTTGATATAGTATAAAATAGTGTAAAATAAGTGGTGTATGTTTGATGTTAGAATTTGGGAGATAGGAGTTACTATTCATTGTCAAATCATGTCTTTGAATATATATATTTATTAATATATATGTGTATATATATAGTATTTTGTTTGTTAGTGAAATATAATATATATATATTTATGTTAAGTAATTTTTTTTTACATTTTAAATAATAATTATAATTTTAATGCATAATTAAGTACATTGTACTATTGTCTCCAAAATGATTTTGTTAGACTTTATCTTTATAATGAAAAAATATAATATATAAAATTTAAATAAAAAATTTAGAATTAAGTATGTATTATTGGTATATAGTCCTCAATTTTCAAATTTCTCAAATATTTTATTGAAATAGAAAAAATTATGAGTATAAAAGATTTAAATGGTCTAAGTTGAAAAAATTTGTAATCAAGCGTTAAATGCACTATATAACATGTTGAAAATACATTCATTAGACTTTTATATATGAACTGATAAATTTTAACAGATAATTGATAAAAATACAAATTAGATATATAGTACTAATATATTATCAGTAGTGTACGCAACTGCTACAATATTTCCGTTAGGTAGAAAAATTTTAAATATTTTAACTAAGTAGCATTGATAGTAAATATCTTTAATATCAATAATTTTATAAGTTAATAATTATTTTTTAGTATTAATTATTCATTACATTTCACATATATTATATATTAAATAATATATAATACATATAATACAAATAATTTAAAAAGAACAATTAAAAAAAGGAAAGAGAGAAGAAAGAAGAAAAAATAAAGAAAAGAAAGAGAAAAAGCTGCACAGTCAAAGACTGAAAAGAAAGAAGAGAGAGAAAAAAAAATTCAAAAATAAAAAAAAAGATAAAACAATAAAAAATAAAAAAAATAAATTACAATCTGCACACCTAGTGAAGGTGAGCAGACACAGAACCAAACATAGGGAAAAAGTCTTTTCATAATTTCGAACTATAGTTAATAATTTCGCTAATTCTCGTATGATGTTACTGCAATAACCTTTGTCATCGCAAATGCAGGCTAATTTATTTCCATTTCTTTTCCAAATTCAGATTGTTTCAAGTCACCTGGAAAAAGAGAAAAATGCAAACAACTTGTAAAAGAGAAAATTTGTGTATTGTACAATACAGCAATTTATCTATATTATTTAAAATGAAGCAATTTAACTACTTAAAAGACAGGAAGATAATAAAAAGTATAAAGAGATAAATTGTTATTTTTTTATTATAGAGAGTAATTTGTTCATTTACAATAGAGGGTAGATTGCGTTAAGGCGGCTGCAAAAATTGCAAGCACCGCAGATTTGTCTTGACCTATACCATTGTTGAAGTCCTTTACCTTAACAAAGGACATGACATCTTTGTCAAAAAAACCAAAAACATATAACCAAGACAAAATGGAATTGAAGAACTTAATCATTATGCACAGGCCATTATTCACAAAAAAAGAGATCATTTTCTGCCAAAACAAGCAGCTTTGAACTCCTGCTGAAGAGCACAATCCAACAAAGCCTCAGACTGCTGCATCAGTTCTGGGCTTAATCTGAACATAAGCACACAGAACTCCATCTGATCAAGCGCGCCATCGCCGTCGAGATCGCCCTCATTCAACATGCTCTGCAACTCGTCATCCCCCAAATCTTGGAGCCCCAGAAGAGCTGAATTCCTTTTCAGGCTTTGAAATGTGATGAGCCCTTTCTCACTGTCCATCAGCAGCCTAAACCCTTTGCAGAGCTCTCCTATCAGTCCTTCCCCACCCAACTTATCTGCCATCACAGGCAACATGTCTTGAAACTCATTCATCTTTCGGCCAGCCATTAATCCTTCCTTTCCTCTCTCTCTCTCTCTCTCTCTCTGTGTTGAAATGTAAAGAGAAGTGAAGGGTTATTGGGGAGAATACAGATTAATGGGAAAACTGGAGGAATTTATATATATATGTAGAAGCTGAAAAGGGGGTGGAGGATTTCAAGGAAAGAGAGAGAGAGAGAGAGAGAGAGAGAGAGAGAGAGAGAGGAGTGGATGCCAACCAATGTAGAGACAGTAATATCTGGTCTGCTGGGTTCTTGCAAACAGCTACTGCCTATCTCTTTCTCAGAAGAAGCCTGTCAACTTGGCAGCTGCACCAAAATATATATATTATACATTTAAAATTACTGTGAAATTATCGGGATAAATACAATTTTGATCCTCAAACACATTCACTTACGCAGTCTTGGTCCTTAAAGAATTTGAAATTGTGATTTTACTCCTCAAACTATTATTGTTTTGAGGGATTTCGTCCTTCCTCTGATAAAATCATTAAAGTTAGTAGAAATTTTATAAAGAGAATAGTCATTTTCCTCCTATTTTGTGGTATTTTTCAACTTTGGTCCGATGAGCCCACTTCTCCCATTATAGATAATTAATGACGCTTGATCAACGACTAACCATCCGATCGTAATCGACTCCATCTCTATAAATACACAGTGCTTAAACCAATTAAAGGTAATTCATGATTCTATTAAATCCAGTTATTTAATATTACATACATCTCGACTAGAAACTAATTTGACCGTTGGAGTGTATTCGTCGGGGATCGACCCGACTAGCTTGACGTGTTTTCTAATCCTCAGGAATTGACATGGCATGATCGAGATCCCTGATCCAGGTCGTCTTATTCAAGCGCGATAAAAAATTATAAATAAATGACATATATTTATAATAAAAAAATTAAAATTATCCCTTAATATTTTACCACTAAAATTGTGGTGGTTTTAAGTGCGGATACTTTAATTATATGGATTTCCTATGATCCTATGTCCCTTTGACTTGATCTCCATGAGGGCAGGAGGAATTTCTTTGTAAATGTTTGAGGGATTTGTTTACAGAAATGCTTTGGCAGACAGCAACAGCTTTCAGAACAGTACAGAGTTGTGTTATTGATTAATAAGTGTTTTCACATGATCTGGAAGGGTTGTGTTGGGTTGCAAGGGGACTTCGTGTTGGAAACATATAAAATGATTCATGCGAAGCTTGTAGGAAATGAAAGGCCTTCAATTTCAAAGGTTTTTGTGGTTAATATTTGTGTTTAATTTGTATTAATTAGGAGACTTCAGATCTAAATTTCTCAATAAAATATTATTCAATTGGGTGAATTGGAATTTATCCCATGTGATATTGAAAATGAGCACATTACTCTCCTATGAAAAAAATACAGCAATTTACTCCCCTATACTTTTTAAAATGAAGCAATTTACCTCCTTATACAAGTAGGTAAATTGCTTCATTTTAAAAATTATAGGGAGGTAAATTGTTGTATCTTAAAAAGTATAGAGAGGTAAATCACTATTTATTTTTTCATAAGGGGGTAATTTACTCATTTGTAATATCACAAGAGAGTTGCTTGCATTTTTCCCTCAATCAATATGCTCTCTCTCTCTCTCTCTCTCTATATATATATATATATATATACACACACTTTATATTAACAGGGAGTATTCTTTACAAAATATTCGCGAGAGTTTTAAAAAAATATTTTTCAACTTTTAATTTCAAAACGTCACTTTTGAAAATTGTTGGATCTTATCTCATATAAATAAACGGTCGAGATTTCATCAGCATTATTTGTAATTTATAAATATATTTTAAGATTGTATATTTATATGTATTTACATATAAAATTATATAAGTTTAAAATTATGTAATATTTATTAATATATGAAAGATACATATACAGTAAAACCTCTATAAATTAATACTCTATAAATTAATAAACTCTCTAATATAATAAAATCTTCCGGTCCCGACTTAGGCCTTTGTAAAAAATCATCAAATTCGATAAGATAATAAAATAATAATTTTTTAAAAAATTCCTTTATAAATATTAGGTCCCATTAAAACTCTAAATTAATAATTCATAAATATACAATTATAAATATTATGGTAATTTACTAAAATATGAAGTCTATAATGCTTTATGCATTTGATCATTCATGGATGATTTTGCGATGTCTTTTAGATGAGAAGACATGGTAGGGTGTTATGAATTATTTTATTATCATATTGAGATTTATGTAGTATATGTTTCATTCATCATGCATGAATATATTTAATTGGTTATAATAGTTATTTAAGTGTAACGAATTAATGTAAACATGTATATTTAAGAAATTCCAGTGAATTGATACATGTGTCTATGAATATAATAGTTAATTGTATACAATGGATTGATATTATACATGAATATATTTAATTAGTTATAAAAAATTGATTGATGCATGAATATAATCAATGAAACATATATGAATTTATTTATTTTCAATACATATGTACTAAATTTGTTGAATTTAAAAAATCTCTCTTTTAATTAATAAAATATTAATTTATCGATAAATTAATATCTCTCTAAATTAATAAAATTTCATGGTCCCAAAATTATTAATTTATAGAGGTTTTACTGTATGTATTTAATGTATATATAGAAAAGTAAGGTAAGGCCGCACCGACGCCAGGAAGGGGAGGGGAGGGGGCAGCACTCCAGATCGGGGCGGAGGGACACGGGTGATGGCCGGTGGGGGTTGGGGGATTCATTCCCTCTCAAAAGGAAAAAAAAATAATAATAATTTATTCAAATATTAAATTATCGATCATGTTTTGACCTAAAGTAAATGACGTAAAAGTCATGAAACTCTACAAATATGAGGTTTTGGGTTTAAATTTCATCAGATACGAGGATATTTATCCGTCCCACTTGCACAAACTTTGTTCTCTGTAATTATTTGATGGATATTAATAGATATACTGAATTATTTATTAAGAATTTGTTTTAGTCAGCTAGTTGAATGTGTGTAGAAAATATGGAAGGAAAATATATTCGCAAGACATAATATTTATATGGTCTAAAAAAAATTTCTATGTCGATGATTGCTCAAGATCGATTTCTACTATAATTATTTTTAGGGAATTACAATTAATAAAAAATCACCCATTCACTATTTATACTAGGGCACTTGTAAAGCACTAGTTCCGATTGGATCTACGATCTTGATATGAATGTAACGTTGGGTCAGACTCCACATCTTATACTGAAACACCAGCTATAAAGTCATTATTTTCAATTGGATTTAATAACATCGTATTTGGATGTAATGTTAGGTTAAAATAGAAAAGACGATAAAAATTGCCCGTTTGTTTCTAAATACTTTACATTTAATATTCAAATATACAAAGTGATGTTTTAAATTTTACATAATTTATTGCATATTCTATACATCTTTACTAATTATGTTATTATTACAAATTTTTCATATTAATTGTCAATATACTTTTGGACTTATTATTAGTTTTATAAAAAAAAATAAAGTATTTACTGTACTATTCAATGCAAGTTTAACTTTTCTTTTAATGTATTTAATAAATATTTCTTTAAAAAAGAATACCATTTTTAATTTTTTTAAATTTTTGGTCATCTAAAAGAAAATTCATTTGAATTGTTTTGGAAATTTCTTGTCTCGTGGGCTGGCGATGTTACCAAATAGATATTAGAAGAAACCAATTGCCTATTAACCCTTAACCCCAAACTTAAACTAAATCTTGTAATCTCTAATTGAAATCCCTTAATATCACAAAAATCCCAAAATCAACAAACCCTAGATTAAAGTTCTTTGCTCAATTTGCAAGGTAATTAAGTCCTCTATTTGGAAACCAGTTTGACATACCTTAACATTGCAAACTTTGAGAACTAAGTGATCATCATGTTATGGAAGATCAAATTTGGGAATAATGTATGATTTGAATACCTAATTTACAAAAATTTCATGATCAAATTTGTAGCCCAGGAACAAATCTTGAAGCTGAAGAACTCAATATGCAAGTTCCAAGATCAAATATCTGAAGCCTATGACTAAATTTGGCGTGTGGGAGTGTTGCATTTCAAGTGATTGTTTTTTGAGGCGATAAAGTGCATTCACCGCAGTCCGCAGATAAGTTCTATGTAAGAAGTGACTTTGACTCGCAGCATATTCTTTCATTTCATGAGGCATCCTTAGTTGGCTCCTCACACTCAAAAATTAAACCCCTCTCAAGCCCTAATCCACACCCAAAATAGAACTGTTTCTCTTACTTGCTCTTCTAGAGTTCAAAATTCTACTTCAATATCATTTTCCGTTTGGGTTCGGCTTCAGAGTCAAAAACTCTTGAGCTTTCTGGAGAAGAATCAACATCGTTGTTCCCGGAATCCGGCAGTGTTTCTGGAAAGAAGGCAAATTAGGGTGATGCTGGTTGAGAAATCTTTGATTCTTCAGTTAACTGTTTTCTGCTGAAAGGGGGTGGCAATGGGTAGCATTGAACCATTCAATCGGTATTATAGTGGTCACTGTGCTTGACGTTTCGTTAATGTTATTTGTCAAGTGTGTGTTAATTTCGGTCTCTCGTTTTCTATCACATGAATGAATAGCTTGGTGAAGCTTGCGGCAAGGGCTTTTTACGACGATATAACTACTAAAGGTGAAAACCAGCCGAAGACTGGAAGAAGCGACAACAGAGGAATTGCTGTGGTTATTCTCGATGCTCTTACTAGGTAATTTACTTCTCTATTTTAGCTTTTTCAGCAACATTCGTTGAACTTCTTATGTAGTTTTACGTTGAACTTAAGCATATTATGTATAGTGTATTGTTAAGTTCGTTTATCTAGCAGTTCTAGTTAGGATACTAACTTTTTGACTTACGTTTTTTGTTGATTAAATGGGAAAAGCGTTACTAGAGTGAGTTTAAATCTATGTGTGAAGTATCAATATGGTATCAATAAGTCAAACTCGGTTCTTGATATCAATAACAAGCCAGGCGAAGAAGCACAGCTTGGTCTGGCTGCCTGCCTGGTGTTAGATAGGGCGCTTATTTTAGATGCCAATATTGAACATTTGAAGTGATAACATGTACAGTTATGCTTGTTTAAACTATATGCAATACATACTTTGACAAAGTAGCTGGTTTAGATTCAACCGATGCACCTGCTCAAACTGATCAGAATGTACTCAGTTGAGGCCCTCAAATTGAAATATTTGTCTTGATTTTTAAGTTATTAATAGCATGTTCCTTGCGATAGCAGCTAAGTTAATAAAAAGTATCAAACATCATGATCCAGAATAGTGGATGTGAAACAGCAGAATACTGTTTAGTATTCACAACCAAGCTACTTGGAAAATAGTCTATTTTACACAATCAGGGAATGACTCATGCCAATGAACTCAAATAATCTAGAATTTTGTAACATTCTTCGGCAACCTTGGGTTATAGTGGAGTGTCGTACTTTTAATCTAGGCTATTGTTGAAAAATGGTTGAGGAGAGCATTCTTAGACCTATTATTGTCATAAATCCTTAACTACAGTAGAACCTTATGAAGTATATAGAACCTTATCCAGGTGATGTATCTCTAACTATGATTTCTGTAATTCTTAATGGAATAGAACATTAATTGTGAAGGGTGTTAGAAGTTTATCTAGGTGATCAGACACAGGTATTTTGCATCATGAGTTGTACCTAGGGAGAAATGGTTGATCGGTAACATCATGGACAGACCTTCTGCTCCAATTTCATTGGATATATGACATAGAACAATATAATCCACAGGCACAAACCATGAGCTCTTTTGGAGACATCTTTCAATTTTTTGATAAATGGTTCTTTCTTGTCAAAACTGTGCTTGTTATCCAGGCAGAGGAAACTCTGACAACACCTTGAAAAGAACAGCACGAAAAAACAGAATGATGAAAGAAAGTCATAAGTATTTCTACTAAAGTCTTTAGTAAAACCTAGAAAAAGTAAATGCAGCCAAACCAGAACAATCGAAATTTGATTTTTCTTTTAGATTCAAGAAAAATTAGTTGGCACTTGGCACCATATGCCATTTCTATAGCCGGTTATTACATACTTCTTCTGTGCATGGACATACTTGTAAGTGGGGAATTTTCTGGAACAAAAAAGAACAGTTGGGAAAAAGTTCAAATATCTAAAGGAACTTGCACTTTAATTCGAAAGAATTACATTCGATGTTCCTGCCAAATTTAAAAAATGTCTAGTCACATTCTGATATTTCCATAAATTACCTTACTTTAAGTTGATCCCTGCCAATGATTCCAACTTCACTCAGGATTTGGCGAAAAACCCTTTTACTGTAAAATTTTCCAAGTAATATGTCTATTTAGGTCATTTAGATGGTACATGTATTCCAGCTTCTGCATATGTGCATAGTGTATCAGCAAAATAGTGGGAGAAAAGGAGCGTTCGAAGTTTGCATGATAAGTGTTAATGTGATTTTAATGAATTTCTAGGGACCTTGGTTCTTCTTTTAAGTTGGTGTTCATATGTTTAATGATTGTTCAGGTGGATAATAAGTGGTTTATTTTCAGTTATACAAAAGACTGTTAGGAACTAAACTTATTATAAATTTGATCACTTCAATTTTTTGTTAGTACTTTATCTTGCTCTTGAGGGGGAATCGATGGTTGGGCTGAAGCTTAGAATTTGATCTTGATCTAGGCGTCAATGGGTAAGGGAAGAAGATCTGGCTAAGGACTTGAAGCTTCATACAAAGCAACTTCGCCGTACTCTCAGGTTCTTTGAAGAAGAAAAGCTAGTAACTCGTGATCACCGGAAGGAGGTCAGCCAGTTCAGCAATTTGTGCAGAACCTTTCTTTACCTTCTTTACATTATTCTCTAGTCGTTTGTTTGTCATATGATCTGCCTTTTTAATTGCTTAATCTTATGCATTAGTTCTTTGCAGTTTTCAAGATTCCTCTACCTTTCTATGCATAACTTGGTGTAGGGAATGATCATTTCGGATAAATGCAGTCTGGATAATGGCATTACCATGTTGAATTTTAAGATTCCCCTATATCATGCGCATATATGTACATATTTTGTGTAAGTGAACTGTATACAGTTGCACTCTCAAGCACACAAAGTATGTAGATATACATTTGTGTGTGTTAGCATGCATGTTTATTTGGATTAGCTATTGCATGCATGGAAGTGAGGCCAGTTATTATAGCTTGCATTACCTGGTATTCTGGTTTTCACTTATCTGAAAGTCAACGAGAAGGAAAATTTGAATTACCTGGTAGAATCTGTTGTTTATTCCAAGACCAGTACCTATCTCAGTAAAAACTAGTCACTTTTTCCCTACATTGAAGTGGCAATTCCACTGTCTAGTCCCATGTAATCATCTTTTAATTTAATGAGCAGTTAGTTTTAGGCTTCAACTGGCAGTTCCTCTTGACTACAATGTTTTCGCTACTGGCCCTGACTGAAGCGGCCATGTGCCTCAGCCGGTTCATAGGTCAAACTCGCTATGGTCAAAACCAGGGTGAACCGGTCAAAACCGTTCACGTGGTAACGGTCAAAACTGATTTTGACCTTTAAAAAAGAAGATAAGGTGTGAAATATAAATTTAGTTTGGACTTAAGTTTTTTCATCTTTATAGCCTAAAATACTTGAACTTAGCTTATGCTTTTCCAATGTGGGATAATAAGCTATGCTTAAGCTAGTCCATATTTATAGCCTAAAGTGTTTAAGCTTGGCTTATGCTTTTCCAATGTGGGACAATGAGCCACCTCTAAAAGCCAATAGTATTTTTCTTCTCTTCTTCCTCATCTACTTCTTTCTCCTTTTCTCCAAGCTTCTCTAATCTATTTTGGATTTTTTAAAAGGAAATTATATGGAGACACCAGTTGCTACCTCTTTTTTATTCAAAAGGAGAAGGAACAAACCATTCAAGCTTCAAGAGCTTGTGGAGTTTTCAATTTTAAATATTTGTTAGTTTGAATTTTGATTTAATTTGCTTCGTCGAAGAGGTCTGTTGGTTTTTATTGTTATGGATTGTATTTATTTATAAATTATACAATTTTTATATATTGCTGTTATAAATTATATTTATTTAATCAATTGATTTTATAATGTATAGAATGCTACAAATATACATACATGTATATAATATTCTGGTCAACCGGTTTTTTTAATTCCGTCCAGATCAATCAACGAGTCACCCTGTGACACGGTAATTTATTCGGTTCAATCACTGGTGACGTTTTCAAAATATTGCTTGATCATGGTATCATTTCTCAGTATCAGCTCATCTTCATTTCTGATCTTTTGCAGACTGCAAAAGGTGCAAAAATATACAATGCTGCAGTAGCTGCCACTGCTGATGGTCAACAAACTGGAAGAGAAGGCGATGAAAAACTCAAGATGCATACGCACTCATATTGTTGTCTAGACTATGCACAGGTTTTTGGCTCCCAAATCTCTATGTTGTTTTAGACTGATGATGTTTGTTATATGCACACATTTCTGTGTAAATAGAGTTCATGTTTATACATTGTGGTACATAATTGCATAAGTTAAGCTGGACCAACTTTACATGTCTTAGGACAGTGGCTAATCTAGATAGTATGAAATGGAATTTCATGACATGGAGAAAGTTAAGTTTGAAATGGAAAAACAAGCCTTGCATCAGGGGTTAGAAAGTGGCAGAACAGATTGCAGAGGAGCAAGGAACTTCAACTATGAGGAGTGAATCAAAAGATAAGACGGAAGAGGTGGAACAAAGATATAGAAGACTTTTTCCCAAGGAACTCTACTCAACTCCACAAAAACCTTAAACCATAGACTGTATGTATCGAGGTTGAGCTACATGAATACTTCTGTTCAACTCGACTAGATGCAGAATTTGTTATCAAGTTTAAGGTGATAGGCAAGCTCTGTCTATTCGAGATTGAATTACTTAACACATATCATATCATACTAACTATTCTGTTTGAAAAGTTTACTCTTTAGAAAGTGTCTGACTTCAGCATTTCATGGAAGTGATTGGATTGAATCTGATTGTTTATTTATTGGTTATTAGTTTTATATCCCAGTTAATCTACTGCCAATATTTTAATTTGTACTCTTCAATCTTTCTATGTTAATATATTTACCATGATGTTGTTCCTATTTATGTAATGCCAGTGGTAGATAGATTATCTACACTCCTTTGAAATGAATTGTTTAACGTAAGTAACTTTTGTGCAGATATATGATGTGGTAAGATACAGATTACATCGAATGAAGAAAAAGCTGAAGGATGAACTCGAGAGCAAGAATACAGTTCAGGAGTATATATGCCCGAATTGCAGTAAGAGGTATCTGCTCCTGGCAGTTGTTTTCTTTCTTTCTTTTTCTTTTTAAATTTATTTTTTAATTTTTATATAATATTTTGCCTGGATATAGCTGTCTTTAAAAGGATTTGAGAATTTATTTCAAAAGAATTCCAGATATACTGCCCTTGATGCACTTCGCTTGATCTCCCCGTATGATGAGTACTTCCACTGTGAAAGCTGCAATGGTGTCCTTGTGGCTGAAAGCGATAAGTTAGCTGCTCAAGAATTGGGAGATGGAGATGATAATGCGAGAAGGCGTCGCCATGAAAACTTAAAAGACATGCTAACAAAAATGGAGGTTTGTCCTCTTTATAATTCACAATGGTCTCTCCGTCGTATGACTCAATCATGTGATGCTATTATGTTAGATTTTGTAAAGAAAAGGAGAACCTACCACCCTTCTTAGTGCCAGGATATCATTATTTCCCATGTTGCAAATTTGTTCGCTCTTTTGATGTAAAGCTGATACTTCTATTGTATGCTCTGTTCTTCCATCCTTTTCTATGGGTAGCATAGTTAAGTTCCTTTTATGGCTTCATGACCAATTAGGGGTCAAAGGGCCATTCTACTACTGTCACCCAAGCATTATACAATATATAAATTTTTACTGCTCAATCCCTGTATATTTGCACATATTGCTATCTGATGTGATATTTGCCCCTACATTTTGTGTCTAGCGCTTCCGTTTTAACTCTCTACTTGACTGCATAAGTTACTGAGTAGTTATTAATAAAGATTCTACGATAAATGGAAGTCAAGATATATAATATTTGCAGCTTAATTCAGTTGATACTCCATCTTTCCATACAACAGGATTTTGTTTCTAAAGTCATATGAGAAAAGGAAAGTCTATCAAATTGAATATACTTTGGATCAAAATTGTAAGTTAAGTACGAAAAACGTAAAAATTAGCTTGTGACAAACATGAAAGTGGAAATGATCCTTAAATCTTCAATGGTTCCTGTTTCACATCTGCCATTGCACCAGCTGGCGAGAGACAACCAACAATATACCCTTCCATCCCTTTTCAAGGTGCCTGCAAATGTGGTGGTTCATTTGATGGTAGAACCTTTTGTTGGTGGCGCGTCTATTCAGGGAAAGCTAAATTATAGGAAGAAAACTCGGAGCAGTAACGTTATTTAACTGGAAGTTTAAGGAGAGGGGACATGCATTTAAGCATTCTCTTTGGGTGCAAAATGGAAAAGCTTTGTGTGAAAGGTCTTCTGCTCTACTATCTGAGGAGCACCAATGACTGACTCATAATAGAAGCTTTTGAAAAGCAATGTTGGTGATGAAAGCATATATAAAGATTGGTCATAGATCTTCCACGGAACATTCTTTTATAAGATAAAGATTCACTTCGGTTGTGCTCAGCCTTTTGGTATCAGGCAGTTCAAATGAAGTTCCATCGCACTTTTTGTAGAGGAAGCAACTAAGCCAAGGTGTTCCTTAAGATTCTTTACAGGTGATAAGATGTGATGAGGAGTGGATACAGAGTGTTCCTTTTATATAGGTGGTGAGTGCCGCAGATACTTACAACTTCAGAAAGAAGGTGGAAGTTGGAAGATGGAAAAATGAGTTCAGCCAAACATTATTCAGTACAACAAAGAAAATAATTCTGTGATATCAAACATTGATCTTTCAGCCCTGAAATCATTGTAGGTTATACCTATTAGCTTTCCTCTGGAATAATCTTCTTATATATATATATATGTATCTTGCATATCTCATTCGATGATGGGTAGTGGGAATGAGTTGAACTTCTAGTACTTGATAAGCAGTTAATGAGTCGTGATTTTAGCCTTAAATCCTTTAATTAGTCTCATCATCCACTTAATATCTACAATGCATGTATTCCCTTTCACCAACAAGATTTGTATCTTGCACTGCTTGGTGTTTGTTTTGGGTTCTCTATTGCAATAAACTAATTGTGGTCTCAACTTTTTTGGAATTTTATTTTCTGCCATGAGGAAATCTCTCCCCCTCAATTCTCTCTTAACTTTAAACAGGATCTTTTCAATTACCAAGTAATGAATATAAAGTTGAGATAAGCAAAACTGTCAAAACTTTACCATACTAGGTTACTCCTCCATCTAAGCGGCGCCATTGCTTTTCTTTTTGTTAATGACAGATAATGATCTCTTCCTTGAACTGGTTATTTTCCCAAAGTATCCTTCTTTAATGTTCTTGCACCTTTGCTGGGACCCTTTTTATCTAATCACAATTGAGGTTTCATTCAGCACCAAACTATTTGTCAATTTAGAGAACATAGAAAATAGGGCTACTCATTATGATAACTGCTCGGCTCGAGCTACAAATTTACTTATAATTCACTTAGCAATCTTTTAGAGTTTACCACCTGTGTTCCAAATTTGTTGCACCTATCTATTCTTGGATATCCAAAAATAAGGCTTCATTTCCTAAGATGGAATTTTTGTTCCCAAACTACCCTCCGAATTAGAGTAAAATGAAACTGTTAACTTAAACCCCTATTTCAGGGACCTTATGTAAAGATATAAAAACTTTTAGTTTTCAATTCCCATCTAAAACTCCATTTTATAGTTAAAATAGACCTGTTTTTTTTTTTTTGGTAGGGAGGGAGTATTTCAATTATTATATGTGTGGACATCTTTTCTCTTTTAGATAGCACAAGCAGGCAAGCACCTCGGTAGTATGATATTCCATAGTTTGTACTGAGTATAATAAATTATATCGGTAACAGACAAATTTTACTTCTACTTTACTTGTTGTCTAAATTATTTCGACTCCGTACGCAATTGCATTATTGTATTTTGATATAGTTAGTGAATCAACATATTGGGAGGTTGTTTATTTGCAAGTGCCTTAGCGAATATCATTTTGGTAACTAGTAATTTTAGATTTTTATGACTATCAGATTTTTGTTTTCTGACATGCAGAACCAATGATCTTGAAATCGAAGTTTTATTAGATTGGCAGGACATCACAAAACACCTCGGTTTGACGCATCCCCTCTCCATTAATATGAATGATAGATTGCAACTCGAATATCTTATTTAATGAAAGAGCTAGAATGGTTCCCATCTTTGGTATGAGCTCTTCTCCTCGACGATGACACCATGCGGTAGATGCACTGAAAACGGGGTTCTGTATATTCAAGGCAAATTGTAAAGTTTGCATTAACGATTTTAAGATTTTGGGCCCATTTAGTTCTATGCAACTAATCTTTGGGTTCATTAGGCATCTTAGTCTCTTGCACTTGACGAGGACACCATAACATGGCTAGTCAATTGATGTGTTTCCTCTATATTTAAGGCAATTGTAAGGTTTTCTCTAATACTTGAAGATTTTGGGTCCCTTCAGTTCTGTGCAACTGATTGTAGCCGTGGATCATTAGGCATTCATGATCGCCTCATGGGTATGCTTGGAAAGTGCCTATACGGTTACCTTGGAATTTGGTCACAACCTCTCCAGCTTGGCCAAATCTTGTTGATTTTTCAACAGAATGTTAACTTTGTTGAAACTTTAGCTCTTGGGAGAAAAATGTTATCCGTCAACAAGTGGAATCTTCCTATACTTTTCTAGACATGTTTTCAATATGTTTGCTTCTTTGTTTTATGGTTTTTCTATATACATCCATTTCTCTCTCCACCCTAAAGCTCAAAATAGAAGAAGAAAACAAAAACTGCATTGACTTTGCTGCGTCTGTACCTGATTGAGTATCCAAAAGGGGTTCAATAGTCTCCAAGAAAGATAATAGATGGATTACATGCTGCCAATATGAGCTTCTTTATATGGTAATTTTACGCATTCAACACATTCTTATTAGATTTCTGTAAAGCCCTGACATCCTTTGTTATCTTTTCAAGTTGTATGGAATTTTACTTTTGTGCCCACTGGTTATCTTCATCTTGAACTATGGAATGCTCGAGTACAGGAACAGCTCAAACCACTAATCGACCAACTTGCCAGAGTTAAGGATTTGCCTGTTCCTGAATTCGGAAGTCTTCAAGCTTGGGAACTTAGAGCAAATGCTGCTGGCCGATCTGTCAATGGAGACCTCAATGCTAATGATCCTTCTAAATCTT
Source organism: Sesamum indicum (assembly GCF_026168435.1). Taxonomy (NCBI): domain Eukaryota; kingdom Viridiplantae; phylum Streptophyta; class Magnoliopsida; order Lamiales; family Pedaliaceae; genus Sesamum; species Sesamum indicum. The sequence continues at coordinate 8,538,753 of NC_142668.1, forward strand.
CTCAGGGTCTTGGTTTTGGTGGAACTCCTATGCCTTATGTTGGGGAGACAAAGGTTACCTTCTTTACTTTCTGTTTTGCTGCAAGTTCTTGTTTCCTTTTACTTTTGCATTGGCACAGAGAACAGGTTAACTTAATCCTTCATCAATATGTAGTTCTGAATATGGAATATGCATGCTCAATCACTATAGTTTAGCATATATAATTTGTTGAATTTCAACATAGTGGATGACTTTTGTATATTTGTGTTACGAATAGCGAATGCTTTCAACTGAAAAACAATAACTGAAGCATATAACTGTAATTTTGGATTGCTAAGGTCAGCTGTGTACATTCTCCTGTTAAATCTTTTCCTAAATGGATGAACAATATGTTGTTTGTAGTCCTATGCGGATAACTGTTGCTACATGCTCTTTCAAATAAGAAAGGCTCAGGTTTAACCATCAAAAAAGAACAATAAAACATTCTATACTGCCAGTTAGCTTGTAAATGTGGTTGTCCCATCTGTATGATTGCTAGAATCAATTTTAATATTAGAAACTTCTTTGCTGTGGAAAATTAAAGCTTGGGATTTGCAGGTTGAAGTTGCTTTTTCTGGTATTGACCAAAAAGGAGAAAATGTCAAATCAGCAAACTCAAGTGCACCTATGAAAGTTTTGCCTCCATGGATGATAAAGGAAGGCATGAATCTTACAAAAGAGCAACGTGGAGAGACCAAGGTGGAGACGAAGGGTGGTAGTTTGACAGCTTCCGAGCTTTCTGATGACAAAAAGTCCACGACTGCAAATGATGACGCAAAGAACATACAGGTTTTTTCATTAGCTTTTCCATTACTGTAAAGTGTTATCTATTTCAGCCTTTTCATTTATCATATACGTAGAGTTTTTGTGATTTTAGCTTTAGTGAGAACTTGTACTTTCAGCTCCCCTTAATCAATTTTGATTTTATATATTCCGGTTGTAGGATGAATATGTTAAAGCTTATTACGCTGCTCTACTTATGCGCCAACGCGAACAAGAAGAAGCAGTCAAGAAGGAACAGGAGTCAGGTAATGCTGCAATGTCCAATGAAGCTTATAACACATCCACTGAGCGCCAAGTTGGCATGAAGTCAAAACGCGAAGATGATTATGAAGGAGATGATAATGAATGGGAGGAGGCCCCTCCTACAGGTAAATTTCGTTATTTCATTAGCCTTTTATCCATTTATCTTTAATTTTCTTAGCAAAATGAGATTAGTATTTAGAATGCCCTAGAAAAGTTTATCGTTCAGAGTAATTGAGAGTAAGCCAGAGACTCCTTGGCAGAAAATGCAGAACCAAGTCTCATTAATATTTGACTTTTATTGGGGAATTGTTCATTACGTAATCCCTCAGGCCTAATTTATGCTACTTGGGTTTGTGACCAAGTGGGGTCGGATGGCAAGACGTGTCACTTGAAGTATTCATTCTTGTTTGTTTCTTTTCTTCTCCTTTCCGGTAATAATAGTTCAAGGCTCCAAGCCTCAACCATGGGCTCTGGAGCTTTTCGGCAGAAGAATTCTCCTGCTTAATCATGGCACTTGAAACATTTTTACAGAATTTCAAATTCAATTTCTTTACTTAATAACCAATAGGGTAAATGACCGTGACATTCCTTGAGGCTGTGTAATTACACTACCATTCTTTGTAATCTGCAAAAGTACAAGTACATCCTTTCATGGGTGTTGGTGTTGTTTACCTCAGGGGTGTATTTATAATTTTGCAAAAAAATTGGGATGTTTGTGTATATTAGATGTGACGTCGGAGGTGCAATGTAATTTACCCTAACCGATAACACAACATTCTAATTGAAATGATAAAGGTGAGTAATTGCTATATTCTGTCTCATGCAAAATTACGTCCACAACACCACTCCAGTAAGTTGATTCCTGTGAACCCTTAATTGCTGGAGGTCTGTCCTCAGAAAACCTGATATAGAACTGGGGGAAGTAAAAGAAAGCGGGGAAATAGGGAGAGTGGACGGACGAGGGATAAATGATGCGGACTTGTTTCCACCCACAGACTTGCCAAGAGGTTGGCAATTGAACTCCTTTGGCAGGAAAGCAGGAGAAGTATAAACAAGACAGAGAAAGCGGGACAGTGGGGGGCACTAGTGATGGCTCACTGAGTTCTGAATTAATCACAAGTGAATTATAGACATTTTGTTTTCAGTTTCCGTTTGAGAAATGCTTGAATTTTCTATGCTGTTGTCTTTCTAAAGATTGAAATTCAAGAATGAATATCAAATTAAAAATATGGCTGCTGTCATGAATGAGCGGGAGAGTGCTGCTGTGAAAATTTCAGAGTCAACCATGGTTGAGGCTTGGAGCTGTCTGAACAAACCATTAAACAACTTAAGGTAGTGAGTATCACCATCAGCCCAGGTGGGTAGCTTCAGAGCTCCCAGTCCATAAGGAACTAATTTATTACTCTAAGCTGGGGACTCCAGATATAAGATCTGATCTATGTACTATATCTAAAAGGTATCCGTATATTTTTTAGGTCTTAGTTTATTAGTAAGTTTTAAGGTTCCTTCGAAATGTTTGGATCCCATTGTGAATTGTGTTAACTAAATAATTTGCCTGGTGATTAGATCTCTAATGTCATTAAAATAGCCATAGTTATTTATTTGGAATGAGGTATAATGTATATACATACAATTCTTTTCAAGCATTTAGTACCCAGTGATCCAGATTCTTTTCTGTGGTGCAAGTGCACCTATTTCAAGTAAAATCTCTTCAGCTTTTAATTGACATTTGGGTGTTTCTACAATTAATCATAAAAGTGGCTTTGGAGTATGGAAACTCCCGATTTCCTTTTTGGGGTCTCCTCTCGACCTCCTTGTTCTGGGTGGTGTATATTAGATCCAAAAGTACAGAGTGTCATTACTTGAACCAGTGGCTGGTCTGGTAGATCAGGTATGGCCTATTAAGAAAAATACAGTAATAGATGTGGACATATATTGTGATGAGACTACCTCATCAGAGCCATCTGAAATTTGCTTTAGATAGAGTTTTACAACATTAGCAGAACGAAATGTGCCTTTCTCGAGCTAAAGCTGAAAACATGAATCCGTGTGAAATTCAATAGATGTGGACATACATATATTCTAGATAAATCAGCGCTGCATGTCCTGGAGGACTCAAAGAATTCCTTAGCTAAAGAACAAATATCGAAGTAAGATGAAAGCCTTTTGTGCAACTCATTTTTCTCTGATGATGCTTGAACATGAATGGATAATACACACTAGTTCAAATTGGAATTGAATTTCCATGATTGGTTTACCTTGAGATTTTTAAGTTGTTCCGCCATGAAGATCCATCACAGACTGCATTTTGAATTTTTGACTGACATAGACGTTGAACTATGTGTTCAGTGTTATTTTGGTTACTTCTTGTGATGGGTGACTATCGCTTTATTTCAGGTGGCACAACTGAACATTTTAAAGTCAAGGACTTAAACGTAGAAGCTGAGGCATCTGAAGATGATGAGGACGACATAGACTGGGAGGAAGGTTGACGGTCCAAGAAGTGCAAGTCAGTATCTACAATTTGCAGGTTAATTTGCTCCAACTCTGGCTCTACTTACTGTAGACTCTAGATTGATTAACCGTGTAGTAATAGTGTTTCCTGCACTTCTATGTCAATGTGTTGTGTTTGTAGAGACATCGCAGTGTTGATATATGTATACTTTGTACTCATCGAAAAGGTACTTTCATGGGATCAGACGATGTAGATCATCTGTGTTTGAATTGATGATGTTCTAATGCTCAGTACTAACATGTCTTGTCCATTTGTTTGGGTGATCCAGAAAGAATTTCAAATTCTTAACTCTTATTTTCAACTATAATTTGTGGAATAATGGACTTCAAATTCTTTCCAAACCAATCATTTCAAATTAGAGATGCTAATTGGGCACAGAAAACCAGAGCCCTGACCTGCACTCGTCCCGTTTGGGGGCGGGTTTGGTATTAATTTTGACGGGTTCAAGAGCCATACCCAGCTGGGTCTGGGATGGGGTATGAGTTTTGTATCGGACCCTCTCGAACCTATCCCGGGTAATATTTTATAATCTTTTTATTATTTATTATTTATATGTAATATATTATTAATAAAAAAAATTATAGTCTTATGTACAAGTCCTTAAACGATCTTGCACATATCCAACTCCACATAAGAAATACAAAAAATAAAAAATTAATTGAGAAAATCAATAATTTAGATGAGTGTCTATTAATGTATTTAAATTCAAATTGATATTATTTATTAAAAAAATAAAATATTAGTTGGATGTATTCTTTTTATTATATAATTCATTGTAGATCATAAAATATTACTTGATGAGAAAATTAATAATTTAGATGGACATATATTTTGTCTTATGCAATTTATTTTAACTTGAAAACTATGTTATTGTATTTAAATCTAAAATGATATTACTTAATAAACTAATAAAATATTAGTTGAATGAATTTTTTGTATTATAAATTTATTGAAGATCGTAAAATAATATTATTTGATGAGAAAATTAATAATTTAGACGAACGTGTATTTTGTCTTATGCATTCATTTTTGTCTGAAAACTATTTTAGTGTATTTAAATCTAACTTGATATTACTTAATAAAAAAAATAAAATATTAGTTAATCAAATGTGTATTTAAGTCTAATAAAATTAATAATTTAAATTATTTAATTCTAATTAACAAATATTAATTAAAACGACAATACAAAAAGCCAAAAGAAAAAACTCAAGACCCTCTTTGGGTTTCATTGAGGAGTAGTTTTCAGTCTACAAACTTTCTTTGTTGGGGAAAAATACAAACAATTTTCCTGTGTATTATTTATTTATTTATTTTTGTAAATAAATATCACATATTTAATTTTTTGATATTTTATTTGTTATATCATCTAATTATATTATTCCATTCACATATTGTTATTTAATTAATTAATAAACTATATTTTTTGGTTCAATAATGCAAGTTTAATTGTTATGTATAAATCAATAAATATATTACTTAGTGGGAGAATTATTAGATTAAAAATTAATCTTTATTAATATTTTTAAAAAAATTTAAATATGAATTATGCTAATCAAAATAGTATTTATTATTTTTTTAAAAAAATAAATATTATTGACAAACAACAAGTGAAATAATAAGCAAAAAATAGTATTTTTTTAACATATTGGGACAAAACAGTCTTTAATAAATTAATCTTATTTTAGAAGGAATTTTTTCTTGAACACTATTCAATTCAGATTTTATTTACTTATTAATTTTTTTACAAATGCTACTCATTTTTTATTTTGTTACAACTTCCAACTTTTTTTACAAAAAAATAATTTTCCTGAATGCAGAAATTTTTGCAACCACATCCTATTTAACTTACTACATACTCAATTCAAATAACTTGAACCCAAACAAACCAGATACTGTACTCAATTCAAATAACTTGAACCCAAACAAACCAGATATTCAATTCAAATAACTTGAATCCGAACAAACAAGATACTGTACTCAATTGAAATAACTTGAACCCGAACAAATCAGATACTCAATTCAAATAACTTGAACCCGGACAAACCAACCCGAACCCACGACGGGGAAAAAGAAATAATTTTGTAATTCCCGCTATAAAAGCAAAACAGATATCGATTGAGTTTCTCATTTCCCGATGGCGGCAAGAAGCATAGACGACCACCCGGAAGCACTCCTCCTCCACATCCTCTCTTTCCTCCCGACCCTCAACGCCGTCAGAGCTAGCTTAGTTTGTCGAAGATGGCGGGATCTCTGGCGCCACGTTCCCAGACTTGATTTCGACATGAGCCTCTACCATTCTCCTCCGAATGCCCTATGCGAATCCCGAGATGATTTCGCAGAACTCGTCACCCTAACCCTATTGCTCCGCGAACATTCTACCCCTCTGTACTCCTTCCACCTCCTATTCAACTACCGAGACTACCGACGGACCACAACCCAAGTCAATTCCTGGATCCGCTACGCTATTGCATCTGGCGTAGTCGTCCTCCTCCTGTCCTTCCCGGAAGATCTGTTTGTCAAATCGGAATTCGACACCGACGAGGACGAGACATGGCAGAAGTATGACTTCCATTTCTCTAATATCAGAAATAGCTGGGTTAGCTGCTTGGAACTCAATTATTGTCGAATTGTTTGGCCTAAGAGTTTGCCATGTGATGGGTTTTCTTCGCTTCGTTCCCTTTATCTGTGTGATGTTTCTGTAAGAGCTACGGTGCTCTACACTGTGGTTTCGAGCTGCGTTAATCTCGAATTTCTTTCTCTTTCGAGGATAAGCTACTTGCGAAATTTTAAGATACACTCTCAGACGCTGAAAGAATTGGAGTTGGAGTTGTTCAAGATCCGTCATGATAAGGATAGGGGTTCTTTGGAGATTTATGCTCCTAACCTGCATAGAATAAGCTTCGACCGATTTTCCGTAGAAGAGTATTGCTCGAGGGATTTATCTTCTTTGGTTGAAGCTAATGTGGAATTTTGGAGTGGAGATTATGGATATTTTAACTGTGACGTCCTGCAATTATTAACGGGTGTTGAGAGGCTTACCTTGTTGGATATGCACTTTGATCGGTATGGCTGGAATACCGTGATGGAGGTAACTTCCTATCCTTCTATGTTCCTTACATTTCATTATTTCTGAATACTTCAAGTTTTTTGAGACTTTATTGCACTTTCGCATAACATGCTTGGCATGTGGACTAGCTGGGCCCAAGACTGATGCTACTTTTTTATGAAAAGATCAAACAAAATTCGGGGATTTATATGGAGTATGATTTTAGGTTTCACGATCTTCTAGACTAATTCTAGGACTGTTCCGGAGACTCTAGTACATCATAAAAAGGTCCCATAATATGGATATTTAAGAACCAATGACTAATGAGTAATGTTCAAAATTTGACGCAAAAATGTGGGGAGAAAGCACTCATGGAACAACTTTTTGAAGAGCCAATTTGCGCACCCGAAAGGTTGGGTTGAAGGCTTTTTACGAACTAAAGTCCTAAAGAAAAGCTTGTCCCGATGGCGACCATGTTCAGAGACAACTGTATTTATGCACCCAGTAATCATCTCTTAATGTTCAAAATTCATTTGCAATTTAATCTATCAAGGGTGAGAGTAAGAAAATGAAGATTGCTAATTGTATATTTATGTGGCAAGGATAACATTACGGTAAGAGTTAATTACAGTTAGATTTTCTATAAAAATATGATACTACTCTTTTGCGTACAAAATTTTAGTAACTACACGGGCACCCCTTTGGAAAATACTGCGTGTAGTCGCAATCTTGCTGTTAGTAACTCCAATTTTAACATCTGATCATTCAAAATATTTTATTGATTAAAATTGCCATGTTTTGAAGCATATCGGGTTGTGAATGTATTATCATATAGTTAAAATGTGGCAAATGTAATAAAATACTCACTACGAAAGGTATTTTATCATTTTATATATGGAGTGATGTTACAGTTAGTCTCACATCTGTTGTATAAAAAATATGTTAGTCAAACATAACTTTTAGTGTGATGGGAAGGAAATATAGAAAAGAAAATGTTTATAGAAGTAATATGAAAAAATATGATTGTTATTATTTCTAAGAGGTAATAAATCGCAGGAGTTGTTTACATCTACTCAATAGTTATTAGTAATTTTCATGCTAGCACCGGTTTGTAAGATTGTTTTGAAATTAATTTATCTAGTATTTTGATTACAATAGGAGGTTAAGATTGATGTAGCATAGTTGAAGAAGCTGCAAATCCTAGTGAGATTCATGTGATTTGTGAGTTACAATGTTTTCGTTGTCAGTTCATTTTGAGTTGCATACAGGCATTAGGATCAGTTCCTTTCCTGTCAGAGTTGAGACAACTGATTCAAACAGACAAAAAGAAACTAAGGAGAAAATTGTAGTAAAGATGGGATGTTCTGGAATAAACTCATTTTACAAAATGCAAAAGGAATAGTCTAAATAAGAATTAGGAAAAACTAAGAGAGTTTGGAACGAGAAAGGAAGGAACTTCAAGGAAATGTGAAATGCGGACTGCTTCTTGCTGATGTACACTTGCAGTGAGACGTGACCAAACAGCTTTGTTCCTTTTGGTTGCTTTTACGAGAATATTAGTTTGAGTTCAGTAATCTAGTTGTCTCTGATTGACTTCTGAGAGAAAAGATTTCACGAAATCTGATCTTTTTGTCTCCTGAAAGGTTGCTGCTACAAAGAGTACCTCTGTATCTTCGGTATTCAAGAATCTGAAATTCTTGGAGCTGAAAATTGCATATACAGAAGAAGAACTGCCTGAGATTGCTGCATTTTTGGGAGTATGCCCAGTGCTTGAGACTCTGGTGCTTAATTATTACGTCGAGAGTGATGTGAGTATTATGCCTATGGAGTTTTTTAGCTTGTGCTCTTACAGGTTGGTGGTACTTACATGATCATTCTGTTGATTTTTCAGTTGCCATTATCTGAAGATTTTAAGAGCGAACCTCCCACGTTCCACATTCCGAATCTTAAGCAAGTCAAGATGCGGAACTACCGTAGGACTGAAATGGAATTGTATGTTGTGGAGCTTCTCAAATTGCATAATGTGGTCTTGGAAAAAATTATGGCCTTTCCTCAAGTAGCAAATGGAAAATCATCATCCCCACTTGTTCTCTTAGACAGCTTACAGTGATTTTCGGACAAGAGGCTGTACCGCAGAAGGTTTCCTGGTACGATTGACCATTGCACTGGTTGTACGAAACTGTAAAACCTCAATATACTGATGAAGCCATTTTTCTTGCTTTCAGTCTAAATACGGTTATCCCAAATTGCTTCTTCTCAGTAACATGAGTAACGTGAAAGGCCTATTGGTTTCTTTCTGCGAAGTTTTCCAGCTATCCGCTTGATCTGATTCAGTGCAGCAAAATGCTTTGACAGGCACATAAGGGTGTTTGATATTTGTTTAAAGACGAGTTTATAAGATGTAAAATAGAATACGGTAAATTACAACGATCTCCCATAAGGTTTGACATAGTTACGAATACTCTTCGTTGTTTGAGAAATTATTAATATTTTTTTGATTTTAACAATCCTCTAACGATTAGTTCAATCGATTAGGTTTTCATCCATTTTTTATGGTAAATCGACAAAAATGCTTTTGTAGATTAAAAATTATAATTTTAATTAATTTTTAAATTGTTTTGAATTTTTTTAAAGATTAAGTGGATAATTTTTTTAGATTTTTATAATTTTTTCATCAATCTCGTTCGATTTTTTTATAAGTTTTTATTTTTTTAAAATAAAACAAATACAATAAGTGTAAAGTTTGATAATTTTATACATCTATTCAAGGATTATAGAATTTCGTCAAATATCAGGCGTATTTATAATTTTTTAAACAAAAAAATATATTTATAATTATGCCGAATATGAAGAAAGATTGTTTTAATTTACCTAATAATATTATGAGTTTATGAGCTTTAGTAAGGAGCACTCTCGTTAAGATTTTAACAAAATTTTTGAGTTTTGGTTATACTAACTGCAAAATTATCGTTGCGTGATCTGTGAGTCTCATAATTTTATTTATTGAAATGTTGTAGCATTTTAAATATCATTTAACATCATATAAATCCTGAAAAAATGTTAAAGATGAACGAGTTTATAAAATATTTAATAAAGCTCAGCCTAACACCTTTTAAGCCTTATCCGCTGTAATGGTTTCCGATTCGGAAGGCCCTACTTGGAGTGGGAATTTAAGCCATAGTATATAAAAATAAATATACGAACATATTCTACATGTATGGAAAACAAATTGTATATTTTATACACATTTGCATACAATACATAAAAGATAGATTATCGAGAGAAAATGATAATGATTGCATGGAGTGCGAAAATGTGCAAAGAATCTGATGAAAATCGACATAAAAGTGCATGTGGGAGTCAGTGACACGAGTTATTATTATGACTATAGGGTGAGCTTTATTTATAGGTTAGTAGGGAGAAAAATTCAAAAGTACTCACAACATAAGATATATCGTTTGAACGTTGCGTGAGTTAGCTAACTAACAAAAGAAACGGATTGAAATTTGGATTTACTTAACGAAGATATGAATTTTTGAATGAATCATGTTAGTCAACTCGAATTTTGTGAAGTGTGTTTTACTTGTTGTCAATAGGCACAATCACGGATTTTGTTAAAGATTTTTCAATATGATGTGATGGTAGAAATAAGTATGACATGGAATTTCTTATGTCTAATGAGTCATCTTACTGAACTTGTTTTTGGCCTGCCAAGAGTAAATATAAAAATTATGAGTTTGATACCTTATTTATGGGGTCAGTAGAGTTAGGCCTACCAGGGTAATCGGGGGGTGGCGTGGGAGGGGCGTACTTTTCTTGTTTTGGTTCCAAGAAATATGGTTGAAGGGATATCTTCATTACTGTATTGTTAGATTAAATTCTTACTTATTTGTTAATTGCTTTATCTTAATTTTTTTTTGTAATTCTTACTTTCGTTATTACTTTTTAGTTATTATCAGAGGTAGGGCTAAGGGAAGCAGAGGTTGTAGAATATTCCTCATAGCAGGGTAAATCTAGCTGACATGTTCCTCAAGCAAATTGCCTCATTTTCATCACCAGGAAGGGATCCTTCTTGTAGGTAATAAGGAGGGGTTTCTTCTAATTTGTAATAATCTCCAAGATGCTCATATAATTCTTGTTGGAATTTTTAGTGCGTGTTCTTATAGTGATAGAGCGAGTATTGTAGTTGGCTAGCGAACTAGCTAGCCGAGCAAGGGTAAATCTACGTTTGGGTTGTTCCCCGTGCGAGTAGTTCGGTGGAGCTGGAAGCTCTTAAGTCTGCTCTTGAGCTCAGTTACTTTTTGAATGTATTATTTCATTCTCTCTCCCTTACATTAAAAGCTTCGTCCTCCTGATAGGTTACTTGTTGGAAATCGAAGTGAACTTTTAGATTGTGTGCTCCTGCATTGAGAGCCGTCTTGATACCTACTATGAGGGCTTTATACTCGACATTATTATCTGAGGCTCTAAAATCAAATCTTAAGGCAAATTCCAGCTTGTCTCCTTTCGAGCTAATCAGCAAGGTTCCCGCACCGCGGCCCACATGTGTGTATGAGCTATCTACACACAACAACCGCTCTCCTTCCTCTTCTTCAATAGGTACTGCTTCAGTCATGAATTCTGCTAATGTTTGGATCTTAATGGCCATCCTGGGCTGGCAGGGAGTATGATTCATTGAGCTCTACAATCCATTTGATTATCTTACCTGAAGTCTCAGTTTTCTCCAACATTTGCCGCAGAGGAGTCTTATTCACATGATGAGCACAAATCTCGCAGCATGCTTGCCCACATAGAGATCTAAATACAATGGTTCACCTAATGAGGGTTTGGTAAGCAAGGGGAACTCGGGCAAGTAGGCATTTTAGGTCTTGGAAGACTTGTGTGCAAGCATCATCCAAGGTGAAGCTTTTGTCATCCTCAACACTTTGAAGAAGGATAGGTTAGGCTTAGCGAAACCGAATATACAATTTGCTAAGAACAACTATGCAACCAGCTAATGTTTGTACCTCATTGAGGTTGGTAGGAGATTTCATTTTCTGGATGGCTCATATCTTGTCTGGGTTGACCTTAATACCTTTCTCAGTCACCATGTTGCCTAGCAAGCATCCACTCCGGACTCCAAAAGTACACCTAGTTAGGTTTAGTTTCATATGGTACTTCCTTAGAATCCAAAATGTTTCAGCAAGGTCAATGACATAGAGATTAGTTTCCCGATTCTTCAGCAGCATTTTGTTAGCATAGACCTCCATGTTACGACGAAGTTTTTTTAGCCCGAAGGGCATGACAATATAACAATATGTTCCCCCCGACGTGATGAAGCTTACTCGCTTTTTATCATCGGTATTAAGCATAATTTGATGAGAGCCCTACAATGCATCCATTAAACCTAATAATTCATGACCAAAGGTGGAATCCACCAGTTGATCTATACCGAAAGAGGGTAAACATTCTTAGGACAACCTTGTTAACGTCCCTAAAGTCTACACACATATAACACTTATTACCTGGCTTGGAATAACTATTCTCGAACTTGAATCTCCTTGATGTGCCCCTCAACAAGGAGCTCACTTACGTCCTCTTGGATGACCTTGTTCTTCTCAGGACCAAGGTGTTGTTTCTTCTATTTGACTAGGGCAAAGCATGGATCCTACTTTAGGCTATATACTGCAATATTGGGATCAATTCCTACTCAGTCATTGGCTGACCATGTAAAGACGTCAATATTTTCTGCAAGAAAGTGGATAATTGCCCTGTTAATTTAGGGCTCAGCTAAGAACCAATTTCAGTTTATCTTGTCTGGCTCTCCTGGCACCAACTGGATGCTTAACTGCTCCTCGATGGGCTACACTCGAGCGAGAACCTCATTTTTCTAGTCATCATACTGCATAAATTTCTTACCTTCTGCTTATTAGGTTAAGGGGGGATCTATCTTCATGTTCATCCTATTGCATCCATTCATGGACTCTACATAGCATTTTCGTGTTATGTATTAGTTATCTATAACTTCTCATAGTCGTGCTCTAGTGGTGAACTTCATTTTCATGTGGTAGGTGGAGACTACAATTTAGAAGGCATCCAGGGCAAATCGCCTTATAATGACATTGTATGTTGAGGGCATGTCCACTATGAGGAAACAGATGATCTTGGTCTTCCTATTGAGCTCCACACCAAGTGCTAGGGGAAAGAAGATTTGTCCTATGAGGAGTATTACTCCCCTTGCAAAACTATATATTGAGGTGTCTACCAGCTTTAGTAGGGTATCGCTAAGGTCCATCTTCCTGTAGACTTTATAAAATAGGATATTCTACATAGCTTTCAGAATCCAAAAACAAAATGCGTTGAACAAAAATAATTGGCTAAAGTAGCTGAAATTACTAGAGTGTCATTATGCGGTAAGTGAATTACTTACGTATCAGCAGGTCCAAAGTGGATCGTGGTATCTCGTAGGCAGAGTGCCACTCTCGTTTTTCGCAACATTGATCTTCGTTGACATAGTCATTTCAGCAACCGACTTGGATGAGTCTTTTTGTTTCTTACCTCAATTGGCAGCATGTATTGGTATCATCTCCATACTACCTATTGTACCTATATTTAGATTGGGAAAGTTGATGTCATTCCTTAGCGCCTTTAGGCCACTGCAGAACAGGATGTCTTTTATGTCCATCAACATCCTTGATGGGCTACCAACAAGTGTGGAAATGATCATTCTTCGAGTCGAGGGGACTAAATTGCCCTCATCGTTCCCCCTTGCTCATGCGAGACAAAGTGGTATCATTGTCCCTCCTCTTATCATCGTTGTCGCCCTTCTTCACCAACCAAATATATTCTAAGTTCATGTATTTCTCTGCTTGTGCTAGCAGGTCATGGAAGTTAGTTGCAAGTTTCTTTGTCAATAATTTGAAGAGAGGGCCGATTCAAAGTCCTTGCGAGATAGCGCTAATCAACACTTTGCGGAGGGCATTGGAAGTTCCATGAAGATGTTAAAATACTAGATATATGGCCTCAAGATTTTTTTTTCTTCCTGTTTAAACCTGGAAAGACCGATAGCATTTTTTGTGTTTTTTTTCTTTATTGAACTCGTATAGAATAAGACAGCTAAACTCTTGCAAAAGAGTGTATTGATCCAGCTGGGAGGTGGTAGAACCACTACTAGGCAGAATCGATTAGCGTAATAAGAAAAACACGACATTCAATACATCAATATACCTGTGCAGAACTTATAGATGTGCTCAGCAGGATCAATAGTGCCATTGAAAACAGGCACATGCAATGGTGCCAAGAAGTAGACAATTCTTCTGCCATGATGTCAGCGTTGAGGGAATACCTCGCTCCAGAGCAGGGCTCCCTTCCTTACCTCTTAGTGGAGGTCCACTACTTTTCTTGAGAAAGTACCAGATCCTAAGGAGTCTCCTAGTTGGTCACCGCTTTGCTGGTGGGATCAGCGAACGTAAATTCATGTTGCTGGAGCACAATGTGAGTCCATCAACTCCTTGCTTTCCTTGTATGTTGAGCTTTTGTGCTGATATAATTGTCTTGCTCGATGGAAAGGGAACCTGAACAATGAACTGATGGAACTACTCACAGAAGAGCAGGTTGGTGACAATAGGCAAGGCTGTCGGATCTAAAGTGGGAGCAAGGGCATTGAGAACCCCTATTGTTTGTTCTGGATATGGAACTACAAACCCTACTACTATGGGGAGGGAAGTGTATTATCGAAAGAACTATTGTCAGCTCCATTGTTTGAGTTAGTCATTTCTCTCGTCTTTAGCTTTAAGTACTCCCAGACAATGCCAATGATGTATAGCAAAATTCAACAACACCATAATGGTCAAAGAGTTTTCACGAAAATCCTAAGATCCAGGGAGGACTAACCAATAAAATAGGAATTAACACATCGATGTCTAAGTCAATAAGTTGATTTGCCGAATAAATAATCGAAAAACTTAAAATAACGTAAGAACAATGGTAGTAATTTAGGCTGAACGATAAAATATTTAGTCAAAATAATATCATGTGGAGTGCAAAAATGTGCAAATAACAAGCTAAAAATTGAGAGAAAAGGTGTGTGAAGCGAGTGATACGAATTGAAATTATAACCATAAGGTGATCTCTATTTATAGCCATTCAGAAGAAAAATCCAGAAATAGCAGCAGCATAAGATATACCATTTGAAATTTGCGGGATTCAGATAACTAACAAATAAAACAGATCGAAATTTTAACTTATCTTGACAGAGATATGACAATTTGAATAAGTCATGCTCAGTCAAAACTAGTTTTGTATAGCCTTTTTAACCTGTTGTTGACAAATCAGCAATTGGGGTCCAGGGGAATTTGTTAGAGATTTTTCATTATGATGGGTCCCAAAATGTCAGGAATATATATGATGTGGAATCTCTATTGTCGAATGAGTCATCTTACTGTATTGAACTTGTTTTTGGCCTGCTAAGTTACTGTAAATATAAATTTTATGGGCTTGATATCTTGCTCATAGGCTAACAGGATCAGACCTGTTAGACTTATCAGTAGAGCCCCACTTTCTTTGTTTTGGACTTTAGAAAAAATGATTGAAGGGGTATCATTATTAGTGTATTGTTAGATCTATATTCTTAAGTTTTTTCATTAATTTTTTATCTTAGTTTATTTGTTAATTCTTATTTTCTAAGCCTCCTAAACCAATCATGGACTAAGTCCATAAACAAGCCACACCAACCTAGCTGGTTGTAAACCCAGCTGGTCCATCAGCAGGGAGGTATGACTTACAAACTTATTTTCTATTTTACTAAACTCGTTGGCTAAGAAACAAGCCCCTTCCAGTTGGACAGACATGTCATATAGCTGGCTAACACATCAACACACGTCATACTAAAACATCTCACTTAGACTCGCACAGATTGATGGGAATTGAGCTGATAAGCCACTAGTAACAGCTTTTCGAAAATCTCAGCAGACCTGATATGACTTGGCAAAACAACCATATCTCTTTCAATGTTTATCCAAATCACAAACGATTTTGTACAATTATTTTTATTCCTAATCAAATGCATTACAACTCAACCCACCTAAGGGGTTGAGTTGTCTTACCCCAACCGTAAAATAGCAAGGCCCAACATAAAAAATCGGGCCCTTGTCATGCAAGGTAAACGCATGATAAGCATATACTATTAGTGTTATTCAGGTTTATCATGCAAAGTATGAATGAGGTTTGTTTTCGTTTAACAAATAAGTTCCTTTGTTAGTTAAAATTCATCATATTTATCGATATAGGGCGATTGTATGCCAAAGAGGTGTCCAAATAGTACAAAAAATCAAATAAAAAGTTGTAGAAATTGAATGGAAAAAAAATACTTCCGACTTGGAGTGTGGCAAACTTGAAACGTTTTATGTATAAATTCAAGTGTAATGTAGTCTTGGAAACTTCCTTGCATTTCTTTGAAACAAAGTTTGTTGTCCGACTTTCAGTTTGTTAGTTAGTTCGAATTATTAGTTGACCGTATAAATTAACGAAAGGACATTTTCGGAGGGGAAAAAAGGCAACGAACTAACAATAAAGGGAAAAAATTAACAACTCTTTACCTGCCATAGGGAGAAGAGGTATAAGGCACTATTTTAGGTGAAAATAATCTTAAATCGAGGGAAATTCACTTTTGATCGCCTGAATTAACTACAAAATCGCTTTTGATACCAATGGTACTTCATCAAATTTGGTCCCCCTTTCTTAAAATGATAAAAAATAGTCCTAACCATGAGTTGAGTCTCTGTTAATTTACATAGTCAAGTAACATTTAGGACTAATTTTGATTATTTTAAGAAAGCTCGAGAGCAGAACTGAGGAGGTCGGAACAATTTAGTCAATCAATGTCAAGATTTCATCTGTATAGTTTATTAGTGTTGATGTATACAAATATGTGTTTGTGTGTAGAGGTTTGATCATTCATTCTTGTACTGATAATTTGGGGAAAAAGAGGTGAATGGATATGCTTTAAAGCCCATTTACAAACAAAAAGCTGGAGGCTCAATGTCCATGTCAATTATTAAATAATGAGAGCAAAACAAAAAAAAATAGGCGCCGTTGCCGGGGATCGAACCCGGGTCGCCCGCGTGACAGGCGGGAATACTCACCACTATACTACAACGACTTTTTTGTTGGTTTGATTTGGATTATTAAATAACAATACTCAATAAGGAGGAAAAATAATAATATTTTTTAAATATTATTTGATACGATTTAAAATAGATTGAAAAAGAAAGACTAATCTTTTTATCTTTTAGTAGTTATCCCTTTCTCTTCATTTTATATTAAAGAATTAATAAGTTAATATTATGCTAAAATAATTATTAAGTTAGGGAAAAAATAAAAACAAATTTAAAAAATTTTAATAAAAATATTTATCAGACAAGAATAATAATATATTTTATATGTTAATATCTCAAATAAAATGAGTACTGTGCATTTATTCCAGACCATGCAGTTTAAGCAGAATAAATTTTAATTTAATAAAAATTTAAAAACTGAATCATAACGTACGAATAACAAAATAAATAAAAATAAAAAATACATATTTTTTTTTTTTGTCTTTTGGCCTTGGACTCTCTTTTTTCTCCACAATTTGGGACGAACAACAAAATTAAACTCCGAAAATATTTCATATACATCCACTTTTACTTTTCTTTCGTCTATTCTCTTTAACCAAACACTAAATTTTTTCTTATACTTTGATTCTTCGTCCCAACCATACTAGCTCTAACTACATCGACAAATTAAGAAGTATATCAAAACCTAACAAATAATAATAGATTACACAGAATGTTAAAAAAATCAGAAAAATGTCCATATACACATAGAATTCGAACCCAAGACCTTTCTGTCGACTAAAAAGTTATGAAACCCCAACTTTATCAGCAAGTCCTCACTGAAAAAAATAAATCAAATGCAACGTTTTGATACTTGTTATACCACACTTTCATAATTACATTCTTTTTTTTATTATTTATTTATGTAAATTGCTCGTTATTTGAGATGATCAAATAGTTCTTTGAGTTATCAATAATATCTTAGTCTAACGGTTATAGTTAAAATTGAGGTCTTATAAACAAGTTCAAAGTCACGATTCGAGTCTCATGGGATGTACGGGTATTTGTCTTATTTTGTGAGAGTTATTATAATTTATTTGTCCTTTAGTTATTTGTTAAATCGATATAATTTGTCTACTGATTTTAATCATATTAATTTATTAATTGAATTTATGTATTATTTTTAAAAAATAATAATAATAATAATTGTTGGGCTGGTGATCACCATAGAGACTATATGATAATCAAGCCTAAAATAGTAAAATAAAGAACACTAATGTTTTCTAGTGACACATCAATAATGTCAATACAATATAATAACGGCTATTATATTGCCTTTAGGCTGTTAGTATACATATGTAACTAATTGTACTTAACGACAACTTTGTGCATATTTTTTTGTCGTGCAAATAATAATTTTTATAAAATAATAGTAGTTATTAAAGTAATATTAAAATTGTCACTAGTTTTCTATTTTTTTCGTAGTGATCGTCCTCCCATGAGGTTTGATGTGATTAAATATAAATTTTATGTAATTTAAAATTTTATATCTAGTACTCCTGATATATATTTCATTTAATGAATGAATTCATACGTTCGATATAATTGATTAAATTTATTGATAACAACAAAAAAATAAAAATTGAACGAAAATCCTACATACCCCTAATTGACTTATAACATATCAAACAAATATCTTTTGACGCAATTGCCATTGTACATCTTCACATGCTAATGTATATAATGAGGTACATTTTCACCTTTATAAGGACGGTAAGAAAAGACTTGTCTGACCTAAAATAGTATTTATACGTCGATCGCGAATAAATATATATTTTTGTTTAATTTTTTTTGATGATATTAGTAAATTTAATAAATTTTACAATGAATAAATTTATTTATCAAATAAAAATAAATATTAAGAATGTTAAATTACTTTTTTAAACTATATAAAATTTATGTATAATTATCTTCGTCCACTACATACTTTGTTTCAGAACACGTCGAAGTACATTAATTGAAGTAAATATCGAACTAGCCGTTGTCTTTTGACCTGAAATTCAAGTTGCATCTACCACCTAATTAATTCGATTAATTGATACGCGTCACACCGTTTTTTCATTTAATTTTAGGTAAATTACAACAATTTTTTCTGAGATTTGACATAATTATGAATACTCCCTCATTATTTGAAAAATTATAAATATCTCCCTAATATTTAATGAAATTATGTAATTCTTGGATGGAGGCATGAAATTGTCAACTTTATCCTTACAGTATCTTTTAAAAAAAAATAAAAAACTTATAAAAAAATCAAATAGGATGGAAGGATAAATTTTAAAAATGATAAAAAAAATTATTCACTTAATCCATAAAAAATAATAAAAAATTTAAAAATAAATAAAATTATACTTTTTAATCTACAAGGGCATTTTGGTCGTCTCGTCACAAAAATGGACGAAAATCTAATAGATTTGGCTAATTGTTAGACGACGATTAAAATAAGGGGGTATTGATAATTTTTCAAACAATAAGAAGGTATTCGTAATTATACTAAAACTTAGGGGAGGTCATTGTAATTTATCCTTAATTTTGAATAAATTAATTATTAATTATATCATGGTTTTAATTATTAATAATTATAACAATTTATATATTAATTATTAAAAATAATTATTAATAATGTTAATATTACTCCATATATATATATGTTACATTTATCCATTTATAAATTCAAAAATGTACATGAAATCATTCAATGAAGGGTAAAATTGAAATTTGTGTAATTTTTTTCTACCGTTAACATTTTTCGTTCAAATCCTAATGAAAGGGTGTAAGTTCAAATCCTAATGAAAGGGTGTAAGGTGTAACGGAAGAATTTTCTGAGAGGGTATAAGGTGTAATTTTCAAAACCTTTTTAGAAAAAAAATATAGTTTTGTCTTTGCAAAGGTTCTAAGTGTAATTAACCCTAAAATTTATATATATTTATAATAGAGAATGGAATGGAATTTTGCATAGAAATCCAATCAGAACAACCTTAGCTATTACCAGCAAAGCAGCTAAAGAAATTCGGACATAAAAAGGTATGTATAAAATCAGGAGGATTATTCTAAGACTAAAGCAACTGCAAATATGCAATTCTGATAAAATTAGAATCATTTTTCTCTGTTACATTCAAGAATATGGCGATCCAAAGAAAATACTCCGTATGATCATATTGTAGTATAATCACTTGTGCTCTATTCTATCATCAATGAATCAAAATACATACCCCGAGCCGTATATGATGCCGTAATCTACTATTCACATCTTTCCGATCCAGAAAAATTCATGTCAAGGATTCGGCGGGCCTTCTTCTGGTGACTCGAATGTAGCAACAAACAGCAGCAAAAATGGCGGTCACGAGGCCGCCAATAATGACTCCCCCACCGGCCACGGACTTGTCCGGCGAGCGGTGTCCCCCCAATTTTCTGCTCTCCGACTCCGTCGGGGCTTCCGCCTCAGTTTCGCTCTCGTCATCAGCCGACGACGGCGGCTCCTTTTCTGCTGGTGGATTCGCTATGCTTTCCTCCAGTTCCGGGTTCTGGCGCAGAGCTCTGGATCTCAGGTTTGGTGGGACGGGCTGCGAACTGGTGGCGGACCCGTCGGCCCGGGCGTGGAGCATCAGGAGTAATGCAGAGAGTGTTAAGAAAGCAAGCAAGAATCTCCTGCCCATGATGTATTCGATGAAATGCCAATATGGTGGAAAGGCGTTTTGGGGAGTGGGTAATGTGTGTGTTGGTTATTGTGCGTCCAGAGGAATGGGAGATTTCACTCTCTCGTGACCTGAGCTGTGATATCAATATTCTATTGTGTATTTATAGAGAGATGGGTGGGGATGGCATGTAATATGGTCCAAAGCGTTCTGGAAATTGGGGAGAAGCTTCTCAGTTCATTTAACACGGACGCGTGAGGGGCATTATCGTCATTCCACACGGAAATTGTGGGTTTTGCTTTTCCTCTTCTTTTTTCCATGTCTTTTGATTTTTGTCTCCTAATGTCTGAGAATTCTAGCTAAAATTTAGTTCGGTCAAATTTGAACTAATCATATGATAAGTACAATATATTTATTGTGTGATTGGTGTACAATTTAGAGAAAATAATCAATCATACAACACGTATGATATACTTATTTTATAATTGATTTGATTTGATTTGATCAAATTTAATCCGACCAAAAATTTTTGGTTAGCTTCTAACTTTGATACAATTAGTGTGATGTCAAAAGTTGAGGACTAACCTTTACTCTCTTTTTGACTGGAAAAAGTGAATAAATATTTAAAAATACAAAAATAAATTAAAATAAATAAATAATACTATTGTGGAAACATTTAATTATTTTGTAGCATGATACCTTTAACTGCAAATGTGCATAATAATTTGGGATAATTACACTCTCTCCTGATATTTGGTGTAATTATATATAAACATTTTGTGGTTTAGAAAATTACAACTAGCATCCTTAAGGTTTGCTTCCGTCTAATAAATAAATCTTTCATTTGGTCAAAATTTACTGAATTTGCTGATATTAACAAAAAAAATTAAATAAAAATTGATATTTACCCTCGATTGACTTATTAGTGATTTATTACAGATCAAATAATTTTTTTCAGACTAAATTACTCTTAAAATAGTGAAGATATACCTCCTCACATTTATTAATACGTGAAGATGTATTAGAGTAAGTTAGTCATAAAGAACCTTATTTGACCTGCAATAAGTCAGTAATAAGTCAATCGAGGTTAAATATATTTCTTTAAATTTTTTTTGTTAATATCGATAAAATTTGTGAATTTTTACTAATATATGAGCTTAATTATTTGTTAGATAGAAGCAAATCTCAAAGATGTTAGATATAATTTCTCAAACTACAAAGGATTTATGTGTAATTATATCAAACTTTAGGGGAGGAAAATATAATTATCCCTAATAATTTTGCATCTCGAGTGGAAATGCAGCTTTTTGTTTTTCAATGATTACTTTTAGATATATTCCATTAAAATCACGCTTTTTATAAAAGAAAGAAAAGAATTTAATTTTTTAGTTTCCAATCACACCGCAATATTTTCATCTAGTTATCTTAATTTACACTCATTAAATAATTTTTTAGTTTTGATATTAACCTCAAGAATAAGGTTAGTTTCAAAATTTAATTATAATTGCATTTGTATAATGAATTATAAAATTATGAATCCAGATATAAAAATTAATTTTTTAAAATTCAATTATTTAAAAATTAATTCTCTCATAATCAATTAATTTATAATCAAAAGTAAATTACGTTGATACTCATTGAAGTTAGGTCTAATTACATAAATATTTCTTATTTTTTATAAAATTACAAATACATCCCATAAAACTGTGATTTAGATGCAAAATTTTACAACTACACTTATAAAATAAATTATATCAACGGGTCCTAAAAGGATATACTTATAATTAAGGGGTAGTTGATGTAATTAGAACTAACTTCAGAACGACGATATAATTTAACCCATAATTCATTGTTCAACAATTTTCATTTTTTAATATTTCCAATGAGTTCTTATTTTTTTTAAATTGAATTTCATATGAAAATAAAAATATATTTGGATCAGGATGTTTTATAATAAGTTTCCTAAAAAATGATGTGACAAAAACCAAATATATTTGAATTAACTATTTTTAAATATTCTTTTTATATAAAATGGCGTGATAGAATGAGAATATATTTAAATTAAAATGTTTTGTAATAATATTTTTATACAAAAAATATCAAATATTTTGTATTAATTTTCATGTATGAAAAAAAAAATTCGATAACGGTAAATTGCATTAATGAAAAATAATAGTACAATACGGTTTAAGTATCAAAAGTCCCTTCAAACCAAGGAATCCTCCATAGTCTATAAAATGTGTGTGTACTAACAGTTGAGAGGAGAGTGTGACTAAGTATAACAAGCCTAATCTTATCAACTATAATATTCACAAGTGTGGAACAAGAGCGGCTGGTGTGCTGAAAGATCTGTTGGTTCCTCTCTTGCCACAGGTGATAAACGAAGGAAGCCAACAGTGTCCGAAATAAAGCGTTGACGACGAGCTTCCCCCTCCACTTGGTCGACATCCACTCCACATCAATAGCCCAAGATCAAGCGGGCCATTGGAATCGTACAATCCTCCGAATACCTGCAAGGCACTGACAAAAATAACTGCAACTAAATATGAAATAATTGATAGAACGAATTTTCCAAATTTCATATGTAGTTGAATTCCACATAGAGTAATTCAACCAACAAAGTCAAAATATTTCAACTTGGATGCATATTCCAACAAAGCAAAGTCAAAGTTTGTTGTAGGAGCACTGAATTACAAATACATTTGACCAACTACCTGATCTGTATCACCAGCTGCCAATAAGATTTAGTTTAGTTTGTGAAGTTAAGACCTCATAATGTTAGAAGTCATGGGTTCGAATCCTATTTTATACATAAAATATTATTTCTACTGAATAATAAATATATTATTTCTAGTGTAATAGTAGGTTTGATTTAATTTAATGCATTTACTATTATTGATCATAATATGATTGTTGTAAGATGTTGATATCCGGCAAGAATGACTGTAATAAATTTATTTCAATTAATAATAATTCATCACTCTTATTTCAAAAAGTATCACGGACCAATCATTTATATTTGTTGTGCATTGCCCGTTTGTTTGTATTTTCATTTCTAGTTTTTAGTTTTTTAAAATAGTAATTAAAGTAAAAATATATTTATTTATGCGTATTATATTGAAATTATATTGATTTAACGCCACAATTCAATATAAAGACAATTTCAATAATTAGTCCAAATATGTTTTCGTTCCAAACGAAAATTTATACAAAATTAAAAATACATATTTTATCATTGAAAATTGAAAACTGAAAATAAAAATACGTTATAGAGTTCCCTCAAAATTATTGGCTTAAGTTTTCTTTATGAAAATTAGCCTTCATGAATTATATGAATTAAATAATTTTTTAGATTTTTTTTGAAAATATATTATAAATAACAATAAAATATTTAAATTAACACCTAATTTTAATGATCATCTAATAACTATCCTAATTGATTAAGTTTTCATCCATTTTTTGAGCAAAATGATCAAAATATCCCTATATACTATGAATTATATTTTAATTATTTTTAAAAGACTAAGTGGATAATTTTTATAATTTTTATTTTTTTAAAAAAACAAATAAAGAAAATGACAAAGTTGATAGCTTCAAACCCCTATCTAAGAATTACATAATTTTATCAAACATCAGAATGTATTTATAATTATGATAATTTTTTATAGAGCTCGATTTAATATATATATCTATTAATATATATATATATATGTGTGTGTGTGTATTTGAAGGGTGTGCTTTGACCAAAATTGAGCAATTTTGACCACATTTTCAATTCTTAAAATTTTGAACTTTTTTAATTGTAAAAAATCTCTATTTGGTAAGTAGGCATTAATGGCATATGTTATAATTTTCAATGCATTTGACATATTTAAATTACATCCCTATTTTATTATTATATTTTGCAATGTTGGGAATATTTATCCTAATATTTATATATATAAATTCCACTACCCCTCATACATATTTTAAGTGCACATTATATATTGATTTTATTTTATAATTTAATTAAATTTTTAGACTGCTTTCTAATTATTTTTCTTTAACGCGAAAAGAACTTCATTTCATTTCATTATTTGAATTAAAAAATAGAATTCAAATATTTATATTAAATGTTGATCATAACAATTAAAAAAGTTATAAAATTTTAGATGGCCGTCGGAGTGATGATGTTAGCAGCTTGAAAATTTTATTAATAGCACCAATGCCATTCAATTTCTTACTTATTGTGATTAGAAATTTGTGTATATTCAGTTTTTTTTTGTTTATTTAAAATTTAATAATTCGATCTCTTCTTATCAACGGCGAGTTTTAATTTTATCGTCATTAGTCAATTTGAAATTTGGATCGTTAAATATATTATATTATTTTTCTATTGTACCTATAACAATTCTTTAATAATTTTCATTTAATTTATGTAAATTTATTTTGCTTTAACCATCTATTTTTTTTTTTACTTGATTTTCAAATACTTTAAAATAATTATAGAATATTATTTTAATTATAATTAAATTAACTCGTGCATAGCTCGGGTAGCACACTAGTTTATATATATATATATGCGCGTGAAGAGAGAGAGGGGTTGCTATCAAATTACCAAGAGTTGGGTATGAGAGAGAGTCTGAGAGGGTTGCTATCATAATACCAATTGCAAGGTTGGCTGTGATGAGGGGCAGTACAGAATCTTGGTGTGGTCCAATAACCTCACAATCCTAACATACATACATATATATATATATATTTGGGTCATGTCGAATTTAAACTTAACTCAATAATGTACTTAATTGTCATGATCGTTGATCAAAATTGAATTAATCGTTCATGTCATCTCGAACAGCTCGATTATTCTTATAAATACGTAGCTCCCAAAATGTCAGATGTATTCCTTTAATATTCTTTAGACCTTCAAATTCCAGTTCATATTAACTTTATTCGTTCAGTCATCAGAGGCCTGTGATTAGGATCCATCTGATGGTGTGCATATTGACCTCTGTGATAATAAGTGAACTAGTGGGCATATAGCCTAGATCGATGCAAGAGTTTAGATACATAATTTAATTCCAATCCGAATCTTGGATTAGATATAGTGAAATTTAGTTCAAACAACGCCCCATGTAAAATCTAAGTGCAAATTTATGTATAAACTTTTTTTTTTTTTTTGTCGACATGTATAAACTTTAATATAGATAAATGTTTCTCTCTTTCTATGTTTTAAGGCTACAGTTTGGATTGATGAATTTGGATATGAGCGGAGATTTGAAAAAATAATTTCAAATGACTTGTAAGGGTTGCATTTGGATTGAACGATTTAAAATTATGGATTTCAAATCCTTTGGATCTGTCTGGATAATTCTAAATTCAAAGTATTTCAAACCCTTCGACTCTAATTCTGAATTATGTTTTGACGAATATGGATGAATTTCAAATGGAGTCATCTGAAATTCTTTCTCCATGTCTTGTCTTCAAATTAAAATTCATCAATTCAGATAAAATCCAGATAAATTCAAAAAAAATTATTATTAATAATTTAAAAATCTATAATTTTAAATCCATCAATTCAAATACGACAAAAATATTTAATTCCTATATTTGATAATATTAACCTAAACCTTGTGAATAGGGCTAATAATGAAGTGATTGGACCACAACATTATTGGAAGTGCACTCACTAATTAGGCTATGCCCTTTAGGTTTGTTTTTTATTTTTTATTTTTTCCATTTATTATTATGACTTTGAATTGAAATTTGCAGCCAACGGAGTTTGATCTAAAATTGAGACTCCAACTGCAATCCGACGGCATCAGTTCGTTTTCATTTTCCATAAAAATAAATTAGAGGAGGGACCCACCTCAGGATCTATGCAGAATTTGGGGTGGGGTACTTCTCAACCTGCATACGGACAGCCGCCAACACATTCCTAGCTGTCCACATTAATATCATATCAGTTTGTTATTTTGTGGGGCCCATTTCATCCTAGGAATGGGGATGGGGATGGAGACGGGGTGGACCCGTATTCAAATGCACACTTTCTCTCTTTTGTATTATATATGAATGAGGGATACTTACACTCCCTTTTTCGGTACTTCAGTGTAATTTTAAATTTTTTTATAATTTGATAAAATTATATTTAATATTTTTAAATTTATTTTCGTCTAACAAATAAATTTATTCATAAATTTGAATTTATCGAATTTACTGATATTAATAAAAAAATTTAGGTAAATATTCATATTTATTCAGATTGAGTTGGTACTGAGTTTATTGCAGGTTAAATAAATATTTTTATAATTGAACTACTCTCATACATTTTCACATGTTAATGCATTTTTCTTCAATCAATACATTTTTTTTATTTAAATAAAATTAATAATTCTTCTTTTTCTTCTTCTTCTTTTTTTTTTCTTTTTTCTTTTAATTGAAATTTTGGATTGTTAGAGATATCATATAGTGTAGTAATGTAGGATAAATTATATTGACGCGTTTTAGGTTTAAATATATAAATAATTATTGTCCTTTAGAAAATTAAAGATATATTTTTTGAGATTGTAGGTGTAATTATAACTATATTCCCTATTCAGAGACAAAATCTTACATAAATACCCCCAAAAAATACTACACTGATATGAAAAAGTGTTAATGTAATTTACTATAATGTATAATTACATGTGTATATTATTATTTTACTAAATTAAGGGTAAATTACAACGATTTCCCTTGAAATTTGTCATAATTATAAATACTCCTTCGTTCATTGAAAAATTATCAACACCCCTCTAATTTTAACGGCCGTCTGATAATTAGTTCATTCTGTTGGTTTTCGTTAAGTTTTTATCCATTTTTTGTGGTGAACTGATCAAAGTGTCCTTGTGAATTAAGAATTATAATTTTATTTATTTTTTAAATTTATAGATTTGCTTTTACAATTTTTTAATCCATTCCGTTCAATTTTTGTTTATAAATTTTTAGTTTTTTTTAAAAAGAAAAAAAATTATGGTAAGGGCAAAGTTGATAATTTCATACCTCCACCCAAGAATTACATAATTTCATCAAATATTAGGGGGCGTTTTTTATTTTTCAAACAACAAATGGGTATCATAATTATTCCAAATTTAAAAAAAATTCATTGTAATTTATCCTTAAATTAATGAATAGTAAATATATATATAGGACATCTATGTATGTTAAAGGGTAAAATATACTCTGCCCCCTCAACTATTTTGAAGAAGCAAACACCACCCTGAAGTAAAAAGTGTAAGTGTTACCCCCCTTAGGACTAAATGTTTGTACAAGAATGCCCTTATATATATATAATATAATATATATATATATATATATTTGTAGTTCAAATTATGGATTTTGCTTTTTTTTTAATATTTTTGCATCTTAAATTTAATTTAAAATTTCTCAATTGAAAAGGTTACATTTTAATTCCAATAAAGTAAAATATAATTAGCAAGTTAATTAGTTCATATTTTATAAATTAAAAGTTAATTAATGGATGAGTATAACAAATACACAAAGAAATCTTCATGCAAAAAGTTGTTATTAATTTGGTAAGAAAAATATATGTTATGTATCCATTAGGAAAAAGTGCGAGCAATACTTGTGATATTGTAAATGAGCAAGTTATTTCTTTATAAAAAAAATATAGCAATTTATCCCCTCGTATTTTAAAAAATGCAGTAATTTATCCTCCTGCGTTTTTTAAAATGAAGCAAATTTACTTTCCTAGACAGGGGCAAGTGAATTTCTTCATTTTAATACCGGTAAATTGCTATGTTTTTTCTTCATAAGGGGATAATCTGCACATTTATAATATCACAGGGAGGTAAATTGCATTATACCAGTTATTCATGAAGCGAGGGGCAACTTTATTTAACCAATTAATTTAAGGGGGTAAGCGTTGCACTCGTTAGTTTAGTAGTTGAATGCTACCTTATGAATAATTGAGCGAGGCAACGTATATTTAATCCTATAATAAAACAGACGCATCAAGGCTATCCAAGTAAACGCCATATAAATATATATAAAAAAAATTAAATTTAAATAAAAAATATAAATATTTATTTTTATCTAAAGATTCATCATATTTTTATTTGAATAATTATTCTTTATTTTATTTAAGTATAGATACACGTATAAAATATAAATGTTTATTTTTATCTAAAGATTCATCATATTTATGTTAAATTATTTATCAATTAGTCATTTTTATATTATAAAATTTAAATAAATTATAATTCTTTTTATATCAATTTTTGAAAGAACATAATTTAAACTTATTTTATAGTTCAACCACTTTTGTGTTTTTATACTTATTAATCACTTTAATTTCAAATCTTAAAGTACCTGTCATTTATTCTTTTATATTTTAAAATTTTAAATAATTCATAAATTTTATGTATGTATTTATTTATTTTAAAACCGTGGTTAATTAATATATATTCACAATAGTTTTTTGCTTTTAAATATGATAATTAATTATGACAAAAAATTAAATTTCTTCTATTGGAATATACTTGATAATAATAATGAGAGTATTTTTTTTTATTAATTAAATAAACCCATACGGCAGAGAATTTAGCGTTTCTTCGAGAGTATAAATTCTCATAATATATATATATATATATATATATTATACGATTGATTATATGATATAATTAAGAGTTTTAGTTATATTTTGTCTTTCGAACTATGACTATTTTATATTTTCGTATTTAAATTTTTATTTGTCAACTTATCATCTCAATTTTACGAAATTTTGCATTTTGCCATTAATAACTGTTTTTTAACCAAGTTTTTTTGTAGGAAAAATATCACATATAGTGCATATGTGATATTTAAGGGTTACGTAATGTGATATTTCCACATATGGACAGTATGTAATGTTTTTCCAACAGAAAAGTCAACAAAAAAATGGTCATCTATGACAAAGTGCAAATTTCACAAAATTGAGATGGTAAGTTGACACATTAAAAAGAATTCGATGACAATGTAAAAATAAATATAATTTGAATGAAAAAACTATAATGCACCCTATAATTAATGTGGTATCCATAGGAACAATTATTAATGAAAGGGACATTGAAAGCTTGCAATCTAGATGCAGGAAGAAGTAGGTCAACATTGACCTTAACAACTGTTGTCACACCTAACTTCTCCTTAATGGACATAGCACCAAAACTCATGAAAATAGTTGGCAAGAAGGTGACCTAATTCCCAATAATTAAGATAATTATGGGTCCATTTAAATTTGAGTTAGGGTATTAAGTGGGATAAGGACAAGTACGTCAATATTAATTTGTTTATATGATACTTTCCTTAAAAACAATTAAATAAATTTTGACATAAGATTATAAGCATTCGGATCATGTTAAAAAAATTAAATAAATTTTGACATAAAATTATAAGCGTTTGGATCATGCTAAAAAAATTAAATAAATTTTGACATAAAATTATAAGTGTTTGGATCATGCTAAAAAAATTAAATAAATTTTGACATAAAATTATAAAGCGTCTAGATCATGTTAAAAAAATTAAATAAATTTTGGCATAAAATTATAAGCGTCTGGATATCTTGATAGACAATAGGGTAATTATTGATATCTTGATATTAGGTTCAATTATACAAGTATTTATAGTGTATTAATTTTGATAAAACTATAAACGTATACTTTTTCAGGTGGCGTTAGAGTAATGTACCTATAAGGGGTTGTTTGTCTAAAATTTTGCAATTGAATAGGAGGCGTTTTTATAATTATAATTACACCCTTAAGGATGTATTTATATAATTTTGCAAGAGTAGGGCGTTTGTATAATTAGATTTAACCTCAGGGTGTAATTTCTTTCAATAATAAAATATAAAGTGACAATTTTAAAGTTGCAACTAAACATATGTTTACTTCTTTAGAAAAAAAAACAATAATTCAAACTAGGAAATGTAAAATTAATTCATTTTATTGACTTTGATAAGTTATTCATTTATTATTCTTATTTTTCATTTAATAAAAACAAATATAATCACTACAAAAAATAAATTCTGAATTCCCCAAATTATAAATAATCCCGATTTTAAAAATATGGTAAACCATTACTTTCTTCCACGGTCAAACAAAATTAATGCGATAATTTAAATTTTGGCCACGTAGTCAATATTTGCCATGGTTTCAACGATGGCTGATATTTTCGCGTCGCATGCAGAAACAGTGCACAATTGTAGTTAATTAATATTTAATATAATTTTTTACTCTTAATCATAGTAAATAATTGTGAAAAAGAAAATTAAATTTCTTCTAGTTTGAACTACGGATTGCAACAATGGCTCATGTTTATGTATATTTTATAGTTCCAATGATCATAATAATTTTATAAAAATTATCATTACTAAAATTAGTGACTGTATTTGAGGATAAAAAATACAGTTATACCTAAAATTATAACTAAAATCAATTGGTGATACATGTATCGGACAGTAATAGTATGTAATTATTTGTTATTGCTGTCTTTGTGTTTTTTTTTTTTTTTTTTCTGACTAAAGTCACTTGTGCCTCGATGGACTCCTACCCGTTTATGAAATAATCAAAAGCTCACAAAACATCATAAAAAGATAAAGAAAAAGTACTACTCCCTCACAATCATTTAAAACAAAAATTAGGAAATACTCTATGGATGCTAATAATAGAGGCAAGTGCACCTTGAATCTCCATGGACTCCAACACCATGGATAGACCCTCTATCAAAATATGTGTAAACCACACCTATATACCTGATATTTGAAGTTGGAATATTTTATTGTTTGGTTGTTAAATATTTTAAGCTTTTGTTAGGTTGCATTTAAAATTTTATACTATTAGCTGTTACGTTTTTTCCCTTTAAGGTTATGTATATGAGGACATCTGGTGAGGTAAATATAAACTTTTGACGATATCTATTATTTCTTGTGATGTTCATATATTATATTGATAAAATATAAATTATTTTACGGGTTGAAAAGAAATTACTTATAAAATGAGTTGTAATTAAGAAAATGATGAAATAGTGAAAATTAAATATAGTGAGTAGGGTGCTACATATACTCCACAAAGTTTGCATAGTTTAATGAAAATAAATAAATACAACTGTAGTCCTATAAGCTCGGGAGGAGGGGTGGCAATTTTGTCATGTTTAAATTAAAGTTCGTATTTTGGTCACGTAACTTTAAAAGTTGTGGAAGTTTTAGTCCTTTTCCGACTGATTTAGTTAGAAAACTCCACATCGTCAGCCATTTCGATGAGATGAAGAAAAGATTCGCCGTGTATGAGGCTGTAGGAAGAGTTTTCAAAATTGACTTGAACGATCAAATCTTGATATCCGACCGGCTCGTAGATAACCCCAAGAAAATGGATCTTCGTTTTTTGTTCAGCCTACCCGATGATGCAAGAGCTCGCATGGTTGGACTTATGTTAAACGATAAGATGTGATTAGACTTCATCCCCAATTTGGTCGTTTTTTGCGAAATATAACATTCGGTTGTTTTCATATAACATTATCGCCCGAAACGTTTTCTGATATTATCGGTCCTGATGCGATGCCGTACTTATTGCCTTACATTTTCTTTATTATTGGTAATGGAACGTTATTTTGTATTGCTATGGTTGGATAATTTTTGGCAGTAAGAATGGGTAATATTTAAACCATGATTTGTTTTTCACATGTTGCTTATGGATGAGGAATGGAGACTAAACTATTACGTCTGATGATATATAACTTTACTTCATATATATTTTACCATTATTTATTATATATTAAAGAGAAAAGTATTATTTTAGTCTGCTAATTATGTCTAATTTTAATTTTAGTTCGATAACTATGTTCATTTTTGTTTAGGTCCAGTAACTTACGAAATTGCTTACTTTTAGTCATCTGACAGATTTTCTGATAATTTTACCCCTATGCAACTTTTGAAAGGTAGTTTTAGTCCATATGCACTCATAGGGGTAAAATTGTCCGAAAATCTGCCAGAGGACTAAAAGTAAGTAATTTCCTAAGTTACTGGACCTAAACAAAAATGGACATAGTTATCGGTTAAGCATACTTAGCGGACTAAAATTAAAATTAAA
Organism: Sesamum indicum; assembly: GCF_026168435.1. Taxonomy (NCBI): domain Eukaryota; kingdom Viridiplantae; phylum Streptophyta; class Magnoliopsida; order Lamiales; family Pedaliaceae; genus Sesamum; species Sesamum indicum. The sequence goes on from NC_142668.1 coordinate 8,571,224, forward strand.
CATACTTAGCGGACTAAAATAATACTTTTCCCATAATTTTGACCTAAGTAATTGTAATTATTCTAAAATTAACTAGCATTTGCTCCGTAAATGAAAAAACGAGCAACGTAATTTTAATATTATCTAGCCTTAACATATTTACATCTAATTATTTATATTACTAAAATCGTCAATAAATGAGTCAAGAATAAACATATTCTATGATAAATATGTACGCACATAAAATATTCATTTATCGAGCAATATATTATAAAATATTATATCTCATGTTTTAAAAAATAGGCAAGTTTCCCAGTAATTATAAATATAATTACTAATTAAATTTATTTACATTTACTAACATTATTTATTTACAACTCGTAGTTTTTAAATATGATCTCCCTAAACTTTTAGTTCAACATCTGGATTTTGAGGCCTAAAAACTATATTTTGCCAATTTTTGAAATAAATTAATTTAAAACAATTTAAAAAAAAAAGAGAAGAAAGAAAATTTAAATTTAAATTTATCATAATCACGACTATAAAATTTATCGATTTAAATTTATTATAATCACGACTATAAAATTCTATTCAAGAGTGGAATATTTCTTATAAAAATAAACTTGACGATTTGGACCATAACTAACTCATATGTCAACTCACTATAAAAAAATAATTATCAATAATCACGACTTAAAGATAAAAATAAATCGATATTATTAATCATGATCAAACAAAACCCTTACGGAAACTTACATTTTTATCATAATGAATTAATATTTGTTATATTTTTTAATTATAGTCAAAATATTTGTCATGATTTTAGCGATGATTAATGCTTTGACCTTGCTTGCAGGAACAATGACTAATAATTGTTGTGAATGTATATGATTAATTTGTATCGGTGACGATTTCTTTTTAATTGGGTAAATAACAATTTATCCCCCTGTGATATTGAAAATGAGCACATTACCCTCCTATAAAAAAAATTATAGCAATTTATCCCCATATATTTTTCAAAATGAAGCAATTATTTTAAAAATCATAAGGGGGTAAATTATTGTATTTTAAAAAATATAAGGAGGTAAATCACTATTTATTTTTTTATAAAAAGGTAATTTGCTTGCGATATCACAAGAGGGTTGCTTGCATTTTTTCCTTTTTTAATTGTAGCAAAAAAATCATATTTTTTATGATGTGTATTGAGGTTTAGAGATAAATGGAGACACTCATGTGAACTAGGGATGGTCTTCGCCTACCCGCCCCATGCGGGTTTTGAGCCTTATTCAGATCATGCCTAGGGTCCTGTAAATACATTTTTGATCTATTTAAGATTTTTTAAGTTTTAGTTGATAAAATAATATATATTTTTAATGAGACTAAATGTAATTTATTCTTATATTAATTAAAAATAGCAAAAAACTCTCGTGTAAGAAAAAAAATATAGCAATTTACTTCTCCTGTATCTCTCAAAATGATGGAAAAAGCCCCCTCACTGGATTGGGTGTGTTGCACGAGCCAATTATTTTTTTTAATTTTATAATTGTATTGATATCCTAATTTAAAATCGTAGGATGTGGTATGAATTTATAGTTGAGATTTGAGTAATAGATCAATGGTTTGGATTTTAATTAATTAGAATTAATATATAAATTTAAAATTATATATTTATGTAAATATATATGATATAATTAAGATTACATATAATATATATATAGAGAGAGAGTGGCGGCGACAGACTAGGGGAAGGGGTTGCGACGGGCGTGGGGTGCGGGAGGGGGAGGAGGCTGCCGGTGGTAGGAGGTGGGCGGAGGTTGGGGGAATATAAAAATTATATATATTATTATAAATATTTAATATCATATATATAAATATTAATATATCATATATATAAATATTAATATATTATATATATTTATACATAAAATAATTTTTTTTATTCTTAAAAGTTTGCAACGAGTGTGTGCATTACAATTTCTCTTCAGGGGTATTTTTGCTTTATTTTAGAAAATATAAGGAAATAAATTGCTATATTATTTTTTACAAAAGAATTTTTTTATATTATCGATTATCATATAGGAGCAAAAAATATATTTTTCCTATTTTTAATATAATGATATCTTATTAAATATTTTTATATAGTAACATAACTTTTTGTAAAATAAACTATAAAAGAATTAAACAAATTAACTATAAAAGCTTTTCTATTTCTTTTTCTTTTTTTTTATATTCATAAAGCAGACAATATACTATTGCAACATTCCATACGCAATACAATAATGATTTGTTGTCCATCTCTCACAGAGCCGCGGGAGTGGGTAAAGATGGTGTGAATGACCTTTCCAGAAAGATGTGGAACGCGTTGGCCATAGCCGTCCGCATTAACAATTATTGTAATTGAAGTCCATTTTTCAAATGAAAAAAAAAATAATTATATAATTTATCTAAAGGGAATATTATTATTTTATTTTTAGTGTTTTTTTTTAAAAACTATAAAAAAATTGAAGATGGCTGAAATAAATAATTTTTAGAGATTATAGTTCAAAAGAATATTTTTAAAAATTATAAAATACATATAAAATGCCATTTTGGTCAGTTCACCACAAAAGTTGAACGAAAACATAACGGAATGGACGCGATATTAGACAGACGTTAAAATTATAAAGTTATTTATAATTTTTTAAATAAACGAGAAGGTATTTATAATTATGTCAAATTTTAAAGGAAGTGATTGTAATTTACACTAAAAAGATTGTGTTAATGTCTCATCTGTCCTGCAATATTCCATTTCGGGTTTTGGTTTGAGTCGTATCTATACAAAAATTAATTTTGCGCCCAAATAAATGATGACATATGGAAAATAATACATTAATTATCATTATAATATTAGTCTATTTGTATTTTGAAATTTACTAAATTAATTTCAAATTTAAATAGTTCATTCAATCGATGTCTTAATATATATTTCATCATAAAAAATCAACAGTCGATAAATATTAAAATTAAATATTTCGATCAATTAAATAATGCTTCACAATTAAAGATTCAAGCCAATCAGACTGCGCCACGTGGAGCAACTGTATGTACGCTCAAATCAATCAAGACAAATATGTATGATATTTATCTTTTTAAAAAATACGAATATTAAAGTGATAATGTCAAGTTGACCAATCATATCATTCCGAATATATGATGAATTTATCTATTTAAATTGAATCATAAAGAGATAATACAAAAGGTGTTCAAGTACATCATAACTCTATTTCTTTGACACCTATATAAAGGGGTCCTTGAACCTTATTTAAAACACACAGAGAGAGAACAAAGAGCAAAGTAAGGAAAAAAGGTCAAATAATTCTTTGTACAAAATTCTTGAAGTTCAAGAATATTCAAAGGCGTCCAAGGCGAAGATCAACTCTTTCATCAAAGGCGCGTCACAAATTCTAGCGTTTAATTTAGAATTACATGCGTTAAGCCCTCAAATTAATATTATAAAGTGATAAATCCAATTTCAAATAATCAAATCTCAAGTAGGGGTGTTTAAAGTTTGGTTAAACCGGCCCAATCAAACTAAATCAAAAATTTGGTTCGAATCGAAAAATTTAGTTCGGTTTTTATTTATTTTTTTTAAATTTTGGTTTTTCGATTTGGTTCTTTTAATTACTGTTCGGTGACTGAAATCGAATCGAAAATCAACTTTTTTTATATTATATTAAAACATATTGAGGTATAAAAATAAAAAATTAAGAAAATAAATAAATAAAGAAAAAGACTTAGCTAGAAAAAATAAATGGAAGGCTAAAAATAGTACCACAAAGAAAATAAGATGCTATATTTGTGGAGAAACAGATCATCTTGCAAATAGATGCGGAAACAAAAAAGCTAGGAGATTGAAAAAGAAAATAAATAATCTTAACTTAGAAGAACATAAAAAAAAAAACAAGAAATACTCAATGCAATATTTTCTAAGGAAAAAGAATCCTCTGATTCAGAAGAACAATTTGAAAAATAAAGTGAACTTAAAAATATTGAAGAAAATTTTGAATATTCATTGACCTCTTCTGAATGTGAAAAAGAGGAACCTTCTTGTTCATGTAGACAGGAGAAAAATTCACACCAGGAGTTTTATGAATTAATGATAAAATTTAAAGAAATAAAAAAAATAAATATTCTCATTGATAATCATATTATTGAATTATTTAGAGAAATAAAAGACTCTGAAATTAGGGATATCATTTTGAGTAAAATTGACAAAATTTTAAACTATATTTTGTTTAATATTAATGAACTTCAAATTCTTTCAAATGGATTCATTTGAAATATTTTTCCAAATCCTTCATTCGAATTCAAATTCATCAATCCAAAATGCACTTTAAAGGTATTTTGGGAGCATCTATATATTAAGGAATAGCATCTTTTTGGTGTCTCTCTCGTTTTTTGATCTATTTTTTATATTTAATTTATTATTTACAATTTTTCATCTGACTCCTCACTCCTTCATTACCGTTCAATAATTATTTCTATTTTTTTAAAAAAAATTGTAATTCATCTTATTTTTGTCACAATTTTTTTATAAATTTAATATTAATTCATTATTTTATATATACTTTATTATATAATAGAATTTTATAAATATTTTATTTTAAATACTTGTAGAAATTGCACATATATAAAATGTGCCATAAATTTTTAGTTTAAATTAATGAAGATCCAAAGAGTAGAGCTTGAAATATGATGTGACTCCAAGCATTCATTATTTTTTATGTGGAATGTGTTACGGGCGATCTACTAGTTATTAACATCTAACAATCTCTGTTATGAGCAGTCATATTGGGACTAAACCTCTTCAGTAATGAGCTTAGAAAAATAGATTTTTAATTCAATTGCACAAGAAATCATGGGTTACTAAAACTCTAAAATATTTCAAATCAATATATAGAGATATAAACATATCTTAAACCATATATATATATATATATACATATATATATTACAAATCTATAAATAATATTACAAAAACAGAAAAAGGGGTGTTCGACTCAGAAAGCCAGATTCGAAGAAGAAACGCCCACTGCCACAAAGACCGACAACCCTCACCGTTGCTCAGTATCCAAACAACAACAACTAGGAAACTCATACCATACAGACTCACTTGAAACCACAAAGGTTTCCCACACGGAAGATGGTTCACAAAGAACGTTTCAAACGGAGCAGAAGAAAGAGAAGGAGAAAGAGGTTTCTAAATCAGTTGTTCAAAGGCCAGAAACCATGGGAGGTTTTTATAGAGGTACATTATTGAAGACTGAGGGAGAGAGAGGCAACGGAGAAGGACTTTCGAGGACATGAGAATCGATGGAGAGGAGAAGTCAGAGAGAGAATGAAGAGGCCAGAGAGAAAGGCTGTGGAAGAAACAAGGGGCTGAATGAATTATGGTTAGGGTTTTAGAGTAAAAGTATAATACAAATTGAATTGAGCATGTGAGCTAGATTAGAGAGTAGGCTGAGCCAACAAGTGGGCTAAACCTTTCAAGTGTGAGGCTTTGTAGCAATGGGCTTGGCTTTACCAATAAAGTCATGGGCCATTTTTCTCAACAAGTCACATTCATTTCAAAATGCGGTCATTTTAATTATTGTACTTGCTTTCTTTTTTTTTTTTCATATTTTTTTGTACCATTTGGACCTAATATTTTATCGTGTTATTGCTAGTAGGTTTGAATAACTTTTGGGGTCAAGTTTAATATATTTTTTGAATTAGTTCGAAATATAGCCCGTATTAAAACCTATTGGCCTAGATTATGTATATTCATTTTAAGTACCTACAAAATTATGTTAATTATGAGAATTCATTTTAAAATAATTTACTTTGATTAATATTTGTTTGATAATTTCGGGTGAATGTTTCAATAATTTTTAAAATTTTATATATTTTCAGCTCCATCATAAGATAATGATATATGAGAGAATGTGTTGATTTTTTTCTTGCCATGTCAAAACAAACAAGTACGATTACTTGAGAATTTCACGTTTTTTTATAATTGGTCCGCTCTGAAAAATCTATCTTTTTTTTTTCTGTTTAAATAAAATTCACTTTATTCAAATTTAAATGCTAATTTAATAGGTTGGTATTTTTAAATCAACAAATATATTCAAAATTATATTAAAGAAAAACAAGACACTATAAAAAATACAACATGTAACCATGACAATTATTTAATAATCGTAGTAAAAATCACTGACCATAGCTACACAACGATTGTTGGCCATGATTTTTGCAAGTTTCACTAACCGTGGTTTTCATAGTGAATGGGTTATATTTTTGTAACGATTTATATTTAATCATAATTAATAATAATTATTTATCACGATTTTAATCCATAAACAATAAAATCAAACAATAGTGATTTTTTTTTCCCTAGTGAAAGCAGATTATGTCCATACGTTCACAAATGTATAAATCAAGAAAACATTCAAAGTAAACAAGAAAAAACAAAACGCTACTATAAAAATCATTACGCACATCACTGGGCTTTGAAAAATCTATTGGGCTGTCTATGAAAGGTAAGCTCTTGCTTTGAGGATTCAAAAATTGAAGATCAGAAATGAGAGGAGATTTGATTAACTTCTTTTGAAGGATTCAACAATTGAGGATAAATTCTTTTGAAGGGTTTAGAAGAATTATATCTAGAGGTGTTCATAAATTGACAAATTGAGTAACAAAATCCAAATAAAAAATTGATAGTTTTTTTTGCATTAATTTTATTTGATGATAGTAAATAATATTTATTTATTATTACTTTCTGTGATACTCAAAATATTCAAATAAGCCCCTGTGATAAAAAAAATACCATATGGTTAAAATTTAAAAATGTGCATACTGGCCCCTGGTGTATTTGAACATGAGTTTAATATTGCAATGACAAAAATACCATTTCTTAAATTAGTGACTTATATTTAATCTGATCTAAATTTGTGGCTTAGATTTAATCATGCTTATCAAAGATTAAAATATATCATTTCAACATATAAATAATTATATATTTTTTAATATATAGACATATTTGTGTGTATATATCCTAAATCTAGTATTCTTCTCCTCCGATATCTCCATCGTCCGACCACCTTTCGGAGCAAGCTTACCACCGTTGGAAAGCCCATCTAACGGCGAGCATTTAATATCCTACCCACTGAAAATCTCCAATTGGTTAGTGAGTTTTCTCAATTTTCCGCTCAAAAAATCATAACTTGCGCTCCCAATCTTCTATCACTTTTTTCTCCACCGTCCGACCACTTCTCAACGAGTGCTTATGTAAAGCACGACTTCATGAGATTTGGCAAACGGTTAGTCATTATTTCCACGCTGTGGTTAATGCGGTTCTGAAGCTCCATCGAATTCTTGTCCTTGAACTTGATCCTGTCATGGATGACTACACTACCAATACATGGAAATTTTTTAAGGTAATTATTTGGATTAATATTTTCTAGCAATCGTGTATTTAGAAGTTTTTTTGTAGATGTGACGAATTATGTTATTATTTTTTCTTCTTTGTTAAATAGGGTTGTTTAGGTGAATTAGACGGTACCTATATCAAAGTATTGGTACGTCAAATTGACAAAGCAAGGTATAGGATAAGGAAAAGTGAAGTGGCAGTGAATTTGCTTGGAGTGTCTAACCGAAATATGAAATTTACTTATGTTTTGACTGGGTGAGAGGGATCAGCTGCTGATGCTAGAGTTTTACGAGATGCTGTCACTAGGAACCCAGGATTAAAGTTCCTAAGAGTATTGACATCTTACACTTATTACACTTGTCCCGACATAAATTACACTTATGAATTAAATAGTTTTTATCTTGTTCTTATCTAACATGCAATTACTATCTTTGTAATAATGGATACACAAATACGGAAGGGTTTTTAACTCTATACAAAGGTGTCAAATATCATTTAGATAAACGTGGTGATGGTCGTCAAGCACTACAGAATTATAAAGAGTTCTTTAATAAGATCCGTGCTAGAGCACGAAATGCTATAGAAAAAATGTTTGATCTTTTAAAAATGTGATGGGGAATTTTACGAAGCAAAATGTATTATCCTATTACTGTTCAAAACAACATTATTTTGGCTTGTTGTCTTATTCATAATTTTATAAGATTAGGATGGATATTGATCATATTAAACACCTTCTTGATGTTGAGAACCTGGAGTTACACCATGAAGATGAAATTGGTGTCATCGATAATGTGGAGTCTACACCTGAGTGGTCCAATTAGAGAGATGAGTTGGCCAATAACATGTTTAATCAATGGAGATCACAGTGTTTGTTCAAATGAAATTTACTTATGTATTAGACTTTGAATTTTATGGTATAGATTATTTGTTTATGATAGACTTCAAGTTTATCTTTATATGAATCTTTACCTCATTAACATATGTACTTGTGGATGGAGAATCATTATTTTGAATTTTTTTTCATTATTTTCACTTTATTCAGCACCATATCATGCTAGCCACAAGTTGTTGTAAATATGTTCATGTTAATTTTTTAAGGACTTGACAATTAACATGGATGCAAATAATAGCCAACAAATAACTAGCGGTAGAAAAAAACCCCAATGTTCCTAGACATAGCTGCACTCAGAAAGAGGAGGAAGTCATAATCCAATGTCTGAAGGAGATTGTCGCTAATGGCTGAAAAGCTGAAATTGATTTTAGAGTTGGCTACTTACAAGTTCTAAAGCAAGCAATGGGCAAACAATTTCTAGGCACTGATCTCAAAGTTACACCTCATATAAACTCCAAAATCCATGTGTGGAAAAAGAATACAGCAAAGATGAATGACACAACTAATGATGCATGGTCAAACTTTCTTAAGGTGAATATAACCACTAACCTACTGTTGGGTTTGGTTTATATGTTTTCTTTGTAATTTTTTGATATATTGTTCCATTGATGTTATACACTGATGCTACTGCAAAAAACATACATTTCAAGTCTTGGCCATTTTATCTGAATTAGCTAGAGATATTTGGTATAGATTGTGCAACAGGGGGGCGTGGACGAAATTTTATTGCTGCTGGACATGTTAACAACTTCAATACAAATGCATCTATTCAAGATATGCAATTTTAGAATACGTCAGAGGGATTTGGGGATGACACTGAGAATACTTCTGTTTGTCAACCATCAAATGCATGCCATTCAACGAGGAAGACAAAGGGTAAGAAAAGAAAATCGTTAGACCACAATGATCCAGTCATAAAATTGCTACATGTTTTGCACGAACATGGATAAGAGGTTATGGAACATTGCAAAAAGAATAGGGTATGATCATGGTGTGTCAAACAAAGAAAAGAGGTTTATGCTGAAGTTGGAAAAATTGGTGGCCTTACAATGCAACAAAAGTTGTCCGTTTCTAAGCAGATTGTAAAGAATACAGAGTGCCTAGATTTATTTTTCAGTCTCCCCGATGAAGAGAAGGCTGAGTTTGTTCTGATGATGCTATGAGGAAATTGTTGTCGCAAGATGGATAGAACTAGTTATGTTGTTTTTTCATATTTATATCAAAAGCTGAAATCGTTTTGGTTTATTTAGGTGAATACATTATCTAGTTTTAAATAACTGGATGTTTCTTATAATATTATTATACCAGGATTATGTTATTTATTACTTCTTTTTTTCTCGAAATTCTTCTCTTTATAGTGTAGTTTAATGCGGTTATTGATATAATTACAAGTCAATGTGCTGTCTTATTTGAAAGTATTGTATAAACTTGGCCAACATTTACTGATTTTTTCTAGCTTTTGAAATAATTAATTGCTGTCTGAACTTACCTTGAAGAATTTGAAGACAGGGCCTTTGCGGGGGGTACAATTGTAAAAGATACATAAAAGTTCCATGTTTGCAACTCTTATATAAAATTTAGTGCCAACTCAAACAGTGACATTCAGTTGTGGATAGAGTAAGCATGCAATTCCTAAGTTGTTCCAGCCTTCAGCTGGAGAAGTGGTTGCTGAGACCTTTAATCTAACAATGGAACTTGATATTTAGCTCTGCTGCAACTTTTTGGTAAAATGATTATGTAATCTTCTTTGTGCACATCTATTAGATTTATATTTTTGTAAATAAATATGCATATACCTTCAATGCTGAGTAGAATATGTAATTATATATCTTAACATTGGTTTGGTGCCATAGTACTATATCATTGGTTCTGAAGACATTTAAATGATTTTGCATTTGTAAAATTATTATCAATTGTTAAATGGTCTACACTTTTACGAGGTGTATTAGTGACACTTGTATCAATGCTTGAATCCTATCTAGAGGTAATTGAGCTTCTATTTTATTGTGTGTATGTGTGGGTGGGATAGTGTTTATTGTAGATAATCTTATCCATTTTCTTTTGAATCTTGCTTCTCTTAGACGGAGCTGCAGTAGATGGTATTGTTTTTCTTTAAACTCATACTTCCAACAAAACCATACAAATGATCATTAGGATCTTCAGATTTAACAACACCTTTGAAATCATTAGTTGACAAAAATTAACCATAATACTATAATAAGAAAGAAACAGTACAATCAATTTTATTTTCACCCATTTTGAAATTGTTAAACAATCAATTTTCTCTATTATTCAGAGTTTCGTTCATTGTTTCACTTCGTGGCACCAATTTTGTTTTTTCCCTTTCTGTTCGATTTTTTAGAATGAAAATATGCAAAGTTCTCAACTGCGAAGGGTCCAAAATTATAGATGGCCGCTAGAATATTGCTAGACCCCACGTCAGAAAGCAGGTTATGATTTTCATTATCGGAGGATACGACTATGACGTTACTCTATACTTCATCCTCATTTGAGGTCAAATCAATTACGACATTGTGTTGCATAATGTTTACACTGTCTGTATCACTAGAAATATTAATCACAGTTTGTTTTAAACCCCACGCTTCACGGTCGAGCTTCTCTTTGAATATGATATTAAGTGCATCATAATTGGGATTTCCTCTATACAAGTAAACTTTACTCAATTCCATTTCCCATACATTAAAGAAAAAAATAGAGTCTGCTTTAAAAATCGTGTATCCAAGTGTAATAGAATGGAATTCAAGAAAGATTGAGATTTTTACCTTACACCAAACATCCCAGTGACATGGTAGAGCATGAGCTATGTTGTTCTCTCGGTCCCAAACAACTCCAGCGATATCTAAAATAATCTAAAAAATATTATATCATCGCCTGAGCTTTTTGAGCCGTGTCTGAAAAATATTGTAGTTAAATTTTATACCAAATGTATCATTCACCACCCCACGAGCAAGCCATCAAACTTGCATGAAAAGCTCCATCCCCATACTCACATTCCCTTTTTTCGCTTCTTTATTAGTACCTTAATAAATATTTTGTCGATATTCTTGGTCCACTCGGCATTGTAGAAAAATATCTCTTGGTCGTGCTCAACCCTCCGATTCGCCATTTTAGAAAATATTATGTATAGGTGATAATTTTAGTTAAACTACTTTGAATTTGTGTTTAAATTCTTAGTCTGACACTCTTTATATAGAAAATTAATGAGTGATAATGATGAGAACATCAACATATTATGATCTCATATCAAATTTTTTTCACAACAGAAAGATTTGACATATCAAATTTTATTTTATAATGAAAAAATTTGAATGACAACAAATCGCATTACGTATCAAATTATTTTAATAATGACGATATTTAGGTGTGAAAAATATGAAAATTACATAAAAACATGTTAAATCAAAAAACTTTGACTTTTTACCCATTTGCCTTTTTTGTTTTTTCTGAAGTTTGTATATGTTTAAAAAAAATATTTTAATAATAATAATCTAATAATAAAATATAATAAAAATATTGCTTTATTCTTTTCTGAACATTTGAAAAATATGTGAGTTTTTGTATATAAATTACTTAATTAAATACGTATTTTCAACTTGGGTTTTATATAAATATAAATAGAAAAAAAAGAAATATTTTACAAATTAATTTTATTTAAGCAATTGTATTTCAATAAACAATTTAGTGGTTTTTTTATTTTTTAAATCATTTACAAGCGACAATATAGAAATATAAACACCTTAAAAATGGGTATCATTTATAGTCTTTTTACATTTAATCATACGTTATAATCCTTTCAACCAAACACCATATTATATTCAAATGAAATATCCCACATGCAATACCTCAAACCAAAAATCATATAGTGTAAGATAGGACTAATAATCATTCAATTTTCATCCTATCTAATACTATCACACGAACCAAACAAGCTCTTGGGGTATTAATTTTCTTAATTAATTAAATTTTATCAATGTTTTTAAGATAAATAGGCAGGAGATGGATGCAAATTCGCCCTTGAAAAAACGGTGCTAATGAGGGTTAAATGGTAAAAAAACCATGAAAAAAGGATGACACCCCTACCCCAAAGCAAAAATATGTCAAAACAGGATAAGAATCTGTTTATTTTTTACATGAGTTTAATCGAACTCGATTTGGTTTGACCCAACGACCTCCTTTCTTTACGGTAGATCACATTGCCATCCTAGGTTCAGAATCTTTTTGCATGAATCTACACACTTGCTGACATATAACTGTAGGAAAAATAATAATTTTGATACTTTGAGGTGCAAATAGCATGAATTGTTTGCACTCCAAAGTTGACACAGTTATACTCTATAACACATGCATTTGTAGTAAACACTTGGAACAACGAACACAAAGCACTCAAAAAAGAAGAGAGAAATAGAAACAAAAGAAGAGGGGGGCGGGGGGGGGGGGGGAGAGCTCATTTTTTTATTATGCCGAATGAAACAACAACTGATGTTATTTATAGATGAAAAAAACCCGGTTTGTTGAGAGAATCATGCAGCTGGACTCTTCATCAGTAGAATAAAAAAACATGTATGTGAGGAGGATTTTTCCCAGCTTCTATGATCTGGTCAGCTTCAAAAAGTTCAAAAATGAGAAGAGTGTAGGATTTTTTAATGTAATTTCTCCCCAAAAAAGTATATAACCGCGAGGCTCAATACGGGAAGGGTGGGCGCATGCGTGTGGTATTTCTTCTAAAATTCATCTACCCCCACTTCTCATTTCAAAGGTAATAAGTTGGCTTTTAATATATATATATATATATATATATATAGGTGGAAAGTAGTTTATGTAAGCTATATGGGACAAAGGGAAAATAGCTTACTTAGTCATTTCCAACGTTCACCCATGAAGAATACGATTTTCTAAGTGAAGGAAGAAATATACTTAAACATTAATATATTTTAGTTGAATTAATGCATAGTGAAGCGAGGCAATCACTTCAGCTAATCAGAGTGATATAACTCTTGAACTTTCGATAGCTTAAGTTGAAACCCCCACAATCACGTATTATTTCCTTAGAGTTCGTTGTTTCGTGATAAAAACTCCAAGCGCTATTAATGGCTCTGTGCTAGTAGTTCTTATGAGTGCTCCAGAAAGAACTTCCTTTTTCTTTCATGGAATGAGGCTCACCTTCACACTCATCTAGATAGCTTAATCAAGTCTATAAACCACTAAACAACTGAGTTATGAAACTATCTTTCTGACCATAGTTTGTCATGATTATTCATCAAGTCCTTGATAGGACCATCCAAACACAGGACTGTGGATTTATATGATCATTACCATATTCCATCAGTCTAGGGGTTTGAGCCCCATTGCTCTTGAAGACTCAAGAACAATTCTCCTAATAAGTCCTTTTGTGAGAAGATCTGCCAAGCTCTTCTTGAATCTCATATAGTCCAATAAGATTATCCCATTTTTCAAGTGTTTTTTTACGGGTCTATGTATGATGCAAATATATCTCCTTTTGTCATTGTAAGCATAATTCTTAGCAATTCTAATGGCAACTTGGGAATCACAGTGCAGAGACATTGGTATAGTTGACCATCACAGAGGCACATCTCCCAATAAGTTTCTCAACCACTCTGTTTCTTGACCCCTAATTCAAGAGCTATAAATTCAGATTCCACAGTAGAGTGAGCTATACAAGTTTGTTTTGCAGATTTTCAGAAAATAGCTCCCCCACCCAAAGTAAAAACATATACCCACTAGTAAGGCTTACTTCATCATTATCGGTAACTCAATTCGCATCACAAAACCCTTCTAACACTCGGGGAATTTATTAAAGTGCAAGCTCAAATTTATTGTACCCTTTAGATATCTCAACAGGGGACGAAGTGCATTTCAGTGTTCATTGTTGGGAAAGGTATAACGACTTAGTCTATTCACAACATAACCTATGTTAGCACTAATTTCAGTGCTTCCTATGATTTTTGCTTACTCGGCTTGGGACACAATCACTTTTATTCTTTCTAACACATATGCTCAGATCATAAAGTATTCTAACTGGTTTCCCATTTTGGCAATCGAATCTTTTCAAGATTTTCTTTATATAGTGTTATTGACAAAAGAGAATCCATTTTTAATTTTCCTAATCTTAACTCCTAGGATTGCATCTACTTCACCTAGATCTTTTATGTCAACCAATGAGGATAAAAATTTCTTGGTTTCCTTAATTATTTCTACATTCGTGCCAAAAGTCAGCATGTCATCAACATATAGATATATAAACACATTTTATTATACAGTTTTGAGACACACTTGTATCTGATGCATTTGTATTGTATCCATTGGTCTTTAAGGTATGACCAAACTTTTCATACTATTGTTTGGGTGGTTGTTTAAGTCCATATAGTGATTTCTTGAGTTTGCATATTTTATTTTCTTGATCAAGCACTACAAACCCCTCAAGTTGTTCCATATATATTTTCTCTTCCAAGTCACTATTTAGAAAGGCTATTTTTATATCCATTTGATAAATTACTAAGCCATGAATTGTTGAGAGTGCAACTAGAGTTCTAATGATTGCAATTTTTGTCGCATGTTAATATGTGTCAAAGTAGTTTATTCATTTCTTTTGCGTATATCCTACAACCACTAATAATGCTTTAAATTTTTCAATTTATCCATCTGGCTTCATTTTCTTCTTGAAAATCGTTTGCATTTTATAGGCTTACTTCTTATAGGCAAATCCATTAAATCCCAAGTATGATTTAACATGATAGAATCTAGCTTGTTTTTAGTGGCTTCTTTCCAGAAGTTAGAGTATATAGAAGTTATAGCTTTCATATATGTCTTACGATCTTCTTCAACTAGAAATATTGAAACAAAGTTTTATTTAATTTGTCTAGGTCTTCAGTTAAGACTGCAGTTAAGAAAATCTGGTTCAAAACTATGTCCCGTTTTCTCGCTTACTTTGTCAGTTTCATTCACAATACAATTAGAGGAAGTTTCTGATATTTGTTGCTTGAAAAACTATATTTGTTGTAATAGTCTTATTCAAAGGAAAAACTAGTTCAAAGAATTCAACATCTTCTTCCTTTGGTTGCTGGTGGCACCTTCTCTCTAAGCTCTAGCTTTATTTCTTCTCTCCCCCACTCATCTTCTTCCTCGGGAGAGGGGTTAGCTGGTGGCAAAGCTTGATTACTCCTCTCGTCCTCTTCTCGTGACATCTTGGGGGCCAACCTCCCTCAACTCGTTATCCTTGAGGATGGAGAGTGTACCTTAGCCTCTGCGAGGAGAACATACATGAGAAGGTTCCCTAAAAAAATTGGCCATAAAAGGAATTTTTTTTTTCCTCTCAGCGGCTTGTGCTGAAGCATACTGTATCATTTGTCGGAGTGCTTCCGATGTCATTTCGACTAGAGGAAGCTGAGGTACTGGAGGTGGCAAGCTATCTTCTCCTAACCCCAACTCCTCTTGTTTGCGTCTTTTCTCCTATGGGGTCTTTAAGTTCATATTCTCCAAAGGCGGGAACTCTATTCTGTTATGGTGATACTTCACTTGTCCTAATTTTTTGTTCATTCCGAGGTTTCTAGCTTTGGCTCGAATTTCCATTCTCAATACTGGGATTGCAATGTTCCAACATAAATCGCCAAGTTCATATTGCACAAAAATTATATTATGTAATAATCAGCTGAAATGGATTGAAACAACTCTATTCGATATATGAATTCGGGGTACAATCACCAATATGTAGCAAACAATCCTCATCATCTGGAAAAAAATTTTAGCACAATAGAACTCACTTCCAAATGCAGTGGATCTTGCAGATGAAAGCATGCAAGCCTCTACTTATACTATTGATCTAAAAAGGGTAAGCTGCGACTCTTTACTACTTTGTCCCCTCGTCTCTTTGAAAACGATTATAAATAGAAACGCCATGTGGGGGCAAAAAGGTATTTTCCCGTGTGCTCCTTGGATGCTACTAATCCCATGGGTGAATCGCTTATTCCATGGAATAAGCCATAACCCCTTGTTCGAAGCTTTGACTTACTAAGGATACGGTCTCCCAATTTATGATAGTTTATCAAAAACTTTAGATCCCGAAGCTATATATATATCATATTTGTTTGACCATATATAAAACATTTATTACACACGACTATGCTCTTGATAATTTTTATAGTTTCGAGTTGAATTGATGGTGCTACTTTTTATAGCCGTCTCTTATTCTTTATTTATTTTGAATATATCTATTGATTTATAAATAGTAATGTATTATATTAATATTTAAATTTAAATATAATAATTATATAGTAATGAAGCAAATTCTATTAAAAAAATAAAAAAACATTTCTAATTAGTTGGCATAAATTTGATAGAAGAGGCAGACTCTTGGGAATTCCAAAGGGGGTGAAGTAAAAGTGTAATAAGTGCCCATAATTCACAAACCATTACTCATACTACTTATGTCCCACTTCACATCTCCATCATCCAACTAATTATGGCTGCAGCTTAATGATGTTTATTAATTGATTAGGCACTACTCTCTGCTTCCAGCTGTTATTAGATGCTAAAATAGGGTTCTAACCTACTTCCTCTCCCTCCTACACAAATTTTGCACATCAACCAATCATTTATTGCTTTAAGTTTTTCGATCGATATAAGAACTGTATTGATGGGTGGTTTATATATATTCATGTAAGTGATCTTATATCCTAAAAATATACTCTGACATGTGATGGTGGTCGAAGTCGAAATCATTCAAGTTTTATGGAGCACAAAAAGAAAAGAAAAAAAAAGTCTTTGAGTAATCTATAAGTACCTAGTGAACGATTGTCTTAGAGGTCTGTCTTAACCTATTATGATGATCGGAGTCGAAACCACCTAAATTTATGTAGTAAAATAAATCTACCAAAAGTTTACGTGTATAAAATGTTACAATTTGCTTGACATCCAAGTTCAACGGAACAAATTTCTTGTATATGCTAATCTTTTCTTCGACAAAGTTAATCGAATCAGATTTGGCCACATCACATCAATATTATTTCCATTTTTTCTTAAATTGTATACGAATTATCATATGACACGGTGCAGTCTTGGCAATTAGACAACACTGCTATTAATAGCATAAGATTATCCGATTACATCTCTCCTAAAACTTGGGGTCCTAATTTTATAATACAAGGAAAATAAAATTAATTCTTGAGTTAAAACAAAGAATTTTCATCAAATTTGGTCCTCTAACCATTTTTCTTAAAATCTATTTGAAAAATTTATATATATATATATATGGAAAAATGCAAGCAATCTCCTGTGATATTGCAAATGAGTCAATTATCTCTCTTATAAAAAAAATTAGTTATTTACCTCCATGTGTTTGTCAAAATACAGTAATTTATCCCTTTGTGTCTTTTAAACAAGGAGATAAATTACTTTATTATAATTTACACAAGAAGGTAAATTGTCATTTTTTTTTATACGGGGATAATTTACGGTTTGCAATACCACAAAAAGTAAATTGTATTAATCCCTATACATATGTGTGTAGGGATTAAGAGTATTGTTAATTAATTACTTAGGCTCTTTTCATATTTTATAATTTTGAAAGCTGGTGGGAATGATTAGAAATGGTAATAGGCTACCCACATTTTCCATTGGTTAATAAGAGAACCCATTCATTAGTTTACACTAGCAGTTATGACACGTCGTTTCTATGTGTATATAATAAAATATCTTTCACGCTTTAAAATATATTATAAATAAGAGCAAAATATATAAACCAATATATTATATTAATAAAAAGAAAAAAATAATTTATCAATTAACGTAAAATTTAACAAATTGAATAAGTTGGTTATTTTATTATGAAGGGCATTTGTACTTCACAAAAAATTAATAAAGCGATATGATTAATCTCCGTTTGTGAGCGTGAAGTGACTTTTCTTTTTATATTAATATAAATAAAAAAAGATACAATAACCATGAAAATGGACCAGCAACACCATGGTTTGGTGGTCAAGTGTCCAATTTGTTAATCATGTTGCACTAAAATGGACAGACTACAGCTTTGGGGATATTTAATTTGCATAATTGCACATGTAATTATGAGAGTAAATTAAATATTAAGCTTTTGAATTATTGGTTAATTTTGGTGGTCCACTACTGATTCAATGATGGAAATGAACCATCAATCATTTCTAGCTTTCTAATTTTTATTTTATTTTTTTGTCTATTTTTTGCTTCATAGACTCATAATTACACCCTACATGATTAAAGAATAGCTTAGTGTTTGAATTTAATTATTTTAGTACTATATACTATTTTTATTTTTTATTTAATATGATTTCTGAGCCGTACTTGTTTATGATGTAAGAAATAATCTACATATTTATAGTGAAAATTACTATGTAAAAAGATAAATAATAACATAACTCGCATTTATAAAATCCAAATATAATTTTCGAGTAATCCGGTCTCAACCTTACAATTTATAAAAGACATCATGCAGATAACAAAGTCGGAATATCTGATAAACTATTTCCAGCCCTTTGTTTGGATTAAATTTCAATTGGTTTAAATTTAAAATCCAATAATACTTATTTTTATTTATTTTTGCAATCATGAAAATAAATTTGTAATTCACTCTGGTCGTTTTGCTAAATCCAAATTCTTAATCCAAACACGACTTAATATATTTGTGTATTATGTGCAGCCCAAGCATAAAGGTTTACGATTTGAATAATGGTTAGCGGAATTTCAAGCATCACCCAAAGTGTTTTTATTTTTATTTTTTCTAGAATTATAAAATAATTTTATAATTTTTTGACATTTCGGAATTTTGGTCCATTCATTGTGGGATTTTACTAAAGTCATCAAATTAAATCATGTGCGCCTCACATGATTCATTTAAATTGGAGCTTTTGTTCTGATTATTTCACTTCTACCAATATGGATTAAAAAAAAAAATAATAACGATGGATTATAATATTATCTATAAACCATTGGATTTGATTTGAATCTAAGGTTGAAATTTAACTAGTTCATCAACAGTGTGGATTTTAATTACTTTAAATCAACGGTTTAAAATCTTTCAATATATAAATTAAAATTAAAATAATATATATATATATAAAGATAGATATATATAAAATTGTATATATACATAAAGATATAGATGGAGATGGTGACGGAAGGCTGTGGCGATGGGGGAGGGGGTGAAGCGGCGATGACTGACGAGGAATGGGAAAGAGATCGACAGGAGGAGGGAGAGGCGAGATAGATCTAAGAAGGGGGAAGAGATAGGGAGGGATGGGAAGGCCAGGCGGATCGGCGAAGGGGCAGCGGAGTTGCAACTTTGGCTGAGGAAGTAAAAGGGGAAAAATCATATATTATGTTATATATACATATTATTTATATATAAATGTTTATTATATACTATATAAAATATGTATATTTTATATTTTATATTTTATATATAATAATAATATTTTAATGCTAAAAAAAATTAAAGTCGCACAATAAGCACGTGTATAGCACCACAATTCTCACGGGGTTTTTACTCTATTTCTGAAAATAACGAGGATAAATTATTTTTTTTTTTTTCACATGGGGGTTTAGTGACTATAATTCTGGTAATGGTCAATCAATGTGTGATAGAATGAATGTCTTAAGTGGAGAATATGGAAGGAGTTTATTTCGAACCTTTTTTCATTATGTATTTTTCAATTTTAACAATCGTTACAAGAATGTTCAATTGAACAATCTTTGTTCGAGAATTGATTCTGAGTATCAAATCAAAAAGTTTAATCAAATTATGGACAAGATAAAGAGTCAAAAGTTATAAGTGCTTGTATACTTAGATCATATCGAGAAGAAAAACTAGACAGCTTCTCATGATGGCAGATGGCGGTATGGTAGTCTAACAACCAATATGCCAGAATGCATCAATTGAGTTTTGATAGGTACTCGTCGCCTACCTATGACTGCAATTTGTGGAGATATCGTTTGCCCACTCTGTTCATTATTTTCGTGAGAGGATGGCGAAAAGTAATGTAACATTAAACAACAACCTACTCTGGATGAACTATGCATACAAGTTGTTCAAACATTTGGCCGAAAGATATGTTGAGCATGCAGTAACGAAATACCATCAGTTTGAACAGTTTTCCTTAATCGTTGAAAAGCACCAGCATTGACATGGGTTTAATACCCACATTGTCAAAATTGTCATGCGATAATATTCATGTGGCAATAGAGTCAATTTGAGATCACTTTCTCACACACTCAAAACGTATGAGCTGCATATAGGTCTAGACGGTGTTTGATTAAGTTTTTCTAAAAGATCTTATAAACTCCTACATCTTATAAGATGTTTCAGGGCTTATAAGATGTTGGGTTTTATTTAAAAATTAGCTCCTAATGTGTTTGGATAAAATAAAATATTAAAGCATAATACTGTTAAAATCGGTAAAATGACTAAACTGGTCATGATACTATTAGAACCAAACAAGTTGTAACTTCTTAATATATTTTGATTTAAAAAATTTTAAAACGCTTTTATAAATAGTGCATATTAGTTTAATTCTAAATAAAATTTTAATAGGTAATTTTTTACAATAAAATATAATTAATTATTACCTAAATTTTTGAATAAAAATAATGTATATATATATATATATATTCATGCTAGTCGAATATTAATATAATATATAATTGATATTTTCTTTCTTAAGGTAATGATTATTTCTAGTCGTATAATTTATAACGGTTTGAATTTATATTTTTCAGTAAATATAATATTAATACCAATCTTACTTTTTATTTAACTATAATAATATATTATTTTAAAAAAATTATTTTCTCATTTTCAAATATTAAAAAAATTAAATGAGAAAGAGAGCACGCGTATGTGTGAGAGAGAGAGAGTGTGTGTGCATGTTTGTGTGTGTGAGAAAGAGAGAAAGAGTGAGGAAGTGTGTGTGGGTGTGTGAATTTATGAATGGGGATAAGTGTATCGGGATGCCCCGAAATGTGTACAAATCCATGACACTACTCTTCGCGTATGTATTCGTCTTGGTTAAAGCCAAACTATAAGTATTCAAAATGAGATGAAGTGGCCACAAACGCATGAAAAATAATAAATTTTGAAGCGCCAGCAATCCCAACAAAGCAAAGCTAATTCGGGTCAACCTGATGTGTCAATGTAGGACCGTAGACGATAATATAATTTATTGTATTTTTTTATATATAAATTTATTAACAATTATAATTAATTAAATATTTAAATTTATAATTACTAATCAAATAATCGCGATAATACTTTAATCATTGAAATCGTCAATAGCTTGAAAGAATTGCATTAAAAAAATAAACAATATTTTTTCTATTATTCATCCATTTTACGAAACTCATACATAAGTTGTCGTATAAATGATTCATTCCATATATTTAATTGATTGGTAAATACTTTATTTTTTATGAATAAGGCACGTATTTCAGTCGTACATACATTCAGTGCACAAAATATAATACGATAATTGTACTTCCTTTCTTTTATATTTGGTTTAATTACATATAAATTTTTTATAGTATCGAAAATTACATCCAACATTTTTGAAGTTTGCTTTCATCTAACAAATAAGTCCCTCGTTAGTCAAAATTTACTGAGTTTGTTGATATTAACATAAAAGACTGAATGAAATGACATTCACCCTCGACTGATTTGCTACTGACTTATTGCACGTCGAACCAGTTTTTTCCGACTAAACTACTTTTATGATAGAAAAAATATACATTCTCACATGTATTAATACGTGAAGACATATGAAGACAAAATTTATATATAATTATATCAAATTTTTAAAAAAAAATATATAACCCTAATTAAATATAAAATAGTAAATGCTTGACCTTTGGCTTTGGAAGTCATTCCCAGCAGGGCAGGGTATTGAACGGTGCACTGAACCCTCGTGATAAATACTGAATTTAATAATTCAGATTGTGAATAGGGGCCCACCATAGCTAGCTTTTCAATAGGAGTGAGTCATCATGGGCCCACCGAATTTATGTTGTGTGCCTTGTTATTGGTGATGATCAGTCAGAGCGTGAGCATTGGCCCCACATCTCTACCCCCACCCCCATGCCTTAATTATACTCCACTATTATTGCAGTCTTAATTTCCTCACACCTTTCGCATGTTCAACAAGACAGCATCGCTCTCTGCAACAAAATTATACGTTCAAGTTCTATCCGTCTTCGGTTTGTTCCGTCTATCAAATAAGTTAATCATTTTGAATTTATCGATACTAATAAAAATTCATATTTATTTCTTTATTAATATATTATTAATTTATCAAAAATTAAACAAATTTTTTTATGACTAAACTATCCTTAAATATTTCACACGTCAATGTATGTGAAGAGGTTTATTTTCACCCTTATAAAGATAATTTAGTCATAAAAGAATTGTTGTACTTGAATAAATCAATAACAAGTCAACCGAGGTCAACTATTAATTTTCATTCATTTTTTTTTTTTTGTTAATATCAATAAATTTGGTGAAATTTAACTAATTGAGAGACCTATTTGTTAGATGAAAGCAAACCTTACGAATACTTTTTTCAAATCATAAGAATTTTACATATAATTACATTAAATTTAGGAGAGGACAGTGTAATAATTCCATCATTTTATTTTATAAATTTAAAATATAAATGTCGTAGTTGATTTAGAAAACAAATAAAGACGAAAGCAACCTACTACAATCATTCATAGGATAATTGCATTTGAGATAAATGCGCTTTTCCAGCCCCAAAATATCCTACACATGTCGTGTCACATTAATCCCATAAAGGTAATTAAACCCGCTAAGGTGACCAACCGGTTTTAATTCAAGATGTATATTTAGGAGGTCTTGGGAGTGTGTTGTGTGGAGAGAAATTCAAAAAAAAAAAAAAATAGAAAGAAAGAAAAAACAACAAAAATCGCACTAATAATGTTACTGATAATTTTTAGGCCCAAAATGCGCTTATCGTTTAGGCCCTATAAAATAATTACAATATTTAAAACAAATCTTACTGAAAATTATAATTTTTATAATATATACTAATGTAAGTAGAAAATACATTTTTGAGCTTTTCCTTCAAATCCAAATTCTTGTTATAAATGTATATATATATATATATAGATATATATTATGTAATAAGAATTGAAAATGGGGAGTGGCGGCAAGTCTTGGAGAATTACCAAAAATTCTAAATAAATTGAATGAAAGGAACCAAAGACTTGAATTCAAACTAACTAATGATATATCTTACATAGTGGGAAAAGCAGCAAACACCCAAAATACCAACACATGGAGCTCATGTCAAATTGACTTCATCTAACAACACCTTCTTTACAAGTGTGACGGCCATCATGCATGCACTCAGTGGCGGTGGTGCTCGCACTCCACCGGAGTAACCGGAAACCTCGTTGCGTCGTAGCAGTAGTCGTACACCATATGGTTAGCCCTCACCCACAGCAGCTGGTGGCTCTGGTGCAGGCTGAGCTCAGACATTGTTGGCTCGTCCCACCAGTACCGTCTCTCGCCACCACTGCTGCACCGTCTCATGTTGTCGGCCGCTGCCACTGCATCAGGGCACTCACAGCCATTGATCTCGAACCCTTTGTAGGAGGCTATGAAAGGCGCATGTGTCCAATCCGTGTGCACCCTCCCGCCCTGTGTGGCCCAGTCGTCAGCATTCCATATCGAGCTGTAAACGCCCATTGCTTGGTCCTTTGGGTAGGGTACGCCTTTGTGCTCCAAGTTGGAGTGTACACGCACAGGAGTTTCGTCCACCAGGAATCTGTAGAAGTCATTCGGAAATAATACACAAAAGTTAGTCAAATATAAGGTTCAAAATACAATTAAATTTCTTATTTCAAATAATATCAAACATGCTATTCCGTTTAACATATATGCGTCGTATACACACAAATAGTATTATCTATTTCATTTAGGAGAAAGTTTCATATATATATTACTTGAAATAGAAAATAAATATACTTAAAAATAAAAAATTCAATCCACTACAAAAACTTCACTATTTCATATCAAGATTTGGGATTTTTATCTATTTTTGAGAATGCAAAAGTGAGACTCTTTTGAGAGCCCACAAGCCAAAATTGGTAGAAAGACATGAGAATGTATTATGTAAATTGTGTATGTATATGATACTATCCATGTAGTAAACCATACATGATATTCCATTTCATTCTCAATTTTCAATTTTTAACGAAATTAATAAGATAAACTACTTTCAAATTAGTCAATGAAACTATTAATTTATATCATATATTATATTATAAACAATTTTCATATTTTTTTTATTTTAAAGATTGAAAATTAAGAATGAAAATAAAGACAAGGCTATGAGCTATCTACAAAGAATGATGGCATATAATTGTGCATGGTAAGGGGATTGATTGATTGATTGATATATGGGGTGAAAAAAATGTTGTTGCTTTATGCCATAGCTTTTCACTTTTCAGTACAAAATGATTCCATCTGCATGGGACCATGGTGCAAGTCCCATGTTCCACCTCTGGATGTGTGTGTTCACCGAAGGCAACAAAGTAAGAAAAAACACAGACACACGCATGTATGTGTGTGAGAGAAAGGAGAGAGAGAGAGAGGGAAGAGGGGCTTACACAACTTGGCGCTGGTTCCAGAGAATGGAATAGGAGTGGAAATCCTTGGTGGGGTCGAACCAGAGGTTCAGCCTTTGTTCTCTGTTCCCAACTCCATTAACGTAGACATTGGTCTGGACAAGGTAAGGTTCGCCGGTGGTGTTGCCCAAGAACTCGAAATCGAACTCATTGTGATACGGGCCGTCTGATGACATCTGCCCACATTCATCAATCACCAAATCATGGGTTAGAACACGTTGGATGCTGAAGAAAGTTTCTCAAAGAGAAGAAAGGATGGATGGGTTGGCTTTTAGCACATTAATGGCAGACAGGAAATAAGGTGAGGAATTAAATAAACTTTCACAAGACTGAAATGAAAAGCCAGCTGTATGTTTTCCTCTACAGGAAATTTTAGTCCGAGACTAAATTTAAATCAATCAAACACATGTTGTATAATTAATGTACAGTGAAAAAAAAATCAAGAATTTTCCTATACTTTGACATAATTAATCAACCCAAAACAAAAACAGCTGCAAACTTGTGAAACTTTTTTACCTTTACTCTAACAAAGTTTTTGCAAATGCATTCAATGAACCTCAAATAAATAGCAATGATGGTTGTCTGTAATGGATTGCCATACTCATATACAAATTCCTTTTTTCATAAATAAATTCCAGTGAAAATCGAATACAAAACATCTTATTTGGCCTATTTGTGATACCATATCCAACGATCTTCTCATCGAAAACATTAACAAGTTAATATTTAATCTTTTACCACATTATCATATAACACTCCATGTCATATCAACCGGTGTATTTTCTACTGTACAATTTTTAAATTACTAATTCATTCATATACAAAAATGTGAACGAAGATCGCCGGCGTGATCATGTGTGTGATGGTTAGTGAGCAGAGCAACATGAGTAGAAAAATAGGAAGAATAATAACAAGCTTACATAGAAAGCAGTGACAGTCCCAGCAGAGTCACCTTCCACAAGCTTAATCTGAACAGTGACTTTCCCAAACATATACTTACTCTTCGATGAAAATCCGGCACCTAACAACATTCATCCAAAAAATTTCCCATTACGCCGCAAATCACAGTAAAAAGAAGAACCCAAAACGCAAAACTCGCACTACTTGTCAAAGCCAACAACTGAACAACAGAAAGCGGCAGCGGTATTAAACAGGGGCATTTCCATAAACACTTAGAATGCAGAGGAAACAGAAAGGGGGGTTACCAGAGTAGTTGTCGAGCTTCATCCTGAGAACCTCTCCTTCGTACGTGAAATGGTCCACGGCCCAACTGGGCTGAAAGAGCTCTTCAAATTTTGATGAACTCACACACCCCACCACTGCTAATGCAGCGAACATCACCCAAATCGCATACCCGTTCGCCATTTTCGCAGTTTTTTTGTGAATTTTGAGAGGAGAGAAGAGGAGAAGATAGCGGAGGTGGTTGTAGCAATGGAAGTGAAGAGGAGGGCTTTATATAGGGAGCAGCATCCATGAGGCTTGGCTTCAGTGGAAAGCCACTCTGCCCCGTCATCTGTTTTTCAATTGCATGTCCAATTCCACGTCGGACGCTGTTCCCGATGGAGAGAAATCATAGCGCCTTTGAGCCGTTGCTCGCCGGCTTAGTTATCTTCTAATTATTCGGCTCCCACTCAATTTTGATTTATGACAGGTACGGTAGAGATCTTCTATTTTTGTTCAAATTAAATTTAGTCAAAACATAATAAATTTGGTATATTTATTATATAATTGATCATTTTTAAAAAGAAAAGTCACTTTAAACTCACAAACGACGGTTAATATTAACATTACATCAATTTTTTGTAAATTAAAAAAATGCCCTTCATAATAAAATAACTAAATTACTCAATTTTTTCAAAATTTACATTAATTATGAAATTATTTTCTTTCTTTTTCGTTAATGTAATATATTGCTTTATATATTATTCTTATTTATAATATATTTTAAAATATTAAATATTATTTATTATATGTACGGGAGGCTATGCCATGCTGGCTAGTTAAATTATACATCAGCGACTATATAATAAATTTATTATATTTATCATATAATTGATTTTTGTTTGGTCAAACTCAATTAGAATCTCTATGTTACCTTAATAAAAAAATTAAAAAATATAATCAAATTAGCTTTAAATTTAAAAATACAGTTTCATTCCTGTGAATGTAATATTAATGTATATTATTAAAGTCGGATGGAAGATCTTTTTTTTCTGAAAAGTATTCTATTCTCAAATATTTATTGTGTTACATATAGGGGTGGGACAGTATGGTAAACCAATCGAACTATGTCAAAATTAAACAAATCGAGAATTCAATTCAATATTCAGTATGAAGTTTCGCAAAAATAAGGTATTCAGTTTGGTTTTGGTTACCGGCTAATCAAACTGAACCAAATACCAACTTTATTTTTTTAATTCATATGTATACATAAATACCGAATATTCACTATAAGAAAATAGAAAATCAGTGACAAAGAAAATCAAGTAACAATTTTAATATTGTCACTAATTATATATAGTTAGTGACAGAACTGTTTATTTTGTCACAATAAGGAATTTCATAATTTTAAAAAATTATTATTATTTTGTAAAAGTTGTTATTAACATGAATTAATTACAAAAAAGATATGCACAAAATTGTCACTAGATACAATTAGTGACTCATGTATAGTGACGATCCAGTGACAACAAATAATACTTGTTACTATTTTATGTTATCACTAAGTCGTCACTAATTATATTTAGTGATAATTTTATACATATTTTTTTATCACTAATAATTATATAGCGACAAGATAAAAATTATGATAACTTAATACATATATATATATTATTAATGATAACTTTAAAATTATCATTTGATAGTTTATCACTAGTATTATATTTTTCTTGTAGTGATTTTTGTGAAATGAGGAAAAAATATTAGACATGTTTTAACATTTTTAGGGGCTCTAATTTATAGTTAAAGGCATAAACAATCAAATATAGATTATTGGATTCATGTATTGGAGGTTTTATTTAGTTTCATTTTATTTTATTTGTATATATTAGATTGTGTTTGATCTTAATATTAGAATTGGATTCCTGTTTGTATTTAATTTTTCTTGTACTTTTTATTGGAATTTAGAATGAAAAAAATATTATTTACCTTTACAAGAGATAAATTTGTAATTTTGCCATTTTAATTCTTTTTATGAGGAAAATATCGATCAGTTCGATTTTTAATAGAACTGAATCGAAACTTTCGATTATTATCATATCAAACCGAAAAAATTATTTCGGGCCTCAGTACGCCATTTTGCATATCAATGAAGTATTTTTTAGGTGGTAACCTCGCAATAAGATATTTTGGATTCGGGTTTCGAGAATGTCTATATACAACTATTGATGTATTCTTTTATTCAAAATTTGGTTTGGAATTATTGCTATATTTTAATTAGTTTTTTTTTTTTTTAAAGAAAAATGAATAGAATGAATAAATTCACAAAATACAAAATCCTTAAAAGTTGCCAACAGACCCTAAAGTGAGGTCCCCAAAGTGAGAAATCAAAATTTGGGAGCCGTTTGGGTGAGCTTAGCTGGCTTGTGGGGGACACGGCGTAGGAGCTGTCGCTGTCGAGGGAAAAGATAAGTAAGGATGCCAGCCAATGGGATTTGGAAACGTGGATTTTCACAGCTGGACACTGACTGTACAGTTGTCTCTGCCAATAGTTGTTGGGAAGGTGGGCCCCTCCCTCTCACGACCAATTCGATTCGCGTGTGCGCACCAATACCATTTCAAATAAATCATTTCCCCAAAATTAATGAATTTAAATTTTTTTAGTATTTTTTGTGTACATGAGATCAAAAGTGCGACGTTAAACTACGCTGATATTTTTTAAAATTAGATCAAATTATATATATTTTTTATTTTTTTATAAAATTATATTTATAGAGGCGTGTTAGTATAATATTTTTTAATTATTTTAAAATTACAGTTATATCCCTCGAGATGTGTTAGTGTAACATTTATTTTGGGGGGTGTTAGTGTAAACTTTGCCTTTCAGTAGAGATCGTAGTTATAATTACAATTATAACTTCAGTGAATGTTCTTGTAATTTTTATAAAATATAGAGGGTATTTGTATATTTTAATTTTATTTCAGAAATGGCAATGTAATTTACCCAAAATAATAATAATAATAATAATAATAATAATAATGTGACGAGTAAAATATATTAAATAAAAAAATATTATAATTACAATTGATGTAATATTTTTCCCAATCAAGATATTATAATTACATAAGTTTAATGGATTTAAAGGTCGGAATTTCAAATTGCTAAAAATAAATTTTATGGATTTGTTTAGATAATTTTACGTTAGAAAGAATTTTGAATATTCAAAACTTATTAAGAATTACATTTTGTGAAATAACCATAGAGTTAAATTTTTCTGATATAAAGTCATTAAGAAATTCTTTTTTTTAAATTATTTGCAAAAGTTCATATCATACCATCCAGATATAATTTCTCAAAATACTTTTATTACGTGTTTTTATATTTCATTATAAAAAAAAAAGTATATATGTTTAATGTTGTGTTTGGATTGATAAATTTAAACTGATAACAAATATATATATATATATTTATAATTTCATATTAAAAATGATTTCAAATCCTCTCATTTTGAATTATCAAGTAATGTATGTTAAATTTTTTTGATTTAGAGTTATTTAAAATTTTTTATTTTAAATTCTTCCGTCCAAACGTAGCCTAAAGTTTTGTATTTTATTTTTTTGTCACTTTTTTAGTAAATTATTTGTGAAGGAATCTAAAGAGTATATTTAGAGTCTAAAGAGTTTGTATTGTTTGAAACATTGTAATATTTTACAGAAAATGCCAATTAATTGAATTTAGTAATTAATATATGAAATAGCAAATGAATTTTGACTCAAATAAATATATAAAAAAATTCACATGTATATAATACTTTATATTATATTCCTACTCAAATTTTCGATTCGTACCGAATATCGAACCAAAAACTCGGTTCAATATTCAATTTTTTTAAAAATAAACGGTACAATTCGGTTAGTTATGATTTTTCTGCTCGGTTAATCGTGCCTGACGGAGTAATCAAATTGAAAATACATATATATTGTATACGTATAAATTATATTTTTTTAATAGTATGACTATTAACTTATATATATATTAACATATATAAATTATATATATATATATATTTTAAACCAATAGAAACAATGTTTGTAATATTTTACTAAAATTTGATTTTTTTTAATCGTCAACTGAACCGACAAAAAAGTCCGAGTATAATCGAACCAAATCTAGGATTCAAATTGATTTTCTGTACGCCATTTTAGCATGCGAAAATTTTTTAATTAATAAAAGAATCGATTAAATTCAATTCAGTTAACCAAATTGAACAGACCTAAAAACAATCACTATGTTTGGTTTCAATTTTGATTCATCTCCGAGATGGGCCAAAACATGGACAATATTTGCCTTGATTTGTTTTGAAAGTTTTGGTGGTGTTTTGAGATGTTTTGAAACAGTGCCTCTTTTATTTTTTGTTAAAATAAATCTACACCTACAAATAAAAAAATTATATTCATACTCATACATATATATAAATATATATAAAAGAGACATGATTTGATAATGAACAATAATTTTTGTCTCCTACTAAACAACATCAAACATATCATACTTATTTTATATTATCTCAAAAAACAAATCCAAATATACACACTATCTCTAACACATACTTATTTATCTTTATTTTTCTCTCTCTATCTCCAGAAAGTATATCAAAACAAGTTAAAAATGAAACCAAACATAGTGAATAATTTTTAGCCGTTGCAAACACCTCTCGATAGAATTATTTTTTTTTTTTTTTTTAAGAAAAAGAGTAATGGAATCCAAAAAAAGTGAAAATTGAAAGGATAGATGCTAGGGTATGGGGTGGCGTAGAGAATGAATGATGGGATTGAGGGGAATCACTTTATTTCCACCTTTGTTTTTACTTATAAATGCATATGATGCTTTGATGAGCAACATCCAGCTGTACTCTGCAACCACTACATACTTTCCCATCTCTTTCAAATTTCAATTTTTTATTTATTTGAAAATAATAATAAATAATTAAAAATCACCCAATGCCTATCTTTTTAGAACCTAGAAAAGCGTGTCATTTAATCAACGTTTTTAATTATAATTGTAAAAAAGAGAAGAAATGGAAATGGATAGATGGGGGAATGAGGGCAGGTGAGAGACAGGTCCCAGATTATCCTCTTGGCTAGATCACCTACTCAACACCTCCATTTCCGGGAATACTGTGTACGCTCTGCTCCCTTCCGTATTTTTATTGTCCCACTATCTCAGTGTTAATATACTGGTATTTATGAATACATTTTCAAAATTCAATTCAAAATTTAGGTTTTGTATTTTTTTTTTTGAAAATTTGGTATTTAGTTCGATTTTTGGTCCCGAAATTTTAGCCCTTTTCACTTTTGATTTTATTGATGGCGGGGTTGGTATTTTTAGTCTCGCGACTTTTAAATACTAACATTTTTAGTCCTATGACACATTTCTGTAATATATTTTAATGGAAAATGCATGTAGCCCTTAGAGGCTTTTATACTTTGGGCCCCATATGTCACGTGATCATCATTTTCTGTTCTGTAACTTTTAATAAGTAATATTTTTTATCCGATTCACTTAACCACCACATGTCATTTTCTGTTACGGAAAGGTATCGTGCGATTAAAAGTGTTGTTTTTTGAAATTTACACTACAAAAGACGTAACATTTAACTATGTCTAATTACTATGGTTAAAATTAAATATAGCGAATAGTTATTTACCACAGTCATGCAGCAGTTGTTGGTCGTGATATCTGCGAGGATAATCAAAATATTTGTCATATCATAACAAATATTTTTACTATGGACATTAGCCATGACAAATAAATTTTTATTGAAGAAAAATCTATATTTTTTGCATTGATTTTATTTAACCGTGGGATCAAAATTATTACCATGATTTTTAGTCGATAGCTATTAAAATTGTAGCCAATAGTTATTTTTTTAGTGTTACGGGATCAAAAATGAGAATTTCGTAATTGATGGGATCAAAAGTAGACAGACTCTACGTCATAGAATGAAAAAGAAACACTATTTCCCCGAATTTAAATTTAGTATCAATTTTAAAAATTTGAAGATGACACTTGTTTCCTTACGTTACAACCTCAACATCTTCACAATTCGTCTAAAAAATACTCAGATAAATAAATAAATCCGAAATAATAGCCTTCCGACAATTATAGAGATAAAGATGAAAAATTTACCTCTATATTTCAATAAAGAGATACTACCACAAACTATATCGAACAAACTTTGCCCCAATCAATTCCGCGAGCCCATAAAAAATTAACTCAATGCCGGATTATCGGGATGGGCTGAATATATATGAATTTGAATCTTTGAATGATATAATAATTCGAGAGTAAGATATAAGTAGATAGGCAGAAATTTGTTTCTTCCAAATTCTAAATTTTGGCAATAAAAATTTAATAAAACCCAAATTATATTTTAATCTTTTACTCATCTCCAAATTGATCTTGCATACGGTATATCATAATTGATATGCTATGTAATATAATCGATAATATATAATATAATGTTAGGTATTATTCATACAATCATCATATATACGAGTTTTATAATTTTATTTTAAAAAAATAATTTACTCGAAAAAAAGATTTTGAATTTATAAATTACTAATGTATATATTATTTTATTCCAATAATATATTTAAAATTGAAGCTCAGCAGTCAGCGCATGGGGATATGCAGAACTGTGACTGTGTCACTCCCACTGCCCACTGCCATTACATCACTCATCATACCATATTTTAACTTATATTTTCTACAACTTGCACCAATAATTAATATTATGATTGTTCCTAGTACCAAGAATATTGACTATATTTGCTCACCCAATTTTATAATAATTAGGGATCATTGTAATCGTTTTTTTTTTTAAATTTGGTATAATTATATATAAATTCTTTATAATTTAAAAAATTATATTTAGTACCATACAGATTTATTTTTGTCTAATAAATAAGTCTATCCACAACAATTCGACTAATAATTATTGTAAGTCGTGGTTAATTTGGATTTGCGATGATTTTTTTTTCTTTTGATTATAATATAGTTAATTGTAGCGAAAAGTTATATTTTTCCTAATACATGAAAACATGACAAAGAATCCCCCGACTGTTGGAAAAGTGCGACGCCGGTTGAGGGTTTGTGGTTGACCGATGGACAATTTGCCTAACAGTTGGGGAATTTCCACAACATTTTTGCTATTCTTTTCATATTTTCAGACCTGAGTCGCATGTTTTTCAGGATTGTGTGTACTGAAATTCAGGAATAAGTGGAAGGTTGGGGCTGTTGCCTATGTATTAATTCGACCATATTATGTAAAATTTATGTCTTAACAATGTGTGATGTGTATTAATTGGACCCTATTACCTAAAATTTATGTCTTAACAATGTGTGATGTGTATTAATTGGACCCTATTACGTAAAATTTATGTCTTAACAATATGTGTTGTGTATTAATTCAACCCTATTACGTAGAATTTATATCTTAACAATGTGTGCTTGCATGCTGGCTGGAAATTCACTCAAACTAACGAAGATCTATGAGGCATGCAAGATTATTGAAAAGGCCGAATCTTTTGTCGGATTGAATTTTTTATTTTAAATTTTATTGTATTTTTTATTTTATTTTAACGTTATATACATGTTATGTGTACGTACATAGTATTTTTTTTTAAATAAAATTGTTGAAAAACAATGGATAATTCATAAAAAATATGTGATGGATACATTTGTAGTAACAAATTATTATTAAAGGTATAAGAGTAATTTTATATTTAAAAATATACCATAAATATATACTTTTTCCTACATCGGTCCTAAATTTTCTGACTCCGCTATAAATACTCAAAATATTATTTTTTTTAATGCAAGCTACTATTCATGATTTGACAAGACATATTCAATACACAACTCACTGTATATAATGATCTCATGTATAATATATCTATGTGCACACTAATTAAGTAATTAACACATAGGCATATAATTGTGCATGGATTGGGTTTACCTGTATGAGCAAAAGTATGACGATCCATGTATTCGGGTCTAGCTCGTCTACTACTAGCCATTTCCTTCATTGGAATACAAACATCTTTTCTTGTCGTTTTGGAGTTAATCTCAAGAACATTTTGAAGGTTACCCATGGTGGACTTGCTCCATCTATTGTACAAACCCACGAACTCGTCTTGGTGGATTAGTCTCAGAGCAATCCACTCATCCACACACTTTAAAGGCATGGAATCTTTTGTGATGCTCTGAGGAAGGACTTGGAGAGATGTACGGAGAGAGTCTTTGACACTTTTAATATCATTTGGGATCAAACTTGTTTGTAGTTGTAGTTAACCCTATTCTTAAAAAGAGTCCATTTCTCACACATGCATTTGGGAGACTACGTACTCTTATCTCAAATAGGGTTTATTTCAAAGGAGTTCGTATCCCAACATGCATATAAGAGACCTCAAACTCTATACAATTTATACAAGAGAAGTTCTCATACTAATATTAGTTAAGTTGGGAGACTTCAAACTCTATATTAAATATGGATGCATATTGAGTTATGAATCCACAAGCTCGACACAATATCCAACAAAAATAAATAATGTAATCTTTATACACGTGATATGTATATATTAATTAAAATAGAAGATGCATGATAGCAGTGCATCTTATTATAATTTCAAATCAAATATCACATTGCAGCATTAGTTTATAATGGATTGATGAAATGAAAAAAAGATAAAGAAGCCAAAATCCACAACTTGACAGATCAGTATGATAAGTTAGGCGTGCCCATGCCTAAAACTGCGGTATATGGCTGAAAAAGAAAAGTTCAAGAGGCGAATTTTGGAAGGTTTTGAAGTTGATTGGGAGACATTTGGCTGATTGAAAACTATCTTGGTTGGAAGAATCCCTTTAGGACTTTTATTTCCTTAGGACTTTTAGTTTTATTAGAAATCTACCTTCTTAGTTCTAATAGAATTAGGTGACTAATAGTATATATATGTTGTGTAATTCACCATAATGACAACTTTGGATCCTTGGATCTTTCATTCTCTGAGTTTGTTTTATAAAATTCTCTCTTTTCTTTTATGTGTAAGTAGCATGCTAGGTTACTTCTTCTAATTTCGGTTAAAGATTCGGCGAATGTTTAAGTTCAATGAGTTGTGAGATCTAATCTATACTTTATAATTTTATTCATATTGGTATTTGTGTTGTTCTCTGTGCTCTTATTATAAATAATTTGAATTATGAATAATGCAAGTCCGTAATTGTTTGTTTAGTTTAATAACTAGTAGTAACACAACATACTTGATTATACCGTATTTTTTTATTATATTATGAGGAATGCACAATCTAACTTAAATAAATCCTCATAGGAATTTATTGGTTAGAATTGAGCCTTTCTAGTTCTTAATGCTGTTGGTCAATTAAATCTTGAGAACGTTTCCAAGGTTGTTTACTGATTAGAGATTTAGTCAACAGACGTTTTTTGACTCAATAAGGTAAAGAAATGTGAGATTGTTAGATCGTATCAATGACCATAGCCAATTTATCTATCATGGATAATTGTCATCTTTATATTTATGATCAACCATGGAATTGAGCATGATCCAGTATTTAACTGGAATGTTTTTCTCATATTTATTCCTCTTTTAAATACTATTTTCTTCTACTTAACTTTAGATTTAGATTTTAAAATAACATTTCCTTTTTTATTTTTATTCTACTCTTTAAGAAATTAATTTGAAATCGATTTTTTGTAAATTCGATCCTACTTACTATTTTTACAAATTCTAGTAAAAAAATTATTTTTGATGGATCGACTCCCATGAATGCAGAAAAATTTAAATCCCTTGTCGGGAGGGAATTACCTCCCGACCAAAAATGTCCATGTCAAGTTTTACCCCAATGACAATAGCTGGGGTGCAAAAGAAAATCAAGACATGATTTCTTTGACAAATATACTAAAATAGTAATCCAATAAAATGAATCAACATGCAATTAATTACGCCCCCATCCGATAAATATTTAAGATAAGGGAAAAAATATTGTTTTAGTTTCATACAAAAAAAAGATAGATTTTTTTTTGTATTATAATTATGACAGGTGACGCTTTTAATCTCATAAAACTTAAATTTTACGTCTTTTTAGTTAAAAAAAATGTGATTTGTGCCTCTTTAGTATCAAAATTACGTCTTTTTAGTTTTAAACAACACCTTTTTAGTCATCAAAACCACAATGTATGTGACTTTTTCGGGATTAAAAATACGTGATTATAAATTTTATAAAATTAAAATTGACAGCTGACATAATTATGGTACCAAAATAAATTCTACACTTATTATATGAAACTAAAAAAATATTTTGACCTAAAGACAACATTTTGAGGACATTCCCCGAAATCGGACGTTGTAGTGTGTGTTAATTGATGTGTTTAATCACACATCTTGATGCCAAACATGTCCTATCGAAAACAACACGTCCTTTTTCCCATGGCTACAACTTATTTTATCCCAATGTCTCTTTGACAATAATGCAAAAGATTTTGTCTCATTTATTATACTATTCTTATTTTTATCAAATGAAAGAGACACTGTTTCTTGAAGGGAACCAAAATTAAATTTGGTTTCGAATGACAAAGATTTGAAATTCAATTCGTTTTTTGCAGCTATAAAAATAAAATAATAAGTAATTAATAATTTTAATATTATTGATAATTATATATATATATATATTTACAATTAACTCCTAAGATAGAGTACCAGAAGCAGTTAAAATTCAAACTTAATATATATTTCTGCGGTGAATAGCAATTTACCCCCTTGTGATATTGAAAATAAGCACATTATTCCCCTATGAAAAAAATATAACAATTTATACCCTACACTTTTTAAAATGAAGCAATTTACCTCCATATACAGGAAGGTAAATTGCTTCATTTCAAAAATCATATGGAGGTATATTGTTGTATTTTAAAAAGTATAGGAAGGTGAATCCTATTTATTTTTTCATAAGGCAGTAATTTGCTCTTTTACGATATCACAAGAGGATTACTTGTATTTTTTCCTATATTTCTGTGAAAATTTAATCTTTTAATTTTTATGACTAATATTATATTTTATTATAGTGTGTAAAGAAGCCCTTCTTTTATTTAAAAACATTTTTTTCATACATATGAATTGGATTAATCCAAAAGGTGACAAATGCTTTTTTTGGGGTAACGTGTGACAAAAATGGTATCAAATGGAGTAGAGTGCAATAATTACATCGCAATCCAACAAATAATTGAGACAAGGTTGAGAGCACATTCCCCATAATAGCTCAAATTGCAGTCTCTGTTATTGTGGTTGTGCTTCATCACACGTCTTGATACCAAACATGTCTTTTCGGAAATATCACTTCCCTTTCCCATCCCACGATCTTTTCCTCCCAAATTTCCTTTTATTTTTTTTTTTGAGAGGAAAATTTCCTTGATTTTGCAATATATATTATTTTATTTCATAGTTTTTCTTTTCCCTTCTTGCATAGAAATGCACTTAAAAAAAAAGAAAAAAAATATAGGGATGAAAAACATAAGCGACTTTTTAATATCATCGTTAATTATTTGGATCTATAGAAAAAAATTAGTTGAAAAAAGTGATAATTTTAATATTATTACTAGTTTTTCTTTGGTACTAAATGGCAAGATTTTTTTTTTTATCATAATAATAAGTTGGAATAGTTACACTCCCCTCTTTCAAAATTTTGTGTAATTAGACGTAAATTTCCGGTAATTTGGAAAATTACATCTAACACTCTTAAAGTTTGCTTTCAAATAAGTTTCCCGTTAATTGATTTCACCAAAGTTGCTGATATTAATAAAAAAAAACTGAATAAACATTAATATTTACTCTTGCTTGACTTATTACTAACTTATTGTAGGTCAAACAATTTTTTTTCCAAGCTAAACTATCATTGTAATGGTGAAAATATACCTTTGGCACATGCATTAATATATGAAGACGTACGAGGGTAATTTCATCATAAAAAATATTATTTGACTTGTAATAAATCATTAATAAATCAACCGGAGGTATATCTTTATATATTCTTTTTTTCTAATTTTTTTTATTTATATCAGCAAAATTCATGAATTTTGACTAATGGAGGAATTTATTTTTTAGACGGAAGCAAATCCCAGACCATAGGAGGTTTATGTATAATTATACCAAATTTTAGGAGAGGAGAGTGTAATTATCCTTAATAAGTTTTATAATTCTTACTTGTTACTGAAAATAATTATTGACATGACCACCTAACCCCGGCGACAGTCATCAACACCAATATTTTATCCTTGGTCTGTTTAGAGTTTAAGCCGGGCCCAGTCTTGGGGTCCTTGACGTCCTACTGTTCCGTTCTATTTGCTTGATTTAAATACCGATGGGGCGGCCGAGATTTATATCTGGCTTCCCGCTTGAAAGAGTGACTAATTATGAATTATCTATTTTAACCCTACTTTTTTGCCCCATTTACCATTTAACCCCCAATTGTCAGAATCTTAACATCAAAACGTGCCATCTTTCATTAATTATACTCAATATTTATCAAGCTGAACTTGGTACAAGAAACAATATGTGTAAAAGATTCTAACTTGTTGCTTTTCCCTTTGATTTCACAGTTGGGGAGATCTTGTTTGAGTGGATTCTTTGGCAATTTTCGAGTGCAGACCTTCAAACAGGCAATTTTGTGCTATGGTTCTCCGTTGTTTTTTGAAAAAAAGTTGGAATATGTGTAATTTATGATGTGCTTTTTCCTTGGCATAATAACACACCATCTGTACTATTTCATGAATTTCTGCTCATTAATTCCAAATTTAAAAGCATAACTATATTTTTCATATGTGAACATATCTAGCCGTCTGATTTAAAATTACATGGTCTAATGGACAGTTGCATCATTTTTAATCTTATTGATTGTGTATCAGATATGATATCTCAGTATTCGTATAATAAAAATGTGCAAAACTTCATTGAATGTAGTATTTTGTCGATTTAATAATATCCAACGACCTGATTAAAATTTTAACGGTCTGATTAGGGGATCCAATACAACAATATAAGATGTTAGTTACATCTATGTAAGACTAACAATCTTATATATACAAATATGCTTGATCTTTTGAACATGTATCAATTTAATTAAAAGCATTTATGTTTCCAATGATCTTGATTAAATTATGGTCTATTTTTTTTATCATTAAAATGTCAGTGACAGTTTTTTCTATATTTTTTATTTTTATGATTTTTTAGGAAAAATAATTTGACACACAATTAGAAATGATTTTGTTAAAAATGCTCCAAAATGACATCATTTTTGGATTAAACGATATTGTTTTTATTTTTAGGAACAATTTTAAGAAGGGTTATTGTTAAATTTCGGAATGGTGTTTGGAACGATTTTTTAGAAAATGTCCATTTCAAAGCTCGTTCCAAAATTCAATATATATACAACACTTAGCAAATATTTTCTTTCTCTTCTCCCTTTCTCTCCCTTACTCTCGTCCTCTCTCTCTTTTCTAGATCTCTCGCCTCCCCGCGCCATCTGCCGCCTCCGCCACCGTTCTCCATTGTCAACCCTTCTTCGATATTAGTAGACGTAATTTACCCGATTTTTTTTTCTTTTTCCTCCCTATTTTTGTGATCCCCCCTCCCCCAAGCCCCCATTTTTCTTCATTTTTCCTCCCCTATTTTTCTTCCCCCTACCAGATATTACTTCATTTTACCCTCATTTTCTGAAAATATTTTCATACATGTTTGACAAAAAAAAAATTGAATATATTTCTGAAAATATTTCTAAACATATTTTCAAAAAATATAACTGAAAATTTTTCTAAAATTTTTTAGAAATTTTTTCATATATATATATATATATTTATAAATTTACCAATTTTGTTATCTTCTACAATTTTTAATACATTTCAGTAATTTAAAAACAAACTTCAAAATTTTTTGGCAATTTTAAAATTTTCTTAATTTTTCGAGATTTTTAAAAATTTTCTGTAATTATTATAAATATTTCTAATAATTTTCTGTAATTTTTTAAAATTTTAATACATTTTTGAAATTTTAAAAAAATTTCATAATTATTGGTAATTTTAATAATTTTCTATAATTATTATATTTGTAATAATTTTTGGTAATTTTAAAAGTATTTAAAAAGTTTGTAAAAATTTAACAATTTTCTGTAATTTTAATATTTTTCATATTTTTAAAAACTTTCTGTAAATTTTTGGTGATTTTTAAAAAAATTCTATAAAAGAATATGTAATTTTGCAATTATAGAATATATCACAAAGAAATTATAATATTTTTCTGTAATTCGTGCAATTTTTCGAAATTAATTGTATAGTTGTGTAATTTATGAAATTATTTTGTAATTTATTGTATAGTGTATTGTTTGTGCAATTTACTGTATAATTATGTAATTTATGAAATTCTTGTGTATTGTATCATATTGCTTAATTTTTTTTGAAATTTGTCATATAGATGTGCAATTTATCGTGTAATTAGGCTAATTGATGTATATTATTTTTTACATGACATTAACCCAATATTCTCAATAAAATGATTTTCACATCGTAATGTAAATAATCACAAAAATTAGACCAATATATAATCTCAATAATAACATTATTTAAATAATAATATAAATAATCACAAAAATTAGATCAATATATAATTCCAATAATAATATTATTTAAATAATAATGTAAATAATCATAAAAATTAGACCAATATTTTAAATAATAATTTTTACATAATAATGTCAATAATCACAAAAATTAGCTCCCAATAATAATATTATTTACATAGCAACGTAAATAATACAAAAAATAGTTAATATTTCCAATAATAACATTATTTACACAAGAATGTCAATAATCACAAAATTTAGACTAATATTCCCAATAATAACATTATTTACGTAACAATGTCAATAATCACAAAATTAAAAAATATTCTCAATAATAATATTTTTACATAATAATGTCAATAATCTCAAAACTAAATCAATAGTCCCAATAATAATATTATTTACAAAATAATGTCAACAATAACAATATTAAGGTAATATTTCAAAGTAAAATACAATTACATAACAATTAGGAATAGAAAACAAATTGAGGACAATATTTTCAATAATTAATAATTATTCAAAAATATATAGTTCCTTTGTAACCACGTACAAACAATTCATGCATGCCTTTAAAGCTTGTTTAGACCATCAAGTGAATTTTGCCAATAGAAGTAGTTAGGTTTATCCATCTTCATCTGTCAATAAAAAACAATATTGATAAATAAGTTGCTACCTGTTTTTTTCTTTATAAGAGGCAGACCTCGGTTGACCGCTCAAACAGATGGAGTTATTTGAAAGGTGCTAAAAGAAAAAGAGGACAACGACTGGAGCCAGTCAAGGCGGCTGAGGTGGCGGTAAGTCGATTATAAATATTCTTTTAAAAAAATTAATTCTTGATTAAAAATACTAATAGTTTTATATATTTTGTAGGAGACATTCCAGAGCTGCCTCCAATAGAGCCCAGGCCTTAAACCAGGATGATATGGACGTTGCTGACGAGGAGGGTTAGATTAGGTTTTAATAATTTTTATTTTTGTAATTAGATAATTTTTCATATTAATATAATATTTTTTCTGAATTATTCAT
Source organism: Sesamum indicum (assembly GCF_026168435.1). Classification (NCBI taxonomy): domain Eukaryota; kingdom Viridiplantae; phylum Streptophyta; class Magnoliopsida; order Lamiales; family Pedaliaceae; genus Sesamum; species Sesamum indicum. The sequence goes on from NC_142668.1 coordinate 8,613,122, forward strand.
ATTTCATAATGTTTATTACATTTCATTATTTCATATTTATTTAATTGATTAAATTCATAAATATAATTGATTAAAAATTTATTAATTAATTTAATTATATATTAAAATTTCTTAAAATATATAAATTTATTTATTTATTACAATTTATTAAATATATGAATAAATTATAAAATATAAATAAATTATAAAATTAAAAAAATAGGAATGATTTTAATAATGGTAAAGAAATGTTACAAATCTAAATAAATGACTGTTCCAAATAACATTACTAAAATAGTTCTAAATACGTGTTCCGAAACTGCATTGACCGTACCAAATACTATTGCTAAAATCATTTCAAATAAGTGTTCCTAAATAGTGGCTGATCGTTCCTAATACTATTGCTATTTCAGTTTCAAGTACGTGTTCTAAACTCAGAAAGACCATTCCTAATACCATTACTAAAAATAATTTTATATACGTGTTCCTAAATAAGACTAACCGTTCCTAAAATTGTTTCAATTAAAAAAATAATTTTTTTTGACAAATTCAATATTAGGAACGGTTTTCATAGAGTTTTACAGTTCCCGTCCCAAATAGAAACGATCTTGCCTGAACCCTTTCTAAAATTTTGTACACTATTTGTAAGGAAGGATTTTTAACCATTCCAAAATCGTTCCAAAAACCGCTTCAAATAAGTTCGGTATCCTGCAAACCGTTCCAAAGACAAAAAAATCCCATTCCTAACATTCTAAATCCCGTTCTTTTTTGTAATGTTCTGTCGATTCTTTTTGTATGCATGCAAATTATTTGTCTTTATTTGCATGTGGTTAATATTGTTAACAGTAGTTTACTTTACCCTACTCCTTCCGACAAAGTACCTGTTTTATTGTTTAAAAATGCTTTGATTTGATCCCGCACGAACTGAACTTCAGAATACTCTTCTACATACAAAAGTTTTATGGTTCAGTCTGGGCCTTCTCAAAATAAGTAATGTAAGGTACTTGAATTGTGCGTGCCGAAATTAGGATGAGGCCCAGCCCTAGAATATTGGCTTTGATCGCTGTGCAACAGATTATGGTTGAGATTGTGGTGACATTTACGATTTTTGTTCATGTTATTCAATACATTAAATCTAGAAGATGTTCTGAACTAAGTGTTCGACGTCGCCGAACGAGATTAATTCTAGGATACCTGATCAAGTTAGAAACCTACATAGGCTAGTTTCTTTTAGCAATGAGTCTTGTTTGACAAACCTCCACATGGACTGAAAATGCATTCGGCCGTTTGTGTTATATGCTGGAACAATCGGGTGGGGTTAAGGCCAATAAGAATGTCACTATGTGAGCACGTGGCTATGTTCCTTAGTGTTATTTTCCATCACAAAAATAATTGCGTTGTGAAGTATGACTTCTAAAGGTCTGATGGCACCGTAAGCAAGCATTTTCATGCCGTGCTGCACGCAGTTTGTGAGATGCATACAGTACTCTTCGCTCGGCAGACTCTTATTACTGATGACTGTTAAGACCTTTGTTGGAAGTGGTTTAAGGTATTGTTACAATCTTCGTTGACAATGATTAGTTGTACACCTAAATTTGTTGTGGACATTTTTCTAAGGGTAGCCTTTTAACATATAGTCTCATATTATTGTTGCAGGGTTGTTTAGGGGCTTTGGATGGTACCTTCCTTGATGTCAGAGTGCTGGAACATGAAAAGGGTCAATATTGCACATGTAAAGGACAAGTAGCAGTGAAAGTCCTTGACGTCCGCAATCCTAATATGCAATTCATCTATATTCTTAGCGGTTGGGAAGACAAGCAACAGTTTGCAAGATGCAATCCACAGACCCAACAGTCTTCGTGTTATGCCTGTTATGTTAAATCTAACTACAAATATCTATGAAATTTCTCATTTGGTGATTATGTGTATTGCATTTAACGTGTCAGCTGGCCTTTTTAGAATGAATGAACCATTACTTGCCAAATTTCTGGTGATTTGTTTGTAATTTTCAACGAAATGACGTGTAGGTAACTATTATCTGTGTGACGATGGCTACACAAATGTTGAAGGTTTTTTAACTCCTTAAAGAGGGGTTCGATATCACCTATGGGAATGAAATCACGTAGCAGGTGGCCCTTAGAATAAAGAGGAGCTCTTCAACTTGAAACACTCATTTGCCCATAATGTAATAGAAAGGACGTTCAATTTGCTGAAAGTCCGTTGGGGAATAGTTCAAAGCCAATCATTTGACCCAATAAACATTCAAAATAAAATTATCATTGCTTGTTGCATAACTTTATGCGCAATGAAATGCCGAAAGACCCTTTAAAACTTGAGTTACCTGATGCCTGTTACTCCGGGGGTGAAAGACACGTGGACTACGTTTCAACTACAGAAAGTAATCCGATTTGGTCGCCATGGAGAGATGATTTGGCGTCATCAATGTACAACGAGTGGTTATGCTTTGGATGAAAGTGAATAGATAACCACGCAAATATTTCAACCCCATGTTTGCCCTGTTCCTCTGTTTGAATTCTCCGTGTTTGTATCATTTCAAACATCCACCATAAATTAGTGGTTTTTATGGATGATGATTTTATGTGTTTTCTTCTATTGGCTGCAGTCTGTAACGTACTGGCCTATGAGGCTTTCCATGATAAATCTATTGTTTGCACATTCATATTATAGCTGAGTAGATTAGCTTTTGTATGCAGGACATATTTACTACTTCCTTAAATAGAATTAAGGTTTTATGTGGATTTGTTCAGTAATTCATTAACTGTGTGCTTGAAACCCTCGGTATTTATGCTTTTTGCACACAGAATGCATTATGGAAATTAAATGTAATAATCCCTTTTTAATTATTTTTGCGCAGGTTACAATGGATGGTGAATTCTTATCAACTGCGTACGTGAATAATTTGGAGGACGACAACAATAGTAAACAAAAACGTTGGGGATCAAGCAAAGAGAGATCTGGGGCACGACGGACGTGGACAATTTTAGAAGAGGAAGGATTGAATGGACTTAAGTCCCTAATTATGACAGGTGGAAGTGTGAGAATGGAAATCCCTATATGAAGAGCCACCGCAGTTTTACAATATGAATTGCGACCCAATTGTTAACTCGTCTAGTATGACAAAGCGCACAATGAGCAGCCGGAAGTGTAAGGCCTTTGACGCTTGCCCTGAAATCCCACAGTTAGTGAATATGGTCTCCAATTTATGTGAAATAGCCAATAATCGCCTTGGTTCTATGACAAGAGTATTAGAGAGTAAGTTTGGTGATTCTGACAAGTGCGGGGTGATTATGGAAGCCGTGAGGGAAATATCGGGTTTTCAAGAAAATGACATCTTGGTTGTCACTAGTAAGTTGGTGCACAAATCCAAAGACATGGATATCTTTTTCAGTCTGACAAGGGAGTCGAAGGAGAAAATCGTACGACCTATCCTCGAGGGTTGCATTTAATTTATGGATATTAGTACGAAAAACTGCTATGCATCGCTTTTGTTGCGTACTTTGCTGGCTAAGCGTACATTCCCATCATGAACGTTCATGTTAACTTGGGGCCATTTTTTTATGATGTAAAAGCGTTGGATGGCTTCCCTTTTTGCTCACATTTTGGCCCTAGCGGAGTCCAGGAGCCAATGGCACGTATTTTGTAATGAACTACATTTCTATAGAATTTTTTGTGCAACTGCTAGTACTCAATTGAAAAACCTTCTCGTACATTAACCCCTTATTAATTTATTGACAAGTGAACTTTGGTCGTTGGTGTCGTAGATAAAAGCTGCAGCCAGAATGTCGATCCAGTGGAAGTTCATATACGTTGCTTGATAAAATCCAATATGATTTGCCCCATATACAGCAAAGTGATTTGCAGATTATGGAGAAACAGAATCTGGTTCTTCATTCATTCGAAGAGAAAATTACAGCAGCTTCTCGTTAAATATACATACAGAAGGTGTAAACTAATCTAACTGACTAACCAACCAACTGCAAACGTCATGCGCCAACTAATCAGCTTACACTAACTAGGAAAAAATGTAAAAGTGAAAAATGCGATTATATACAGTCACAAGAAAGAAGAAGCAGAGGATGAAGGAGCAGAAACAGAGTTTGCTGCTACCACGGACTGAGTTGGTGCTGGATCAGATTGCAACACTGCTCACCACAAACGGGTCCCTCCATTTACTGACATGTTATTCATTTTATCTTTCCATTAAAATTATGTCCTTACTCTTACAAACATACAACCAAATAACTGTTCCAAACTGAATAATGTATCGTTCGCCCACTTTTCATACCACGACTTGATTCATAATATATTAACATAATCATTACCGATTTAGCATTATGTTTGAGGCCAACAATTGAAATCATATTTAAATTTTGAAGAAAAATAAATTAGAGCCAAAAGTATTACTGTTCTGATAAATTTATTGAATTAATCTTCTACTCAATATGAAAACTTTTTAGACAAAATAGGAATACGATTCTCTTAGGATTAATAATGAATTAAAATCAGTTATTTAGATGGCACCCCCTCCAAATTTTACCAAAGCATTTTGAATTTAATAAGGATGATGATGTTTATTTCATGATTCATTATACTTATTTGTAATTAAAATTCCAGCCAGGTATATATATATTTTGATCTTATGCATTTTAAAATTTTTCTGTGCCGGGTAGTAAATTATTATTTACAATGTTGTAATAAATTAACCAAGTACACATTTTATTTGGTTATATATTTATAAATTTTAACTTGATTATGATGGAGCTATGCGCAATATTTAACTTAATCCCAAGACCCACTTTATTAAGCATGTAGAGATACAAAATATATTTTCGCCTTAGGCATGAACAAACTAAAATAAACCGAAAACAGTTTCATTCATATAAACATAAGCACTTGTTTCGAATTGTAACCAATGCCAAGTAGAATTAGTATTGTTCCAAAATCACTAATTTATCAATCTCCCAATTAAATACCTTGCAATTTGTGCAAAATATTCATCTTCTAAATCCAGTTTTTGACGGTGTAAATACACAACCAATAGCACATGCAAAATGGTCATTCCTACGTCGACAAAATAGAGGCCTAATGTCCACATACCATGCACTGATCTATTTGTCTTCTCCTTCGTCACTGGATATAAGATCTATTCCCTCTGGATCCTCGTGCAAGTCCTCCCCGAGAAATACAACATCTGACTCATGATCGCTGCCGTTTCACCATTATTGTTGGAAACAGAGAGTTTTTCATCATAATCAACACCATCTAATGCCCTTTCGAATATGGACCGCAAACAATAATGCTGCCCTCGGTAATGATACACTTTGGCAAATGAAATCTCCTACGGATTGTATTACAATAAATAATTAATTTAACTTTCAATTGGGGGGCAAAAGAAATTACCAAAAACGGAGTAAATTGAAACAGATATTTGTTAGTTAATTGCATATAGCAACTAGAGCAACCTGTCTCAACCTCTTCCAGTCTTCATTCTTTGCACTTAAACGGTTGGCTCGTGAATTCCATGAGAAAGCCGGGTCATCAAGTGTGCGCTTAAAACAATCATATCATAGACACAAGGTCTCAAGCTTGGTAATGTAGATAGCCATGGGAATAGTCTTTCCGAACCAGTGAACCACCACCTTGCTTGCAAACTCCAAAGGAAATCGATTCGGACGGTTTTGATTGGTTTACTTGTGGAGTAAAGCATATTTCATTTCTTGTTTGTTAGCTATAAAAGCACCATGACCCACAACAGAAGAGTGAAGAAACGAAGCTTTCAAGTAGGAGACCTTGTGCTAAGAAGGGTGGATACATTGAAACCGGTAGGAAAACTAGATCTCACTTAGGAAGGACCCTTTAAGGTCACAACAATAAGAGAACGAGGGACCTATGAGCTAGAAGACCTTGAAGGACGTCCTTTAGCATGACCTTGAAATATTCATAACATCAAGAGGTACTATGCGTAAGGAAGGGTGCCCCCACCCTACACGAGGCATCCTTCAAATAGGTCCTCCTCAAGGACTCCCTCTAAAAATATCTTCCCAAAGGGCACCCTCCAATGAATCCTCCTAAAAGATCCCCTTTAAAGATGTCCTCTCGCAGGGCATCCTATAATATGTCCTCTCGAAGGGCACCCTCCAATGAAAATCCTCCTGAAGGATCCCCTCTAAAAATACCGTCCTGTAGGGCACCTTACAAATAAGTCTCCCTGAGGGACTCCTTATGAAACTGTCTTCCCACAGGGCATCCTACAATGTGTCCTCCTAAAGGGGACCCTCCACTAGGTCCTCCAGAAAAGACCCCTTCTAAAGTTGTCCTCCTGAAGGACACCTCCCAACGAGTCCTCTTGCGGGGCTCCCTCTGCAGACATCCATCCCAAAAAGGTATGATGTAATATATTTATTAACCGGGGCATACTATGTGTAATGATTCCATCATTCACGATAAATAATAAATAAAAAGAAAAAGCCATTCCAAAGACCCACACCCAAGTTCCATAGCTTTTGGTCCGCTATCCCGATCATGATTTTCCTACCCCCAGAGGGAAAGGTACTTCCCTTTTGGGCCGGAGCAAGGCATAAAAACTGTATAGGAGTAAACCCTGTGAAAGATTGTGCAGGCCTCCACCATCCAAGGGACCTCCAGGACTCCCATCTTAAGCCCTTGTTTGCATTATGTTTCAGTATTTCTTGTTTGAACATATGTGTTACGATATACTGTTCAAATACTCATATATGAGAAAAGGTAAGGAGGCATCCCACGAGAAAATGGAACCAGTTGACTTTGGAAGCTTAAGGAAGCACCCCCCAAGGGGGAGAAAGGAACTCACCTGTCTGGAAATCTTAGAAGCTTTCAAGAAAAATGGAGGATAACCCCCAACCGAGTGGCCTTATGGAGGCACCTTTCTACGAAAGCAAAATACTAAGAGCCTTCTCTCCAAGGAGGTTTGGGACCTCCCTCCAAAAAGTTGGAAGAGGACCCCTCCTCACAACGAGACCTGCGGATATTCACATATCAAAGGAGCGACCTCATTCCACAAGAAAAACAACAAGGGAGGAAATATTATCTAATCGCATTTCAAAGCCCCTGGCTAAAACCATGGCCAGGGGCGAATCATCCTGTCAAAGCAGAAAAATAAAATTGTTTCATCCCTATTTTTAATGGGGAAAAGCAGGCAAGGAAAGAAAAAATATTTTCGTCCAACAATTACATTAAATAATAACAAATATTTTTTAAATCCTAGAGAGAGAAAGAGTGTGTGTGTGAGAGAGAGAGAGAGAGAGTGTGTGTGTGAGAGAGAGAGAGAGTGTGTGTGTGTGTGTGTTTGTGTGAGTTTATGAAAGGGGATATTTTTATCATATGACATAAATTTTATATAGTTTATAAGATCTTATAACAAAAATTAGAAACGTTAACTTTTTCTTAAAGAGCTTATAAGATCCAAAACATTTTATTTTGAAATCTTATAAGCTCTTATAAAAAAAATTAGTCAAACATTTTCTTTGAACTTACAAGCTCCTAAACATCTTATAAAATGTTTTGAGAAGCTTATAAGCTTTTAGCGAAACACTCTTTTAGACCCAAAATCGGTAGAAAGAATGATAGAACAATGTAAACAAAAAGTAAGAGTAATATGAAACTTATAAAAGAAAACTTTGAGAACCTAATAAAATTGAAACAGCTTAGTGATTGAAATGAGTAAATAAATGAAAATTGTGTATAGCATGTGATGTGAGCAAAATGTTTCTTGTACAGTAGACTTGAGCCTTTTGGATTGGAATTTTTCATCAATCTTGAAATGAGAACCTACAAAAAATACATTAGCATTTTGATGTCCAAGTCAATAAGAAATTTAGAAAAGAATAGTGTAGAAATTGAACATAATATAATGTAAATGTAGCAATAATTGATTGTATAAAAGTGAATGCTTTATTGTTCTTATGAATGACGTGAAGATGTTACCCCCTGCTGCTGGAAAAAGACCTAGGTTTATGCCATAGTACCCTGCCGCTTGAAGGAGTATGACCCTCTTAGGACTAGGGCTGGTGGTTGCCGCAATAGTCCTCTAGGGAATCCAGAAGAAGATGGGGAAGATCTTTTTTGAGGACTTGAAATCGAATAAGCCTTCTCATAACATACACTTCCAAACTTCTAGGGGCGGTTAGAATCTGTGGATTAATCTACTTAAATCCCTAGACCTTGTCATAGGTTGTCTGGCCAACCCTCATGTAGGTGGTTGAATGACTTTTTGCCAATTCGTCCATGAGGACACATAGGTGCCTAGGTGTCCCTCGCCATTCCTCATTCTAGGCCTATAAGGATATTGATGGATTCTTACCACAACCTGTTTTCAGGAGCTGCTCTAGAGTTCTTAGTGTTGAGGGTTAAGCTCCCTTGGGTCATGGGGCCTTTATCGGCTTCCTATGAGCTGAGCCCCTTCTTTGAGCTAAGTGTATTTGTCTGGTATCAGCATGAAAAGAGTGCAAAATAACTCTTATAAAATAGATTGAATCCCTTTATCAAAAAATTAAGTAATTAACCATATATTATCCTAGCAACAAATTCAAAATTTAAATTTTTTTAATAGAAAGAATTAGTATAGATGCAACCAAAAAATGTGGTGCTCGGCCTGCTTGGAGCGAAAGGTGGTGAAATAAATACTAGAAGATGAAAATGTATAAATGTGTGAAAGTGAGTGTTATTGCTCGTTTTACTGTGAGAGATTAATATTGAATCAAAGCTCTAAATATGAAATTATAATATTTCTTTAAGCTCAAGTGGGGTAGCATAAAGGTAAAAATTTGTAGTATGAGGGCTCAAAGTGAAGAACATGTTTTCTTCAATTGGAAGACCTCTAGGCAATCACAAATTTGAGGAAGCATAACCTCATACTTGTCGGATGATGTTAAGCCCCCTTAAAATTTGGTGGATAGTCCCCAACAGTTCTTTCATAATTAGTCTAAAATAGATGAGATTTTTGAACCAATAGAAATATTTACCTAGATCATGCATTAAATAATTTGGAATTCTGATAATCCAAATATGGGTCAAAATCAAGTGATTACCATAAAAAACCCAATTCCTATAATAGATCATAGATTTTTCCTCATAAATTTCAATTATGGTATTTCAATAATCATCAGATATTGCATTGAAACATCCAACTCTAGTTAAGAAACAAATCATCATAATTTTATTATTGTGAATTTGTAAAATCTGTCCAAGTTGCTTCACTCCCATGAACTGCAAATCTGTAACTTACTCACATTGATACGGCGCCATAGTGATCATGAAGGCAGTTTTCCGCGTGCCGTGCGCCACCACGCTATAAATATAACGACCAACCCACCCCTCAATTCACCTGACCACTTGCTCGCTCAAGGGAAAAGAAAAGAACATGATCGCACATAAATTACGCTCGCTTCTCTGCGTATTCCTCGCAATTTTTCTGGTTTCTGAGCTCAACGAAGCCTCTCCCGTCTGGAAAAGAGAAACCATCGTCGACGGATGGAAGCCGATTGACAACCCCAAAGACCCAAAGGTGGTTGAGATCGCAAATTTTGCGGTGACGGAGCACAACAAGGAGGCTGGTACAACCTTGGCTTTTGAATCTGTGGTCAAGGGAGAAACACAGGTGGTTGCCGGCACGAATTACCGGCTGGTTATCGCCGCCAAGGACGGCAGCGCCGCCGATTCGAAGCAATATCGGGCGCTTGTTTGGGACAAGCCGTGGCTGAAATTCCGCAAACTCTTGTCCTTCGAAGAAATTAAAGGTTAATGGAGATTTTAGGGCTATGGTGGTGGCTGCTGCTTCTAAATTATATATTCACATGTATCCATGCAGTATGATGCAATATAAAAAGAGTTAAATGCAGTTATCATCCATAAAGTATCTACCTGAAGTCCTTTATTTTTTAACTTTGAAAAGTTCATTTTATCCTTATAAAATTTTCTTTGTTAAAAAAAAAATAATATAAAAATTTTTAAAAAAGCAAAATTACCATATGTCTAATTTTAGTTTCACTTGTTAATCGAGCTCGTTTAGTTTTGTAATTCTAACATACTTGTGGTTTATTTTTATTTTAGTTTTACTTATTTATCAAATCAAAATAAAATAAACTTATTACCCGATATTATAAATTATTACGACTTAAATATCATAGTAAATCAATAATATCTATCACGGTCAAAGAAAATCAATGTGAAAACTAATATTTTCATTACGGTTAATCAATATTTGCTTAATTTTAGCTATGATCAAAATATTTGTTACAGCTTTTTGCTATAATAAATATTTTGATATCGCTTGCAGAAACAATGACCAAATTGCCGTTGTGCAGGTCGTAATTAACTAATACCCATCACAATATTTTACTTCTAACCACAGTAACCACAAAAAAAATGCGGCATTTGTAATGAATTTTTTGAAAAATACACAACTTTTGTAACAGATTGGACATGTTGATGTCATTAAGAGGATAATATAAAAAAAATCTTTTGTAATGGTCAAAACCATTACAACATCCGCTACAGAATTGGTGTGTGCCTAAAATCGTTACAATTTTGTAAATTGTTACTATTTTGCTATGATTTTTGTAATGGCTAGCTATTTTTGTAACGGATAATTTTTCAGATATCAAGCAGTTACAAAGGCAGTGGCAAAAATCGTTCCAAAGTACACGAAAGGACGATGTTATAAGAACCATCACATTAGGTATGGTTTTTTTTTTTGTGAAGGTCGTTACAAAGGCCATTACAAAATAATGGCTATCTTCGGCGTTCCAAAGGCCGTTAGGAAAAAAATTATATACATTCATTTCATTTCATCTGTGGTAAAAATTCTTATACTAACCACAAACACTCTCAACACTCTAATTTCGTGCATGTACATTTGACTAGCTTGTAGATTATTACTCGAATTTTGGATCGTCAACTAGTTCTAATCATTACTTAAGTAGGTTGACCAAGTAACAGAGACTAATTTAAAATTTTATTGTGTTTAATTAAATTAATTGTAGTACGTTTACTTATTTTAGTTTTATAATTTTTATTAATCTTATATCATGTTAATTATATGTATTGTCCTAAATAATGTTATTTTAGTTTTATAATTTTTTTTAATATGTAGGTCATCCAATTTGAAAATTAATTAGATATACATTTTTATGTATGAATATAATGAATATAATGATATATATATATATATATTATCATGTTACGAGAATTGAGGAGATGAATGTATAATAAAAACCTCCCAAGGAGGGCAGGTCCAACCTGGAATTTGAAAATGGGCTTAAGACTTTCATAGATGGGCAAAAGGTCAGCATAGATATATAGATGGAGACAAAATTAGGTGTCCTTGCTTAAATGCAAAAACAAAAACTTCAGTACACCCGACGATATCAGTTATCACTTGTGTATCCGAGAATTTATGCCATAATATTATAATTGAACTTCTCATGGTGAGATTAGGGTGAAGGATTACTTTGACACTGTGACTGTCCCTCCAGTGCCTGAGGAGCAAACCCCAACTGCCCATGTCGAGGGTAATTATTCACATTGGAGTGATGAAAAACACATTGATTGCACGCAGCGGATGATTTTTTATGCAGTCAGGTAATGTTATTTTTTTTCTTCTCGTGATGTTGTGCCTGATGATGGTACGAGGTCCTACCCTATTGATGTCGGTCCTTCTTCATATTGTTATGGCAGAGGCCCCTATGATGATGTGTCAGGATTGACAGACTGTGTTTATAATGTAGTGCATGTTGCTGATCGGCCATTGTGGAATAGTTGGACCCAATTTCAATTGGCAACTGTTGCTGAGTTAGTGGATATCAAAATGGACTGTTGTATTTCTGAGCGATCATATGATTGAATATCTCAATGGGCTAATAAAATATTACCCCGGGTCACAGCCTACCAAGAGATTACTAGAACACGAAGAAATTGATAAAGAATTTGGGTTTACCCTTTGAGAATATCGATGCGCGTAAGAATAATTGCATGTTGTACTAGAAGGACACCGTCAATTTGGAGACTGCAAGTTTTGTGGGAACGCTAGGTATAAGCTGACTCAGGTATAGACCCATGTCACAAGAAGTTTCCGTATGCAGTCCTTAGGTACCTGCTGCTTACTCCCTGTTTGCAGAGGTTGGTATTCTTCGAGGGAACTGTCGAGCACGTGACGCGGCATACCGCACATCAAACAGAGGAGGAGTCAATGTGTCATCCATCCGATGCCGAGGCTTGAAAGCATTTTGACCAGATGTTGGGGTGGAAGATGAGTCGAGCCGGCTCGCGAAGGCTCGCTTTTGAGTCAATTGTGTCTGTTCACCAAGCTCGCGAGCTTTTCCTATTTTTTTTATTTTTTTATATATTTAATTTTATATTTAATATTTGATCAATTTTATAATCAAAATTGAAAATATATTAGAATTATTAATCAATATCATACATTTTATTTTGGATAATAATAAATTATGGTACTTTTATTTATACATTTAATTTTTATACAAAAATAATTTAATCAACAACTTAGTAAATTATAATATTTTTTTGTAATTAAAATTATTATTTAATATGACATATATAAACTTTATTTTATATTTTAATATATATTTGTATTACGTTATACTTTTTTTAAACTGACAAGTAATTCACTTATGATTTTTTATCTATTTTTGAGTTTTATATTTATATCAGAATACATACTATGCATTATGCAATCTATTTTATTATTTATAAACTTATGTCAAAATTTAGTGATTCTTATGAATTAATCTAAAAATAATGATAATGATAATAATAGTGATGGTTGAATAATTTTAATTATTATTTTATTATATATATAATGAGATCTTAATCAATAATTACGATATCTTAAAATTTGGGCACCCGATTCACAATAAATTTAAATATATATAAGACCGTGTCTATTAGATCATATCGGACGGTTTGATTTAAAATCACATGGCCTGATTCTACGATACACCGACTTAAATGATTATTCTTATGTTCCGATTACAATATCTTGACATCTGTATATCCAATAAGTCTAAAACTTTACCAAGTATATTTTTCTGTAAGTATGACCACATCTAACGGTCTGATCTGAATTTTGATAGTCCGATTAACCATGTTGTTTAACAATGTAAGATGATAGTTACATCAATGTAATACTAATATTTATAAATATATAAATTTACTGCAAATTATGAACATATATTAATCTCAATTATAAAATATTTTTATATATTTCAATTGTATTATTTCAGATAATTGATACTTTTCTATAACTTTAAACTGTTCAGAATGATCTTTTTTTTTTGTACATTTTACTAATTATATTACTACTAAACTAATCAGTAGTTTATTTATAATAATAAATTAGAATTTCATACTATATTTTGGTATATTTATAATATAGTATACATTATATAATCTATTTTATTACTTATAAATTTATGTAAAAAGTTGGTGATTCCCATTATTTATTCTAATAATAATAATAATATAGTATGCATTATACAATCTAATTTATTACTTATAAATTTATGTAAAAAATTGGTGATTCCCTTAATTTAATATAATAATAATAATAATAATAATAATAATAATAAACAAAAAAATATTAAAAAATTAAAAAATCAGATTGAGCTCGAGCTCGAGCTCAACATATAGGAGCCGAGCTCGAGTTCGACTCGTTGCCAGCCCTAACCAGATGTATCCCGATTTGGCAGAAGGGCCGCATAATGTTCGGTTGGACCTTTATACACACGATTTTGCACCTCATTGTCAGTACTTATTCATGTTGCTCCGTTATTATTACACCGTACAATCTTCCCCCTGGTATATGCATGTGTTCTGAGTACATGTTCCTAACAATGGTGATCCCTGACCCTTCTAATCCATAGCATTTGATTGATGTGTACTTGGAACACATTCATCGAATAGCTGCGGTAGTTGTGGCACGTGGGTGTTCGAACGTACGATAATTCCACGGACAACGCATTCATCATGCGGGGGCGTTGATGTGGACGGTGAACGACCTATTTGCTTATGGGAAAGCGTCCGGGTGGTGTACCGTTGGTGTTATGGCTTGCCCTGTTTGTATGGATTATATACGGATATTTCATCTGCAGCACATACTACTTTGACTGTCACAAACAGTTTATAAATTTGTGGTTGATTCTTCGATTGCATACCAGTAGGTTGTACGTACTTCACAAACTGAAACTGGTCAAATTGATAATGAAGAAGAGGATGATGAAGACAACTTTGAGGACTACGAGACTAACGATGATGAATACGAGGCTACATAATATATATATTTTTTAATGAAAATAATTTCTGTTGAAATGTTGTAAAAATATATATATATTTTTTAGTTTTTTTTTAAAAAAAATTATTTGGAACGGCCAATTTATTTAAAAACTATTAGAAAGGTTGTTAAAAAATAAGGTGGTCAACTTTTATCAACAGACAGGAAATGAATGCTAAATTTAAAAAAGTCGTTACAAACTAAAATTTTTTAAATCAAAATAAATAAATAGGTGGGAATTTTAATTTTGATTGGTCGTAACACAGGCCGTTACAAATGCGGTTATAATGGTAAATTATACCAATTGTTACAAAGTCAGTTACAAAAAATGAGCCATCTCACAAATTCATATCAGAATATACGATATCTTTACATCCAGACTCCAGATTGATACTAAATTTAAATATGTACAAGTATATGCCCGTTAAATTATATCAGATGGTATGATTTTAAATTACATGATCTGATTTAAAAATACACCATTTTAAAGGTGTACTATTACGTTTCAGGAACGATTTGTTCAAATCACATGGGCCTGATTTATTAACTTCCAATGAGTTGAGCCCCCTCTTTGAGTTAAGTGTAATTTTATGGTATCAGCATGAAAAGAGTGTGAAAAGCACTTATAAAATAGATTGAATCACTTTATCAAAAAATTAAGTAATTAACCATATATTATCCTAGCAACAAATTCAAAATTTAAATTTTTTAGATAGGAAGAATTAGTATAGATGCGACCAAAAAATGAGGTGTTCGGCCTGCTTGGAGCGAAAAATGATGAAATAAATGCTAGAAGATGAAAACGTATATATGTGTGAAAGTGAGAGTGTTATTGCTCGTTTTACTGCACAAAAAGAGATTATTATTGAATCAAAACTCTAAATATGAAATTACAATATTTCTTTAAGTTAAAGTGGTAGCATTAAGTGAAGAACATGTCTTTTTCCATTGGGAGACCTCCCTATTTATGTACAATCACAAATTAGTTGAACAAGATCACGTACGAATTTGAGAAAGCATAACCTCATACTTGTTGGATGATGCTAAATCCCCTTAAGATTTGGTGGATAGTCCCCTACAGTTAATTTATATAGTCTAAAATAGATGAGATTTTTGAACCAATAGAAATATTTACTAGATCATGCATTAAATAATTTGGAATTCTTATAATCCAAAATATGGGTCAAAATTAAGTGATTACCATAAAAAACCCAATTCCTATAATAGATCATAGATCTTTCCTCATAAATTTCAATTATGGTATTTCAATAATCATCAGGTATTGCATTGAAACATCCAACTCTAGTTAAGAAACAAATCATCATAATTTTATTATTGTGAATTTGTAAAATCTGTCCAAGTTGCTTCACTCCCATGAACTGCAAATCTGTAACTTACTCACATTGATACGGCGTTGTAGTAATCATGAAGGCAGTTTTCCGCGTGCCGCGCGCCACCCCGCTATAAATATAACGACCACCGCAGACCCCATCCCTCAATTCACCTACCACTTGCTCGCTCAAGGGAAAAGAAAGGAACATGATGGCACATAAATCTCGCTCGCTTCTCTGCGTATTCCTCGCAATTTTGCTGGTTTCTGAGCTCAACGAAGCCTCTCCCGTCTGGAAAAGAGAAACCATCGTCGACGGATGGAAGCCGATCGACAACCCGAAAAACCCAAAGGTGGTCGAGATAGCAAATTTTGCGGTGACGGAGCACAACAAGGAGGCTAGCACGGCCTTGGCTTTTGAATCTGTGGTCAAGGGAGAAACACAGGTGGTTGCCGGCACGAATTACCGGCTGGTTATCGCCGCCAAGGACGGCAGCGCCGCCGATTCGAAGCAATATCGGGCGCTTGTTTGGGACAAGCCGTGGCAGAAATTCCGCAAACTCTTGTCCTTCGAAGAAATTAAAGGTTAATGGAGATTTTAGGGCTATGGTGGTGGCTGCTGCTTCTAAATTATATACTCACATGTATTTATGCAATACGATGCAATATAAGAAGGATTAAATACAGTTATCATCCTAAAGTATTTATCCACATTAATTACTCCCAAAAATATTAAAACCTTCAAAGACTTGTATTTTTTAACTTTGAAAATTCCATTTTATCCTTATAAACATTGCTTTGTTAAAAAATAAATGAAGAGATTTTTAAAAAAGCAAAATTACCATTTATCTAATTTTAGTTTCACTTGTTCATCGAGCTCTTTTTGTTTTGTAATCCTAAAGTACTTGTAACTCATTTTATTTTAGTTTTACTTATTAGTTGAACCAAGATAAAATAAATTTATTATCCTATATTATAAATTATTACGATTTAAATGCTATAGTAAATCAATAATATTGATTACGGTCAGACAAAATCAATGTGAAAACTAAAATTTTAATTACGGTTAATCAACATTTTCTTGATTTAACCTATGACCAAAATATTTTTACAGCTTTTTGCTATAACAAATATTTTGACATCGCTTGCAAAAAGCCATTGTGCAGGCCGTAGTTAACTTATATCCATCATAATATTTTACTTCTAACCATGGTAACTACAAAAAAAGGCGGCACTTGAATCATCTTTTTTGGAAAAACACACGGTTTTTGTAATGGGTTTGTAATGGATTGGACATGCTGACGTCATTAAGAGGATAATATAAAAGACATCTTTTGTAACGGCCAAAATCGTTACAACACCCGCTACAGAATTGATGTGTGCCTAAAACCGTTACAATCTGTAAGCTGTTACTATTTTGCTATCGTTTTTGTAACTGCTAACTATTTTTGTAATGGATAATTTCTAGATATCAAGCACTTACAAAGCCTGAGGCAAAAATCGTTCCAAAGTACAATAAAAGACGATGTTGCAAGATCCGTCGCATTAGGTATAAGTTTTTTTTGTTTTTGCGTTCTAAAAATAAATAAAAAAACTATAGTTGGTCATTTAAATTTGTGTTTGCAATCATTTTTAGTCCCTTATTTTTTATTTTTTTATGTTAGCATTCATAAACTATAAATTTCATTTCAAACTAGTCCTTCTACCCACTTGATTTTTTAAAAAGTGCCGTATTCTTCTTTGTTTTTTTTTTAGAGGGAGTTGGGAGAAGTATTATGACTTCTCGTGCAAAATACTGGTTATTGGTGCTTATTAGTAGCTAACAACATAAGGGAAGAAATTTAAAGTGAGAAACATTTGAATGTGTGAAAATGGCTGTTATTATATTGCATGTTTTGTGGCAATTTGACAAAATTATGATGTTCTTGGTTGAATGTAAACTTTTATCCATATTTTTTACAATGAAAAATGATATATATATATATATATATATAGAGGAAAAAATCCAATTTACTTCCTTGTGATTTGAGAAATGAGCAAAAAAAAATTCTTGTGAAAAATAAAATTGCAAATTACCTCCTGTATTTTGGAAAAAGAAGCAAATTACCCCACTATCTAAACCATAAATAGGGGGGTAATTTGTTTCATTTTTCGAAACACGTGGAGGTAATTTGCTAATTCTTTTTTCATAGGGGTATTTGCTCATTTAACATATCACAGGGAATTAAATTGTATTTAATCCTATATATATATATATATATAAAGCGTCTTAGCCCATATTTTTTAACAATTATAAAACATTAATTCTGAGTTTGCATATACTCAACACAGTAATTTTGTCAAATTGCCATAAAAACAGGTAACATCAATTTCTCTCGTTTTAAATTTCTGCCAGTACGATTTTGGCCACCAAGAGAGCAACTCTTAAAGAACCGGCATTTTAGGACAGAAGTTACAGTACTTATTCCGTAAAAAATAAGGATTTAATATGATTTTTTTAGAATTTAAGGGATTTAAAGTAAAAAAATATATATCAAATTTGAATCCAAAAGTAAGGACTAATTTGGGTGGGATGCTAATGTGAGGAAATGAAGATGGACTAAAATATACATGATATATATATATATATATACACAATATATATAGAACATATATGTATTATACAAATTGTATTTTTATGATATATTTACACACATATATATATATATATATAAATATAAAATATATTTTAAAATTAATAAAATCTGGACTGTTCATTCTTAACTATTTTAGATCAATGGTTATTAAAAACTGATTAGTTCTTACGATTCTGGTGTGATCATAGAAGATCCAACAAACATTGTAATAACAATAATTTACGATATATAAGGGTATAACGAAAAATTACAAAAAAAAAAGAAAAAATAATAACGCGGTTAAATCAAACAAACAGCAAGGAGAGAGTGTGCAAAATCTGGATAAATTGCATAACACCCCACTGTGTTTTAAGAAATTGCGCGAAATTCCCCTATGTTATATTTATATATAGGCAAAAGAAACTCTGTGTTATCTAAAATACAATAAAATACCCCCTCTCCGTTAGAACGGAGAGTGAGCCACACGCGCGGTTGTGAGAGTTGTCCTTATTTTTTGCTGCTTTTGAGGTTTTTTTAAGTGGACAAATGTCCAATTTGCCCCTTTTGTGCATACGTTTTAAATTAACAAATGACAATATAAAAATTAATATACCAAAAATTCACTTTTTAAATTAAAAAATTATATGAATATAAATAAAAATCACTATTAATATTATATATTATTAATTAAAATTAAATTATTATTTACTTTAAATATATTTTAATATTTATTTATAACATATACTAATTAAATATAAAAATATTTAAAAATTATATCAATTTTTAACTTATATAAAATATTATATTATAATCTTTAATATATATTTAAATTAGATATTTTTTTACTTTTTTTAACTCCTTCTCTATTGACGACGAGTCGCCTAAGGACCGCCGCCCAAAACCTAGGAATAAGGGGCGATGTTGCCCCCACGACGAGGGTGTGACATTTAATTGTTTTTTTTTTTTTTCTATCTTCTTCTTCTCCATTGGCGCTTCTCGCCGAGGAGAAGGAGATCGGGCGACGGAGGTTACCCTTCTTCCCTGGGCGACCACAGAACCTGCGCATTAGGGGCGACATCGCCTTGTATTTGGGCGATGTCGCCCCCACGACAACGGGGCGACACGAGATCACCCCCTTTTCTGACGACATTGATGCCCAAAACAGTCTGGGTAACGTCACCGTCACTGCCATAAATGCATATATTATATATAGTGTACATATAAATATAGATAAATAAAAAAGTATATCTAAATTATTTAAAATGGGGATAGTATATTTTTTACATTTGCAAATCAATGATTGTTAAAAGAGGGGTATAATGGTCCATTCAACAAAAAATTTAATACTGTAAGGGCTTACTTAATGGATGAGAGAGTATGCAATATTTTGAAAACTATAGAGGGTTTTTTGTTTATTTTTTAACACATGAGATTTTTAATTAAATTTTAAAAATATAGAAATTTTATGCAATTTACCGGCAAAATTTTAAAAAACACAAGAAATTTTTTACTTATATTTTTAACAGAGGGGATTTTTAGTTGAATTTTCATAAGGAAAGGGGAGTTTTATGCAACTTTCGCAAACTTTAAAATACAAATTTTGAAGTCTTGAACTCGAATACAATTTCTTTTAATAAAACTTTAATATATTAATTGAAATGAATGAATGCATGAGACGATAGTATATATTTATATATCTTGTCTATTTACTATATTAAAACAAAATTACTGCTCTTAATCTCTTTCTTGATTAGATTTGACTATTAATAAAAGTTTTAAAATCACAAGTTACAAAAACATGAAGAAACAATTTCCTCATTTCAAATGTTCACATTTTTGTACTTTAATTACACTAAAAAGAATTAATTATTCACTGCCTTACATACGGCCTCAAAGTCACAATAAATTAATACTATATATCACGGTCAAATAAAATTGATACGAAAATTTAAATTTTGACCAGATTACTCAACATTCGCTGTAATTCTTACCTATAGTCAAATATTTGCCACTATTTTTAGCTGTAGCAAATGTTTCCAACTCGCTTGCAGAAACAATAATTAAAAGCAGTTAAACAATCGTAATTAGTTAGTATCAACCACAATTTTTTACTGTTAATAATGGGTATTACCCATATTTAAAAGACATATTTCTTAAATCCAAACAAGAAAAAAAAAATCTAAAAAAAGAATAGTCAAATTCCTACTGCACCTCTAATCCTTACAAGTCACTATTTGATGCAATTATCAAAAAAAACAAACAAACAAACAAAAGGGCCACTATTTGATGCAGACCATACATCATAGATTTGCCCAAACATGAGAATAATGTGGAGAGGGACATAACCTTTGCTGCAATTCTCTAACACAGTGCAGAGAATAAACAGATTTATGCAGTTATAGAGACTACAGCTCTTTGTTCCTGCTGTTAATGTACGGCTAAAGCTTCATCCTCTGTAGCACAAAGTGGCCCTCCCTCATCCTTCCACCAACACCCAAATTACAACCACTTCTATTTGGAATGATTTTTAGTTAGGTTTTTTAAAGTTTTGAATTTGGTAGTGAGAAATGTGACGAGTGATTAGATATATTATTCAGTGTAGTCTCAGATTCGGACACGACATCTACGTGCTCATAATTTCTTTAAAAATTAATAAAAATAATACGAAGTCAGGCGTGTCCGACACGTTTTGAATACATTTAGAATTTTTTCTTAAATTTAAAAAAAAAAAAAAAGAGTTCGGGACTTAATAAAAGGAAAGAGAATTAATTCACTCAACTGAAACTAAATATTTTAGGATGAAATTACTAAAAATCAAGAAATGGTCATTATAATTTTTTTTGAAATTTAATTTATTGATTTATATATTTTCTATTATATATAATTTATTATTTACACGTAAAAGACAACATACCCAAATACGGCTTATTTCTTATAATGGGTAGGATTGGTTTTAAACCGGTCAAAGCCTCTAGTATAATCAGTTTGGATTCATTTTTGGTCCGACTCGAAAACTAGCTAGAAGTGAAACCAAACAAAGGGAAGGAATGGAATTTTCTTCATTAAATTCTGTATAACTTTATAATTCCATATTCTTAATTCATGCTTCGATTATTGAATAAATATATTGATATCCCTGAAATTAAGTCAAATTACGCAAACACCCCCTATATTTTATAAAACTATAGCTAGACTCCTCAGTGCAATATGTTTTAATTTTCGAGAATGTTTGAGTAGGTTTTGTATTTTGTATAGAGAGTGCACTTGGAATTACAACTACAGCTTTAGGGGATGTAGCTGTAATTTTATAAAAAGTAAAGGATGTTTATATATTTTGGCGTAATCTCAAAAAGTATAAATGTAATTTATCCTAAATTATACACAACCACAAAAATACATTTCCCATGCTATGTACATACGCATATGTGACAATGCTGAAGGCTGGAAAAAAGCACAAAATTGAATGAATAAAGATTCATTACTATGAACAAAGCCTAGGTACAGACTTAGCAGAACTGTGGCTTGACATTCTTGATTTCATCATCTTTGTCATTTGGATTTGCATTTTACTGCAAACTTTCTCCAGCTCCAGCACTCTCCACTGCATCCCTTGCAGATGTGCTTTGAGCTTTTCGTTCTCGTCGGAAAGACTGAATTTCTTCGCGTAGAGTACAATCTGCTTAGAGCTCTCTTCTTTATTTGAGCCGCCTTCGTTTGCATCTTGGAGCAAGCTTTTCAGTTTGCGCTGCTGAGAGATGAGGGCTTGTGCAGTGGATTTTGATGGGAAGTTGGCGTTCTGAGCTAGGTGGTCGAAAGCTTCGGGCGAGAGCTTCTCATAGTTTAGGCCGAAACAGACTTTCATCTTTTGGTCGTCTGACAAGGCTGAGTGAACCTGCTCACATAAGCTTGATCATCAGCACGAAAACAAAAGCCGGAAATAGGTTTCTAGAAGGGAAAAAACAAGAACAAAAATGCTGTACTTTAAACTTATTGAATGCTATGGATACCTCTAGATACAAACTCGTAGCACGGTATACTCCATCGGAAGAGTCTCTGGCTGAGTCCGGCAGGGCCGTGATCAGGGCCAAGAACTTTGATGGTTTCAAGTGAGGATCTGGGGCGACTTCTGCCAGATATAAATCCATCAAGCTGGCAACTTTCTTCAGTCGGCTCAATGGTACGCAACAAGCTCCTTTTCCAAGAAATGATTTCAAGAATCTAAGAACCAGGTTCACGTCGTACAGGTGACTTTTCCGGGCTGGAGATGGGATGAGCAAGTTATCTAAGGTTGCTTGGTCTAATTGTGAACCGATCATGCTCTCTAAATTCTCCCGGCAGCGCTGGCTTAACTTCATGTTTAATGCAACTCTCAGCAGACCGAACAAACTCTTGTACGACACAGACCTTATGTCCAAAGAACTAAGCATCTCAACTACTGTTTCGACGACCTTAATTTTCTCTTCGGCTGAGGCGGAAGCAGCGAATCTTGATTTTTGATAGTAAAAGAGAAATCTACTAACAATTCCATGGTCAAAGTTTTTCGATTCCATCAACTTTACCATCATTTGAATCAGTTCAGTGTCCAAGACGACAAGGTCTTCGAACCACCATGTTGTCCGGAAAGAAGTGGCCTTTAAGCTCTCGGTGCTTCTCGTGTCGCACGACAATCGAAATCCCGAGCTATCCGATGAAGAAATGGACGGACATGGACTCGCTTCGCACGATGATGCGACTCTCCCAACCAGAGAATCCAAGCACTTGGCGAGTATACTGAAAGAACTAGCAACTCCTGGGAGTAGATCTTGGCACTGCTTCAGAGCTACCAAAAGCTCAGACCAAGTCCAATACTTAACCTCTTCCATTGATTTCTCTGTTCGCTCACACAAATTTTCGGTTCCAGAGGCAGACTTGTTCATTTCCATATACTGTGCAGCACAAGTAAGGTTAGAAATATTAAGAGGATTTATACTGACTCTTCCGTCGTTGTAGCAGAACCTTGTGATGAGCTCAAAATTTGCCGCTCCACCAGGGAAGTCATTGAATATCACCTTCAGACGACCATTTACACCTATTGATTTACTGAACAATTTGCTTATTCTTCCTGAGTAAGAAGATATAACTCTCTACAAGAATTATACAAAACCAGAGGTTAGACTATGTACACTTATACATGAAAAAGATGTAAATGGAAACGGCAAGAGTAGAAGCCAATCAAGAGCATCAAACAGTTTACGATGCTAGAAAGAAATGATACAAACGCAACATGAATGTGTCAATTCGTTTTACCTCCTGTGAACACACTAAGATGCACAAAAGCCCCCACCAAAACTTTTAAGAGAAGCTCACTGCCGGCCTCCTCAGGTGTCACATCGCCCCTTTTTAAAATTTTCAAAATTCAGGGGTTGTGTTACCCTTTTTCTTCTTCTCCTTCTCTTCTTTTTTCCTATCTTTTTGTTTTTTTGAGGTTTTTTTTGACAATTAGTGTTTTCACATGGGGGCCGTGTTGCATTTAACCCCAACAAGAAATAAGAGTTTTAAGACTAGTGCTTTTATCAAAAGGAAAGCAAAAGATGAATCTGGGACCAGTTGAAGTATCCATAAAGCAGCTCATTTTCTTCATTACCATAGAAACGTCGAATGCCGACAACTTTCCAATAAATTGAAGTTACTAAAAGCAAAAACAGAAACTCAACAATTCGAATCCTCTGGTCCAATTTGGCTCGTATTTCACATCACAAATGCTGATAGACACCACATGCTGATAAAGAAAGACGAGAAGTCGTTACAAGCAATAAATTCTCCGAAACGAAATCTGGTTAAGAGATGAGGCTAAACATCCCTACAAAGAAGGGAAAACAACAGTGCCAAACTTGAAAATGGGAGCACTTCTTTAGCCCCTTGAAAGAAAGAACCAAAAAAGTAAAGGTATGAACATTAAATATCCACACTAGCAACATTAAATGATATAATGCAGACAAATGCATGAGAATAGCTGAGCTACATAAAAGGTTTAC
Organism: Sesamum indicum; assembly: GCF_026168435.1. Lineage (NCBI taxonomy): Eukaryota > Viridiplantae > Streptophyta > Magnoliopsida > Lamiales > Pedaliaceae > Sesamum > Sesamum indicum. The sequence goes on from NC_142668.1 coordinate 8,637,404, forward strand.
ACAACAAACCAGACCCCATTTTCCAGCAAAGATTAGCTTGCAGAACTTAAAGATGGCTCTGTAAGGACAGGAAAAATTAATGAACAATAATTGTGAAATGATACTTTGGAGTGAGTCATATTAAAAAAAAAAAAGAAAAAAGAAAATGAATTTCCATAAGAGCCCATGTCATAATTTAACAGGAAAAATCATTCATGATTCATAGAATTAACATAATGAAGAACATTCAAGTACAAGAAGTTGTAGATCAAGCTCAATTATGCTCAGAAAGAAGGCTAAAAGTCAAATTCCTAATACAAACAAAAACAGCCCATAAAGAAAACAGAAGCAATTAAAGCTAAAAGAGCTACAAACTTTGGACATGAAGCTAAAAATAGAAGAACAAAAAGGTAATCAAGAAAACATTGGATATCTTTTACCTTATTCACCATGAAAACCTCTTCTCCATTGACATCCACTTCAAGATCAAGAAAACAGTCTCCCATCTCCCAAAATAAGTAAAAACAAACAGAAAAACGAGGAGCCCACCTCAAATCGAGAGAAAAAACTCAACAAAAAAGAGCAGAAAAGAACAAAAGGTAGAGATTTGAGTTTGAGGAGAAGAAAATGGTTGAAATTTGGAGAAGGGAAAGACCATATTCTGAGAGGGTTGAGAAAGGACAAGCAGAAAAGGCCCGTTCTTGGTTTTGCCAAACAATGCTTAGTCAATTACCTGGTGTTGATCTAAGCTTGGGGCTGGAGAGAGACAAGAGTGTATGTGAAGCAACAGAGTTTTGTGAAGTTTCACGTTAGTATTTTCATATTATATGAGGATAAAACAAGGAGAGATCAGAGGCAGCAGAGTTTTATTGTGCCGACTGAGATATATTCTCTGACATTCTTGCAAAAAAAAATAGTAAGATTTATGTCAAGTATATATGAATGAATGGATGAACAGTTTGTGAGGATCGTCTAGTCTGAAGCTTAGGATGCAAAAAGAGGTTTTCTGCTGCAGTTGGGAGTCGCTTCTCTTGTCTCTTTATGGCTTGTTTTTGTGCGGCAAACAAGTTTCTCCAGCTTCTAGCCTGGTCCCAACCAATTATTTCGCTCCGATTCTCTTCTGTTTTACATTATTTTTCATTCCAACTGGTAAATTACAGCAGTCATCTTTCTACTATGGAAAGTCTAATTATATAAATATTTTTTATTTTTTTATGAAATTATAAGTCCAATTTATTAAAATAGTAGTTATAATTGCCTGTAATTTACTATTTTGGGATAAAATTTTATAAGTAAACTCTACGAAGTAAATTGCATTCCCTTAAGGGATGTATTTGTAATTTTATAAATAATGGAAGTTTTTGTATAATTAAATGTAATCCAAAGTGAGAAACGGATAATTACATGCATTCCTCTCATATGAGATTTGGTGTAATTACACATAAACCCATTGTAGTTTAGAAAATTACATCTAAAACTCTTGAAATTTATTTTCGTCTAACAAATAGGTCAATCTGTTAATATTAATATAAAATTATCTTTATAGATAATTAGTATTTAGCCACAATAATTCTTTATTGCCACCATGTTATCACTATATAGGTATCACTACTTGTCTATAGTAATGATTTATGCATAATATTTTGAGTAAAATACACTTTGCCCCCTGAACTATTCTTGATGTAACATTTACCCTCCTAAATTAACAAATTTAACATTTATAATTAAAATTAAATTTACGGACAATATTGCCCTTATATTATATATATGTATATTTAGTTCAAGAATTTTGTTTTTAATAATTTTACATTTTAAGTTTAATTAAAATTTTCATAATTTTAAAAAAAATATCTTTTTTAAGTATGATAAAGTAAAATATAATCAATGAATTAAATAGTCGAATTTTATTATATTTTGCAGGTTCAAAGTTAAGTAATGAACGAGTATAATAACTACACAAAAATAAATTCATAAAAAGTTTTTATTAATTTGGTTATAAAATTAAGTTATTAACTATTTATTATTTTAGATAAAAATATGTAATTGCATATTAATTTTTTAATATATTTTCTTCAAAAAAATATGATAAAATATATTTAATTACATATTGATTTTTTGAATATTTTTTAAAAAAATATGATAAAATATATTATTATTTTTTCTAAACATATTGAACTTCTGATTAAGCATATATATTTTTTAATTTGTTTTAAAAGAATATATGAGTTGTCGGTTATATTATCTTTGTTGTGTATCTACTATATATATATATTAATTTATACTCCACTTTTAATTTAAATTTTTTATTTATAAAAACTTTAACTAGAAAATAATTTCATAATAATTTAATGTATAAAATATCAAAATATATTAAAAATAATATAAGTGCCAAGGCCTGAGGGGCATTTTTGTCTAGCTAAGGGGGTAAGTGCTGTATTTATCAATTTAACGAGGTAAATGTAAAATAAAAAATAGTTTAAGGGAGTAAAGTATATTTTACCCTAATTTTTTATTACTAATTCTTATTAACAATAATTATTTTCAAACAATAGTCCCTATTTAAGATTAATTTATTCGTAATCGATCATTTTATTTTATTTTTTATTTAATTAAATTAATATAATAAAAATTTCAATTATATACACTTCTATCGCTGAAATTATTAATAATTTCACAACAAGAGTATCATAATATAAAAGGGATAATTATATTTACATCCTTGATTTATAATCTGTTTATATAAATCATTTATATCTTTTAAATAACTAGTCATTGTAGCACGTTTTTCCTACGTGCATATGATAAGTAATCTTTTATACTTTAAAATATACTATAAATAAGAGTAAAATATATAAATATAAAAATATATTAAAAAAAGGAAAGAAAGAAAAGAAAATTAAACTAATTTACCAGTTAATGTAAAGTATGAAAAGTTAAATAAGTTAGTTATCTTATCACTTGAAAAGTATTTTTGACTTAAAAAATATTGATGCGGCAGTGTTATTAACCAACATTTGTGAGTTTAGAGAACTTGTCTTTCTATATTAGTATGGATTACACATACACCCACTAAAAAGATTAACATTATTTATACTAACCATCCATATTTTTTGAAAAATTATATTTATACCCCCAAAAACGTCAAGTCAATTATACAAACTATCTCTATTTTTTATTTATTAAGAATAATTAATAAAATTATATAAAAAAACAGGAGTAGTTTCTATAAAAAAATTATAAATCATAGAATATAAATGTAATTATGGCTACAAGAAACGAGATGAAAAATCATGAAGTCGTTATAGCTGCAACTTTTAATTGTCTCTTTGCTGAAGAAAGTTGCTACCAAATGTTAAAAACAAAAGAGTCGCATTTCTTCTTCAATAGTTCAATGGTTTTGTCCCTAGGGGCATGATTGGATAGAGTAGCCGGGCATCACGTGACTCTCAACCTACAGTCACGTGTTCTCTCCTTCTGCAAAGTGTAGTCTTTTCACTTTTTTCTTTTATTAAAATTATTACTTATTATTATACAAACAAAAAAGACAGGAATTAATAGCACAACACATATTTGTTTTTTTTTTTAAACCATAAATAAATATTCTCATCCCACGTTAAAAATAAAACTAATCTCGTTTGAGGTGAGGACAAAAGAGTTAAACTCCTCACAACAAATATGACTCTCAGACTTTAAAGTTTCGTATATTTGCTCATCAGAATCCAACGCGTTTACGACTGAACCAACAACTTATTAATCATAACAACGCTTATATCAACATAATGAGTCGCACTAAAAAAGGAGAATAGATTAATGTCACAAAGAAAATTAAGTGATAATTTCAATATTATCAGTTATTACATTAATTAGGGGTAATTACACTCCCCTCCTCTGAAATTTGGTGTAATTACATGTAAACTCCATATGGTTTGAAAAATTGCATCAAGCACCCCTGATGTTTGCTTCTGTTAGTCAAAGTTCATCCAATTTGCTGATATGAACAAAAAGAATTGAAAAAGAAATATATTTGCCCCCAATTAACTTATTACTGACTTATTGCAGGTTAAATGAATTTTTTTATGATCAAACTACCCTTATACGTCTTCACACATTAATGCATATAGGAAGGTATATCTTCACAGTTATAAGGATAGTTTAGTCTGAAAAAAATATTTGATCTCCAATAAGCCAGTAATAAGTCAATCAATGGTATATCTCAATTTTCATTCAGTTTTTCTACTAATATCAACAAATTTAGTGAATTTTAACTAACGGAGCACTATTTTTTTAGACGAAACCAAATATCAAGGGTGCTAGACGTAATTTCTCAAATCATAAGGAGTCTAGGTGTAATTACACCAAACTTCAAGAGTGTAATTATCTCTATTAATTAAGTTATTAGAATTGTATCTTTCATAATATTCATTATTTTGTTAAAGTTATCATTAATAAAATTAATTGGCAAACAAATTGTGTATATGTCTATACTATTTACCATAGTTAAATAAAGTTAAAGTAAAATTATCAGTAAATTAATATTTATCGTGATTTTAACTATAATTAAAATATATGTCTTGATTTAGCTAGAACTATTTCAAGATTTTCTGAAATTGTTTTATGGATTAAGTGGATATTTTTTTTAAAAAAAATTATTCTTATCCATCCACCTTATCCAGTATTTTTACGGTGTTTTAAGTATATTTAAAAGAAAGAAAAAGATACACCAAAAACAAAGTCGATAATTTCAAAGCTCCATTAAAAATTTATATAATTTCACTAAATATCAAGAAGTACTGATAATTTTTTAAATTAATAAAAAGTATATATAATTATATCAAATTTTAAAAAAATTAAGTTGAAATACCCTAATATATATACAAATTAGGTACCATCGTTAATTTTTTTAGACAGAAATCATTAAATCATGACTATGGAAGTTGTTGGCAATGAGTGTTAGAGTGAAACTGACTGTTGTTATTTATTTTTATTTTTATTTTTTTTGTGATTTTGAGCATTTTTTTAGCTCATTTTATTTTTTTCTCCTGATATTTGTCTTTCCAACCTGTAATGACTTTCTCCCTAATTTTTCTGTGCTCAGTTATGCATTGATTACATTAGCCAAGTGATCGTATGATTATACATAGCTGGAAACAGAATAAGAAAATGCTCGAAATTACCAAAAAAAAAAAAAACGTTTCCCTCCAACACTCATTGCCAACATTTTTAACTGCTTAACAGTCATGATTTAACGGTCATGTGCAACTCACTCGTCAATTTTCATCCAAAATTTAATGACGGTGCCTAATTTGTATAATTTTCTGTTTATTATATGGTACTATTTTTGCCAAGCTGATAAAGTACGGTACCGCGACTGTAAAGTGGTCAAAAGTATGATACCAAAAGTGCAATTCTTCCTATATTTTTGGGTAGACGTGATAATTATATGGATAGATTAATATCTTAAAATATAAACCAATACACTAATATATATATATATATATATATAGAGAGAGAGAGAGAGAGAGAGAGAAAGAGATTCGTTCCACGACATTTTAGGTTATCTGATGTTTTTATTCTTTAAATTTCTTGTGCAGCATTATGATCTTACATCTTTTTAATTTTTACTATTTTAATTATTTTTCTCTCCGGAGTTCAACCTCACATGTGACAAGGGTGAATTCCTACAAGAAAAATAACTGAAATCGCAAAAATTAAAAAGTACAGAATCAAAATACAGTAAATATTGGTAACAATGAGCCGATAGGAACAATACAATCGCCAATTCTAAAAGGTCACTTGAAATGCACATTTATTTTTTCGGCGAGAAGGGTGAAGTTCTATGACAAAATGGCTAAAAAATTGAAAAAATGTAAAACAAAAATACTACTCGAAAAAATTAAAAAATAAAAACATAAAAAAACCCAAGTTATAAAACAAAAAATACATTTAATCCTTACAATAAATACACATAAAATAAAACAAATATTCATACATTTGGTTGAAATCGAAAACATATCTTCAAATTTGTTCATGAAATTTCGAACTTTTAAGAATTACACTGAGACCTCGTTGACAACGCTGGACATATTATTGCGGTAAAATGTAAAGGGTTGAAGAGGGGGTGATGAACATATGGTATCACGAGGATGACAAAGTAATGAGCAGAATGAAAGCATTTTCATGATGATGTAAAATGCGAATGATGGATGGGGTAAACAAGTGCATGGGATGCCAACTTCAATAATTACGAGAATCGTACGTCAAACATGCAAATGCACTACCTTTAATTATTTCGTTACCACAATCTAGCTATAATATATAGTATAATTGTTTCTAGGTTATTTTTTTATTTTTTGCCTATTTGTTAATAATGGAGTCAATGTTACACTATTTTGGTGAAAACGAGTGAATGATAAATTAAAGTATAAAATTTAATTAATAAAAAAAAGTTGATTAGTGATGGATTTCTCCATCGGCTGTTCCGATGGATATAAATAAGTTTCCGGCGGATATCAAACGTTAGAGTAAAGGTCTTGAGTAATCCATCGAGAAATGGATAAGTTGTTTTAAAATTTGTCGAAAAATTAAAAAATCTTATATTTTATGATGGAATGATGCATCATAAGATTAATTATTATGATCATATTCTGCTATTTGTTTTTTAAAAATATATATATATTTTTTTTATGTGCATGCATGCTCATAATTAGGTAAAATTGTTAAGATAATTTAGAAGGTAGATGTATGAAAAAATACTTGTCAGGGAATGTAGGAGTTAGGAAGGATTTTGAGGATTGCGTTCGTGATTTTGTAAATTGGACTAATGATCAACATGCATACATGGACCACAAGAAGATTAGGTGCCTGTGTCCTTAGTACAAGAATTGTTGGTTAAAAACGACTAATGAGGGTATGTTTCAACTTATGTATGAAGAGGTTTGTGGGATATTGCAATTGGATTGCTCATGGAGAGGCAATGGTGATGGAGTACTATCGTGATCTGCCACACTGGTTCCTGCACCAATTTTTGTTGCAGCTGACACGTACCAACAGATGAATTGAGACCAAGAGAATGGTTTATGATACAGCTGGGCTTTTTTGTTGTATGCCCACCTTGAACCCGAGGGTCTGAACTTATTTCCTACGGATAGCGGTATGACAGCCTAGTTCATAGTATAATGGGGGAGTTTACAACTATGATATGTTCTGATTATTGGACATATTTTTCGATGCAGTGCACACGGCCAACCAAGCTTTCTACAACAATTGTGATGAATCCCTACTGTCAGTGATTGTATGGCTAGTGAAGATCAAGGTCGAGTACTACATGTCCAAAAATGCTACGATGAGGTGTCATTGTGGACTAGTGATCTATTACCCAACAACCACATGCTTCCCTAATACAACATGAAGAAGATCATAAGGGAATTGGGTTTACCAATCTATAAATTGATGTGTGCAAAAATAATTACATATTGTATTGGAAGGACGAATAAACTTAAGTATTGCCAATTCTATGGTGGCATGAGGTACAAACAGACCATGGCACAAAAGCCCAGCACAAGAAGTCCGCTTATGATGTGCTCAGGTACTTGCTACTAACTCCCCGAGTATAATGGTTATATATTTCACTAACTATAATTTTCGTTATTGATTTTTAATTATGTATTTCAATTTTCGACCAACTTATTTTTTTTTACAATTTTTTAATTCTTTTTTATTATTAGATAAATTTTAGTTTCTCCAGACTATTTTTTGATTTTTCAATAGAGCGTGCCCAAAAGAATGTGCGAATTGATCGAAAGAAATTTATTGTTTATGCCTAATTTGTAATGTTTATTATTCAAAACTTTAAACTAGGAGTTCACTATTTTATTTGGTAACTTTTTATTAAGTCTCATAGGACAAACAAACAAGTTAGATAAAAAAATTTATTATGATATTTAAAAAAATTATGATTATGTAAATGTAAGTTTTAATTTTCAAGAATGGATAAGTTTGTTATTAAGATACCACAAAATTTGTTACTTATAAATTTCAACCTGCCCTTGTCCAAATAATAGTTATAAGAATTAGTTATACCTATATCATTGTATTTATTTAATTTGCAATGATTATATAGTAATTTCGATTTTTTTTATAAATTTATTATTTTTATTTACCAAACTAATTAATTAAGTTTTGATAAGGTCAAGCCAAGTTTCTAGCTTCGCCACTAGATGTGTGAAGTCCGAGTACATGCTCCTAATTTTGGTGACCCTTAGCCCCTCTAATTCAAAATGTAATTGTTGCTCGTGAGCTGCTTGAATTGTTCATTTGGATGTGTGGACACCCGACCACGCCATGAACCAGGAGTTCATGATGCGTGCAACGTTGATGTGAACCGTGAATAACCTCCTTGCCTATGAGATGGTATCTGGATGGAGTACCGCGGGTATTATATGGTGCCCTACTTGTATGGATGACACATGAGCATTCCATTTGTAGCACGGGACGAAGGCGTGCTATTTTCATTACCACAGATAGTTCCTCCCCTATGACCATTCGTACTAGAGGAACAAGAAACCCTTCAATAAAAATCGGCCAGAGAGGAAGATTGCAAGGCCAAGACTAATCGGGGATGAGTGTGGAGCAATATAGTACAGTGGTTGAAGATCTATTGACACCTTTGAATGTATGACGTTGAGGGCAAGTGGACGAAAAACATCATCTAGGCTCTTCCATACGGGAGACACACTTAATACGACACAACCATAATGTCATGCACTTTGAGAAAAATATGTTTGACAACATCTTCAACATGAATATCAAGGGGAAACAAAAAAAAATCTGAATGCATAAAAGGATTTGACGAACATATGTGATCATTCGAAACTTGAGGCGGACGAGCATAGATTGAACGTTATATCAAAGCCGCATATACTTTGGCCAAGGATTGAGGTTTTCTAACTAGTATACATCTAACCTTGCTAGATGTGTTGACATGTCTGAGGTGAGGTTGTACAGTATGAAGAGCCACAACTATCACGTCTTCATGCAAAAGTTGACTTGAAATTGCATTCCGTGAGATGCTTCTTGAGTTTGTGTGGAAGGTGATGATGGTGGTCAACCTTCTGTTCCAAGTCATATATTCGACCATGCTAGATGTCACGAAGGTGTAGGAGTTAGAACATAGTATGTTTCCATATGTGCAACCTTGAGAAAATTTTCCCTCGAGCTTTCTTCAACTCGATGAAGTATTTTATTATTCACCTTCCGTAAGAGGAATTTGCAATATTTAACTACTATAAGTGGATGTACCCATTTGAGAGGTACCTACTATTACATCATATAGTTAACTCACTTATATTATGCCTAGTTAAAATTTTGAAGTAATTACTATCGTTGAATTATTGTATAGATTCCTACGCGAATTGAAGAAGGGAGTTGAAGAACAAAGTACATGTTGATGCTTCGATTTGTGAGGCGTACATTATCAAAGAAAGCGGGTTGTTTACTTCTCACTATTTTAAATTTCATGTTACTTGCAAGTGACGCAGGCTAGGCAAAACGATGATCTAACTAGCAATGACCACATATGGTGGTGCTTCTAGGACAAGATGCTTAATCGATCAGGAACAACATATAATCGAGACGTATGTGTTGTGTAACTACGAGGAAGCCGTGCCATATTAGTTGTTGAATTAAAGAGTGATGAATTGAATATGACTTAATTAATGTAGAGCAAGTTAGTTGTCGAATTAAATTGTATATATGATACAAACACAGGTCTAGTTGAAGGTGGACCTATAAGGGTCACACACAAGACACTAACAGTATTGTAAAAATTAGTTGGAGGATTAATTTTGGATGAAAAATTAATTATTAAATTAATTCTAAAAGAAAGAGAGGATCAATTAAATTAATTATTTAATTGAGGTTCTATTTGATAGAATGTCCAAAGTATCGATTAATTGAACTAATTAAATATTTGAGTTTTGATATTAATTAACCTTAAGACTAAGATCAAGTACGGATTTGACGTGGACTTGAAATTATTAGTTATTAATTCAAAATCAAAGTCTATTTAATTAAAAATATGGTCAAGGCTCGTGAGAACCTCAAGGGACCACAAGGTATTACAATGTAACGAGATCCTTTAACTATGGCTTAGTTAAGACTTGACAAGGTCTCACGAGGCGCCTATCACACAGCGCGTCGTGTGGCTAGTAGTCCGCTGACTACGTCCGCCAATACCTCCGCTCGGCACAAATGCAGCGCGCCGAATATATCAGAGTCGGGAGGAACAAATCACAAAACAGTAAATTGCGCACGCGGATTCAGAAAACCAAATTGCATTGAACTGAAAATGCTTATACAATGATCAACGATGCTAGAGTAAGGGGTTCGCCTTGAGGGGGACTCCAACACGTCACTAAACCAAGCTTCTTGAACTCATTCCCCCCTATAATAGGCTTAAAAAAATAAATCCTATTGCCTACACTAGACACTAGGAAAGCTGAAATTTGCAACTCAAGAGGCGTAACGTCCCCTTGAGGAATCTAAACAACATAAAGCAAATAACAAAGCAGTAACAAAGCAATAAAAGGCCTACACCTAAGACTCTAACACAGTTGGGTGTCCGTCGTCTGTTGATGAAGGCTGAGTGGTCGGCCATGTAGAACGGTTGAGTGGCCGAAGTGCGCGTCACGGGGCCTAGTGAATGGGCAGCCCGTGACATTCTCCCCCACTTGAGATAGCGACGTCCCCGGCGCTACGGAAGCATGGTACGCTTCGACAAGAGGTAGAAACGCCTTTAGGTTTGTCACTCGCTCCCAAGTGTTCTCCTCGCTGCTGCATCCCCTCCATTTCACCAAGTACTCTGTGTGGTCTTTCTTCGCGGTACTCGTCACTCGGTGATCTAGGATTACTTCAGCCACCTTCTCCTTCGTCTTCTTCAATTCGAGTTGTGGGCGGCTGGGTTGATTGCGGGTATCGTCTTCCTTGTCTGCTGAATACTTTTTCAATTGGCTGACATGGAAAACGTTGTGGATCTTCCACCACGGCGGCAACTCCACCTTGTACGCCACCGTCCCAATACGCCTAAGGACAAGCAAAGGACCAACATATTTCTGCATCAACCGAGGATCTCTCCACCTTGATGACTTTGACAATTTCGGTTTCGGGACCTTCACCAGCACCAGGTCTCCCGCATTGAACTCAATGAAGCGGCGATTCTGATCTGCATACGTCTTCATCCGCTTCTGAGCTGTCTCCAGGCAACTTCTAACGATATCAACATTCTTCTTCCACTCCTGGGAGAAACTTCGAGTAAGAGGGGATCTCACACTTTGTGGGATGTCAAGAGTGTGAGGAAGGAGCGGCTGCTGCCCAGTAACGATTTCAAAAGCGCTCTTGTTGGTGGTGGAAGAGCTCTTTTGAACATTGAAATATAGCTGAGCGACATCCAAGAGCTTCACCCAATCCTTCTGCGTACCTCGCACAAAGTGCCGAAGGTAGTCCTCCAACATAGAATTAAAGCGTTCTGTCTGACCATCGGACTGTAGATGATAGCTCGAGCTCATGGAAGGTGTGGACCCGAGAAGTTTGAACAACTCGGTCCGGAAGACGCCAGTAAATCGGGAGTCACGATCACTGACAATATCTTTTGGCAGTCCCCAATGCTTGACGATGTGCTTGGAAAAGAGATGAGCTGTCCCTTCTGCTGTGACATGTTTGGGTGCTGCGATGAATATAGCATATTTTGAAAAATGATCTACCACGACGATGATAGAGCCTAAGTTCTCGACCTTAGGCAATCCAGAGATGTAATCCATGGAGACGCTCTCCCATGGACGCTTTGGGATGGGAAGTGGTTGCAGCAGACCGGCCTTCTTCTGATGGTCTGCCTTGTCCTGCTGACAAATCAAACAGGTGCGGACATGCGTCTCGACATCGTCCCGCATCTGTGGCCAATGATAGGCCCTCCGCACCGAAGCAAACGTGCGCTCCTGTCCTTGGTGTTCCGCCCAAAGTGTGTCGTGGCATTCGGAAAGAAGTGATTTCCGTAGGTCCCCGCCTCTCGAAACGTATACGCGGTTTCCCTTGGTCATCAGCAATCCATCCTCGATCCAAAAGTGTCGAGCCTTGCCCTGCCCGACAAGCCGAATCAGGCGTCGCGCCGCGGGATCTCTCGGTAGTAACTCCCGCACCTGATCCTTCGTAGAGATAGCAGCCGCGCTAGAAGAGAGCGCTGCTATCGACTCCAAGTTCGCCAAGTCCGCCCTGCGGCTCAAGGCATCTGCTGACTGCTTCCTAAGCTCCACAAGCTTAGGTTGCGGTATTCTGTACGGTGCCCTAGCGGGCGGTCTCGTGCCAGGCACCAATTCGATCTCGTGATCCACTGCCCTCTTCGGTGGTAGCTTCCGAGGCAGCTCGTCTGGCATCACGTCTTTAGACTCCCCCAACAGTTCCTTACTACCGCCCGGGGTGGGCCCTGACACCTCTTCCATCTCTTCAAAACAAAGGGTACCCAAGTAGGAGATCTCATCCTGCTTGTGCCCCTTCCCAAACTGCATGGCCGACAAGTTCTTCTCTCCAGTACGTCCGGCCAAGGTAGGAATGACACACGGCTTCGCCCCCAACATCATCAGCGAATCGGCATGAGGTAAGACAGCAGTGCGTGTATCCCGTAGAAATTCAAGCCCAAGGATAAGCTTGAAGTCGTCCATTGCCACAACAGAAAGATTGGTCTTGCCCTCATAAGCACCAACCTTAATCAGCACAGACTTGGCTACACCGGCAATGGGTTGTGCAGCCGAGTTGATCGCCTTCACACGCCCAACTCCCTTCTCCAGCACGAGCCCGAGTCTCGCCACTTCGGCGCTCGCAAGGTAGTTATGAGAGGCTCCAGTGTCGATCATGGCTCGAATCGGCTTGCCATGAATCTTCACATCAACGAACATCAACCCTTTCTTCCTAGGAATCCGGGGCTGAACTTCTTCCTCTTTTCCCGGCTGCTCCACAGTAAGCGCCGGGATGGTCCTTTTCGCAAGGGGTGGCGCAACTCTCTTTGCCGCCACCGTAGAGAATGTGTTGCACCATTGGTTTACGGCCCCCAAGTTGTCCTCATACTCCTCCGTGTCATTCTCACCACCTGCCTCTGCTTGTAGCTCCACACTCTTTGAGGACGACGCCTTGTCGGTAAAGGTCGTTGCCAATGCATTCAACACCTGTCTCTTCGGGCAATCCCGATACATATGCGGACCATCGCAGATCAAACACCCTCTCCTCCTCTCGGGTGCTCCCTGCCTGTTCTCCTGGGGCCTGTTCCTGTCCGAACCGCCCTGTGAACCATTCTGAGCATGGGGCCTCTGGTCTCCCCCACCTCTGTTGAAGTTATTCCTGAACCATCTCGTCCCATTCGACTTCTCCCGCTCAGGACTAGGCGTCGCCTGCCTATCCTTTTGAGTCTCTAGGTTGAAATCGGCCAGGCGTTCGGCCGCGATGATAGCCGAACTCAAATCAGTCACTCGTTGCCTCTGCAACTCGTTTCTCGCCCACTGTTTCAAGCCCTCCATGAAAGTGAACAGCTTGTCTACCTCCGACATGTCTCGGATGTTCAGCATCAGCGCTGAGAAAGCTTTGACATATTCCCGCACGGAACCTGTATGTTCAAGCTTTCGCAATGCCCTCCTGGCATTGTACTCCACATTCTCGGGGAAGAACTGCTCTCTGATCGCCTCCCGTAGAAGAGCCCACGTGTCGAGCTGTATTTGATGAGCCTGGATTTCCGCAAACTTGGTCCGCCACCACAGCTTTGCGTCACCAGTCAGGTACATGGTCGCAGTCGCAACATTCCTTGCCTCGTCCCGCACGTCTGCCGCAAGGAAGTACTGTTCCATGTCGAAGAGGAAGTTCTCGACCTCCTTCGCATCACGCTCACCGCTATAGGCCTTCGGTTCTGGTATTCGAAGCCTAGCACCGAGGTCGTGAGCAACCATAGGCGTGCTACCCACTGCACGCTGGAGCAGTCCAATCTGAATGGACATCTACTCCATGTCACGCCGCATATCGGCAATGCTGTCGTTTCCGAATACGCCAGCCATCTCCTGAATCACGTGCCGACACTCGTCCAACTCCGAATTCAGCACCGTGATCTCAGATTCTAGAGAAGAGACCTTCGTCTCCAATTCCACCAACCGGGAGTGTCCGTCCTCCGGGTTCTCAGCTCTCTCGCTGGTTGAAGCTGCGGCATGTCGCGGGCTTTCCGGATCTTGCCCCGATGCCCTCGCAGCAGTAGCGGTCCGCCTCGGCCCCATCGTGGCACGAGGCTCTGATACCACCTCTCACGAGGCGCCTATCACACAGCGCGTCGTGTGGCTAGTAGTCCGCTGACTACGTCCGCCAATACCTCCGCTCGGCACAAATGCAGCGCGCCGAATATATCAGAGTCGGGAGGAACAAATCACAAAATAGTAAATTGCGCACGCGGATTCAGAAAACCAAATTGCATTGAACTGAAAATGCTTATACAATGATCAACGATGCTAGAGCAAGGGGTTCGCCTTGAGGGGGACTCCAACACGTCACTAAACCAAGCTTCTTGAACTCATTCCCCCCCTATAATAGGCTTAAAAAAATAAATCCTATTGCCTACACTAGACACTAGGAAAGCTGAAATTTGCAACTCAAGAGGCGTAACGTCCCCTTGAGGAATCTAAACAACATAAAGCAAATAACAAAGCAGTAACAAAGCAATAAAAGGCCTACACCTAAGACTCTAACACAGTTGGGTGTCCGTCGTCTGTTGATGAAGGCTGAGTGGTCGGCCATGTAGAACGGTTGAGTGGCCGAAGTGCGCGTCACGGGGCCTAGTGAATGGGCAGCCCGTGACACAAGGGCTTAGCTAAGCCCTTGACTTGGAGGAAACTACTCCCTTTTATTTAAGAGGGAGTGGCCAAGCATGAAAGGCTTTTTAGCTCTCTTGATTTCTTGTCTTTATATCTCTCTCCCTCTCTTCTTGCTTGCCAGCATTAAGTGATATTTTCTCTCTTCCACTCCAAACTAAACAACTTGAAATTGATTCGAGTTTCTTTTGAGTTTATCTAAAACACTTTATATTTTCATAGATATTTTGTTTTTTATAGAGTTGGTGATCAGAAAGTCAATTGAATTGACAACTATTCGTCAATTTTTATTAAAATAATATTGTCTAAAGGAATAGAGTAAGTATTCATATATGACATGTATTTTATGCTTACTGCTCATGTTAAACGCCGTTTTAACAACATAATAATGCCCATAGGTTGAGTGGTTAAACTTGTGGAGTTGGGTTGTGCATAAGTTGGCAGCTATAAAACCAACATTCAGGGATCGATTTGATACATTCCAAGTTGAGGGTCTCAAGACAGGGCATCAGGAGTTCTGTAGAGAATTGCACTAAGTATTGTAGTGATGTGTTTCATTGGTGGAGACATAGGTTGTCTATATAATTTTAGTGAGTTAGTTGGGAAGATAATCAACTAGCCAAACTGACTCGCGAGAATCGTCATATAGAAGCCTCGAATGTGGCATGACTAAAGTTTTTGATCAAATAATATGGGATTAGTCTTCGGACTTGAGAAATCATATCAGTCGCATGCATATGAAAACTGTATTTTAGATCTGACAAGAAATGACCCTACATTTTGATATGGTAATTACAAACCATGTCCAGAGTAGTGGAAATATCTATGAAAACGATAAATTTCAAGAGAGATTTTGTTCACTGTCAGCATTTGACAGAATATCTCCTATAAAATAGATATACCCCAAATTCGTACAGATATTATGCACCCACAATCCAAATTATGCTGATGTAGATAAAACATGGATTTAAATTTATAGTAAAATTTTTATCTAATTCATAATTATAATATTTTATTATTTTATTTATTTTTTCTAGAAAAACATTGTAGCTAATTTGTTGTGTACGTAAGCAATAAATTCCTAATGTACACTACAAATATTTGTGGTTATTTTGTCGCCCACGTACCGTATTTGTTTTTGGATAATTTTAATACATAGTTTGCTCAAGAATATTCATTGTTAGCTCATCTCATTAGCTACAAAATTAATTTCATTATAATATTATTGGCAGTATATGCCAGCCAGTGGGAATTGAACCTACATTTCCATAAGTAGAAAAATCTAGTTTTGAGAAAAGTAATTATTAAAGGCTAACAATTCATAGGTATATTTGATATCATAAACATATATATAACTTGCTAGGGAAAAAAAAAAATTGGTCCATTAACTTTATCTGCAATTAATTTTAGTACACTAACTTTTATTGTTATCACATTTTGACCAATAATTTACAGAAATAGGTCAATTAAGCACGGTGGCGAACGAAAATTAGATTTTTTGCCGGAAAATGCACATGCTCTTTAATTTGGGGATTTTTAATCTCATGTGGCACTATAGTGTTACATGGCACTTGATGTGGCAATATTTGAAGGGAAAAATGTTAGTATTTCCTCCCAAAGCCAATTACCAACTAATAAAAAGGGAAAAATAATCTCCATTGAGGATGAGTTTCTCATCATCACCATTTTAGTAGCAAACATTTTAGATTTCACACAATAATAGAGTGAATCGTAAAAGAGGGGAGAGAAATTAGGCTGAAGAATTTGGGGAGTTCTGCTTTTGAAGAATTTAACAAGATGTACACGTCATTGTCTACGTGGAAATACACGTGGCTATACTGGCTGTTTTTTCACCATGGCCTTGCCAAGTTAGCCAATTTCGATGGAAATATTTAAATTAGCCGAAAAATTGACAATAAAATCCTAATTTGTATTTAATTGACCCATTTCTGTAAATTATTGGTCAAAATGTGATACAACGAAAGTTAGTGTACTAAAATTAACCGTGGACAAAGTCAATGGACCAAAATTTTTTTTTTCCCTAACTTGCTATCAAAAAATTTGATCATAGTTCAAAATTCTATCACACACAAAAAGAATTATCTCATTTCAAGAAACATAACATTTAATCATGATAATTGTCATGGTTAATAGTAAATAGCAGTAGTAAATAGTTATTGACTACAACCATATAATGGTTGTTGGTCGTGGTTTTTGTGAAGGTACCATGATAAATATTTTTACCATGGCTCTTAACTGTAGCATATAATTTTTTTATGGTGGAAAAATTAGTTCTTTTACTTTTTTTTTATTTAACTATGGTCAATAATAATAATTTATCGTGATTTTTAATCATAGTTATTAATATTATAGTTAATAGTAATTTTTTTTTCTCGTATCTTATTATACTGAATCCAACCATATTCAAACCAACAAAGATTTTCATATTTGACCCATAGATTTGAACCCGTTTTGGATCCGACTATATGAACTCGATCCATACATTCATTTGTCATAATAATAATAATAATAATTTATATATATATATATATATATATAAAATATCAATATTTTACTTTGTGAAATTATCTATTCTGATTTGACAGTTTTAAGTTGCTATGTACACTATGCACTACAATATTATAGAAATTAACCAAAACTTGACTAACTCTTGAAATTCTATCCACCACCTAGAAAATGTATTTGAATTTTATACTTCAATATTTCTGGTCAAAAATTTTCATAAGATGTCAAAATCGAATTGAAATTTCATAAAAATCGGGTATAAGATCAGATTTTCGGATTTAATTTTTATATGTAACAATTTTTTAATTTCAATTTGTTTCGATGAGTTCGAGATAAAACTCAGCAATAATGTATTCGATTTTGATAATTAGGTTTAACTAAGTTTTACCATTTGAATTATGATGGTTCTTACACTTTGGTATTTATATATATTTTTTTTGTCAATTTATCATTTCAACTTTACGAAATTTTGTACTTTACCATTTATAACTGTTTTTCTATCAAGTTTTTCGTCAAAAATTACAGCACATGTGATATATAAGGGTTATATGACGATCAACAAAAAAATAATCATATATGATGAAATACAAATTTCACAAAGTTAAGATGATAAGTTGACACAAAAAAAATTTAGATGCTAAAGTGTAAAATGAATATAGTTTGGATGACAATATATAATTTACCCTGATAATTATTATCAAACTTTTCTTGACATTCATCCAAATCTCTGTTGAAAAATTAAAATAAAAAGGGTAAATACTATAAAGTCAATAGTGTACTTTTTATTTAAGCTTCATTTTAGTAAGATAAAACCAAATTAAAGAATATTATAAATATATTGATCCCTAATAAGTTGGGAAAATCTCATTTTTTGTCTTATAATTTAGATTTTATTTATTTTTTATCCTAATAATTATGAGAATGTCACTTTAAGAATAACATCTTACATTTTATTTTATTTTTAAATTCGTTGTTAAATAATTGATGGAAATGACCAGGTCAGACTCATATGGCTTTTAAGTGGGCATTTTGAAGGGAAAAAAAAAAAGCATGTGCCCTCGCATAGGAAAATCTCATTTTTTTGTCCCATAACATACACTCTTGTCCACCTTTGGTCCCAACAAATTATGAAATTTTTAGTTTAAGAACAATAACTTATGATTTTTCTTATTTTTCATCCTATCTTTAAATACTTGATGGAAGTGATTACATGGTACTCATGTGGCCATTAAGTGGGGGCGTGTTGGAGACTATTCTTGCACGTGAGAGACATGTTCGTTTTTGGAGGGATTATGATTGCAACTTTTGGCAAGAAACGGTTTAAGGCTGACACCATTTGGGTCCTTTCAAACTTGCAATAATTGAGCTTATCAGGCTGAAATACGGCTTTAACAAGTTGTTCAACTGCTGCAAAATCAAATATCATGTTTTACGGCGGTTAAAAAATATGGAAAAAGTTAAAATTCTGAAAAATGAGATCCTCACTTTAAATTGGTCCTTATTTAAGGTAAAATTATAACATTAATTAGTCTTATAAATTAGGGGGCACGAAAGTTTGTCCTGTAAGCAATGGACTAAACAATATTAGTCCTACAATTTATAATTTTGTGGTAATTTTAATCCTTCACACGTAAATCAATTAAAAAATCAGAGGAGCAATTGGGGATTTTAGGAAAATTGTGATTCTTTTGCCAGCTGGAAGCTAATTCTGGACGTGGCAACTTTCGTGGCATTAGGCCTAATGTTTTGAAGGAAATTAACACCGCTTTTGTACTATGTATAACGCAATAGAATGACAAAAAAAAAATCAGTGATTATATGTAAAATAATGAAAATTTCCCTCCAAAATATCTAGATCTAGTGCCACATAAAATGCCACGTTGGCAACCGATTGCCACGAAAGAATAGAGATTGATTATGAGAATATCATTTTTGGTACTCACGTGGCCATTAAATAATTAATAGAATTGGCCAAGTGATACTCACGTGGCGATTAAGTGGGCATTTTGAAGGAAAATCCTGATCTTTCTCGTTATGGATAACTCTTCTTTCATTTTATCCAACTTGTGAAAGAACCCAAGCATCACTTTTTTCGCCCTTGTGTAAATTTGCGGGTCTTCCCACGTGAAAACTCAAACCGAATTGCGATATTGTCATGACCATAGACTTCCCCGACTCGATCTCATATACAAGGTTTTGATACATGCTTTCTTACTGTGATAACACATAATATTTGATTTTGCAACATTTGAATCTCTTGTTGAAGCCATATATATAGTCTGAGAAGTTCAATTCTTGCCAGTTTCGAAGGATTCAAATGGTGTAAACCCTAATTCATTTCTTACAATTATAATCCCATAAAAAAACAGAACATGCGCCTCTCACATGCAGGAATTCCCTCCAACACCCCCCAACTTAATGACCACATGAATACCATGTGGCCGTTTCCATAAAATATTTAACGACAAGACGGAAAGTGAGAAAAATCATTAGTTATTATCCTTAAAATGAGAATCTCGTAATCACCAGCACCAAAAACATTGAACAAAGCCCAAGTTATAAGACCAAAAATGAGATTTTTCTATAAAAGACACATACCTCTTTTTCCTCCAAAACGCTTATTAACACGTGAGTCTCAGATTATCATTTCCATCAATTATTTAGCAATGGGACTAAAGATGACACAAATATAAAATTTCGTCAATAAATAAAATTCCTATAATTATTGGAACCAAAATTAATTAGAACCTAATTATGGGACACAAAAATAATATCTTTTCACAATAATTACGATGTGATGAATAATTTTGGATGGACAGAATATTGGTTTATGGATATGATCAATCCGTCGGCAACTACGGCCCACCAAAACCTCAGCCGACAACAGAAAACTACAACCCAACACCCCTTTAACTATATAATATATATTTAGATCAGATGGCCGCAGCGTAATATCTCTATACTTATAAAATCCCTGCGGTGTTGCTCTTTCACTATGCTATACATTACTAACATTTATGCTACATCAGACGTGAAATTCCCTGCCATATTTGCTATCGTGTTGGGGGCGGCGGAGCCACCGTGAGTCCCTCGCCGGAAGCCAGGCGGCAGAGGACGGAGGGAGAAAGTGAAAGACCAGTGAAAGTCATCAAGTCCAGGAATAAGACAGCGTGTTGGGAGCCAAAGCTTCAGGGAATCGATGAGGACGGCCCGACGCCAGAGGTTGAAAGCGGTGGCGTTATCCGAAGGACAACCGGAAGTTATATCAAGAAACGGCGGAGAATTGTCGGTAATAATCCATGGTAAAGGCTGCGACGCTGTCGCCGTCGCCGCGGTGTCCTCAGGATGACTTTCGGTATGTATCTCTGTCTTCTCTCATTTGTTTGTTTTTCTCCTTTTGGTCGTGAGGTGGAAGCGGAGGCAGGGAAGACAGTGATGTGGTTCTTTATTTCTTTTTTAAATTTTATAAATGTTAATACATGAATTAAATTAATTATTTTTTATATTTAAATATAATAATATTAAAAAATTAAATTTTATTTAATGTAATTTATATAATTAATATACCTTCAAAATATATTCAACACAACCAAATTAACTAATAATATTTAGAAACATATAAAATCATGTATTGTGATTTTAAAAACTTATAAATATTAAAATAATCCAAAAAATTGATATTTTCATATGTATCATAATTTAATTTTGATGTAATAATATTATTTACATATAAATATTTGATGAATACTAATTATTTAGTATTTGTAATATTTTCTTAGTAAAATATGTAAAGGTAAAGAATAGATCAAAATAGTATCCCACATCTCTAGCGCGTGTAGGCAACTCTTCATTTTTTTTAACAGGAATGATTTGTTTTGTAGTGTTATAATCATAGAGGGCCTTTTTGGACTATTTAATTAATACATGTAATTTATTTGAGATGCTTCATTAATAATAACATCTTTAATTAATTGCTCACTAATAAAAACTTGAACACAAATAAACTCATTTAAGACTGTTTAGAGCCCACAAATCTATTTATATTTAATTAAACACAACTGAAATTGAACTCAAGTTAAAACATCGTAAATTCAAAAATAAATTGTATTGACATTTCATAAAATTAGGTCTAATCACGTGATTTTCATTTCCTTTTATGAAATTACAAGACCACCCCTACAGAGGTGGCGAAGTAATTTACCTCAATGAGTCTGCTTGTAAATTTTTGTATTATGGAGTCGCTATATAATTAACCTAATTTCAGAGGTGTTATGTAATTTAACCTATACTCGACTCAACTCAAGTTTAGGTGGATTGGGTTGGAACCATAAATTTCAAATCGGCTAAAATACAATTAACTCATTTATCCTGTCTTAGTTAATTAATTATATCACCAACTTTAGTTCTTTGTGCGTTGAAAAATTTTTAGGGTTAACTACATCTACATTCACTAACCTATGATCTATTTACACAAACAGTTTTTATCTTTTTTAAAAAAAAAATTACACATGCAACCCCATAAATATCAATATCACTGACACAAATAATTTTTATTTTTTAAAAAATTGAATATACACTCTCGGAAATATCAATAACATTATAACCACAGCGGCTATGTGCCACTGTGCTGATGGCTTTGTGCCGATCTTTTATTCATTTGAATTCTCCGTTGCAGCGTATAAATACAGCTAACCTTCTCTTCCCAAACTGCCCTTCAAGACTCCAGAAATTCACTGCGCTCTCACTCCCAGCTCCATTCTCTTCACTATCATCGTCATCCATGGATAGCCCACCAGAAGGTTACAGAAGAAATGTGGGAATTTGTCTTATTAACCCCTCTAAGAAGATCTTTGCTGCTTCAACCCCCTTAAAAATATTCACAAATTTAGAGATGACAATTGATAAAATTCGAAATACCATCAAAATTTGAGATCAATAGTCGAAGTTTTAATGGACAATGCCACCCCAAAATTAAGAAAAAATATCTTTAGAAGTTTCAAACTATGTCGCAAACAAGAATTAGTTATACTAACCAAATTCTGACGGAAAAAATGGTAGGGATGAAAAGGGAGGATAAGGGATTGCAATAGACAAGGGAAAAGTGACTATATCAGTTTAATAATCATGCTTTCCAGATTCTCGAGAAACGTCCATGTTAGGCAAGTTAGGGTTATGATCAAAAGAGAAATATGGCGGGCTGGTCGTTAGCAGTAGTGGGGGTTCTAACGGAGGCATCCGCATCCCAAGTTTGCACTGAGGGATGTGCACTGATATCTACTTCACCCTTACAATCACATCCCATACTACACGACGAGCCTGCTAGGATTTTTGCACCTACGGTTCCCGATATGCAAGTCAAGGGGGATATAGAAGTTCATAACAAACCACTTTAACAACCTGGAAGGCAGGGATGCGAGGACACAACTCCCATCAAGCCTCAAATATTTGTTGGTGCTGTAAAACTTGATATGCACCATGCACCTTGTATGGATCCCATTGCGGAAGGTTTTACAAAGTCCACCTGAAAAGAACTACGATCCCTCTATGGAAGCAGAATAGTGAAGTTATCATAACGCCTATAGTACAGTTGATGGAAGAAGGTGAGCGGAACAAGAATAACATGGTTGTGGCTATTTTTTGGGGGAAGAAACCCTAGTTTCCCCATATGGAAGCCTATGCGAAAGCAAATGGGATTCGGCTATAAAGTGTGGTAGCATCTAATAATGGCTTCTTCTTCTTTAGATTCAAAACCCTCATGGAAATGGAAGAACTTATAGAAGGTGGCCCCTGCTTGTTTCAAGGACAAATCATCCGACAATGTTCGGAACCAAGCATCATGCTAATGAAGAAGCACCATTGTACTATTCCCATAAGGATAAAGCTCTATCAATGGAAATTTGGATGGTAGAAGGACTCGACTTGGTAACTAGTAGGACTGGGAAGCCCTTGTATCAGGATAGTATCACAAAAGCCTACTCCAAAATAGACTATGCAAGGGTATGTGTGCTTACTGACATTCAGTAATCAAGGACCAAACACGTAGTGATCATGCTACCGTCTCTTAATAGTGGTACGGCCATCCTATGCAAAGTGGAAATGGAGTATGAATGGCTACCATACCAATGTGAACGGTACAAGACGATAGGCCACACGAATGACCCTATATTACTACAATTGATTTTGTGACGTCTGTATAATTTTTCACGTAATTGGGAGACTAATTGGTAATTATTAGAAATTTAAATTTAATTAGTAAATAAATTATAGATTGAATTTGGGATATAATAAAACTTGAATGAGTTAAATTGAAATTCGTTATAATATTTGAAGGCAAATTATATTAATTAAGAAAATTAATAAAGACGTGATTGGTATTTTGAAAAAAATTTAATTAAATATATAAAATAATATTACAATTGAGGGGAGAGAGAGAGTGTAGAATGAGGCGGTGGGGCCTCTCTTGTTCATATTAATATGCACACATACAGCACACACATACACATAATACAAACTCACACACACACACCTTAAACACACACAGACGCACACACACATTGTCGAAGATAGAGGTACGGATTTTATTATTTTAATTTATATTAATTTATATAATTATATTATTTAATGATAGGATCTCATTTTGTGCTTATTTTATATAATATTTTAGCCTATTTTGTGACCAAATGCTCCTAATTAAATATTATTTTACAGCATTAGGACAAAAGAAATGGAACATGAAGAAAAGCACCAAACTAGAAATTTAAACAAGACTCAAACTCAATTTTTGGCAAGAGTTTGGAGCTGCTTGGGCTACCTCTGATGAAGGAAGAATTTAACTAGGATTAGGATTTTATCTGTATAAGTCTTTTAGTTCAATTAGGAATCTACTTCTAATCCTAGTAGAACTAGGTATCTAGCTATTATAAATAGGTGATGTAATTCACTTTAAGAGGCAACTTTTGAACTCTTTTATTTCTCTACGTTTTTATATTATTTTGCTTTTCATTCGTTCGTCCATGAGCATGTCTAGCTAAATTTCTCATTCCGGTTGAAGACTTGGTGAACGCTTAAATCCAACGGGTTGTGAGATCTAATTTATGCTTTCTACTTTTATTCATATTGGTATTTGTGTTGTTCTCTGTGCTTTTATTACAAATAATCTGATTTATTGTCAAGAATATTTGGCCAATTGAACTTTCAAATCCGTAATTGTTTGTTTAGTTCTATAACTAGTGGTAACACAACATAATTGATTATGTAGAAGTTTTCGATTATGTTGTGGGGAATGCACAATCTAACTTAAATAAATCCTCGTAGGAATTTATTGGTTAGAATTGGGCCTTTCTAGTTCTTAATGCTGTCGGTAAATTAAATCTTGAGGACGTTCCCAAGGTTGTTTACTAATTAGGAATTTAGTCAACGGACGTTCCTTGACTATCCACAAAGTAAGGAAAGGTGAGGTCGTTAGGTCGTACCAATTGCCATAACCAATTTATCTATCATGAATAATTGTTATCTTTGCATCTATGATCAACGGTGGAATTAAGTGTGATCCTATTTTTAACTGGAATACTCTTCTCTTATATTTATCTTTTTTAATTTTATTAGCTTTTTAGTTTTATTCTTCTTCCAATCAAAACTCCCCCTAATTATTTTTGTTTTTGAAGGAATTAATTTAAAACCAATCTCTGTGGATTCGACCCTATTCACACATCTACAAAAGTGTTCGTAGGAATTATTTTTGGTGGATTCGACACCCATCATTTAATTAGTTCTTTTATTAAATATAGTTTATATTGAGCGGTGCACTATTTAATCGGAGGATTTTATACTTTTGGCTATTTAAATTGATGTTGAATTAAATATCACATTTGCTATAAAAATGATATAATTGGGTAATTAAATTATTTGATTTGTCAGATTTAATTATTACTGTAGCTAATTTACACAATTCCATCGGAATGATTAACCAAATATGTAATTCTATGTATTACTGCTTAATTAAATTGTATAGCAACGATAAATTAACAGAAAATTCATAGAAATATTTCGAAAAGTTATATTCAAGAAATATTATGTTATTAAAGAGGGAAAATGAGGTTTTCAGTGGTAATATAATTTGCGAATGTTATTAAAAAATGATAGTTATAAATATATATGGGGTTTGATTAAATGAATTCTTATGAATTAGTTGATAAATTAAATATATGTTTGAGAAGCTTAGAAAATGTAGTTATTTGAAAGAAATGGAATAGGGGTTTGGATTTTAATATAAGTGGAATACTAAGAGATTGGTAGGAAATGAACGAACATTATATAATATTTTATTTAGAGTTATAATATTCTAAACATATTAATTATACCTATAATATTCTATTATAGGACGTGACGACAAAATAGAGGGTTGAGCAGTCCCTCGTGCAATCAAAGCATTTTGGGAATTTAAGGTAAGTATAGCTAATTGGATTTATATATATATCTATATGTGTAGTATTGTATATATTATATATATTGGTTTCTTGGATGCAATCGTGGACTTGGCTTTATATTATTATACGTGGCTTTCGTATATTGATTGCTTATATAATTAGTTGTGGATTATTTGTTAGATTACCCTAATATCGATGGAATTGTTATTATGTGTCATATGTGTTTGTAATGGCTGGACGTGAGGGTGGCATGATTACGTGATCATATAATCGATTGTTGTATGAAACCAAATTGGGAGTACTTATTATAAAGAAGAGAATGATGATCGTGAATTGAGATAAAAGATGATGCTTACCTAGTTGGGAACACAGTCAATGGTTTATGATAATGTGATTGATGATGATGTGATATGAAAAATATGTGAATTAAGTTAGGTACCATAGCGCGTAGGGTACCGGGGTATTCCGGGCAGCGGGAAATATCCTGTGCTGTTAACTACACACTAGAGTGGTGTGGGGGTACCATATTTGTTGTGCTGTCCTGTGCTGATATTGCTACACAGCTGAAGTAAAAGAGTGTGGGGATATCACACAATGGGTATCTTGTGCTGTATATGATATGATGATGGCCGGCGAAACCATTGACTGACGTACTACAATTGGAGTAAGTAGGGCCCTTAACTAATAAACGATAATGTCGAATATTGTGTCATTGATTGATTTATAGTTGTGAGTATGTATTACTGCTTATATATGATGTTGTTATATGACTAATGGCTGTTAGTAAATGTGACTGCATGTACGTGAATTGTTGCCTGTGTATATGTATAAACTAATTGGCTATACTTATTGAGTAGGCAGCTCATTCCTTGCCACATACTTTTCAGGAGATATGTCACACTAATTAGCCACATTGGACATTGAGCGATGCCGTTGCCTTTATTAGGTGGGTCAGCCGTGACATATGAAGCCAGAGTTTTTGATTGTTGGGTTGTCAAATATTCTGGTCTTTTATCGGGATTTATGTTTTAAGCTGTGGTATGATATTACTTGAGGATTATGTACATGAAGACATCTAGTGAGGGTGAATATAAACTTTCGGAGGTATCTATTACCTTTTGTGGTATATATATATTATACTGATAAATTAGAATTTATTTTACGAGTTGAAAGAGAATTACTTATAGAATGAGTTCTGATTAAAGAAAGGATGAAATAGTAATAATTAGATATAGCGGGTAGGGGGTGCTACAGATTCACAAGTCACAAGCATCGATTAAGGTTTATGTGCCAGTAGCGCGCAATAGACAACAACAAAAACAAGGAAAAACACAGACTATATGTAAACCCTAATTCATTTCCTACAATTATAATCCCATAGAAAACAGAGCATGCGCCTCTCACATGCAGGAATTTCCTCCAACACGCCCCAACTTAATGACCACTCTTGATTTTTCAAGGTTCATCATTTGAGCCGATGCAAGCACATAATATGTTGTATTCAATTATATAACATTAGTGTTTTTAGAATTACTTACGGAAGGTTATAAGCAATTTATAAAATATCTCATATATTATTGAATATATATGTATATAAATTATTTATTTACGTAATAAATAATTTATTGTCTCGTTAAACATATAGATAATATTTTCCTGCCAAAATAAATAAAAATGATTCGAACAATCAAATGGACTAATGTATTTAATTGGTGCATCTATTATTATTTATTCAATACTCAGTAATTTTTTTTTTGAATTAATAAAATAATTAAATATCACTTTTTTCTTATCATACATATAATATTATTTCTTAATACTAGATACAAAAATTACTCAAATTTGATAACAATCAAAACTAAATATTAAATTAATATAAGAAACACAAGGAAAAAAAAAACTTTCATTTTTTAGATGTTGGGAATAGCTAATACGGTAAAAGAAACGACTAATCCCCTGTATAAAAAAATAAGAATTTTCTATAAAAATAAATATTTTCAAATAACAATCAAAATGTAGAATTTGACTTTGAATTGTTATATATCAATTACACTCTTAAATTAACTGTTGGAACTTAACGGCGTCAATTGCAAACAATATGAACAAAAGGCATTGCAAACACCGTAGACTTAAAACTCCCAACATAAATTTGCCTTGTACTATTTGTTTCTCGGACCAAAGCCCAAGCGCTAAACTCCTTTGTAACAAACGAGTTAGAATATAAAAACGGAGAGAAGAAAGGAAAAAAGGAGGGGAAATACAATTTACAGAGATTCGTCTTCAGCTATTCTTTCTCTCATCAACCGATCCGGCGTCTGCTCTGCTGCGCTCCCTGCTCTATCTATTAACTCCTCTCTGTAAATCCTCTGAACTATCTTCATCCCTGATTCTAATCACTCGACTCAAACTCCTTCTCCGATCCTACGCCGACTCTGCTTCCGCAATTCCAACTCGTAAGTCTTCAGATTCAAAACCCTAGAGCCAACCCAATTTTTTTTCGACGAGTCTTGACCTTGTTCGGTTCTTTCTTAACCATTGTTGATTATTCGTTAACCCAATTCGGGGAATTGTTACTTTTTCTTTTTTCTTTTTTCCTTTTTCGAAATTAAATGGCGTACTACATTTCCTTCACAATTTTGTGGTTTTGTTTTTGTTTGGGTTCGTTAATTTTGTGTTGTTTACATTGTTTTTTTGTTTCTTTTGCAGCTGGGTTTTAAGGAAGGAGGATTGGGAGGCTCTAGTACGAGGAAGAACAGCATGAGCATAGATAGCCCGGGAGAAGAGGATTAGGGTTTGGTTACGGGTGTTTTCACTAGGGAAAAGATTCATTTTGGGGCCTTCCATGGGCGATGGCGGTGTTGCATGCGTGCCTTCACAGCATATTATGGAGAAGTTCTCAATTTGCGGGGGCAAGACCAATGGCAACACAAAGCACAGTTCCTCTTCAAACTCTTCCACCAGGTTGGCAAAAGTAAGTCCAAATATGAAGCCAAAAAAGGATAAGGGAAGTGAATTGGGCTCGAAGGATTTTGGCATTTTAAATAAAGAAGTTGCTGGGACGAATTGCAACGGTGATGCTTCTAATGACAACAATAAAGAGGAAGTGGAGGAGGGTGAATTGGGGACTCTGCCTTTCGAGAATGGGGAGTTTGTCCCTGAAAAACCGGTAAGAAGATATGAAATTAAGAGTGAGATTGAAAAGGGTGAATTTGTCCCTGGGAAGTGGCGAAAGAGCTGTGTTGAAGTGGAGAAAAATGATTGGAAGTCATCAAAAGATGAGTTGGAGAAAGGGGAATTTGTTCCGGACAGGTGGTGCAGAAGTGATGCTGCAAACAGGACTCATGAATATGGCTACTCGAAGTCACGAAGGTATGACACTCCTAAGGAAAAACGACGGAAAAGTGAGCGGGAATGGACTTCACCTTCTGCTAAGGAAAGGGGATGGAAAGGTGACCGTGACACTGAACCGGCCCCACTTTCTGGTAGAGGAAAAGGTTGGAAAGCTGATCGCGAGTGGTCGCCGCCTTCTGGTAAAGAGAAAGGATGGAGGGGTGATCGTGAGCGTGAGTGGACACCACCTTCAACAGGTAAGTATTCGAGTGAGAAAGAACTTGGCAGAAGTGTTGGGAGCAGTCAGCATTCGAGGAAGTCCTCTTCCAGATATGAAACTGAGAAGACTCAGAAGACCAGTTCCAAATTAGTGGGGAATGAAGGCTCTTTGAAGAATGAGGTGACAAATAGTAAGAGCCATGCAAGAGAACATTCTTTCAGTAATCGGTTAAAGCGGCCTGGTAACGATTCCAATAGCAGTGACAGGAAGTTTCGAGTTGACTATGATGAATACTCTACTTCAAAAAACCGGAAAATTTCTAATGATGGCAGTCGTTCTGGGTTCTCATCAGATCACTATTCTGGTAGGACTACAGACAGGCAGTATAAAACTGCTTCTTCTTCATCAAGGAGCACTCCTTCTGAAAGGTACTCTTCTAAATATCTGGAGTCATCTAGAGCAGTTCATGACAGGCATAACAGCAGTCCACATCAACCTGAGCGGTCCCCCCGCAACTGGGCTTTCTACCATGATTACCGGGATCGCAGCCCGTCCCGCCGTGGCACACCTTCGCATGACCAGGGACAAAAGTATGATCGCAGTAGGTCTCCCTATGATCATAATCATCATCACGATAACAGGTATCAGAGTCCTAGTTATGTGGAAAGGTCTCCCCGTGATCATGACCAAAACTCTGATATTAGGGATCGG
Organism: Sesamum indicum; assembly: GCF_026168435.1. Taxonomy (NCBI): domain Eukaryota; kingdom Viridiplantae; phylum Streptophyta; class Magnoliopsida; order Lamiales; family Pedaliaceae; genus Sesamum; species Sesamum indicum. The sequence goes on from NC_142668.1 coordinate 8,667,481, forward strand.
ACTCCAACTTCCCTGGAGAGGTCACCACATGATCGAGGTACGTACTGTGATCATCGGGAAACAAATCGAAAAGCTGGAGTGGGAGAGAAACCACCAAGTCATTATGCAAGCAAAGGGCAAGAAGGAAAGATTAATCTGATGACAGAATCTGGTGGAAGGGAAGCGCAGTTTTTAGCTAAAGAATCACCAGATACTGGAAATCTGAATAATAAAAATGTTTCCACTGAAAAAACTGCTAACAATCTGTGTCATCATGGAGAGCTTTCACTGAGCCCTGCACTTAAAAGTATAGCATCTTCTCAGGAAAATGGGGTTCCGGAAGAGCCAGCATCCATGGAAGAAGACATGGACATATGTGACACTCCACCACATGCCCCTCTGGTGGAAAATGCAGTTGCAGGAAAGTGGTATTACCTGGATCACTTTGGTATCGAGCGTGGGCCTTCCAAATTGTCTGATCTAAAGACACTTCTCAAGGAGGGATATCTTGTTTCAGATCACTTGATCAGACACCTGGACAGTGACAGGTGGGTAACTGTTGAAAAAGCGGTTTCTCCATTGGTTACTGCAAACTTCCATTCAATTGTTCCCGACACAGTTACTCAACTTGTCTGTCCTCCCGAGGCTCCTGGCAATCTACTGGGAGATAATGGGAATGGAGTATCTGGTAATGAGGAAATATTGGGCCCTTCTGCACATGCAATATTCTGCCCCAAGGAGAATTCAGCTGTTTCTGAACCTGAAGAAGAATTACGTATTGATGACAGAGTTGGAGCACTCTTAGAGGATGTCAAATTAATTCCCGGCAAGGAAGTTGAGATGCTTGCTGGTATGCACATCTTGTTATATTGTTTATCTTCAGAAATTGGTTTCTTCTCTCATTCTGGAAATAAGACTCGTGGTAATTACCAAACCAAAAAAGAAAAAGAAAAAGAAATAAACCCATAATATGCCAGGTGGTGATATATGAGATGAAGGCCTTTATTTTATTTTTGCCACCTGGCAACATTTAGTCAATGGCATGAATTAAATAAAACATTTTCTAGAGCAGATAGAAAATCTAAATTTTGAATTGAAGGTTTATTAATATTTTTCTACATTAAAATTATAAAAAGTTCAAGTCCTGTCTTCCTGAAAGTTAAAAGTTTCAATTTTCTTTATTAGTTGTATTCATAGTAGATTAATCTGTCTTTTGTATATTTCTTGCAGAAGTGCTGCAAATTACATCTGAGCATGGGGAGTTACAAAGATGGGGTAAGATGGAAGGTACTTATTTTTAATTTGTTGTTATATCCTAGTCTTTAACAGTCTTCTTTATGTGGCCTGATATGGTTACTCATAGCTGTTCCGTTAACTAATACTTTTGGGGTGGCGCAAGGATTTATGTTATATGGTTGCTTATGAACTGCATTCATGAGATTATGCTCTATAACCTTCTATCTTTTTCAGAGCTTTGCATGTTCATCTCTACTCTGTTGCTTTCTGGTGCTTTCTTATTCATGCTACAATAAATTCAAAGTGGTTGTTGCTAACAGTAACGCGTTCATATGTAGTTTGACTTATTTTGACATTCTGTGTACTGTTGATAGTTTTAGATGTATCAGGATTTGTTTCCCAGAAAATGTTTTGTGCCATTGTTGCACTCATTTCCATTGACTTCCAATGGTTCTAAAAAACCTAGTTTCATGTGAACAATAATAAGTAGTAATTCTGGACTCTTGATAATGGTATCCCATAGATGGAACCTGGAAATTGGAAAAATCAAGTGCTATTGCGTAGCTTTATATCAATTTAAAATCCCGAGTTGGAGATGAGCAACTATAGATGATATTTTGGTATTAGCTCGAGACCTAAGAAAGAAACCAATAAATTGGAGAGAGCAAAAAAGAGGGAGACTTGGGAGATAGAAAAAATGAGAGGAGTAGCACTCATTTCAAATATGAAGAGGCTGTCAAGTGACAGATCATCCAGACCAACATTTGTCTATTCAGTTTTATAATAAATTCATATAATATAGATAATGAGGTCAGTTATTTTACTTCTGTCACTCTGATGATGAATTTTGTTTGGATTTTGGTGTTAATAGTGTCATGCTTGCATTGGGAGTATTTCTTAAGCTGTTTCAAAACCATGCACATTGCATCATTGTCTATGTGGATTTATTGAGATGACTACCATCTCTTACATCATTTGGTACTTCAGCTCTCTTGAAGAAGATGATTCCAATTTACGTGTTATTTTTGCTCCTCTTCAGTTGACTGTAGCTATTATATAGTCTTTGGCTAAAGTATTCAATTGTCTACACTCAAATGCTGCTTATTTAAGCAAGTTCTTGCGGGCATTCGCAGGTTATACTAGGCATCAACAGGACTCGGATGAGCATTCAGAGGAGAGAGGTGTTGAGAGTTGGCGAAGTGGTTCAGAACATAATGGTAAAGACATTGCAGAATCAAGGCCCATTGCCTCCTCTGAGAAGGATAATGCACTTACATGTAGCGACACTGGTGCAAGTTTTTCTGGCGAATGGGCATGCAAGGGATGTGATTGGAAGAGGAATGATGAAGCTACTCAAGACAGACCTTGGAGGAGGAAGCTTGTTCTCAATGATGGCTATCCCCTGTGTCAGATGCCCAAATCTGGGTATGAAGATCCTCGGTGGGAGCAAAAGGATGAACTGTACTACCCTTCTCAGAGCAAAAGGCTTGACCTGCCACTATGGGCTTTTACCTCTACTGATGAGTTGAATGATTCCAGCTGTATGAGCAGGTCAAGCCAAACTAGAGCTACTTTTGTCAGGGGGGTTAGAGGAATGATGCTTCCAGTGATTAGGATAAATGCATGTGTGGTGAAGGACCATGGTTCATTTGTGTCTGAACCCCGTGTAAAGGTTAGAGGAAAAGAAAGATTTTCTTCAAGGTCTTCCCGGCCATATTCTGCAACTGTTGATACAAAGAGGTCATCAGAAGATGTTCAGTCAAAGGGTGCTCATGAAGAGTGCTCACAGGATTCTAGAAAGAAGAGTTCATACTTCAGTATACCCAGGGATCGTATTTGCAAAGTAGAAGAGCTGAAGTTGCATTTGGGTGAGTGGTACTTCCTCGATGGTGCTGGGCATGAGCGAGGACCTCTATCATTTTCAGAACTGCAAGTAATGGCAGATCAAGGTGTCATTCAGAAACACAGCAGTGTTTTCAGAAAACAAGATAAAATTTGGGTTCCAGTTACTCTTCCCTGTGAGCCGTCTAGAATTTCTGACCATGAGAACAATGCAGCTTCCTGTAATAAAGCAAGTGCTGCTGAATCGAGCGAAATGCAGAGAATCTCCAGTAGTTTCCATGGCCTACATCCACAGTTTATTGGATATACTCGGGGAAAGCTTCACGAATTGGTAATGAAGTCATACAAGAGTCGGGAATTTGCTGCTGCTATAAATGAAGTCCTTGATCCTTGGATCAATGCCAGACAGCCAAAGAAAGAGATTGAGAAACACATTTACCATTCAGGTATGAGTCTTCTCGTTAATTTTACATTCAACTTTCTGTTCTCTTCCGATATACCTTCTATCACGTCCCTGCCTTGTGCCACCTTATGAAACATAATTTTAAAAAATAAATGAAAGCTCGGGAAAAGAAAAATGGCAAAGTTGTTGGCTTGTTCTCTTACTTCTTTATGTTTTAGATTTTGTAAGTTGTACTTGTGAAACGATATGTGGTGTTTGCCCCTGTAGTTGTAAATGGCGTGCAAAGGCCTGTGAGGCGCTAGGGTTCCGAGCAGCATGGCGGCTTTTTGGTTCTCCCTGTTTATTTTTGTTCTCTCTGTTCCTTTTTTGTTTTAAACCAGGAAAGGAAGAAAAAAGGAAATATTTATCTATATACTTCTATAGGAGCTGCTGAGATACCATTTTGAGAAAGAAATAATATGCTCTTGAGGAAAAAATAATATGTTTTATATATATTATTGAATAACCCAACCTTAATATATATTAGATGAGATTTTTGAGATAACTACAGAAAATAACCTATTTGTCCCTAAGAAATAAAGAAGATATACACAAATAATCCATAAGTCTTAACTTATACAATGATTAAAATAATTTCTAGTATTTATATTTAATTATGCATTGTTGATGTAAAAAGAATTATATTTATAAATATATATATTGTTTTTATAATTATGTGCTTTCCTTTAAAAAGGCGCGTGACGCTCTCTAGGGGACCTTTGCGCCACGCCGCCCCATGCGCCTTTAAGAACTATGTTTGCACCTCCTGGCAGGTTTTGTAGTTTTATACTTACATAATGTGTGGGTTCTGGAATGGAGGATTTTTTCTTTGCTACTTATAAAATATCTGAGGGATTGGAAGATATCCTTAAATTTATTTGTTGTGTTATACATGATACATATTATATTTGCCATTGCATTTTACTTGAGTTTCCACAAACAATTTTGCAGATCACTTCCGCCCTAGCAAAAGAGCTAGGATAAATGGGACTGAAGAGGAGTATGAGATGGAAGAGGATGTGCTGTCTTTTCAGAATGATGAGTGTGAGTTCGACGATTTGTGTGGTGATGTTACCTTCAGAAAAGGAGATGCAGTGGATTCTGAAGTTGAGAGGGGAAGCTGGGATCTGCTTGATGGCCATGTTCTGGCACGAGTATTTCACTTTCTTAGAGCTGATATTAAGTCACTTTCTTATGCGGCCTTGACTTGCAAGCACTGGCAATCAGTAGTCAAATTTTACAAAGATGTCTCTCGACAGGTTGACTTTGGTGCCATTGCACCTACTTGCTCCGACTCTGTGGTCTTGAAAATAATGGTAAGTTATGCTTCTACTACTCTTTTACATTTTTGGTCTTGAGTTTTCTTTCTTTCAATTATTTGCCTTTTGTATTGTTGGTTGGGAGCAAGAATTACATTTTCCTAGGCTTGTTATCACTTTGTACATTTATCTGACTTATATTGTAATCTGCAGAATGGTTACAAGAAAGAAAAGATTACTTCCTTATTATTACGTGGTTGTACTGGCATTACTTCTGGCATGCTTGAGGAACTTCTTCAGTCATTCCCTTTTTTGTCATCTATAGATGTCAGAGGTTGCCCGCAGCTTGAAGATTTGGTTTGCAAGTTCCCTAATATTAATTGGGTCAAGAATCGTGTTCCTCATGTAAAAATTCGAAGCCTGAATCACTTAAGTGATAGGAGTTCTTCAGCTTCTAACCAGATGGATGACTCCAGTGGACTGAAAGAATATTTAGAAAGCTCAGATAAAAGGGACTCTGCTAATCAGTTATTTCGTCGGAGCTTGTACAAACGGTCCAAGCTCTTTGATGCTCGAAAGTCTTCGTCCATTCTATCTAGAGATGCTCAATTGAGGCGTTTGGCTATTAAGAAGACTGGAAATGGGTACAAGAGAATGGAGGGATATATTGCTACATGTCTACGGGACATCATGAGTGAAAATACCTTTGACTTTTTTGAGTCTAAGGTATTGCTAACACTATTTGATTTGGTTATCTTTCTATTTATCTATGTTTATCTTTTGGCAATGTTCTCCTCCAACATGTTTTGATAGCTATACATCCGTATTTTCTTTGTTCATCAGGTTGCAGAGATTGACGAAAGAATGAGAAATGGATATTATGTTATTCGCGGCTTGGACTCTATCAAAGAGGATATCAGTCGCATGTGTCGGGATGCAATTAAGTAAGTCTTGTGTGTAACTTTCAGTTGTTAACTGTAGCTTTGAAAGGCGTGGGTTAGGTCTAAGAATATCCCACTGCAGTTGCAGCTGTTTATTTCAGTTATTGTTTCTGTCCTACATAAAGTATTTCCTTTATACAGCACTTCCTATTGAATTCTTGTAGTTTTTGAGCATCACTTTATTTCTCTTTCATACTTCTCAGTAATGACTTAGCTGGCCATTTTGTTTATTTCCAGGGCCTTTTGGTTTAAGTTTCTTTTTAGGAACTCAAATAACTGGACCATCATATTTTCTGGCTGAAAAAACTTAACAATTTTTACTAACTTCCTTTTGACAAGTTTTTGTCCTTGTCTGCCTTGATTGATTCATGATCAGGCATAGCCATAGTCACATATAGGGAAAAGTAGTTGCATAGTTGATGTAAATTAAACAGAAATGTCATGCTCCTATTTTCTGGATCAATGGAAAAAGTGGCTTATGTTGAAATTATATATGATGATCTCAGGATTAAAAATCGGGGTGATGCGCGAGACATGAATCGCATTGTTACATTATTTATTCGACTAGCTACAAGCTTGGATAAAGCTCCAAAGTTAGCTTATGCAAGAGACATGATGAAATCTTGGAAAGATGAATCACCTCCTGGATTTTCGTCTTCTTCCTCAAAGTATAAGAAGAGCCTTGTTAAAGTTTCTGAAAGGAAGCAGTCATACAGGGGCAATGGCCCTCCATTCACGAATGGACATTTTGATTCTGGAGATTATGCTTCTGATCGAGAAATTAGAAGGCGATTATCCAAATTGAACAAAAAGTTCTTGCATTCAGGAAGTGACACATCTGATGACTTTGACAAATCTTCTGATGGAAGCACGGCAGACAGCATCAGCACTGCTTCAGAAACAGAAAGCGACTTGGGATACACTTCAGAAGGTGCCATTGGGGAGTCTAGAGGGGAGACATACTTTGCACCTGATGACGGGTTTGATTCATTGGCTGATGAGCGAGAATGGGGTGCTCGCATGACGAAGGCAGGCCTTGTCCCTCCTGTCACAAGAAAGTATGAAGTTATTGATCACTACATCATTGTAGCAGATGAGGAGGAAGTTAGAAGAAAAATGCAGGTGTCTTTGCCAGAAGATTATGCTGAGAAACTCAATGCACAAAGAAATGGCACTGAGGAATCAGACATGGAAATTCCTGAGGTTAAGGATTATAAACCGAGAAAATTCCTGGGAGATGAGGTGATTGAACAAGAAGTTTATGGCATAGATCCATACACTCATAATCTTCTTCTTGATTCCATGCCAGAGGAATCAGATTGGTCGCTTGTTGACAAGCATATTTTCATTGAAGAAGTGCTCCTTCGCACTCTCAACAAGCAAGTCAGGAACTTTACTGGTTCTGGGAACACTCCGATGATTTATCCTTTGAAGCCTGTATTTGAAGAGATACTAGACAATGCTGAGAAAAATAGTGACAGAAGAACCATGCGTCTCTGTCAGTTTATACTGAAGGCCATTGATAGTCGTCCTGAGGACAATTATGTTGCTTATAGAAAGGTTAACTTTATTATTTTGCAGTTGTATTATTATTATTATTATTATCAATTTCTTATGTTGTTGAAACACCATGTGAATGAGTTCATTCTGTTAGTTCATGCTCTCTGACATGTTGTTCTAATCAGGGGCTTGGAGTTGTTTGCAACAAAGAAGGTGGTTTCAGTGAAGATGATTTTATTGTTGAGTTTCTGGGAGAGGTAATGCTCCAGTATTATTACCTTTTACACCCAATCCAGATGTAAAATGATCTTGACCTTCTCATTGAAACTGTTCTTAATGGTTCTAATTACAATGATTGGTATCCAAGAACTAGGGGTCAGAGTTAAGCTTAAGTGATTCTAGACGAAGTTAGCGAAAACGATGGTGTACCTAACTTATGATAATATCTTTTCTGGCAATTCTTCATGTCAACTTGCTGTTTCACTTTTTCTCACATATGCTTTTCTATACATTCTTAGACCTTATGGTTGTTTTTGTTAATTTAGAATTTGATTTTTCATTCTATTTATTCTGTTCTTTGTTGCTTTTCTTTGTTTGGTAGAGGGGTGGGGCGGGGAGGGATGTTAAGTATATTTCCAGTGTGGAGGAGGAATAAGAGCTAGTCATCAGCTGAGAAATTGTTAATGGTGCAGATCATCATCCTACATTTGGAAACTTCCATAGTCTTGTTGGATCTGCTGTTGTATACATTGCAAGGAATATGCCAAACTTCGCTGTTTGGTTTAGTTTGGTGTCTGATGTGTATGTTCCACTAGATATTAGCTTAACAAAGTCAATGTATTTTCTATCTGGACATTGTATAATGCATATTTCCCTGTTTATCCAAATTTCCTTGGGGGTCAAGGAGCGTTTGTGAAGTTTCAAGGTTAGGCAAGGTCTTCTGGAGCTGCTCTAACTAGAAGATTGCTCTAACTGAGAGATGCTGTTACATTTGTCTCTTCCTTGCTACTTAATTCTGTAATTCCAATCTGGCATATCAGTGTTTAGTTGTACTTCCAAGTGATATTCATATGTTCTTTGCCTTTTGGTATTTAACTGGGGGTTATAACCTTTTTCTTTCCTTGTTATATGTTTACCTGTATGTACGCATTGATCCTTGCTCCTGTAGATAAATGCTTTAAAATTTCCCGACCTTTCTTTTTTGTGGTCACAGGTTTATCCTACGTGGAAATGGTTTGAGAAACAAGATGGCATCCGTGCTTTACAAAAGAACAATAATGATCCAGCACCAGAGTTCTACAACATATATCTGGAGAGGCCCAAGGTACCTTACATTTGATTACATGAATCAATTCATTAAATTTTGTACATCACGATTGATGGTGTTGTTGTCTCTGGTGAAGTAGACAGCAGATGTGTGTAAAATAATAGGTATTCCAACTTGTTCTTGATATTACATCACTTGCTTGCTAATTGTTACGATTGAGAAGGGTTCTTAAGGATAGAAATTGAAAGTTTGGAATGAAGATGCTGGTTATTGGCTTCTGATGTGTGCTTCATATACAATAACTTGTGATAATAAAAGTGCACAATTTCTTGTCTAGAAGAAAGCAGGTTCTATTGTCTGATTATGGTTTCTTGCAAAAGTTTAAGAACAAATTGAAATTGAAGGGATGAAGGACTAAAGACCATATATTAAATGTAGAGCCTCCTATAACCCTTTTGGCATTATATCGAAAGGATGGATTCATTGCTCTGGATAAACTTGAAGTCCTAATATGCCTGCTGTTAGGTTCTTGCATTTGTATAACAGAAATAGCCCGCAATATAAATTCCCAAATCCCCTAGAGTGTTTTTTCAGTAAGTTAATAAACACCTACATAATCCTAAAATTGGAAAGAATAAGTGCGCAAGCCCTGAGATGTTTTAATCCTCTAAGTCATGCCTAATCAAAGCTTGAGCAGTGGAAGTGTCTTTGCTTCAGCTTTTATAAATCTAAAAATTTGCTGCCGTTTGTCTTTATCTTTCACCCCCATGGCGTCTGTGATGTCGGGCTAATTTAAATCTTTGGACACAGGGTGATGCTGATGGCTATGATCTGGTTGTTGTTGATGCAATGCACAAGGCAAACTATGCAAGTCGGATTTGTCACTCCTGTAGACCTAATTGTGAGGCAAAGTAAGTACAAGATGGTTTTATTTTATGTGCTACTCTTGATTTCCTTTTGAAAGTTTTATGGTGTTGGTTTGAGTGGTTAGGGGACCTTTCTGATAAATGACAACATTGATTATCAATAATGTTGCATTTGTACTTGCTGTAGTTGCTGACTTCTCTTAGCTATTTAATAAATCGCACCATCATGTTGCTCAACATGCTCTTAGTCTTCATGTGTGAGCCATTATTGCATATTATCTGTAGATTCCTTATGAATGCTCCTGCAAAATGTTATTGTCACATGAACTAGTAAAGTGAGTACTCTGTGCCAAGTACTATGTGGCGGATTTAGTTTACACATTCTGAGGTATCACTGTATCTCCTCTTGGGGAATAACACTGACAATATTGGTCCTAGGGATTTGTATGTGTATGAAATTAGTTTATAAATAATAAGAGTACGCTGGTTTATCCAGAGTTCATAAGCTTTTCACGCCGTTTCTCTTTTCCAGTTTTGATATTCTTTGTGTGTTGTTTTTATTTATAACTAAGGGGACATTTGTTTTTAAAACCTTAACTATCATTAAAAACTTGTCTTCCTACAAAATGCTGTGAGTTTTATGCTAAATTTTCTTTTGTAGCTAGAGTAGACAACACAAGGAAATGGGGAGAAGTTTTCTACCTTCAATTTTTAGCCTTAGAATTGCAGGAAAATGGAGTTGTAAAATTCAAGGATTATCCTTGTATGCCAAACCATGATCTCTTTGACTTTATATATGTCGGTTTAGTGCAATAGGAATGATTATAATGTATCTAGCAACATTATCCATTTCTTTCTCCTTTCTGATAACAGGGTCACTGCTGTTGATGGTCAGTACCAGATTGGGATCTATTCTGTAAGACCGATTTCTTACGGTGAAGAAATCACCTTTGACTACAATTCTGTTACTGAGGTCAGTGGCATGTGCCACTTTTAAGTTTGGGATTTTCTTTGTTTAGTTTGTAATTGTTGAGTGCCTGCAGAGAAAGGAGAGCAGAGCATGAATCTTCTGTTTGTTTATTTGAGGGTTCTTTTTCCGTTTTACTTATTGATTGCCTGCAGAGTAAGGAAGAGTACGAAGCTTCTGTTTGTTTATGCGGCAACCAGGTTTGCCGTGGGAGTTACCTAAATCTAACAGGTGAAGGGGCATTCCAGAAGGTAAAGGATTTGAATGAATATCATTATGTTGTTAGCATTACAGATTCAGGAGTTTGATGTTCTTTGCTGAACTCTATTTGCCTTATGCATTAAGTTTTTAAGTTCTGGGGAACGACATTTCTTGGTTTTGGCTGCATAAATTGATATTTGATTATTGTGGATGCTAGGTGCTGAAAGAGCACCATGGATTACTTGATCGGCATTGTTTGCTACTAGAGGCTTGCGAACTGAATTCAGTATCTGAAGAAGATTATATTGAATTGGGCAAAGCCGGACTTGGCAGTTGTTTGCTTGGGGGATTGCCTGATTGGCTGATTGCCTATACTGCTCGTTTGGTAATCATTCTTCTCTATAGTTTTTTGCTTTGGAATCAAAAGTTCAGGACGTTTCCTGATATTCGGATTTCTGTTGTTAGGTGAGGTTTATAAATTTTGAGAGGACGAAACTCCCTAATGAGATTCTTAGGCATAATATAGAGGAAAAAAAGAGATACTTTGCTGAAATACACATGGAGGTTGAGAAGAGTGATGCTGAAATTCAGGTTAATGTCCCTCTCTTTGCATCTCTGGCTTACTCGCTCGCTCTCTCTCCATGTTTATATGCATGGGTATGCACATGCAATTTGTTAAATGCGTTATTGCAACTTTCTTTTAACTGGTACAGGCGGAGGGTGTGTACAATCAAAGGCTTCAGAATTTGGCTCTTACAATTGACAAGGTAGCTGATTTTCTTCTCTTAGCATACTTCCTGCATTTACTCAATTCCCAAGAGACCCTTAAGAAATAATTAAGATTTATGATAAGCCATCAAAGTTGGAATAGATAAAAGACTCAGCTTATAAAATTTCTAAATTTCCAAGTACCCCCTGTAGGTGAGGTATGTTATGAGATGTGTTTTTGGTGACCCGAAGAAAGCCCCACCTCCACTGCAAAGGCTTAGCCCTGAAGAAGCAGTTTCTTATCTCTGGAAAGGAGAAGGGTCATTGGTGGAGGAACTTATCCATTGCATGGCTCCTCATATGGAGGATGCCACGTTGAGGGACCTCAAGGCCAAGATTCATGCCCATGATCCCTCTGGTTATGATGACACAGAGATGAAGCTACGGAAATCTTTATTGTGGTAATTTACGTGAACTGAGCTTAAGCATCTTAATCTTAGAATATATTCCTTTTACTATAAAATTTGTTCATATTATTCAGGTTGAGGGACGAGGTGCGGAACCTTCCTTGTACATATAAAAGTCGGCATGATGCTGCTGCTGATTTGATACACATGTATGCTTACACGAAATGCTTTTTCAGCATAAGAGTGAGTGCTTTTAATTGTGCTGAACTTGAAGTCAAGATGCTTTTTCAGTTGATGGCTCGTTTTCTTTCTTTTGATTCAAGTTACATCTTGCAGGAATACAAATCAGTAACTTCTCCACCTGTTTACATCACTCCACTTGACCTTGGTCCAAAGTATGCTGATAAGTTGGGTTCAGGTGTTCATGAATATTGCAAGACGTACAATGAGACATATTGTTTAGGACAGCTGATATTTTGGCATAACCAAAACGCTGAACCTGATGCTACCCTGGCTAAAGCAAGTAGGGGTTGCTTATCTTTGCCTGATGTTGGTTCCTTCTATGCCAAAGTCCAAAAACCATCACGTCAGCGTGTTTATGGTCCTAGGACGGTGAAGTTTATGCTTGCAAGGATGGTGAGCTCTGCTTGTACTCTCTTGTTTTGCTGTTCGTGTGTTTGGCATAAGGGGTACCCCCCGATAACTTGACTCTGAACTAGGGGCTGACAACAAATTGAGCTTTGAGCAGAAACCAAACCTAACTCAGGCCAGCCCATGGATTAGAAAGATTCAGCTTTATATTTTTGAAGTATTAAATCTTTCAAAAACAATTTTGGAAAAAGTAGTATTGAGATGACTTTCTAAAAATGAGAAAGATAATGTTGCTAGTGAAAAATAATTACTACAAATTCATTTTTTTTCTTTTAGTTTCTCAGACATTAAAAGTTTCAACTCATATACGTTAAAAGTAAAAACTAAATGTAATTCTTTTTGTATATTTTTACTTTAAATAGCATTGTCTTTTGTTTTATATGCAAGTATATAAATGTCAAACAAACATACATCTGCAATACTTTTTTGTTTGCTTCGCCAGGAGAAGCAGCCCCAGAGGCCGTGGCCGAAGGATCGGATCTGGTCATTCAAGAGCTCTATGAAAGTCGTTGGCAGTCCCATGTTAGATGCTGTTTTACACAAGGCTACAATCGACAAAGAAATGGTACACTGGTTGAAGCATAGACCTGCCATCTACCAGGCCATGTGGGACAGCTGAAATTTTTGCAGGCATATTAGGGAAGTCCCTTCAGGATTCTTATAATACTTAGACTGTCTCCAATGTTAGCTGGTCATGAGTCTGAGGTATCATAATTTGTTTAGCACATTAATTCTTGTGTACAGTTACATTGCCTTTTCATTCTTTTTAGGTTTTCTAATTTGTATTCATTCTTAGGTAATAGTGCAGTGTTTACTGTTCTACCTCTCTACTTTTGTTTCAAAGTTAATGGAAAATGCAAAAGAAAAAGAAAATTTGCTGTGGAAATGAAGCACCACGAATCCTTGATATCTACTGTAGTCTTATATTGGAGGAGAGTGCTCCTTTTGCTTGCGTCTCTGTTTGAAGACGTTCTTGTGACCATTTAGAGCAGGTCTGTCCTATCTTTTGATCTGTGGCCCTGTTTTCTTTGATGGATGTTTCCCTTAACTGCAGTAAATTGGAGGCGTATTTTAGATTCTCACTTCTTTTCTTCATTCTTGGAGTTGTGTTTACTAGGAAATGTTAATGGGGCAGGGGCAGGGGCAGGGGCAGGGAATGATGCTGGTTGTGGGGTAAGACAGGTCGGAGAAGAAAGAAAGAAAGACTGATTTTGGATTTAGTTTTGCAGCATGGTTTATTGCAGCACATATCATGTGCAGAAAGCAGGATCTCAATTGAAGACCGATTACAGTGAACCAAATCAACAATTCCCCCCATAACCAGACCACTGCTGTCCAGCTCCAATGTAGTCTCCGAAATGGTGTAAAATATCTACTTCAAAACCTTCTCATGGCCTTCAGAGAAATTTCAACTATATGTTCGCAGACATGTGGATTTATCTTATTCGAAAAATACCCATTACCATTTTATTTATACGTTATTCTTACCATACCCAATGAAATACCCATTGCAGTTTAACAAGAAAAATCGGATAGGCTCTGGGTCTTATCTGTTACTTCTTGTGTTGTGTTCTTTATTTTAATTGATTTTGAAAAACTTCTATTTCATGTATTATTTGAGTTTAACAATTCTAAATTTCGTCAAGCTAATTTTTATTTACTTTATCAGAATGTTAATTTAGAGTTATTGTGAGAGTGAAGATGAAAAACTTTGACAAATTGGTTTAACTATTAATGCATAGAAACTATAAATATTACATATTAAAAAGAAAAATTTAATAATTTTTATATATTAATTAAGATAACATAGTTGATTGATTTAATAAGAATTGACAAAATTCAATTATTTTATTAATGTGGGTGAATAGAGTCTGGGTGGCGGATGGTCCTGGATTGTAGTGGTTTGGATTCAAAATTCACCGTATTAAAAATTTAAAATATTTTGTATATTACATATATATATATATATATAATATATTTGTACATGTATAAAAAAGTGTATAATTTATTTATATTTACATATAATATGTAAACTTAATATTTTTACAAATTAAAGTAATGAATAATTTATAAATATTTTAATGTATATATAAGTGACACACATCCTAAAATTTTGAATATTTCAATACCTAAACATGCACATATAGATTTATCAAAAAAATGAACCAATCGATAATTTTACTGTCTCGTTTATAAAGTTATGGTAATACTACTTTGAAAAATATATTTTTTAAAATATTTTAGAAAATATTGACTGTTCTATCATATTCAATCCAATTGATATAGGGTCTGAGACAAAATAGGTGTTGGGTCCAGGAGTTTTTGGCAGGTCAAGTCTGGGTTTTGGCAAACTCACCGTAGACCCCATCTACTGTCATCCCTAATCAATATCATTGGTATTTTAGGGTATTTAAATCATACTCATACCCATAGATATATTAAGGTTTAAGATTCTACCTATATTCACTCACCACTTATTTAATTTCATTGGGTCTAGGGTAGGAAAGGATCCTCTACTCGTTGACTAGGGTAAAGTATGACTATGAAATTTTTTCTGAGTATGGATAGAGTATTATGGTATTATTTATTCACTAACAGTCCTAGTTTACATACTAAAAAGAGACCTTCCTACACCCTTGACATCCAATCAACTCCAGAATAGGTTTGCAACACTACATGTAGCAAGCTAAATTAGTTGATCATACCAACCCTTCCATTCTTGATGATCAAACCATGAGAATCCTTAGTTGAAAGTACAGAGGAGCAACTTGAGCCGAGTTTCACTACCGCAACAAACATGATACAACATTCCATGCATTATATTTGATACTACCTCTCATGGGTCGTCTTTCGATAGCGTGGAAATAGGCACCATAGGGCTAGTAGTCCAACAATGATTATTTTCATGCGAAAGCAACACAATGATAATCGCACAGTTGCAACGCAGTAAGCAACACAACAAAGAAAGCAGTAAAGCAGGTACAAATTCAAAAAGTTGATTGCATTGATTAATGAAGAACATGGACGCAATTTTGCTTATTCAATGACTACCTTTCCTAGCCTCCATTTATTCGGTTACTGTAGGATGCATTTAGGTACCCTGGAAATTAGAAGACATATCCATCATATAGTAACAAATTTCTTTCAAAACTAAGCACCTAGAGATAAAAAATCATAGGATATGACAATCTTTCATTAAGACAAATTACCTAGTCCTCCCTTTAACACTAGCTATAGGCCGATTCAAATCAATTTTTCGATTTGCATGCATATGAAAAATGAGTAGTTCTAGAGGATTTTCATAAGATTTAGCCTCCCAATGAAAAATAAAAGGGACTTCAATTGTAAGTAAAGTTAAACAGTTTAAAAAATATGTTGGTTATTGTAATCCTTTTTTGTTTAAGTTACATGTCTAAGACACATTCTTGGACAAATGGGCAACATGGCAAAAGTTTTATGTGTGAATGGTTGGATAAAATTTTCGCCAAAATTTAGCTAGTGTAATGCATTTCCATCCGGCGCATGTAATTCGTGTTAATGCCATCACATTAGACCATTATCCTATCCTCTTAGACATGACTTGTAGCAACTAACAAATTTATAGACCTTTAAGATATGAGAATCCATGGGCATATCATCCAGATAATATTAAGATATATAGTTAAAGTCATGTGGAAACCTAAATTTTTATTGCTATGGTTTTGGATCTAAAAGTTGCTACACAATCTTACCTCACAAATCTCCTTGGTGGAAAAACAAGTGTTAGGTAATATTGTTGAATTTGTTAAAATAAGTGTCAACTCGAAAAATTCTTAGTAGAACCTGATCTGACGAACCAAATCAATTACATACCAAGTGTGATACTTGCCACGTGATTGGTCACTTCCCTCGAACTATATACCAATCACACTATAAGTATTTACACTTGCTACATAATTGGTTCAGGTCTGGCCAAATCTGATCAGGTTCAAAATTTTCCCATGTCAACAATTAGAGATTGTTAATTTATCAATAGCACAGAACTCTAATAAACACTGGTATAGAAAAAAACCTAAAATTAGAAATAATTTACACACATTACTACAACAATATGAAACAAACTGGAAACAAAGAGCCAAAATTAAATTAATTAAGTAAAGGAGTTCTACCATACCAAGCTATGGTAGCCACAAAACATGAAGAAACTACTTTGCTAGTATAAAAGAAATTACTTCTACAAAATCTAAAAATCAATCAATTCTAAACTCAACGAGATTCATGAAATAAGAAAGTATACATATCATTCATAGCACGGGTCTATTCAGTATCAAGTGTTGTTCCCAGAAGTACTAGTTACTAGTGTTAACAAATTTTCTACTGTCTATTCAACCTGTCGAATTTGAGTGAGTGCTTTAATTAAAAATTGACTACTAAATAAAGTCAATCAACATAATCGAAAAAGAATAAATGCAGGTTGAAATGCAAGCAACCAATTATGGGAAATAATACATCAGAATGAATTCCCCTATGATTTTATTAATGCTTGATCATTGATTGGATGGATTCAATTATTACGTGGGACACTTTGATTCATGCCAATGTCTTTGTATAGTGAGACTAACACCTATGTTCGGACTTGTAAATTTAAATCACTTCTTAATCGACATTTCTAAATGCTCATTAATGATATTGAGTTCTACTATTGGCTTTGGTTCGTGTTGTATCTTTCTATCTATATGGGTGCCTTCAATATATGGTATCACTCATAACATGCCAACAAATTTTATATCGAAGCAATATTAGATGAACTTTGTCAACACCACCTCTAGGTTTGACTTTTATTTGTGAGCTAGAAATGGGGTGGGTTGGTATTCATTTTTTGTCCGAATTGCTCTAAAAGAAATTCAGTTGATTCCTTTAACATGGATTGTAGAGGTTTCTATACATATTAGTATTATGGTTTGGAGGCGTTACCCATAATCGACATGCTTCACTATTGTTTCTACTGCGAGATGATAATACTCCATCTATTTTCTTGCGAGGTGATTCCACCTATATTGCCAAGATCGTGACAACATTATTAGCGTACTACAAGGTTGGCTTAGATGACAACATCAGTATCATACAACCAAGTTTGCTTAGATTTCCTTTTTCGAGTGACATTTCATTGCTAGCTATACATGGCACACCTTCGATATTTTGTATTGAGAGTGCCCTCTGTTGTCACATTTATCATCTACGTAGCGTTCATGTTTAAGCCATTGTTAGATATATGCACTCTCTGAAAAATCATGATATGGGCACCTTGTCGAATGTTTCTTATTAAATATCCTAATTGTCGTATAAGGTCTCCCACTCTGTCTTCTCTTGCTACTCTTCATCTGAGCTCGTTTTTACCACTAGAAGATATTGGCCAAATACTTTTTTGCCATTTGGTTTTAAGTGGTGATGAAAACTCTTAATAGAGTGTTAAGGTAATGCTTTGCCCTTTCTCTTAGCAAAAATGGGAAAAAACAAAATCGGATAGTATCAACTATGGCACCATACATCTAAAATGATCACATATTTTCAAAAAAATCGGCTATAATGCATTTGGTTCTTGATCTGTAACTCGTCGAACTAAATGAATTATTGCACTATTTGGATTATTCTGCTTATCTTGAAGTTAATTGCAGGAACATTATATCAAAATTAACTCTTGTTAAGGTTGGCCTAGCGTAGTAGGCCATCTTCTATCTTTGGTAAGTCATTAATGCAACCTATTGTTTCTCATATTCCCATATTTGACTCCTTCCACTTTCCTTTGCTCACTCAATTTCCAGTTGGATCTCTTTCCAAATTGAGGACAACTTTTTTTATTTCTCGATGAGCTGCTACATTAAGGGGTCATTTACTTTCCTAGATTGGGCTAGATATGCAGCCCCATCCAAGTAACATAAATGTTTACATCATATGATGGGCGTTCCAGCTTATAAGATGCTCGGGTCTAGTATTATTGAAGTTGATTAACTTAACCACATAAGCCAAATCGAGATTTGGGCATAACAAAAATTGCCGGTATAGCCTCTTAGTTGTTCCTACCAACTACAGTAATGAGCTAAAGTAATAAATGTAGTTGGGTAATGAATTAGTTCCTCCCCCCCCCCCCATTTTTTAGTAATTTTTGTTTGTTTGACAAGAACTGCAAACATTTCTTAACAACTTTTTTTTCATGTTATCCAAGTTGCAGATCTTTCAAATATGAAGGAGTATTGTTCAAATTGGAAGGTTAGCTATATTATTTCCTCTTCTTGTCTACCTACATATCAATCTCTCTTTTGAGTAACAAACCTATCTTTTACACATAATACTGAAATATTTGGTTGAACCCAATTACTATGATTTTGGATGATTTATTTTATTTTGTTGATGTTTTAGTCGATGATATGTTGGGTTATTAGGTTTATCTATGTTTAACCATGACTTCTTGAACTTGTGGTGGGGTGAGATTTGTAGGTTTACCACAGCGACACCAAGAATTTGTGTGTTGTATTATGGGATGTTCCGTGATAAATTGTAGCACCTCTAGGACACTACACCTTAATACCGCTAATTATTATAAGTAATTTTTATTAAAATAAATATAACATCCTATTCTTATCAAAATTATATATATATATATATATCTTAAATATTGATAGATATCATTAAAAGTTTATATTTACTATTCCACTTATATATACAAAATTTGGGATGCAAACTTAGTACAAGAGTGGTGTATCTAATAATCACATAACTAGAACTTCCAGTTTTTGATGTCATGGCTGATCCACGTAATAAGATTGGTGGCACAACTTAAGATCTAATATGACGAGTTGCTATGACTTATCTCCTCAAAAATATTTGGCAACGAATGAGTTGTGTACTTAATAAGTATAGCTAATCAACTTATATATATAACAAACATACACATACTAATGATTTTCACCATGCAACCATACCCCATTTAATACGTAACACATAGTGACAATCATATTTCAATCTCATAATGCACTCTTAATGTTTATATATCCAAGCTGGAATGCATCATTCAATGGTCTTTACCAATTATCATCATCTTAATCACAATATCTCTTTTTTTTTTTTTTCCTAATTATCACCCAGCAAAAAAGTTCGTGTAGCATCACATCATAAATCATATCACACAGGACACAACTCATATGATACACCACATCATCAACCATACCACACATCACATAGCTCGTGTAGTATCACATGATCTCTATTAATCAATCGGCAATACACAACTCGTTATCAACCCTATTATTTTATTATAATATGCAACGCAATTAGGTAAGCCATCCAGTTATCTCGATTTTTAATATTCCATAATAACTTCAGCATTCAATTCCAATCCACAGTAAAATAGTATAGTAGCACACAATCATTTATCCGTTTTGCTTATACCATAATGCAAATAAACATACATCGACAACTTCACAAAACAATAAGGTATTCCAGACAAATAACCTACAATTCACGATTCAAGTATACAACACAAGTATATATATCCATATATATACACAGTTAACAAAACTTACCTCAATCTCAAAACGATTATGTTAGGAGGATGAGCTGCTTAATTATCTACTTTATCCGTGTGTCCTATGATAGGTTATAATGTGTATAATCAATACATCATGAATATCGTAAATTCTAAATAAATTATTAAATAATATCCGTACATTTTTCATCAATTTTTGAATATTTCATTTATGTTGAAATTCAGATCTCCATTAGGTTTTCTTCTAAATAACCACATATCTTAAACTTCCTAAGGATATATATAGATATATATTATATATACACAATTTATTCCTTAACTCATAAGGGTTTATTTATAAAATTCCTCATATTTTTATAACTACCATTCTTAGTAACATTCCTGGATTAAATTATTTGAAAAAAAATCATATTTTTTTAATAAATATAAATATGTAATAATTTTTTAATATTTCTATAAATATAATTTTCTATGTTTCTATTAGTTGTTTCTTCACTTCCTTACTATTTTAGCAATTAACTAAATGCTTACACATGTAGTTAAGTTTCTGGTTAATAAATCCAATTAAGTTGAATAAATTAATTATGAAAATGAATAAATATAATAAATTAAGTCATTCAATTAATTGGCTATAATATCCCCGATTCAATTTGAATATATTCAGCCAATTATTAATTTATAAATAATCAAACTTATAATTATTTTATTAAATATTAAATTGGATAGTAGAAATTAATTAAGTTCACTAATCAAATAATATTATATATTAATTAATGAATCATTTAAATTAGTAAGTTTTCTTACCTATTTCGTAGCCGCGGCAAAGGAAAAGAAAAGGGTTAAGAAAAAAAGTTAAAATACAACTTTGGTCTTAATTTGGCTTTTTATTATTATTATGTTTATAGAGAAAGGCGGTGTTACCCTTTCAAAATTCATATTAGTGGTTAATTAGGGTGGCCGCCATGTGCCTAATTTTCATGCTAATTTTACTTTATATATATATATTAACTTTTATTAAAATTCTAATTTTGTCTCCTAATTTTATAGTTCATACAAATTGACCCCAAATATTTTATAAAGCTCCAATCATTCCTTTGACAGGTAAGTTTTTCAGGCACTGCACCTTAGTTGGAGCTTTTTTTTTCTTTCAGTGCTCTTTCTTGGAGGGATCAGTAGGCCGCACCTTGCTTCTATGGGAATCTGTTTGGCGAGAGCGTTTATCACAGTTTGCAACGTCGATCTTTGTCACATAGTTTTTAAGGATTCGACCTAGATGAGCCATTCTATTTCTTGTTGCAATTGGTGGCATCTATTGGTATCATGTCCGTACTCCTTGTGATACCTTTAGAAATATTTAGATTTGGGAAGATGTGGTCCTTCCTTATGCTTTTAGGCCATTACAAGGCAAGATGTTTATCTTTGGTCATCAATGTTCCTGACGGGTTAGTAATGAGTGGGGTGAAATGCTCGTTCCTCTAGTGAGCAGATTGAACCGCTCTTGGGGTTCTTCCCTATTGCAAGAAGAAGTGGTGTCGTTGTCCCTCTTCCTATTGGGGTTGCCCTTTTTTACTAGCTGGGCATCTTCTAAGGTCGTGTATTTGTTAGATGATCATGGAAATTTGGTGCAAGTTTCTTTGCCAATGACTGGAAGAGAGGTCCGTCTCAGAGCCCCTGCAACACTTGTTGGTGGGAAATTAAGGGCTGGTTTGATTGTGTTTTCAATGGGATTTTTCCCACTTTTTACTGTTTGAGAATGTGTGAATGTGTTTGTTTTGTACCTTTTTTAGTGAGAATGCATTCCCAATTCATTTCTCAATTTCAAATTTAATAGGTCAAATAGGCTTGTCATAGTTGTCTTTTCTTGTCAGCCATTATTTGCTTCTTTCCCATCAATTAAAATTGGTTTTCTCTCTCAACCATTCCTTTCAATGGACTTTTTTTTATATAATGAAAACGGTCAATTAATAATATGTAAATTGATTATTAAAATATATACATATAAAAATAATATTGATACTTAAATTTTTTTTAATTTTATATAAATGCAAATAGGTTAAATAAGGGAGTCACTATTTTTATTAAAATATATAAATATAAAAATAATATTAATTTATACAAAAAATTATTTTTATATTTATATAATATTGATTTATACAAAAAATTATTATAATTTTATATAAATTAAATACACATCAAATCAAATGTCAATGGCTTGTGGAAGGAAACGAGTTTTCCAAGAAAATTTGCAGCAAAATGTTATGCTCATCAATGATCTATTTGCATCAATTTTAATAAAATATACATAACTTTTTTTATATAATGAAAACGGTCCAAAATAATATGTAAATTGATTATTAAAATATATACATATAAAAATAATATTGATACATATTAAAATATATACATATAAAAATAATTTATTTATATTAAAATATATAAATGAAAAAATGATATAGATTATTACAAAGAATTATAATTTTATATAAATTAAATACACATCAAATCAAATGACAATTGCTTGTGGAAGGAAGCAACGAGAGTTTTCCAAGAAATTTGCAGCAAAATTGTTTATATAATGATGTATTTTGCATCAAATTTTATTAATATGTCCATATTTTTTAGTGTAATTTCCATGCAACCTTCCAATTGAACACCTTGCCTATATAATCACATCAAACTTTTTATTTGTGCACCACTTGAACTACCTTCTTCGGCAGAAACTTGCAGCAAATTATCTCTACTTCTTTGAGCAAAAGTTCATCTAAATTTTTGTTCTCCTTCAATATGGTGATATTCGGTTACATATTTCAAGATGTGGTTTTCTATCGTGAATGGTGGACAAGGGAGATGGAGGACGTATTCGTCCAATCTCTCATATACTGCAAATGGCTCGGTATATGGCGCGCAAACGAACGCACCATGCAAGCCATCAATTCCGCCATACTCGACGTGAATAGGGATTTCAACACGCAACTAAGTTATGTTTCGGCGCAGAATAGGGTCGACCAATTGCGACAACACTTTTATACGTTCCAATGGGTGGGAAATCACCCGGGCGTTACATGGAACCACGATGAAAGGAAACTAACGGCCGACGACCATATGTGGAATGCCATTGCCCGGGTACGTTTCAAAATTTTTTATGTTTGGATATTGCAAATTTCATTTTTTTTTAGCAATACAAATTTATAAAATTTTTCGGTATGCTAATGAATAGGAGAATCTAATGGCTCGTTGCTACCAACATGCATACGAGCCAAAATGGGAAGAGTTGTGCGAGCTCTTCGATGACGATGAGAACATCGACATTCCGATACCGGACGAGGAGGAAGAAGATGACGATGATGTTCTTTTCTCGGAGCCTCCTATCGTCATTTTTGATCCAATCCGCATTGATCCGTCGTCGAGCTCGGACGACGAAAATGGCACGTCCAATGCAGCGCCGCCGGAGGAACCCCCTACTACACCAAAATGATTGTAAATTTTTTTTTAATTTGAAGATTTTATTTTTATGTAAGCCATTGATGCTTAATTTAGTCCCATTTCACGTCTTCTTTTATGCTTAATAATAAAATTTGTTTGTCTTTTACATGAATCTTGTAATTATGAAAAATATATTTAGTCCCATTCACGTCTTTTTTTTCTATTAATATATAGAACAGTAATTCATATGACCGAAATCGATATTTTTTTATTACATTTATATAAAATGACATCACAACAAATTAAATTGAATTATCATTTGATCATTTTTTTTGTTCGATCGAAATTGATATTATTCTTTAATGTAAATAAATTACATGAATTACTAAAAACAAAAGAAACAAAATAAAAGATCCAATCACAGGTGATGTGTATACCAAAAGTTAGTATACTTTATCAATTGGTGCATTCTTGAGGCCATTTTCCCTTTGATTTCATCTTACAGAACTTAGTAGATATATATATATTCCGAAATTACTGGATTATAGTGATGGCTTGGACTTGAGCGAGTCCGGTCACGTGTAGCGGCAATTATCATAAGCTGCACCATAAACAATTAAACTGTTTCAATTAAAATAAAATTAGAGAATTTTGCAATAATGAAATGTCTCCATAGTAATTTGCAACAATAAAAAAGTGTCAATTTATTTGCATTTGTTTTTCGACTGATTTTACACGGATGGTCTATGATTTATTGAACTAAATAAATTATAATATAACTCATCTTGACACGGAACAATACTTTCAATTCTCTAAAGTTTGTCATATTGTAATTACATGCCTTTCAATTTTTTCCGTTTCACAGTTAATCACTCATATGATTTAAATATCTAATAAAATATTTTTACAATTTTTGATTTCTTTTTTGTTCAATTCAATTCTTTTGTTTTTCATCCATATTTTTGGATTTATTTGCACCAATGAAATTGGATTTTTCTTTCTGGACTATTAATTTATTTTAATTTATTATATAATGATTTAGTTAATTATTCATGACAATTAATTTAGATAAATTTAAAATAATATAAATAGAATTAAAATAATATAAAAAGGAGACAAATATTCAATCAATTAGGTCAACCCTCATAACTAATTTCTGTCACATCAAAAGTACATATACCTATATTCAACATTCTCACACCTATATACATACATTTGGAAACAACTAAACCAAACATATTCTCAATTTTCGCACAAAAACCAATAAAGCATTTCCATCCCATTTCCAAAAGTTGGAAACTGAAAATGAAAATGAAAACACAACCAAACCAGCCCTAAAACTTCCAGGACAACATTGTTGAAATGTTGGAATTAGGCCCTCAAGGTCTCATTTTCCTCCTATTTCACCCTAAAAAAGGTCGATAGCTGAATTTTAGTACTTCTTCTACTAGTGAACTAGTATAGAAAAATAGAGCTAAATGTTGAACATTTTAATCAAGTTGGGAGTTGATCAAACCATTGCTAAGTAGAGTCAGTTAGTGTAGTAAGGAAAATACGACATTTAATAACATTAGTATATCTGTGTAGTACAACTGCATTTTCAAACTTACGGATGTGCTCAGAGTCAGTAGTACCATTGTAAGTAGGTAGATGTGAAGATGCACTAATGAGCATGAAGTTCTTTTTCCATGATGTCAGTGCCAAAGGGAATACCTCGCTCCAGAGGTAGGGCTTCCTTCCTTACCTATGGAATTCTACCACTCCCTTGTTGGTGGGGTCATTGGATGTGAGTCTATCCTACTGGAGCACAATAGGAATTGGTCTATCAGTTCCTTATTCTCCTTGCATGCTAAGACTCTCTTGTTGAGAGAACTATCCTGCTCTGCTTGCCTAAGAGCCCGAAAGGCTGAGTTGATAGTCTTTATGATGAACTTGCTGAATTGCTCATAGAAGAGTGTGTTGGCAGCAACAAGCAGGATTGTCGGGTCAAGAGTGGGACGGGGGCATTGAGACCCCTTTGCTTGTTTTGGAGGATGAATCATAGAACCTACTGCAACAAGGAGGTAAGTGTTTCCCTAAAAATAGCCGTTGTCACTTCCATTATTTGAGTTAGCCATTTCTCACACCTTTAGCTTGTGTATTCCCATAAACAAAGCCAATAATGCATAGTGGAGTTCAACAATATTATAATGGTCAAAGTATCTTTACAAAAATTCTAAGATCAATAGGGGTTAGCACTCTAATGCTTAAGTCAATAATTGTTTAACTGAAAAAATAATAAAAAAAACTTGAAATAACGTAAGAATAATTAATGCTGTAATAATTGGAATGGATTGATAAAACATTGAGATGTGAATGCATATGGAGTGTGAAAATGTGCAAGGTACTTGCTGAAAATTGAGAGAAAAGAGTATGTCAGAGTGAATGATACAAGTTACCATTTAGGGATGGGCGTCGGGTCGGGTAGTTCGGGTTCGGGTCAGGTACCTGACAGTCGGGTTTGGGTTTTTTAGCTTCAAAAAATGTAGGTGGTCAATTTTTCAAAATGAAAGTAATTCACTCCATGTAAATCTAAAATATAAGTTATGGACACAAATACTTAAAGCTTTACATAAATACAAAAAAAAAAAAGAGTTCAATCACATCCATAAATTATCATAGGTTTTTGTAAATTATTTCAGTAACAACAATAAAGTCAAGGCCTCATAAATCCTAATGCCTACAGACTGAAAAAGCAACTAGCTCAAATCACATTTTCATCCTCGAGTCCTCGACCTGTCAAGCTTTAAACATACGAAGTGGAAGAACTATTAGAGAAAGTCAAACAGATTAAAAATTTAATATTATAGAATGAGGTTCTACCGTTCTAATACCTTGTCAAAAATTTACAAATACTAGTTAGCACCATTAAATGTCAATAATTGTTTAATCAACCCCCAACTTAGTCAACTCTACAACAAAATAGAAAGTAGTTAGACAAGTAAAATATATAAATAGAATACAAGAATTGAACAATAATCAAAATATAAGAAAAAAAATAATTAAGTACCTTTCTCAACCACTTCAAATTCACTCAAATCCTCCTCAATGCTAATTGGTTTGGAGTCTTTTCGTATCCAATCTTGAGTACAAATAAGCGCTTACTATTTTAGGAAACAAAAAGCTCCTAAAAATGTCAAGAACATGACCACTTGTACTAAATGAAGCCTATGCTCAAGTTTTTGCAATTATTAGTTATGCTCTTCTAATTCTTTTGCAGCATTTACATGATGAATTGCAGTTGAAGATAAGAACTTCACATGTAAGCTTGTCTCATTTTTTTATTATTTCACACACTCATTCTGTTACCTTGTTTTTGTTAATGGCATGAAGTACCTTAGCCCCCATTCAGAAATTTGTTCTTTGTTGAAGACACATCCACACTCAGTCTACAGGCCGCAGTATAAACGATAAAAACACACATATACTCAAAAATTTTCAACAGAGAAGACGAAAGAAGAATGAAAAGCAAACAGAAGAAGGGCAACTGAGAAGAAACAGGAGATCAAAAGGGCGAACACTTCAATTTAGAGCATTTTAAGTATAATTAACAAATACTTCAATTTGGGATTTCAACAAACACTTAACATGCATAGAAAGATAGAAATGTAACTTCAAATAAAAATGCAAAACAAACCCAACAACTAACCAAAAATCTAATCTAATTTCACAAAATATGCATCACCATTAGGTCCATTACATGATTACATGTTTACAACTCCATTAGTCCATTATTAAAAAATTACCTAGCAAAATAGCTACAATGAACTCTATCGGCGAAGAAGGAGAAGTCGCGGTGGTGGGTCGGTCGTCGGAGTTCTGGTCATTGGCGGCGGCAACGGAGGAAGAAGATTGTGGGGCAGAAAGAGAGAAAAAAGAGAAATAACTGAGAACCCGTTGTGAAGAGTGAAGACACAGACTGTGACTTATTTCTTTATCCCGATCGGGTACTTGATGGGGTTCTTCGGGTAGGGTTCTACAACCCAAACCCAAACCTGACTACTCTTAGTCGGGTCTCTTCAATGCCCATTCTTGATAGTTCTCGACCTAAAATATTTTAGACCATCCATTGGAAATTGATTTTATAGTTTCCATCAAATGTGCAACCCAACTATATTGGTTTAACTGATGTGTATGCTCTGTCCATGTAATGCAGTAATAACATATAATATATGCGACAAAGATGACAGAAGAATAAACAATATCTATAATATTTAACATTGCATCAAATAAGATTATTAACAGAAGACTATAAAACAATCGACTAATTGATTTTCTAGTCACCTACACTAATATATTTAACTTTTTTTTCTAGTTGTAAGTTTTATTATAATTTTTTTAGATTTAATTTATTATGTATCTATTTCATAAGACAATTACAAATTTAAGTAATTGTTCAAAAGAATACCTCAATTTTATTAAATAGAATATAGAAATTTACATGTGGAATGTAGAAAAGAAAATAAAGAAATTGAAAAATTAACTATACATCTTAAAGAAACACATAGTACATATTCCAAAAAATTATTCAAAAAGTATTTGCCACTCACACATATTCGATTATCCTTCTCCATACCGGTATTGCCTGCACGAATAATATAATTCTTCAAGATTGATGTTTTCTCTTCCAATACTCTCCGGATCGGGAATTCTTGAAGGTAGAAGTAGTTCTTCATCTTCATCGTCATCATACTCATCATCAAATGTTGGTGGTTTGTATTTGTTTCATTTACGTTCCAATTGTTTCTTTCTCCATTTTGATCTAACCAATCTTTCCCTTGAACACAAAATTTATTGATTCTGGACTTAGTTGACTTCTTTTTGTGATCGTCCTTTAACTTGCACTAAAGGCACTTTAAGAAGCTATTGAAGATATTTGAAATGTTAGTACATCACGTACAATAGAAGAAAGAATTGAAAATTTTCTTTGGTCGCCATCCCAAAATATCAAATTTGTCTTGATCATTTTCTAATATGTTAATTCATATGAGGATCAATGTGTATTTGCTGGTTTAATTTTTCTTAAATAAATTAAAATATAAAAAATTCCAAATGGTAGACATGATAATTTAGATATGAAGAAAATTCATTTGCACTAGATATGGAATTAGAAGAATATTTATCTCCAGAATGTCTAAAAATTTATTACTTATTTCTTGGTTTACATTTATTTTACTATTCTATTAAAGACATGAATAAAACTAATTTCAATAGCAGAGATTTACTTTAAAATAGGAAAAAATGCAATCAACCCCCTTGTGATATCGCAAATGAGCAAATTACCCACTTGTGAAAAAATAAATAGCGATTTACCTCCCTATATTTTTTAACATACAACAATTTACCCCCCTATGATTTTTAAAATGAAGCAATCTACCTCCCTATATAAGGAGGTAAATTGCTTCATTTTAAAAAGTATAGGGAGGTAAATTGCTATATTTTTTCATAGGGGGGTAATGTGCTCATTTTTAATATCACAGGGGAATAAATTGCTATTCACCCCTTTAAAATATTACAACTAACAATCACAATCTCATAAAAAAGATAGAAAAGAGAGAGAAATTGATGAAAATGATACAAACTCTCTCTATCTTTATAGGCCAAAAAAGAGAGAGAAATTGATGAAAATGATACAAACTCTCTCTATCTTTATAGGCCAAAAAACTAAAAAAATAAAAAGAGAAATAAAATAAAATAAAATTTAAAAGGCGAGGCAACATTAATTTTGGCTAAAAAACAAAGAAAAAAAAGCTTAAAATTGACCTCAAATCTTAATCTTTGCCGATTGCAAAATGTGACTATTAGTTGTACAAACGTTGGCAATAGGCAGTCCGGACCATAGACGAAAAAATAATAAACAAGCCCAAGAGGGCATAGATAAATTCGGTCCTAATTGGCAATTGACGAGTTAGACTTGAGTTTAATAATGAATTCAATTGGATCCCATTTCAAGGCCCACAACCATTCCAATATCAATCATAAATAGTTTTGGGTTAGTCTTGAACCAGATTTTTTCGAATTGATTTGTGCTGGTTGATTTTCATTAAGCTGTATTTGGAGGAAAATATTTAAAAAACTAATTCCAAATTATTTCATGTTAACAAAAATTGAAATCATAATTCATAATAAGAGTTGAGTAACTTAATGGTGCATTTGAATTAACGGATTTGGATTTGAAAGAAGGATTTGGAGAAAGACTTTCAAACAATTCTATTCAAATCCATCCATATTTGAAATTTTTTAAATTTAAAATTATCTAAACATATTTAAAGAATTTGTTATTAAGGATTTTGCAATCCAAATGCAATCTAAAATTCTTTATAATATATAATTATTTAAATAAATTTAAATAATTTATTATAGGAGATTCGGAATTCATAATTTTAAATTTATCGATAGAAATCAATGGTATAGATTCAAGAAAAAGCAAAACATTCTTGAAGATAAATAAAAGAAAAAAAAACAGAAAAAGAAAGAAAAAAAACCCAAAGTCTTAGTACTAAACATCCAAAGTAGAACTCAAAAAGCGTGCGGACTCGAATTGGCCTTTGTTCCATTTGTCTGTCGGACCAAATTGAACACACAGAAGCGCTAAACTCCCTTTTAACGAACGAGTTATAAAAACAGAGAGAAGAAAGGAAAAAAGGAGAGGAAAAACAATTTACGGAGATTCGTCTTCAGCTATTCTTTCTCTCATCAAGCGATCCCGTGTCTGCTCCCTGTTCTCTCTCTCTCTCTCTCTCTCTCTCTCTAATCTCCTCTCTGTAATTCTCTTAACTACTTCATTCTTGATTCTACTCACTCTACTTGTTTTAACTCGTTCTCCGATCCTACGCCGACTTTGCTCCCGCAATTCCAACTCGCAGCTCTTCAGATTCAAAACCCTAGCGCCAACCCAATTCTTCTTTTGTGAGTCTTCACCTTGTTCAATTCGTTTTTGGCCATTTCATTCGATTATTCGTTCACACAATTCGCGGAATTGTTACTTCCTTCATTTTTGGAATTAAATGCCGTACTACATTTTCTTCACAATTTTGTGGTTTTGGGTTCGTTAATTTGCGTTCGTGACATTGTTTTTCGTTTCTTTTGTAGCTGGGTTTTAAGGAAGGAGGACTGGAAGGCACTAGTACGAGTACCTACAGCATGAGCATAGATAGCCCAGGAGAAGAAGAAGATTAGGGTTTGGTTACGGGTGTTCTCTCTGGGAAAAAGATTCATTTTGGGGCCTTCCATGGGCGATGGCGGTGTTGCATGCGTGCCTTCACAGCATATTATGGAGAAGTTCTCAATTTGCGGGGGCAAGACCAATGGCAACACCAAGCTCAGTTCATCTTCAAACTCTTCCACCAAGTTGGCAAAAGTAAGTCCAAGTATGAAGCCGAAAAAGGATCAGGGTGCTGAATTGGGCTCGAGGGATTTTGTCAGTTTAAATAAAGAAGTTTCTGGGAGGAATTGCAATGGTGATGCTTCTAATGAAACAAATAAAGAGGAAGTGGAGGAGGGTGAATTGGGGACACTGCCTTTCGAGAATGGGGAGTTTGTCCCTGAAAAACCGTTAAGAAGATATGAAATCAAGAGTGAGATTGAGAAAGGTGAATTTGTCCCTGGGAAGTGGCGAAAGAGCGGTACTGAATTGGAGAAAAATGACTGGAGGTCATCAAAAGATGAGCTGGAGAAAGGGGAGTTTGTTCCGGACAGGTGGTGCAGAAGTGATGCTGCAAATAGGACTCATGAATATGGTTACTCCAAGTCACGAAGGTACGACACTCCTAAGGAAAAAGGCTGGAAAAGCGAGCGGGAATGGACTTCACCTGCTGCAAAGGAAAAGGGATGGAAAGTTGACCGTGACACTGAATCAACACCACTTTCTGGTAGAGGAAAAGGTTGGAAAGCTGATCGCGAGTGGTCGCCACCTTCTGGTAAAGAAAAAGGCTGGAGGGATGACCGGGATCGTGAGTGGACACCACCTTCAACAGGTAAGTATTCCAGTGAGAAAGAACTTGGCAGAAGTGTTGGTAGTAGTCAGCATTTGAGGAAGTTCTCTTCCAGATATGAACCTGAGAAGACTCAGAAGATCAGTTCTAAAATTGCGGGTGATGAAGGCTCCTTGAAGAATGACATGACAAATAGCAAGAACCATGCAAGAGAATATTCTTTCAGTAATTGGTTAAAGCGGCATGGTAAAGATTCCAATAGCAGTGACAGGAAGTTTCGAGGTGACCATGATGAGTACTCTACATCGAAAAACCGGAAGCTTTCTAGTGATGGTAGCCGTTCTGGGTTGTCATCAGATATCTATTCTGGCAGGACTACAGAAAGGCAGTATAAAACTGCTACTTCTTCATCACGGAGCACTCCTACTGAAAGGCAGTCTTCTAGATATCTGGAGTCATCTAGAGCAGTTCATGACAGGCATAACAGCAGTCCACATCATCCTGAGCGGTCCCCCCGCAACTGGGCTTTCAACCATGATCACCGGGGTCACAGCCCAGCCCACCGCGGTACGCCCTCTCATGACCAGGGACAAAAGTATGATCGCAGTAGGTCTCCCTATGATCATAATCATCACCATGATAATAGGTATCGGAGTCCTAATTATGTGGAAAGGTCTCCTCGAGATCATGACCGAAACAGTGATGGTAGGGATAGGGCTCCAACTTTTCTGGATAGGTCACCACGTGATCGAGGTAGGCACAGTGACCAGCGGGAAACAAATCAAAAAGCTGGAGTGGGTGAGAAGCAGCCAAGTCATTATGCAAGCAAATGGCAAGAAGGAAAGAATAATCTGATGACAGAGTCTGGTCGAAGGGAATCACAGTTTTTATCTAAAGAATCACCAGATAGTGGAAATCTGAATAGTAGAAATGTCTCCACAGATAAAACTGCTAGCTATCCGTGCCATCTTGAAGAGCTTTCCCAGAGCCCTGCACTTAAAAGTATAGCATCTTCTCAGGAACATGGGGTTACTGAAGAGCCAGCATCAATGGAAGAAGACATGGACATATGTAACACTCCACCACATGCCCCTCCAGTGGAAGATGCAGTTTCAGGAAAGTGGTGTTACCTGGATCACTTTGGTATTGAGCGTGGGCCTTCCAAATTGTCTGATCTAAAGACACTTGTCAAGGAGGGATATCTTGTTTCAGATCACTTGATCAAACACCTGGACAGTGACAGGTGGGTAACTGTTGAGAAAGCTGTTTCTCCATTGGTTACTGTGAACTTCCGTTCAATTGTTCCAGACACAGTTACTCAACTTGTCTGTCCTCCTGAGGCTCCTGGCAATCTACTGGCAGATAATGGAAACGGAGTATCTGGTAATGAGGAAATATTGGGGCCTTCTGCACATCCAATATTCTGCTGCAAGGAGAATTTAGTTGCTTCAGAGCATGAAGAAGATTTACATATTGATGACAGAGTTGGAGCACTCTTGGAGGATGTCACATTAATTCCCGGCAAGGAAGTTGAGATGCTTGCTGGTATGCATTTTCCTTTATTGTTTATCTCCAGACATTGGTTTCTTTTCTCATTCTTGGAATAAGACTCTCGGTAATTACCAACCAAAAAAGAAAAAAAAAAAAGAATAAAAAGAAAAAGAAATAAACCCATGATATGCCAGGTGGTGATATATGAGACAAAGACCTTTACTTTATCTTTTGCCACCTGGCAACAATTAGTCAAAGGCCTGAATTAAATAAAACATTTTCTAGAGCAGATAAAAAATCTAAATTTTGAATTGAAGTTTTATTAATATTTTTCTACAATAAAATTATAAAAAGTTCAAGTCCTCTCTACCTGAAAATTGAAGTTTCATTTTGCCTTTATTCTTTTTATTCATAGTATGATAATCTGTCTTCTGTATATTTCTTCAGAAGTGCTCCAAATTATATCTGAGCATGGGGAGTGGGAGAGATGGGGGAAGATGGAAGGTACTTTATTTTCAGTTTGTCGTTACATCCTTGTATTCAACAATCTCTTTCATAAGGTCTAATGTGGTTATCCAAAGCTCTTCTGTTAACTGAACTTTTGTAGTGGCTGTGGCCCGTTGATTTATGTGATATGGTTGCTTAACTATGTTCATCAGGTTATGCTCTAGAACCTTCTATCTTTGTCAAAGTTTTGCATGTATGCTCTGTTGCTTTCTGGTGTTTTCTTATTCATACTACTAAGGTTGTTGCTAACAGTAAAAGTTTTAATATGTAGTTTGACTTATTCTGACATTCTTTGTTACTATTGATAGTTTTCTATGTATCAGGTAAGGTTCGCAGAATTTTTTTTGTGCGATTGTCACTCTCATTTTCGATGACTTTTAATGGTTCTGGAAACCTTTTTTTCATGTGAATATCAATTAGTAGTAATTCTGGACTCTCGATAAATGATATATCATAGATGGAACCTGAGAAATGGAAAAAATGGGTACTGTTGCGTAGCTTTATGTCAATTTAAATCATGAGTTGGAGATGAGCAGTTATAGATGATGTATTGTTTTTAGCTGGAGAAGTAAAAAAGATACCAAAAAATTGGAGGAAAAGAGAGGGAGACTTGGGAGATAGGAATAATGAGAGTAGTGGTATACATTTCTAATATTAGGAGGTTGTCAAGTGACAGATCATCCACGCCAACATTTGGGTATTCAGTTTTTTATAATATAGATAATGAGGTCAGTTATTTCACTTCTGTTTGGGTTTTGTTGTTAATAGCTTGTCATGCTTTCATTTGGGAGTATTTTTTAATGCTGTCTAAAATCATGTACAGTACATCATTATTTATTTAGATGACTACAATCTTTTACATCACTTGGTACTTGAGTTCTCTTAGTGAAGATGGTCCTATATACTTTTCATTTTCTTCTTGTTGAGTTGACTGTGAATGTTTATATAGTCTTTGACTAGACTACTTTATTCAAATTGTCTGCATACTCATGCTGCTTATCTAAGGAAGTTTTTTGGGACATTCTCAGGTGATACTAGGCACCAACTGAACATAGATGAGCATTTAGATGATAGAGGTGTTGAGAGTTGGTTAAGTGGTTTAGAACTTAAATTTAAAGACATTGCAGAATCAAGGCCCACCTTGATTGCTTCCATTGAGAAGGATAGTGCAGTTACCTTTATTGACACTGGTGAAAGTTTTTATGGCCAATGGGCATGTAAGGGATGTGATTGGAAGAGGAATGATGAAGCTACTCAAGATAGAACTTGGAAGAGGAAGCTTGTTCTCAATGATGGCTATCCTCTGTGTCAGATGCCCAAATCTGGTTGTGAAGATCCCCGGTGGGAGCAAAAGGATGAACTGTACTGCCCTTCTCAGAGCAAAAGGCTTGACCTACCACTATGGGCTTTTACCTCTCCTGATGAGTTGAATGATTCCAGCAGTATGAGTAGATCAAGCCAAACTAAAGCTGCTTTTCTCAGGGGGGTCCGAGGAATGATGCTTCCAGTCATTAGGATAAATGCATGTGTGGTAAAGGACCATGGTTCATTTGTGTCTGAACCCCATGTAAAGGTTAGAGGAAAGGAAAGATTTTCGTCAAGGTCTTCCCGGCCATATTTGACAACTGTTGATACAAAGAGGTCATTGGAAGATTTTCACTCGAAGAGTGTTCATGAACAAGACTCACAGGATTCTAGGAAGAATAGTACATACTTCAGTGTACCCAAGGATCGTATTTGCAAAGTAGATGAGCTAAAGTTGCATTTGGGTGATTGGTACTTCCTTGATGGTGCTGGGCATGAGCGAGGACCTCTGTCGTTTTCAGAACTGCAAGCAATGGCAGATGAAGGTGTCATTCAGAAACACAGCAGTATTTTCAGGAAACGAGATAAAATTTGGGTTCCAGTTACCCTTCCCCCTGAGCAGTCTGGAATTTCTGGACATGAGACTGGTGCAGCTTCATGTAATTCCCTCCCGAAATCAGATGATGCTGTATTGAATGGAACGCAGAGAATCTCTAGTTGTTTTCATGGCCTACATCCACAGTTTATAGGATATACTCGGGGAAAGCTTCATGAATTGGTAATGAAGTCATACAAGAGTCGAGAATTTGCTGCTGCTATAAATGAAGTCCTTGATCCTTGGATCAATGCCAGACAGCCAAAGAAAGATATTGAAAAGCACATTTACCATTCAGGTATCAGTCTTCTGTCTAATTTTATGTGCAATGTTCTCTCTTTTGATATACCTTC
Source organism: Sesamum indicum (assembly GCF_026168435.1). Taxonomy (NCBI): domain Eukaryota; kingdom Viridiplantae; phylum Streptophyta; class Magnoliopsida; order Lamiales; family Pedaliaceae; genus Sesamum; species Sesamum indicum. Next base: position 8,702,916 of record NC_142668.1, read on the forward strand.
TGTCTTGTCCGTGCCTTGTGCTGCCTCAGGAAGTTAATTGGAAAAAAATAGAAGAAAGCTTGGGAAAAGTTAAATAGCCAAATGATCTGCTTGTTCTGTTTCTTCCTTATGTTAGGTTTTTGTAGTTGTACTTGTGCAACTATATGTGGTGTTTGCACCTCTTGGCAGGTTTTGTGGTTTTATACTCATTAAATGTGTCGTCTCGGGTCGGGACGTAGGATTTTTTGTTTGCTACTTGTTAAGTATCTGAGAGATTGGACAATATCCTTAATTTTATTTGTTGCGTTATACATGATACATCTTATGTTTGCTATTACATTTTACGGGAGTTCCCTCAACCAATTTTGCAGATCACTTCCACACTAGGAAAAGGGCTAGGATAAATGGAATTGAAGAGTGTGAGATGGACGAGGATGTGCTGACTTTTCAGAATGATGAGTGTGAATTTGATGATTTGTGTGGTGATGTTATCTTCAGAAAAGGAGATGCAGTGGATTCTGAAGTTGAGAAGGGAAGTTGGGATCTGCTTGATGGCCATGTTTTGGCACGAGTATTTCACTTTCTTAGAGCTGATATTAAGTCGCTTTTATATGCGGCCCGGACATGCAGGCACTGGCGATCAGTAGTTAAGTTTTACAAAGGTATCTCTAGACAGGTTGACTTTGGCGCCATTGCACCTACTTGCTCTGATTCTGTGGTCTTGAAAATAATGGTAAGTTATGTCTGTTTTACCCTTATGTGTGCATATTTTGTTTTACTTTTCTTTCTTTCAATTGCCTTTCAAAATTATTGGTGGGGAGTGAGAATTACATGTGTTAGGCTTGTTATCACTTGATATATTGGTCTGACATATATTGTAATCTGCAGAATGGATACAAGAAAGAAAAGATTACTTCCTTACTGTTGCGTGGTTGTACTGGCATTACTTCTGGCATGCTTGAGGAACTTCTTCAGTCATTCCCGTTTTTGTCATCTATAGATGTCAGAGGTTGCCCCCAGCTTGAAGAATTGGTTTGCAAGTTTCCTAATATTAATTGGCTCAAGAACCGAGTTCCCCATGTAAAAATTCGGAGCCTTAATCACTTACCTGATAGGAGTTCTTCAGCTTCTCATCAGATGGAAGACTCCAGTGGACTGAAAGAATATTTAGAAAGTTCAGACAAAAGGGACTCTGCAAACCAGTTATTCCGTCGAAGCTTGTATAAACGGTCCAAGCTCTTTGATGCTCGAAAGTCTTCGTCCATTCTGTCTAGAGATGCTCAATTGAGGCGTTTGGCTGTTAAGAAGACTGGAAATGGGTATAAGAGAATGGAGGGATATATTGTTACAGGTCTACAGGACATTATGAGTGAAAATACCTTTGAGTTTTTTGAGTCCAAGGTATTGATAACACTATTTCATTTGGTATCTTTCTATTTATCTATGTTTATCTTTTGGTTCATCAACATGTTTTGATAGCTATACGTCCATATTTTCTTTGTTCATCAGGTTTGCAAGATTGAAGAAAGAATGAGAAATGGATATTATGCCATTCGTGGCTTGAACTCTATCAAAGAGGATATCAGTCATATGTGTCGGGATGCAATTAAGTAAGTCTTGTGTGTAACATTCTGTTTTGCTAACTGCATAGCTTTGAGAGGCATGGGTTAAGTCTCTGAGTATTTCACTGCAGTCGCAGCTGTTTATTTCAGTTACTTTTTGTTTCGTACATAGACTTCCTACATAGAAATACAGTACTTCCTATTGATTTCTTGTAGTTTTTGTGGATCACTTTCTTTATCCTTAAAATTTTAGGAGCTCAAACAACTGACCAGAATATTTTCAGGCTGAAAAAATAAGAATTTTTTGTTAACTTCATGTCGGCTAGTTTTTGTCCTTGTCTGCTTTGGTTGATTCATGATCAGGCATTGCCATGGTCGCAGATATGGAAACATAGCTGCATAGTTGATGTAAATTAAACAGAAATGTCATGCTCCTATTTTCTGGATCTATTGAAAAAGTGGCTTATGTTGACATTGATATAATGTTCTCTTAGGATTAAAAACCGCGGTGATGCTAGAGACATGAATCGCATTGTTACATTATTTATTCAACTAGCTACAAGTTTGGATAAAGGTGCAAAGCTGGCTTATGCAAGAGATGAGATGATGAGATCTTGGAAAGATGACTCACCTCCAGGCTTTTCATCTTCCTCATCGTATAAGAAGAGCGTTGGTAAAGTGTCTGAAAGGAAACAGTCATATAGGGGCAATGGCCCTCCATTCACGAATGGACATTTTGATTCTGGAGATTATGCTTCTGATCGAGAAATCAGAAGGCGATTATCCAAACTGAACAAAGAGTTCTTGCATTCAGGAAGTGACACATCTAATGACTTTGACAAATCTTCTGATGGAAGTACGGCGGACAGCACAAGCACTGCTTCAGAAACAGAAAGCGATTTGGAGTACACATCAGAAGGTGCCCTTGGGGAGTCTAGAGGGGGGACATACTTTACACCTGATGACGGGTTTGATTCATTGGCTGATGAGCGAGAATGGGGTGCTCGCATGACGAAGGCAAGCCTTGTCCCTCCTGTCACAAGAAAGTATGATGTTATTGATCACTACGTCATTGTAGCAGATGAGGGGGAAGTTAGAAGAAAAATGCAGGTTTCTTTGCCAGAAGATTATGCTGAGAAGCTCAATGCACAAAGAAATGGCACTGAGGAATCAGACATGGAAATTCCTGAGGTGAAGGATTACAAACCCAGAAAAACCTTGGGAGATGAGGTGATCGAACAAGAAGTTTATGGCATAGATCCATACACTCATAATCTTCTTCTTGATTCCATGCCAGAGGAATCAGATTGGTCACTTGTTGATAAGCATATATTCATTGAAGAAGTGCTCCTTCGCACTCTCAACAAGCAAGTCAGGAACTTTACTGGTTCTGGTAACACTCCTATGATGTATCCTTTGAAGCCTGTATTTGAAGAGATATTAGAAAATGCGGAGGAAAATAATGACAGAAGAACCATGCGTCTGTGCCAGTTTATACTGAAGGCCATTGATAGTCGTTCTCAGGACAATTATATTGCTTATAGAAAGGTTAACTATATTATCTTGCAGTTGTATTATCATTGTTGATTACTTATGTTGTTGAAACACTAAGGTGAATGGGTTCATTCTGTTAGTTCATGCTCTCTGACGTGTTCTTCTAATCAGGGGCTTGGAGTTGTTTGCAACAAAGAAGGTGGTTTCGGTGAAGATGATTTTGTTGTTGAATTCCTGGGAGAGGTAATGCTCCAGCGTTACACCTTTTAGACCAGATCCAGATGTGGAATGATCTTGGCCTTCTCATTAACGTTGTTCTTAATCGATGTAGTTACAATGATTGGTATTCAAGAGCTAGGGGTCTGGGATAAGCTTCATTGATTGTGTGCTTAAGTTAGTGAGACGATGGTGTAGTTAACTTATGATAATATTCTTTTGGCCAATTCTTCATGTCGACTTGCCATTTTTACTTTTTCTCACATGTTTTTCTTAACATTCTTAGTACCTTATGATTGTTTGTCAATTTAGTTATTGATATTTCAATCTATTTGTTTTGTTCTTTGTTGCTTTTCTTTGTCCGAGAGGGGCAGAAAGGGCGATGGTCTATTGCCAGTGTGAAGGAGTAAGTGCTGGTCATGGGCTAAAAATTGTTAATTTCTGCAGATTGTCATCCTACCCTTTGGGAGCTTCTTTAGTCTTGTTGGATCTGCTCTTCATATACAACTATACCTAGTCGGGAATATGCCAAACTTCATTGTTGTTTGGTTTAGTTCAGCCGCTGATGTGTATTTCACACTAGATATTAGCTTAATGAAGTCAATATATACTCTGCGCAGAGTTTGGAAGGAGGTTGTATAATGGATCTTTCCCTGTTTATCGAAATTTTCTTGGGGGATTGAGGAATATTTGTGAGTTATCAGGGTTAGGTGAGGTCTTCTGGATCTGTTCTAACTGTGAGATGCTGTTGCATTTGTCTCTTTTTTTTGTAGTGATGCTTGGGGGTTATAACCTTTATTTTCTTTATTATACTTGTTTACATGCAATATCTGATGTTTTGCTAATACAGATGAAATATGTTTTAACGTTGGCCTGACCTTTTCTTTTTCTGATCACAGGTTTATCCTACGTGGAAATGGTTTGAGAAACAAGACGGCATTCGTGCTTTGCAAAAGAACAATAATGATCCAGCGCCAGAGTTCTACAACATATATCTTGAGAGGCCAAAGGTACCTTGCATTTGATTTTATGAGTCATTTCATTAATGTTGGCATATCACGATTGGTTGTGCTGTTGTCTCTTGGGCACCACACAGCAGATGCATTTAAAATAATTTGTTTTTTCCATCTTGTTCTGGATGTTACAACGCCTGCTTCCTAATTGATAACCATTGAGAAGGGTTCTTGAGGATAGAAATTGACAGTCTTGAATGAAACATGTGGGTTATTGGCTTCTGATGTGTGCTGCATATACAGTAGCTGTGATAATTAAAGTGCACAATCCTTGTTCAGAGAAAAGCAGGTGCCATTGTACGATTATGGTTTCTAGCAACATTTTAGGCACAAATTGAAATTGCAGAAATATGAAGGGGAAAAGGACCAATGACTGTACACCAAATGTGGGGCTCTCTCCTATTACCCTTTTGGCATCACCCCAGAGGATGGATCTTTACACATTCAAAAGAGTTTAATTAATTTAATCTCAATTATCTATTAATACATTAACTAGAAAGCTTCAATTATTTGTAGGAAATTCAATCATTCCCTATTTATAGTTCCAGAAGAGCCAAAATCCATTTGGCTCAGCGGCATTGCCTCTCCCCTATCGAGGGGAAGGCCCTGGTTCAAACCTAGGTTCATGACGTAATGCCACCCCACTGATGTAGATAAAGACAGAAAAAAAAGTATTATAGAGATGCAAGACTAAATGTGTTCAGGATAGACTTGAAGTCCTAATATGACTGCTATTAGGTTCTTGCACTTGTATTTAAAGAATAGTCTGAGATATAAACCTCATATCCCCTAAAGTGTAAATATCAATAAGTTAATCAAACACCTACATGAGCCTAAACTTGGAAAGAATAAGTGTGCAAGCCGCTGAGATGTTTCAATTCTCTAAATAGTGCCTAATCAAAGCTTGAGCCATGGAGGTGTCCTTCAGCTTTTATGAATATTAAACTTTACTGCCGTTTGTCTTATCTTTCTCCCCCATGGCGTCATGGATGTGAATTAATTTACATCTTTGAATGCAGGGTGATGCTGATGGCTATGATCTGGTTGTCGTTGATGCAATGCACAAGGCAAACTATGCAAGTCGGATTTGTCACTCCTGTAGACCTAATTGTGAAGCAAAGTAAGTCAAGATGGTTTTCTTTTATTTGCTATTCTTTGATTTCCTTTTGAAAATTTTATGGTGTTAGTTTGAGTGGTCAGGAGGCCTTTCTGCTAAATGAGTACATAGATTATCAATATCGTTGCATTCGTACTTGCTGGTAGTTGCTGACTTCTTTCAGCTATTTAATAAATCACAGCACTTAACATGCTCGTAGTCTTCATGTGTGAGCTTACATTCCATAGTATCTGTAGAGTTCCTTATGGATGCACCCACAAAATGTTATTTTCAGTCACATGAATGAGTAAAATGAGTACACAATGCCAAGCCATGTATTATGCAACAGATTTTGTTTACATTCTGAGGTATTGCTATATTTCCTCCTGGCAAATGAACACTACAGATATTGGTCCTAGAGGTTTAAATGTGTGTATTCAAGTTCATACATAATCAAGGATGCTGGTTTATCCAGAGTTCATAAACATTTCATGCTGTATCTCTTTTCCAATTTTGCTATTTTTTGTATGTTGTTTTTTTTATTTATAAATAATCCTTGAAAAGGGCGTACATTTGTTTTTCAAAGCTTTTCTATCATTAAAAACTTTTCTTTTTCTACAGAATGCTGTGAGTTTTATGCTAAAATTTTCTTCTCTAGCTAGAGTAGGCAACACGTAAACAAATGCGAACAAATTTTCAAGCTGTAATTTTTAGCTTTAGGTTTGCAGGAAAATTTTGTAAAAAACCAGGATTCGCTTATTAGTTAGTACCAGAACCTTGATGTCTCTGACTTTATGTATGTTGCTTTGAATAGGAGTGGCTAAAATGAGTTAAAAAAATTTTGGTTCTAGCAACATTAACCATTTCTGGCTCCTTTTTGATAACAGGGTCACTGCTGTTGATGGTCAGTACCAGATTGGGATCTATTCTGTAAGACCGATTGCTTTTGGTGAAGAAATCACCTTTGATTACAATTCTGTTACTGAGGTCAGTTTCATGTGAAGCCACCTTTAAGTTTGGGATTTTCTTTGTTTAGTTTGTAATTGTTGATTGCCTGCAGAGTAAGGAGAGTATGAAGCTTCTGTTTGTTTATTTGATGTTTTTTTTCAGTTTTACTTATTGATTGCCTGCAGAGTAAGGAAGAATACGAAGCTTCTGTTTGTTTATGCGGCAACCAGGTTTGCCGTGGGAGTTACCTAAATCTAACAGGCGAAGGGGCCTTCCAGAAGGTACAGGATTTGCATGAATAGAATTTCATTAGGTTGTTAACATTTAGAAGATTCAGGAGGTTGATGGTCTTTGCTAAACTCTATTTGCCATATGCATTCAGTTTTAAGTTCTTAGATAGATACTTCTCAGATTTTGCTGCATAAATTGAGATCTGATTATTGTGGATGCTAGGTGCTGAAAGAGCATCATGGATTACTTGATCGACACTGTTTGCTACTAGAGGCTTGCGAACTGAATTCAGTATCTGAAGAGGATTATATTGACCTGGGCAAAGCCGGACTTGGCAGTTGTTTGCTTGGGGGGTTGCCTGATTGGCTGATTGCCTATACGGCTCGTTTGGTATGCATTCTTCTCTTTAGTTTTTTGTTTTGAAATCAAAAGTTTTTTGGACGTTTTCTGATATTCGGATTTCTAATATTAGGTGAGGTTTATAAATTTTGAGAGGACGAAACTACCTAGTGAGATTTTTAGGCATAATACAGAGGAAAAAAGGAGGTACTTCGCTGAAATTCACCTGGATGTTGAGAAGAGTGATGCTGAAATTCAGGTTAATGTCTCTCTCTCTAAATCTCTTGTCCACTCACTATCTCTCGTTCTTTCCATGTTTATGTGTGCGCCTGTGCATGGGATTTGTTAACAGCTGTTACTTCAACTTTCTTTTACTGGTGCAGGCGGAGGGTGTATACAATCAAAGGCTTCAGAATTTGGCTCTTACTATCGACAAGGTAGCTGATTTTTTCTCTTAACATATTTCCAGCATTTGTCAGTTCCCAAAAGACACTTTAGCTAGTAATTAAGATAGATGATAAGCCATAGAAGTTGGAATAGATAAAATTCAAGCTTATGAAATTTCTAATTTTCCAAGTATTCATGTAGGTAAGGTATGTTATGAGATGTGTTTTCGGTGACCCAAAGAAAGCCCCACCTCCATTGGAAAGGCTTAGTCCTGAAGAAGCAGTTTCTTATCTCTGGAAAGGAGAGGGATCATTGGTTGAGGAACTTATACAGTGCATGGCTCCTCATATGGAGGATGTCACGCTGAGGGACCTCAAGGCCAAGATTCATGCCCATGATCCCTCTGGTTACGATGACACAGATATGAAGCTCCGGAAATCTTTATTGTGGTATATATACACGAACTGAGCTTAAGCATTTCAATCTAAGATATATCCTTTTAATGTGAAATTCATTGACATGTTTCAGGTTGAGGGACGAGGTGCGGAACCTTCCTTGTACATACAAAAGTCGGCATGATGCTGCTGCTGACTTGATACACATATATGCTTACACGAAATGTTTTTTCAGAATGAGAGTGAGTGCATATAAATTGTGCTGAACTTGAAATCAAGTTGCCTATTCAGTTGAGGGCGCTTTTTCTTTCTTTTAATTCAAGTCACATCTTGCAGGAATATAAAAAAGTCACTTCTCCCCCTGTTTACATCACTCCACTTGACCTTGGTCCAAAGTATGCTGATAAGTTGGGTTCAGGTGTTCATGAATATTACAAGACGTACAATGAGACATATTGTTTAGGACAGCTGATATTTTGGCATAACCAAAATGCTGAACCTGATACTACTCTGGCTAAAGCAAGTAGGGGTTGTTTATCTTTGCCTGATGTTGGTTCCTTCTATGCCAAAGTCCAAAAGCCATCACGTCAGCGTGTTTATGGTCCAAAGACGCTGAAGTTTATGCTTGCACGGATGGTGAGCTTTGCTTGCACTCTCTTGTTTTGTTGTTCGTGTGTTTGGCATGCTGGGTACCCATGATAATTCGACTCGAAAGTAGGGATGACAACCAATTGAGCTTGGAATGGTTTTTGCCCAAAACCCAACCAGAGTATCTCAGTCTAAACCCATGGATTAGATCCAAATGTACCTGCTTTATAAAGTTTAATCCTTTTAAATACAGTTTTGAAAAAATAACATCCAGCTAACTTTCTAAATATTAAAAAAGTAAGTTGTAAATGAAGAACTAATTACTACAAATTTATTATTTGCATGTTTTAGTTCTGAAACATTAAAACTTTTAAGTAAATTTTCCAGTTTTTTAGTATATTCGAAGTATAAATTATATTTATTTAGTTTTTATATGTTGTTTTCATTTAAATATCTTATGTTTTATATGCAAGTATGTCGATGTAAAACATACATACATTCATCATGCCATTTTTCCGGACAATTCAACTGAATTAACTTTTGTTTGCTTCGGCAGGAGAAACAGCCCCAGAGACCTTGGCCAAAGGATCGGATCTGGTCATTCAAGAGCTCTACAAAAGTTGTTGGCAGTCCCATGTTGGATGCTGTTTTGCACAAGGCTACAATCGACAAAGAAATGGTACACTGGTTGAAGCACAGACCTCCCATCTACCAGGCCATGTGGGACAGCTGAATTTTTGCAGGCATATTAGGGAAGTCGCTTCAGCATTCTTATAATGCTTAGATTGTCGCCGTTGTTAGCTGGTGATGAGTCTGAGTTAACTCATAATTTGTTTAGCACATTGATTCTTGTGTACAGTTGCATTGCCTTTTCATTCTTTTTAGCTTTTGTAATTTGCTTCATTTTTAGTTAATAGTGCAGTTTCTACATTTCTATCCTTTTTGCTTTGAAGTCAATAGAAAATGCGACCGAAAAAAAAAAAAAAAAAAAAGAAAATACCCAGATCTTTGATATCTGCTGAGCTTTATCATGTTTGGCTGGAAACCAAGAACGGGGAAGAGTGCTCCTTTTGTTTTACTTACATGTTGAGGATATTCTTGTGAGCATTGGGGGCGTGTCCTTCCTTTCTTTTGACCTGTTGGTCGTCTGATCTTGTTTGGTGGATTATTGGACGCTAAATCTCATTGCTGGGTGCATTGTTTCTTTCCAGTGCAGGGACATCGGAGGCGCATTTAGATTCTTGGTTCTTTTGATCATTCTTGGGCTGTGTTTTACCAGGAAATTGTAGTGGAGCAGGGATGCTGGGTGGGTATGTTCTAGTAAGACAGGTTGGAGAAGAAAGAAAGAGATGATGTAGAAGAGGAGGAAAAGGGGGAGTGGGAGGAAGTGGAAAGGAAAGAGAAGGGAAAGGTAAATAAAAGAAAAGAGAAAGGAAAAAAGAACAAAAAATAGAAAAAATGAGTCTGAGGTTATTTTCGTCTTTTCATGAACAATATAATGTATAAGCGCCACTTTTCTACCAAACATTTCCACCATAACCTTTTTCACTACCATTTCAATTAACTTCTAAAATCTCTCAATTTCTACGACTAATTGCTTTTCTCAAAATGAGTTAGATGAAAGGTTGGTGTTTGCAACACGACAGGTAGCAATCTAACCCTGATTGTAGCATCAAACCTTCCTTTCCCAATAATCAACAAACCATGATAATCCTTTGTTGGTACTGTAAACGAGTAGTTTGAGCGGAGTTTCTCACACTTTTAACACTTGGTACAACGTTCCATATGATACACTTGTCTTTCCCAGCCACCATAGGTACCTTGAGTGGAGTTTCTCACACTTGGTACAATGTTCCACGTGCTACATTCTATCGTCATGGTCGCAAGGCAAGGTTGCTTTTTCAACGCCCGTCTTTCTCAACCTTCATAGGTATCTCTTCACTCGGTTATGTGAGAGGCACTTGGGTACTTGTAGAGACCGGAGGACCTATCCATTAGACGGTTACAAGTTACTATAGAGAAGGAAGTTGATGGGCAAATATGGCAATATGGCTAGAGTTTTATATGCGAAGGGTTGGATAGGGTTTTAAGCAAATTTTAGGTGGTGCAATATGCCTTTCCACCAAAACATGGGAATCATGAAAATTCCATCACGTTATGCCATTCGCCTATCCTCCCCACACCAGGGGAACGGTTGCAAGCCGTTTTTAATTTCTGATTTAAGAAAGTACTTTTTTAAAATTTTGAGATATTAACTTTTATTTTTGAAATTGTCAAGATACTCGTAAGTCAAAAACTAGAAGCACATTGGAGGACCGCTTCTAGCTGTTTCGAATTTTTTGAAAATAAATTGAACTTTCGTTTGGACTACTTTACTCTTATAATAATAATAATAATTTTGATTCAAATTTACTCTTTTTTTTTTTAACTGCACATTTAAAGTTGAGGTTAGAGTTTTTAAATAATGTGAATAGTTTAACCCTAATAAAATTTATACTTTCACTATTTAATATCTTTTGTTCCTATATCACAAAAAAATATAAATCAAATTGCTATATGATTATTTAATAATATATATATATAACAATGATGCAAGCTTATTTATGCACCGTTAGCTGTGGGATATGAAACTAGAATCGCTTTCTTCCGTGGAAGCCTCTATAGGGTATAGGGATTCTCTTCTTGTACCGCTATGGGTCGTGTGCTTGTTACGTAGATAGACTAATTATGGATACATACTACTTCTGCTGTTATAAGCTTGTCCATGGACGGATATTATTTTATTTGGATTCGAATTCGATAAATATTTGTAATTGTTACTTATATACTTTATTTAAATTTTACTTGTAAAATACTCGTTTAGTCTTATTCGTATTATACTCAAAATAATTGGGTCTGATCATATGGGTCTTACACATTAAAATGAATGAAACAATTATACATAGTTTTTATGATGATGTCAAAACGTATTACTAAATTAATTTTATTTCATGATTGTAATTGATAAAATAAATTAAAAGCTACATGAGTTTTTAACATAGGAAAATTCGATATCGTTAAAATATATAATGGTCTTGATTTTGTTCGAATAATGGATCGTTATTAATCAATTATATAATTGACATAAATTCGATATTGGAGCAAGAATAAAAAATCGGTAGGAAAAAAGAGTATGAAAATCATAATTTAACTTTAGAAAGTTTTTTTTTATTGATTTGAAATTGCGTTCAGTTTTCATTTTGTAGATTTTTAATAATTCTAATTCAAATAAATTTTATTAATCTCATATATTAGTTGAGCTTGACTTATCACTTTAGGTTCAAATAATTTTATCGACAATTTAATTCGAAATTGTCACTACGGAAATAAAGATGAAAAATTCTGGCCTTTTTTTTTTTTTAAATTCTGGCATTTTTTTTTTTCAAGATATAAATACGTAAAAAAACTAAGTTATGTACAAAATTTAAGAATTTTAGATGATAAGTAAATCTAGTTGATTAATTTATAAAAATTCAATGATTTCAAGATAACAAACATTTACAAATTTTTTGAGTACTAGATTTTATCCACTCAATATTCATACCTGTGGGTATTTTGGAGTGTAATCCTATTCGTACCCAAAATAGCTTATTTCAATGTGTACGGACTCGAGTAAAGGTCTATTATAAAATTAATGAATCCGAGTCTGAGTATTCGCTATTATAATAGATCCAAGTTTAGGTAATGCCCGTCCATTAACATGTCTATGCTGAGACGCTAAGCCATAGCCTGTTCTTGTTTCATAATTTCAACAGCGAGATAGTTTTTAATAATTTTTTCTATATATTTTATATGGGGATAATTACGTCTATACCTCTGGTTTATGATCTATTTACACAAATTATCACTGTCTTTTGAAGAAATTAATACACATACACCCAATAAAAATATCAGTATCATTTAATTACATATATATATATATATATATATATACCCATGGTCTATGAGTTTATTTCGTTGCTAATTTTGCCCAAAAAATTACAGACGAAAAATTACAAACAAAATGAGCTGAATCCGTCTAACAAAGAAGGAAAAGAGTGTGTGTGTTAAGAAGAAGGATTTATCAATAAACCCTTGCTTAGAATGGTCTGGTGGAGGTTTTACCATCATAAGGTTCGCTTGACAAAATATAATTTTCTGCTACGATTAATTATTATAATCTAAAGAAGAAAATTGTAGCAAATATAAATTAATTACGGAATAGTCGTCGTTTCTATAAGTGTGGTCGAAACATTAGCTGTACATGGTTAAGACCATATATGGAAAATGTTTTGACAATGAGTGAAAATCGTGACGATTATTAATCGTAGTAAGAATTAAAATTTTTGCTTGGATTTTATCTACCGTGGTTAATAGAATTGATCGACTATGGTTTTTAAGCCGTGATCATTTATAGTGTAGAGAAAACTTATATTTTTTGTAGTGATTGTGAATTCAAGTCCTACGGATATATGTGTATTGTTTACTTTTTATAATAGTTTCTTGTCTCTTTATTTAATTAAATATATTTATTAATTTTAATATATTAAATTTATATTTAAATTTAAATGTATTAAATGATACAGTAACGGACATTATTCAAAGAAAAAGAAGAAGATCATATCAAACTTAAATAAATTCTACTTTATTATTTAATTAGTAATAAATTAAATGACAAGTTCAGAATACTTGTAATAGTGTGATAAGTGGCCAAATCAAGCAGAAATTTTCCCTAAATTACTTTAATTAAGACAAGTTACCCAAAAGTCAAAAATCCCATGCAAATGTAAAGAATACCTTTACCATCAGGCCGGTAGAAAAGATGCCCTAACACTGCACGAAAATTCTTGTTCGAACCAAACCAATCACAGAGTAAGTGAGATAAATTTACTATGTAATTGGTCATTTTTCTTGAACTGTATTCTGTATACCATTCATGTGATAAGTATATTATACTCAATATAAAATTGAATCAAATTTAATGAAATCAGATCCGGGCTAGAATTTCCGAGCCCTGCATTAGCCACACTGCTTCTTAGCTGTTTAATACCCTACTTTTGTTGTTCTCCTATGAAAGGAATCCAAAGGGTGGAAAAAAGGAAGACAAAAGCAGACAGTAAAGTGAAATAAAGTCACCACTCTATTGACAAAAGAAGCTTTTCCAAACATCATCCACTCCCATTACTGTTGTTTATTCACAATGTACACTATAACAACTTTGCTGCATTTCTTAGCTAATACTTTCCTCTAGTCTTTGAGTTCTTCACTATCTTCTTAACATTCTTGCCCATTAAGACAGCCTAAAAAAATTCTCCAAAAAATGGGAAAACTCATCGGCGTTTTCGCCTGTCTCGTGATTGTGGCATTGGACATCATCGGAGGGATTCTTGGGATTAGAGCAGAAGCTGCCCAAAACGAGGTGAGATTTTGTTGCAAACATGATGAAGTCGTATCATATTACGTAATAAACAATCTTACATACCTTCGAACTATTTTTTTTTTAAGAGAACATTTTTTTGCAGTAATATGTTTTTTTGTGTTATAATTTGTTTGGTCGATCAGGAAAAACATTTGAGGTTATGGATATTCGAGTGTAAGGAGCCGAGCCACGACGCTTTCGTTCTTGGCCTAGCTGCTGCAACCCTTCTGGGAATAGCGCATGTTCTTGCCAATTTGCTCGGCGGGTGCAGTGCTTGCACTCAAGAAGAGCTTGAAAAGGCATCCCCCGCCAAGCAGTTGTCGATGGCATGCCTCATTTTCACATGGTACGTATGTAAGGATAGTTTTATTAGTACTACTTTCTTTAAATTTGTTTTCAAAGACTTGTTTGGGATAGGTTGGTTTTTAGGTTCTGTAATTCTTGAAAATACTTACGAGGAGTTATAGGGCTTATGTGGAGTTGGATCTTTCTTTGAAAATACAGCAAATCACATCGAAATTTCTGAGGTAGTCTAATTAACTACACAAATATTTCATAGTCTTTGCAGGATTATAGGCACACTTCTTGAGTGAGCGTTAGTCTAATGCACCTCCAACAGTGTTTGTATAAAATATCGTCACTGAATAGGATGTACTTGTAATTACAACTAGAATTATAAAGAAGGGTAAATTACAACGACCTCCTCTAAGATTTGGCATAGTTACGAATACCCCCTTGTTATTTGAAAAATTACAAGTACCCCTCCTGATGTTTGATGAAATTATGTACTTTTTGGATGAAGGGATGAAATTATCAACTTTGTCCTTACAATATTTTTTTTTTTAAATTAAAAACTTAGTAAAAAATCAAACAGGGTGGATGAAAAAACTTTTAAACTTATAAAACAGTTATCCACTTAGTCCATAAGAAAAATAGAAAAATCTTGAAAAATAAGTAAAATTATAATTTTTAATCCATAAGGGCATTTTAGTCAGTTAACCACAAAAAATGGATAGAAATCTAACGAATTTGGCTAATTGTTAGACAGTCGTTAAAATCAGGGAGGTATTGATAATTTTGCAAACAACGAGTGGTATTTGTAATTATGCAAAACCTCAGAAAAAGTGGTTATAATTTATCCTTTTAAAGATTGTACTTGTAATTTTATAAAAGACAGAAAATGTTGGTATAATTAAAGTTAATCTAAGTAACTTCTTTGCTGCTTTAGATAAACAAGTTTGAATAATTGAGTAGTGAAGTGAGTGGTTGGAATAAAGGATATGGATTGGATATAACAATTATAAATTAGTCCCACTTTTTAAGATAAATTAGATAATTATTTCAAATATTCTTAGTCATTATTTGAATTAATTATATGTTTGAAATTCACTAAATGGACGTCTTAGAGTCTAGGGGTGTGTAGAAAATCGAAAAATCGACTGAATCGGACCAAATCGAAAATTTGGTTCGGATCGAAAATCGAACCGAAATTTTTGGTTCGGTTTTCAGTTTTTCTTTTAAAAATTTTTGATTTTTGGGTTCGGTTTTTGGTCACCGTTTCGGTGACCGAACCGAACCGAAAAATCGAACCTTTAAATAATAAAATATATTTTTAGACATATTAAATATTATATAATTATATATATTAATATATAATGTATTAATATTATATTGTTAATATATATACAATAAGAATATCAAATATATTATTTTTTAAAAAAAAATAGTTTTTTCGATTTTTAAATCGAAAAACCGAATTTCGGACCGATCAAATTCGGTTTGGTTTTCGGTTTTACAAAACTCCAAATTGAATTAATCGAAAATTCGGTTCGATTCGATTCGATTCGTTTAACCGGTTTGCACACCCCTATTAGAGTCTCCCTACTCTCTTCAAAACTTTGAATGAGAAAATGCAATTTTAATCTTATAAGTATAAAAATAGCACTTTGGTCCTTTTTTATTTTTAATTTATAATTGAGGACTATAATTAGAAAATAAAAAACAGCACTTTGGTCCTTTTTTATTTTTAATTTATAATTGAGGACTATAATTAGAAAATAAAAAACAGCACATTTAGTTCAAATGTTATTAGGGCAAAAATGCCACATCGCAAAATTGGTGGAAAATTATAGATCTCCAAATTAAAGGGGTCACTTGCATCCCATGTGCTAATTTCCGATGAATATACCATTTTCTTGTGACATTTGGGCTAATTTTTTAAGCGATAATCACATTTACGCTCATAACTTATGGTGTTTACACAAATTATGTATGCCTTTTTAGTAATTATACAAACATCCATTATATGTAAATGCTAATATCATTTACACAAATCTCCATACGTTTTGAAAAATTACACATACACCCCCTAAAATATCAATATCATTAAACAAAACCTGCTATTATGTTTCGGCAGGAGTGGATTATGTAATTATGCAAAAAGTAGGGATGATTTGTATAAACAAACCATACATCTGGGATATAAGTGTAATTATCTTTCTTTTTCTATGTATAGTCCTCATTTGCAAATTAAAAATTAGAAATTACGAAGTATGCCACTCGGATCGCCCATAGTATATGACTAAAATTACATTTTTTTCCCAAACCTAAAGAACATGGAAATGTTCCAAAGTATTAAAGCTCATTTGGATCAATACATTCAAATTTGAATAATAACAATACGTGACACGTCTATATATAGTGACAACATAAAATAATAGTTGTCACTACATCGTCACTATAGATGAGTCACTAATTGTATTCAGTGACAACTTTGTGCATATTTTTTTTGTTATTAATTCATGTTAGTAACATTTTTTTACAAAATAATAGCAATTATTAAAATCATGAAATTTCTTATAATGATAAAATAAACGGTCTTGTCACTAAATATATTTAGTGACAATATTAAAATTATCATTTAATTTTTTTGTGACTAATGTTCTATTTTCTTGTAGTCCCAGTACTTCATGGACCTGATGTTGGTTGTATTTGCTCAGGATCATCCTGGCCGTAGGCTTGTCGATGCTGGTGATCGGAATAATATCGAACCACAAATCAAGAGCATCCTGCGGTTTCACACACCACCATTTCCTGTCCATCGGAGGGATACTGTGCATGGTTCATGCCCTGTTTGCCGTTGCTTACTACGTCACTTCTACTTCTGCAATCGATCGCTGAGAAAACGCATTTGCCCGTTTTTCTTTGTAGCTCTTGAGAAATCGCATTAACCCGTTTTTCTTTACCCATCAGCTAGCAATTTTTGGTTTCTCAATCCTCCTTTTGACTAATGCGACTCAACTCCAAACTTTAGTATACTGATATTATGTCGTTTTCTTGCAAGTCCCGGTGGATGAGACATGTGTGTCTGCACCCTTTTGAAATATGGAGCCATTTATATGGTCCAATTTGAATCAATTATATGACAAGTACAATATATTTATCGTGTGATTAGTGTACAGTCTAGAAAAGATGACCCACACATAACAAGTATGATAAATGATTGATTTGATTCTGCCAGACCTTGTTCGAGTAAGAATTTTTCCCAACAGTATTTGCATCGTAGGAATATAATAATTTTGCGACTCAAGTATTATTGTAAAAAGGGATTAGATTTTCTATTTCAGAATTTCATCGTATCTTCTGTTCATTTAACATCTACATGTGACGTGTATAAAATGACATTATTTGTTTTATTTAAGATAATTTTTTATACACATGGCTTGTATATATTAATTAAAATAAAAAATTAATCCATCCGCAAAAAAGGAGAATAATAGTGACAAAAAAAATCACGTGACGGTAATGA
Organism: Sesamum indicum; assembly: GCF_026168435.1. Taxonomy (NCBI): domain Eukaryota; kingdom Viridiplantae; phylum Streptophyta; class Magnoliopsida; order Lamiales; family Pedaliaceae; genus Sesamum; species Sesamum indicum. Next base: position 8,720,409 of record NC_142668.1, read on the forward strand.
AACGAAAAGTTGCAACTTCATCACGTCACTAATGGAGTGATATTTTTATTCCTCTAGAAATCAAAATTGTCAAATAAGGACAATAATTAGAAATAAACTATAGCACATTGAGATTAAATTTGCTGGAAGTTGCAAATTTGACCTAAAATTGAACTTGATTTGGGGATTTAGGGTTTTCCTGCAAAAATAGCTGACATGGATATTTGGAAATCCAAGGTGGAACTTTTGATGCCAACATGGAACTCCAAACTCCAAGTGTGAAACTTTGTTTCTAATAAGAGTTGAACTATCAAAACAAAATTTAAATATAATAAATTATTTTCGCAAAGTCTTTTAAAATTTAAATATCATAAAATAGAGCCTAAGAAAATATTTACAAATACTTTAATATCAATAGCCAAAACAATTTATATGTATAATGATTAAAAAAATAAATTGCAATATTGAAATTGACAGTGATTATATATATGCATTAATTAATCTTGTCATTATAATAGTTTTCATAATTTACAGGTGACAATATTAGTTTAAGAAATCTTTGTCACTGGGAATAATTAGTGACAAAAAATATTTTCAAAAGTATCATTATAAACAATTAATGATATATATATAACGACAACGTAGTGACAAATAATATAATTGTCATTATATTTATGTTATCACTGTAGATGTGTCGTGAACTTAATATTTATAATGACAACTTAATGCATATTTTTTGTCGATAATTTAAATTATTGTCAGTTTAAATATTTTGAATGATAACTATAAAATTATCGTTTAATATTTATCATTAATATTAATTATTTTTGTTTCAATATCCTTGAAGATACCTGAGGCTTTCGAATTTTAATAATCAAGCATCTTTATTGGGGTTACATTGAAAGAAAGAAACTTTAGGGAAAATACTTTGAGAAAAATAGAGTGATGGGATGTGAATTAACCCAATATTTGGCGAGAACTGCAACATGTCCTTTTATTCATGTTTTTTTATTGTGTGGTACATCAAACTGATATTTTTAAATCTTATTTAGAAAAAGAAGATTAGTGATAAAAAATATATCAAATGACAATTTTAATATTGATGTCAATTAGATGTATTAAGTGTTAAAAATTCTTATTTTGTCATAATTATGAGTTTTTTCTTTTGTTTTAATAGTGGTGATTATTTTGTAAATGTTGTGACTAGCGAAACCAGTGAACGAAAAATAGTGTATATAATTATAGATAAAAAAAATTAATGACACGTATAAATTCGTGCTGCACAAATTCTTGGGCACATAAAACCAATCAAACAAAATTTGAGGGCATTCTGTTGAAATGTTTTCAGGCCTTGACAGATGGAGAATGATAAATTGAGCTCTCTTCCGTGTGATGATTGGCATGTCTGCCTTGAGTAGACTACTTTGATCGGGGATTACATGCCCCAATTGGTTTGTACCTTGATCCCTATAAAATTTGCAAGATTTTAACTCAATGTCATTCTACCAATATAATATTGTAATTTTTCTTTTTATTCGATTTTTATTGAATGTTTTCTTGTTCCTACGGTATGGATGGTCCAGGTGGAAGAACTGTCTGTAGAAGTCAAAGTAGCACATCTTTCTACCGTTCTGCAAATAGAATGCACGTGTGTCTTCCATACAAATTGGACACCCCATAACACCAGTGAAACTCCATCCAGACGACATCCCATAAGCGGGTAGATCGTTCACGGTCCATATCAACGCAGCCCGCATCATGAATGTTTCGTTCTTCGCGCTTTCGCTCGTTAGTACACCCACATGCTACAAATTCTACAACTCCTCGATCAGCGGCTCCAAGTAAATATCGATAAAACGTTTCGGATTGGAATGACTAGGGATCACCATCATCAAAACAATAAATTCAGAACTCATGCACATTCTTGGTGGGAGATTGTACGGTGTAAGTATAACGGGTCAGCATCAATACGAATGACCGTACTGTCCGTGCGGTGCGAACCCATCCCGTGCACAAACCCAATCTATCATTACGAGGCTTTACTGCGAAAAAGGGGTATATCAGGTAAAAATGCCTCAATACCTTTGCATCATATGGATGGTACATGGATCCCTCCTCCGTCTAATGCTTCGCATACCATGTCATTTGCTCGGCAGTCACTTCTGAAGCATACAACCTTTGTAGGCTAGGGGTAATCGAAAAGTACCTAAGAATGGCGTACGAAGTCTTCTTGTGGTTTGGATTTCGCTCCGTGGACAGCTTGTACCTAACTTTTCCATAAAACTTGCAGTAGTTTAGATCAATGTCGTCCTTTCAGTACAATATGCAATCATTCTTACCCGCATCAATTTTCTCAATAGGTAAACCTAAGTCCTTCATTATCTTCTTCGTATTATAGTAATCCATGTGGAGGGTGTGATCGTGGGGCAATATATGATTAGCCCACTGGAATATTCGATCATATATATGCTGAGAAATATAGCCCTCGGTCATGATATTCACCAACTCAACAAAAGCCCCAATTGAGATTGGGTGCAATCGTTCCACAACGGCTGCTCGGGCAACATGCATTACATTGTAAAATCGATCTGCCAACCCAGAACATAATCATATTGGCTCCCACCGTAATATAAACTAGGCCCGGCATCAACAGGACAAGACCTCGTACTATCATGAGGCTTACCATCCTGGTTTTCATTAGAAGACTAGAAAGTTTGCCCGATGGAATAAAAAACCATCCTTTGCGCCCAATCCATCTGTGCCGCATCACCGCAGTGCATACGGGTACCCTCCACCTTATGGGAGTTTGCTCCTCCTGCAAAGGAGCGTGATGACAACATCAAAATACTCCTACACCATCTTCTCGCCATGAGAAATTATAATACTCCGCCATAAAAATTTTCATATACAAGTCAAAATTTACCTATCCGAGGTTTTGAAAACTTCATTTTTACTCTTCCAACAAGGATACTTAACTTTCTCACCATTCATATACGCATGTTGAGACTTGGCCATTCTAAAAATATAGCAATATCATCCTCAAACTCCAGAGTAAGACCCATTCTACTCGACAGGTTATTCTTATACATCCATCTCCTCAACTGTCTTAACATGATGAGTCCTATACATACACATATATATATCTTATTATTATAATATTAAATTTAATTTATAAAATTATAAAAATATAATCAATTAACAAATAATGGGTTAAAGTTGTTATCTGATCAAAATAATTTCAAATATCAATGAAAATTCGAGAGAGATTGACAAACAAGTGTATAAAAATATTAGTGGAACAGTGAGAGATCAAAACAATTCGAGAGAGATTGAGAAAATAAAGAGAAAAGGAAGAACATATTGAGATTAAATGGAAGGAAATGAATATTTATATATAAAAAAAATTGGAACACGATTTGAAACGGGTACTAGAACACATATTTAGTTGTTAAAAAGTAGTCGTTATTTTACAATTTGCAACGGTCATTGGACCGGACTTAGGAACGATTTTTTTTTTCGTGGAATTATAGCCGTTGTACTTTATTTGGAGCGGTCTTAGCAATACAATATTAATAAAACAACAAAATCGTTCCAACTTGTACCGACTTTTGGGATGGTCATTGTAATACATTCCGTTTTAACACATACTTAGGAACAATTTTTCCTATAATTGCTTAGGTGCAAACTCAAAATCATTTCAAATTGTACCTAATTTTAGAATATATTTTATAACTGTCATTTTTTGGGTATCAATTGTCTCACATATAGGAACGGTCGATGCAAGACCATCCCTAATTCTAATAATATGTTCCAAACAGAATTTCAACTATTTACCATTCTATGTTGGAACGATCGTGGGAGCAGACATTGTAACTGTTAGTTTGGAACATATTTTTGGCACGGATTGGGCGTTCCAAAAAAATAACGCACAAAAAATAGAGATCATGACGTCATCTACCAAGTTCTGTTCCTATTGTGTTCCAATACCCGTTTCAATGTAGAACGGACTTTAAAACGATCAGCTGATTCGTGCCAAATTCTGTCTTTTTTTGTAGTGAATGGAATTAAGAAGATTCCTCATCTTGCAATCACTTATTTATTTAGTCCTATTTAATCATTCTTGGAAGTTAGTTTTTCTTAAGCTAATCCTTTTCTATTTGTGAAGTGTGTTAAACTGCTTTATTAGCCTTTTAAGTCTTGTACTTTGACTGAGAACATGAGTTTTTTCATGAAGTTTAAAACAATTCTTGATCATATGTGGCCTGGCTTCTTACAGTATGAACACCATATTTCTTCTCGGTTTAATGGCTTAGAGTGCTTTGTTTTCTTATTCTTAGATTTAACATTCTACCCTTAACTAATTTCACCCCTAAACTTTGTCGATATTATAATTGAATCCTCTAACGTATGAGATTCGAGCATAATTGTTCTTTGACTTTGGTACTTTGTTAATCATCTAGTTTAAGCCAAAAACTTTTCATTAGATTGTAGTATTTGAGCTCATACATTTGACTTGCATCTTTCATCTTGAAGCTAGCAACTCTAAGCAGTTCCGAAAAACATGCAATTCCCATTGATTTCAGGCTTCATTGAATTCCAAAATCAAGTCATTCATTGAATCTTCCTCATGCAAAAATAGGATACTTCAAGTTTCAGAGCAGCCTGAGTGAGGTGATCTAGTTTTCATCTTCCCGTCAGAAATGTCCGCACTATCTGTGACCATTAAAGACAATTTCTTCCATTTAATTTATACGGAGTACAAATATTCTTGAGGTCTCCAAAAGATGGATTTGGTGTAGATCTTCAATTGAAATCCTATTAGGATTAGATGAGTTTGTAGAGGTTTTAAATACTTTTTATTTTAAAGAATAAAAAGGCTTTGGCAATGAAGGCCAACAATCAACAATAAAGACCAAAACATATATGTAATTAGAAAAATAAAAGACAAAAGTTTGTAATTATAAAATGAAGGAGGGTCTATTAACCCTTTATTTTTACATGCACATCAATTTCTTACAACAATCATTTCGACTTAGTTCAAAATTGAAAAGAAGTTGTTGAACAGATTATCCAAATAGTCGGCTAAAGCACCCCCAACGCTCATATCTGTTTCTCTATTCCATGGGAATGGTTTGACTGATTTGGTGGCCTCCAAAAGCTCATCCACAGGAATCTTCGATTTTGATCTCAGCAAAGGGGCAAAGTCTGTCATGTCCCGACAGTAGTCCTGAAAACGTAAAAATAAGGATTAAATGCATGTAACAGACTCTCTTGTCAAAATAATAATAGATGAAAAAGAAGAACAAACATATGTGACTCCACAACATTGGAGGTATTGATTATTTTCAAAAGTTGAGTGTCGGATTGCATTCTTTTTTCCAGGGGAGAAAGAGGAATAGGAATAAAAATGACTGCCAACTCATTATATGTATGAAGTCTGTCCTTGTTCCGACAGTTGATTGAGTATGAAAAATTGGGTAAATTACTACCTGATCGGCATGCATTTTCTTCACAAATAGTTTAAATATCCTGAAATTCTTGGGCTCTAATAGCTCATCCGACAGGCGGAGGTATGTCACTCCAGCCATCTTCTGCTTCGGTGGTCCATTTTTGCCGACCCCATTTGGCCTAACATTTAGAAGGATTTGGTTGTAACCTGCGCGATCGTACCGTGAAAGTGCATTCTCACCGGCGACATCAATGTTCTCTCTCCATCCACTGCTCAAAACCTGCACAAATAAATAAGTATATATCCCGACAACCATAATATTCTTAGTAAAAAAAAATTCAGAACTTGCATTGAGATGTCTTTCTGAAAATTCTGTACCTATTAGTATGTTTACTGGGAGTCAAATAAAATTAATGCTTGCCTAAATAGTTGTAAACTGTACATAAAATCCATGATCCAACCAACGCAAACATTGGAATATGAGTGATATATAAATAGAGGCACTTTCATTCCCGAACCTGTTGAACAAGCTGTTCAGGTGCTGATTTAGCGTCGGCTGGTTGCTCCAAGTTTCTCATTTCAAGACAAGTGAAGTTCAGAGTACCATAATGTCGAGAGATCATCCTCGCAAGGGGACGGTATCCATCCCTGTCTTTCACATTGTAGTATCCTGATGTCAGCTCGCAGGCATGACTATCATCCGTGTACCACCAGTGGATACCAGAAACCTGTTTTATACAAGAAAACAATCATTTTGCAATAGTTTAGTAGTACTTATTAGTTATGCAAAAAGGGTTTTGCAAAATTATAAAATTTACCTAATTTAGATAATTTTTTTATTTATTGTTGTTTAATTTTATAAAACTAATTTTATCCTCGACAATAACTTTTTTGGATTTGGAATTTGAATGTAATACGTTGAAATAGACCCCACACTCCAATAGTACCATATATTAGTACCATATGCACATTCGATGTGTGAACTTAATTATTTCAATATCAAATTATAAATCTTCGTTAAAAATTTTTTTGAGTTATTTATTTTAGTTATAAAAGTATTTATTGATTTTATTGTAAGTGGCATAAAGAATATGCCAAAATAAGATAATTAAAAAAAATTATAAATAAAAAGAATAAAAACATTAAATAAGAAAAGTGGAAAGAGAGAGAGGACAGATCAAAATTCCATTTTATGATATTCAACTTTATTTTGGAATGTTCAAAAAAATATATATACAGGAAAATTCTAGTGTGAACTCGACTTGACCGAACCAAAATCGATAAAAACGAAAAGTACAATATATTTATCGTGTGATTGATGTACAATTCAGATAAAATGACCAATCACATAGCGAGTGTGATACACTTGCTTTATGATTGATTTGATTCGGCTAAATTTGGTTCGAACAAGAATTTTTCATACATATAGAGGAAAAATACAAGCAACCCCTTTGTGATATCACAAATAAGCAAATTACCCTCTCATGAAAAAATAAATAGCGATTTATCTCTCTATATTTTTTAAAATACAACAATTGCTATTCACCTTATATATATATATATATAGTAATTTGGATAAATGGAGGACCTTTTGGTGCTATCAAGAATAACTAAAAAATAGGCGATTGAGAAACTTACTTTAGCAGCTAACCTGACTTTGCACCCCTGGAATACTTCATTGGCTTCGTCAAGAATTTGATCACCATGTTCTATCAGCTTGTTGGAATACCATTCCAGGAAAAATTTCCCGTTTTCTGTCAGGTAAGTCCCGTTTGCCGCGAAGAAGCCTGTTTGCTCAGGCGTGTCATTGTACGTTCCTGCATTGTCAGGCAGCTCCCACTCAGGGTGCCCGGCCTTCACTGCAGCCGCCTGGAAATCTTGTTTGAGATACTTGTCGTAGCACTACAATCACAGGTATTCTTATGTTAGACGTTGAGACGATATACTCACGTTGTTCCTTCTTATTAGTAATGTTTGATCTCACTTGGAATTCTCCAATTCCAGGGAACTTCCAGCCCTGAGTTTCTGGATACGACGGATATCTGAGCTCTCCGGCTGGACCGAGTCCTATTTCGATGTCTATGATGCTTCCGCTTTCGAAAAAGTCGGACATGCTCTCTCTGAAACTCTTCATGTAGTCCCTGTACATCTGCACACTCGCATTTCGACTGAAAATAAGTGATGAAATGAACTCATTCCTGGAAATGCTTATATACATTTGGTTTGAAAATATCAAAAGTTAAAAATTAATTGAGCGTTTGGCTAAACTTATTTATAAGATTTATATTAGATCTTATTTTAAAATATGAAATTAATCAAAGTGTGTTGATTAAAAGATCATAGGAAAAATTATATTTTTCGTCCTACACGATATAGGGTGTTGCATTTCTGATTTGATCTTAGCACATTTGATTCCATAAACTAAAAAATTGTAGCATTTGAGACCAAAAAAAGCTACAATTTTTGGACGAACTATGCTATAATTTTTATCCTATGAGACAAAAAAATATTACAACCTTTTATCTTATGGACCAAATGTGATAAGCGAGTAAATTGTAGGACCAAAATTTCAATACCTTCTATCATGTGAGATCAAAAGCACAATTTTTTCAAAGATCGTATAAGCTTCTAACATGTTATTATTAGATCTTATATATAAATAAGCTCCTTCATTAAAAAATTTACCAAATTCATATAATATATCATAAGCTTTCAAATATCTTATAAAATGGGCTTAGTTTCATTTTTAATCTTGTAATTGTATATAGTATAAATTACATTAAGGTTAGATCAAAATGCACAAATATCCATATCTTTTGCAAATTACAGACACATCCCATGAGGAGTGTTAGTCTAATGTTTTCCAGGAGATGTTTGTGCAAACTTTGCCTTTGAATAAAGAGTATGGTTGCATGTATAACTATAACTTAAGGGGGTGTAGCTGTTATTTTGCAAAGGCAGGGGTACATAAGTATTTCAAGGGATGAGTTACCCTATATCAAAAGTTAAAAATCTGATATGTAAGTTACCCTATATACATAGTTTTGGCATTTTAGTTTGGGTTAATTACATTTCGTCATCCGAACTATGACTGTTTTTACACTTTGGTATCTAAACTTTCTTTTGTGTCAACTTATCATTTCATCTTTGCGAATTTTGTATTTTGTCATTTATAACTGTTTTTTAACCAAAATTTTTGTCAAAAAAAAAAATCACATGCAGTGCATATATGATATTTAAGAGTGATTTGATGATCTTTTCACATACGCACAATATATAATGTTTTTCCTGCAAAAAATTCAACAAAAAAAAAAATCCCATATATGGCAAAGTGAAAATTTCATATAGTTGAGATGTAAACTGACACAAAAAAAAAAAAAGTTTAGATGTCAAAATGTAAAAATGAACATAATTCAGATGGCAAAATGTAATTTACCTTTTTAATATGTAACTTGTTAGGATTGTAAACTGGTCCTCGACCTTCTAATAATTTCACTATTTTAGAATAAATTTGGCCGAAACTTTCAAAGCTGATTAGAAAGTGGCATGCGCTAATAAAAAAATTGGGAAAACACGTACATCTTATTGTCTGAATTATGATAACGTAGCAAGTAATGGCTGATATCAACCCAAAAAAAAAAGAAAAAGAGAGAGGCGACGTGGCATAAGTTTGGCAAGTCAGCAAAAATCAATCAATAAGATGTGTTTCTCCAATTTTTAACTAGCACATCCATGCCACTTTCCAACCAAAATTGAAGATTCTGACTAATTTTATCTTGAAATCATGAAATTAAAGAAAAGTAAAGGACCGTTTTACAACTCTAACAAATTACAGGACTAAAGCATCATATGATTATACTCGATTATAAGACTAAAAGTACAATTAAACCTATTAAAACGTACTAAAATAGCTATAAACTCATCCAAACGTCCTAGAAGTCACGCCAGCACAATATAAGTTTCATTATCGACGTAGTTTGACCCTTCATATTATTTGGTATTTTCAGGGCAGAAGAGCATAAAAATTCTCGACTTACAGATTATACGCAGTACCTCAACAGCAGTTCGGCCTTGAAAGAGAGGCAGGTTATCGACACCGAGAGAGAGGTACTCCTTGTTCCTATTCCCCGATCTGTTAGTATAGAAGATATCTGGATCTTTCTCTCCGACAGCAAGAACCCAATCTGGAATAGGAATGTAGACAGCGTCTCCAACGTTGCCTCCACATTGGTGGAACGACATTATAGCCTGAATTCGTAGTCCAGATTTCTGTACTAGTTGGAACAGTCTCCTGTAGGAAGACCAGTCATAGAGCTTTGGTCCTTTGGCCTCTGTAATCCCCCACCACACATCAACCATCACTCCGTCCACTCCCACTTCCTTCAGCTTCTTGAGTTGCTTCTCCAGCTTGTCTTCGTTCGGGAGTTCGTTTTCTCTACTGACAACTCCTAGCTATCCACATTATTATACACATGTGTTTCAAACATAATGAAAATTGCAGCCCGAGTCCGGTCCGACCAAATCACATGACAAGTATACAATTAGGAAAGAATTATTAATACTATGACTAGTTTATTGATTTCATTCCTGATGATTTTTTTAAATACGAGTTTGGTTTGAATAAATAGGCTTAAATGTACTTTTCTAACTTAATTATTTGACGTTTTTGTCCTTTAACTTTTTAGTGTAGTATTTTGGTCCTGGCTACATCTTTTTTATTTATGTATTTTAATCCTTTTTGGCTCATTTTTGCCAGTATTTTTGTCTTTTAACTTTGTAGAATAGCATTTTGATTCTACATCTTTTAAATTTTTATGCAATTTCAGTTCTTTTTTGCCGGAGTTCACCTTTCTCTCGTCGGTGGAGGTGAATTCTGGTGAAAAAGAGACTGAAAATCACCAAAATTGAAAGGATATATGCAGGATCAAAATCTTATCATAGAAAATTAAAGGACAAAAATATCAAATAACCTAAGTTACTGAACCAAAAATACATTTAATCCAATAAATAAACTAGTACATGTTGTCATGCATCCATTTTAGTATTGTTTTCACTAGAGCGGTTTCGTTACAATAACTCCCGTTATTATCGATAAAATTACTCAAACAGTAATCTATAGTTGAAAATGTATTTGTGTAATTAATCCTTAGAAAACCTAACAATTTTATATCTCATCACGTAACACAAAAAGTTACACCATTTTCTTTAGGGTTAATGCAAGTTTACCTTCCTACAAAATTAGAAATTTTCAAGAAATCCTCCATTAAAAAATTACAAAAAGCCCCATGACGTTTAAAAAATAATGCAAAAAACCCCTCTAGACAGGGAAAGCAACGTGCATCATTTCGTAAATATCAGAGAAATTTTTTTGAACTTTTATAATTTTACATAGTGTAAATTATATTGAACCCTTTTTTTGGTATAAAGAACCGAAACATTGTACGTAAAAACAACGATCATGACATGAGTGTACTTACCTGAAGCATAACGAAGAGGGGGACGTAGTTTGCCAACGGACCGTACTGGAGCTCTGCAGATGTGCTCTGAAGGAAGTGAAGGAGAACACTCTTAAAGTTTGCATTTTGATATAACATATCTCATTGCATGCTCTATTTTGCATTGAAGTCGAAAGGAGTTGTTCTTATGTCTTTATGATATTTTTATCTACTGAGCACATATTTACAACAATAATAGTACAATTTTTCGTGAGAATTTCAAAATGTGAATAATGATCTAATAATACATTCCGACAAAAGGAGGCCAACTTACGTTTTTCATCCTACATGGTAAGGGATTGTACATTTTGGTCATTGGACTTACACAAATTTAAATATTGTCGACAAATTTAGTCTCACTGTTCAACTTATGTAGAAAACATACATGGCAAAATATAGACACTTGTTGGTATATATGTGGCCCATGACCCAATCTATCGGTAGGCCCATTAGCTCGGTCCACTAAACTCTTGGCCCATTCGGATGGCCCTCACCCGACCCAGAACCCGACCCTCTTGACCCGACCCAGGTAACACTACTTAAACCACTTACCTAACCCTAAGTCAACTCTCTCTCTCATTTCACCCTTCTGCGCCGCTGCCGATGAGAAATCTCCCTCTTTCTCTTGCTGCCTCCTATGGCGGATTCTTGTTACCTTTTCCACCACCGTTAATGGTGGTGGCTTTCCTTAGCCAAACCAATGGCTAAAGGAAAGCCACCCCAAAACCCTCTTGTCCAACGGCTCTATTTCTCCAAATAAATAGGGGCCATTGTACTCGGGTGAGAGAGAGAGAAAACCGAGCAATCCTTTGTGAAATACCTCTACCCTTCCGGTTCTGTGTGAACGGCTGTGAGGCGGGTTTCCTGTTCTTGGTCTTTGTGATCTACCCTCGGTGTGAGGTGCAACCGTGGGCCGAGTTTCTGTGAGTTCGGAGCTCTGTGACCCGTGACCCTTGTTTCTGCTGAATCTGGCTTGTTCCTGAGCCGCTACTAAACTCACGGTTTTTATTCACTTATCTCTCTTATTTACTTTGAGTATTGTTCATTATATTTGTAATCTCGGTTTGTAATAATTTTAAAGGAGTTTCGTACTCCATATCAAGTGTAATAGTTGGTTAGGCATTGTTGAAAAAGGGATACCACCGTGGGTTTCGTACCCTACAACACTTGTATCCTGTGGGACGAAAAATAGCTAGGACAAAATTTCCGTTTTCGTCAAACATAATAGGAGCGTCTATACTTTTAGATTCAAAATTTGAATTTTTCTTTTTGTTGAAAAATAACAGTCACATAATTTTACCATCTATTTTTGGACAGAAGTTGGACTAGTTTGGCTGGAAAAAATGCAATTTAGCCCCTTGTGATATTGCAAATGTACAAATTAAGCATTTTACCTCACTAAATAGGGGGTAAATTGCTTCATTTTAAAAAATATAGGGGATAAATTGTTATTCTTTACATGTCCGCATTTTCAATATCACAAAGGGTAAATTGCATTAAACCCGTTTGGGATTATATATGTTGAAAAAAAAATCAATTTTAGTATAATTTTAAAATTCAGTAAAGCACGGATAGTTTTGTCTCTCTTATTATATAAGACTAAATATGTCATTTTACGGACAAAAGGAGTTGGCCATCCAAAACAAAGAACAGTGTGATAGGAAGCTCTCCACCTGGATTATGACAGTCGAAGATTTTTGGGCTAGACAATGACTCGAATATTATTGTCATGTAATAACACAAAGTTTTACGTCGCCATTCGTTCCACGTACGCATCTAACTCTCAGCCACATTTCAAGAAATCCACGAATGTCCATTTTCATCATACGTATATTACACAATATTCTCATCAATTTGCACCATTCACCTATGATGAGGAGCTCAATAGTTGCCACATTTTATAAAATCTCTTTTTTCCCCATATATATGGGTAGCAAAATTGGAATATTACTAATAATGCAATCAAGAATTGCACCCTAGACAGAAAATTCAATAACTCGAACCCCATTTGGTTGAATTTGAACCAATCATATGATAAGTAAAATACACTTATCATGTAATTGTTGTACAGTTCAGGAAAATTGATCAATCACGCAGCAAGCGTGTCATACTTGCTCTGTGATCGATTTAGTTCGATCAAATTTGATTCGGGTTAAGAATTGTTCCTACCATAGACAAAGTAATTGCTAACTTACCTCCGAAGGAGCACCGGCGGTGACAGCCTGAGGAGCCTTCGCTCTTCTGTGCGGACTGAATCTGAGGTTAGCGTTCAGCGGCTCGTGTCGGTTTTGCTGCTTCAGTTTATTGTGCACGTCAGCGGCCAGCAATTCTGGTCGGTTTAGTGTGATTTTCTTTGGTGATCCAACAGGTTTTAAGGTTGCACTAACACTGGCCATATGAAAATGGGGGTTACGATGATTCAATGACCTGATATCTGAGTTGCTGGATGCATGAATTTATAGTGCAGAAGTAGAAATTGATGGTGGGGGGGGGGGGGGGTTGAATCTGAAGAGAGATGACACAGAAATCTCCATTTGTGGCTGATATTCATGTTAGCCAAGAACTGGCGTTTTCTGGCTGTCGTTTAAATACAGGACAGCGATGGATTGAGCAGATGATTGTCACGAGTTTCTCACACATGCTGAAAAGCAGAAAATTCAGTACTTCCACATACTTCGAAGTACATAATAGGTTTGATGATCATCATCATCATCATCGGAGTTCAAATTAGGTTACTGCTTATGGGTCTAATTACTAATCCAGGAGTATGTTTAAAATGTCTAGGAGCATACCTTCGTTGGCTTATGTAATATGCAAAGCAAAGCACGAGGAAACATCACTAGGACACGCCAGGTTACATATACGTTAGAAAAAGAAAAAGTAAGTTTTTGTTATATTATAAATGACTATGGTTTACTATTAACCACGGTTACTAAAACTAAAATAAAAACTTTAATATTTACCACATTTAATCAATATTCGTCATGATTTTTAGTTATAGCCAAAATATTTGTCATGGCTTTGGCCATGTCTAATGTTTTGGCCACACTTACAAAAACAACGGCTAATGACCGTTGTTAAACTGTGGTTAATTTGTATTTGTCACGATTTTTTCATTTGGTTATAGTGATTAACCGTAATAAAAATTATATTTTTTCTAGTGATAGTTGTGCCCCATGTTTAAATCAACATGGGGTGAGCTTCTAAGAAATAGCAAAGGTAGCTAAATTTGTAGTTGGGACATGGAGAATGCAAATTTATAAGGATGCCCGAATTATACAATTACACATGAATAATTGATATAAAGTGATCAATCTTGTGGACCATAATGAGCCCGTATGACTATTGTTCGAGTCGATTTGTGAATGGAGAGATATGACAAGAACAAATGGAATGGAAATCCGGGACCATTTTAAGTATTAATAGTAAAATTTGAAGTATTTATACTACTGGAATTAGAAATGGCAATTGAACCTGAACCTGGATTCGTAAAAATGCAGCCCAAACCCGTCCTTAATGGGGCGAGTTCAGGTTGAAAGAATGGGGTTCGGGGTGGGGCGGGACGGGGTTCGGATCCATAAAAATCTACCTTGATACGTAATTAATCTACTTTTTCTAAATTTTATAGATTAATATATAACTTACTAAAATTTACCCTAATCCATGCCTTTCCCATTACCATCCCCAAAAAATCTCTTGCCATCTCTCTTCTTTGTCACTGTCATCTTCACTATTTAGTCTTCTCTCTCTTGCCTCCTCGTCTTGTCTCGCGGCTCGAGTTGCCTCACCACCGTCGCCGCCTTGCCTTTCTTTGTGGTTTCTCTCCTCTTTTTTTATTTTTATCCATACAAAAAAAAAATCGGATCTATCAAGTCCGACCCATCACAATGGATTTTGTAACGAAAGAGGGGGGAGGCATGAGTCGCATGACAGAAGAAAATTCAGGGCGGGACGCACGTTTGTCCCGAAGTTGGCAGACCGGATCTTCAATCCACCCTAACCAACCTAAGACCCGTCCCGTTGCCACCCATATTAGGGATGCCCAAGGTTAGCCCTCATTTCAAGATTTTTGCACCATTATTAATATGGAATTACTAAAATCAGATCCAGCAATTATCCACTAATACAAGATCGGTGATAAGTAATTTTTTATAAAGAGAAATATATTGACTTTCCATAAGGTTTGATATAATTAGCGTAACCTTTTATAATTTGAAAAAATACATCTAATGTCCTTAATTACTGTTTATTTTTGTCCGAAAAATAAGTCTATTTATTAGTCAAAGTTCACAAAATTTATTGATATATGTAAAAAAAAAATGAATGAAAATTTATATTACCCCAAATTAACTTATCACTAGCTCATTGTAGGTCAAAACAGATATTTTATAACTAAACTACACTAATGCATCTTCACACGCCGATGCATATGGAAATATACACTTTCACCTTTATAAGAGTAGTTTAGTCAGAAAAGATTTGTTAAGTAACAATAATTCTGTAAGTCAATCGAGGTAAATATACATTTTCGTTCATTTTTTACTACTATCAACAAATTTTACAAATTTTATTTGATAGATAGATCTATCTGTTGAACGAAAATAGACATTAGATATACTAAATATAATGTTCCAAACTACAAAAGACTGCGTATAATTATACCAAATTAAAATATAATGTTGTCGTTATCTTCTAACGCAATAACTTTCATCTGTTCGTGTCTGTTTGGTACTATCGGTTTATCGCAATTTTAAGAACTCTTTTTTTTTCTATTTTCCGTTCCAATTTTTGGTATTTAAAAAAAAAAAGCTTTATCTTCTAAATGAATTTTCTTATAAGTATATTAAGTTGTCCTCTGATCATACCACAAACTCTCTGGTTTTTGGAAATAAGAGATACTACAAAAATATTTTTATTTATGGTTAAAATTTAATTGCATTAATTTAACTTCCTATATATATATTTGAAGGTGTGCCGCCTAGGTCCCATGAATAGTTGATTTGACAATTTAGCCTACTGATTTATCAATTTTTGCAGATTGAGGATCTTTTTAGCTCGATTATCGGAATCTCCAATTTTATGGGAAAATCCGACGAGGCTCGAATATTCCGACCAAAAAATTCATTGATCCGCAAAAATTGATAATTTGAAGGACTAAATTATCAAATCAACTTTGTAGGTAAATGAAAACAGCTAGCTCCGGGGCATATACGACGAGGCAAAAGAACAAGATGGGGAAAAAGATCTCGAATAAAGACATGGACAGGAATGCCCGGAAGATCTCCATTTGTGGTTGGTGGATATTAAGAATGGCGTTTCTTGAACAGAAGACAATGATGAAACAAACATGATGGTGGTCACTAGGTTTTTCTCGCGTAGACAAAAAATAAATAAGAAAAAATTATTGCTCGGATCAGATTTAGTCGAATCAAACTAATCACTGAATAAGTGTGATACACTTATTGTATGATTGGTCATTTTTTATAGACTGTATACTAATCACACAGTAAGTGCATTGCACATATCATATAATTGGTTCAAATTTGATCGAGTCGAGTTCGAGCAAAAAGTAAAAGAAGGGGTAATTCCAACTAACTGGTTGGATTATTAATGGTGAATTTTGTAGCATATTTTAGTTATTATCCTTTGAGATTAGGTTTAAGTTCACAAACATCCTTTTTCTTTTGCAAAATTAGAACTACGCCTCCTGAAATATTTTATAAGAAGTCTTATGGTTTTTCTCACTCAAAGCGTGACTACTGTTTATTCACAAAAGGTTACGATTTTAGGACTTCTAATTTTACTTTGTATATGTAGATGATGTTCTCATCGCAGGTCCTTCAGAGGATATAATGATAGAGGTAAAGCAGTACCTAGACAATGTTTGAGTTTTTCCAAGTATTGTCTATGCTTAAAAATTGCAAAATCTTCTGAATGACTAGTTGAAACTCAATCGAAGTATATCAGGGATATAGTTGCTGATTCTTTGGCATGCAAAAGCAACTACTACCACTTTTACCTGTAGGAATAAAGTTCACTTCAGATGCAGGAAATCAGATTTCTGATCCAGAGACTTACAGAAGATTAGTGGGAAGGTTGTTGTGTTTGGGATTTCCAAGACAAGATATCTCAATTTAAGGCCAAATGGCATAAAACCCCTTTACAATTTGAAAACTCAGCTAAAAATCTCTTGTGTTTTAGAAATAGATAAAAACTGCCCAATGTTTTCTTAAACATAGCTCACTTGTCCCTCTTTATGAAATTCATCAAACAACATTCATTATTTTATCGAATTATCATTATGCCCTTATCTATTACATATTATTACTTAAGTTACATCATTAACATAAAGGATGAAAAATGCAATTTAGCCGATTCCAATCCCAATTGTGATTTCTCCACTCTCTCGACAAATAAAATAGGATTATTTCAATTTTGATCGATCCCCTGAGGTAATCACTGAATCAATGTTGATGTCTCATATATATTCCGACTTCATCAACTTTGGTTCCTCATTTTTTTTCAAATAATCAAAGTCAATTTTCTCCATCCGGTTGATCGTCTAAACTAATATGGGATAATTTCATTTACCCAACCCAGTTTACAAAATTATCATTACTAACACAGGATAATTTCTTATATCAAAACAGAAAAAGAAACATGCTATAATTTCAATTTTGATCCTTTAAACGAGCCATTAAATCAGTTTTGGTACCACGATATTCCTATTTCGAATGTAGCATCGGCGATCTACATCTCCAATTATTTAAACGGTCAATTAATGCAGAGAATTAATTTTGACTATTTTTTAAAAAAAAATTACGGGGTCGGAACATGGAAGACCAAAACTGATTTAGTATCTAAGTGCGGGAACGAAATTAAAATTATCCCCGATTAAAATCTATACAAGTTAACATAAATTCTAAATAAATTAACTATGATTTTGATAATGATTTGGCGATTCTCTCGTAATTATACTTAGTTATCGTCTTGACAAATATTTATTCATATTGAAGACCATAAGAAACTATTAAAGTACAACATAATAAACGATAATAAATAATAATATATAGTAATCAAAGTGAAGTTTTGCAGGGGAACTCAACAATACATATATAGATATTATGTCAATTTGACATCAAAATAATATATATATATATATGTATCTCATTATTTCTCCGAAACGTAGGCTTCTGCTGACGTGGCACCATTTTCTTCTTCAACAGGTTCATCGCCAGTAGCCATGGCGCCAGATCCTCTACATATATACATCAGGTAAAGACAGAAAAAACCATTAAACTGCATAAATATATATATATGTATATATATATAATTTCTATATTTTTATTGCTGCATTGCTATGTGTATATATGCATGACTTCGTTCTTGTAATTGTTTTTGCAAGAAAATTGTATTTTCTTGACCTAAGTTGTTATTACATTGTAACCCTAATGTTTTAGTAGGAGAAACAGCATTTTTTTTGTCTCGTATGTCAAGATTAATACGCTTTTATCACATTAATTACGAGATTCCGATTAATATCTAGTAAGTTATAAAAAATTATTACTTTAGTTAATAAAATTCTATTAGTATTCTGATGGAAAAAGCACGTGGTCATTAATTTTTCGACCACTTTTGATCACGTGCTTAGCATTTTTAGTGACGGGACTTTCATTAATGGTCCCATATGTTATTCGAATAACAGCCACAAGCTTAGCAAAAGGGTGAATGGCAATTTACGACCCTCCGTGGTCTTGCTAATAAGTAAATTATTCCCTATGAAAATAAATTAGCAATTTACCTCCTTATACTTTCTAAAATAAAGCAATTTATTTTTCTATCTAAGTAGGTAAATTGCTTCATTTTTTAAAAAATATAGGAAGGTAAATTATTATATTTTAAAAAATACAAGGAGACAAATTACTATTTTTTCTTGTAAAAGGGTAAGTTGCTCATTTGCAATATCACAATGTAGTTGTTTGCATTTTTCTTCCTAGCAAAATACTAAATAATCCAGCAAATGACTAAAAGTGAGAATTCTAATAGACGAAAAGTTTAATACTCGTAAAATATAAAATAAAGGAAATTACAATTTTTCCTTTTTGGCTACATTAGTGTGTTTAATCAGCTTTCTCAACCAGATTTGGGAAAATGCCTAAATAAAAATTTAGAAATATATTTGAATTTTACAGTTCAAGAACACCACTCAGTGGGTGCCATTAATTTGATAAGTCCAAAACATGATAAATACCCAACTTAAATTCATTAAAAACCCTGAATTTATATCTTAAAACCCACCAGAAAATGATAAAAAAAAAAAAAGCAATAAGTAGCCAGAGCTAAAATGAGATGAAGAGATCATTATTTTTAATAATAAAAAAAAAATTAAAAGTACCTTATTTTAATCTTCTCTTCTCCTCATTAGACAGAAAGGGAATTCAGACAGACAGCAGCTTGGAATATGAGGCTTTGTTGAAGGTGTTGGTGCATAGTAATAATAGGCAAGGACATGAGCCTGCCTTTTTAAGGTTCATTGAACCTGGTCACTGCTTTTCACACATGATGTCTTTTCTTTTTCCTTTTTTTGAGGGAGTTTGGTGTTTATTTTATGTTTTCTACCCCAACTAAGGTTGTCACTTTCTGCCTTCGGATTCTTTCATTGTGAGAAATGATGACAAGTTGTAGCCATAGATGCTCTCTACCTTTTAGAGGGCGCCCTGAGGCACCAATATGCTGCAAAATGTGTTGATTTTGGTGAAATTTGAGTGTACATTGTATGGATTGGGATGCCGATAACTTTTTTGGGTAAATATGTTTCTTTTTTTTTTTTTAAATTTGATATAATTAGAGGTATCGAGATGGTTTGAAATGTGTGAGTTCAACTCAATCAACTAGTTTAGGGTTGAGTTGGGATAGTTATATTTTAAAATGGGTTGATATGATTGAACTAAATAAAATTATATTTCATATGGGTTGTCAATAGGTTTAAAATGGATTTTGTTAATGAGTCGAATATAGATTTTTAATGGATTTAACCCGTAAACTAAAAAAAAGAACTAAAACAAATCCACAATCTTCTCTTCTCAATTAGCTGCATTCACAAGTCCTTTTCTCCACACACACGCATCTCTCTTTCTCCATATACTTTGTATTTTGGGTAAATTACAACGATCTTTCCTAAGATTGGCATAATTATGAATACCCCCTTGTTGTTTGAAAAATTATCAGTACCCCTCTGATTTTAATGGTCGTCTAACAATTATCCCATTTCATGAATTTCTGTTGGATTTTCATCTATTTTTTTGGTAAACTAACCAAAATGCCCTTGTGGATTAAGATTTATAATTTTATTTATTTTAAAAAATAATTTTTTATTGACTAAGTGAATAATTTTTTATAATTTTTTATTGACTAAGTGAATAATTTTTTATAATTTTTCAAATTTTATCATCCACCAGTTCGATCTTTTTATAAATTTTTAATTTTTTTTAAAATACAGTAAGGGCATAGTTAACAATTTCATACCTCCATTCATGAATTACATAATTTCATCAAAGATCAGGGTGATATTTGTAATTTTTCAAACAACAAGGGGGTATTCGTAATCATGTCAAACCTCAAGAGAAGTCGTTGTAATTTATTCTTATATTTTTGTGTGACTTCTTTATTCATATTACAGCTTATAATTTTGAAGGTGATGAAAATGAAAACTGCCTCTCAACAAATAGAGAATTTGGTTGCACGACTTGATTTTCATTCAAGATGAACATCCAAAATTTTATAAATTATTTTGATAAAATGTAGTATTTTGTTTGATATTAGTAATTTTTTTTTACTTATGATTTAGCAAATGAATCTTAATATACATGTCATTAGTTAGATATGACGTGTGATATAAGTTAAGTCGTATTACATTACAAGTAGTAATTACCTTCTTTAGTAATTCAAATATGATCCTTTCTTCTTTTCATTATATAAAATTTTGAAATATTTTAATTCAAATTAATAAAATGGTTTATACTAACCCGACCCAATACATTTGCAACTCAACCTTTTTCGGACCCGACACATTTTTAACACAACACTTTCGGGCCCAACCCAAATCCAATCCAACCTGTGCATTTTCCACCCCTATATATAATTATGCGTAAACTTTATGCAATATGAAAAATAAATATTTGGCATTTCTAAGGTTTCTTCTGTTTAATAGATAAATTTCTTTGTTGGTAAAAAATTTATCGAATTTGCTGATATTAATAAAAAGGTAGGATAGAAATTCATATTTATTCCTGATTGATTATTATTAGTTTATTACAAGTCAATAAATCTCTGAATTTTTAAGTCTCCCATAAATAGTCCATCTCAAATTTGTCAAAATACGGTTTCAAAAGCTGTTGGTAACATTATCATATGATTTTCCAGTCTCAACATCTATTTTCGTCTGATTTTGTTGTTATTCAGTGTCTATATCCATCTCTAATTTCTTTGATAGTGATGGTACAAAAATGAGCTCGACTAGACTCTTTTTAGTCAAGAGTGTTATTGAGCACAATTATACTAGAATATAATACAAGCGTCTTTTTTCTTTTTTCAATCCCCCTCCTGATGATGAATGAATCATTTATACTAATACAATATTATACTAATTAAGATAGGTAATGATAAAGTAATATTCTATCCTCACTCAAGATGCACAGTGGATCGAACTTGGCTAACCCAACTCAGGATCGAATTGAATCAATAAAAAAATGGATTGGTTCGCCCATGACCCGCTTGGAACCGGGCTGGTCCTGGGTTGATCCAGGAATAAATACCTAGGACCAGCCCAGCCCAAGGTGGTTCTACGAGGGGCTTATTGGCCCTTTACTTTAAAGTACATTATATATATTCTTAACTATTATTTTTTTATGTATAAATTTTTATTTAATTTTATTTATTTTTAAAGATAATTATAAATTTAAATAATTATTTATAAGGAAACCTCAATATGATAATAAAAAAATAAAATAAACAAGCACAATCGAACCTAATACGGGCTAGGTTTGGCTAGGTCCAGATTGGTCTATAGACTAGGGCTGAGTTTAAAAGTGAATCCAATTAAGGCCCACTTAGAGACCCAGAACCGCATCAAGACCGACAATAAACAGTAGTGGGTTGGTTTTAGGCGGGGCTTTTTCGGGCTGATCCGTGCCAGTACCCGACACACTGTGCACCTTAAAAATTCTCACCTACTCCTGTTACATAGCTAGGATTAATTGGTCATAATCATTTAAGTAATTTGCTACATCCAAATCGATTTGGTAAGTCAATATTTCCTTTTCCAACATCTTTCTTTTTTGAGAATGTCAATTTTTTCTTTTCACTTTTATTTATTTCGCTCTTCAACACCTTCATTTTTCAGGAATGCCAACTTTTTCTTTTGTTTACTGATCTTCTCCTTTGGTCTTCTTGACACTTGTCCCTACATCAGAGTGCATATTCACAAACTATTTTGTTTTGTGCAATTTTGACATACACATTGGAGTTGGTTCCTTATGCAGACTGTACTTTTCTTTCGGCTCGCAAGACTAGTTTTATAGTTTTTTTCTTTAAAATTGCATGTGAAAAATCACATGAGGCTTTTAAGTTCATTTCTTAATTTTAGTATTTTTGTGTTATTTGGTCCATTTGACTATTTCGATCGAAAATCTGGCGGGTTTCTATTTTTAAAAGGTAAAATGATCAATTTAAATTTATTTTCTCATTTTAGTTTCTTAAATTTATAAAATTATCAAATTACTTTATTTTTTAGGCCGAAAAAGCACTTCTTTGATATTTTGGTTTCTTGAATATGACATAACTATCTCACGACTATAATGGAGACTTTGAACTTTTGTGTATAAAATAATAACATATTGCTTAAGTTAGAATAAATACTCTATTTTTTACATTTTCAAAATTATAAAAAAGTCACAAAGTTATGAAATGAATATTTTTAATCAAAAGTTAAACCTAAATAATATTTATTAAATATTAATGATTATGGTGTTGATCCAAAAGTTGATGGAATGTACTTTTTTTTAAATAGATTTTTTGGTGGATTTTATATATATATATATAATTAATCTTAAGATATTATTTTAAATATACGATTCCATTTTATAGAAAAAGTTTTATAAAATTTATTATTATTATTATTATTATTATATATATATATTTTTAAAGTTAAAAAAGCAGTAAGAATACATCGATTGACTTAATATATTATTATAACTAAGACTGTAAACAGATACATGGATTCAAATAAATAATTAAAAATAAATAAAATTATAATAACTCATATAAAGTGAGATAAATACTTATATAAATAAATTATAATAAACCCAACCTTTTTTGCCAATAATACCATATTCCCGAAAACCCAACCCTCCACCCAAAGACTCACTCCTACGCAATCGATCCCATGACAACGAAATGGATTTCTCCTCATTCGGCAAAAAGTTAAGTTTATTTCTTACTGTGTTAACAAGAGTTCAAAATTTTTATTAATCACATAAGATAATGATTACATCATATGCATCAAACAAAAATATAAAAAAAATTATTTTCCCAACTAAAAATGACTAATTTGATAAATTTACAAACTTAAGGGACTAAAGCGAAAAAATCAAACTTATAAATTGATCATTTCAACCTCCAAAAAGTTCAAAATCCGAACACATTTTCGCTGGTCAAATGGACCAAATTGAACCAGAAACTAAAATTTAGGGACACTAGAGTTAATAAATGAACTTAATTAAGGGATTAATGTGATTTAGTATTCTAAATGCTTTCAATCAATGAAAGGGAAAATTGCATACCACCCCTGTGAGATTAAAAATGAGCAAATTATCCCATGTGAAAAAAAATACTAAATTATCTTCCTGTATTTTTCAAAATTAAGCAAATTACCCGCCTCACGCATTAATGAAGTGCACACGCTTTTTCTTTAATTGTTTTTTTTAATTTTAAATTATAAAAATACATTTATAACATTATTTAAAAATCATTGGATCTGATTTCAATCTAAGGTCCAAATTTAACTAATAGATCAATGGTCCAAATTCTATTTCAATTCAAATCAACTGTCTGGATTTAAAAGTATATTTTTATGTAAAATATATTTATATAAATTTTAATAAAACATGTTATATGTAATATATTATATATAATTATAATATATATATATATATATCAAAAAGTGCGAGATTTGTCGTTTGGCATAAAAGTAAATGTATCAATAAGCGATTTTTCATAACTGTTTTTCCAAACACTCAAAACTTAATTCTTTTTTACTTTTTTTATACTATTCCGAACACTTCTAACTTTTACTACAACTAAAACTATCAACTTTCTCTATAATCTTTTTTATAAATAAAATTTTTTGCAAACATCCCCTAAATACAATTTACCCCCTGTGAAACTTAAAATAGCTTTAAAAACCCTATAGAAAAAAAGAGATATAAAAATCCCACTGTCATCGGAAAATGATGTGCATTGCCTCCATGTTTAGGGATTTTTTGTAATTTTTTTTTCATAGGTGATTTTTTAAATTTTTCTAATTTTATAAGGGGTAAAGTGTAATTTTAATCCTTAAATTTTGCAACAACTAAGAAGACTTCTCCTATTGTTGTTTCTCTTGTGTTCCCAAGCTCCATAACCTACAACCACCATTTGGTAACGATGATTACCGTTTTGAATTTGAGTTCCATCAATAAGAGCGACGGGTCCAACAAAAGTAGAGGTGATCACAATGTGGTTCACTTTTTTTCTAAATTATTTACAAATCGAATTATTATTGACGATTTTAAAATCAAAAGTGCTTTTATATTATTTCATACGGTTTCGGTGCATTTTTTTGTAGTTTTACTATTTATAACAAAAACAAGATATTAAGAATGATAAAAAGTAATAATATATATATGAAAAAAATGCAAGCAACCCCATTGTGATATCGCAAATGAGCAAAATACCCCCTTATGAAAAAATAAATAGCAATTTACCTCTCTATATTTTTAAAATATAACAATTTACCCCCTATGATTTTTAAAACAATTTACCTCCCTGTATAAGGAGGTAAAAGGCTTCATTTTAAAAAGTACAAGGGATTAAATTGCTATAATTTTTTCATAAGGGGGTAATGTGCTCGTTTTCAATATTACAGGGGGATAAATTGCTAGTCACCCATATATATATAGTCAAAACTCTTTAATTGACAAAACTGCAACTTATCGAAATAGTTGCAGTCAAATATGTAAGAAAAAAATGCAATTTTAATCTTATAACTTAAGAATGATGGTATTTTTGGTTCTACACTAATTGATTTTTGCAATTTAACCCTATAACTTTCAAATTTTAACAATTTTAGTCATTTTGGCTGAAAAATTATATGTGAGTTGCAGATATCCCAATTTAATGTAGTTATAGTTCTATAACTTTGGGGGTTGGGTTTTTTGGTCCTCCACGAGATGATTTATAGGATTAAAAATATAATTTAATTGGGTCATGTATAAAGCACATGCAATTTTTCGTCCAAATTGATTGAAATAGAACTAAATTGCGAATATCAATTCGTACAGGATAAAAATGCAACTCCCTTTAAGTTATAGGGCTAAAATTATAAATTTTCCCGAATACGTAATAACTTTCCAACTAATAAATATCGGATATAAAAAATAATGAATTTGCCAGATAAATATAAAGCATAATGACATCCCAAAAAAAAAAAAGATATTTAATGTACTTTTTTACCAAATTATTTTATATATGTAATATAAAAAAATTAATATATATATTTAATAGTTTAGTTTTTGGTGTTATTTTATTATTAAACTAAAATCAAATTAATAAATGCGGTACGATTTTACTCTAACTTAAAATTACAGTCTATTAAACAAATCATAATAAACAATTCGACTCCATTTAATTTGGACAGTTTGAACGATTTTGAATTTTTTTTTATCACCCCTATTGATTATAATATTTTTATTATTTTGTTACCTTTTACCATTTTTATTTCTCTACATTTATGAAAAACTTATTATTTAACAACTTATATGAAAAGTCAAATTCAAAATGCATTTTGACAAAATTAAAGAATATATTCAGCTTGCATTTATTAAATTTATTTTTTTTCTGAATAATTAGTAGTTGTTTTACTAATATTTTTTATTTAGTTAAAAATAATGACATGATTGGAGTACATGATTCTTTTTAATTATCGATAAATTATGAAAGTATACGAGTCTTTTTTAAATTTTATTTTTCATGTGTGGGAATTTTTTATCCACTTAATTAGATTTCAATAAAACTTAATAGTCAGGGACCATAGTAAGATTCGTTTAAAAAACGAGAGATTATTACGGTGCATTTGATAGATGAAAGATTAAAATGGGGGTGAAAGTATAAAACAAGAACAAATGACGAGATTTGACCCGAAAAAAAATGTTCATTTCATCGTAATTTTCTCTAAGTTATTTTTTGAGAAAAATGACATCTGAAACAGAAATTAGTAGTTTTTAAATAAAATTTTTTTCTTCTCAATTAAATAAAATAAAAGCATGATTACGATAAATTTTTCTAAAATTTGATATAATTATAAATACTGCTTATTGTTTGGAAAAAATCAATACCCCTTGACGTTTGATGAGATTATGTAATATTTGAATGAATGTTTGAAATTGTCATCCTTGTTCCTACAGTATTTTTTAAAAAAAAATTGAAAAAATAAAAAAGCCGAATGAAATGGATTAAAAAATTACAAATTTACAAATTTTTTTCACTAAGTCCATAAAAAACATTTCAAAATTTTTTTAATAATTTATCTGTAAAATTATAATTTATAGTTCATAAATACGTTTATATCAGCTCATAATAAAATACATAATACCTAATAAAAATTAACAAATTGAGTTAATTGTTATATTCCCGTTAAAATCAGGGTATTGCGAATTTCCAAAGAATTTGGAGGGCTGGTTGGGATTTAGTTTCTTCTTTTGTGTATTATCCTGATAGTCATTTGGCGAAAGCATCATTTGCGTTGACTGTAAATTAAATAGGGAAGGTGGCAGCAATGATGTCGTATGGTTCCAGATTCTTCACAAAAGCCCTCTTCACCAAATCCAAGACCGCTTCTAGTTCTTGCACAGCGCTCTCCCTTGTGAGAACCCACTTCGCTTCCTCTACTTCTCTTCCTCGGGTTCGAGCGATGGCTACCGACTCTGCTGCCTCTTCACCATTCAAGAAAGTCCAGATTCAGAGAGAAAACACGGTTAGAATGCTTCGCCTTTTGGGTTCCATTATTCGACTGCATAATGGAGGGAGTGATCGATTTTTCCATTTGCTTTACACTTATTCATGATTGGTTTCCGTTTGGGTAAAGAAAGATTGGGATTTTGGTGAATTTTATAACTTTCTGGGCTTTTTGCTGCGATTCAGTTGTGTATAGTGTAAAATTAGTATTTCGTGAATTTATTTACCGTGATTCTGTGTATAGCTTTGACTTGGATGAAAAAGTATGACATTTTTGCTAAACATGAAGTAGCGTAGGTTTGTAACGACAAGTGGTAAAGATTCGTTGCTTACAATTTCTTCAAGAATAATAGGCCGAACAAATATGATTACGAAATAACGATAAAGTAATAGTTAATGCATTCTTTTTTTGTCAGTAACCAATTAATTTGTTAAGCATTTTTACCAAAAATTATAATTAGCTTGTTTCTGTTTTTAATTTTGCTTCTCTTTCTTGGTCTGGAAATCCACCAAGTAGACATTTGACGCTTACGTGATTGGCAAAGACAATGCTCCTGGGATTGTTGTGCTTCAGGAATGGTGGGGTGTTGATTTTGAGATCAAGAATCATGCTCAGAAGATTTCTCAGTTCGATTCAGGCTATAAAGCTTTGATCCCAGAGTAAGAAACAGTTACACCACCATGCGAGTTCGGCTTGGTATCATTTTGCTGATGCCTATACCTGTCATTGTCATGATTTGATCCTATAAAAGTATTAATCTTGATTTCTCATCTGATATTTTATGCAAACTAGTTTGTACCGGGGAAAGGTTGGTCTGGATGTTGCTGAAGCACAACATTTGATGGATGGTCTTGATTGGCAAGGAGCCGTAAAGGATATTGAAGCCTCGGTTAATTGGCTGAAGACAAATGGTTCTCAGAAGGTACGTGACTTCGTGACCAGTCTCTTGGGGTTATTGCCCATTACATTATCAATTTATATTCTTAAGTGTTTAAAGTATTATATTCTTTGTGGCAGGAATCTAAGTTCACTGTTTATAACTTATTATGAGTGTCCATACTTGTGGCTAGCATATATATTTCTTTTGACTGTAGTCCCTTTCTTTTCCATTTGAATTGGTATGTTAGGAAATATGAGTCATATGAGGGGCCTCTATTTTTGCCAGAATATCTTAATTCAACTCATTATCCGAGAGTACTGTGTTTATTGTGTTTCTCACGCTTTATTGTCTGTATTGCTTGATACCTTTTATGTAATTTGTCTCTCTAAAGCGTCTTATCGGGTGAAATTTATTCTTTCAAACAAAAACTCAAACAAAAAGCATCCTAAAATCTAAATTGGAAAAATTGGCAAAATGACAGCACCGTGGTCCTCGAATTGTGGAACTGCGGTGCCAGAGAGGAGCTCCAGAAGCATGAAGGAGAATTCGGCGGTAAGTTAGTTCCATAGTGCTGGAAAACCAATCCGAAATTACTGAACAGACAATCGGAACAGAGAGGCATTGCCTTGCCACCAATACTGAGAAGTAGTGCTCCGCTGTGTGCTCGAAAGCTGGCAATATAGGAGTTTTGACATTTTAGGCTAATAAATTTTCTATTTTGCCCACGAACAAGATTGAAGAACTATAAACATTTAGGGCTCTAAATGGGGATTTTGAGACTAGAAAAATTCAAGTTGAAAAGACATTAAGAGTGCGAATCACATTTGTAAAGACAAAATTTCCACTAACTCTCAAGAGCAAGATCATCTTATCAAGATCTCCTTCTTCGTGTTCTTGTTTTCCTCCTTTTCGATTTTGTCAATGTTGAGTACTCGTTTTGTCATGACGTTGTACTTATCGATTATGAACTAAATTCTTTTAGTAGACATTTTGATATAATTTGAACATTAGAATCTTTTTATTGAGTCGAATTAATTTTCTTTATTTTGCTAGAGTTTGTTGTTGTTCTTAGCATGTTTAAATACTAAACAGCGTTTAATTGATTTGATGTCATGAAGGAACCTGGAATGAAAATTACATCATATTTAGATACTGAACCCCATAAGACAAAGAAGGAACGGTAACGAAAGCTTGATCCTATGTAGAATTCGGATGAATTCCTTGATGTTTTGTCAATCAGTTGATGTTTGTCATTTGCTAATGAGAAATTCATACTAAATATTGGTTGAGAAATTTGACATAAGTTGGGAAACTGTATCAATACTTAGGAGGTTATTCATCCGTTGCATACATAGTTAGATTAGGATCAATTTAAGTAAAGAGGATTTGGTTTCCTGTAAAAAAAAAAAGGAGGATTTTGTTCAAGTGAAACGAAATTACCCTGGTCTTTGCTTAATGTTTAGTTCTTTTGGCTGCCACTTGAGTTTAGAGAATAAGATAAGTAATCATTCAATTTTGATCTTTCGCACACGTGAATCTTTGTTGCCTTGTGGCGCAATGTTATGTCAAAATTGAATTTTGAAAATGGACGAACTTATGGGACAATCAAATTCAAACTAAGCAAATGTATACCAGATGAAAACATATAGTCCATATGTGCATACATAGCTTGCAGTTAATTTGCTCACTTTAGTAAAATTAAAACTTGAGAGGTTTACCGAAGAAGGTTGCCTGGAACTTATGGTCTCCTCAACCTTTCAACTTCATATACGTTCCAGATTCTATTATTTACTTTGCATTTTTATATTGTGTAATACTGTGAATACCTCTGAGAAATACTTTAGCTGAACATTAAACCACCGCCATCCTCTTCGAACATCTTGAAGCGCAAAGTCGATATCCTTGTGCTAGGGTATCTGTACTCTATTATCTTTCCATCTGATGTCATACAATTAGAATCACTATTTCTAAAATAACTAAGATAATAAAAAACATTATGTTATTACTGGGTGGTGGGTGCTTGTGAGGGTTGAAGGAAAAATTATTCTTGGTTGAGAAATAATAGATTAAGTTTGGGAATTTTATGAAGATATAGGATGATCCAAGAGTTTACTCAGAGACAAAAAGAGCACAGTTTTGTTTGCATGTCAACATTAACCCAGTGAAGCAAAACATTCTACCACTTTTCCTGATCTTTTGAACTATGCTTTAATCCTTCTCGGTGGTGGCCTTCACCATTTTGATGCAATTCAAGATTCATTCTGTTCCTCCTTGTGTGATGCTTTTTTTTTTTTTTTGGTGCTTCTTGCATTCAGCCAAATAACGACTCCTCTAAGAATAATAAATTTTGATTTATCATTTCAACATCTTATGTCCTAGCAGAAGTTGCAAAAATTTGTATTGCAATCATACTCTTTGGACATTCTTCATAGATTCACTATCTTTCTTTCTAGTAGAACTATCGTGCTTGATCATGTCAGAAGGATCTAATCTGACCTTTGTGAAAAGAATTTTATTTTGCTTAATATCATTTTATTAAATTATTAAGTGATATAAAATTGGTGAGATGAATTGATTGATTCCTACTAATTTGTATAAGATTGGCCTCAATAGGTTGGTGTCACTGGATATTGCATGGGTGGTGCCCTTGCTATTGCAAGTTCTGTCCTGGTCCCTGGCGTTGATGCTGTGGTAGCCTTTTATGGAGTGCCTTCACCAGAGCTTGCAGATCCGGTCAATGCTAAGTCACCTGTGCAGGCTCACTTTGGTGAGCTTGATAGTTTTGTCGGATTTTCTGATCCAAAGGTATGATCAAGAGATTCTTAAGATACTTATATGCTTGTACTTAGAACTCTATTTTCTATGCATCTTTTTATGTTATATCACTTTGTTATTTACAACCTCAAAACAGCTTTGCAATTTCTATATGCTAACTTTGAAATGCTCATGAGCTTTTTGGTAAGTTCCCATACTTTTGTAACCAGCTACTAGTGTAAGCAAACAAGAACCTCAAAGCTTTTGCTTATCTTGAGAGCTAGGAATAATACTTAAATACATATAGGCAGGTACCTTCAGGGTGAACCAGGGTAGTAACCCTTTTTGGTACTTTGTGTTTAATCTTAACTTGATCTATTGAAGTAAGTGTGTATTTCTTCATCAGTCACATTGAGGATGTCCATAAAGTTGTTATTTTTGTATAAGGGAGATGTCTTGTGTTCAGTGTGATATAAACCTGGCTCTTTGTCTACTCCTAGAAAAATTACTGTCATGGTTCATAGCTCACAGGAGCTCCAACTGTCACCCTGTTTCACCGTTGAGTCATTGACAATGCTCAATCAAAAGAAATATCCAGTAAGATATCTATATATGAGTGACTCTCCGGTTTGTTGTAAGCTGTTGGCTCATGTTTGACATTGTAGGTTTATCAGGCATTAACGCCTTTCTGAAGAACATTCAAGAAACATCAATTTTTCAAACATCAATGTTTGACATTGGCATCATTTGAAGGGGTCTTTGTTTTATTCCTATTTCCTAAATCACGAGATTGAAGAGAATTCAGCAAAATGTAAATCCATCACCAATTAAAACATTAAGACTACTCTTCCAGTGACTGTTAGTATGAGTTCTAGATCCTCGTTCTTCCTGCTCTTATCTGTTAGTTCCATGCCTAATCAACCATAAATAGCTCTAAGACCTAAGCGACAAAATGATATACATAAACCATGCAATCAACAAAAGGTAACTCATTGGAGCATTTGAGCCATGGACATACCCTGAATTTGATTGTGTTTGAAGAAAAGATTCATCTGCTCTATTTGCAATTTCTTTGTATTCCTGTGGTATGAAAGCCAAGGAGCTTTAATAAGGATTTGAATCCTAGTGACTAATGCATGCATATGAGATGAAGGACGATATGTTGCAATTACAGAATATTAATGCATAATAGGTTGGATACCCTCACATATTCTCAAACTCAATGGAAGAATTCACTAGTGTGATGTTTCAATTTCCACTGTGGATATTATGCAAAGACTGACAGGAAAAATATTGGTTTGGCAATGAAGGTGAAATTTTCGGTGCTAATTCTGCCTTGATTTAGTCCTAATGGCACTGTGAGCTTGCTCTATGTTTCTGCAACATTTTAGCTTTAAATTGTGGCTGAAAAGCCGACAGTTTTAGTTGATGAACAAATTGTTTAAATCGAGGTCGTCTGTGTATCTTATTTCCCGGTTTTGAACTTTGTTTCCAGACTGGGAAAGCTTTAGAAGAGAAGCTGAAGGCATCTGGAGTTCCCCATGAGGTATACATATACCCTGGAGTTGCCCATGCCTTCATGAACAGTTCTCCAGAGGGAATACAGAGACGAAAAAATATGGGAATGAACGATGAGGATGCTGCTACAGTCGAGCTGGCATGGACTCGCTTCCGCTCATGGATGACTCGTTTCTTATCATCCTGAAACTCTGTGCTTCTTTACGGCTGCCATCTAATGTATAAACACATCTATGTTGACATTTCTTGTCGATGTTACCAATGATGCTAATACTTGTTGCATGTATTTACCGGGGCTAATAGTCGTTGTGTGCTGGGGTTTGCGGGGTACAGCATATGTTCAAATGGGTGTCCTTCTGCGCGTTTGGATTCCTGCATTTTATAAATAAAGATTGACAAGCTGTTGGAGGAGAAGCTCTGCTCATGTGAGGTTTGGTTCCAGTACTGAGTTTTACCACCTCCCACGTGGTTTGATGGGTTAAAGCTTTGTATTTAAGTGTGGGGAAATTCTAATCGACTCGATCAAAGTTTAATCAATTATATGATAAGTGTAATATATTTATCGTATTATCAGTGTATAATTTAAAAAAAATAATTAATTACACAGGACATGCGTGCTCTGTGTCTAAGTAACTAAATAAAATTGTTTTAAAATTTTTTGAAATATATAATTAAGAAATGGTAAAAATAGATTTCATTGCTGCCTTAAAAAGCATATTTATTATTATTTTACGTTATTAATTATTTTTCAGTTATTACACTTAGCATATTTAAGATTAGAATTAATTACACTTAATTTCCTCACGAAAATATGAAATTATACTGTTTTTAAAGAAGTTTTGAAGTTATTCTTCCTTCACACTGAATACTAATAAAAATGCTTATGCTTGGGTTGGGATGAAAAATTATATGGTTAGGGTTCAGACGAATAATGCTAACGCTAATAAAAAAGATTACATAAAATTTTGATTTTGCCTTTTATTCAATGTATTTTATGTATATTTTGTATTTATAAAGATATATATGTAATGTATATATGTGGGATACAAATTTTCTTTTACTAGGTATCATCGGACATGATTCACACGAGCATATAAAAAGAACTTTGGTGTGAGATAATAAAAAAGATTATAAAAGAACAAATTATAACCATAAAATGTAATAGTTGTAGAGAGTAAGGTGAGACAGAAATGTGGAATAGTGGATAATTAAGAGAAAAGAAAATATAACTATGAAATTATTAAAAAATATTAAAATTACTAATTTGATCAATACTTTTTAAAGAAAAGAAATAAACTAGAGAGTAGATTGGGACATTCAAAAATTAGTACGACACAAGATTTTTTTTATAATAATATTAGTTCTCGTCGCACGCGGTTCCCGCGAGCATATAAAAAGAGTCTTTGTAGGAAATGATAAAAAGAAATTAAGGTGTGAGAGAAATGTTAAGTAGTGGGTAGCTAAGAGAATATAATTGTGATATTATCAAAAAAGTATTGAAATTATTAATTTGACCAAATTTTGTTAAAGGAAAGAAATGAAATGAAGGGTAAATTTGGATATTCAAAAATTGTACGACAAAATATTTTCGTTTATAATAGTATAAATAAATACAAAATTATTACATGAAAATGTTAAATAATTTATAAAAGTAAAAATTGATTTGTTTTTTTGCCAACGACATCCTTTTTGTCCAAACTTAACGAAAGGATGTCAGGTGTACTGAATATTCGGAGGGGGTGTAGGTGTAATTTTAAAACTTTTATGCGAAAAAATATAATTTTGCATTTTTAAAGAGAGTTTAGTGCAATTAACCCTTAAGATTATTATATAAGTAGGATTTGTAATTAAATAATACCATAGCAATTAATTTTATTCATAATAAGAAAAATATTTAATTTAATATTTTTAACTATATTATTGAATCGATATAAACTAATTCTGTCAGTTATTATTATATAAAATATATTCAAAAGCATGTGAAATCAATACTAAAAATACATGGGCTACACTCCTGCCAACTGGTTACTACACGATCGAGGGGCATCACCTCGACCAGCAGAAGCAGCCGGAGGTGAGGGCGCTTTGGCTCGGCCACTGCGCCCGTGGCTTCATGCCGTGCGCGTTGACGAGGTTGATGGCCCCTTGCCTACTATGGTCTCAACAACTGCTCCCCTTATCAATCGTTGCCCCACAGATTGTGAGTTAAAAATGTAAACGAGCCGAACTTGATCAAGTTTTTTACATCTCAATGAGGTTGACATAAGTGAGCTCGAGCCTGACCATCAAACATTAAGTTTAAGCTTGAGCTTAAGCTCACAAATCGAGCTCACGAGCTTGAATTTGTTGCTTTTTTTTTTTTGTAATAAAAAATATTATTATAAATAATAATATTAAATTTTAATTATTAAAAGCGTTCAAAAAACATATGCTACAATAATTTAATCTAATATTATGAATATATGACTTTATACTATCTTAATTATATATTTAATATTAGTTTAGTAGTCAAATAATTAGTAAAAGCATAGAAAATATGCTTCAAATTATATAAATACTTCACATATTGACCAAATAAAAAATAGTAATAAATGTTAAAAAATTCAATAATACTTCTAGTACGTCATTTTGAAAATATATTCGCCTAGATTTTTTTTTTTACTTGAACTATATAATGTATTAATTTTTTTAAAATATATAAACACAAATTATTTCCTAAAAATAAAATGAGAATGCTCCTGAAAATACATTAAAAAAATGTGATGATGACAATTTAAATTTTTATATCTTTCAATTATACAAAAATAATATCAAGAATTTTTTAAATCAAGCTGGAATTGATCTCATTTTAGATATATGTATATCGCAATATCACTGAAATAAGTAAAAATTATTCCACCATCAGTGTCAGTATTATCTCTAGATTAATCCATATAGAACACCAAATTTCGACATAAATTTATAAGCACTAAAATAGAAATATTACATATCATGTATCATGGTATAGATATATACCGACAAATAATATAAAGAATTATAAGTAATTGTTAGAACTCGTCAATTTATAAAAATACATAAAGCTAGTTGTATTTTCCGGAAGACCCTTATATAAATTTGTAAAAAGACTCACTAGCACAATATAATTTTTCGGAAGATCCTTATATAAGTTTATGGTCCGTATAAATCGATGACTCTATAAAATTACAAATATAACTAGGACAACTTAGTAAAATGTGATCCTATTGTTGTTTCCTTATTTTTAAAATTCAAATCCGGCCGTAGTTCATTTCTAACTTTTCTTATTGTATCCAAAAGCTCCGATTTTCATATTGCAATAAAAAATTGCTAAGAGTTGTTGCCGCTATGAGTGCTTC
Source organism: Sesamum indicum (assembly GCF_026168435.1). Taxonomy (NCBI): domain Eukaryota; kingdom Viridiplantae; phylum Streptophyta; class Magnoliopsida; order Lamiales; family Pedaliaceae; genus Sesamum; species Sesamum indicum. The sequence goes on from NC_142668.1 coordinate 8,756,128, forward strand.
CTTCTGCGTAATTGATTGCAAAGGCATATTATCATCTTCAGTTTCATTCTAAATTGAATTTTTAACAACACTAACTACAATTTCTTCAAACTGTAGGCTTCTGAACGTGTATCGTTTTCATCCAGATAATCCGATGGGTGACTGATATTCATTTTGTTGCAGTAACCAAGGCCATTAATCATCTCACATTCTACATAAAATCGAAAAAAATCTCTTTAAATTAATAAATATTAATTTATCTATTAATAAATACCTCGTTAAATTAATAATTACGTTATCCCTATGTTATTATTTTATAAAGATTTTACTATATTACTATAACTATAAAATATTGTATAACAATATATATACCATTAATTACAATTTATAATTAATATACATTATAATTGAAAACATACATAATATATATATATATAGGGAAAAGTATTATTTTAATCCGTTAAGTATGTCTAATTTTAATTTTAGCCCGATAACTATGTCCATTTTTGTTTAGATCCAGTAACTTACGAAATTGCTTACTTTTAGTCCTCTGACAGATTTTCGGACAATTTTACTCCTATGCAACTTTTGAAAGGCAGATTTAGTCCATATGCACATATAGGGGTAAAATTGTCTGAAAATCTTCCAAATAATGAAAAGTAAGCAATTTCATAAGTTACTGGACCTAAACAAAAATGAGCATAATTATTGGAACAAAATTAAAATTAGGCATACTTAGCAGACTAAAATAAAACTTTTCTCATATATATATTATAAATTTATTATTATTTTAAAATCTAAAATTAATATTTCTTGTGTAAGGAGACTTTGTTTAGTTCTCTTTTTTTTTTTCCCTTTAATTTTAACTTAAGTTTCATTATTATTCACCAAATACATAAATCATGAGTTTTTGCTTTTCTTATTCCTTCAATATTCTAAATATAGGAAATAAATTTAAAATCATAAAATGAAATTACACTATTTTGAAAAAGGTGTAATAGTGATCATCAATCCTCAATTGATTAATAATACCCTATGCATTAGGCAACCACAACCTAACCTTTGCCCACCTTTTCAAAGTCCCTTTTTTTTTTAAATTATTATTTTTAAAATGAAAAATTAAACAAAGTGAAAAGGAGACAAAAACATGTCATATGAAAAGAAAAGGCAAAATAAAGTTTTTTTTTATTCTTTTTTTAAAAGAAAAGATAAAATGGTACTTTTTTTATTTTTATTTATTATGTTAAATTCAAATATAATTTACCTGTAAAAAAATTCCTTTTCTTTTTGAGATATTAGCATTTGATAATATTTAATTCTTGTTCTTGTATGATGTTTGTTTTTATGAAAAGTTTACATGTTTAATTTTTTAAATATTTTAATAATTTAAAATTATTTTAGCAATAACTTGTTTATGTTTTAGGACAAAATAAAAATATAATAATTAATTGGTAAAATTACAAAAGTTAATCTTTCTTTCTAAATTTATTTTTTCGTACCAGATGAAGAAAGTATTTAAAATTTACTTATATTTTAGTCGTACCAAACAAATTAAAAAAAAGTGTTATTTATTTTATGTCTCAATCCTTTTTACTTCTCCCCTCTTTTCCTTTTGTTTCATTGAATCAAATCAAAACCTTAGTGACTTTGTGTTACCTTAACCCCTACCTCTCTCCCTTTTATATTAGGCTTAAATGCATAAAATTCTCCTGTCTTTTAAAAAGTCTTTTAAAAATCCCTCATATTTTAAAAATAGGTTAAAAAAACTCCTCTTTGTTTTCGATCCTTTCCGTTAAATCTAAATAACGATATTAATTTTTATACAAAATGATCGTTATACCCTACTTAATAGCCGTCAGATCTAATCAATTAATCTTAATAGTTGAATTTTAAATTTATAAAAAAAATCAATTAAAAATATATATTATAAAAAATATTATTTGAAAAAAAAAAACAAAATTAATCCCCACCACCCTCATCCCTACCCCGACCCCACTATCCACCGCCACCTCCCCCAATCACCCCCACCCCGCCGCCTCCCCTACACAACCCTGCCACCGCCTCCCCTCTTCCCCCACCACTCCTGCTTCCGTTCTCCCCCTAAATTTGGACGATGTTAGAACAAAAAAGAGGGCAACGACGCTGGTGTTGTCTTTCTGTGGGCGACGCCAAGACCCTCGTCGCCCACATGAGGTTTTTTTAGTCTATTTCGAAAATACAGGAGGGAAGGGATTAGCTTTTTCAATAAAACACATGGGGTAAAATGCATTTTTGCCCTTTATATTATTTAATTGAAACATTTATCAATACGTAGTTTGGATTATTTATCAAGAATTTATATTGCGTTTTACATTATGATTCATATATACCTTAAATTTATAGACATAAATTCATATGATTTATACATGTAAAAAGTATTTTACACCACACAATATACATAAATTTTAATAAAAAAATGAAGGACATAACTATTATAAAAAAAAATGAATTTATCTAGAAGATGGAAAAAATAAATTGCTTATATTTAGTGCCCATAATTAAACAATAACGACAACAACACGTTAGCAAAATTTGGGTCCCATTAAATACTAACGAAAAAGTAAAGGTTATCAATAAAAATAAATTAAGTGTTAATTTCAATATTGTCACATATTATATATATTTAATAACAAAATAATTTATTTTATCATAATAATAAGTTTCACAATTTTAATATGCAATAATTATTCTATAAGGTACTGTCTACATTGTTCGATGGGATTAATGTGTGATAAATTTTTTGGCCTCTTCAATGATTTTTTTGTTTTGTCCCTCATTTAAGACATAGAATTACAAGTATATCCCATGTCCGAAAATCAAAATCCCACTTTCTGAAAAAAAAAAATCGAAATTTTCTCTATTTTCGTCCAGGTTCATCCTTCTCGCCGTCAATGTAGGTGGACTCCAATGAAAAATGATTGGGATCGCGAAAATTAAAAATATAACTTCAAAATATTATTTTAGAAAAATAAAGAACCAAAATATCACATGAGACAAAAAATATTCAACTTTTTATTTATTTATTTTATAGTACCATTTTTATTTATTTAGTTATTGTTTTCCTACTTATTTCTCAAACACCACAGGCGTGAACGATTTGGCAGTTGACATATTCAAAGGGCCTCATGCAAACAAGAAAAAGACATTCTTTTCTTTAATGACCATACATTATATGCACTTAGGATAGATTACGACGATCTCCGAAATATATAAATATTTTTTTGAAATTATAAATATTTCTTTGTAACAGTTCATTATAGGGATATTTGTTAGGATATTTAAAATTTAGGGGTATTAATTTTTCAAACAACGAGAAATATTTGTAATTAAGGTAAACTTCAAGGGAGCTCATTGTAATTTATCCTATGCAGTTCTTTACAATTTTTGCAACTTATTATTAAAATTATAAATATTAATCTATTTTACCAAACACTCAAATTTTATTATTTTTTTCACTTTTCACTTTTGTTTTTAAACACGTCAATATTCACATTGCTTAATCTAATTTTTTTTTACAATTTAATTTCACCATAAAATCAAAAACTACTGCAAACACCTTCTGAATATTTCTTATTAGAATATAGATATTGATAGGCATGTATAAAATAAAATAAAATAAAATAAAAAAATAATGAGAAGGTGTATATAGAGGCTAGTTTCTTTGTACTTGAATAATAAAAAAAGATACCAAAGGGCATAATAGAAGTTGTCATGTCAATTATTAGTTTATGGGTTATTTAATTATTATTGACATTTGCAACCAATAAATATAATTTTATTGCCCTACCCCACTTCCATATTCTTTCTCCTTTTCTTATTCTTGCATGCATCATAGTTAGGTAATTAATTCATCTTGTGAAATTAAATTTAATAAGAATCTAATATTATTGTCACATCAATTATGTAGGTTCAAATTTTTGACTAACATGGGGAACTATTTGTTAGACGAAAGCAAAACTCAAAAGGTACTAGATGTAATTTTTTAAAATACAAGGATTTACATTTAATTACACTAAACTTTAGGGAGAGAGGAGTGTAATTATTCCTTAAATAAATCGAAGGTGGCGTTCAGGAAATACCGGAGGTCATGGCATAGGCTCAAAGGTAGGTCATTCATTTAGTTAAATTACTGAATTTATTGATATTAACAAAAAAAAAATCTAAAAGAAAATTGATATTTATCCTTAAATGACTTATTACTGACTTATTGTAGGTCAAACAGATTTTTTTTTTTTACTATACTGATCTTATAATGGTGAAGATATGTCTACTCATATGCATTAACGTATAAAGATGTGCAAGGGTAATTTGATCAAAAAATACTTATTTAACATGCAATAAACCAATAATAAGTCAATCGGCCTAAATATGAATTTTTATTCTATTTTTTAATGTCAGCAAATTTAGTGAATTTTAACTAATGAAAAAGTTTATTTGTTAGACGGAAGCAAACTCTGGGGTACTAAATGTAATTTTCTAAATTACAAAAAAAAATTTACGTATAATTACATCAAATATGAGAGAAGAAAATTGTAATCATCCCATTACTTTGTAATACCGTTTTCTCTCTCTAAAAAAACGTATATAAATAAATTTAGTCAAACATCCTCTTAACTAACATGAATTTAATAAAATTTGACCTAGAACCTAGAATTGTCAAATCAAAATTATTAAACTTAAGATCGAATTACATCAACACCCCCTAAACTTAAATTTAATTACACAAATATTTTTTATTATAACCATAATTCTTATTTAAAAGTAAAATTTTACAGGTTCGTCCCATAAGTTAAATTATATTAACACCCTCTTAAAAATATATTTATAATTTTATAAAAGAAAAAAAAAGTTTGACAAAATCAAAATGGTTGTCTTTTTCTCCAATGTGGGCGTGTCCAAATTGCCCACAAGGCTCCTCTACATGTAAAAAAGAGCTAAAGTATAGTGACTTCTCTAAATTTCAGTATAATTATAAATAATTTTTTGTTTTTTGAAAAATTATAAATAAATTTTTTTATTTTATATTTTTCTGACAACGAGTTAATTTTGTTAGTTTTTATTAGACTTTCATTTAATTTTTATATTGAATTGATTAAAATACTCTTTTGGATTATAAATTATATTTTTTATATAATTTTAGAATTTTTAAAAATATTTTTATGGATTAATATGCCGTATGAGTTGTTTATTTTATTTGCTCTCAATTTTTTTTATATTTTTTTAAATATTTAAGAAAAAACATCAATAATAAAGTAGTAATTGCCACATTATCGTTTAAGGGTTCGTTTGGTTTAAGTGAAAAAATAGGAGAAGCGAAAGGGGGACTGAAAATGAAAAGACAAGGGAGAGGGAAAGAATAACAATTTTTGTTTAAATTGTTTGGTATAATTGGAAGGAAACTAAATCTCAAATACTTGCCATTGTTTGGTATGAGAAAAACAGATTGGGAAGAAAAGAATAATTTTTGTAATTTATCAATTAATTATTTTTCTTTGTTTGTTTAGAAAATAAACAAGTTAACATTATAACTAAAATATATTTAGCATTTAAAAACCTTATTATTAAGAATATTCATCTAATAAGAAAAAAAATATTTTTTATTAATAAAAATATTTATCAAAATGAGTATTGAAACTATTCAGTTTAAATAAAAAAAAATGACTACCAATGACCTCAACTTTTTGTATCTTTGACCTCATACTTTCACCTTCGCACCCAGTTTTGGATAGAAACGAAATTGAACTCCGGAGGTATTTTATATGTATCTAATTTTACGTCCCCTCCAACTATTCTCCCCAACCAAAAGATCCTTAAAATCATAAAAGTATTTTTAGGAACAATGACACTCTCCTTTCCCTAAGGTTTGGCGTAATTATATGTAGACCTTGTGTAGTTTGGGAAATTATATCTAGCACTTCTAAGGTTTGCTTTTTCGTCTAATAAATAAGTCAATTCGTTAGTAAAAATCAGTGAAATTGCTGATATTAACAAAAAAAATTAAAAAAAAATTGATATTTACTGTCGATTGACTTATTGCATGTCAAATAATTTGTTTTACTAAACTACCCTTATAACAATGAAGTTATACCTCATCACATATATTAACGCATGAATACAAATGGGAATAATTTGATCATAAGATTTATGTGACCTGCAATAAATTAGTAATAAGTCAATGGGAATAAATATAATTTTTTTTAATTTTTTGTTAATATCAGCAAATTTAAAAAATTAATTAAAAAATATTTTGATTGATGGAAGGACTTATTTATTAGACGAAAGTAAATCTTAGGAATGATGATGTAATTTTTTGAACCACATACATTTTACGTATAATTATCTTTATTTTTATTTAAAAATATATAATTATTTAAATAATAAAAAATATTTATAAATGTTGTAAATTTTTAGAAAGATAACTGTAATTTACCAAAATCGAGTATTGGTAACATTTTGACAAAATCAAAATGGTTGCCCTTTTTCTGCGATGTGGGAGTGTTCAAATTGCCCACAACACCCCTCTACGGCTACATTTAAAAAACCCTTAGAAAAATATCAGTCACTAACTGCGCTCCATGTGCCCCCCACAAGCACACAAGAGCTGCGTCCCTTCCCAGAAAATCTCATCCGCATCAATTCCAAAGAAAACTTCCCATTTCCTTCCTTCTACAATATATATACGCTCTGTCATCCTCTGGCACACACCCCAAGGGAAACCCATTTCTCAATTCTCACAGAAAACGCCGTTCGTCATCTTGCAATCACTCCCACATCCTTATCCCTAATCGTGGTTTGTTTGTATTAGATTGAATGTGATTGTCGCCATTAATTGAGTTTCATCATGTATATAACGAGCGGCACCTCCGCGCTTCTGAGGAGAGCTTCTCACTCTTCTTCTTCGAGTGCTGGCAAAAGGGTGTTTTCTTCTCTCTCTAGGAAACCCGCTTCGCCCTCGCCTTCGCCGTCCGTTAATCATAATCTGCACTCCGTTGGGCAGCAGCACCTCCGATCTCTGAGTTATCTATCGGCGGCGCGTTGGAGCCACGGCGTTGATTGGAAATCGCCACCTAGTCTTGCGGCGCAGATCAGAATCGCGTCTGTTTCTTCTGATACTCTGTTGCATCGCAAGATCGCTACAATGGGTGGGTACTCTCGAGGAAATGGAATGTTTAGTAAATACTGGATTTTTATTACTGGTTCTGCTCCGCCATGTTTGATCAACCGAATTTGGTTTCCATTTGAATTTTTGTCCTTTTCCGAGGAAAATGAAATTTGAGCTAAGTTTTTTTCTATATTCTAGGTTTCAATTGCTGATCGTGTAAATCATATATGTTTGGGTTCGATTTTAAGAATCTCGGGACAAAAGTTAGCTTTAAGCATTGTGCGATAGTAATATGTGAAATTAATCTGCTTTTGCCTTTGTGCTGCGTTCTCTTTTGATGGGATTGAAGTTACTCTCATCCGATCTTTCCGTTCTCCTTTAAGATTTACTCTTTAAATGGTAAATTGAATTTCGCTTACTTCTTTTTTTTTTTTTTTTTGGTTTTCTTTTTTTGTTGTTTCGTGGAAGTTGTATGCTGCCGAGATAGTATATTTTTATTTAGCAAATAGTAGAAAATATCTTTTGCATCTTTATTTTGTCAATAAGTATTTACGTGGCAAAATGGTTTGCGGAAAGATTCTTTTTTATTGTACCATATCTATTTTTGCAAGAGTAGCTTATTTGCTTATGTTAAGTGAAACTGTACCCGTGATATTTGGTTTCAGCTGCTGAGAATCCCTTCAAGGGAATTTTCACTAGTCTACCCAAGTCCGGCGGGGGTGAATTTGGAAAGTTCTACAGTCTGCCAGCTCTAAATGATCCGAGGATAGGTAATTATTCTTATTTTTATACTGATTTTCCATTTCCTATAGCATGCTTGTAGTTGTATTTTAAATGTATCAAAGATTCATATTTTCATTGTATAAGATGCTCTTACTCTTATGAATTATATTATATATTACGAAGATACATTATTTCTATTGATGGCATACTCTTTATCCACTGTTACTGCTTTGAGAGTGTGCGTGCATATGATGTTATCTCGTATGTTCTATTGACTGTGCATATGCTGTAATTACAGATAAGCTGCCATACTCTATTAGGATCCTTCTTGAATCAGCAATACGCAACTGTGATGGCTTCCAAGTAACCAAGGAAGATGTTGAGAAGATCATTGACTGGGAAAATACTTCCCCAAAGCTAGTTGAGATCCCCTTCAAGCCTGCCCGAGTACTACTCCAGGTACTGGGTCTTGGTTCACTGTGTTCACCGCAGTAACTTTGATTATGAAAAATGAGCAGTTTTCATCTGAAAATGTTTCTTTTGTTGCTAGGATTTTACCGGTGTACCCGCTGTGGTTGACCTTGCTTGCATGCGTGATGCTATGAACAAGCTTGGCAGTGATTCTAACAAGATCAATCCATTGGTATGTACTATATTATACAGTTTTGTAGTCTCTCAGTGACTAGATGTTGGAAGCACCTTTCTGGGTAAATTTAATATAGCAAATAGACACAGAAGTAGGCTAGGTACCTGCAATTAAAAATGACTTATAAAGTATCTGTGGAAATTTCAATTGTCCTACTGGACACTTTTTCATCTTCGAAGGCCATTATACCACTGACATCTTTACTTGGGTCTTCCAATAGTTGTTAATTCAGTAGGGTACTTCCTTTTCTGAGCTTTTGGTTTAGACATGGCTGAGCTTGTTTTTTTACTGGGAGTCTCCTGCATTCATGTGCACCGCCCAGATGGGTCTGCCCTAGGGCAGTGCCGACAGACAAGTTTGTATAAATGAAAACCACATGCACCCATGTGATATTGGCCTCGCTATCCTTGGCCTTCCACATTTTGTGTCTTTTTGTCCCCAAGATAACTCATGATCCATGAAAGCTTTGTGTTGTGCGATGATAGAAAAGTGGGAAATCTAATGCTACGCAAACTTTTATCTTATAGAAAATGAAAGATGGGAACTAGTAGAGTTCAACCATTAAAGTTGCAAGATTTCTTATATATTTACAAATGATACTAACTGGGAACTGGGAAGTAAAAGATAATTTCTGACATGAAATCGCACTAATATAGATTCTTGTAACTTCTGAACCTCCAATCAATAATAGCAACTTTTATTCATTAGTATAAGTATATTTTGAGAAATTACATATGTAATTAAGGAGTTAGGTGTGGTCAGCCCCCCTTGTGCACGTGTGAAACTCCCTCTCTAATCCAATCTGTTTCTATTGTTAGCTTAAATGTTCACATGAAACCCTGTCCATTAATTTTATTTAAACTAAGCATTTATAGATGGGGGTGGGTTAAGGGAACCTCCATGTTCGTAGTTTCTCCTAATACTTTTAAGCATATGTTCTTAATATTCCCCCCTTCCCTCTTCCCCCACTTTCCCTTTCAGTATGATACCCTTAATCTTCATTGATTTTCCTGTGCTAATTGAGATTGCTTCAAATAAACTTAAACTAGTTTATTGGATCATTCGTTGTAGTTTTGGTAACTTCCCGGGCCTAATCGCTTGCTTGCTGCTGTACTATATAATATACCTTGCTTTCTCATCCCAGTATGCTGGGTGGTCGTGCAGGTACCAGTAGATCTGGTTATTGATCATTCAGTACAAGTTGATGTGGCAAGATCAGAAAATGCTGTTCAAGCAAATATGGAGCTTGAATTCCAGAGAAACAAGGAGAGATTTGCTTTCCTTAAGTGGGGATCTAAAGCTTTTCAAAACATGCTTGTTGTTCCACCTGGTTCGGGTATAGTGCACCAGGTACCGAAGCATAAAAATAATGGCGTTCATTTAATTTCAGTAACTGAAAGTTTTTGGGCCTGCACCACTGATTCTTTTATGATAATCTTTTTGTAATTTTTCAATTATGCATTGATCACATTACCTTTTCTCATCCGTGCTGATGCTAACTTAATGAAGTTGTTTCCTGTGACATTAGGTCAATCTTGAATATCTTGGACGGGTTGTCTTCAATACTGATGGAATACTCTATCCAGATAGTGTGGTTGGGACTGATTCTCATACCACCATGATTGATGGTCTGGGAGTTGCTGGTTGGGGAGTTGGAGGTATTGAAGCAGAGGCAGCAATGCTTGGTCAGGTACTAACTCTTAATAAGTGCAGAGCTCTGGTATGGACTATGGAGGGGTTTGTCTTCGTGTTCTGTTTCCTGTTTTACAAAAGTAAAAAATGTATCTATCATGATCTGTTTAATTTCTTAGTTGATATACACTTTTTGATGCAGTTATTCTTTTATGTTGTATATTATTCTAAAAGAAGTTAATTAACTTTCCTGTGCTTCTCTCTAGTGCTAATCACGATCTCAAAAGTTACACTTGTGCCTAAACCTAAAAGTTGAACTTCACCGTGATATTCTTTTACTTCTGATTAATATTAAGGTGCCTGTGCACTTTGTGACATTGCTATTATTTGTCTGACAGCCGATGAGCATGGTGTTGCCAGGAGTGGTTGGGTTCAAATTATCTGGAAAATTACGGAATGGTGTCACTGCTACTGACTTGGTTTTAACTGTCACACAAATGCTACGGAAGCATGGAGTTGTCGGGAAGTTTGTCGAATTTTATGGTAATATTGCTGAATACTAAGTGATTTGACCGTTTCATCTCTGTAAGAGGACCTAATAATGCATGTTTCATTGCATTCAGGCGGTGGTGTGGGTGAAATCTCATTAGCTGACAGAGCCACCATTGCAAACATGTCTCCAGAGTATGGCGCCACTATGGGGTTCTTCCCTGTAGATCATGTCACTTTGCAATATCTGAAATTAACTGGCAGAAGTGACGAGACTGTAAGCACATTTTTGTTTACATGTGCTAGAAGATATAAAAGAAAATGATTTATCCCACTTCATTCTATATGTTCCCAAAGAAATAACCAACCATATACTGATATTTAGGTGGAAATGATAGAAGCTTATCTACGTGCAAATAAAATGTTCGTGGACTACAGTGAGGTAAACCTATATGTTTGCTCTGATATATTAGGTCTGCAATATTTTTATTGGATATTCCAAAGATTCAATCTTTTCTTTTCTCCAAATGCCAGCCGCAACAAGAAAGAGTGTATTCATCTTATCTGCATCTAGACCTAGCAGATGTTGAACCATGTATTTCTGGACCGAAGAGGTTTGTCTGTGGGGATTTTGCACTCATAACCATCTTTCTAGTTTCATCTCTTTAGTGATAGCTGATCATACTTTGTTGATAGGCCCCATGATCGGGTCCCATTGAAAGAAATGAAAGCTGATTGGCATTCTTGCCTGGATAACAAAGTGGGATTCAAGGTGAGGATTCAATCTTACATAAAATGAAATTTGTTGGTTTTTTCCACTCATTTAACATAACTTTGACTATTACAAGTTTGTAGCATTTATTGTTATTTCTGAACTTATTACTCTTAATTTTGGCCTATTTATGGTTGGTGTTACTTGTCACTTGATGCGATGAAGTATGAAATTTATAGTGCTTAGTTGCTGTAAAATAATTTAAGAATTAAATTATTGATTTGTAGTGTCAGTGTTTCATTTGAGAATTTCATTCTTGGGGATTCTACTAAATCATCCTAGCTGTGATATAGGGATTTGCTGTGCCAAAAGAAGCACAACAGAAAGTGGCAAGCTTTTCATTCCATGGACAACCAGCAGAGCTTAAGCATGGTAGTGTTGTGATTGCTGCTATCACGAGTTGTACAAATACATCAAACCCAAGTGTTATGCTTGGGGCAGGTCTTGTAGCCAAGAAAGCTTGTGAGCTGGGGCTTCAGGTTCTTCATTTTATCTAGAACTGTGCTCCCACCATTTGATTGGCCACCTCCTCTGGATGTTAGCCTAACAGTGATAATCTATCAGGTAAAACCATGGATAAAGACAAGCCTTGCTCCTGGATCTGGAGTTGTTACAAAATACTTGCAGAAGAGGTATTGCGTCTGACTTTTGGTTTTAAGTCCAATATTTTGCCAAGTACACAAGTAAATGTGATGTTTTGGCTGATGCAGTGGGCTACAGAAATACTTAAACCAGCAAGGCTTCAACATTGTGGGGTATGGTTGCACTACATGCATTGGAAATTCTGGGGAATTGGATGAATCTGTTGCTGCTACTATATCAGAAAATGGTATGTTGTAGACTTCTGATATCTTAAGACAACCTGATTTTGTGAAACTCAGTTCTGCCGTAGTTCCACTGTTTTGTTACTTGTCTATGAAGTGAGGTTGTTTTTTAATTGAAGTATGGTTGTGTTCTGCAGACATTGTTGCAGCTGCCGTACTTTCTGGAAATCGTAACTTTGAGGGTCGCGTCCATCCCTTGACAAGAGCAAACTATCTTGCTTCACCTCCTCTAGTTGTTGCATATGCCCTTGCCGGCACGGTTCGTGATAATATCATAGTTACAGTTTTCTTCATTCATCTGATAGTCAAATGAACTTTGAATAATGAAGGCTGATAGAAAATGAACCTTGTATATCTTGCTAAATTAAATTGAAGTAGAATTTTCATGTATTATCTGATGGATAAAGCAACTGAATATAATTATTTCACTTGTATGTAATATAAGAATGATAGAAAGACAGGAGACTTAATATTTAGGACTTCTTAGGGTCAGATGCTAATGAATTTGAACTATCAATGTGGCCAAGGATACTCATAACTGGGGATTACTGATGCAATTTCTAGGGGGCCCCCAAGAAAAGTACTACTTTTTTTTTTCACTCAACAGGTGACATGGTGTAACTCCAAATCAAGAATGTTTAAATTTGCTGGCTGAAATGTGTTCTTTTACTCTGTCTTCTTTTTTTGGTTTTAGCTTTCTTCTTGATGTTTCTGAGGACTCAAAAGGTCTTTAGTCGAACATAGGATTAGTTTTTATATAAATCTCCGAAGCCTCAACCTTGTACTTCCTACCTCATTATATCATTTATTATTTTCTACACTGGAGGCATTGTAACAATATTCTATTTACTAATTTTGACAGGTTGATATTGACTTTGACAAAGAGCCAATTGGTGTAGGCAAGGATGGTAAAGATGTGTATTTCAGGGATATCTGGCCATCAACTGAAGAAGTAGCTGAGGTATGTGAATTTTGTATTGCTTGTTAACTTGTAAGATCTGAAAAAAGCGATCCAACAAAATCACCCAAATTTCTTTTAGGTGGTTCAATCCAGTGTGCTGCCTGATATGTTCAAAAGCACATATGAGGCTATCACTCAGGGTAACCCCATGTGGAATCAGTTATCAGTACCCGATGCCAAGCTATACTCGTGGGATCCAAGTTCTACTTACATCCACGAACCTCCATACTTCAAGAATATGACCATGAATCCTCCAGGTCCACATGGAGTAAAAGACGCCTACTGTTTGCTGAACTTCGGTGATAGTATTACAACAGATCACATCTCTCCAGCAGGAAGCATTCACAAGGATAGTCCAGCTGCCAAATTTCTCATTGAACGTGGAGTTGATCGCAAGGATTTCAATTCCTATGGCAGTCGCCGTGGTAATGATGAAATAATGGCAAGAGGAACTTTTGCAAATATTCGCCTTGTGAACAAATTGTTGAATGGTGAAGTTGGCCCGAAGACTGTCCACATACCCACTGGAGAAAAGCTTTATGTATTTGATGCCGCAATGGTGATCTCCTGAGACTCATCTCTCAACTTTGTTTGGCAGTTAAATGAGATTTTTCCTTTGAAATCATATTTCAATAGCTGGCTTCGACTCACTAAAATATCAGTTTAATGTGTTTATCCTCTCTTTTGCTGGATGCCTTCTAAACAATATTTGTTTTGACAAATAAAAAACTTTCAGAAATACAAGTCTGCGGGCCAGGACACTATTATTTTGGCTGGAGCAGAGTATGGAAGTGGAAGCTCCAGAGATTGGGCTGCCAAGGGCCCAATGTTGTTGGTGAGACTGTTATTTCTTTGTGATGTTTCATCTCTTTCTGTTTGGTGTTTCTGTTCTACTAAAGAAAAACGGAAAATCCAAAATAATATGGGCTGACATCATCATGTGACAGGGAGTTAAAGCAGTGATTGCCAAAAGCTTTGAAAGGATCCACCGGAGTAATCTTGTGGGTATGGGCATCATTCCTCTATGTTTCAAACCTGGTGAGGATGCAGACACATTAGGGTTGACGGGCCATGAACGTTACACTATTGATCTCCCTAGCAAAATCTCTGATATCCGCCCTGGCCAAGATGTTACCGTCGTTACTGATAGTGGAAAACAATTCACATGCACTGTCCGTTTCGACACTGAGGTAACCAACACATGGTTTGCTTGCATTTAATGTCTTTTCTCTTCTACAAGTTTGGTTTATGGTAACCATTTTTATCTGGAATACCGAAGTAGTTTCAACATTTTAGCTAAAATGTGAGAAAAAGTGAATCAAAAGATTTGAATTAGTTCTCAAAAATGGAGGCAAGAAATAAACAAATTTATGGACCGTTTTTGCTCTTTTATGGATCAAGGGTTTGATGCACATATACTTTATCTAATAGGTGGAGCTGGCCTACTTCAACCATGGTGGTATACTCCCATATGTAATTCGACAGCTGACTAAGCAGTAAGAAAAGTTGCTTATCAGCCATCGACCAAATTTTCTGCAATTGTGAAATGTAAGAATAAAATTTCCATTCTTTACATCCTGTTAATTGGGATACGATATTTATCCCTTCCTTGACGAAGGGCTAGCAATTGCCAAGGCAAGAAAGAGTATTTTTCCTTTGTAATAAAATTCGGCTTTCGGTAGAGTTGACTGTCAAAACAATGATCAAATACTGCTATTCTCTTAGTTGGGGCACTTGGATTATTGTGAACAAGGAATTTGTTCTTGTCATGAGCTCATCAATTTAGAAGTTGATTTTCTTCATGAATACGTAGTTATTTTGTTTACTACTTGAAATCATACATTACATAATCATGTTTCCTTTTCATGGGTGACAATACGTTGAATGGTTGTCTCTGTGGGCGACGGTTTTTCTGCCAGGTAAAATCGAACTCTTGTTTTTCTCTGTGATTGTAAGGAAATATAAATTTTGCTTTAATTGTACCAAGTCCTTTGCATTCATTAGCATTACCATGCGTATTGTGGTGCACATACGTAAGGGCTAATGACATACTCTCATTTTCCTTCTATCTTATGTTTCACAATTTCTACCATTGTCGTTATTTCCATTAACTCCATCATCGTTGTCATGTTGTCGTCGCTTTTTTGTTTAAAAAGTTTTGATATAATTATATTTATACTTCTGATATATGGTTTATTTATATAAATTATTTATATTTTTTATGTAATTATAAAAACCCACTCTTATAGCCAAAAGATAAGGGTAGTTTGTGCAACGTTGATGTTTTTTGGGTTTGTATATGTAATCTTTTAAAAAAATAGGGGTGACTTATATAAATAGATCATAAGCTAAGGTTGTAAATATAATTATCCCAAAAGTTTTTAAATGACTTTACATGCACAATCTTTCATCATAGCATGTTCACTTTTCTATGTAGATAGTATTTATGATCTCTTGGAAACTGGGATTGGTAGTGCCAATATGATATCACATACAACGTGTAACTTTATGGGGTGATTATACCAACACCCCCCAAGAACAGTAAAATTACACAAACTATCCCCTATTATCTATAATTACATTGTTTCTCAGTCAGAAAAAATGACTGGAAAATATAGCAATAGGACCAACAATATGATTATGCTGATTAAATATTTCATTTTCTCTTTTCAAATAATTTACTATTTGCAATCACACTTGTATTCCTTTGCTTGTGTGTCTTCGAAGACCTCTGATTTTTGTAGTACAGAATTAATTACAAGATAAGTGATTTTAAAAGAATTGATTAAAGAAAAGTGATTATAGTGTATGGATTCATAATTTTATAATTAAATCTTAAAATTAGCTTCATTTTTTAAGTTAATGATAGAAATAATAAAAAATGGGTTGAATGCGTAAAAATAATTGAGGGGGGACTAAAAAGTACAAATTTCAGATTTTATCAAAAAATAATTTTGATGAAATTTTATCAAAAAAGAAGGTCAAACTACATAGAAAATTACATCTGCAATCAAAATCTATGTTTGTCCAGCTCAATCATAGGGCAAGTGGGCACTAAGCAACGATAGAATATTTTGAACCAAGGCTTGCATGAATCAATATATTAAGGGATAATTATACTTCTTTTTCTTAAAATTTAATGTAATTACATGTAGATTTTTTGAGATTTGCTTTCGTTTAATAAGAAAGTCCGTTCGATAGTCAAAATTTATCGAATTTATTGATATTAATAAAAAGATCGAAAAAATTATATATTTACCCCTAATTAATTTATTACCAACTTATTGCAGGTTAAATAATTTTTTTTATGATCAAATTACTCTCATACGTCTTCACGCATTAGTAGATGTAAGGAGGTATATTTTTACTGTTATAAGAATAATTTAGTTCGACAAAAATAGTTTGATCTACAAAAAATTAGTAATAAGTCAATCGGGAGATAAATATCAAATTCCTTCAATTTTTTTTGTTAATATCAGCAAATTTAGTGATTTTTGACTAACGAAGGGACTTATTTGTTAGACAGAAGCAAACTTTAGGGGTGCTGGTGTAGTTTTCCAAACCTCAGGAGAGAGGAGTATAATCATCCCTTAATTAACTCGAGCTTTATAAGTTTTTAAGATGTATCAACCTCGAATTGCATATATTTTATTTTGACTAATTGGATCAAAATATGTTCAAATACTGCATGTTAGAAAAATGATGCACTATAAAAGTCTATGGTGTTTAAGCATGAGAGAAGTAAGTGTTAACGATGAAGAAAGAACAACGACTACTTTGACTTTCTTGATTGTTAACGATGTTAAGCAGAAGATTTTTAGCGTTAATTTAGCTTGTTTAGTTAGCACATGTGCCTTATACAGAGTATGGCGTATCCTGTGCTCTGTAACGGGAGAAACCAACTGATAAACACTGTGTTGTACTACTATTTTTTAGTTAATGAAAATTACATTTACCCAAAAAAAAAGAAGTAAGTGTCAAAATATGGATGATTTTGGCAAAATTCTAAATACATCTTGTGATTAAATAAATAAATTAAATGGCGTAGGACCAACGAAATAGTCCAACTACAATTATGACACGAGCTTTTATCCCGTACTTGTAAATACAAGTGTTTTTTTTGACAATTCAACACTAAGTCAAAATCAATAAAATCAAGTGAAATAACAAATCAAGACAACGCACACAACAAATCAATTTGAAAGCTCAAATCCAAAGCTCTTCACCAATGCTGCAATCGCGAAATTCTACGTCTTCTTAGCATTGAACTTTTACGCTATGCTTTTATCTATCAAATTACATTGTAATTTCTCGTATATTCAAAGGGGACTGCACAAGTCTTTTGAATTAAAGTTCGAAGAGACAAATCATGGGAATAGTTTTCGATTTTTTCTAAATCCCTTTCCACAAATTATAACTTTTTCTAAAAAAAGAAAATTAAATTATTAATTAATTTGTAAAAAAATTCAAAATTTGTGTGATCAACAGAAATCAAGAATTGGAAACTCCAGAATTCAAAGGTCCAAAAGTATGGTCAAGTTTACTTTGAAAATGAGACAAACACAGTGTAAGACATAAGACATATCATAAATGCTGATTCCTGATTGGGATGTGATGTTGACACAACTTAAAGTAGAATCACTTTTTCTTTTTCTTTCTTAAGTTTTTGCATTTTCATTCATCATTTTCTAATATTTACAACCAAAATATTTATATTATTTCATTTCTAAGGTAAATATCATAAATAATGTCTTAAATTTGTATCTAAAATTACTTTAATCCTCATATTATTACCCGTAAAGTTCATTTTTTTTAAATTTTATTTCAAACTTTCAGTCACTCAATTAATTTGCACGCAAAGAAGTTATCGAAATCTGGATCGACTGTAAATATGTCATTATACCTTTAAAAACAATTTCTTTTACATAAACGTATTTTAATATTTATCCTTGAAAATACAGAATGTGCACGTCACAACACCAAATTCCTATAACTTTTTTCTTCGAAAGTTCATTCAGGAACTAAAATTAAAATAAAATACCAACTTTAAAAATAATAAAGTCAAAAAATAAAAATAACAAACTAAAATAATTTTAAAAACACACTTAATAGGCTACTTATAACGTTTACTTTTCTTTTCACTAAATCTTTTTAAGCGATTTCAACTCAAATTACCATTAACGACTAAATATATTTCCTAAAATCTATTACGTGTTTAAAGATTACCCATCACACGTATCGAAAACAACCTCGTACGAGTCAACATTTTTCTCTTTTAACATTTTTAAATTAAAAAAAAAATGTTGCACATCTTGAAGGTGGTAGTACATCCACATGTTTCACACACCACACACAGTGGGACCCCCCATGGGATTAATTGAATAAATTCTTGACTTTTCTTATCTGCAGCTATTAATTATTGTGGGTATTATGCTGATTAATAATTGGATAAGTCAACTTCATTATTTTCTATCATTAAATATTGATGGAATGTTGCTAGGAAATTCTGATCCCTCAGGTAGTGGGGGATTTTGTATATCAGTGAATAATCATATAAACTAAGTCGAAATATTGTTAAATATTAATATTTAGTAGTATTTGATGTTCTAATAATGTAAATAGTAATTATTTGTAAATAATTAAATATGAAGTATACTAATTAATGTAAATTATATAACTTTTTTTGAAAAATATCAAAACGGTAAATAACAAGTTTCAATGTATTGCACGAATAATGTTATTTTTTAATATGTTGGGATAAAATAATTTTTAATGAACAGAATACATTTTAGAAGTAATTTTTTTTCCTGAAATATTCATAATTTAGTTTTTATCTGCTTTTTTTTTAAATACTCTCGATTTTGATATTGCTATAATTTTAATTTTAGTGTTGCTTTCAATTTTTTTTCTACAATAAGCATTTCCCTAAAAGTAGAGGTTTTTACAGATACTCCTCGTTGGATAGACTGATATTGTATTATAACCAACGGAAAATTCTAGTTCGGACGCGATTCAGTTGAATTTGAACCAATTATATGGAAAGTGCAATATACGTAGAGTGTGATTGGTATACAGTTTTGTGAGAGCAACAATCACATAACAAATGTATTATGTTTATTTTGTGATTGATTTAATTCGATCGAATTTGATTGAGATAGAAATTTTCGACAAAGCAGCATGGGGGAAGAGAATACTTTAACAATCACATCACAACTTTAGTAGGTAAAGTGAAAAATGGTGAAGTTAGTGAAAACAATCAAGAAAGAATCATTCCTTTCCTAGCTCGCAAGATGGCTCTTTCTCTGCTCTTCTTCCCTCTCTAATCCCATCATCTCTCTCTCTCTCTCTCTCTCTCTATAATATATATGTATATATACACACACACATACAGGCGAAAGCATGTTTATTCTCTCTTCATATGGTCCCCCACGTTGTCTTCCTTGAGAACTGCTCAAAGTTCATCAGGTAACACGAGTGGGCAAGTTGCCACCTACCAACCACAGCCGCTGCTAACTGTATATTATATGCATGTATATATATATATATATATATATATATTATAGTTTATTGATAATCATCCCATGTTCGTTTTATTTAAATTATCCATGTGAACAACTCTCATGTACTTGATAATGATTAGTTAATAATTTTCTTGAATGCGCTAATAGTTATGTGTGCTGTACCTGGTTCTGTTGCTAAGAAGTTTGATTATTTATCAATTCTACAGGACATGTTTTTATTAAGGTGAAAATGCAACTTTTATCTTCTTCTTACAAGCGTAGAAGTTTAGGGAAATTTTTCGTATAATGGAAGGATCCCGTTTTTATTATAGCTAGAATTATGGATTTTTGTGGGAATCAAATATCTGAGTTGCAACTTGTTTCTTGTCTGTATTCATTGTTGAAGTTGCTGATGTTACAGAGCAGTGAATGCTTAGGGACCCCCTCATTTTTGGTTGTGAGGTTAGCATTTACGTTTTGTGAGTGATATCTTGAGTATCTTAAACCTATGACTTCAAGGATATTCAGGGTTTTTGAGGTTTGTTCATGGTGGGCTACCAGGTGTTTGATTTCTTAACGAAATGGTGATTTAACTTCAAGATTATCGAGTGCTGGATCATTAGCGAAAATGAAGGCCCATGTATGTAGGAGGAGGGTTTTGGAGTTCTTGATTTCTTGTATGTGGGTTGCCATGGGAGTGATGGGCAGACAGGAAATTCCAGTGCTGGTTCTGGTAATGGGCCAAGAGTGGTAAATGTGGGGGCATTGTTCACATTTGATTCAGTTATTGGAAAGTCTGCAGGGCCAGCTCTTCTTGCTGCAATTGAAGATGTGAACTCTGATACGAGCATTCTCAAGGACACAAAGCTCAACCTCATCTCGCAGGATACCAATTGCAGTGGATTTCTTGGAACAGTTGACGGTAAAGGGTTTTTTGTTTTTTGAAAAAGAATGGAGAGCGCTCTTACATTAAGCTATTTTTAGATTACAGAGTTGTGTTTCTCCTCTGAATTCTTGATATACTTGGATTTGCTTGTCTTCTGGATTGAATTCTATCCCAATATTGGCTTCTTTAAATTTGACTCGTGATAGTTGGAAGTATCTGCAGATACATTCTGAAATTGGCCATTCGAAAGAACGTCGAATGGAAAGATACCGAGATTTTGTTTGGCTTTATTTTTAAGGTGTTTTTCGTTATTCTTTTGAGAATAGAGAGAGAAAGATGAGAAAGTGTGTGTGTGTGTGTGTGTGTCTTTTGGAGTTTTTAATATGTTTTAGTTTTGCATTTTGTATTAGTTTAAGATAACTAACAATAAGTTAACTGTGTGTTTAGTAAAATACATAAGCAAACATTCAAATCATGCTTTTGCGATCTTTTAGATAGAAAGGAAATGAAAACAACCAAAGCTGGAGTACTTTTGGAGTTTATTTATAGCTTAATATCGGATTGTGTTGTTGATACCATAATATTCTTGGCCGTCGTGGGATTGTATTGCTCTAGTGGTATCATTGTTACACCAGATGTAAAGTCACAGACACTTGCGTTTATGATGTGCTCCCTTCTTTTTCTGTCGTCAAATGATGTAAAGATACATTGTTGTAGGTATTCTAAGTCATCCAATCATCTTACAGTTTGGATCTATATACTTATAAACCTTCAACTATGCATCTCGAAGTAACTAAACGATCCAATTTGCTTGTTTTTGGTAGTATTTATATGTGGTTACCTTTGCTACCAAGATACGACACCTGAGATGCAATATCAGAATGAGTAGAACCAGTTTATCTTTCTTATGGCGTTGAAATTCCTTGGAACTTTTTCTCCTTTGCCTACAGCCTTGTACATCAATGCTTTAACTATGAAAAATAAGGAAGATGAGGAAATTTTGACAGGGCCTCCTTACTCATGTAGCTATGCAGCTGATGCGGAGAGAAGTTGTTGCTGCAATCGGTCCACAATCATCAGGGATAGCCCATGTGATTTCCCATGTTATGAATGAACTTCATGTCCCGCTTTTGTCATTCGGTGCTACAGATCCGACTCTTTCCGCTCTCCAGTACCCATACTTCCTCCGCACTACCGTCAGTGAATATTTCCAGATGCATGCGATTGCTGATCTCGTAGCATATTTCAGATGGAGAGAAGTTGTTGCCGTCTTTGTTGATGATGATTACGGTAGAAACGGGATCTCCGCATTGGGCGATGCACTTTCAGCTAAACGTGCGAAGATCTCTCACAAGGCAGCCTTTAGTCCCGGAGCCTCAACAAGCGACATTAGCAGCTTGTTGGCAGGCGTGAACCTGTTGGAATCTCGGGTCATTGTTGTGCATGTCAATCCCGATTCTGGTCTCAACATCTTCTCTGCAGCAAATAAACTTGGAATGATGAGCAGGGACTATGTTTGGATTGCTACAGACTGGCTTCCTTCTGTTCTGGATTCGTCCAAGAGGATTGATCCACATACGCTTGCACTTATACAAGGGGTTCTTGCACTTCGGCACCACACTCCCAATTCTGACCTCAAAACACAGTTTACTTCTCGTTGGGGAAGCTTCAAGAACAATGAAACACCAATGTTCAACTCCTATGCTCTGTATGCTTATGATTCCGTTTGGTTACTAGCCCGAGCACTCGATGCTCACTTTAAAGGTGGTGGAACTATCAGCTTCTCTGATGATCCAAGACTGCAGGAAAGGAATGGGAGCGCCCTTGGTTTCACATCTCTCCGTGTTTTCAACCAGGGCCCGAAATTGCTCGAGATTCTCATTGCAATGAACTTCACTGGTCTGACGGGACAAGTTCAGTTTGACTCAGAAAAGAATTTGATTCATCCAGCATTTGATGTTCTTAACATTGGTGGAAGTGGTCCAAGGAGGCTGGGTTATTGGTCGAATTACTCAGGTTTATCAATCCTTCCTCCTGAAAAGTTGGATGCAAATCTATCAAACACTTCCATCAGTAATCAGAGTCTGTATACTGTGATATGGCCTGGCGAAACTACAGCAAAGCCTCGGGGATGGGCATTCCCGGATAACGGGACGCTTTTGCGCATTGCGGTACCTTACAGGGTTACTTATCCCGATTTTGTGACTAAAGATGAAGGGCCATTAGGGGCCAAAGGATACTGCATTGATGTATTTGAAGCTGCAGTTCAGTTATTGCCTTATCCTGTTCCGTACCAATTTATTTTATATGGAGATGGTCGAAGGAACCCTTCGTTCAGCAATCTTGTGAACGACGTAGCGCAAAGTGTAAGCTTTCTTTTCTCTATTTTTGCATTGACACAAACCTTAACATACATTTTTATGTAAAGGTAGATCTTTATATTTGACCCGTTGACTGTTTCTGTGCTACAAATGATCAAAAGGCACTCACCAAATGAAAGAGGATTCACTTCTACTCTTGAGACATGCCTGCTACACTTGGAAGCCATTTTCGTAATCTTTGCAGCTTTTCTAACATTGTTAATTCTCTGTATTACTTTTCCACTAATGTCCCAATGATATTTTACCTCAATAAGTTATTTTCACCTTGCTTTTTTGACCCCGCTTTCCATTTACATTAGAAAAAGTTGGAGAGAAAAGGACAGTAAAAAGCATGCAAAAACTAACATTAGCAACTGTAGACAAATTGAAACATTATTGAACTCAACCAGAAGTCTGATATATTTTTCTTGGCTGTAATGCAAGTCCTAGTCCTAGTACATACGATCATCTCCAAATGTATATGAACTGATGGTATTGACATTAAAGTTATTTAACAAATGTTAGTCCACAAACTCATTTTCAGTTTGGTTTTTACAGAAATATGATGCGGCTGTTGGGGATGTGACTATTACTACAAACAGAACAAAGATTGTGGACTTTACACAGCCTTACATGGAATCCGGGCTTGTTGTAGTTGCTCCTGTCAGGCAGATTAAATCTAGTCCATGGGCATTCCTCAAGCCATTTACTTGGCAGATGTGGGGTGTAACGGGGGTCTTCTTTCTTTTCGTTGGAGCTGTTGTTTGGATTCTTGAGCACCGGATGAACACTGAGTTTCGAGGTCCTCCACGCCAACAGCTTGTAACAGTATTTTGGTCAGTGTTTATTTTCTAAATCTCTTCATTCTAAAAAAAAAGTAGTCAGTTTTCCCCTTGTGTTCGCATTACTGAAAATCCACGCTTTTCCAAACTGAATAACTGATACATCTTGAGTTAAATGTGATTTTATTCCTTTGTGAAGATACCAATAGGCTAAAAGAAAACGCCTGAACTTAAGAAACTGAACCTTTAAGAAAGAAGCTCACTGACACTTGCGTCAAGGGGTAGCATTGCCCTTCTTTTAAGTTTTCATGGAGTCGAACTGTTCAAAGAGATTATCTTCTTTTATCAGCATTTTTAGAGGGGGGTGTGTTGCATTTAAACTCACTTTCATGCATGTCTTGATGGGCCATTTTTGAACAAGTAAACATAGAACCACACATAAATCAACAAATTCTAGGGGTTGGAAGTGTGTTCGTACATGTTATAGTATCAGTATTACTACTATGAGTATGCTTACCGTATTCATTTTGTACTTCAGGTTTAGCTTCTCAACAATGTTTTTCTCACACAGTAAGTATAATATGCTTCCCCTTTGATCACTGTTTGACATTCTTGTTACAAATCTCAAAATATTCTGAAGAGATCACAATGGACTTTTTGCAGGAGAAAACACAGTGAGCACCCTGGGCCGAGCGGTGCTGATCCTGTGGCTTTTTGTAGTCTTGATTATCAACTCAAGCTACACAGCTAGTTTGACATCAATTCTCACAGTGCAGCAACTTTCTTCAAGAATTCAAGGCATAGACACCTTGATCTCAAGTTCTGATCCTATAGGGATCCAGGACGGCTCGTTTGCATATAATTATCTTATTAACGAATTGAACATAGCAGAATCAAGGCTTCGAGTATTGAAAACTGAAGAAGAGTACGTTACGGCCCTTCAACAAGGTCCGAATCATGGCGGGGTTGCTGCTATCGTCGATGAGCTTCCTTATGTTGAGCTTTTCTTGTCCGACGCCAAGTGTATGTTCAGTACCGTGGGACGGGAGTTCACCAAGAGCGGATGGGGATTCGTAAGTATTATAGTTGTGAAAGTTAGTTATAAAACACATTCTATTGAGAGTTAGTATGCAATTCTTTAATGGTTAAATGCAACATGCCCCCTTGTGAAAGTATTAATACGTAAAAGATCTCATTGTACAAAAGAAAACAGACCTCCTGAAGCAGGAGGCAGTGAGTTTTTTCTTCTTCTTCTTCATTTTTTTTTTCAAATTTTAAGTTTGGGGGATGGGTAGCCCTTTTGAAATTACAAAAGCCACCCTCCAAATTTATATAATATAATACCAAAAGGGTGATTATTTTATTTCACAAAGAAATACGATGCAGTCAGTAATTACGCTAACTCTCAATGAGTCCATTCTAACTTGCATCAATCCTTTCTTACTTGTCTGGATGATGGGTGCTGCTGCAGGCATTCCAAAGGGACTCCCCATTGGCGCTAGATTTGTCGACCGCCATCCTTCAACTATCAGAAAATGGAGAACTCCAACGGATCCGCAACAAATGGCTCTCCCCTGTTGACTGCTTCGCTGAGACGAACCCCATTGATGAGAATCGGCTCTCCCTCAAGAGCTTCTGGGGCTTATTTCTCATTTGCGGGATCGCCTGCTTTGCTGCATTAACCTTCTTTTTCTGCAGGGTTTGCATGCAATACAGCAGATATAGTTCAGGGGGTGAGCAACGAGACGAAGAGGAAACTGAACCCTCTCGCCCCACTACTTGCACGTTCTTCTCCGCCAGCTGCAGGGATTTGTTGGAATTTGTGGACAAGACTGAGGCCGAAATGAAGGAAATGTGGACGAAGAGCAGAGACTCGATGCAGCACCCAGGCCAAGGCTCTGTTGCGCAGAGCAGTTGAAACGCATGCATGTCTGTAATATACTGTCCCCATGTGCTGTAGCAAGGAAGGGGTTTGCAGGAATATAGCGATCTGTACAAGTTGATAGGAAATTGTTTGGAAAGAAAACGTTATAGGATCTGCATTTCCTTTATTCTTTGTATGATGATTTTGCAATGATCATTTTGTTGAAGGGCTTTGCAAGAATGTCTAAGCTGCCCTTCTATGATGTACGGACATGGACATTGCGGCATAGAAAATTTCCGAAATTTTGGATACGATGTTGCAACAACACGACTACAATATTTATATTTTTTTATTTTATATGTATTTACCTAAAATTAACATCTGTAATATTAGACCCCATAGAATAGAGAATAAAAATTAATATTAAAATAAAATGAATATATCTTAACTCTAAATTCTTAATCCAAGTATATGGCTTCAAACATATGCATATTCAATTAATCATTAAACGTAAATAAAACTTGAAATATAGAGTTGAGCTTCTCTTTTGAGGAGTTATACCGTTGAAATCGATTGAAAGAAAAAGAAAATTTACACATCATTTTATTATAGCCCAAAACTTAATTTCTTAAATACATCATTTTAGACAAATTGTATATTGTTATACAATTTTTTTAATCTAAACAAAATTATAGATTTTTAATGAGCTATTCGAATCATACTGTATCTTCTCATATTTCTTATATCTCCTTGTACATAAAATATTATTAATACCCTACTATATTTGATAAAATTATATATCCTTGGACCAAAGCTTGAAATTTAATTTTACTCTTGTAATTTTTTTCAAAAAAATATAAAAATTTGTAAACAAGTTACATGAGGTTGTTTTTTGAAAAATTGTTCGACTTAGCCCATAAATAAATTTCACAAAATAAATAAAATTATAATTCATAACCACAAGAGCATTATAATCAGTTCACCATAAAAAATAGATATTCGACTAATTGTTAGATGACTATTTAAAATCAAGAAGGTATGTCATCTAATTAGAAAATATTTGTAATTATGTCAAATTTTAAAAAAACTCATTCTAATTTACCCAAACAACAATAAAAAAATTTTGCCCGTAAAATTTTAAAAAATATGAAACCAAACACTCCCCAGAAGCTTTCATCTTCTCCTCTGTGTATAAGAAAAACATAGGACAAGATTTCAAAATAAACTCATTCAACTAAGGGAGGAATCTATTCTAACAAAGAACGAATTTGAACTTACAATATGTTTATGAATGTTGCATTTTCCTAACTAAAATCTAGACCCAAATGTTAAAGTCAGTATAGCATTCTTGGCACAATTATCAAATTCGGTGCTGCGAAATTTGCAATCTTTTCCTGAAGAATTGAATCCAAGAAGACATATCGATCTCACAATTATCGTATAAAAAAAGTTGAGACCGTCAACTCCCTTCAGGATCACTGTCCATAACAATCAGAATTACACTATTATTACGGATAATGAGACATGTAACCTCTGATTACATATTGAACTTGAGCAGACAAAATCACAAGGCTCTACTCAAGTTTTACTTCTCGTTTGGGAGGGTCCAGTTCCAAGTAGTAGAAAGGCTCCGTCGGTTCTTCCCTGCATAAAGATCATACAATTGAATCATCACAGATAATCTAATTAGAAAAACAAGAAACAAACGCACACCGAAAAGAAAGAACATGAAAAATTCATTGCTATCTTAATCAGAAACCATCAAGGCAGCATTCTTGATCTATTTCCAGATATAGCCAAAAGAAAACTGAGGATTACTCACTTCAACAATCTTTGGTTCTTATAGTCCTACGGGAAATAGGCTTGGTATGCATCATAGATGATGACGTGTCTTGAAAATTCTCCGGTACAATTTCAAAGATATTTTAGGAGGAAATGATTCTTGCAAGGGTTCAGATGGTTCATAATATCTTGATATAAGAGAATACTGAATCATATGATGACCAGTTAATATGAGAGGCAAAGGATTTCCACATAACTTACCCAGGTTTCGATTGCATGCACTGCCAAAACAGCTTGAAAGGGCCTGGAATTGTTTTAAAAGGGTTGCCCTCGAAAAATGCCTACAAAATGCACAAATAGGCAACTCAGGGTATGAAAATATAGAACAATTACTCTATTGTTTAAACCCATGGGAGTCAAACACAATGGAAAGTTTACCAAATGCATGAAGAGATGCTGGTAAAGATTTGATGGGCTCTAAAGATTGTATTAGTTGGAAGCTTATATACCATTAACCATAAGATATAGCTAATTCTACAAAACAGTTTTACCTAAGTTGCAGAATCAAATTTTCCAGCACACAAGTATAGAATTGCTTATACAGGTTATGGTTCTCTTGCCTGAAGTTATTCAAATTTGTATGAGAACTGTTCATTTATTTAGTGCCTTGTTGTTTCCGACAAGAACAGTCATTTCAAGTGCACTCGTACCTCTAATAGGAAAAGGAAAAGTTTGCAAGTAATTGACATGCAAAAACATTAAATCTTACTTGTGGATAAATCTCGCATTAACTACTATCGTTTTCATGACTAAAGTCCCAGTTAGTTTTGCTTTCACTCTATTATCATGATCAATTCACTATTTACTGAGGGAGTTCCCTTCTTCTACATTAATTTCAATTATCCCCGCAATTGCTTTTACGCATAATGCACTAAAGAATGTTTTCGTCCCTTCTTCAGAAGTGTTCTACTCTCAGACATTAGGCATAAAAGATTTCTTACTTCGTCTCCTCTTTTCTGTTGCTGGAAGACAAATTTCTTAATTTTACCACAGATATTATTAACATAAATCACAGCTGGTAAGAGATTAGCAATTAGACAGAAAGAACATACTTAATATAACAACTAATGGACGACTTAAACAAAATGGTATAACAATGAGTTGCACTTAAGCTATTCAAAATTTCTGCTACAATTTTCTCCTGAACTATATAATGATGACTTGGATAGAGACCCTCCTTCATGTGGATCAAAACAAACCCACACTGATCTACATCGATCTAATGGGGCAC
Source organism: Sesamum indicum (assembly GCF_026168435.1). NCBI lineage: Eukaryota > Viridiplantae > Streptophyta > Magnoliopsida > Lamiales > Pedaliaceae > Sesamum > Sesamum indicum. Next base: position 8,784,760 of record NC_142668.1, read on the forward strand.
AGATAAAGTCTCTCATGGATGCTAAAGAGAGTTTGGTACGCAGCAGAGAGCATGTTATCATGCGATAAACTGATCCACTCAAAGAAATACAGTAATGACGTAGCAAAGAGTTTTGAGGTGCTTTATTATGATTCGCTCACCAGGAATTCCTCCACTAGCATTCATGTTAGCATTTCCTAGCTAATCATTTTATTAGCTATTTACTTCAAGTAAACTTCATTTGTTTTGCAACTAATCAGTAAAAGGGTCTATTACAAAGCAACGGAAGCATTTTCCAACTGATAAAATGGTACTTCTTGACCACCATTCAAAATCTAAGACACAGGATTCGATATTCTTCAAATTGATAACTGCACCGAATGACATTCTCAACATGACTGCATATGCTAGTTTTTATCTTCACCTACAAATACATATGGGATATTAATTCAATTAAAGAACTCGAACTCTCTCAACATCTTTTTAAAAAACACTAGAACCCACTCAGCTAAATCATCGATAAGATCCAACAGCTACAGTACTCGGATATCTTTGGACCGAGAGCATAGATATTCTCTTAATACTTGATCTCTTACAAGAGACCCTTTACTAACAACACGAAACTAACCCGCGATCCTCCGATTCTAAGGCTATCAGCCTTCTTCTCCAGCCAAATTCTATCTTCGTGAACATACTGCCCAAAATTATAAGGTAGAACCATAGAAAATCGAAATAAAGAATCAAATTTCTGGTGAAAAGAAATGCTTACATGGATGAGATCTTCAGCTCGGTCATTGCATCTGTGGGCTTTTGGTTGGCGATGCTCGCCCTCCGACACTCCCCATGGGCTCTCCCTCCTGGGCACCGGCCTTTCACTCATTTCTTCTTTCTTCTCTGAATTAGGGTATGGAAATGAGGAATTTTGTAAAGAAAAGGAAACACCTTTGTTCTCTCTCCAGGGGTTTATCCTTTCATTTTTGTTTCTTTTTTACCTCTCAACAGCAGATACGCTCTCTCTTCAAGGTGCATAGTTGGTGGGGTTCGGCTCCACCATCTAAAGAGCTGGGCAGGTTCGATTCGGCTCAGGTTGGGACCAGACAAGCCCAGTGGTCGGGACTGTTTGATCCTGGACTCGCCCTATTTGATTGCGCTAGTGGTCCGAATCAATTGGGCCATTTTTTTAAAATTATGGTAGATTTTATTTTATTTTTCTAAATTGATATTACTAGATTTTTTAACTTTTTCAAACTTAAAACTTTTATTTTTGTTATTCTATTTTAAAATTTTTAGTACTTTAATTCATTAATATTCTTTTTTCTTAAAAGTTGATTTTAAGTATTATTTGGCTTTGTTATTATTTAAGTTTTTTATTGTAAGCTTGTTAGTCGAATTTTTATTTAAGTTCATTGTGTATTTTATTTTAATTTTTATTATAATTTTTACTATATTTTTTATTAGATTTAATTTATTTATCTATTTCATAGGATAATCATAAATTTAAGTGATTGTTCAAAAGAATACCTCAATTTTAGTCAATTGAATATATAAATTTACATGTGGAATGTACAAAATGAAAATAAATACATAGAAAATTAACTATACATATTAAAGAATATATTATTGATGCGTACTAGATTTTTTGCTACACTACAAAATGGAAGAATTTTAAAAAAAATTCTAAAATCAATGAGGACTAATCCCACAAAACAAATGTTAGCAAATGCTTAAGTCAGTAACGATTTTATTGAAAAAGATAAAAGAAAACTTGAGTAAAGTAAGAATAATGATGATAAAGTATATATATTTGTATGAAGTGCAAAATATAAGCTTAAAACAACCTAAAAAAGACAGAAAGTTGAGAGATCAAGTGATAGTTTGAGAGTAAGAATTGATGTTACTAAATAACTACGCAAAACTTCTATTTATAGCCATGCACAGAGCTGGATATGAGAGTTTGTTATAAAGAGTTCTATACCTATTGAAATGTCTTTGAATCATCTAACAAACAAAAAAATCCGTGCATGATTGGGACTTGAATTAATTGAGGTACATAAAGTTGATTAAGTCTTGCTCGGTTTGTCTGAAAATTCAAAAATTTGTTACTCGTGGATTCCCAGCTTGTTTGTTATCAATCCGCTAGGAGCCACTTGGAAATATTTTAGTATGACATATCTTAATGTGTTGACAAGTTATATGACGTATTTGTCCAGCTATATGATGATGTGTCCGGTTGGGGGCCAAGTAGTTCAATAAAGTAGGAGGTAAGCTTGTAGGCCTTATTTCTATACAGAAGAATTACCTTTTGAATTCAAATTGTAACCGCAAAATAGAGGCATAAATAGTAATAGTTGTAAGGGATAAGGATTGAGAAGAGCTTCTGCATCTTGGGAGTCCCCGTGCCCCATGATTGGCGGATTGTGGCCAATTGGTTGTCAAGTCTCAACTCATGGGATTGTTGCGACAAGACAACATATATGAGACATATTCCTCTTGGTCGTTTCACACCTATCGCGCGTTAAGGGAACTCTCCTATTTTCTCTCTTCTTTTCTTTTTCGTCTAAAAGTAGGGTTTTCTAACCCTTTTACAACTTTTTGTGGGCATTCTTCTCAATCCCGAGCTCTTTTGTGCTAATCTTGCTATTTTTCTACCTTGTCCTTCCTAGTTAAGCTCTTTTTTCTTTTTCCTTTTATTTAATAATGTCAGAGAGGGGTGTAGACAAGTGGGCTGTAGAGCAACTTTTGATTGATTTAACTGCACTGTCCAGGGAGGATGAGGAACAGCTTGACACCTTTTGCTCTAGACACTAAAGGATAAAGGCGATGAAGATGTGAGTTGTACAAAGAGGGTCTTTAAGGAGGAGCTAAAGAGAAGGATGATGGAGGATAGGATAATTTCATTTAGAGTATTTCGTTTTTATCTAAAGAAGGAAGACATACGCGGGATTAGGTCTAAGTTTGGGATACTTGATAACTCGTGACTTGGGTTCCTGCTTCTGCTGAACGCCCCCATTATGCATCTGAGGGTTCTGCCAATTTCAACATGGCTTAACTAGAAGTTGGGTTACAGCTTTCGATTCCTCCCTTCTTCGAGAGGTGTCCGCCTTATTCAAGGACCCTCTGAGTCAGTTGGTGCCCAAATCCTTTAATATAATAACTGATTTTTATATCTTGGTTAGGAACTTGAGGGAAACCTCGTCGATCGCCCAATTTCCCTCTTTCTTCATTTGAAGAAGGTAAATTCGGGCTTGTTTTATTTCATCTCTAGGAGGGATGCTCAAATCTTTCCGTCTAATACCACTATAAAAGAGAGGAAGGGTCATTATTTTTTTGTATCATTCCCTGTTTCCTAGCGTTTCCTCACTACGTGGGTCTCTGTTGCCTTAGACCTTCTTAGGTATTCAGTCTGTAACTGCTCTACTCCTTCCAGCTTATGCTAAATTTTTTAAATGCCTTTCAATATGATTCTCGCGAGCCAGTTCATCAAACTATTCTTTTCCATTATGGGCTAAGTGTTAAAGAGGTTACCTTCGACATTATTGCTGATATCCTTTTTTTTGTGTGTTTTATTGGTTTACATTTGTTCTTGCAAGTTTTTAGTTTTATCGTATGTGACGTGCTGGTATACTTGTATTTTTTAATCTTTTTTTGCACTCAACATGTTCAACCAACTACTGCAGGACAAGGTTCTGAGCGAGGGGAAGTTCCCTAAAGCCGACTCCTCTGTCAAATACCAGCCAGCGAAAAGTTTGCCCTCTAATCCAGCTAGCTCGGTCTCCATTAGGAATCCAAAAGGAAAACGCCAGGTGGAATCCCTCCCTACGCCCTCCAAATGAGTAATCAACAGGTCTTTTGGTTCCTCTAGCTCCTAAGCCCGCCACACGAGCTGGGAAAACCTTGACCCGTTAAAGTGAAAGGTAAGAAAGGAAAGCTGGGTGTGGTCCAATCTTTGCTGCAAGAAGAAGGTGAGAGTAGCCCAAGTTGCTGATTTCTTGAAGGAAGCTATTTTATCTCTAGATAAGGCTTATATGGACGTTATTCCTCGTCCTTAAGCTATGAAGGTTTTAGCTTCACACATTGGCAAGGTAAACAAAAAATGGATTTGTTACAATATTTAATTGATATGCATAAAATGATATATACTTGACTTGATCCCAGGCTGCCGTGTTGGCTAGGGGATTATCTAGCTGGTTGGAGTAAGGTGGGCTAGCAATGGAGGAGGCCTAGAAAAAACTGGAGGAGATGAAGATGAGGGCGCATGAGAAAGAGAGTAAGTATGAGGCGAGCCTTGCCCACTTGAGGTCTCAGATCAATAACCTTCACCAGCACCTGGAGCAAGTAGTCAAAATTCAAGATTATCTTTCCATGGAGGAGGGGAAGAAAGTGCTAGAGGAGATGTGTTCCAACAGGGTGGTGGAATTCAAGAAATCTTTGGAATTCCAACGCTTATTATTATGTAGCGTCTTGAAGTACTGTTATCATGGATATCGAATTTGCATTTTCCTAATTTGTTGATCTTCTTTCCTGGATATCCATGCGGGGCTGGCGGATATTCCTTATCCAAGCGCTTTACGAGCTGCTAGAAACCCTACTTCATGTTGCGGAGTAGCAGGAGATTCTAGAGGATCCAGGGGACGAGATAGTAGAAGATGCATTTCCACTCAGGGTGGTCCCTCCTACTAGTGGCGATAAGGGTGCTCTTCTCCTAGTTGATAAGTGAATGTACATTTTGTTTTTTTAAAAAATATTCTATCTTCAATGCTCCCTCTTGTGTGGGTTTGAAATGCCCTCGTGTGGGCTTTGGATAATTTGATAGCACGAGGTGCATTTTTGGGATTCTATTCCCCCTCTTTCCTTCTTGACTACTCGGATGTTTTTTTTTTTTTTTATGTAGTTATGTCATCTTTTGTTTCATTTGTTGTTTGGATTTTCCTGCTATGCCTTGTCATTTCAGGTTAGTATAAGTATTTGGTTGAGAAATACCCAGTTTGTAGGCAACGTAAGAATGTTCTTTGCAGGTGTTAGAGTAATGTTAAGTAGGATAAGCAGGGAGATTCCTCCATCTCTTGTTAGTATAAGTTATGCAAGTAGTAAAAGGGGATGCTTTATCACACAAGTTTAGCCAGAAAACTAGGCAAGTAAGTGAGACAATTCTTAATCCAAATAGATAGGTATTTGGTGCGATATGCATGTAGGTTTAGGCAACCTATTATAGGGCAAGAAATATTGATCTACTTTGCCCAACTGATGCATGCGTACTTATTCCAACCGCTCCAAGTCATTAGTGAGGAAGATGTGATTTTGTAGAAGGGGAAAATATATCTCACAATAAATGCGTAAAGATAAAACTCAAGTAGAAAGTTAGTATAAGTAGGCTTTTATTAACATTATGGTAAAATAAATGTGCCAACAGAAGGCATCTGAAAACTAAAATGAGTGTGTTAGCTGGTAGCTATGTTTATGTTGTGTATGCCAGCTGGTGATGGATACATGCACCAGCCAGTGGTGGCTTATGTCATAGTGTGCACCAGTTGGATGCATCTTAGATAAGTGCGTGCACTAGCTAAGGATGACTTATTGGAAGCTTGTGTCAGCTAGTGGTAACTAATGTAAATGATTGTACTAGCACGGGCCAACTTATATAAGAGTGTGCACCAGCTAATGGCGATCATTAGAGTCAACCAGGAATACAGGAACTGAGTCTATGAATAGCATAAGATGAAAAACAAGTATTTCCTTTATCCATGTAAGATAATGCTCTTACAAGGATGACAACCTATAAATAAAGAGTAGGTATTTTAGGAATAAAACTTCCTGAGGTTATAGGTGTTCTATGGTGTGAAAGCCTCCTGCCATCAGTGTCCTCCAGCTCATAGCCCTAAATTGGATGATCCAGGTAACTTTGTAAGGCCCTTCCCAATTGGGAGGCAACTTCCGATTGGTCCAAGAGCACCTAGCTCATTAGAGTACAAGGTCTCCCATTTGGAATTTTCTTTGTTTTTATTCATCGATTGTAGGCATTAACAAACACTTTGATTGTACCTTTCTAGGCGGGCTTGAGTATCCTCTTGAACTTCTTCACTAGGACAAAGTGCCAATAGGGCATTGAATGGTTCAACTGGAATGTGAATGAGTGGGGCGTGCCTTTGGCATTACTTACACTTCCTCACCCAATTTGTTGCATCTTTCTTGAGGGTAGGATAAATGTACCCAACGCGTAAAGTTTTAATTGCAAAAGCTATACCAGTTGTGTGGGATCCACATACCCCTTCATGTATCTCCTCAAATACAGTTCTGTCCCATTCTGCGAACAAGTATCGGAGGTAGAGTTGGGAAAAATTGCGCTTGTAGAGGATTCCGTCTAGCAGAGAAAATTTAGCTACCTTACTCCTCAAGCGGGATGCCTCCTTTTAATCAGCAGGAAAAACTCTTTCCTTTAAATAGTCTAAGAAGGGTTTCCTCCAATCCGTACTAATCTGCAAGACAGTTATGTCAGTATCAGAAGGACTTTTAATGAGAGTTCTTATAGTAATTATACGGGCACTGTAGTGAGCTAGAGAGTTGCCCTTAAGTAATTGGCCTTGATATTCTCCATGCAAGGAATTTTCTGGAGCTAGAAGCTCTTCAGTCTCGTGAGCTCGCTTATCTCTTGGAGGTATTCTTTTCATTCAAATTTCCTTAACGTCATACATGTCTTCTACCTGGTTGGTTTCAAGATGGGAGGAGTAGGAAATCAGGTCCCTGGCTCCTGCATCAAGTGCCATCCTGATACCTGCTATGAGAGCTTCGTATTCAACCTTGTTGTTTGAGGTCTTGAAGTTAAACTTTAAGGCATACTCCAGCTCATCTCCCTTCGAGCTGGTAAGGACAATTGTAGCTCCACTCCCAACAAGGGTGGAGGAGCCATCAACATATAGAAACCATTTTCCTCGTTCTCCTCAATAGTTGTGGCCTCATTTACAAATTTAGCTAGCTCTTGGGCCTTGATTGTCGTTCTCGATTGGTAGAAAATGTCGTACTCACTAAGCTTAATGGCCCATTTAATAATCCTGCCTGAAATTTCAGCTTCACCCAATGTTGCTCATAGTGGAGCATTAGTGCACACAATAATGGCATGTGGTAAGAAATAAGGATGTAACTTACATGCTGTTATTACTAAAGCAAAAACTAGTTTATCTACCTTAGGGTACCATTGTTTGGCCCCATTCAATACCTTTCTTACGTAGTAGATGGGTTTTTTGGTACCTTCTCTTCTTTGATGAGCGCGGAGCTTACTGCATGTTGTCCCACAACTAGATATAGGTAACGTGACTCTCCTAGTTCCAGGTTGGTGAGCAAGGGTAGCTCGGTCAGGTAGGTCTTAAATCTTGAAAGGCTTGATGACATGCCTCATCCTAAGCGAAGCTCTTGGTTTTTTAGAGAGCTTTGAAAAATGGAAAACTATGCCCTGCTGAGCGGGACATAAACATGTTAAAGGCTACTGTGCGCCCAACTAGTCTTTGGACTTCGTTGAGGTTGGAGGGATGTACACCAGTGGGAACTGCATTTGCTTGCTTGTCATACTGGACAAAATTCTTACCTTTCTCCCCGCTAGGAGGATCTACTTCCATATTCTTCTGGTTCGCTTCCCTTTATTGATTCTACATAGCATTTTCGGGCTACATATTGGTCAGCAGTAACCTCTCGTACCCTAACTCTAGGCTCCAACAGGGAACTTTAGCTTCATGTGGTATGTGGAGACACTTTCTATGAAGGCGTTCAAGGTAGGTTAGCATAGGATAATGTTCTAAGTTGACGGCATGTCCACTACAAGGAAAAATACCATCTTGATATTTCTGGTGGGTTTCTACTCCTAAGGAGAGAGGAAGCAAGATTTGGCCTAAAGGGTGCACTACCTCACAACAATGTCATACAGTGAGGTATCCAGCAGCTCTAACGCTATATCGCCAGCTCCGTATGCTGGTAGACTTTGTAGAAAAAGACATCTACAAAACTATCAGGGTCCACAAAAATTCATTGAACAATGTAGTTAGCTAAAGTAGCAGAAATGATAAGTACATCATTATGAGGTAAATGTACTCCTTGTGTATCAGCAGGATCGAAGTGGATTATGGGATCCCCTATTGGTGTTTTGTAATCAATTTCCAATATGGCTCTAATAGCTCGAGTACGAGCGCATTTAGTTCGTCCAGAATCCCCTTCAGGAGGTTCTCTTGCCATCATATGCATCACACCCTTGGCATGGGTGTTTTTCCTTGCTCAGCTCCTTAGCCAGAGCCTCCTTCTTCTTGTGTTCCCTCTCAGAGGAGTCCTCTACTTACTCCTTACTCCTGCGGAACTATGGTGATGAGAGCATTTTTCCTTCTATTCACTCCTTTTTTCTTTGTCTACGTAATCCTTCAGGTAGATGGCTTAGACAAGCTTTTTTTATTGTCTATCTCAACTGGTGGTACCAGTTATTATCATGCCCCTACTCCCTGTGATATCTACAAAAAATATTTATATTTAGGAAGCTGGGGGATTTCTTCTAATGCTTTAGGCTACTGTAAGGCAGGATACCATTCAATTACCATGAGCATTCTAGCCGGACTGGCGATGAGCGAAGTATAGTGCTCGCTCTTCGGATCAAGGGCGTTGAAACATCCTCAAAGCTCTCTTTCACTCCTACGAGAGGAAGGCAGCTTGTTTTCTTTTCGATTATCGCGATTGCTCTTTTTCACCAGTCAAGTGTCCTCTAGATTTATGTACTTTCTAGCTCGAGCTAGTACGTCTAAGAAGTCAATGGCTAGTTTCTTAGCTAGAGACTCGATAAAAGGGCCTGCTTGGAGTCTTTGAGTGAACAAACTGAACAACACCTCTTGGTAAGCTATTAGGACCTTAAGGCTGCCTGTGTGGAAGCATTGCGTATAGGCCTTTAGAGTTTCATTCTCTTCCTACTTGACCACGAAACGACTAATAGCCGATTTCCTGTACCTTTTTCTATTAGCGAACTGGTGTAGAAAAAGGGAGTTAAGTTCTACAAAAGATCTAATTGATACAGCTAGAAGCTGACCGAACCATTCATGGGCAGAGTTTGTTAATGTAGTAAGAAAAATATGACATTTAACGAACAGTATACCTGTGCAGTAGGGCTGCATTTTCAAACTTACGAATATGTTTAGCTGGATTAGTGGTACCGTTGTAAGCAGGTAAATGCAAAAGTGCTTAGAAATGAGCAGGAAGTTCCTCCGCCATGATGTCCTAGCTGAAGGGAATGCCACGCTCAATGCGCATGGTCTCTTCCGTCACTTGCTAGTGAAGCTCCACCATCTCTTTCCTAAGTGATTGCTAGATTCCAAGGGCTTGAAGGGTGGCTTCTTACTTGCCCACAAAGTCAGAAGGTGTGGATTGATCCTGCTGGAACCTAACAAGAATCTATTTGTTGATGTCTTGCCTTCCTGGTGTTCTGCATTTTTCCAACTGGGAAGAGGGTCCTGCTCCGCTAGCTTGAGAACCATGGAGGTCAAGTTGATGATCTTCATTATGAACTGACCAACTGGCCCATAAGACCCACAGGCTTACCTCCTACTTTACTAAACTAGCAAACTCAAGAAATAAGCACATTCCAATCGAACACGTTATCATATAGCTGGACAAACACATCATATAGCTTGTCAACACATCAAGACATGTCATACTAAAAGATCTCATTTAGATTCACACAGATTGGATGGAAATTCAACTTATAAGCCATCAATAACAGTTTTTTAGAAATTTCTATAAACCTGGCGTGACTTGGTAAAATAGTCATATCTCTTTCAATATTTATCCGACTCACAAATGCTTTTTTAATGATAGTCAACTCAAAGGACTTTTGACATACGATAATCTGCAATCACCTTCAGAACCTACTTTCTACACGCCATAAATAGAGACATTGTGCAATCATTTAATAACATTAACTCTCACATTCGAACTCTTACTTGTTCTTCCATTTCTCTCTCGATTTTTAGACTGTTTTGAGCCTATATTTTGCACTCCACATGAATATATACACTTTATTATTATTCTACACTATTATTCTCATTTTAATTCAATTTTTTTTTATTCTTTTTCAATAAATCGTTACTGACTCAAGAATCAGATTGTTAATCTTTGTTTTGTAAGGTCAGTCTCCGTTGATTTTAGAATTTTTTTTTAAAATTCTTCTACTTTGTGGTGTGATAAAAAAATTGATATGTATATATGTTACATGTGATTTGAAATTATAAAATATAAATTTATTAATTCAAATGTAGCCTATGAATATAAATAAGCCATCATTAATTCGCGGCGTGAATTTTATGGATTAGTGTGATTTTAAAGAATTCGAGCATCCACAAAAGCTCATAGTGTTATATGGAGCGGAAATAGCAGGAAACAGAAGGGCCATTATGCAAATATGCAAATTCCGAAACACCCGTTGGAACGTTCAACGTTGTGAGATCCCCTTTTCACTGTCCTAGAATAAACAAAACCTTCATTTCAGGCACCTCTGCAAAGTTTACACCCAAGAATCACTCATCCCATGTGAAAAATGGGCGCCCTTTGCAAGCTGGTTGATGCCGCACTCTTCATCTTCTTCCTCTTTATCGCCATTGTAGCGCCGCTCATCGACGGCCAGACGTGCCTTCCCCAGCACCTCTTTCCTCCCTTTTTGAAGGAGCTCAAGAGCTGGTACGCGCAAGAGTATGGCGACTACTTGATCTCTGAAAAGCCACATTTCTTTGTGGGGATTGTTTGGTTGGAGCTTATCTTCCAGTGGCCTCTCGCTGTTGCCTCTGTGTATGGCATTGCTGCTGCCAAGACTTGGTCCAGCACCACCTGTTTGATGTATGGGGTCTCCACTTTGACTTCCATGGTAATGTTTTCTTTTTCTAGTCGGTTTATTCGGTTATACGCATTGTTTATCTGATGTCGCTGGTCTCGCTAGGAGGACGAACAAGAGAAACTGCGTTGTTTTTGGTGTTTTCCTTCGAAGTGTTTGATGGGGGGCGTGAAAGATTTATTGAAATCATGATACTTTTTCCAAAAACTTTTGTTGATCCCATTTATCGTATATTAGCAAGAAATTAAAGTTTGTTGGCGCTTCATGTAGCTAAGAGGGAAAAGTGTTCTGTTTGATGTTTTTACTTGGACTGTGTGGTGGGCGTGGGAGAGTTGATGATATTATGATCTCTTATAGTTCAGTGTTGTAGATCAAGATAACTTGGTTATGCTTGTAGTATTGAAGAACATACGTGGTTGCGGTGTCTTCGGCTGTGAGAATTGTATAAGTTGCAATGATCAGAACTGTATTGCTTGCATCAGGTTGTTTGGCTTGATTGTGTCTTTAATGACTCATAATTTGAAAAAAGCATCTCTTTGATCTGCATAATGCTCAAATATTTATGAAACTTGTTTGTTGATTATACAGTCTGTGTCAAATAAGTAAGCCACTTGGTTGTTTCATTCAATATCAATAATTGGCTCGACATAAGCTCTCAAAATACCTTTTTCCACTCTCAACTGGGATTCTTGCAATTATGTTAATCAGTCATGGAATGTGGGTAAGCTATGTTATATTTGTTGTTTCTTAATGGGGTGTGAGAGATTTGCTGAAGCTGTGTTATTTTTTGTTCTCATGATTTTGGTTTGACTAGATCCTTTGCAATTTGATCGCTTTTTTCCAGTCACCGTTCATAGGGTAAGATGATAAAATGTCTCTTTGTAATTTCTCATGGAATTGTTTGATTGGGCAAGGCACATTTGCTGAAGTTATGATGTTTGGCTTTCTTGATCACGTTTTTGACTTGGAATCCATTGAGTTACTGTTCTTTTCTTGTTTTCTCTCATGCGTGGCTTTGAAGAGTTCTGTTGTATGATTACTCTTCAACAGCTAGACAATGGACATCAAATATGTAACTTTTTTGGGGCTGTATCAGATAGTAGAATAATTCACTTTATACTACTTTAGTTAAAAAAACATTTGTATTTGAAAATAATTAATTACATATGCCATCTATATTTTATTTTCTGAACCTCGTAGAAATTAGTTGCAGGAGGTTGCCACCAGCACATGAAATAACCAATGTTGTTTATGTCGAAGAACCGTACATTTAGAGGTCAACTTGAAAATTCAGCTTGCGAATTAGCATGATGTTGAAGAGTAAGAAGGATAATAGATAATGGTCCAAATCTATATATAGATCCAATTATTGAAATTGAATAAGGATGCCTAGCTTGGACATGGACTAATCTCCTTAAACATGTAGGATAATGTATGATTTTATTAGGATGTGCCGCAAGCGTCGAACTGTCGATGGTAAACTCTCGAGGAACTTATTAACACGGCTTCAGCTCTCAAGGGTTGTTTTGTGTGATTTATAATAAAGAAAAAATGAGTCATTGTGGGTGTAATTTCAGACACTGGAGGGTGAACACCCCTTCCCAAAAGAAAAATAAATGAAATCAATCAAGTTTCCGGTAGTGAAAAGAGAGGAACAGTATGAACTCGGATCTTTTCCTTCTCATCCTCAATGTTTACTGTTTAATTTGCATACCGAGCGTATTACCTGTTACTTTACATGTATATACTATATAGACTTAAATTGTAAGGTTTCAGTATGCATCTTCGAGTAGTCTCTGTGTCATTTTACTCTTGGCTTTCTACACCAATTTGGGAAATGTGGGACTAATCAATTTGTGTACGTCTCTTGGTCATTTTGTTTTCCGCACCAGCATTTGTTGTTGCCATGGGTCCTTCGTTACTTGACAAGAACAGGGTTCATCATCTTGAAATTCATTGCAACTTGGCGCACTACTCATTACAATGCTGATGCTCATTGATCACAAGGAAAATAGTTTGCTGGTTTCTTTTGCTTCTAGCCACATAAAACTGTTTGAAAATTCATTACAGCTCAAAAAGAAAACTGCTTCATCTTAATGATTTAGACAGATAGGTTCGTATGCTGTAAATCTCGCTTCTAGGATTATCGTAATTAACAGCTTCACTTCAGACTCAGTTTACAACCCAACTGAAACTTTTGCCGTACATTTGGATGAATACATTTGTTTCCAGTTCAATCTACAAAATGTCTAATTGAAATTTTCCCTATATTGACTGAAACGATAGTACTCCTGTGATCCCCATGCAGATGATATATCCATGCAGCAGTATGCTGGAATCTGTTTCTGTTTTCTAATATAAAACTCGTCTGATATTTCAGGTTGCCATACTAACCGAGCTGACATTGTCCAACCGAGCATCTGATCAGCTGTTAATGATGTACTTCCCGTTTTTGGGCTTCGCGGTTCTTGCTTTGTTACGTGGTCTGCTCACTTGTTCAGGCAAGAGCATGACAATCGGAAAGAGACCTGTACTAAATAGAAAGAAGAGGGCTTGAAATCAAGTTTGTGCTCTTCCTTGAGTGGCTGAGAATTTGTTTCTGCTTCACTAATTTCTGAGAGCCTGAAATGCTTCTCGATTTTGCAGTTGGTTTATATATGGACATGAAATCAAGTTGTAAGCACTCCTTCGTACTGCGTTTTTTTTATACCTGCAATAAAATCACTTATTCCACAAATTGCTGGGATTCTGAATAACTTTCTTTTATTTGATATGTTACTTCAAGAAGGGTTTTTTAGGGTGAGTTTATTAGCTTTTCAGAACATTTTATAGAGGCTGTTTGCAACAACTTAAAAGCAAGTGCTTTTAGATTATAGCTTAGGTTAAGTTTAAAAAAGAAAAAGGAAGTTTAGAGATACACTTATGCTTCTCTTAAGTTAAGTCGAAATAAGCTAAAAGTTGCTTGGTGCAAAGGTGCTTATTGCAGCTTAAAATAATTTTGCAAATAGATCCAACTTTTTGATGAATTTGTTCCCCTTTTTTCATTAGGGAAAATAGTATAAACAATTAATCCCTTAAGTTTGGATTTACAATCGCTTTAATCCCTCAAAGTTTTTGCTTGGCTTTAGCATCTTTAAATTTTAATTTTTGACTTTGTTTGGTTCCTTTGACAATTTTCTGGCCGCAATGTGGCCATATTTGACTTTTTAGAGGGTAAATTGTCAATTTAGTTTGATTTTTTTCAATTTAGTCCGGCCATTAAATTTATAAAATTATTAAATTAGTCCTTTTTTTAGGGAAAAAAAATCTTTGTATTTTTATGTGCTGAGTATAATATAATTACCTTATGTAAATAATGAAAATTTTGAACTCCTATAAATATAATAATAAATAATCACCATCGCAAATTCATGCCCGGTTGGATGCTTGGGTATGTAGATTTTGTCAATTCGTATACGTAAGGGGTAAACATATTAGCAATTTTGTCCTGAAATACCTCTTTTTATCACTAGAAAAAAAATAATTTTTCGTTACCGTTAATTACTATAGTAAAAAAATTGATAAATATAAATTAATCACGACTTCGCAACGTCCATTATAACCTTATAGAAAAATTAGACCGTTAGATTTGATTAAATCTAAAATTTAAATTCAACTAACAAAATTAACGGCCTAGATTTTTTTTCAATTCAAATGAAGGACTAGATTTGAAGTTGTATTTTTATGATAAATTTTAATTAAAAATATATGTATAATATATTTATACATATATATAGAATAAGAATGATATATATAGATATATATTTAGAGTGAGAGTGGTTCGAGGGTGAGAAGGCCGACGACGGTGAAGGGAGCTAGGAGTGGCGATGACATGACGAGGAAGAATGGGGAGGGGCCAACGACATGACGAGGGGCTGGGGGACAGGAAGGGGCGACATTCTGACGTCAATTTTTTATTTTTTCACTTTTAATTTTTGTTTCAAATATTTTCAAGTTTTATTACTGCTTATTGTTTAATTTATAACTTTTCTATAATTTATTCCGATCATAAAAATAGAAGCTATTTAGACACATCCGTAATATTCAATGATGCGACATATTCACTTTCGATCTGACGTCTAGGCCTCGGCCCTCCAGTTTTCTCGTGTGAGTGTAGTATTTCATTAAGGTCTCCTATGCAGAGCCATGACACTGATGCAGAGCTGAGCTTACGAAGCAATCTCCATGTATCTCCCCTAAGTGTAGCTTCTGGATGACCAAAAATTCCAATGAACCTCCATCCAGTTAATCCATTAATACTGGCTATTCCCACATCAATATGGGACTCGGAGAAAGAGTAGAGGACCACATTCATATCCTTACTCTACAGTAGAATTAGGCTCCCGCCCTTCCCCTTCGAATCTACGTTAACTCTAAACATGTTAAATCTCTCCTTAAGGATATCACATTTACGCTTTCGGCACCTGGTCTTAGAGAGAAAGACCAAAGCGGGGTTAGGGAGCCGAATAAGCTCATTAAGTGATCCAACTGTCCAAGGGGACCCCAAGACAGTTCCAAGCTAATATTTTCATGGCAACCGGTAGGGCTGCATTGCAGCCTCTACTGAAACAATATCTGATTCCTCATCCAACAAGTGACAACGCTTTGGCTCACGGACCTCCCCCTCTCCTATTTGAAGGAATTCAAATAATCATCCTCACTTCCGTTCCGCATAACCCCTTCTCCCGGCTCTCCTAGACCCCCTCCTACATCCCCCTATCCCCCTAAGATGAGTGCTCCTCTCTAACTCTTTGTTGGCCTTCTTCTTCAACCATTATACTCTGGTCTCCAAGCTGCATCATACCATCTGATGTGGGTAAAACCCCAATTTATCAGAAAAAGATAATTATGCCCCCGAAAGAGCAAAAATTAACAATTTTACCAGAAGGATCCGTGCATTTTTGACCGACCCGACCCGGCAACTCGAGACACGTGGAAGACGTACAGTGGACCGACCGGACCCCCAGCTTCTTCTATAAATACTCCATAGTCAGTGCATTAATGGTAGGTTGACTTCACCACTTTTTACTTTCTAGTCGCTTTAGCTATCCAGCTCGCTAAGTGATCTACTTTTACGACCTCAGGACCAAGCACGGAGTTAAGCATCGGAGGGTCTTAGTTGGGAGCTACCCCAGTAAGCTTAACGACTTGTTTCTTTTCTCAGGGTCCAATCACTAGCTTGGGAGAGGTAGCGATCTCGAACCACTTGGAGGACCAGCTCGCCCGACCAAGGAGGTCACGTAGACTTCGACCCGGATCACCATCTCTCTCAATTTCAGCCGTCGCCAGAATGTGGGATTCAGAGCTTGCCGTAGGATCTGTTATATGAGGCCGACACTGGAGCCCGTTTGGTCCACTCCTATCTTCCGGTCCCGTGGCCATACTTGCTGTATCGGCACCTGGTTTGGAGAGAACAGCCTCTTCGCGAGCCCCCTGAATACGATCATTATTAGAGCTGCTCTCAGCTCTCCCATCAGCTTTAAATTTCCCAAAGACATCTGCACCCCTTGCCAAACTTTGCCGAACACTCAATGATGGGAGATGAGAGCTTAGATGCCGCGTACCCGGTTAGGACCCCAACTACTCGTACATATTTTATTAACATTTTTCTTTATGTATTGTTGATACTTTTGACAAATTTGGTAGAGTTCTTCATCTTTATTTTCGTAGTAACAATTTTAAATTAAATTTATAATAACTTAGTTTAAATATAATGTGATAGTCCACTAAATAACAAAATACATAAGAAATTTAAGTTAGTTAAACTCGACTAATATATGATCTAAATTTTATTTGAACTTGGACCGTAATAACAAATTATCAAGTGAAAGTTAACGCAAATTCGAAAGGATAAAAAAATTATGCAAAAGTTAAAATAAATTTTTCATGCTTAACTGATTTTTTTATTATTAGTTCTTAAATTTTTATTTCTATCTTGAATCCATCCAAATTTTATAATTAATTAATACCGTCCTAGAACAAAGTCAAAATAATTATTTAAATTTCAGTATGGTCAACTTGCACTAAATGAAAATTTGAACAACTTTTTTTTTTTTTTATAATTTATTGATTGGAAGCTCAAAAAATATTAATTTTTAATAAATTAATTAATTTAGTAACACATCCTTCTCGTAATATCATTACGAAAAACATATCGTCTAACTTAATTTTTTTTTAAAGAATTTTATTGTGTTGACTTTGATGTAGATTTAAAATTCGAAAAATTTTATCTTTTCAACTTTTTATGACAAAAGTAATATAAAAATTAATGAGTTAAACCCAAATAAATTCAACTCAATTATTTTGTGTATAACATAATTAAACTTAATATATATTCCATAGATATGATCCAAATTAAGTATATAAATAATAATTTAAAACAAATTGTACACATTTAATGGACTCAAATTCTTAGTCTCATGTTTATTTATAAGAGTTGAATTTTAACCACAAAATTATTAGGAGGTGGTTGGTGGGAATACTTTGACATGCAAGTAGTGGATGCATGTTCTTTGTCGGGAATGAGGTCAATCCTTTTCCCTAGTCAAGTTTTCGTACAAAAATAAGAAGAAAATATCATGAGATGGTGACAAAAACTCTGATCAAATATTATTGGAGGCAAGTACAATTATTGGAGCCAATAGGTTAAGTTAATATCTTCTGCAAAATTTTGAGCCACAAATATTAAAAACAGTCAGCAGTATCAGACAATTTACTAACAGAAATTAAAGATGTTTTTTTATTGCGTGAAACATGCTGTCTGAACCACATTTTCCTCATTTTCAGTAAGCATCTAATGCACCCTGTTGAATTTTGACAAGATTGAAAGAGGGTTGTGAGTGTTAATTTTGTCGTGTTTGAAAATTAAAATACAAGAACATTATCACAAGTCAAAATATATTTTGAAAGTAAAAGTGGATATAATTTCTATTAATTCTCTAATTGTTCTTTTCAAGAATGTATTTAATAATTTTAAAGGTAAAATCTCCATGTATAATTTAATTTGAAAAGATAAATATATCAAATATTTAAAATGATATGATTGGTCAACTTGATATTATCTTTTTAATATTTTCACTTTTTAAAGAGATAAATACCGCAAAGATTTGTCTTGACTTGATTGGAGCCTACGTGCAGTTGCTCCACGAGGTGTCGTCTGATTGGTTAGAATTTTTGACCACGAAACATGATTTGATTGGCTGAAATACTTCATTTTGACACTTGTCGGCCAATAATTTGATTGGTTGAAATACTCCAAATTGATACTTGTAGGCTAGTGATTTGATGTCAATATATATATGTATATATTAAAATATTAATTAAATTGACTATATACATTTGAAGTTAATTTAGTAAATTCCAAAATATGAATAGAAAGAGAGATATAATTGATAATTAATATATATTATTTATCCTTGTCATCATTAATTGGGTATGAAATTTTACTTGTTTACAAATGTCCACTCGAGACTGTTCACGAATATCTACTGTAACAAACGAAGGAGTGAACATGTCTCGAAATTGATTCTTCTTCAAGACATTTTTTTTTTTTGGACACATGTGACTAAACATGAAAATATGTCTCAAGCTGCCTACGTACCTCGTTGAAGGATCAAGTCACAACGTAGTTCACTTGAATCTTATTGATGGTTTATTCTCATATCAAGGAGTCTTTATGTCAATATTAGATAGTTCACTCGTATCAACGAGATTCAGTTTGAATTTGTAATATTTTTTATTCATATCAATGAGTTCTTCCAGTAAATTTGTAGATAGTTTATACTCATTTCAAGGAGTTCTTGGCTTGAACTTATTTGAATTTGTAGATAGTCTATTCTCATATTAAGGAGTTTTTCAATTTGAATTTATAGATAGTTTATACTCATATCAAACAGTTCTTGAAATTATTTTTGGAGATATTAGATAGTTTATACTCATATCTAGGAATATTGAAAATTACTTTTTTGGAGACATTAGATAGTTTATGCTCATATTCAAGCACGGGCTCATCTTTTTCTCGACGTTGGTTAGCAAGCTCAATCATGCTAACATACGTCGAACACTGTAAAAGCGACTGAAAAACTTGTTTTGTAAATCATCCCAACTATCAATGGAGTTTGCTTCAAGATCAATGTACCAATAAAAAGCAACGTCTCTTAAGGATAAAATAAACTAAGAGAGTTTCAAACGAAGACTCTAATACATGTTTGATTTTAACAAGATTGTAAGAGAAGTCATGAATGAGAAAACTAAAACCGAAGAATGTGTTGACTATTAATCTGCAATGAAGAGGCTTAAACACAATTACAAATCGATGGGTGGGAGATACTGTTGAACCATCTAACTGTGATCTTAACCAGTTTTGTTCCCCCTCCAACCTTAAAATAAACCTTCAAATTTGTTTAGGTGATGTGCAATAAAGGAATACATGATGAAAACATCGAAAATGTCTTGATTATAATCCTCTAATACTTAAATCAATAAAGTAGTAAGAAATATAATACAAGCTTGTAAGAAATAGTGCAACTAGAAAATTAAATTGTATTTAGGGCATGCATGGAGGGTGAATATTAATAAGTATAACCAAATTGTACAATTACACGTGGACCATTAATAGTGCATGATTAATATTATGGTTATCATGAGTTCGTACATAGTTTGAATTTAAAGTGGTTCAAACCAGGATTGATACAACCCGAATAAGAGTGGCGTAGATCCTATGCCATTGTTTTTTTTATATTGACCATCGTCTTAAGGGCATTTATATTATTGTTGGTGCTGCGGGTGGTCCACACATCACACGTGTGATAAGATCAATAATTTATTATGTGTCACAGTATAATTTATGATTATCTTATTGAGATTTCTAATGAGGACTAAAAAGACAAAGAGTAACAAATGCCCATCATAAACATGTAATTCTACATGCGGAACTTTTGTTTTATAAATGGACGGCCATGAGATTAGAGCGAATTACCTCTTATTTGGTCTAACTCTGATACCACGTTTAACAATCACATCATTCTATAAATGTTTACACCCTTTCACTTTTGCATTTTATTATGTTGGTATCATTAATTTTTTTAACACTTTTTTCAAAAGCTAAATGCATTTAGAATTACCAATGAAGTCTTAATAAAAAAGGGTCGTGGGCTCTGAAAAGCTCCCCATCCTGAGTGGTTTAACCAAAAAAAAAAAAAAAAATTACCACTGAAGTATTAGTCTCAACTAATGTGCTTTTACCAACAAGTATAAAGTTATAGGTTTAAGTTTTATCAAATATATGAGTATTTGTCTTATTTGCGTGAGTTTATCGTAATTCATTATTTCATTAATTTCTTATTAATGTAGTGATTGATTTATTATTGAAATTTTGATGAATGGAGTAATTATATATCGTGTCTATATATCTGTACTGTATTATGTGGTCAAGAGGCGTCGAGCAATCTTCTCAGTATACAATATGTGTAGGAACTAAATTAATTTTATATAAAAAAAATTAATAGCATGTTAATCTTTAATCACATATTTTGTTTTTCATTCTTTGTTCTCTCTCATCTCATCGCATTGTACATTTATCAACTAAATTTCCCAATGATATTTGTAAATACATTAATGCATAATTCTGATAGAAAATTGCAGTACGTCATTTATATAACCAAATTTACTTTTATAGTATCCGATTAACATTATATAATTATAGGGTTTAATGCAATTTATTCTTTGAGAAATGAACAAATTACCCCTCTATAAAAAAAAAAAGCAATTACTCTTTTGTACTTTTTAAAATGAAAAAAATCGCGACTTGCTCTCCTCTAATTATAGGGTTTAAATTGCTTCATTTTAAAAAATACGAGATTGTAAATTGCTGCATTTTAAAAAACACAGAAGGTAAATTATTATATTTTTTTTTCTTCATAAGAAGCTAATTTGCTTATTTGTAATATCATAGAAAATTATTTTTTTTCTATAATAAATATAAATATTAAATAAAATTTATGTCGTATTTTGCAGACGTATGGAGTCCGGGACAAGGACTAGTATATATAAAATACACCACAAGGATTGTTAGCAAAGCTTGTCAATCTTGAACAAGCAAATTTACATTTGACTAAAGATATCCATATCAAGAACCAACTAATTGAAACTCAATTTTCGACCCTTTTTATTTTTATGTTTTTCCCTTGAAATAGATTTTTTTTCGACCACGTACGTTTCTTGCATCTTTCGTCGCATCTTACAATAAAATCATTGAGATATTTTGATGTCCAATAATGCTGCAAGAAAATCACAATCCTTCAATGAGAACCGTCAGTTACGGGCTTTCATTGGTCACATTGCAAATAGATCCTTCAAGCCAGTGGTATTGATGATAATATCGATAAATATTATTCCATATTAGATATAAAGTATCGGGATATTATCAAATAAAGAAAAAAATACATTTTAAGATGTTAAAATTTAATTGAATTTTAGTAAAATTACAAAATCAAATGCAATTAACATAAATTACTGATCATTAATATATACTAAGATGTTTTAAAATTCTAAAATTTGATAAAACGTTCTTCTCAAACTTCAAGTTGTAACAAAAAAAAAAAAAGTAGATTAAATATATCATATTATGAAGAGTTTTTGGAAAGAATTGTAAATTTCATTAACAGATATAGCATTTACGATAATGCTATATTATCGGAAAAAATGCATTCACCCCCATGATATGATAAATGAACAAAAAACTTATGTGAAAAAAATAGAAAATTACCCCTTATGTTAATTTTGAAATTAAAGCAAATTGCCCCCCCTGTCTGACCATTATAGGAGGGTAATTTGCTTCATTTTTCAAAACACAGGTGATAATTTGTTAAGTTCACATAATTTTTTTGCTCATTTCACATATCACAGGAGGGTAAATTATATTTAAACCCCTATATTATGAGATATTATTACTGATAATATCCCGATACAAATGATATATAATAACTTTGTATCGGCAATATATCCGATATTATTTGATATTATCGGATCCACATGTACGTATATACTCAAAAAATAATAGATATTGATAGATAATATCGAACCAGCATGAAATCGAACGATTTGAGTAAGTATGGACCGATATTATCAAATATCCATCGATATTTAGAATCATGTGCAACAATACAAACATAGAAAGTGACACGATCAGCGATGCAATTTGCAGTTTCCTTGATTGGAAGAGTTGGAGATTTGCTGATTGGGTTCTTGAACATGTTGCTGCTGTGATACCATCAGGATGGGACACCCTCAGACGTTCATCGAACAATTTGGAGCACAAATTCAAAGACATGCAGACAAATGACAGCAATGGTATCATATGTAGATTTGACGATGTTCGACTCTTCCTTAGGGCAATTGATGGTGTGACTTCTATGTGGTAGGGTTTTCGTAGAATTTCTGAAGAGCTTCTGAGCCGTTCGAAATCAAGTTGATGAGTCGACTGTCATTTTAATTAGTAGTTACGTGGGGTATATGTTATGAAAATTGCCTTGCGACCTTTCCACAGTATTTACAATTTTCAAACAAATTTTAAAAATATTTTATTAATTAAAGATCTTTACCATCTGGTTCCAGTGTGATATGGATAAAACCCTATTTTCTCGTAAAAAGACAATCTTGCCCCTGATAGGGCTCCAAATTACAAGTTTACCAGCAGGACCCGCGCACTTTTGATCGGGTCGGATATACGACCCGAGACACGTGGAACGCGCGTATTGGACCAACAGACCACCCCCAGTTTCTCTCTCTATAAATACCCCCAGTCAGTGCATTAATGGTAGGTTGTCTTGATCACATTTTACTTACAGGTCGCTTCAGCTCGCTATTTTTCTAAGCGACCTATTATTTCGGCCTCAGAACCAAACACTGACTTAAGCATTGGAGGGTTTTAGCTGGGGGCCACCCTAGCAAGCCTAACGATCTGCTTCTTTCCTCAGGGTCCAATCACTAGTTTGGGAGAGGAGCGACCTCGAATAGCTTGGGAGATCAGTCCAAGGAGGTCGCGTAGATTTCGACCCGAATCACAGTGCATTCTAAATTTTAATGTGTATAGACTCATCATGATTATCTAATTATCTCGATGTCTATGACTCACGTAAAATCATACAATTGGGTGAAATCTATATTATTGGCAACCAATAAAATTGAAGAACTCCATTGAAGATAAGTAGCTGTGTGTCTTGATTGAGAACAACCGAAAAAGAAGTTATGTATGTAAAACAACTCAGCTTAAATAGAACTAGGTTTGGTCCTCACTGAAGAACTACTCACACTAACTGACTAAACTAACCCAACAAGAGGAATAATAGGAAACGTAATAATAAATCCTTCATCAATTGTTGTCTTTTATTTCTTTTTTGGTTCCATTCTTATTGCACGCACAATGTAAATGACTATAAAAATTTAAAGTACGTAGTGTAAAACAAAAATTTAAAATAGTTAGATCAACAAAAATCCAACACATAATGCATTAAGTGCGTGCTTTGACGGCGTAATAACTTTCTTCTTAGAAGTTATGAAGTAACATATCTATGCACTCAATCACCTTCTCAACAGGAAATCAATTATTCATCGTAAAATTGCATCATTCTGACCATTGGTCGGATAATTCTTTGATTTTTGTCCCATTTTCAGCAAGCTTCAATTCATTTTCATATATGTATTTGTATGGTTTTTGTTCATTTGTTATTGCTAGTATGTAAGGATATTTTACCCTGTTTGAAGACATGTTGTTCTCTAGACTAAAACTTTTTAATCTAAATAATTGCAAATTTTATCATGAGATTCATTCAACAATAAATTTCATTTTTCTTTTTGAGGATCAGAGACAACTTTTTTCAATTATTTCTCATATTTATCAATTGCTTCCACACCATCACAAAGTGCACCTGACAAGACATAATAATAATATAGTTACCTCTCTTGAGATTTCGTATAATTACGACTACTCTATTTATCGTTTGAAAATTACAAATACACTCCTCAAATAAAAAATAATTATGTAGCCATTGGATGATGAAGTGGATTACTTTTTTACTTTTGATGAATGTTTAAAAAAATACAAAAATATTTGAAAAAATATTAAAAAAAATTATGGCGAGTAAAATAAATATTCCATAGGGAATATTAGTTCATAAAAATATTTTAAAAAATCTAAAAATTATATAAAATTATAAATTATAATTCAAAATAGAATTTTTGTCGGTTCAAACAAACATTGAATGTTTAGATAGACATTAAAATAAAAAAGGGTTAATTATATTTTGTCATCCGAACTATGATCGTTTTATAGTTTGGCATCTATACTTTTTTTTTTTTTTGTTAACTTATCATCTCAACTTTATAAAATTTTTCATTTTGTCATCTATAACAATTTTTAACCAAGATTTTTGTCGAAAAAACATGGGTTAGTTATAATTTATCATCTGAACTAAGACCGTTTTGTACTTTAACTTTTTTTTTGTGTCAACTTGCTATCTCAACTTTATGAAGTTTTGCACTTTGCCATTTATAACTATTTTTCCACCATGTCTTTTGTTAAAAAAAATCACATGCAATGCACATGTAATATTTAAGGGTTATGTGATGTGATATTTTTTACATATGCACAACATGTGATATTTTTCTGTAAAAAAAAAATAAAAAAGGGATCATATATGGTAAAATGCAAATTTCGCAAAGTTGATATGGTAAGTTGACACAAAAATAGTTTAGATGCCAAAGTATAAAAACGAATATAGTTCGAATGATAAAATATAATATACCCAGAAAACATCTTATGTAGTGCACAATCAATAAACAAACTGTAACATGACAAGTGCAAATTTCAAAAAATTGAGATGGTATGTTCACATAAAAAAAAATAAGAAAAGAGTTTCGATGGCAAAATGTAAAAGCAAACATAATTTGAATGACAAAATATAATTTAACAAAAAAAAAATATTTATAATTTTTCATACAACGTGAAAATTCTTGTGATCATGCCAAATTTGAGAAGACGCAAGTATAATTTGCCCTTATAAAAAAAGAATTATAATAGCCGTTGATAAAAATGCATTCAGCACGAGCCCTCTGGAAATCATATTTTTTTGTGACACCAAACTCGAGAAATCCCAAGGTGGAAAATATATGACATGAACTTGCTGCCAGAGCTCGTCTCTATTATTCAGACACTGACACTGACAATGATTCCAACGGCTGCTATGCTCGTGTCTATATTAATGAAGCTCATTTTATTTATTTATTTCCTCCGACATCTCTGTATGTCTTTTTGTTGGTTAGTTATTTAATTTTATTTTTTCAGCATAATTGTCATAAACAGTCCCTCAACTTTGAACAATTTTCTGGTCTTATCATCTCTAAAATTTATATTTATTTTGTTCCAATATATTTTCGTCAACTTTTTCGATGAAAACATGATGGAGTGGATGTAATTAAAAGTAAAGAGTAAAGAGAAAATGTGTCCAATGTTCTTGAGAAATGGAATTGAAAGTAAAATAATTTATTGCTAAATTGAATCTCCTATAAAGTTATCGGCTATTTAAAAAAAGTAGTCATAATCGTAATCTAAGTAAAATAGGCTTGAATCTAATTAAAATTTGAATCGTCTTATAAAATTTGGTTCTAAGATATCATAACATGTTAGCAATAATCCGAGAATATAACGATGAAAGACAACTAAAGAAAATATGAAAAATAATGAAAATTGACAGAAAAATAGAAAAATTTAAAGAATGGCTCGGACGGTGGTCGAGAAGGTTGCATTTATCTTCGAGTGGATCAATATTTATATAGCGTTCGAAATTTTGCCATCAAGCCGCCAACCAAAGCACTTATCTCCCTATCAAACACTTTCAAAATACATCCGCCTCTTATTCTACATTAAAACGTCATTGAAACTTTAATCTTTGTTTTTATTTTTTTTTCCTAGTGTAAATGGTCAATTCAGGTCTGGATTCTGCACTTTGATCCCTTGAAACACTTTTACTGGATATGATTCTTTAATTGAGTTTTTAACCCTCAAAATATTAAAGTTCCGGTGGCTTTTTCATCGGAAAGTTGACTAAGGAATTGCAATGAAATATAATATAAAAAAATAGAGATTATAAGGTCAGAAAATGAAGACAAGGGAGTCAGGTCGTTTATGACATTTGTACTTCTGTTTATTTACGATGATGATTAAAATGCGAATGAGTTACTTATGGTCATTGAATGTACTATCAGCTCATGACATAAGAAAACTATGTTTCTTATTTTCTATTTTTAAATGCATCTACCATATTATATTTTAATCGTCAAAGTGATTATCTTTTTATTTTTTATTTTTAGGGTAAATTGTAACGGACTTTCTTCTAATAATTACGATAATTAGTAATAATTTTTTATTATTTAAAAAATTAAAAATACTTTTAAATTAATAGTTGTTTAACATATCCTTTCTCCAGCTTATTCTGGTTCGATTTTCTCGATGAGTTAATAGATAAAGAAGTTTTCCAAAAAAATATTGATTAGTCGACTTAAATTTTCACATTTTATCTTTATGATATTGTAGTTGATAGTATTAGTTTACTATTATTGTTAAGCCCATAGTGATTTGCAATGTAAGAAATAATTCTTTTTTTTATTTTTTTGTGGTGCCTGTATAACCTATAAGCTACTATGGTCTCAAACTCTCAAATGATTATTTATGCTTGTAATAGTGATTGGAGTCGCAACCACTTAAATTTTTATTTTTATTTTTTTTAAAAAAAATCCAATTAGTCCACAAATTCGAAAATTAGAAAAAGAGAAGTGTACCTAAAAATTCACCATATACACACAATGGCAACTCCAATGCACACCATTCCGTCTTTGGGGTTGCCTTTTATGGCGAAAATGTGGTCGGAGACGGGCACCTAATTGGCACATGGTTTTCTGTAGGGATAAGTTAATTCTTTTTATTTATTTATTTTTAAATTAAATATAATTAGATTATGTTATGAGATAGGGGTGTATTTTCCATACACACATTCAACACAAAATGAAGAGTTACACACTCAGGTCGTGTTACACAATACGATCGTAATATTTTTCAATATAGAAATTCAATGTGCTAGCAAATAAGAATATCCGAGGCCGTTTTTTCATCACAGAATCACATATTTATTAGAATCTTGATCCTGTCATGATTTCGCAAATTTTTAACTATTTAAGGAGCGTGTTCAGATGTTTCTATGTGAAAACTTAATTTAGCTAAAACATGTGAATTTCTTTACATCAAATCACACCATTGACTACATGCTCTTACTACAAATATGCATTTTTTGTCATTTCATTATATTTTTCACCTCATAAAGTTTTAATTTATCTCAACGAGTAGTTGGCCACCAAAGAAACAGTCTTCAAATAAGGGTCAACATCTAGCAATTTTCCATAGATGTCGAGTCCCTCTGTCGACCCCAACCCTATCATCACCAAACTTAAAAATTCGCATTGTTTTCTGTATTGTGATTGATAATATTGAGTTATCATTATTTTTACCCTTATATGCTTTCAAACTCTTCACGAAATATTTTAATTCTATTAGTGATTGAAATTGAAATTATTCAAATCATTTTTTTTAAAAAAGAAAAGTCCAACTTCTATTACTCGAAGCAAAAGTCCAATTAGTTCACAAATTTGAAAATTAGAAAAAAAAATACAAAGGAATATACCTAGAAATTCACCATATAATATACACCCCATGGCGACTCCAATACACACCATTCCCGTTGCCTTTTCCAACCCGCTGATAGACAGCCAAAAGTAGACAAATATGAAATATCCAACCCAACCCCTTACCTGCCCGAGAGGTCGCCCACCTCACTGGTCCCCACCCCCTGCCTTCTACTCCCCCTGTATAAATACATGCATCTCCAAATTACCATAACACAATCAACACACACACACTGACATTTCCTTGCACTAACATTTCAATTTGGGCACACTCTTGACTACAACTAGAG
Source organism: Sesamum indicum (assembly GCF_026168435.1). NCBI lineage: Eukaryota > Viridiplantae > Streptophyta > Magnoliopsida > Lamiales > Pedaliaceae > Sesamum > Sesamum indicum. The sequence goes on from NC_142668.1 coordinate 8,812,642, forward strand.
TGCCCACTGCCTGCATTCTACACACGGCAAAATCAAGAAACAATGGCCTTCTCAGCAAACCATTCCTATGCAACTGCAGCCACACTCTTTGAGAACCTCCCCAAACACCCCATTTTCCCCTCCAAACCCCACACTTTCCCATCCAAGAAAATTGTACATGCCCACAAGCCACTCTACATCTCCGCCAGGTCCGGATTCGGCTTCGTCCCCGACACGGAAGACTCGTCGAGGGCACGAGAGCCGTCGGTGCAGTGCAATGCCTATGAGGCCCGCCGGTCGCAGTCCGTCCCCATCAGCATCGAGTTCGACCAGGAGGCAGCCGCTCAGAAGCTGAAGATTGGGGTCTACTTTGCCACATGGTGGGCTTTGAATGTCGTCTTCAATATATACAACAAGAAAGTCCTCAATGCCTTCCCTTTCCCTTGGCTAACCTCCACACTCTCCCTCGCCGCTGGCTCCCTCCTCATGCTCGTCTCGTGGGCTACGCGGATCGCGGAAGCTCCAGAGACCGACGCCGAGTTCTGGAAGACTCTGTTTCCAGTAAGGCTAAGTCGTTTTCGGGCTCAAGTGTTTGAGAATTGTCTGATCCAACGCCTGAATTACTATATGAAGTTGAGCGTGATTATATTAAATGTTTTGTAGGTTGCGGTGGCGCATACGATCGGGCATGTGGCCGCGACCGTCAGCATGTCGAAGGTTGCGGTGTCGTTCACACACATTATCAAGAGCGGCGAGCCGGCTGTCAGCGTCTTGGTTTCGAGGCTCGTGCTCGGGGAAAGTTTCCCTATGCCGGTGTACCTTTCCCTGTTGCCTATAATTGGCGGCTGCGCGCTTTCTGCTGCTACTGAGCTCAATTTCAATCTAACAGGTGATCTTATAACTCCCTTCACAGCAAATAAAATGATTTTAGCACTTTAGATTAAAAAAAATAAAAAAGAAAGGAACATTTTTTATTGTTATAAGACTATGTTTCATTTTTTGGAAAAATATTTTCATTTAAAATAAGGTCTTAATCTCTTATTTAAAAGCTTAAAAGAATCATTTAATTTTAGACTTAAATATATTTTTGGTCCTGTAATTTTGATACTTTAGCATTTTTATCTTTTGTATTTAAAGTTGTAAAATAATCCTATAACTTTTTTGATATTCGCAATTTTTGTCCTTTCGGTACTGTTTTTGCAAAAGTTGCAGGAATAAATTATGTGTTCCTCATGATTCTGGCATTTTTGTCTTTTTTCTTTCTAGGGATTACAAAAGAGTCATGTAACTTTTTGACGTTTCGCAATTTTGGTCCTTCCTGTGCTGGATTTTGCAAAAATTAACGGAATAAATTATGCGCCATGTTATATTTTTTTTTTAATTTTTTTGTCCATGTGTGGTAAAAGTGAACTAATCAAAACAAAAGCAACAATCTAAATGAATCACGTGAGTTACACATAATTTATTATGACGATTTTTGCAAAATCCGACACCGGAAATATCAAAGTCGCAAAATGTCAAAAAATTATAAGTTTATTTTACAATCCTAAATAGATAAATGATAAAAACACAAAAATTATAGGATCAAAAATATATTTAGGCCTATTTCTACGTGTTCGCTGACTTGCAGGGCTCTTATTTTTATGAATGTGAAATTCATTTTCTGTAAATAAATGACATGTGAGTTTAAAACTTAGAAACTCTTGTTTTGACTTTGATACCATATTAAATTCCTATTTCATCTAAAATTTAAATTATTATAGAAAAAAATCAACTTATACTTAATAAGACTTTAGTAATTTGGAATTTATAGTATAAAAAATAAGATTAAAAAATTTAAATTAGGGTCGACAATCGTGTATAATTTTCAATTTTATGTCCTACACATATCCATGATTCTTTTTATTAAAGTGGGATACTTGTCGCTGATCATACGCATAAAGCTTTTTCTATCAATAATATTATATTCATACACATTTAAAAATATTTAAAAGTTAAAAAATTATCCATTCTACTCGATTCTTTATTTTACTTCGATTTCATTTTATATAATAAATTAATATAATAAAAAAAATTAAATTATGTACATGCATCGAGTACATATCCAATATTCAGCTTCATTTAAAAGTATAAATAATCAAGAATATAATTGGTGCAGGTTTGATCGGAGCAATGGTGTCAAATTTGGCATTTGTATTTAGGAACATATTCTCCAAGAAAGGAATGAAGGGAAAGAGTGTTGGTGGGATGAATTACTATGCTTGTCTCTCTATGTTGTCTCTTTTGATACTTACTCCCTTTGCCATTGCTGTGGAGGGCCCCCAGTTGTGGGCAATTGGTTGGCAGAAAGCAGTCTCCCAAATTGGACCCAATTTCATATGGTAATTTTTTTACTCATTTTTGCTTTTTTGTTTTTCCTTTTTTCCCCCTCTATTTTGACTTTTAATTTTCATATTTTTTGGAAATTAAAAAATCAAAATTTAGGGTAAAATTTGTTGCTATTTTCTTTCCGCTTTGAGTTTCAATTTTTTGTTTTTACTGGGTAAATAATATAACTTTGTATTTAGAATCACTTTATTTTATTAATTTTATTTTTTGATTTTAGCGTCTCTAAAGTTTAGCGTAAAAAGGATCAAAATTGAGACAAAAAGTACAATTTAGAGACATTAAAGTAAAAAAATAAATTTAAGGGACCAATTGTACTGTTTATTCTATTTTAAATTTTATATTTCTCGGGGAATGGCATTGAATTAAGTTATAAGAAATATCTTTTTTCCGCAAAAAGCTATCATTTTAAGTAAATATTGACGTAAAATTATTAATCTTGAATCATTAATTTTAACATTACTCGTCTAAAAACACACAAAATTTACCTTAATTTGGGTCGATACAGTTGTCTTCTTTATCTTTTGTGGGTTCAAAGAATTTTTGAAGCTAAATATTATTTTAAAAAATCATTATAATTAAATTCTTATTATATGAATTTAACATATACTCTTTTCTTAAAAACAAAGCACATTCCTTCCAAGAAAATGTGACCGTGGCATGGCATGGCATGGCATGGACATTGTCAGGGATGAGATTGCAAAATCTTTTGAGTTTTTGTCAGCATTCCATTCTTACAATTATATATATATATATATATATATATTGAAAAATATTATTTATTTTATGTGGTTCTGAAATTTTTGATATGTATATACAACAGGTGGGTAGTGGCACAAAGCGTGTTTTACCACTTGTACAATCAAGTATCGTATATGTCGCTAAACGAGATATCGCCATTGACATTCAGCATTGGTAATACAATGAAGAGAATTTCTGTAATAGTCGCGTCTATCATCATCTTCAACACCCCACTCCAACCAATCACTGCTCTTGGCGCTGCCATTGCCATCTCTGGCACTTTCCTCTACTCTCAGGTACCCCTATTTATGTTTTTTTTTTACTCATTTTTTTTATAATACAGGTTTGACATTATTCAATATATTTAAATTTAACATAAATTTAATATATTAATAATTCAAATCAATAAATATATTTAAATAAAATAAAAAATAATAAATTATTATAAAAATCGCTCTATATACATCCACATTCTTAAAATTCAGACTCACAAATTTTTAATTATAAAATCTAGTGTTTTAATTTTTCATTTTGTTTTATTTTTTTTTGGGGAGTGTAAGGTACGTACGTATATGTCGTGTATAATATTTAAATAATTAGGGTGGGGTTTTCACTTTAGGACAAAATATCTTATATATGTATATATACTGAAATCTAACATGTGAGCAATGCAACTTGTCACATGGTATCACTCACTTGACTCTAGTACCACAAGGGTATATCCTCCGTAGACAGGACGGATTCAAGAGTGAGAGTTTGAGCAGGTCGGACAAACTTTTGTATTTATATATAAGAAATTTTAGTTTTGATTATGTTAAATTTGAATTAATTATATACTAAATATAATATACTTATCGTATGATTAGCATACAATTTAAAAAAAATAGCTAATTACATAACAAATGTATTTATAATTGGTTTGATTTGACAAAATCTCATCCGATTTATATATAAGATTTTGTTAGTTTAAATTCATATTATCATATTGTTGAGAGGCCATTAAAATAATTAGAGTCGACAATATATATATATATATATATAATATTAGTAAGTTATATTACTCATTTTTTAAAAATTTAAAACACGATAGACATGTTATGTAATATTCAAACAGTACAAATATATATATATATATATTTAAAAGAATTAAAATATTCACATTTTCCATTCCAGATCTTTGAAAATTCAATATTCTCTAGAGTAGATCACATTTTTCTTTTTCCCACCTAACATTTTCAAATACTCTATGACTGTCAATATTTAGCATGTTTGAGTGTCGTGCTTGAACTGTATTTCTGTTTTGAAATATGTCTGACACTACACAGAAGAATTATAAAATCTTATTTTTCTCATTAAGTGTCTTTTCATCGGTAGTTGATATGATTATATGATACAAAATTAATTAGGATTGACATGGCAAAAAAACGCTTTATAATTTCAATTTCTAACCAAATTAAATATTTATGATTTTTAAATCATTTTTGCAGGCTAAGCAGTAAATAATTAAGAGATATGCGTTGGGATGATGCCTTTGGTATGAAGGGAGAAAAAACCAGCATATTCAGACATGCAACAGTGGACCTCGCACGTATTGAAACTGATACGTTTGTTGGACACAACAAGATGCGACTTCACTCGGGACACTGACGATTTATAAGTATGTGGGCTTGAGGCGATTTCTTGGTTCGTGGATTGATGAACTCAATATGGCTAACGATGGTTGAAGTCGTAGGAAGTTTTGTGCTCATGTAAATGACGAAATTATGAATATAAATGCAATTATTCTTTATTACTTTTATGTCCGGTACTTAATTATTAATTCCTTATGCAAAAAATAATTTTTGATTAATGTTGTTAGGAATTTAATGTCGTGGGATAATTGTCAAAAGTTTTATTGATCGTGATGAATTTATCAACCGTCAGCAGATAGTGTTATTAATAGACAAGACAAGGTGGTCTGTTGACAAGAGCACCTTGCACTTATGACTTCAGTCATGTGTTCGAGTTGTTTAGAGGGTAGTTGGGGAACCAGCACTGATGTTTTAGTGCAGATGTATAGGAGGGTAATTTGCTTTATTTTTCATAAAACATGAGGTAATTTGCTATTTTTTTTTTTTTAATACAAGGCTTTTTGCTCATTTCTCACTTAGCCAGAATCCTCCTCTCCAGCTACAGCCGATGTTGTCCTCTTAAGTTTCATTAATTTATATTTATTTAATTAATTAAATTTATTGATAAAATTAATTCAAATTTCATTGAATTAAATTAACTATATCTGAAAATTTATTAAAATCTATAAATGTATTTATTTATTTAAATTTATTAAATATATTAATAAATAATAAAAAAATATAAAATTCAAAATTTAGGAATGGGTTTATTAATGCTAAATAAAATGTTACAAATTTTACACAGTACCGTTCCAAATCCCGCGCCTAATAGCATTACTGATAAGTACCTCATATGTGTTTAGTATTTTCTACTAATTACTTTTTATGTTATATCGACCATGTAATATACTTACTAAAATCATCTTTACAATAATTCAAAGGACCTCATTTTGTAGAAATTTCTTTTACAACAATTAAAAAAATAGGAAAAAACAAAGAGTAAAAATGTGCTGGCGACCCTCTGGCATATATATTTTTGTGTATTTGTGCATATGCAATAAATCAATTATATACCCAATGTGTTCTAAAGAAAAAAAAAGGTAATGTTGGAAATTTAAAGAAGCCTAGATATTTTTCTGTGAGTGTTAAAAAATTAGCTAATGAATTTGTTTATTTTAGTTGTGATTTTTATAATCTTTTATCGTAAAGATAGAATATTAAATAATTTATTGAGTTTTTTTTAATAAGATTTGCACTTCACGTGCAATATGCGAGCATTTTATTAGTATTTTAAAATAATAAGATGAATATGTCGAGTGGAATTTTAATTCATCATGCAATACTACTTTCATTTTAATATTAATCGAACATGAACAAGAAAGTTTGAGTAATTAGTAAATTCAAAAATCATTTAACCTATCTAATTTTTCCCGCACTATTAACCATCACTCACACACACACACAAATGCAATCACAAGATATATTTTACTTTTTAATTGATCATTGATCAATGTAAATAAGAAAGTACTTGCACTCATCAAAAAGAGTGTGGTCGGAATAGCACATCCTTTAATCATGCAATCAATTCTTTAACGAAATCTTCATATGAAATAATTTATGAGAAAAATTATATGTTTACAAGTGCATTTTACTTATTTTAAAGCTCCACAAATTTACTCCTCAATCTTCTGCTTTCCTTTTAATTTTTGAACTGCCTCAATATCAATGGTTGGTGAAGCAGTAGAAGAGGGAATAACAACATCATCCCCCAAGGGCTTGCCCACGAATTTCGCTAGAAATGCTGCTAGGTATTCCATCTGAATAACAAAAAAATATTTTAAAAAAAAAGGCATAACATACGTACAGATAATATAACAAAAATAAAGCAACATTTAAAGAAACCAAATAGGCATATATAAGAAAATAATAAAATTAAATGGCTTTCTCATAAATTAAAACAATAATTATCAATTTGTTTGAAAATATAATTGTATATACTAATGATTTGATCATAGAAAAATATATAACATTATGAATTTAATATTTTCTATAGCTAATTGTAACTTATATATTTACGATAAAATATATGTTTCTGCAAGTTAATTGCACATGATACTTATTTGTTAATGAATAAAATTGAAAGCAAGATCGGTTTAAGATAAAAACTTTTTGTAATAAAACTAAATACTATCTTTTTATGGATTTACCTATTCTCGCAGTTGAGCATTCTCAACTCTTAACCAGTGCTCATTAGAAGACATTTCGGCGGCAGCAATGGCACGATCACATGCACGACAACGTGCATTGCTAAGGGCTTCTCTGCACCTCATATTTTCTACTTGAAGTTCGTTGTTCTCAGTTCGAAAATATGAGTTTTTATGGTGCTCATGCCATGTCTATAAATAAATAAGTAAATGCAAAGTTTATTTTTAATACTTAATACATTCAAGACCGAAACCATTAGCCAAGTACTATGTATCCTATTTCGTCTCTTCAAAAAACTTCAAGTGGTTGTCTTATGTTTTTTGAGAAAATATTTATAGTATGTAAAATATGCTTAATGTGAATGCTAACGCCTTTCTTAACTTCAATTGGGTTCGCTTATTCTGGAACCAAAATTGGACTTGTAATGGTTCTAGCCCCAATTTGTCGCTAAGCTCTTTTTTCTGATTGTTATTGGGATGTGGGTGCTGCTTGAAAAACCTACAACGAATAAAAATTATGTTAGAATTCTAAAAGATAATTTCAACAAGTAAATTATGACTTGAACCTGGTGATGAGAATAGTATTGGCAAAAAATTTTCGTGCAGAATTTTAATTACATTATACTTAATTGACACTAGTGGAATTCATAGTATTAATAAATTAAACCAATTTCCAATACAGTATACCGAACTTGGTGAAAAAATTACAATATAGGATCAGAAAAAAATAAAGGAAAAAAAATATAGTACAATTACTGATGTAATATTGCATTGATTAAAAAATGACCATAAATAAACATAAATGTTCTTGTTTTCACAAACTAGAAATTGTGTTTATTTCTATCAATATAATAGATTTCTTAGAGTTTTTGAGTAAGATTTATATTTATATTAAAATTGGTTCTTTTATGGAACTTTCAGTTTATTAGAAACTTACGCTTCCATTTCTTGAATTTGTTCTGGAGTGTGGCGATGGTATCGCTTTCTCTTCAACTCTTGATTGTTGATGAATTGTTATCTAGATTTTCCTTACTAGATTTATTGTTAATTCCATCATCTCTCTTCCTCTGTGATTCATCACCTCCGGATACATTTGTGTTCATGTCGGGAAGTATATTTTCTTTCGCCTTTTTACCTATAGCACAATGAATTATGTTTCAGCTTTTTAACAGTATGATAAGATATTATTTAAGTGGCGTGCATTTTTATAGCACTTAATGCTGTAGAAGAATAAATGAAAATAAAGGCAATCCCTACCATGTATACAAAGGTAATGTTGGAAATTTAAAGAAGCCTAGATATTTTTCAGTGAGTGTTACTAAAATAGATTAATAATATAATCAAAATCACCTCAAAATTAGCTAATGAATTTATTTACTTTTAGTTGTGATTTTTATAATCTTTTATTGTAAAGATAGAATATTAAATAATTTATTGAATTTTTTTAATAAGATTTACACTTCACGTGCAACATGCGAGCATTTCATTAGTATTTCAAAATAATAAGATGAATATGACCCGTGGAATTTTAATTCCTCAAGCAATACTACTTTCATGTTAACATTAATCGAACATGAACATGAAAGTTTGAGTAATTACTAAATTGAGAAATCATCTAAACTATCTAATTTCTCCCGCATTATTAACCATCACTCACGCACAGTCACAAACACAAGATATATGGTAGGAATAGCACATCCTTTAATCATGCAATCAAAATTCTTTAATGAAATCTTCATATGAAATAATTTATTTGAAAAATTATATGTTTACAAGTGCATTTTACTTATTTTGAAGCTCCACAAATTTACTCCTCAATCTTCTGCTTTCCTTTTAATTTTCGAACTGCCTCAGTATCAATTGTTGGTAAAGCAGTAGAAGAGGGAGTAACACCATCATCCGCAAAGGGCTTGCCAACGAATTTCGCTAGAACTGCCGCTAGGTATTCAATCTGGATTAAAAAAATATATCTATAAAAAAAAGGCATAACATACTTACAGATAATATAACAAAAATAAAGTAACATATAAAGAAACCAAATAGGCATATATAAGAAAATAATAAAATGAAATGGCTTTCTCATAAATTAAAACAATAATTATCAGTTTGTTTGAAAATATAATTGTACATACTAATGATTTGATCAAAGAAAAATATATAACATTATGAATTTAATTTTTTCTATAGCTAATTGTAAGTTATATATTTACAGTAAAATATATGTTTCTGCATGTGCATTGCACATGATATTTCTTTGATAATGAATAAAATTGAAGGTAAGGTCGGTTTAAGACAAAACTTTTTGCAATAAAATTAAATACTATCTCTTCATGGATTTACCTGTTCTCGCAGTTGAGCATTCTCAACTCTTAAACAGTGCTCATTAGAAGATATTCCGGCAGCAACAATGGCACGACCACATGCACGACAACGTGCATTGCTAAGGGCTTCTCTGCACCTCATATTTTCAGCTCGAAGTTCATTGTTCTCAGTACGAAAATATGAGTTTTTATGGTGCTCTTGCCATGTCTGTAAATAAATAAGTACATGCAAAGTTTATTTTTAATACTTAGTACATTCAAGACCGAAAACCATTAACCAAGTACTTTGTATCCTATTATGTCTCTTCAAAAAACTTCAAGAGGCTGTCTTATTTTTTTTAAGAAAATATTTATTGTACGTATAATATGTTTAATATTGATGCAAATTCCTTTCTTACCTTCAATTGTGTTCGCTTGTTTTGGAATCAAAATTTGACTTGTAATGGTTCTAGCCCCAGTTTATCGCTGAGCTCTTTTCTCTGGTTGTTATTGGGATTTGGGCGCTGCTTGAAAAACCTACAACAAATGAAAATTATGTTAGAATTCTAATAGATAATTTGGACAAGTAAATCATGTCTTGAACCTGGTGATGAAAATAGTATTGGCAAAAAATATTGGTGCAGAATTTAATTACATTATACTTAGTTGATGATAGTGGAATTCATAGTATTAAATAAATTAAACCAATTTTCAATACAACATACCCAACTTGGTGAAAGAAATACAATATAGGATCACAAAAAATTAAAGAAGAAGAATATAGTACAATTACAGATGTAATATTGCATTGATTAAAAAATGACCAAAATAAATGTTCTTGTTTTCACAAACTAGAAATTGTGTTTATTTCTATCAATATAATAGATTTTTTAGAGCTTTTGTGAAAGAATTATATTTATATTAAAATTGGTTCTTTTATGGAACTTTAAGTTTATTATAAACTTACGCTTCCATTTGTTGAATTTGTTCTGGAGTGTGGCGATGGTAGCGCTTTCTCTTCAACTCTTGATTGTTGATGGAATTGTTATCTAAATTTTCACTGCTAGATTTATTGTTAATTCCATCATCTCTCTTCGTCTGTGATTCATCACCTCCGGATGCATTTGAGTTCAAGTCGGGAAGCATACTTTCTTTCACCTTTTTACCTATAGCACAATGAATTATGTTTCAGTATTATAAGAGCATGATAAGATATAATTTAAGTGGCGTGCATTTTTATAGCACTTAATGTTGTAGAAGAATAACTGAAAAATAAAATAATCCCTGCCATGTATACATTTTAAAATGGGGATAAATAATTGTCTGAAAAATTCTTACAAAAAGTTGTCATTAAAACATTTATGTTATACATATGTCGAAGTTCATACAAAGTTTGTTGTCAAAACTTTTTGAACATTTAATTTTGTATGTTATTATCTAATCGATATATTAGGGATAAGATTAGAGGATATTGGATCAATAACTAAAATTTGTAAATCAATCAGATGTAAGTTTATCAAGGCATAGATTTTATAGTGGTCACTTGTATGAATTATATTTTAAGAATTTTTAACACCAACAAGCCATACATTCTATATAAGAGGAATTGTTTTTTAAAAAAATCCTTAGATACTTAATGCAAAAACTTGAATTTATTGATATCATTTTTCCTTCAAAGGCCAATAAAAATTACATATCTACTATATTTCTTACATAGAAATCTTAGCATTTTTATGCAAGTTTTCGACTGTCAACACAACGCAAGAGTGGAGCGTGCATCTATCGACAAAAGCATTTAACCAAGAAGAAATAAATTGAAGCAAAAGACAAACTTACTTTATGAGATGAAAAAGTTTCTCGTAACCTTAAAATTCACGGTTGAGAACCACAAAGGTGCTTCCTTCAATTTACCAAAGATGATAGAGTTTCTCGTAACCTTAAAAGTCACGACTGAGATCCACAAAGGTGCTTCCTTCAATATATCAAAGATTAAGGATTAAGGTATGTTTTATTGAATAAACTCCTGAGTTTCTATTAAAAAGTGATATGATTAATAAGTTGATTGCAGAAGGGAAATAGACGAGAGTGAAAAAGAAAAGTGAAACGAGAGAAGACACAATGAGAGGGTAAAAAAGAGTCCGATGGTGAGAACGAATGGAGAGAATGGATGCAAAGAAGTTGATATAACGGACGGAGATATTGAAGACGAAGGAGGAAAATATGATGGAGGGGACTTAAAAATGAGTTGTCAAGGCTAATGAATTATCTGGAGTAGAGCTGTAACATTCTCAGTTTGAGTATGAATATTGCTTTATAGACAACTGGATGAGTAATTTTCCACGAAAAGAAAAGATAAGGACAAAAAGAATCACGATATACATGCATCGGAAGCACAAAAATCATGACAATTCAAAATGTCTAAAAGAAAAAGATATAAATTCAAATTGTCCTAATAAAGCTTTTCCCCATATTAGATTTTGAGAACCCTTGACGGTCATAAATATCATTTATGGATGCAGTTAATACTCCGAAATTTAGTGCAGAACTTTTTCTAAGCATCCTATGGCAGTCACGAGCATTCGGACAATAGGTTGTAATAGTATACAAAATATTGTGTTCCCATGGTATGAAATAATGAATTTAGTTATGATATTTCTCCAATATAAATTCTAGTGCTACAAATAAGATACTGAATAATGAATATTTATATTAAGATTCTGTATTTAAAATTTAAATAGGGTCGAGAAAGTGTTGAAATTATTTAGAATAAGTTTAAATGATTGCCAAATCTTATATTTGTACACGGCACAAAAGTTATTTTATAGTAATGACTTATGTAATGGCCTATGGCAGGATACCTCCACCGTCCTCGCCAACCGCACATTCACATTGCCATCACTATCGCCACAGATACCTCCACCGCCAATGGCACCTTCAAATCCAGCAACGGAGGACGACATCGGCCGTCTCGAGAAGAAGATGGCCGATATGATAGATATGATGGGGGAGATGCGGGTCTTCTCGTAGACTGCAGCAACGCCTCCGATGAATCCCCTGATCGGGAATCAAGAGGAGGACAAGGAGCATTTAGATTAGGTTTTATATTTTTTCCCATTTCTATAATTAAATACTTTTTTATATTAATATAATTTTTTTTAAATTATTTATGGTTCTTAATATTTATTAAATTCTATTATTTTATATTTATTAAATTATTTAAATTTATAGATAAAATTAATTCAAATTTCATTAAATTAAATTAATTATATCTGAAAATTTATTAAATCTATAAATTTATTTATTTATTTAAATTTATTAAATATATTAATAAATAATAAAAAATTTAAAATTTAAAATTTAGGAACATGTTTATTAATGCTAAATAAAATGTTACAAATTTTTCCCAGTACCGTTCCAAATCTCGCTCCTAATAGCATTACTAATAAGTACCTTATATGTGTTTCGTATTTTCTACTAATTACTTTTTATGTTATATCCACCGTGTAATATACTTACTAAAATCATCCTTACAATAATTCAAAGGACCTCATTTTGTACAAATTTCTTATACAACAATTAAAAAAATAGGAAAAAACAAAGAGTAAAAATGTGCAGGCAACCCTCTGTATTTGTGTCAATTATATACCCAACGCGTTTTAAAGAAAAAAAAGGTAATGTTGGGAATTTAAAGAAGCCTAGATATTTTTCAGTGAGTGTTATAAAAATAGATTAATATTATAATCAAAATCACCTCAAAATTAGCTAATGGATTTATTTACTTTTAGTTGTGATTTTTATAATATTTTATTGTAAAGATAGAAGATTAAATAATTTATTGATTTTTTTAAATAAAATTTACACTTCACGTCCAACATGCGAGCATTTTATTAGTATTTCAAAATAATAAGATGAATATGTCCAGTGGAATTTTAATTCCTCAACCAATACTAGTTTCATGTTAACATTAATCGAACATGAACATGAAAGTTTGAGTAATTACTAAATTGAGAAATTATTTAAACTATTTAATTTCTCCCGTACTATTAACCATCACTCATGCACAGTCACAAACACAAGATATATGGTAGGAATAGCACATCCTTTAATTATGCAATCAAAATTCTTTAATGAAATCTTCATATGAAATATTTTATGAAAAAAATTATATGTTTACAAGTGCATTTTACTTATTTTGAAGCTCCACAAATTTACTCCTCAATCTTCTGCTTTCTTTTTAATTTTCGAACTGCCTCAGTATCAATTGTTGGTGAAGTAGTAGAAGAGGGAGTAACAGCATCATCCCCTAAGGGCTTGCCAACGAATTTCGCTAGAACTGCCGTTAGGTATTCAATCTGGATTAAAAAAAAAAAATTTATAAAAAAACTGGTATAACATACGTACAGATAATATCACAAAAATAAAGCAACATATAAAGAAACCTAATAGGCATATATAAGAAAATAATAAAATTAAACAGCTTTCTCATAAATTAAAGCAATAATTATCAATTTGTTTGAAAATATAATTGTACATACTAATGATTTGATCGTAGAAAAATATAAACATTATGAATTTAATATTTTCTATAGCTAATTGTAAGTTATATATTTACAACAAAATATATGTTTCTGCAAGTGCATTGCACATGATTTTCTTTATTAATGAATAAAATTGAAGGCAAGATTAGTTTACGAGAAAACTTTTTGCAATAAAACAAAATACTATCTCTTTATGGATTTACCTATTCTCGCAGTTGAGCATTCTTAACTCTTAAACAGTGCTCATTAGAAGATATTCCGACAGCAGCAATGGCACGACCACATGCACGATAACGTGCATTGCTAAGGGCTTCTCTGCACCTCATATTTTCAGCTCGAAGTTCGTTATTGTCAGTATGAAAATGTGAGTTTTTATGGTGCTCATACCATTTCTAAATATATAAGTACATGCAAAATTTATTTTTAATACTTAATACATTCAAGACCAAAAATCATTAGCCAAGTACTTTGTATCTTATTACGTCTCTTCAAAATACTTCAAGAGGCTGTCTTATTTTTTTGAGAAAATATTTATAGTATGTAATATATGTTTAATATGAATGCAAATGCCTTGCTTACCTTCAATTGGGTTCGCTTGTTTTGGAACCAAAATTTGACTTGTAATGGTTCTAGCCCCAGTTTATAGCTGAGCTCTTTTCTCTGGTTGTTATTGGGATGTGGGTGCTGCTTGAAAAACCTACAATGAATGAAAATTATGTTAGAATTCTAAAAGATAATTTCAACAAGTAAATCATGACTTGAACATGGTGATGAGAAGCATTGGCAAAAAAATTTGGTGCAGATTTTTGATTACATTATACTTAGTTGACGATAGTGGAATTCATAGTTTTAAATTAATTAAGTCAATTTCCAATACAACATACCCAACTTGCTGAAAAACTTTTAGTATAGGATCACAAAAAATTAAGGAAGAAGAATATAGCACAATTACAAATGTAATATTGCATTGATTAAAAAATGACCATAAATAACAAATAGAAATATTCTTGTTTCCTCAAACTAGAAATTGTGTTTATTTCTATCAATATAATAGATTACTTAGAGTTTTTGAGCAAGATTTATATTTATATTAAAATTGATTCTTTTATGAAACTTTCAGTTTATTAAAAACTTACACCTTCCATTTCTTGAATTTGTTCTGGAGAGTGGCGATGGTAGCGCTTTCTCTTCAACTCTTGATTGTTGATGGAATTGTTATCTAGAGTTTCACTACTAGATTTAATGTTAATTCCATCATCTCTCTTCCTTTGTGATTCATATCACCTCCGGATGCATTTGAGTTCATGTCGGGAAGCATATTTTCTTTCGCCTCTTTACCTATAGCATAATGAATTATGTTTCAGTTTTTTAAGAGCATAATAAGATATTATTTAAGTGGCGTGCATTTTTATAGCACTTAATGCTGTAGAAGAATATATGAAAAATAAAAGCAATCCCTACCATGTATACATTTTAAAAAGGGGATTAACAATTCTTGTGTTAATGTCTGAAAATATTTACAAAATGTTGTCATTAAAACATTTATGTTATCCATATATCGAAGTTCATATGAAGTTTGTTGTCAAAACTTTTTGCACATTTGTTTTTCCTTAGCCTCTGGATTTTTCAATTGCAACCTCAAATGTTATTATCTACTCCGTATATTAAGGATAAGATTAGAGCATATTGGATGAATAACTAAAATTTGTAAATCAATCAGATGTGAATTTTTCAAGGCATAGATTTTATACTGGTCACATGTATGACTTATATTTTAAGAATTTCTAACACCAACAAGCCATACATTCTATATAAGAGCAATTTTTTTTAAAAATATCCTAAGACACTTAATGCAAAAACTTGTATTTCATATTCTTTTTCCTTCAAAGGCCAATAAAAGTTACATATATAAAGTATATTTCCTATATAGATTTCATAGCATTTTTATGCAAGTTATCGACTGTCAACACAACATAAGAGTGGAGTGTGCATCTATGGATAAATGCATTTAACTAAGAAGATATAAACTGAAGCAACTAGACAAACTTACTTTAAGAGATGAAAAAGTTTCTCGTAACCTTAAAATTCACGGCAGAGAACCATAAAGGTGCTTCCTTCGATTTACCAAAGATGAAAAAATTTCTCGCAACCTTAAAATTCACGGCTGAGATCGACAAAGCGCTTCCTTCAGTTTATCAAAGATTAAGGATTAAGGTATGTTTTATTGAATAAACTCCTAGGTTTGTATTAAAAAATGATATGATTAATAAGTAGATTGTAGAAGGTAAATAGACGAGAGTGAAAAAGAAAAGTGAAATGAGAGAAGACACGATGAGAGGGTTAAAATGAGTCCGATGGGGAGAACGAATGGAGGAAATAGATGCAAAGAAGTTGATGTAATGGACGGAGAAATTGAAGACGAATGAGAAAAGTATGATGGAGGGGGCTTAAAATGAGTTATTAAGGCTAGTGAATTACCTGGAGTAGAGCTGTAACTTAGAATGAAATGTAATAAATATTGCTTTATAGACAATTGAATGAGTAATTTTCAACGAAGAGAAAAGATAAGGACAAAAGGACTCACGATATACATGCATCGGAAGCGCAAAAATCATGATAATACAGAATGTCTAAAAGAAAAAGAAATAAATTCAAATTGTCCTAATAAAGCTTTTCCCCATATTAGATTTTGCGAACTCTTGACTGTCATAAATGCCATTTTTGGATGCAGTTAATACTCCAAAATTTAGTGCAGAACTTTTTCTAACCATCCTATGGCAGTCACGAGCATTAGGACAATAGGTTGCAATAACACACCAAATATTTTGTTTCCATGATATTTAATAATGAATTTAATTACGGTACTTCTCCAATATAAATTCTAGTGGTACAAGTAAGATATTGAATAATGATGATCTATATTAAGATGCTTTATTTAAAATTTAAATCAGGTCGAGAAAGTGTTGAAATCATATAGAATAAGTTTGAATAATTTTCAAATCTCATATTTGTACACTACAAAAAAATATTTTATAGTAACGGCTTTTGTAATAGTTACGTTAATAATTTGGAATAGTTTTTAAAAATTGTAATGGCCTTTGTAAGGGCACCACCTACCATGGCTTTTTTGGGCATTGTAAAATCTTTGTACGGCTTGCTTGAAAGCCGTTACAATTTGTAACGGCCTTATTAATGGCCATGAGAAATCGTTACAATAGTAGTCCAATTGCAAAAAATGCATTTGGAATGAAAAAATTAAAATTGATATAATTAATATTGGAGTAACCTTTGTAACACATATAGGTATGGTTGTCCTTCAATATGAAGCGTTTGGAATACTTTTTGCAACGGTCGTGCGTTATGTTGTAATGGTTATTTTATCGAGTTTGTATTTCTTTTTCTATAGTCTTTTGTAGCGGCTTTTGTGACCACTTATGCGTATTTTGATTTTAGTTTGCAACTGCCTTTGTTACTGGTTTTTACACTCTTTTGGTAATGGCTTTTTGGATGGCCTTTTTAAAATTTGATAATTATTTTTTTTACACAATTTTTGTAACAACTACTTAATTATATGACAGTTATACTTATTGCAAAAGCTGTTACAAATGCAATGACAAAATATTAATTTTTAATTTTAATTAATCTATTTGTAATATTTATGTTTTTAAAAATAAATATTGAATTGTTGGACTGTGATGGTCCAGCAGCAATGTGGTGGGCCTCAACGTTGAGACCAAATACTCAGCCCCTCTTCCGATCGTCGTCTGTTGACAACCACGCCAGTTGCTCATTCGGGGTTACCGAGCCTTGAGAGGACAATTAAGTTTCTTGATTACTATTTTGTTGGTTCAGGCGTTCGTCCATCATCCTTAGGAACAGTTGCTGTGAAAAGATTAATGATTAAATTATAGAAAAAAAATTAATTCAAAAATTAAATTTTTTTTATACTTATTGTGACCTCCACTGCCCTCGGGTTGCTCCATTAGCTGTCCTCCTTCTTTTTGTAGCTTTTCTTTAACACCTCCATCTATTTGACGGGGCCAACTGATTATGGGTTACGAATTTGGCATGGCACAACCGTCCCAAGTTGAGTTCCAAAAGAACAATTACTTGAATCGTTCCACATTCCATGCCAAATTGGTAACGAAAAATCGTTGGAACTCATTTTGAAACACTATAGTAGATGTAGGAACGGTCACAACCTAGCCGTCCCTACGCGCGTTGCAGAAAATGTCTCAAAACTGACAGTTTGAAAATGTATTCCTAAATGAGTACAATTTAGAATGGTTCCTTAGAATTATTTGCTATCTGTTAATGGGACCGCGCCAAATAATCTTCAAAAGCTACAATTCAACAGTTGGCTAACTGTAACAACTGTCGTTCCTGAATTAGGAATTAGGAATTAACGACTACTTTTTAACGACTACTTATGTGTTCCTGTTCCTAAGCCCGTTCTAATTTTTTCTATATATGTGTTCCTCTCTTTCCATTTAATTTCACTATCTTTTTCAATCCTTCTTATTCTCTCTCTAATTAGAAAATTAAGTTTGAAAGTTATACTTTACAACATTGAAACCTAAGTTTCAACTTCCACTATCGACATTGTTTTTCGCGGCTTTTCTTGATGATCTCGTACATAATTTCTTCTCGACCACTGGTAATTCCTCATCAACTACGACCATAGTCCCATTTTCACAAGTAATGTTGTCCAATAACAATTGTTGTGCATGCCGCTTACAATTGTCACAAGATTCAAACGGCAGTTCAGTTTGATGATTATCATTTGTCAATCTTGATGATTAACATAAGTAACCTCTATCTGATATAGTTCTTTTTATTCCCAATCAAGAGTAAAAATAATATGATTTATCAAAACAATAAATTTCGTTTGAAAATATAGTTGCATCATAAAAAAGAGTATGGTAGTAATAGCACATCTTTTAATCATGCAATCTTTAACGGAATCTTCATATGAAATAATTTATGAGAAAAATATATTTACACAAGTGCATTTTACTTATTTAGAGCCCACAAATTGATTCCTCAATCCTTTGCTTTCCCTTTAATTTTCGAACAACCTCAATATCAATTGTAGGTGAAGCAGTAGAAGGGGGAGTAACAGCATCATCAGCCAAGGGCTTGCCAACGAATTTCACTAGAATTGCCGCTAGGTATTCAATCTGGATAAAAAAAAAATTAATTAAAAAGAATATAACATGCATACAGATAATATAACAAAAGTAAAGCAAAATTTAAAAAAACCAAATAGGCATATATAAGAAATAATAAAATTAAATGGCTTCCTAATAAATTAAAACAATAACTATCAATTTGTTTGAAAATATAATTGTACATGCTAATGATTTGATCATAGAAAAATTTATAACATTACGAATTTAATATTTTCTATAACTAATTGTAAGTTATATATTTACAATAAAATATATGTACATTGCACATGATACTTCTTTGTTAATGCATAAAATTGAAGGCAAGATCGGTTTAAGAGAAAACTTTTTTGAATATAACTAAATACTATCTCTTCATGGATTTACCTGTTCCCTCAGTTGAGCATTCTCAACTCTTAAACAGTGCTCATTAGAAGACTTTGCTGCAGTAGCACTGGCACGACCACATGCACGACAACGTGCATTGCTAAGGGCTTCTCTGCACCTTATATTTTCAGCATGAAGTTCGTTGTTCTCAGTACGAAAATGTGAGTTCTTATGGTGCTTATGCCATGTCTGTAAATAAATAAATACATGCAAAGTTTATTTTGAATACTTAATAAAATCAAGATCGAAAATCATTAGCCAAGTACTTAGTATCCTATTAGTTCTCTTCAAAAAATTTGAAGAGGCAGTTTCTTTTTTTTTTTTTGAGAAAATATCTATAGTCTGTAAACTATGTTTAATATGAATGCAAATGCCTTTCTTACCTTCAATTGGGTTCTCTTGTTTTGGAACCAAAATTTGACATGCAATGGTTCTAGCCCCATGTTGTACAATAATTCATAGGACCTCATTTTGTAGAAACTTCTTTTACAATGATTAAAAAAATAGGAAAAAACAAATAGTAAATATGTGCAGGCGACCCTCCGTCTATTTCTATGATAAAGTATAGTTTTGTGTATTTGTGCATATGCGATAAATGAATTATATACCCAATGTGTTCTAAAGCCAAAAAAGGTAACTTTGGAAATTTAAAGAAACCTAGATATTTTTCTGTTAGTGTTACAAAAATAGATTAATATTATAATCAAAATCACCTCAAACTTAGCTAATGAATTTATTTACTTTTACTTGAGATTTTTATGATCTTTTATCGTAAAGATAGAATGCTAAATAATTTATTGAGTTTTCTTTAATAAGATTTACACTACACGTGCAATATGTGAGCATTTTATTAGTATTTTAAAATAATAAGATGAATATGTCTAGTGAAATTTGAATTCCGCAAGCAATACTACTTTCATGTTAACATTAATCGAACATAGAGCAAGAAAGTTTGAGTAACTAGTAAATTGAAAAATTATTTAACCTATCTAATTTCTCCCGCACTATTAACCATCACTCACACACACAAACACAATCACATCACTTGCTCCTACAAGATATATTTGAAGCTCCACAAATTTACTCTTCAATCTTCTGCTTTCCTTTTAATTTTCGAACTGCATCAGTATTAATTGTTGCTGAAGCAGTAGAAGATGGAGTAACAGCATCATCCCCCAAGGGCTTGCCAACGAATTTCGCTAGAAATGCCGCTAGGTATTCAATCTGGATTAAAAAAATATTTATAAAAAAAAGGCATAACATATATATACATAATATAACAAAAATAAAGTAACATTTAAAGAAATTAACCAAATAGGCATTTATAAGAAAATAATAAAATTAATCGACTTTCTCATAAATTAAAACAATAATTATCAATTTGTTTGAAAATATAATTGTACATACTAATAATTTGATCGTAGAAAAATATATAATATTATGAATTTAATATTTTCGATAGCTAATTGTAACTTATATATTTACAATAAAGTATATGTTTCTGCAAGAGCATTGCACATGATATTTCTTTGATAATGAATAAAATTGAAGGCAAGATCGGTTTAAGATAAAATTTTTTGCAATAAAACTAAATACTATCTCTTCTTGGATTTACCTGTTCTCGCAGTTGAGCATTCTCAACTCTCAAACAGTGCTCATTAGAAGACATTCCGGCAGCAGCAATGGCCTGACCACATGCACGACAACGTGTATTGCTAAGGGCTTCTCTGCACCTCATATTTTCAGCTCGAAGTTCGTTGTTCTCAGAACGAAAATGTGAGTTTTTATGGTGCTCATGCCATGTCTGTAAATAAATAAGTACATGCAAAGTTTATTTTTAATACTTAATACATTCAAGACCGAAAACCATTAGCCGGTACTTTGTATCCTATTACGTCTCCTCAAAAAACTTCAAGAGGTTGTCTTATGCTTTTTGAGAAAATATTTATCGTACGTAAAATATGTTTAATATGAATGCAAATGCCTTTCTTACCTTCAATTGGGTTCGCTTGTTTTGGAACCAAAATTTGACTTGTAATGATTCTAGCCCCAATTTATCGCTGCGCTCTTTTCTCTGGTTGTTATTGGGATGTGGGTGCTGCTTGAAAAACCTACAACGAATGAAAATTATGTTAGAATTCTAAAAGATAATTTTGACAAGTAAATCATATCTTGAACCTGGTGATGAAAATAGTATTGCCAAAAAATGTTGGTGCAGAATTTAATTACATTATACTTAGTTGACAATAGTGGAATGCATAGTATTAAATAAATTAAACCAATTTCCAATACAACATACTCAACTTGGTGAAAGAATTACAATATTGGATCACAAAAAATTAAAGAAGAAGAATATAGTACAATTAAAGATGTAATATTGCATTGATTAAAAAATGACCATAAATAACAAAAAGAAATATTCTTGTTTTCACAAACTAGAAACTGTGTTATTTCTATCAATATAATAGATTTCTTAGAGCTTTTGTGAAAGAATTATATTTATATTAAAATTGGTTCTTTTATGGAACTTTAAGTTTATTAGAAACTTACGCTTCCATTTGTTGAATTTGTTCTGGAGTGTGGCGATGGTAGCGCTTTCTCTTCAACTCTTGATTGTTGATGGAATTGTTATCTAAATTTTCACTACTAGATTTATTGTTAATTCCATCATCTCTCTTCCTCTGTGATTCATCACCTCCGGATGCATTTGAGTTCAAGTCGGGAAGCATATTTTCTTTGGCCTTTTTACCTACAGCACAATAAATTATGTTTCATCAGTTTATAAGAGCATGAAAAGATATTATTTAAGTGGCGTGCATTTTTAGAGCACTTAATATTGTAGAAGAATAACTGAAAAATAAAAGCATATCCCTACCATATATACATTTTAAAAAGGGGATAAATAATTGTCTGAAAAATTCTTACAAAAAGTTGTCATTAAAATATTTATGTTATACATATGTCGAAGTTCATATAAAATTTGTTGTCAAAACTTTTTTTGCACATTTATGTTTCTATGTTATTATCTACTCGATATATTAGGATAAGATTAGAGGATATTGGATCTATAATTATAATTTGTAAATCAATCAGATGTAAATTTTTCGAGGCATAGATTTTATAGTGGTCACATGTATGAATTATATTTTAAGAATTTCTAACACCAACAAGCCATACATTCTATATAAGAGGTAATTTTCTTTTTAAAAAAATCCTTAGATACTTAATGCAAAAACTTGTATTTATTGATATTAGTTTTCCTTCGAAGAGCCAATAAAGATTACATATCTAAACTATATTTCTTATATAGAAATCTTCGCATTTTTCTGCAAGTTTTCGACTGTCAACACAACGCAAGAGTGGAGTGTGCATCTATGGATAAATGCATTTAACCAAGAAGAAATAAATTGAAGCAAAAGAAAAACTTACTTTAAGAGATTAAAAAGTTTCTCGTAACCTTAAAATTCACGGTTGAGAATCACAAAGGTGCTTCCTTCAATTTACCAAAGATGAAAAAGTTTCTCATAACCTTAAAAGTCACAACTGAGATCCACACAAAGGTGCTTCCTTCTATATATCAAAGATTAAGGATTAAGGTATGTCTTATTGAATAAACTCTTAGGTTTCTAATAAAAAAAGATATGATTAATAAGTTGATTGCAGAAGGTAAATAGACGAGAGTGAAGAAGAAAAGTGAAACGAGAGAAAACACAATGAGAGGGTAGAGAAGAGTCCGATGGTGAGAACAAATGGAGAGAATTGATGCAAAGAAGTTGATATAATGAACGGAGAAATTGAAGACGAAGGAGAAAAATATGATGGAGGGAACTTAAAATGAGTTGTAAAGGCTAGTGAATTATCTGGAATAGAGCTGTAACATTCTAAGTTTGAGTATGAATATTGCTTTATAGACAACTGTGGATGAGTAATTTTCCACGAAGAGAAAAGATAAGGACAAAAAAAGTCACGATATACATGAATTGGAAGCATAAAAATCATGACAATTCCGAATGTCTAAAAGAAAAAGATATAAATTCAAATTCTCCTAATAAAGCTTTTTTCCATATTAGATTTTGAGAACCCTTGACGGTCATAAATGTCATTTATGGATGCAGTTAATACTCCGAAATTTAGTGCAGAACTTTTTCTAAGCATCCTATGGCAGTCACGAGCATTCGGACAACAACTTGTAATAATACACGAAATATTGTGTTTCCATGGTATGAAATAATGAATTTAATTATGATATTTCTCCAATATAAATTCTAGTGCTACAAATAAGATACTGGATAATGAATATTTATATTAAGATGCTTTATTTAAAATTTAAATATGGTCAAGAAAGTGTTGAAATTATTTAGAATAAGTTTAAATGATTGCCAAATCTCATATTTGTACGCGGCACAAAAGTTATTTTATAGTAAAGGCTTATGTAATGGTCAAGTTAATAATTTAGAACAGTTTTTAGAAATTATAACGGTCTTTGTAACGGCACCACCTACCATGGCTTTTTTGGGCATTGCAAAATCTTTGTACGACTTGCTTGAAAGCCGTTACAATGTGTAACGGCCTTTTTAGCGTCCATGAGAAATCATTGCAAACTGATAGACTCCCATCCCGTTTCCAGGCAGAATCCTTCAACAACTTAGTGGCTCTATCGGGTGTGCTAATCTGCTCGATATAAAATTCTTGAAGAAGGGGACTAGATGAAGAAGAGTCTCGCAGGATGCCATTTGGGGTGCAGCAGACGCTGAACAAAATGTGTGGCCTCCTTTTGTCCAAGGAGTGGCAGTCAACAGATGGCCATTTTGCGATCTGCGAAATAGTAGTCCAATTGCCAAAAATGCATTCGAATGACAAAATTAAATGTGATATAATTAATACTAGAATGACCTTTGTAACACATGTATGTATGGTTTTCCTTCAACATAGAAGCGGTGTTTGGAATACTTTTTATAACTGTCATGTGTTATGTTGTAATGGTTGTTGTATCTAGTTTTGTCTTTCTTTTTTCTACAGTTTTTTGTAACGGCTTTTGTGACTCCCTGTGTATGTTGGTTTTAGTTTGCAACTGCCTTTGTTACTGCTTTTTACACTGCTTTGGTAATGGCTTTTTGGATGGATTTTTTTAAATTTGATAACTATCTTTGACACGATTTTTGTAACGACTTTTTGATTATATGACAATTACACTTATTCCAAAAGCTATTACAAATGCATTGAAAAAAAAATTAATTTATATAATATTTAATTATATCTAATCTATTTTTAATATTTGTTTTTGTAAAAATGAATTATTTAACTATTGGACTGTGATGCTCCAGCAACAATGTGGTGGGCCTTGGAGCCGAGACTAAATACTCGGCACCTCTTCTGGCCGGCAGCTACTGATAGCCGCACCTATTGCTCATTCGGGGTCACCGAGTGTTGAGAGGACAATTGAGGTTCTTGATCACTGTTTTGCTGGTTCTAGCGTTTCTCCATCATCCTCAGGAACAACTGCTGTGAACAGATTAATGATTAAATTTTAGAAAAAGTAATTTGAAATTCAAAAATTAAATTCTTTTTTATACTTACCATGACCTCCACTGCTCTTGGGTCGATCTATTGGCCGTCCTCCTCCTTTTTGTAGCATTTCTCTAACACCTCCATCTGTTTGACGGGGTATCCAAGTTGGGTTTCCTATTCAAAAACCATTTAAAGAAAAGATCATAAATTTAAACAATTAAAATGAATTAATACTAGAGTTTAGAATACTTACCATCATACGCTTGTGGGCCCAAATGGAAGATGAACCTCGTTGTCGACGGTAGCAGCTGCGCCGAGATCGGTTGTCCGGTTGGCCTTATTCTAAGCCGACTGTGCCTGGAAGTCTGGTCTCGCCCAATACTCCAAAAGCTGGCGCTAAATCTCCTCGGCCACCCACAGTGGTCGGGCCAACTAATTTTGGGATACGAATTGCTAAGGAGGCGAACATGATCCTATACCTTCAATAGATAGCAGAACTCAAAACGGAGTTTGATAGCTTGCAAATCATTCAAAATCCAAGAGAGGAGGAGAACATAAAGGCTGATTGCCTCTCTAATTTAGCCAGCGCTCTAGAGGACTGCCGAACGATGCGAATCACCATACAATACCTTGCTCAATCGAGGACCCAAATCTGCATCCAAGCTGTATTCTCCTCGGAAGACTGGGAGACCCCCGTCAGCCCATGGTCGGAGGAGGGACTCCTTCCAGGCAATAGGTGGGAGGGCCGCTAGGCACAATGTTCGAGCCTCTCGTATCCTATTGTAGGGAGGGGTCCCTAAAGCACCCGACTAAAGAAAATTTCTACTAGTAGTTATCGACTACTTCACCAAGTGGGTGGAAGCTGAGTCATTTGTCCGCACCACAAAAATGGAGGTAATGAAATTTATATGGAAAAATATCATTTGCCGCTTTGGACTCCAAGAGGAATAATCTCAGACAAAGGTCAACAGTTCTAAGGCCACAGAATACACAATACCAATAAAAGTCTACATATCAAACAAATGTTTACTTCAGTAGCACATCCCAAAGCTAACGGGCAAGTGAAAGTCAACAACCAAATTCTTGTTCAAGGGATCAAAAGACGCTTAGAACGAGTCAGGAGAAATTGGATAGAAGAATTAACCAATGTCCTATGGGCATACCACACGACCCTTAGGGGATCCACGGGAGAGAGCCCCTTTACCATGGTATATGGGACAGAAGCCATCATTCCTGCAGAGTTAGGGGTACCCTTTTATAAAATCATACATTTTTCAGAAAAAAATAATACAGAACTGCTAAGAGAAAACCTGGACCTCACGAAGAATTGAGAGAAAATGCCTTCATTCAAACTCAAAGGTATAAAAACACTATGATCAACGCTCACAATAAGAAAGTAAAAACACGAAGCTCCAAGCAGGTGACTTGGTATTACGAATGGTAGATACATAGAAGCTGATAAGAGAATTATCTCCCACCTGGGAGGGGCCTTTCGAGGTCACAGCCATAATAGGACAAGGTGCCTATGAATTAGAAGATCCTGAAGGACGACCATTTCCACGACCCTAGAATATTCATAACCTCGAAGATACTATTCATGATGAAGAATGCCCTCATCCTATGCCATACATCCTGCAATAAAGTCCTCCTGAAGGACCCCCTTTAAAATGTCCTCCTGTATGGCGTCCTACAATGGGTTCTCCTGAAGGATCCCTCTTAAAATTTGTCCTTTTTAGGACATCCTTCAACTAGCCTTCCTGTAAAGTCCCCCTTTACCAAGTCTACCTCTGACAAGTATCCTCCTCAAAAAGGTTAGATGTATTACATTCGTTAAATCGAGGCATAAAAGCGTTCAGGAGTAAGTCCTGGCAAAGCTTATGCAGACCGCCAACGTTGAAAGGACCCCCCTATGGCTCCCATCTTAAGCCCACATTTATTTTACACTTCATTTCTTTTTCTATAACATATGTTTCGTGCTGTACTTTTTAAATACTTTTTAAAGTCGTGGAGGGGAAGTTACGGGCACGCTCCAATAACCGCCAGCGATGGGAGGGGCTTGTAACCTCTTTGGCGCTTGGCGAGGGCATTTATCACCTCCCAGCAATCGAAAAGGCTAGGCCTAGACCTAGCCATCATTCCCTAACAAGGTGTCACAGGCGTGCTCTTCTATCTCGCAGCGAAATGTAATTCCCATGTATTTTTTGCCCGTGTGACGCTCAAGTTACGCCAAACCTTCGACTAGTCTTCGCACATATCGAAGTATGTCGACTATCCATTGCGTGTCCTTGACAGTGAAGCTCGCTAGCGCGATATTTTGTGCGAAACGCTAAGGCGTGAGTGCCGAGAGCCTCGGTGAGTATGGGCATCTCGAATAGACGAGCGCAAGGGCACGCGGTGCCGTGCAGGGATGCGTTCAGATGTCGCGCTAGCGAGCTTCAATGTCGAGGACATGTGACGGACTGTCGATATATTCTGATATGTGCGAAGGCTGGTCGAAGGTTAGGCGTAACTTGAGAAGCTGCACGGGCGAAAAATATATGAAAATTACATTCTGCTGCGTGACAAAAGAGCACGCCCATGACACAAGGGCAGAAAACACGCTACACGAAGTATGGGTAAATGAAAGAACACATTCCGGCTGGAAAAAACAGACGAGGAGGGATCCCTACCAGTTGACAGAAGGATTCCCCCTAGATCTAAGGGGGCAAAGGCTTATACTCTAAGAAGGAATTGAAGGCGCCCCTCCTCCTTAGAGTGGGGGGGGGGGAACTGACTGATGGGTATAGCCCAGCATAACTCGGCCCAATAATGAAGTTAGAAGTCTAAACGTCCATCTATGCAGGCCCACAATGAGGAACGAAGTGCAGGGCACACGACCCAGCAAGCTCGGCCCAATCACTTGTAGATGGCCTAATCCTCACGTACACGTCGGTCCTTGAAGCTTGCGTGGCACACACGTGAGCCCTCCACGTAGGGCCCCCTCTACAGACAATGAGTGTGCGGGGCAGGAAGACCCCCCAAGAACTAGGGCTTTAACACCCTGCAGACTCTCTACTGGCAAACGTAATTTGTTCCCATTTTCGAGCATCGTTTTATCCTTTTGACATTTTTATACTATAAATTATTAATCTTCAGATCTAATACTATCTTGGGCGTTGGAGTGTTAATATTTTATTTTGCAGGTTCTCTTTCTTAATAACTTTCGCATCGTTAGTCCAAATTTGACATCAGGATCTAGGAATTTGGGCTCGTGCTAAAATGGAACGCGTCAGTTTATTGACCACTTTTTGATGTAAAATATGGCCATGAAATGATGTTTTTTTTTGTTAATTTAGTCCAAAAATTATATAAAAAATATCAAATTGTTGCTCATATTGTGTGGAAAAAGTATATTTACTTCCCACAGAAAACACTGGTTCTTGATGTTTATTCAAGGTATGCTCTTCTTGATGGCTAACAACATGTTAATTGAATTTAACGTGAGAAAAATGATTGTTGTTACTTTTTCTTTAAACAAAAATTACATTAGGGACTAATAAGTTTACAAACAAATATTAGAAACTAAAGAAATTTAATATGACTATTTTTCAGATTTATCCTTTTTGTTTTTCTAATTAATATGGCAAAAATATTTTGTTTAGAAGAAATATATTATTTTAAGTAATTTATACATTTTTCAAAAATATTTTTGTGCCTAATTAGCTGTAGGAGCCAATCAAAATCTCAAATTAAATAAAAACCCTAAAACAACAATTAAAGGACTTTCATAGATTAATTAGTTTATATGTTTAATATTTTGGAAACCCCATTGTTAATATAAATTCCAAATTAAAAAAAAAAAAACTAATTAAAATATAGTTTTGATGATCAAAAAGAAAAAGTTACTTTTAAATAACAAGTCATCGCATCGATTCGCAATCACATCGGATCATTTGAGAGTGAGACAATATGTCTATCTCAAACTTCTCACCTGGAACTGATAACGATACTATATATTTTATATTAGTTGCAGATGAGGAAATGAGTAATTATAAGCCTAAAAAGCTTTCTCTACTAATAAAGCGCCTTTCCAAAATAAAAAATATGAACTCATATACAATTAAAATGGACAATATATCATACAAAGAGACATCAATCACATTTTGCACTATAACATTTCAATTGTTATTTTTTTTTTTGTATTAAAACAAAAAAAAAAGCGGCACCTTATAATCAATTCATGTTGTCATATTAATTCCTTGACCATAGTTCATATAGGGGCTTGTTGGGTTCGAGTTATTATGTATCATAGATAATTATATTGTGCATAAAAAAATATTGGCTCAAATATGTCCAAGCGGTTCAAAAAGAAGAAAGAAATGAGATGCCCGTATCATCATAGGAGGCTCAAGTTATGAGATGCCCAAGAACACTTGATAGGCGGCATTAGAGGGGAATTCCCAAGAAAATAGATTGGCAGGCGACCTTGGGGGGGTCCCCCAAAAAACAGACTGGCAAAGAGAGGAGGCTGAATAGATCCTCCTACTCGGACTATGCTGAAAGTCTAATAAATATTCGGCCCAAAAGGCCCACACACATGGCATCACACTCTCCTACGTGACATTTCATCACATGCAAGGAGTCCTTCCCTAGGCAAAGTCATGTTGTTGTGAGTTAATCAGTTGAAGACAAGATCAAGTCAAGCCTTATACACACGAATTTTGGCCCTTTCTTACGAGGATAAAGGAGGTGTGAAGAGTCCCAGTAGAGGGTGTGCCCCCTCTATATATAAAGGCTCAGTCCCTCTACGGGGACACCCTCCAGAATTTGAATGGTTACTTTCTATTCTTGCTTTAATATTCGAATTGCACTTTGAGCACAATTTTTTCTACGAATTTCTTCTTGATGGCTAGCAACATATTAAGAAAATATAAAGTGAAAAAAATGACTGTTGTTACATTTTTTTTAAAACAAAAATTACATTAGGGACTAATAAGATTAGAAACAAATATTTGAAATTAAAGAAATTTAAAAGGATTATTTTTCAAAATTGTATCCTTTCTATTTTTCTAATTAATATGGCAACAATATTTTGTGAAGGTTTAGAAGAAAGTAATTTATACATTTTTCAAAAATATTTTTGTGCCAAATTAGTTGTAGGAGCCAATCAAAATCTCAAAATTAAATAAAAACCCTAAAACAACAATTAAAGAACAACCCTAAATTAATTAGTTTATATGTTTAATATTTTGGAACCCATTTAATATAAATTTCCAAATTAGCAAAAAATTAATTAAAATATGGTTTTGATGCCCAAAAACAAAAGAAATGATCTTCCATAATTCTCCCTTCTAACGGCTAGTAAATGTTTACACAAACTCACAAAGTTGGACCAGAAACCCGATCAGAACCATCCATTCTCAGTAATCCAACGGATCCTATTCAAATCTGGAAATATGACCGTTAACGCCTGAGAGGCGTCCCGCCACTTCGCCCACATTTTATATACTACGCTCTTCTGCCTTTACTCCGTCTCCTCTTCATCACTATTTTCTGATAAGAACGAAGGGAATTCTAGAGAGAGAAAGAGGGAATTCTAGAGAGAGAAAGAGGGAATTCTAGAGAGAGAGAAGGGAGGGGCTGTTTGTGAATTGTGGCGATTGAAAACCCGTAAGAAAAGGTGAGGCGAACAGCGGTGATCTCCTGGTGCTTCTGTCGTCTTTCTTGGAGGGGTTCCCACAATCGACGATCAAGAAAAAGGGTTGGAGAAAGAAGAGGAATCAGGTTTGGTGATGGCTTCTACAGCTGTAGTTCCGGAGCTAGTTAGAGGTAGAACTGAGGATTAATGCTTATCTTTGAATGATATATGTTAGCACACCCACTATAATTTTATTTCAATATTTTCTTTGTTTGTGTAATCTTTTTGGGCTCTCTGATCCATTTTTTGGTAGAATTTAAGGGTGCTTTAGTGTGATTCTTGAAAGGATTCTAGTGGGGTTTCTTTTCTTTACAGTGCAAAGACTATCTTGCGGGTTACTGAATTTTTTGTGTTTATTCCATTGCTTATTCAGTTCTTGTTTAGAATCTTGAAGAGAGATTTCTGTTTCTGTTCATCAGGTTTGATCCATTTCTGGGTTTTTGGGCTCTCTGATCCCTTTTTTGTTAGAATTTAAGGGTGTTTCAGTGTGATTCTTGAAGGTATCCAAGCGGGGTTTCTTTTCTTTACAATGCAAAGACTATCTTGCGGGTTGCTGAATTTTGTTTGTTTATTCCATTGCTTATTCAGTTCTTGTTTAGAATCTTGAAGAGAGATTTCTGGGTTTTTTTCTGTTCATCAGGTTTGATCAATGCTTAAGAGTTCATAGGTTCAGCTTTCTTTCCATGTATTTCGCCGAGATTTAAATTGAGGTTTATGCATGAATTTCCTGTAATGGTTCTTTATCCGTTGATATTAATTCGTACCAGGCATTTCGTTAATTATTCTTGAATTTGCTGTGTATATACTTGTTTTGTGATCCTTACCGCAAGAACAGAGTGCAAGAATTCTGTTTGGGTTATCAACATTCCCTTTCTTGATAATTTTCTTCTCCTGTGGATAGAGTAGAATTGTTGACTTCCTGGGATTCTTCTGTGTTCCGATCTGAATTATTACAAGATACAATGTTTAGTTTCATTTGATGCATAATTACTCCTTGGGACTTCTGTTTTTTGGATAATTTGCTGCATAATTTGATGCATAATTTGCTTTGGTGTTATCCCTCTCTTGATATTGATTTATTCTCTTACGTGGGACATTTAACTTTGAATTCTTGACAACTTGTCCCATTTTATCAGCAAAGTTATGATTAGTCTTCTTGTGTTTGATCAGTTGGAGGAGGGAACGGTCACGCCAAAGGCAGAAATCAGTTAATATAGTGGATCGGTTCCTTTGGGTGAAAACTGTTCCAAGAAGGGAACTTCAATTGGTCGGATTAGCTCGATGCTAATTGCTTGCAAATATGAAGAGATATGGGCGCCGGAGGTATATAAGCTGTTAAATATTGGCTCGACCAAACGTGAAATGAAGTTAACCAAGTTTTCGATCTTTCTCGAGTCAACGACTTCATAGCTATATCGGACATTGCTTATGTCAGAGAACAAGTGCTTCTCATGGAGAAAGCAATTCTTGGGAAAATAGAGTGGTATCTAACAGTTCCAACTCCATATGTCTTTCTGGTTCGATACGTTAAAGCTTCTCTTCCATCTGATAAAGAGGTATTTTATGGTTGTTGCATATGTAATTTCCAGTTGAAGTAGTTGAATGTGAGTGGTTTATTCATTTATTTGTCGACGGTGCAGATGGAGAACATGACATTTTTCTTTGCCGAACTTGGTTTAATGAACTACTCTGCCGTCAACTGTATTATCCCTCCATGCTTGCTGCTTCTGCTTTATACACTGCACGTTGCACTCTTAACCGGATTCCCCTATGGACTGAAACTCTGAAGCACCATACCGGCTAGTCTGAGGATCAGCTGATGTACGTAAATTGATCCAAATAACTATAGACACCACACACCCCGTAAGTTATTACAAGAGAAGAATCCCTCGATTTAGGAATATCAACTACTGCAACTAAATTTTTCAGGAACGTCGGTGTAATTATTCCTTATTACATTTTTGTTACAGTTTATATACTAAAACTCCTGTCTGTATTGATGTACCAGGGAGTGTGCAAGGCTTTTGTTGAGCTTCCACTCCGGTGCTGGAGAAAACAAGCTGAAAGCAGTTTCCAGAAAATACTCGAACCCGGAAAGGGGTGCTGTTGCTTTGTTTCCACCGGCAAGAAGCCTTCTCCCCGATCTGCTGCTGATGTTGCAAAGACAACAAAAGGTGTGTCCGTGTCCCCTTTGAGTTGTTCAGACAAGACAGATCCTCAACTTGCTCAACCATTTGAGGAGTTGGACCATTTTTGGAAGATATCTCATACAACTTATGACGACCATATGGATCTCCACCCAAACCATTTACGAGTAAGTCCTCTTTGAACTCTTGAGTTTGCTCAGATTGATAATCCTCCTCTAAACTCTTGCTACAATACAAGTAACAAAGTTAAAACAATACTTTCATAAAAAAACTTAAATAACACTAACAATTACAGTTGCTTGATCAGCTTCAATCCCTTTCCCACAAGATCGAGATTCAAAAAACATCTAATTCTATAGTATCTTTTCCTTCCTGTTGCATTAGAAATAATTGAAAATTGAAGATAAAAAAATATTAATTCATATTTATTCTTCAACAGTGCTTTGCGTTTAAGAGCGGAAATGGGGTCTGGCCAGTACGATGAGGATACATCTTTTTAGCTCTACTCTCTGCATTTCGCACTGCTTGTTTCTAGAAAAATATATGAAAAGTTATTTATACACACTATATGAAAGAGAATTTAAAAAGCAAAATGTATACAAAAAATTATTAACCTGCACTTCATCATGCTTCCAATATTGTACAAGAATCAACCACTAATCCAACTTACTGTCAATTATCAGTTTGAGATTATCATTATGTTGTCAATTATCTCTTTCTGCTCTCAGGCCAACTTACTTATGTTGGGATTTTGCATTTTCTGAGGATTGAATTGTCAAGTTTGGTAGAAATGCATTTTGGTTTGTTCATGATTCCTTCGTTTAAAGCCGAAAAAGGAGGCTGTAATTGTAATCAGCCCGGACGAAGACAAAAGCTGCAAGAGTGGACGGAATCTAAGGGAAGGATCATCAAAGAAGCCCAATAACTTCGCTTCCGTGCAAGAAAGAGAAGTAAGTTTATGCAAACATTCATCAATAGAAGTACATACTTCGTTTACTCTTTGTGAGGAGTTGTCGTTTCTACTACTGAATTGTTAATTATTAGCCGCCATGGTTGCGATTAGTGCGTGTGCTTTGATAGGAGTTTTGTCATACAAAGCACCTACACTAGCCGCATCCACCAAGCTTCTATTGGCTTCAGTCAATCATTCATAGAAATATTGAATTAGAAGATGGTTGGGAATTTGGTGATGGGGGCAACTCTCCACCAATTGCTTAAATCTCCCCCAATACTCATAGATTCTTTCACTAGAGAATTGGAGTATTCTACTTATTTCCTTCCGGATGTTTGTAGTCCTTGAAGCGGGGAAATAGTTCTCAAAACCAACATTTAAATTAGGTTATTCAATGCATAGTTGGTTATTGATTTAAGTCAAGGGAAGTCATCTCTTTGATCGTTCGTTTCGGATTTTGAGCCATGACTTCGTCTTTAGAGTTGCTAGACGTGGGCACGTCTAATTTAGAATATGCTGCTGGTCTGGAAGAAGTAGAAACCTCTTCCTTGTGTTGCTTGGTCTCTTTTTGGAGTCTACGAGTGGTCTTTTCGATCTCTCGGTCAAATTCAAGTTCACCTGTACGAGAAGAACGTGGCATAAACACCAAAATTTGATGGGTGTCGAATCCACCAAAAATAATTCCTACGAACACTTTTGTAAAAGTGTGAGTAGGGTCGAATCCACAAAGATTAGTTTTAAATTAATTTCTTCAAAAAATAAAAATAATTGGGGGGAGGGGGGGTGGGTTTTGATTGTAAGCTAATCAGTTGAAGATATGACCAAGTCAAGACATTATACACAAGAATTTTGGCCCTTTCTTACGAGGATAAAGGAGGTGTGAAGAGTCCTAGTAGAGGGGGTGCCCCCTCTATATATACAGGCTCAGTCCCTCTACGAGGACAACCTCCAGAATTTGAATGATTACTTTCTATTCTTGCTTTAGTGTTCGAATTGCACTTTGAGCATAATTTTTTCTACGAATTTCTTCTCGATTTCTCATTATGATTTATTGTTACAATTACTTATTCCTAAACCCGAAACTAACTTGGGTGTCGGATGCTAACGCCTCTTTTGCAGGTTCCCTCTCCCAAGATTTGCATTCATTTGGATCCAAACTTTTGAGTATAATATATATTCATTGGGCCCATACTTTTTTGGACGCATCAATAATATTAGAGTTGAGCATTAATATTGAATTCAATTTTATGAAGAGCTGGAATAGACTGTCACATTGATTATTTTCTCTACCATCAACTTCTCTTTACTTTTATAATAATTTAATAGTGAAATATATTAAAAAAAATTACTTCATATTTTGGGTAGATTTCGAAAAATATTTGAGTTTTGATTAGTATTAAATTTCAAAAATAGAACTTCTGTCATATTTTTGTAATTTTTTAAAAAAATTAAACACTCCCTCTCTTATTATTATTATTGAATGCCCTATTATGAACTTTTGCCTTATATGAATGTGGAGAAAAAAAGAAATAATCTATAAGAATTTTTATTTAAAAAATTGTATTTCAACAAATTGACTAGACATTCCATTTTATCTTATATTGGGGTAATAAAGTAATTTAGTAATACTATTTATCAATTTGTCCAAGTCTCTAGTAAACAAATGAGTAACTGTGTAAAATTGAAAAAAAATTTCTTTTCGATAGGATAATCAAAAGAATTTTGAAACCATTAAACGACTTATAAATAAATCAATCACCAACTAATTCACAACATAATCATAAATTCACTATTTGGCTTATTTATTCCATAAAATAAAGTAAACATGGCTTAAGAATATGTTGTACTTTAACCATTTAGGTGAATTTCTAGTGAAAATTTTAAAAGTAAATCTATGAATATATGAGTTGTGACATATAATCATTTAGTTGAACCATTAAATATATAAAAATATTACAAAATTAAGTGCTTATGACCTTATGTTTTTATTTTTATTTTATTTTTATAGAAACTTGCAATACCCTAAATTCTTTAACAAAATCTTCATATGAAATAATTTATGAGAAAAATTATATGTTTACAGGTGCATTTTACTTATTTTGAAGCTCCACAAATTTACTCCTCAATCTTCTGCTTTCTTTTTAATTTTCTAACTGCCTCAGTATCAATTGTTGGTGAAGCAGTAGAAGAGGGTGTAACAGCATCATCCCCCAAGGGCTTGCCAACGAATTTCGCTAGAGCTGCCGCTAGGTATTCAGTGTGGATTAAAAAAAAAGTAGTTATAAAAAAAATGGCATAACATACGTACAGATAATATCACAAAAATAAAGCAACATATAACGAAACCTAATAGGCATATATAAGAAAATAATAAAATTAAACGGTTTTCTCATAAACTAAAGCAATAATTATCAATTTGTTTGAAAATATAATTGTACATACTAATGATTTGATCGTAGAAAAATATATAACATTATGAATTTAATATTTTCTATAGCTAATTGTAAGTTATATATTTACAACAAAATATATGTTTCTGCAGCAAGTGCATTGCACATGATACTTCTTTGTTAATGAATAAAATTGAAGGCAAGATTGGTTTAAGAGAAAACTTTTTGCGATAAAACTAAATACTATCTCTTTATGGATTATTTACCTGTTCTCGCAGTTGAGCATTCTTAACTCTTAAACAGTGCTCATTAGAAGACATTCCGGCAGCAGCAATGGCACGACCACATGCATGACAATGTGCATTGCTAAAGGCTTCTCTGCACCTCATATTTTCAGCTCGAAGTTCGTTGTTGTCAGTACGAAAATGTGAGTTTTTATGGTGCTCATGCCGTGTCTGTAAATATATAAGTACATGCAAAGTTTATTTTTAATACTTAATATATTCAAGACCAAAAACCATTAACCAAGTACTTTGTATCTTATTACGTATCGTCAAAAAACTTCAAGAGGCTGTCTTATTTTCTTTGACAAAATATTTATAGTATGTAATATATGTTTAATATGAATGCAAATGCCTTGCTTACCTTCAATTGGGTTCGCTTGTTTTGGAACCAAAATTTGACTTGTAATGGTTCTAGCCCCAGTTTATCGCTGAGCTCTTTTCTCTGATTGTTATTGAGATGTGGGTGCTACTTGAAAAACCTACAATGAATGAAAATTATGTTAGAATTCTAAAAGATAATTTCAACAAGTAAATCATGACTTGAACATGGTGATGAGAAGCATTGGCAAAAAAAATTGGTGCAGAATTTTGTTTACATTATACTTAATTGACGATAGTGGAATTCATAGTATTAAATTAATTAAATCAATTTTCAATACAGCATAGCCAACTTGCTGAAAATATTACAGTATAGGATCACAAAAAATTAAGGAAGAAGAATATAGTACAATTACAAATGTAATATTGCATTGATTAAAAAATGACCATAAATAACAAACACAAATGTTCTTGTTTTCTCAAAGTAGAAATTGTGTTTATTTCTATCAATATAATAGATTACTTAGAGTTTTTGAGCAAGATTTATATTTATATTAAATTGGTTCTTTTATGAAACTTTCAATTTATTAAAAACTTACGCTTCCATTTCTTGAATTTGTTCTGGAGTGTGGCGATGGTAGCGCTTTCTCTTCAACTCTTGATTGTTGATGGAATTGTTATCTAGAGTTTCACTACTAGATTTAATGTTAATTCCATCATCTCTCTTTCTTTGTGATTCATCACCTCCGGATGCATTTGAGTTCATGTCGGGAAGCATATTTTCTTTCGCCTTTTTACCTATAGCACAATGAATTATATTTCAGTTTTTTAAGAGCATAATAAGATATTATTTAAGTGGCGTGCATTTTTATAGCACTTAATGCTGTAGAAGAATATATGAAAAATAAAAGCAATCCCTACCATGTATACATTTTAAAAAGGGAATTAACAATTCTTGTGTTAATGTCTGAAAATATTAACAAAAAGTTGTCATTAAAATATTTATGTTATCCATATATCGAAGTTCATATAAAGTTTGTTGTCAAAACTTTTTGCACATTTATTTTTCCTTAGCCTCTGGATTTTTCAATTGCAACCGCAAATGTTATTATCTACTCCATATATTAGGGATAAGATTAGAGCATATTGGATCAATAACTAAAATTTATAAATCAGTCAGATGTGAATTTTTCAAGGCATAGATTTTATACTGGTCACATGTATGACTTATATTTTAGGAATTTCTAACACCAGCAAGCCATAAATTCTATATAAGAGCAATTCTTTTTTTAAAAAATCCTTAGACACTTAATGCAAAAACTTGTATTTGATATTCTTTTTCCTTCAAAGGCCAATAAAAATTACATATATAAAGTATATTTCCTATATAGAATTCATAGCATTTTTATGCAAGTTATCGACTGTCAACACAACACAAGAATGGAGCGTGCATCTATGGATAAATGCGTTTAACCAAGAAGATATAAATTGAAGCAACTAGACAAACTTACTTTAAGAGATGAAAAAGTTTCTCGTAGCCATAAAATTCACAGCAGAGAACCACAAAGGTGCTTCCTTCAATTTACCAAAGATGAAAAATATTTTCGTAACCTTAAAATTCACGACTGAGATCGACAAAGCGCTTCCTTCAATTTATCAAAGATTAAGAATTAAGATATGTTTTATTGACAAAACTCCTAGGTTTCTATTAAAATATAATATGATTAATAAGTAGATTGCAGAAGGTAAATAGACGAGAGTGAAAAAGAAAAGTGAAATGAGAAAAGACACAATGGAGGGGGTTAAAATGAGTCCGATGGGGAGAACGAATGGAGGGAATAGATACAAAGAAGTTGATGTAATGGACGGAGAAATTGAAGACGAATGAGAAAAATATGATGGAGGGGACTTAAAATGAGTTGTTAAGGCTAGTGAATTACCTTGAGTAGAGCTGTAACTTAAAATGAGCTGTAATGAATATTGCTTTATAGACAACTGGATGAGTAATTTTCAACAAAGAGAAAAGATAAGGACAAAAGGAATCACGTTATACATGCATCGGAAGCGCAAAAATCATGATAAACAGAATATCTGAAAGAAAAAGAAATAAATTCAAATTGTTCTAATAAAGCTTTTCCCCATATTAGATTTTGAGAACCCTTGACTGTCATAAATGCCATTTTTGGAAGCAGTTAATACTCCGAAATTTAGTGCTGAACTTTTTCTAAGCATCCTATGGCAGTCACGAGCATTAGGACAATAGGTTACAATAATACACCAAATATTTTGTTTCTATGGTATTTAATAATGAATTTAATTACGGTACTTCTCCAATTTAAATTCTAGTGGTACAAATAAGATATTGAATAATGATGATCTATATTAAGATGCTTTATTTAAAATTTAAATCAGGTCGAGAAAGTGTTGAAATCATTTAGAATAAGTTTGAATAATCGTCAAATCTCATATTTGTACACTATAAAAAAATTATTTTATAGTAACGGCTTTTGTAATGGTTAAGTTAATAATTTGGAATAATTTTTAAAAATTGTAATGACCTTTGTAAGGGCACCACGTACCATGGCTCTTTTGGGCGTTGTAAAATCTTTGTACGGCTTGCTTGAAAGCCGTTACAATTTGTAACGGCCTTATTAGTGGCCATGAGAAATCGTTACAATAGTAATCCAATTGCAAAAAATGCATTTGGAATGAAAAAATTAAAATTGATATAATTAATAATGGAACAACCTTTGTAAGATATATAGGTATGGTTGTCCTTTGATATGAAGCGTTTGGAATACTTTTTGCAACGGTCGTGCATTATGTTGTAATGGTTATTTTATCGAATTTGTATTTCTTTTTATATAGTTTTTTATAACGACTTTTGTGACCACTTATGCATATTTTGATTTTAGTTTGCAACTGCCTTTGTTACTGCTTTTTACACTGTTTTGGTAATGGCTTTTTGGATGGCCTTTTTGAAATTTGATAATTATCTTTTTTACACGATTTTTGTAGCAGCTACTTAATTATATGACAGTTATACTTATTGCAAAAGCTGTTACAAATGCAATGGCAAAAAAATAATTTTTATAATATTTAATTATAATTAATCTATTTGTAATATTTATTTTTTTAAAAATAAATTATTGAATTGTTGGACTGTGATGGTCCAGTAGCAACGTGGTGGGCCTCGACGTTGAGACCAAATATTCGGCCCCTCTTCCGATTGTCGTCTGGTGACAACCATGCCAGTTGCTCATTCGGGGTCACCGAGCCTTGAGAGGACAATTAAGGTTTTTGATTACTATTTTGCTGGTTCAGGCGTTCGTCCATCATCATTAGGAACAGTTGCTGTGAAAAGATTAATGATTAAATTATAGAAAAAAATTTAATTCAAAAATTAAAATTTTTTTATACTTACTGTGTCCTCCACTGCCCTCGGGTCGCTCCATTAGCTGTTCTCCTTCTTTTTGTATTTCTTTAACACCTCCATCTGTTTGACGGGGCCAACTGATTATGGGTTATGAATTTGGCATGGCACATCCGTCTCAAGTTGAGTTCCAAAAGAACAATTACTTGAACCGTTCCACATTCCATGACAAATTGGTAACGAAAAATCATTGGAACTCAATTTGGAACACTATAGTAGATGTAGGAACGGTCATAACCTAGCCGTCCCTACGCCCGTTGCAGAGAATGTCTCAAAACTGACAGTTGGAAAATGTATTTCTAAATGAGTACAATTTAGAATGGTTCCTTAGAATTATTTGCTATGTGTTAATGGAACTGCGCCAAATAATCTTCAAAAGCTACATTTCAACAGTCGACTAACTGTAACAACTCTCGTTCCTGAATTAGGAGGAATTAACGACTACTTATGTGTTCCCGTTCCTAAGCCCATTCCAATTTTTTCTATATATGTGTTCCTCTCTTTCCATTTAATTTCACTATCTTTTTCAATCCTTCTTATTCTCTCTCTAATTAGAAAATTAAGTTTGAAAGTTATACTTTACAACATTGAAACTTAAGTTTGAACTTAAACTATCGACATTGTTTTTCGCTGCTTCTCTTGATGATCTCGTACATAATTTCTTCTCGACCACTGGTAATTCCTCATCAACTACGACCATAGTCCTATTTTCATAAGTAATATTGTCCAATAACAATTGTTGTGCATGCCACTTACAATTGTCACAAGATTCAAACGGCAGTTCAGTTTGATGATTAACATCAAATTCTAGTCACCTCTAACTGATATAGTTATTTATTCCCAATCAAGAGTAAAAATAATATCATTTGTCAAAACAATAAATTTCATTTGAAAATATAGTTGCATCATCAAAAAGAGTATGGTAGGAATAGCACATCTTTTAATCATGCAATCAAAATTATTTAACGAAATCTTCATATGAAATAATTTATGAGAAAAATTATATTTGCACAAGTGCATTTTACTTATTTAGAGCCCACAAATTGATTCCTCAATCTTCTGCTTTCCCTTTAATTTTCGAACAACCTCAGTATAAATCATAGGTGAAGCATTAGAAGGGGGAGTAACAGCATCATCAGCCAAGGGCTTGCCAACGAACTTTGCTAAAATTGCTGTTAGGTATTCAATCTGGATAAAAAAAAATATTTATAAAAAAGAATATAACATGCATACAGATAATATAACAAAGATAAAGCAAAATTTAGAAAAA
This sequence comes from Sesamum indicum, assembly GCF_026168435.1. Taxonomy (NCBI): domain Eukaryota; kingdom Viridiplantae; phylum Streptophyta; class Magnoliopsida; order Lamiales; family Pedaliaceae; genus Sesamum; species Sesamum indicum. Next base: position 8,853,933 of record NC_142668.1, read on the forward strand.
CCAAATAGGCATATATAAGAAATAATAAAATTAAATGGCTTCCTCATAAATTAAAACAATAACTATCAATTTGTTCGAAAATATAATTGTACATGCTAATGATTTGATCATAGAAAAATTTATAACATTATGAATTTAATATTTTTCTATAACTAATTGTAAGTTATATATTTACAACAAAATATATGTACATTGCACATGATACTTCTTTGTTAATGCATAAAATTGAAGGTAAGATCGGTTTAAGAGAAAACTTTTTGCAATATAAGTAAATACTATTTCATCATGGATTTACCTATTCCCTCAGTTGAGCATTCTCAACTCTTAAACAGTGCTCATTAGAAGACCTTGTTGCAATAGCAATGGCACGACCACATGCACGATAACATGCATTGCTAAGGGCTTCTCTGCACCTTATATTTTCAGCTCGAAGTTCGTTGTTCTCAGTATGAAAATGTGAGTTCTTATGGTGCTCATGCCATGTTTGTAAATAAATAAATTCATACAAAGTTTATTTTGATTACTTAATACATTCAAGGCCGAAAACCATTAGCCTCGTACTTAGTATCATATTACTTCTCTTCAAAAAACTTGAAGAGGCAGTTTCTTTCTTTTTTTTGAGAAAATATTTATAGCATGTAAACTATGTTTAATATGAATGCAAATGCCTTTCTTACCTTCAATTAGGTTCTCTTGTTTTGGAACCCAAATTTGACTTGCAATGGTTCTTCCCCATGTTGTACAATAATTCATAGGACCTCATTTTGTAGAAATTTCTTTTACAACAATTAAAAAAATAGGAAAAAACAAAGAGTAAATATGTGCAGGCGACCCTCCGTCTACCTCTACGATAGAGTCTAGTTTTGTGTATTTGAGTATATGCAATAAATCAATTATATACCCAATGTGTTCTAAAGAAAAAAAAAGGTAATGTTGGAAATTTAAAGAAAGCTAGATATTTTTCTGTGAGTGTTACAAAAATAGATTAATATTATAATCAAAATTACGTCAAAATTAGCTAATGAATTTATTTACTTTTAGTTGTGATTTTTATGCTCTTCTATCGTAAAGATAGAATAATACTAAATAATTTATTGAGTTTTCTTTAATAAGATTTACACTTCACGTGCAATATGCGAGCATTTTATTAGTATTTTAAAATAATAAGATGAATATGTCCAGTGAAATTTGAATTCCTCAAGCAATACTACTTTCATGTTAACATTAATCGAACATGAGCAAGAAAGTTTGAGTAACTAGTAAATTGAAAAATCATTTAACCTATCTAATTTCTCCCGCACTATTAACCATCACTCACACACACAAACACAATCACATCACATGCTCCTACAAGATATATTTTATTTTTAATTGATCATTGATCAATGTAAATAAATTATGGCAGGAATAGCACATCCTTTAATCATGCAATCAAAATTTTTTAACAAAATCTTCTAATGAAATAATTTATAAGAAAAATTATATGTTTACAATTGCATTTTACTAATTTTGAAGCTCCACAAATTTACTCTTCAATCTTCTGCTTTCCTTTTAATTTTCGAACTGCGTTAGTATCAATTGTTGCTGAAGCAGTAGAAGATGGAGTAACAGCATCATCCCCCAAGGGCTTGCCAACGAATTTCGCTAGATAATATAACAAAAATAAAGTAACATTTGAAGAAATTAACCAAATAGGCATTTATAAGAAAATAATAAAATTAATCGGCTTTCTCATAAATTAAAACAATTATCAATTTGTTTGAAAATATAATTGTACATACTAATAATTTGATCGTAGAAAAATATATAATATTATGAATTTAATATTTTCTATAGCTAATTGTAAGTTATATATTTACAATAAAGTATATGTTTCTGCAAGAGCATTGCACATGATATTTCTTTGATAATGAATAAAATTGAAGGAAAGATCGGTTTAAGATAAAATTTTTTGTAATAAAACTAAATACTATCTCTTCTTGGTTTTACCTGTTCTCGCAGTTGAGCATTCTCAACTCTCAAACAGTTCTCATTAGAAGACATTCCGGCAGCAGAAATGGCACGACCACATGCACGACAACGTGCATTGCTAAGGGCTTCTCTGCACCTCATATTTTCAGCTCGAAGTTCAGTTGTTCTCAGAACGAAAATGTGAGTTTTTATGGTGCTCATGCCATGTTTGTAAATAAATAAGTACATGCAAAGTTTATTTTTAATACTTAATACATTCAAGACAAAAAACTATTAGCCAAGTACTTTGTATCCTATTACATCTCCTCAAAAAACTTCAAGAGGTTGTCTTATGCTTTTTGAGAAAATATTTATCGTACGTAAAATATGTTTAATATGAATATAAATGCCTTTCTTACCTTCAATTGGGTTCGCTTGTTTTGGAACCAAAATTTGACTTGTAATGGTTCTAGCCCCAATTTATCACTGAGCTCTTTTCTCTGGTTGTTATTGGGATGTGGGTGCTGCTTGAAAAACCTACAACGAATGAGAATTATGTTAGAATTCTAAAAGATAATTTCGACAAGTAAATCATATCTTGAACCTGGTGATGAAAATAGTATTGCCAAAAAATGTTGGTGCAGAATTTAATTACATTATACTTAGTTGACAATAGTGGAATGCATAGTATTAAATAAATTAAACCAATTTCCAATACAACATACTCAACTTGGTTAATGAATTCCAATATTGGATCACAAAAAATTAAAGAAGAAGAATATAGTACAATTAAAGATGTAATATTGCATTGATTAAAAAATGACCATAAATAACAAAAATAAATATTCTTGTGTTCACAAACTAGAAACTGTGTTATTTCTATAATATAATAGATTTCTTAGAGCTTTTGTGAAAGAATTATATTTATATTAAAATTGGTTCTTTTATGGAACTTTAAGTTTATTAGAAACTTACGCTTCCATTTGTTCTGGAGTGTGGCGATGGTAGCGCTTTCTCTTCAACTCTTAATTGTTGATGGAATTGGTATCTAAATTTTCACTACTAGATTTATTGTTAATTCCATCATCTCACTTCCTCTGTGATTCATCACCTTCGGATGCATTTGAGTTCAAGTCGGGAAGCATATTTTCTTTGGCCTTTTTACCTACAGCACAATGAATTATGTTTCAGTTTATAAGAGCATGAAAAGATATTATTTAAGTGGCGTGCATTTTTAGAGCACTTAATGTTGTAGAAGAATAACTGAAAAATAAAAGCAATCCCTACCATGTATACATTTTAAAAAGGGGATAAATAATTGTCTGAAAAATTCTAACAAAAGGTTGTCATTAAAACATTTATGTTATACATATGTCGAAGTTCATATAAAGTTTGTTGTCAAAACTTTTTGCACATTATGTTTGTATGTTATTATCTACTCGATATATTAGGGATAAGATTAGAGGATATTGGATCAATAACTATAATTTATAAATCAATCAGATGTGAATTTTTCAAGGCATAGATTTTATAGTGGTCACATGTATGAATTATATTTTAAGAATTTCTAACACCAACAAGCCATACATTCTATATAAGAGGAATTTACTTTTTAAAAAAATACTTAGATACTTAATGCAAAAACTTGTATTTATTGATATCATTTTTCCTTCAAAGAGCCAATAAAGATTACATATCTATACTATATTTCTTATATAGAAATCTTGGCATTTTATACAAGTTTTCGACTGTCAACACAACACAAGAGTGGAGTGTGCATCTATGGATAAATGCATTTAACCAAGAAGAAATAAATTGAAGCAAAAGACAAATTTACTTTAAGAGATGAAAAAGTTTCTCGTAACCTTAAAATTCACGGTTGAGAACCACAAAGGTACTTCCTTCAATTTACCAAAGATGAAAAAGTTTCTCGTAACCTTAAAAGTCACGACTGAGATCCACAAAGGTGCTTCCTTCAATATATCAAAGATTAAGGATTAAGGTATGTCTTATTGAATAAACTCCTAGGTTTCTAATAAAAAAAGATATGATTAATAAGTTGATTGCAGAAGGTAAATAAACGAGAGTGAAAAACAAAAGTGAAACGAGAGAAAACACAATGAGAGGGTAGAAAAGAGTCCGATGGTGAGAACGAATGGAGAGAATTGATGCGAAGAAGTTGATACAATGGACGGAGAAATTGAAGACGAAGGAGAAAAATATGATGGAGGGGACTTAAAACGAGTTGTAAAGGCTAGTGAATTATCTGGAATAGAGCTGTAACATTCTCAGTTTGAGTATGAATATTGCTTTATAGACAACTGGATGAGTAATTTTCCACGAAGAGAAAAGATAAGGACAAAAAGAATCACGATATACATGAATTGGAAGCACAAAAATCATGACAATTCAGAATGTCTAAAAGAAAAAGAAATAAATTCAAATTGTCCTAATAAAGCTTTTTCCCATATCAGATTTGGAGAACCCTTGACGGTCATAAATGTCATTTATGGATGCAGTTAATACTTCGAAATTTAGTGCAGAACTTTTTCTAAGCATCCTATGGCAGTCACGAGCATTCAGACAACAACTTGTAATAATACACGAAATATAGTGTTTCCATGGTATGAAATAATGAATTTAATTATGATATTTCTCCAATATAAATTCTAGTGCTACAAATAAGATACTGAATAATGAATATTTATATTAAGATGCTTTATTTAAAATTTAAATATGGTCGAGAAAGTGTTGAAATTATTTAGAATAAGTTTAAATGATTGCCAAATCTCATATTTGTACGCGGCACAAAAGTTATTTTATAGTAAAGACTTATGTAATGGTCAAGTTAATAATTTGGAACAGTTTTTAGAAATTATAACGGTCTTTGTAATGGCACCACCTACCATGGCTTTTTTGGGCATTGCAAAATCTTTGTACGACTTGCTTGAAAGCCGTTACAATGTGTAACGACCTTATTAGCGTCCATGAGAAATCATTGCAAACTGATAGAATCCCATCCCGTTTCCAGGCAGAATCCTTCAACAACTTAGTAGCTCTATCGGGTGTGCTAATACGCTCGATATGAAATTCTTGAAGAAGGGGACTAGATGAAGAAGAGTCTCGCAGGATGCCATTTGGGGTGCAGCAGACGCTGAACAAAATGAGTGGCCTCCTTTCGTCCAAGGAGTGGCAGTCAACAGATGGCCATTTCGCAATCTGCGAAATAGTAGTCCAATTGCCGAAAATGCATTCGGAATGACAAAATTAAATGTGATATAATTAATACTAAAACGACCTTTGTAACACATATAGGTATGGTTTTCCTTCAACATAGAAGCGGTGTTTGGAATACTTTTTATAACTTTCATGTGTTATGTTGTAATGGTTGTTGTATCTAGCTTTGTCTTTCTTTTTTCTACAGTTTTTTGTAACGGCTTTTGTGACCCCCTGTGTATGATGGTTTTAGTTTGCAACTGCCTTTGTTACTGCTTTTTACACTGCTTTGGTAATGGCTTTTTGGATGGATTTTTTGAAATTTGATAACTATCTTTTACACGATTTTTGTAACGACTTTTTGATTATATGACAATTACACTTATTCCAAAAGCTATTACAAATGCAATGAAAAAAAAATTAATTTATATAATATTTAATTATATCTAATCTATTTTTAATATTTGTTTTTGTAAAAATGAATTATTTAACTATTGGACTGTGATGCTCCAGCAACAATGTGGTGGGCCTTGGAGTCAAGACTAAATACTCGGCACCTCTTCTGGCCGGCAGCTACTGATAGCCGCACCTATTTTTCATTCGGGGTCACCGAGTGTTGAGAGGACAATTGAGGTTCTTGATCACTGTTTTGCTGGTTCTAGCGTTCCTCCATCATCCTCAGGAACAACTGCTGTGAACAGATTAATGATTAAATTTTAGAAAAAGTAATTTGAAATTCAAAAATTAAATTCTTTTTTATACTTACCATGACCTCCACTGCTCTTGGGTCGATCTATTGGCCGTCCTCCTCCTTTTTGTAGCATTTCTCTAACACCTCCATCTGTTTGACGGGGTATCCAAGTTGTGTTTCCTATTCAAAAACCATTTAAAGAAAAGATCATAAATTTAAACAATTAAAATGAATTAATACTAGAGTTTAGAATACTTACCATCATACGCTTGTGGGCCCAAATGGAAGATGAACCTCATGGTCGACGGTAGCAGCTGCGCCGAGATCGGTTGTCCGGTTGACCTTATTCTAGGCCGACTGTGCCTGGAAGTCTGGCCTCGCCCAATACTTCAAAAGCTGGCGCTACATCTCCTCGGCCACCCACAGTGGTCGGGCCAACTGATTTTTGGATACGAATTGCTAAGGAGGCGAACATGATCCTATACCTTCAATAGATAGCAGAACTCAAAACGGAGTTTGATAGCTTGCAAATCATTCAAAATCCAAGAGAGGAGGAGAACATAAAGGCTGATTGCCTCTCTAATTTAGCCAGCGCTCTAGAGGACTGCCGAACGATGCGAATCACCATACAATACCTTGCTCAATCGAGGACCCAAATCTGCATCCAAGCTGTATTCTCCTCGGACGACTGGGAGACCCCCGTCAGCCCATGGTCGGAGGAGGGTCTCCTTCCAGGCAATAGGTGGGAGGGCCGCTAGGCACAATAACTAACGGGCAAGTGAAAGTCAACAACCGAATTCTTGTTCAAGGGATCAAAAGACGCTTAGAATGAGTCAGGAGAAATTGGATAGAAGAATTAACCAATGTCTTATGGGCATACCGCACGACCCTTAGGGGATCCACGGGAGTGAGCCGCTTTACCATGGTATATGGGACAGAAGCCATCATTCCTGCAGAGTTAGGGGTACCCTTTTATAAAATCATACATTTTTTAGAAAAAAATAATACAGAACTGCTAAGACAAAACCTGGACCTCACGAAGAATTGAGAGAAAATGCCTTCATTCAAACTCAAAGGTATAAAAACACTATGATCAACGCTCACAATAAGAAAGTAAAAACACGAAGCTCCAAGCACGTGACTTGGTATTACGAATGGTAGATACATAGAAGCCGATAGGAGAATTATCTCCCACCTGGGAGGTGCCTTTCGAGGTCACAGCCATAATAGGACAAGGTGCCTATGAATTAGAAGATCCTGAAGGACGACCATTTCCACGACCCTAGAATATTCATAACCTCGAAGATACTATTCATGATGAAGAATGCCCTCATCCTATAACATATGTTTCGTGCCGTACTTTTTAAATACTTTTGAAAGTCGTGGAGGGGAAGTTACGGGCAAGCTCCAATAACCGCCAGTGATGAGAGGGGCTTGTAACCTCTTTGGCGCTTGGCGAGGGCATTTATCACCTCCCAGCAATCGAGAAGGCTAGGCCTAGGCCTAGCCATCATTCCCTGACAAGGTGTCACAGGCATGCTCTTCTGTCTCTTAGCAAAATGTAATTCCCATGTATTTTTTGCCTATGTGACGTCTCAGGTTACACCTAACCTTCGACTAGTCTTCGCTCATATCGGAGTATGTCGACTGTCCATTCGTGTCCATGACACTAAAGCTCGCTAGCGCGACATCCGAATGCATTCCTGCGCGGCACTGCGTGCCCTTGCGCTCGCCTATTTGAAATGTCCATATTCGCCGAGGCTCTCGACACTCACACCTCAGCATCTCTTAACGGCCGACCCCGACTAGCTAGTATGCCGTCATGTGTCTGCCCATAATTTTGACCTGCCGACGCAGTCATCAATGGCAAGGAGCATCCTCGCTCCGCCTCGGCATTACGATGCTACTCATGCGCCCGCAACGCCCATCCCATGCCCAACGCTCACTCGGTGCATTTTAGGCGCACGCCATCGTCGTGGCCGCCTTCTATGTCAGCATATCGAATGGGCATCGGACTTATGATGCGGTCCTACTCGTGCGAGACATGGAAGGCGGCCATGATGAAGGCGTGTGCCTAGGATGCCCCAAGTGAGCGTTGGGCTTGAGATGGGCGTTGCCAGGGCATGCGTAGCTCCGTAATACCAAGGCGGAGCGAGGATGCTCCTTGCCATTGAGAAATGCATCGGCAGGTTCCGAGATTGTGTACGAGACGCTAAGGCGTGAGTGCCGAGAGCCTCGGTGAGTATGGGCATCTTGAATAGACGAGCGCAAGGCACGCGGTGCCGTGCAGGGATGCGTTCAGATGTCGCGCTAGCGAGCTTCAATGTCGAGAACATGTGACGGACTGTCGGTATATTCTGATATGTGCGAAGGCTGGTCGAAGGTTAGGCGTAACCTAAGACGCCGCACGGGCGAAAAATTACATTCCGCTGCCAGACAAAAGAGCACGCCCGTGAAATAAGGGCAGAAAACACGCTACACGAAGTATGGGTAAACAAAAGAACACATTCTGGCTGGAAAAAATAGACGAGGAGGGATCCCTCCAATTGACAGAGGGATTCCCCCTATATCAAAGGGGGCAAAGGCTTATACTCTAAGAAGGAATTGAAGGCGCCCCTCCTCCTTAGAGTGGGGGGGGGGACTGACTGATGGGTATAGCCCAGCATAACTCGGCCTAACAATGAAGTAAGAAGTCCAAACGTCCATCTACGCAGGCCCACAACGAGGAAAGGAGTGCAGGGCACACGACCTAGCAAGCTCGGCCCAAATCACTTGTAGACGGCCTAATCCTCACGTACATGTCGGTCCTTGAAGCTTGCGTGGCACACACGTGAGCCCTCCACGTAGGGCCCCCTCTACAGACAAGGAGCGGCTGGGCAGGAAGACCCCCCAAGAACTAGGGCTTTAACACCCTGCAGACTCTCTACTGGCAAACGTAATTTGTTCCCATTTTCGAGCATCGTTTTATCCTTTGACATTTTTATACTATAAATTATTACTCTTCAGATCTAATACTATCATGGGCGTTGGAGTGCTAATATTTTATTTTGCAGGTTCTCTTAATAACTTTCGCATCATTAGTCCAAATTTGACATCAGGATCTCGGAATTTGGGCTCGTGCTAAAATTGAACACGTCAGTTTATTGACCACTTTTTGATGTAAAATATGGCCATGGAATGATGTTTTTTTTTTGTTAATTTAGTCCAAAAAATATATAAAAAAATATCAAATTGGTGCTCATATTGTGTGGAAAAAGTATTATTACTTCCCACAGAAAACACTGGTTCTTGATGTTTATTCAAGGTATGCTCTTCTTGATGGCTAACAACATGTTAATTGAATTTAACGTGAGAAAAATGATTGTTGTTACTTTTTCTTTAAACAAAAATTACATTAGGGACTAATAAGTTTAGGAACAAATATTAGAAACTAAAGAAATTTAATATGACTATTTTTCAGATTTATCCTTTTTGTTTTTCTAATTAATATGGCAACAATATTTTGTTTAGAAGAAATATATTATTTTAAGTAATTTATACATTTTTCAAAAATATTTTTTTGCCTAATTAGCTGTAGGAGCCAATCAAAATCTCAAATTAAATAAAAACCCTAAAACAACAATTAAAGGACTTTCATAGATTAATTAGTTTATATGTTTAATATTTTGGAAACCCCATTGTTAATATAAATTCCAAATTAAAAAAAAACTAATTAAAATATGGTTTTGATGATCAAAAAGAAAAAGTTGCTTTTAAATAACAAGTCATCCCATCGATCACAATCACATCGCATCATTTGAGAGTGAGACAATATGTCTATCTCAAACTTCTCACCTGAAGCTGATAACGATACTATATATTTTATATTATTTGCAGATGAGGAAACGAGTAATTATAAGCCTAAAAAGCTTTCACTAATAAAGCGCCTTTCCAAAATAAAAAATATGAACTCATATACAATTAAAATGGACAATATCTCATACAAAGAGACATCAATCACATTTTGCGCTATAACATTTCAATTGTTTTTTTTTTTTTGTGTATTAAAACAAAAAAAAAAAAAGCGGCATCTTATAATCAATTCATGGACAAATACGCATGTAGTCCTATTAATTCCTTGACCATAGTTCATATAGGGGCTCGTTGGGTTCGAGTCATTATGTATGATAGATAATTATATTGTGCATAAAAAAATATTGGCTCAAATATGCCCAAGCGGTTCAAAAGGAAGAAAGAAATGAGATGCCCATATTATCATAGGAGGCTCAAGTCATGAGATGCCAAGAATACTTGATAGGCGGCATTGGAGGGGCGTCCCTAAGAAAATAGATTGGCAGGCGGCCTTGGGGGGTCCCCCAAAAAACAGACTGGCAAACAGAGGAGGCTGAATAGATCCTCCTACTCGGACCATGCTGGAAGTCTAATAAATATTCGGCCCAAAAGGCCCACAAATATGGCATCACACTCTCCTACATGACATTTCATCACATGGAAGGAGTCCTTCCCTAAGCAAAGACATGTTGTTGTGAGCTAATCAATTGAAGATAAGACCAAGTCAAGCCTTATACACACGAATTTTGGCCCTTTCTTACGAGGATAAAGGAGGTGTGAAGAGTCCCAGTAGAGGGGGTGCCCCCTCTATATATATAGGCTCAGTCCCTCTACGAGGACACCCTCTAGAATTTGAATGATTACTTTCTATTCTTTCTTTAGTATTCGAATTGGGGGACACCCTCCAGAATTTGAATGATTACTTTCTATTCTTCCTTTAGTATTCGAATTGCACTTGGAGCACAATTTTTTCTACGAATTTCTTCTCGATTTCTCATTATGATTTATTGTTACAATTACTTATTCCTAAACCTGAAACTAACTTAGGTGTCGGAGTGTTAACGCCTTTTTTGCAGGTTCCCTCTATCAGGATTTGCATTCGTTTGGATCAAAATTTTGAGCATAATTTATATTCATTGGGCCCATACTTTTTTGGACACATCAATAATATTAGAGTTGAGCATTAATATTGAATTCAATTTTATGAAGAGATGGAATAGACTATCACATTGATTATTTTCTCTACCATCAACTTCTCTTTACTTTTATAATAATTTAATAGTGAAATATATTAAAAAAAATTACTTCATATTTTGGGTAGATTTCGAAAAATATTTGAGTTTTGATTAGTATTAAATTTCAATAATAGAACTTCTGTCATATTTTTGTAATTTTTTAAAAAAATTAAACACTCGCTCTCTTATTATTATTAGTGAATGCCCTATTATGAACTTTTGCCTTATATGAATGTGGAGAAAAAAAGAAATATTCTATAAGAATTTTTATTTAAAAAATTGTATTTCAACAAATTGACTAGACATTCCATTTTATCTTATATTGGGGTAATAAAGTAATTTAGTAATAGTATTTATCAATTTGTCCAAATCTCTAGTAAACACAAATGAGTAACTGTCATACATATAATCAAAAGATTTTTTCTTTTCGATAGGATAACCAAAAGAATTTTGAAACCATTAAACGACTTACAAATAAATCAATCACCAACTAATTCACAACATAATCATAAATTCACTATTTGGCTTATTTATTCCATAAAATAAAGTAAACATGGCTTAAGAATATGTTGTACTTTAACCATTTAGGTGAATTTCTAGTGAAAATTTTAAAAGTAAAACTATGAATATATGAGTTGTGAAATATAATCATTTAGTTGAACCATTAAATATATAAAATATTGTAAAATTAAGTGCTTATGACCTTATATTTTTATTTTTATTTTATTTTTATAGAAACTTACAATACCCTAAATTTTTTTATTTTAAATTTTTCGAGGTAGCATCTCCGAATTTTAGATTTTGTTTTCAAATTAGTTTATTAACCACTTTTGGATGAAAAATATGGCTATGATTTGAAGTTTCTTTCTGTCAATTTAGTCCCAAAACTATAAAAAAAAAATATCAAATTGGTCCTCGTATTTTGTGGAAAAGTACTGTAACTTCCCACAAAAAAATACTAGTGAAAATTTAAAGTGAAAAAAATGACTGTTGTTACATTTTTTTTTAAAACAAAAATTACATTAGGGTCTAATAAGATTAGAAACAAATATTAAAAATTAAAGAAATTTAAAAGGACTATTTTTCAAAAACAAAAGAAATGATTTTCCATAATTCTCCCTTCCAACGGCTAGTAAAGGTTTACACACTCATAAGGTTGAACCAGAAACCCGATCAGAACCATCCATTCTCAGTGATCCAACCGATCCTATTCAAATCTGGAAATATGACCGTTAACGCCAGAGAGGCGTCCCGCCACTTCGCCCACATTTTATATACGACGCTCTTCCACCTTTACTCGGTCTCCTCTTCATCACTATTTTCTGATAAGAAAGAGGGAATTCTGAGAGAGAGAAGGGAGGGGCTGTTTGTGAATTGTGGCGATTGAAAACCCATAAGAAAAGGTGAGGCGAACAGCGGTGATCTCCTGGTGTTTCTGTCGTCTTTCTTGGAGGGGTTTCCGAAATCGACGATCAAGAAGAAGGGTTGGAGAAAGAAGAGGAATCAGGTTCGGTGATGGCTTCTACAGCTGTAGTTCCGGAGCAAGTTAGAGGTAGAACTGAGGATTAATGCTTATCTTTGAATGATATATGTTAGCACACCCACTATAATTTTATTTCAATATTTTATTTGTTTGTGTAATCTTTTTGGGCTCTCTGATCCATTTTTTGTTAGAATTTAAGGGTGCTTCAGTGTGATTCTTGAAAGGATTCTAGTGGGGTTTCTTTTCTTTACAGTGCAAAGACTATCTTGCGGGTTACTGAATTTTGTTTGTTTATTCCATTGCCTATTCAGTTCTTGTTTAGAATCTTGAAGAGAGATTTCTGGGTTTTTTCTGTTCATCAGTTTTGATCCATTTCTGGGTTTTTGGGCTCTCTGATCCATTTTTTGTTAGAATTTAAGGGTGTTTCAGTGTGATTCTTGAAGGGATCCAAGTGGGGTTTCTTTTCTTTACAATGCAAAGACTATCTTGCGGGTTGCAGAATTTTGTTTGTTTATTCCATTGTTTATTCAGTTCTTGTTTAGTATCTTGAAGAGAGATTTCTGGGTTTTTTCTGTTCATCAGGTTTGATCAATGCTTAAGAGTTCATAGGTTCAGCTTTCTTTCCATGTAGTTCGCCGAAATTTAAATTGAGGTTTATGCATGAATTTCCTGTAATGGTTCTTTATCCGATGATATTAATTCGTACCAGGCATTTCGTTAATTATTCTTGAATTTGCTGTGTATATACTTGTTTTGTGATCCTTACCGCAAGAACAGAGTTCAAGAATTCTGTTTGGGCTATCAACATTCCCTTTCTTGATAATTTTCTTCTCCTGGGGAATTGTTGACTTCCTGGGATTCTTCTGTGTTCCGATCTGAATTATTACAAGATACAATGTTTAGTTTCATTTGATGCATAATTACTCCTTGGGACTTCTGTTTCTTGGATTTGCTTTGATGTTATCCCTCTCTTGATATTGATTTATTCTCTTACCAGGGACATTTTAACTTGAATTCTTGACAACTTGTCCCATTTTAGCAGCAAAGTTATGATTAGTCTTCTTGTGTTTGATCAGTTGGAGGAGGGAAGCAAAAGAACGGTCACGCCAAAGGCAGAAATCAGTTAATATAGTGGATCGGTTCCTTTGGGTGAAAACTGTTCCAAGAAGGGAACTTCAATTGGTCGGATTAGCTCGATGCTAATTGCTTGCAAATATGAAGAGATATGGGCGCTTGAGGTATATATGCTGTTAAATATTGGCTCGATCAAACGTGAAATAAAGTTAAACAAGTCTTCGATCTTTCTCGAGTCAACGACTTCATAGCTATATCGGACAATGCTTATGTCAGAGAGCAAGTGCTTCTCATGGAGAAAGCAATTCTTGGGAAACTAGAGTGGTATCTAACAGTTCCAACTCCATACGTCTTTCTCGTTCGATACGTTAAAGCTTCTCTTCCATCTGATAAAGAGGTATTGTATGGTTGTTGCATATGTAATTTCCAGTTGAAGTAGTTGAATGTGAGTGGTTTATTCATTTATTTGTCGACCGTGCAGATGGAGAACATGACATTTTTCTTTGCCGAACTTGGTTTAATGAACTACTCTGCCTTCAACTGTATTGTCCCTCCATGCTTGCTGCTTCTGCTTTATACACTGCACGTTGCACTCTTAACCGGATTCCCCTATGGACTGAAACTCTGAAGCACCATACCGGCTAGTCTGAGGATCAGCTGATGTACGTAAATTGATCCAAATAACTATAGACACCACACACCCCGTAAGTTATTACAAGAGAAGAATCCCTCGATTTAGGAATATCAACTACTGCAACTAAATTTTTCAGGAACGTCGGTGTAATTATTCCTTATTACATTTTTGTTACAGTTTATATACTAAAACTCCTGTCTGTATTGATGTAACAGGGAGTGTGCAAGGCTTTTGTTGAGCTTCCACTCCGGTGCTGGAGAAAACAAGCTGAAAGCAGTTTCGAGAAAATACTCGAACCCGGAAAGGGGTGCTGTTGCTTTGTTTCCACCGGCAAGAAGCCTTCTCCCCGATCTGCTGCTGATGTTGCAAAGACAACAAAAGGTGTGTCCGTGTCCCCTTTGAGTTGTTCAGACAAGACAGATCCTCAATTTGCTCAACCATTTGCGGAGTTGGACCATTTTTGGAAGATATCTCATACAACTTATGACGACCATATGGATCTCCACCCAAACCATTTACGAGTAAGTCCTCTTTGAACTCTTGAGTTTGCTCAGATTGATAATCCTCCTCTAAACTCTTGGTACAATGCAAGTAACAAAGTTAAAACAATACTTTCATAAAAAAACTTAAATAACACTAACAATTACAGTTGCTTGATCAGCTTGAATCCCTTTCCCACAAGATCGAGATTCAAAAAACATCTAATTCTATAGTATCTTTTCCTTGCTGTTGCATTAGAAATTTATTGAAAATTGAAGATAAAAAAATATTAATTCATATTTATTCTTCAACAGTGCTTTGCCTTTAAGAGCGGAAATGGGGTCTGCCCAGTACGATGAGGATACTTCTTTTTAGCTCTACTCTCTGCATTTCGCACTGCTTGTTTCTACAAAAATATATGAAAAGTTATTTATACACACTATCTGAAAGAGAATTTAAAAAGCAAAATGTATACAAAAAATTATTAACCTGCACTTCATCATGCTTCCAATATTGTACAAGAATCAACCACTAATCCAACTTACTGTCAATTATCAGTTTGAGATTATTATTAGGTTGTCAATTATCTCTTTCTGCTCTCAGGCCAACTTACTTATGTTGGGATTTTGTATTTTCTGAGGATTGAATTGTCAAGTTTGGTAGAAATGCATTTTGATTTGTTCATGATTCCTTCGTTTAAAGCCGAAAAAGGAGGGCTGTAATTGGAATCAGTCCGGACGAAGACAAAAGCTGCAAGAGTGGACGGAAACTAAGGGAAGGATCATCAAAGAAGCCCAATAACTTCGCTTCCGTGCAAGATCTATTCAATAAAAGTAAGTTTATCTAAACGTTCATTAATAGAAGTACTTACTTCGTTTACCCTTCGTGGGGAATTGTCGTTTCTACTACTGAATTATTGATTATTAGCCGCCATGGTTGCGATTAGTGCGTGTGCTTCGACATGAGTTTTGTCATACAAAGCACCTTCACTAGCCGCATCCACCAAGCTTCTATTCGCCTCAGACAATCCTTCATAGAAATATTGAATTGGAAGATGGTTGGGAATTTGGTGATGGGGGCAACTCTTCACCAATTGCTTAAATCTCCCCCAATACTCATAAAATCTTTCACTAGAGAATTGGAGTATTCTACTTATTTCCTTTCGTATGCTTGTAGTCCTTAAAGCGGGGAAGTAGTTCTCAAAATCAACATTTAAATTAGGTTATTCAATGCAGAGTTGGTTATTGATTTAAGTCAAGGAAAGTCATCTCTTTGATCGTTCCTTTCGGATTTTGAGCCTTGACTTCGTTTTTAGAGTCGCTAGACGTGGGCACGTCTAACTTAGAATATGCTGCTGGTTTGGAAGAAGTAGAAACCTCTTCCTTTGTGTTGCTTGTTCTTTTTAGAGTCTACGAGTGGTCTTTTCGATCTCCAGGTCGAATTCAAGTTCACCTGTACGAGAAGAACGTGGCATAAAATCAAGTAATAAGAAAAAAATATTAATTTAATGACACCAATCCCCTTCAATAGGGCCAAAATTTGATGGGTGTCGAATTCACCAAAAATAATTTCTACGAACACTTTTGTAGAAGTGTGAGTAGGGTCGAATCCACAAAGATTGATTTTAAATTAATTTCTTCAAAAAATAAAAATAATTGGGAGGGGGGTAATAAAAATAAAAACTAAAGAGCTAATAAAATTAGAAGAAGTAAATAATATAAGAGAAAAGTATTCCAGTTTAATTTCACGGTCGATTATAGATGCAAAGATAACAACATGATTGATAAATTGATTATGATTATTGGTAAGACCTAACGACCTCACCTTTCCTTACCTTGTGAATAGTCAAAGAACGTCCGTTGACTAAATCCCCAATCAGTAAACAACTTTGGGAACATACTCAAGATTTTTAATTTACCGACAGCATTAAGAACTACAAAGGCCCAATTCTAATCAATAAATTCCTACTAGGATTTATTTAAGTTAGATTGTGCATTCCCCACAACATAATCAAAAACTTCTATATAATCCATTATGATATGTTACCACTAGTTATTAAACTAAACAAACAATTACAAATTTGCAATTTTAAATGGTCAGGCAAATATTCTTGACAATGAATAACGGTACTTATCATTCATAAATCCGATTATTCGTAATAAAAGCACAGAAAACAACACAAATACCACTATGAACAAAAGTAGAAAACATAAATTAGATGTCACAACTTGTTGGATTTAAGCATTCACCAAGTCTTCAACCGGAGTGAGAGAACTAGCTAGACAAGCATGGAAGAATGCACGAAAAGCAAAATAAGAAAATATCATAAAAATGTAGAAAAATAGAGAGACGAGAATTCAAGCTCTGAAATTTTCAAGAGTTCAAAAGTTGACTCTTAAAGTGAATTACATCACATATATACACTAATTAGATACCTAATTCTACTAGGATTAAAGATAGATTCCTAATTAAACTAAAAGACTAATGGAAATAAAATTATAATCCTAGTTAAACTCCTCATTCATCAAAAGGTAGTCCAAGCAGCTCCAAATTCTTGCCAAAAATCGTTTTTGAGTCTTGTCCGAATTTTCATTTTAGCTCTTTTCCTCATGTTCCATTTTATTTGTCCTAATGCTGAAAAATAATATTTAATTAGGAGTAGTTTTGGACACAAAAATAGATCAAAATATCACATGAAATAAACACAAAATGGGATCCTATCAGGCCCCCTTCAAAAAACAGCACACTGAATTTAGGGACAAGAAGGCGCCCTTCACAGGATCCAAGCCGTTTATATCGCTCTCATGGTGCCTATCACCCAGGTACTCATAGCGGTTGAAGGAAAAGTTCTGCTCACCCGCACCCGGTCATGGAGAGAGCAACCTTAGCCCCTAAAATCCGACAAGTTCTGCCGTTTTCATAATGATTATGGCCACACTACTGAAGAATGCCGACATTTAAAGAATGAGATAAAAGATTCATCCAAAACAGGTACCTCCTGGAGTACGTCTGTTGGGAAAGGGCTTGGAAAACAAGGCCCTACATCAAGCAAGAAACAAACAAAGAAAAAGAGGTGAAGGTTTCCCTCTGGAGCCTTCATTCAATGAAGAACGCAAAACCATCCTTGAAGGGAGATAGGAAGCCAACGACCCTCTGTGACGTCCATAGAATTTTGTACGTAATTAGAAGACTAATTGGTAATTATTAGGAATTTAAATTTTATTAGTAAATAAATTATAGATTTAATTTGAGATATAATAAAACTTAGACGGGTTAAATTGGAGTTCGCTATAATATTTGGGGGCAAATTATATTTATTTAAGAAAATTAGAAAGGACGTAATAGTAATTATTAAAAAGAATTTAAAGAAAAAAAAAGGAAAAAAGGGTCGGCAGTGGCATATTACACAAACAAAACACACACACTGACGCGCATAATTGCGGAGGAAACAGAGGTACCGATTTTAGATTTTACTCTTTAATAATTTATATAATTATATTATTTAATTAATCCTTTTATTAAATATAGTTTACATTGAGCGATGTACTATTTAATCGGAGTATTTTATGATTTTGGCTATTTAAATTAGTGTCGAATTAAGTATCACATTTGGTATAAAAATGATATAGTTGGTTAATTAAATTATTAAATCTATTATATTTAATTATTATTATAGCAAATTTACACAATTCTACGGAATGATTAACCAAATATGTAATTCTATGTATTGTTGCTTAATTAAATTGTATAGCAACGATAAATTGATAGAAAATTTATAGAAATATTTTGAAAATTATATTTAATAAATGGTATGTTAATAAAGAGGAAAAACGAAGATTTGTACTTCGATAGAAATGGAATATTGAAGAATTATTAGAAATTGTACGAATAATATTTAATATTATATTTAAAAGAAATTACGATATTCTCGATATATTAATTGTATGTGGTATAACTCATTATAGGATACGGGGTGAAGTGAAAGGACTGATAATTAGCGATTGAGTAGAAAGAAACGTTGTAAGGTCGAGGTATGTAAATAATTAGTATTATCTATATATGTCGCCTTTATTTGTGGTATTACTGTTATATATAATTTTTGGTTCATGCTGACTTTGATTTATCTGAAAATATATATGAGTGGTGAATGATGTAATTTGATTGACGATAATGTGTACATAGAATGAGAAAGTATGTTGAAATATTATGTTTGTTGTTCGATGTGTTGTGAGTGTCTGAGAATGAGAATGTATTGATATATGGTTTTACGTTACTAGTTGCTTACAAGAATGGTGATATGTGGAAATGAGGGAGTGGTGGAAATTGAATATAATTGTGGTGTGAATACCCCTTGATGTGTTGAAAAGCCTATAAGGCGAAAAGAAAGTGCTATATGTGAAATGAAACAGCTATGTGCGAAAAAAAAATGCTATATGCAAAATGAGATTGATGAGCCGGCTGTCAAGGGGATTCACTTAAATTTATATAACGGTGAGATTGAGTTGGCAGGAAAAACATAATATCACCTTTTGGTAAGCAAACTAGAAAAAATGGAGTTTGATTGATTGTCATATTATGAGATAGTCATGTGGTGTAATGAAGCTGATTATGTTGGAATTAAATTGACTACATTCCATGCGTGTTGCTTTTTCCTCTTGTTTGGGCTGTATTTGATATGCATATATAGATAGGGCTGATTATTTACTTACTGAGTGGCAGACTCATTTCCCTGCTGACATTTTCTTTTAGGAATAGACTTTGAGGTGTCTGACTATTGAATAATAGGTCCACGCGCTATACTCAGGCAAGTGGGTCTAGTATGCAGTTTTCTCCTCTTTGTCAGTTAGAGTACAAATCACATTTTGTTTGTACAGAGAGAATATAAGCGTACAGGGATTACTATAAGTATGACGTTTAGGGTAGATATAGCCCTTGTAGCGAAGGGGGTGCTACACGCTCCCTAAAAAGGGATCATACAGATGATCATAGGCGAACCACATGGAGGTGATTCCCATCACACTAGAAAGGCACATGACATGATCATAAAAGAAGTCTGGGATGTTGATGCCATGGAAGATCCCCTCCTCATTCAATTTGGAAGGGCTTAACGTTTGGGTCCTCAAAACCTCCACAACGATGCTCTAGTTATCACCGTACTGTTGGTAACTACGAAGTGGAATGCATCTTCATAGATTCCGGTAGTTCCGGGGACATATTGTTTGGGGAAACTTATGACCAAATGCAGCTAGGGGATACCAGCTAGAAATTGTGAATGCCTCCCTCTACGGGTTTGCAGGAGAGGTAGTCCATCGTAGTGGGGTAGTTTCCCTCCCTCTAACTTTGGGTAGTGGGCCTACTCGAATAACATGCTTACTAAAATTTTTCGTAGTGGATACCCCTTCGGATTATAATGTCATCTTAGGGAGGCCCACTCTCAACGCCTTACAAGCTGTGATATCCATCTATCACATGAAAATTAAATTTTCTACTTTAGTAGGGGTAGGGGAAGTATGAGGAGGTCCCCTCTAATCTCGCAAATGCTATGTGGAAGTTGTACGCAAAGGACAAAAGAGAAGTAGGGATATGGATCCCACAGCACAACCATCCCAAGTTGAGTTCTAAAACACAATTACTAGACCCGTTCCACATTCCATGTCACATTGGTAAGGAAAGTCATTGGAACTCAGATTTGAACACTATAGTAGATGTAGGAACGGTCACAAACTAGTCGTTCCTACGCCCGTTGCAGAAAATGTCTCAAACTGATAGTTTGAAAATGTATTCTTAAATGAGATACAAATTGGAACAGTTCCTTAGAATTATTTGCTATGTGTTACTGGGACGATGCCAAATAATCTTCAACGGCTACATTTCAACGGTCGGATAACAGTTCCAAAAACTGTGACAATGGTCGTTCCTGAATTAGGAATTAGGAATTAACAGCTACTTATGTGTTCCTATTCCTGTTCCAATTTGCCTATATATATGTGTTTCTCTCTTTCTATTTAATCTCTCTATCTTCGTTAATCTTTCTTATTCTCTCTGTATTCTCTCTCTACTTAGAAAATTAAATTTGAAAGTTATACTTCTATAACTTTGAAACTTAAGTTTGAACTTGCATTATCAACATTAGTTTTTGTTGCTTCTCTTGATGATCTCTTACATAATTTCTTTTCGACCACTGGTAATTCCTCATCAACTCCTTCCATAGTCCAATTTTCATAAGTTGTGCATATTGCTTATAATTATTATTGGACAACATTAATTATGAAAATGGAACTATGGTCGAAGTTGATGAGGAATTATCAGTAGTTGAAAAAAAATTATGTAAGAGATCATCCAGAGAAGTGGCGAAAAACAATGTCGATAGTTCAAGTTCAAACATACTTTTTTAAACTATGAGAGCATGAAGGTAATTAGTTTTAAACTATTTTTTTAACTAATATGTAATCTAATTGTTTACATTCGAGCTATAATGGTTTTTCCACTTTGGTATCTAAAGTTTTGTTTTTTGTACTAGGGCTTGAAGACATAATTAAAAGGAAAGGGAAGGTCGCAAGGAAGTATCTGGGAAAGAAGGAACCAAGAGAGGCAGATCGCACCTAGAGGAAGCAGATCGTAGATGAGTAGTAGGGCTAAAGTCAAATCCTCCCATATTTATAGCTGTTAGAACATGAGAAAGAGCGCCAAAATCTAGTGCTAGATGTTAAGGATACCAAGAGGATCTAAGGGCTCAGATCGAATGAACTATTCGACTTCTCTTAGTGTGCTAAGCACACTAAGAAGAAGTGGGAGAATAATAATGGGTATAGTCCTAATTTTATCTGGAAAAGACTATTTACCCTTCAAGGGCTTCAGAATTACAATTTTACCCTGAAGACCCGTGTACTTTTTATGGATTCTGGTCGCTACTTGGGTCGGGTCCAGCGACACGCCTCCAATAACCCGGGACACGTGGCGGATGGTTATTAGACAACAGGACCCCCTCATACACTATAAATACTCTATGTTCAGTGCATTTATAGTATGCCATTTTTATTCACCCCCTTTTATTTAGATTGCTTTGGCTCGCTAGTTCATTGGCAACCTACTTAGTCGCGACCTTGATACAAAATATTGATTCAAACATCGGAAAGTCTTAGTTGGGGGCTATCTCAACAAACCTAACGATCTGTTTCTCTTTTCTCAGGGCCCTTACATCAGTTTGGGAGAGGTAGCAATCTTGAACCACCTGGAAGATTATTTTATCTGATTGGGGAAGTCACGTGGATTTCGACCCGGATCATTCAGTAACAAAACTTTTGTTACCATTGTAGTTGAAAAGCTATTTTGTCGTGTTCGCAACAAAAGTTCCCTATCAAAATCCTTATGCATTTTCTATATTTCAAGCATGATGTATATAAAGCTACTTGTTCAATAGGATAGGAAATGAACACAATAGTAACACAACATGTGCTGATTATGCAGCATAATTTTGTTGTTCAATTGAAAACCCCATATGAAATTACGATTTGATATTGTTATTTAAACGAAAAGGGAAAAACAGAAGAAAGAAAAGATAAAACAAGCACTGCTTTCAAGTACTTTTTCCTTCATGATGCATTGTTACTATGGTTTCCCAGCATCTGTAGTTTCGTAACTGCCCTTTCCTTTGCCGAGGATTCTCTTACAACTTGCGGCAACTCCCAGATCCATTGGATGCGGAATAGAAGAAGAGGGAGTGTCTTCAGAGTTTGTGAAGGGCTTACCCACATACTTTGCTGCTATTGATGAAATGCGATCAATCTATAACAAAGGAAAAGGTGAAAATAACAAAAAATTACTAGTTTCAACAGCGAAAGGCAAAAAGATTCGACACCCGCTACAAAAAATATAACAATTAATCATTACTAATGATCACGATTAGTCATAAGGGTTAGTTATACTTAGATCTGTTCTAAAAATGCTAAATTACACTTTTCTTATAAAAATTTTGAAATTACAATTACATCCCCTTTGAAAGTTCTCGATTTACACCTGATCCTCTTCTGTTAGAATTTGGACAAAAAATATCGACATAAGCCAGAAAAAGACAAATTTTTAATTTTGCCCCTCATTAAATATTCGCATATGTATTTTTGTAGTTGTAAAGGAATAAATGTATATATTTATATAATTATGGAGTGAGATTATGTTCATTATATTTTTTACTTCATAAGTATAAAATTAACACATGAAAACGTAAAATGAGGTGTAAAATTAAAAACTTATTCAATTTTTTTTTTTCCTAACATCAGCATTTTTTGCCCAAATCCTAACAAAATCGAATCAGGTATAAACAATTAATTTTTCGAGGGAGTGCAAGCATAATTTCAAAATTTCTTTTGGGAAAAGTATAATTTGACACTTTTAGAGGGGGTCTGGGTGTAATTAACCCTAATAATAAATAGCCGTAGTAAATAATCATTGACCACAGCCACGCAACGACTGTTGGTCATGGTTTTTGTGAGGGTGGCTAAAACATTCAGCCATAACAAATATTTTTACTACGACTCTTAGCTATTGCAAATGATTTTTTCACGGTGGAAAAACTAATTTTTTGCATCAATTTTATTTAACTATGATTAATAGTAGTTATTTTAACACGATTTTCATTCATAGCCAATAATATTATAGCTAATAGTAATTCTCTTTTTAGTGAATGCAAAACACAAAAGATGGTGTGTTGGAATGCGTTACCTCTTCTCTTAGCCGTGCATTCTCTATTCTCAAATGACGTTCGTCATGGGACATATCTCCAATAGTAGCCATGCCACCACAAGCAGGGCAACATGCATTGTTGAGAGCCTCTCTGTACCTCATGTTTTCCGCTCGAAGTTTTTCATTTTCAGCTCGAAGATGTGAGTTCTCTTGACGCTCATGCTTTGACTGCATGTAAATTAAATCATGCAAATTTACTTTAAATAGTAAGACCAGATGAATATAAAAACAAAATATTAACAAAAAACAACAATTAAGCAGTGGATTCTTTATTTAGTAAGTTAGATTGTTTTCGAATTTTATTTATTAATTAATCCCACTATTTTCAACCTTTTCTCTATTGACTAAGCTGCAATTTCTGTTTAGCTTGACTAGAATTTGATAAATTAGGTAAAAATTCAATAATATCAATGGGAAGTTCCAATATTTAATATGTTTTTTGGGCTAAATCACACAAAATCCTATACAAATGACAAGTTTTATTTAAATTGCGTGAAACCCACTTGGAACTTTCCGCCCAAAATTTAAAATTTGAAACACACTCTCCAGGTTCTGGTCAAATTTCATTGTCATGAAGTTAAGGGTGGAGGCTAACATTTGGATAATGAATAGATGAAAGGATAAAACTTGCAAATAAATTGTGTTAAATAATTATTATTAATCACAGTTAAATAAAATTGATATAAATACTAACTTTTCAACCATGAAAAATTATTGTCATAGCTAAGCGTTATGGTGAAAACTATGGGAAATGTTTTAGCCATTTTTTAAAAAATCACGACCAACAACCACTGTGTGCCTGTAATTAGTAACTATTTATTATGACTATTTATTAATAACTATGACAATTAATTATGATTAAATATTATATTTCCTGTAACGCAGCATATAGGATAAAAAAATGCATATAGTCATGAAAATTATGATTGTACAAATTGTAGAAAACAACTTTTTCTCACCTTCATTTGAGTCCGCTTGTTTTGAAACCAAAACTTAACCTGCAATGGTTCCATGCCAAGTTCTTGGCTAATTTCCTTTCTTTGCCTATTATTGGGATGAGGACAATCCTTGAAGAACCTATAATCAATTGAAATTAAAAAAGAAAACGTAGCAAAACAAAAGGGCCAAATATCATGAAAACTCCTTATGTTTTAAAATTAGGCTAAACACCTTTCCTGTTTTTTTCAATATAGCTTAATTTCCTCTCTCCGTTGAATATAATTAACGGCAATCGTTATGTCCTTACTTATTACATATTATTCATTACTTCATTGACCATTGGATCTTTTTTAAACTTATAAAAGTTGTAGGATCAAATCAATTCATCTTAACTATTGGATTTTAAAAAATTAAAAGTCAAGATTTCATAAATTTAATTTTATACATATTATTAATTATAAAAATTAAAATATTAGTTTATTCAAAATAAAAAAAATAACCCTGACCACCCTCCCCCAACCAAACCCTGCCCCCTCCCTCCCGCCACCTACCCAGTCCACCCTGCCACCATCTCCGGGAGAGGGAGGCGACGAAGGCAGCACTTCCCGCAAAGGGGGTGATGTCGTTGTCTCGCCAACTTGGATGATGTCTCTGTAGCCCAGAACAGATTGTCATCGCACCCAAACCAAAAATCTGGGAGATGGGGTGCTGCTCTGGGCGTCAGCGACGCCATCATGCAAACTAGCGTTGCCTTCGCCCTTCTCTATGATGGCGGCAGGGACAACAAATGTTTTTTTAAAGTTTTTAATTAATTTAATTAAAGATGACTAAAAGTAAATTAAGAAAAAACAAGTTTGTAAAAAGTCTTAATAAAAAGCAAAATTCTAAAATGATAAGAAAAATTAATTTAGATTTTTAAATTTTAAAAAATAATTGTAAATACATATATTCGTAATTTAAATTTAACATATTATTTATAGTAAATAATATAATTTATTAAAAAAATAATATTATTTTACATTAGTTAAAAAAATATTATTGTTATTGTTCATTAATGTTTACATTGATAAATATTTAAAATTTTGAAAATAAACTCAATATATTACTTTTTGTATTGTGATATTAATTTAAATTATAAATTTAGAAAAAAATATATACATTTTTTGTACTTTGATATCTTAATAAATATATTTAGAATAAAACTATTTATTGTTTAGGAGGGATGAAAATATAAAAAATATATTTAAAATAAGGTTAAAGCAAGTAATTAGATTATAGTAATTTTAAACACAACACATGGTGTACTTTTGTCAATTTACAGCAAAAAAGGGTCAAAATCCGCAAAAAAAATCATGCCCATTTTCACCACCCCCGAGTATACCCCACCTTCCGTTAGTTTCTAAGAAGGGGGTCTTTTGTTTAATTTTAAAATACAGGAGAGTTTTTCATAATTATTAAAAAACACAGGGTGATAAAATGCAATTTGACCAAATAAAAGTGACCTACATGTAATAAAGATGTAAACAAAGAATATTACATAAATAAAAGAAAAGGAAACATAAAACATTAGTAAAAGAAATCATTTTTTGCGTTTGAAGATCCCTTTCTCCTTGGTCATAAAATTTCAAAACGGAAATACTTTTTGATTGAAATTCACTTTGTATGAAAATTTCAATTATTGAAACTTACGCTTCCATTTCCTGGATTTGATGAGCAGTATGACGATGGTAGCGCTTTCTTTTCAGTAGCTGATTCTCGGTGGAATTAGGATCCTCATTTTCACTACTAGACTTGTTGATTTCCTCATGTACTCGCCTTTGTATTTCATCATCTTCAGAAATGTTTGAGTTCACATCGAAATGTTGTTTTCCAACCATATTTCCCTATGCAACAATAAATTTCGTATAATTTATTTACATAATATCATCAAATATTTCAAGAACAACACATACGATTATATGCTTCAACCTGGCGTGCAACAGAAGCCAGATTAAATCAATCATTACATACTACCACGAATAAATATGATATTTTGTAATTAATAAATCTTTTGTTTGTGTATTTTCTTTCAACTTTTCGATTGAGGACTAAAATTAATTAAGAACTAGAATACTTTTTTCATTAATTTATTGTTGAAACAAAAGGAATGTATCTACAAGATTTTTTGTTGAAATTATACCCTTTCTCTTCAACTTTTCTTGTATATCTGTTCTTTTTAACTTTGCAAATCCGACTTATCTATCATCAATGCCTTTCAATCTTGTAATAGGTTGTCGAATAATAAGCGCGTAATTTCTTATATATTTCTACAGAAGCGTGTTATTTATATTTATCATGACTTGTCGACAAAATTTTTCAGATCTAATCAAGCTATGATTTTTTCACAAGGCAGAAATCATATACAAAAGTTTGATGCACATGAATCTCTTGACTTTTAGGGGTTTTAAATACTATCTTATGAACACACCAACACCAGAAGGAATAAATAACATGAGAAAAATATTTTCAATTAATATACAAAGATGCACAACCTTTTTTCCTATATAAGTAATGAAAACATTAAAGTTGCTAATGTACCTTACTCTCGAGTCTACCGGCAAGATGTCCGGTGTAGTGTGTTCATGATGGTGTACTTTACATATGTTTATAAAAATATGTCAAGTGTGTGCGCGAGAGTGCAGATAAACTTTTGGAAAGTACTGAAGAACAAGAAGTAAAACTACATTATAATGACAAAAAAAAACTTACTCGAAAGCCAATAGATTTTGCGGGCTCCTGTGAAATGATTAAAGAAGCAAGTGAAATAAACAACAAGATGAGGACAAGAAAAGGTGAAAAATAGCAGAGAAAATAAGACAAGCAAGAGAGATAAGGGAAGAGGTCGGAATTAAGAGCGAAATGGAGAGAATTAATGTGGAGACGTGAAGGCAACAGAACGAGAACGAAAGCAGATAAAGAAAAATTAAATTGAGAGGATTTACCATAAAATGCATAAAGGTATAATTATATTAAAGAGAATTGTGCAACCAAAGCAATGTGGAAAAGAAACAATACAAGAGTTATTGGAGTTGGAAAATAAAATGAATAATTGGGCAAATATATTAATTATAAATGTGTAAAGTATAAAATAAAATGTGGAACAAATTGATTTAAGCGATAGTAATATTGTTACGGAAATAAATATATTGAAGGCCATTTTAATAAATCAATATTGTGTCAATCGAAGTTATTATTCTGCGACTAAATCATAGTATCATAAATAATATACGAAAGTTCATAAATATCGTATCTGCAAATATGTAGCTAGTGCCTCAATATTTACAATATTTGCGAATGTTAGATCCTCAAAATCTGTATTATAGTCTACACTTCTTATTATCGGAATATGAATTCATGGTACTTTGTACTGTGAAATTTAAGACGCGTACTTTATAAGCGTCATGTACTGGATTTTTTTTTTCCTTTCTAGGTTAATCGGCACAGAACAATAAAGCCATCTGATACATTTTATGTAAGGTGGCACACTACATGACAAATAATCAATAGCTATGAAAAAATTGATACTAAAATTAGCGTCGAGCTAATTAACAAGTAAAACTTTCGTTGCTAATCTATATTATTTGATATATATTTTAAATAGTTTATTAGTAAGTTAGTAGTAAATTAATTTCCCTTGCTAAATTCGTTAGCAAGTAAATTCTTTATTTTAGATAATATAGATTAGCTACGAAAACTTTGCATGCTAATTATCTCGAAAAAAATTCTTTTTCGTTGCTATTAAATAATTTTCTTGTAGTGGCATCCCACAGAAACTGTAGATATATCCTATGATTTAAATTTGAATTCAGTCAATTTGTCCCTTGCTTACTTTAATTATGCACTCGTAAAATGCACACATATTGCACATGAAGCATAAATTATTTTGAAGTATATAGAATGCAGTAAAGTAGAAAATTCAATAAATTAATTAATTAGTGTCTTATGTTTATAATAGAAGATCTTAGAAACGACAACAATAAACAAATAAATTCATTAGAATTCCATTGAAAGGTACTTTTAACTTCACATTAAGGAATAGTTGTATTCTTATAGTGAGAAAATAAGTTGCATAATTTCATAATGATAAATTGTTGATTAATTACTTAAATTTGTGCACTAAAAAATATTGATGCTTCTTGTAATTTTTTAACATTATTTTTTGGTTCTTGTTCATCCTTAATTAGACCATGCATGTGTTATGTATTTTGATCCATTTCATGGACAATAATATATTTATATACATAAGTATATGATAGCTGGACATTTAGAGTTACTTTTATGATATTTTTTTTTACTCGAGCTATGAATTTGTCTATAGAGTAGGTATTTTTTATTTTAAACATTTCATGTATTTGAATCAATTTTTCTGTAATTTTCTATATTGTTAACCATTTTTAAAATTTGTATTATTTTAAAACTGATTTCTCGAAATTGTTTTTCTATTTTTATTCATTTTTTTATAATTAATAACTATCAGAAAATTTAGAATATGTGATTAGACCACATAATTATAATATATCAATTATAATAAAAAATGTATTTTTGTGTAATTAGCTTAGTTTTCTATTATCTGTAATATTTTGGATTTTTTTTAAAATTTTATAAACTTATGTAATTTTATGTAACACTATCCCCACCTGTGGGCATGTTTGAGGCATGTGTTGGCAGAACACCTATATTTTCTATTCGAGCCTATAAAGGTAATGTACCTTAATCTCAATTTGGTATTATATATTAATCTAAATTGTTTAATTAATTTTACTAATATTTTTTTTTATTTTCTTATTCTAAATGATCTACTTGTGAGACTGTGACGATGAGTTCATATTCCAGGTCTTCCACATGTGGGCTGACAAATACACTCAGAAGAAGTTCGTCGTCGCCTAGGCGAGTCTGGTCAAGCCACTTTGACTGGCCAATGAGGTCTAGCTCTAGCTCTAGGCGTACTGGGCTAGCGCGGACTTCTAGGAGGAGTTTGCAAAGAATAAGGTGAATCGAACGGCGAACCCCACGGTGTCCTCTAGTGTGTACCGTGGGGGATCCTCCTCTGTCGGTATGCACAAAAGGAAGATGGTAAGTACATTATGTTTTTCTATTAAGTTTTATCCTTATTTTATAAATACTATGTTAACTATTTAATTTTTCCACAGGAGACAGAGCTCGGTCGGCCGCCCACGGAGATGGAACTTTTAGCCAGATACTACAAGGAGAAGACGATCAGCGCCTGGAGCAGGCATAGGGTGGCTGAGGATCGCAAAGTCAGTCCACGATCGAGGACCAGGATACCCTGCCAGTCGAATGCTTCGGGTGGAGATGACCGAGCATCAAATATGGTTGGCTGTAGTTAGGTGCAAGAACAAGGACGGAGTATTCGGTGTTGGTTCTAAGGCCCATGTCTCCAACCGGACCTTCACATCATCATCGCCACCCCACCGATACTGCGATAACCAAACCCAGCCATGGAGGCGCGCATGAAAAAGCTGAAAACGATGACAGTTGATATGATGGCCATGATGAAGGAAATACGCGCCAGCTCCTCCATTGCATCGCCGTCAAAGCCGACTGCCTCGACTTTTCCCCCAGCATAGCCTCCACTAGGCCCCGTGCTGCCGAACGATGACGATATGGACAAGGGTGACGAGGAGGGTTTAGATTAGGTGTTAATTTCTTTTCAATTTTGTAATTGGATAATATTTTTTTTCTAATTATTCATGTTTCATAATGTTTGTTACATTCCATTATTTCATATTTATTCAATCAATTAAATTCATAAATGTAAATAATTAAATTTTTATTA
This sequence comes from Sesamum indicum, assembly GCF_026168435.1. Taxonomy (NCBI): domain Eukaryota; kingdom Viridiplantae; phylum Streptophyta; class Magnoliopsida; order Lamiales; family Pedaliaceae; genus Sesamum; species Sesamum indicum. The sequence continues at coordinate 8,884,041 of NC_142668.1, forward strand.
ATTAATTTAATTATTTATTATAATATTTTAAAATATATAAACTAAATTGTTTATTAAACTTTATTAAATATATAAATCAAATAATATAAAAAAATTTATTATAAAATAAAATTTAGGAACAATGTTAATATTTGTAAAAAAAGTGTTACAAATCTAAATAAATAACCATTTCTAATACCATTACTAAAACAGTTCTAAAAATGTGTTCCTAAATAAGATTCACCGTTCTAATACCATTGCTAAAATAGTTTTGAAGACATGATTGTAAATAAAATTGACGATTCCTAATACCGCTACTAAAATAAAGTGTTCTTAAATAAGGTTGAACTCTTCGAAACTATTGGTTACAAGAGACTATTCCAAATAAAAAATTAACCGTGCCTAATACTATTGAAAGGATTGACAAACAAGTCATGCCAATGACCGTTCATAAATATATCACCAATACAAATTACAGTTCTAAAATTCAAACATGAGTATTACAAAGACCATTCCAAAAATAACCGAAAATAAATAATATAACCGTTCCAAATTTCATCCAACCCATTCCAATTATAAATTAAAATATTGTATCATATGTTTAATATTTATTTATAATTAATATAATAATACTTAATACTATTTATTTACAACAATATAATTTTATTAAAAAATAAACAATTTACACAAGTTATTATATGTAGCTCGAACTCAAGCTCATTATATATGATTCAAGCTCGAGCTTGAACCATAAGAGCTCGTGCTCGAGAGTTCGACTCCAACTCAACTCGTTTACTCCCTTATAAACAAATAAAGTTTTCAATCTTTGTAATAGATTTAAATTTCCTTAGAAGTCTAAGATATATTTATATATTGGATATTGATACAATTTTCAGATTCTTTTACTTCATAGTTATTTCTTTACATTTTTAACTTGATTTATAGCAAAAGCAAATATATATCACCACAATCTATGAATTCTCCAAAGTAATTCAGAATACACAATAAACCTAATTATCAAAATAGAATTCAACATGAATAAGCTTTTTTATTTGAAATGGAACTAAAGGATAAGACATAAGTTAATAAATAAATCACTTTGTCTATATAAGATGAAAGTATAATTTTTTTTTTATTTATCTCTTCATAAATTAACAAAGAAATGATTGAAATGGATGAAATTAGACGTAGAAGAATAGTGTAGATAATATTAAAATAAATAAAAAAATTTAAAATCTAAAAATAGTAATTGTTATTGAAATATATATATATATATATATATAATTAACATAACTGTTGGGACGTAGATGTGAAATATAATAATATTAATACTGAGGGTTTATTCGATTTGAATTATGTTATTGGTTAAATATAACTAATAGTTGATATATCAATCAATTTGAGTTCATAAAAACCAAAAATATGTTCACAAAAAATAACAAAAGAAAAAGTATATGGCATGTAACTAATATAACCAAAATAAGGAAAGTCACTATATATAAAATAGTGAATAGACACTAAAAGGATAACAATTAAAATAATTGAATAATTATATATCAAATGAAGTAAATTAACAAATTTTGATAACTTACTAACAATAAAAAAATAAACCAAAGAGAAATATATTTTTGTAGGAATAAATTTATAAAACTAAAAAGCTTAGGAATTTAGTGATCTTTTACTATTTGATTATTTTAGTATTATATAACTCTGAATGGGCACTATTACTTTTCATCTTTTACTTATTATATTAGTGGCATAAAAATATGACTTGAAATAGATTATACCAATTAGATATGTATATGAATAATTAGATCAAGAAGTGCAGCTAAAAATTGAAGGGGAAAAATAAAATTTTATGCATGTTAACAATGTTTTGGCAATATTTAAATGTTGATATTGAAATGTACTTATCAAAATTTAATAAAATATCGATCGTATGGTCCAATTATATTACTCTTTTATTAAGAATAGTTAATGAATAGTTAATGTAAAATGCTTCAATGTCAATAAATTAAAATTGAAAGACATTCAAGATTTAGTTGTAAAAGGAAAAATATAATATAGACAAAGATAATATAACAAAAAAAAAACTAAAAACTAAAAAAAAATTCAAACATGCAAAATAAAATCTATAAATTAAAGTTGACCAATTTTATTAAATTGGAAGTTTTGTAAAAACTATCCAAAATAAGGATTGTTTGACTAATTAATTTTATTTTTATTTTGACTTTTGAATATTATTATTCTTACTTCCGTATTAATTGATTTCATATAAGATCATGAAGTATAATCAATAAGAAAATTCAATCTTCTGGACTATTTTTTTAATTTAATGGTACCAATTAAATTTAGAAAGTGAATTATAAAAATTAAAATTAAATGGTTTCCTTATCAATTCAAACAATTATTATCAATTTGAATGAAAATATAATGGTATATACTAATGCTTCAATGATAGAAACATAAATATAATTATGAAATAAATATATTTTGTTACAAATTATAGATAATATATTTACCTTTAAAAATATGTTTCTACACATTCATCGCACGTCATACAATTGACACAATTATTTTGGCATTAATGTGATTTACTTTCTTTCAATTGTTGTGTTCTAAGACTAAAGTAACAAATTGAAAAAGCAAGCGAAAAAACACTTTTTGCTGTTCTTACACTTTTTCATCTAAACTAATTTTTCAATATGTTTGGTTTCATTTTTAACTTATTTTGGTGTGTTTTGTGGAGATAGAGAACGAAGAACAAAGATAAATAAGTATGTGTTAGAGATAGTTTGTATATTTAAGTTTCTTTTTGGAGATAATATAAAATAAGTATGGTATGTTTGATGTTATTTAGTGGGAGACAAAAACTACTGTTTATTATCAAATCATGTCTCTTTTATATATATGTATGAGTATGAATATAATTTTTTTAGTTGTAGGGCCAATAATTAGTGTAGACTTTTTTTTACTAAAAACAAATGAATCACTGTTTCAAAACATCTTAAAATACCACAAAAATTTCCAAACAAATCAAGACAAAAATTGTCCATGTTTTGACCCATCTCAAAGATGGATCAGAAATAAAACCTAACACTATGCACCAGTTTTGCACTGTCATCTTAAATAATTTTTTGTTAAAAAATTCCACCAAAAAGTGATTAGATGATTGGGACATGCTATATTAGAGGCGAAAGACCATCAATTCAAAATAAAGAATCATCTCTTGCTCCAATAAGGCATATCTTATGTTCTATAGCAGTATGCTCCAATAAAGAATCATTTCTTGCTCCAATTCAAAATAATAATTTGATGGTTCATGAAATGCTAGTCACCCTAACTGATATAATTTATTTTATTACCAATCAAGATTCAACGATTTAATAAGAAAAAATAATAAATTTTTAACACAAAAAAATTAATTGTATAACCAAAAGGAGTATGCTCGGAATATTAGCACATCCTTTAATCATGCAATCGAAATTCTTTAACAGAAAATCCTTGTACAAAATACAAGAGAGCATTGTACCAATCTACTTTCTTGAATTTGTAGATCCAAAAATTTACTCTTCAATCTTATATTTTCCCTTAATTCTACGAACAACTTCTACATCAATTGTTGGAGAAGCAGTAGAAGAGGGAATAGTAGCATCATCCACCAACGGCTTGGCAACGAGTTCCGCCACAATTGCAGCAAGGTCATCAATCTAGATACACAAAATATTTATAAAACAAAAATTATAACATACACAAAGATAATATAACAAAAACAAAATAAAATTTGAAAATAGCAAATAAGCATAAGAAAATAGTTTCCCCATAAATTAAAATAAATATTATCAGTTTGAAAATATATTTGTACATACTAAGGTTTCAATGAAAGAAACATAAATAAAATTATGGATATAATATTTTCTATAGTTAACTAACAGTGATACATTTATCTGAAATGTATGTTTCTGCACTTGCATTGCACATGATATTTTCTACGTAGTATATAAAATTGAAGGGAAGATTGGTAAAGAGATAGCTTTTTGTAACGAAACTGAATAATGTCTTTATGTGTTTACCTGTTCCCTCAATCGAGCATTCTCAACTCTTAAACAATGCTCATTAGAAGAAACTCCAGCAACAATGGCACGACCACATGCACGACAACATGCATTGGAAAGGGCCTCCTTGTACTTCATATTTTCAGCTCGAAGCTCATCATTCTCAGTACGGAAATTTGAGTTCTTGTGGTGCTCATCCATTGTCTGTAAATAAATAAATGCATGCAAAGATTATTTTGAATATTTAACACATTAGAAGATCGAAAGTCATTAGCCAAGTACTTAATTAGTATCCTATTAGTATTCTTGAAAAGACTTCAAGAAGTTGTCATAGTTCTTTCTGTTTTCCAGAAAATATTTTTTGTATGGAAAATATATTTAATATGAATACCAATATTAATTACCTTCAGTTGAATTCGCTTATTTTGAAACCAAAATTTGACTTGCAATGGTTCCAACCCCAGTTTGTCGCTGAGTTCTTTTCTCTGGTTGCTATTGGGATGTGAACACTGCTTGAAAAACCTACAACCAAATGGAAAAGTCAACATTAAGAAAGAAAAACTAAGCATTATACTCAGTTGACGATAGAGGAATTCATAATGATCAAAATATTATACCAATTTTCCATACAACATACCCAACTTGGTCAAAAGATTACAAAAGTGGAATTACAAAAAATTAAAGAAGAGGAATATAGTACCCATAAATAGGGATATAGTATTGCATTGCTTAAAAGATGACTATGATGTACAAGTAAAACATTGAGGTAAAAATTTTGAAGAAAGAAGTTATGTTTATTTTTAGAGTAAATTATATTTTGCCATCTGAATTATGACCGTTTTTTTGTATTTTGTCATCGAAACTATTATTTTGTGTCAATTTATCATCTCAACTTTGCAAAATTTGCAATTCTCCATATTACAAGCTGTGCAAATGTGAAAAGTATCACATAACATAATCCTTAGGTATCACATGTGCACTATATGTGACATTTGTTTGATAAAAAATTTGGTTGAAAAATAGTTATAAATAACAAAGTGAAAAATCTCGTAAAGTTGATAGGTAAGTTGACACAAAAATAAATTTAGATATCAAATTGTAAAAATGGTCATAGATCAAAAGGCAAAATATAATTAACCCTTATTTCTATCGATAAGATAACTTTCTCCAAGTATTGAACAAGATGTATATATATATATATATATATATATATTGACATGCTAAAATTCATTCTTTCATGAACCTTTCAATTTATTAGAAAATTACGTTTCCATTTCTTGAATTTGTTGTGGAGTGTGCCGATGGTAGCGCTTCCTCTTCAACTCTTGATTGCTGATGGCACTGTTCTCTACATTTTCACAACTAAATTTGTTGTTAATTCCATCATCTCCTGTCCTTCGTGATTCATCACCACTAGATGCAGTTAAATTCATGTCAGGAAGCATCATTTTTTTCACCTTTTTCCCTGTAGCATAATAAATTATGTTTTAATTATTTAAACGTGCGATAATAAGAAATTACTAAAGAAGAGCATTGGTGTGCATTTCTATAGCAGATAGTGCAGTAAAAGAATTGATGAAAAAAATAGCAATCCATTACCATCTATAAATTTTAAAAAGGGGCTTCAAGAATCCTTGTGTTAATTTCATAAAAATATCTCAAAAAGTTCTCATTATAGTTTTTATGTTCATATAATTATTGTTCTCAAAATCTTTCCAATTTTTTACCTATATTTTTCCCTTATCCTCTCAAATTTTTTATTTGTTATTATTCACCCCATATCTTATGGTGAAATGTACTACACAGAATCAATAAATTTTCATTAAACTGAAATTTGTGAATCTAATCATATGTAAATTTTTTGAAGGCATGGATTTTATACAAGGAGCTACACATATGACCTAATTTTAAGAATTTTTAACACCAACAAATCTTATATACATTGGGCTATCGAAAAGGAATAAATTTCTTTTAAAATCCTTAAATATTACGAAACATCTATTTATAGATATTCTTTTTTCCGTCAAAGACTCGATATGCTATAGTATCTTTTGCCTAGTATTTTTGTGCAAATTTTTCTCTGTGAACACAACGCACGAGTGGAGTGTGCATCTATGAATTAACGAATTAAATCAACATAAAATAAATTATAACTATACAAACTTACTTAAAAAGATAGAAAATAATTTCCCGTAACTTGAAGATTCACGGTAGATAACCACAAAAGTACTTCCTTGAATTCACCACAGATTAAGGATTAAGGTAGGGTTTATTGAATAAATTCTTAGATTTTTATGAAAAATTGATATGATTAGTGAATAGATCTGAAAAGGTAGAGAGATGATGAGTGAAACAGAAAGATGAAACAAGAGAAAACACGATAACTTGGTAGAAAAGAGCCCAACAGAGAGAACGAATAGAGAGAATTGATGCAGAGAAGTGGATGTAATGGACAGAGGAATTGAAGTGGAAGGAGAAAAGTATAATGGATAAGATTTAGTACACGTTCAGGGAGGCAAATTACCTGGAGTAGAGTTGTAAGGCGCCGACTCTGAGTATTGAAATCACTTTATAGTGAATTCACTATTAACTTTCTCTGCGAAAGAAAAGATAATAACAACACAAATCAAGATACGCGTGCATCAGAAGTAGCAAAATCATGAAAAGGCAAAATGCCTAAAACGAAAAGAAAATAAATTCAAATTACCATCATAAAAGCTTTCCTCGCTATTCGACTTTGAAAATTTTTGACGTTCATAAATGTCATTTCTGGATGTAATTAATACTACGAAATTTAGAACACAACTTTTTCAAAACATAATATATATGATGGACACAAATTCTTGGAAAGTGGGTAGGAATATGCACCAAATATTATGTTTCTTGGGTAAGTAATTAGTAATGAATTTAATTATGATATTCTCTGTTATAGATTCTAATGCGACACATAAGATTTTATATAGCGTTGATCTTATATTAAAATACTTTATTTTCAATTGAAATTGGGTTGTGAAAGTGATGATATTGTTTAAAAAAAGTTCAAGTTATTGCAAAATTTTATTCGTACTTCTCAAACTCTACCAGAAAGTTGCAATAGACATTCTCATCTCAATAAAGTCTATTTATATACAAAATATGCCACCAAAAAGAGCTCCAACCAATTCAAAAATTGGCTAGTAAAATTTTTGATGAATTCCGTCCTTTCCTTATTTGATTGGGGAAGTCACCCATATGAATTAAAACATATTCCGAATAAAAACTATCCGTTAGTCTCATTTTTATTACCAATCAAGATTCAATAATTTAATGAGGAAAAATAATAAATTTTAAATATGAAAAATTAATTGTATCACTGAAAGAAGTATGCTAGGAATAGCACATCCTTTGACCATGCAATCGAAATTCTCTAACAAAATCCTTGTATAAAATACACGAGCGCATTGTACCAATCTACTTTCTTGGATTTGTAGCTCCACAAATTTACTCCTCCGTCCTATGCTTTCCCTTAATTGTTCGAACAACTTCCATATCCATTGTTGGAGAAGCAGTAGAAGAGGGAATAGTAGCATCATCCACCAATGGCTTGCCCACGTGTTTCGCCACAATTACAGCAAGGTCATCAATCTAGGTCAACAAAATGTTTGTAAAACAAAACTTATGACATACATAGAGATAATATAACAAAAATAAAACAAAATTTAAAAATAACTCTTGATTGCTGATGGCACTGTTATCTACATTTTCACAACTAGATTTGTTGTTAATTCCATCATCTCCTGTCCTTTGTGATTCATCACCACTAGATGCAGTTAAATTAATGTCAGGAAGCATCATTTTTTTCACCTTTTTCCCTGTAGCATAATAAATTATGTTTTAATTATTTGAACGTGCGATAATAAAAAATTACTAAAAAAGGTCATTGGTGTGCATTTCTATAGCAGATAGTGCAGTAAAAGAATTGATGAAAATAATAGCAATCCATTACCATCTATAAATTTTAAAAAGGGGCTTCAAGAATCCTTGTGTTATTTCATAAAAATATCTCAAAAAGTTCTCATTAGAGTTTTTATGTTCATATAATTTTTGTTCTCAAAACTTTTCCAATTTTTTTTCTATATTTTTCCGTTATGCTCTCAAATTTTTAATTGCAACATCCAATGTTATTGTTTACCCCATATGTTATGGTGAAATGTACAACACAGAATCAATAAATTTTCATTAAACTGAAATTTGTAAATCTAATCATATGTGAGTTTTTTGAAGGCATGGATTTTATACAAGGAGATACACATATGACCTAATTTTAAGAATTTTTAACACCAACAAATCATATATACATTGGGACTATCTAAAAGGAATAAATTTCTTTTAAAATTCTTAAATATTACGAAACATCTATTTATCAATATTCTTTTTTCCGTCAAAGACTAGATATGCTATAGTATTTTTTGTGCAAATTTTTTTCTGTGAACACAACGCACGAGTGGAGTGTGCATCTATGAATAAATGAATTAAATCAACATAAAATAAATTATAACAACTATACAAACTTAAAAAGATCGGAAATAATTTCCCGTAACTTTAAGATTCATGGTAGAAAACCACAAAAGTGCTTCCTTGAATTCACCACAGATTAAGGATTAATGTTGAATTTATTGAATAACTTCTTAGATTTTTATAAAAAATTGATATGATTAGTGAATAGATCTGAAATGGTAGAGAGATGATGAGTGAAACAGAAAAATGAATCAAGAGAAAACACGACAAATTGGTAGAAAAGAGTCCAACAGAGAGAACGAATAGAGAGAATGGATGCAGAGAAATGGATGTAATGGACGGAAGAATTGAAGTGGAAGGAGAAAAGTATAATGGAGAAGATTTAGTACAAGTTCAGGGAGGCAAATTACTCGGAGTAGAGTTGTAAGGAGCCGACTCTGAGTATTGAAATCACTTTATAGTGAATTCACTATTAACTTTCTCTACAAAAGAAAAGATAATAACAAAACAAATCAAGATACGCGTGCACCAGAAGTAGCAAAATCACGAAAAGGCAGAATGTCTAAAATGAAAAGAAAATAAATTCAAATTACCATAATAAAAGCTATCCTCGCTATTCGACTTTGAGAATTTTTGACGTCCATAAATGTCATTTCTGAATGTAATTAATACTATGAAATTTAGAGCACAACTTTTTCAAAACATAATATATATGATGGACACAATTTCTGGGAAAGTGGGTTGGAATATGCACCAAATATTATGTTTCTTGGGTAAGTAATTAGTAATGAATGTAATTATGATATTCTCCATTATAAATTCTAATGCGACACATAAGATTTTATATAGTGTTGATCTTATATTAAAATGCTTTATTTTCAATTGAAATTGGGTTGTGAAAGTGATGATATTGTTTAAAAAAAATTCAAGTTATTGCAAAATTTTATTCGTACTTCTCAAACTCTACCAGAAAGTTGCGATAGACATTCTCATCTCAATCAAGTCTATTTATATACAAAATATGCCACCAAAAAGAGCCCCAACCAATTCAAAAATTCGCTAGTAAAATTTTTGATGAATTCCGTCCTTTCCTTATTTGATTGGGGAAGTCACCCATATGAATTAAAACATATTCCGAATAAAAACTATCCGTTAGTCTCATTTTATTACCAATCAAGATTCAATGATTTAATGAGGAAAAATAATAAATTTTAAATATGAAAAATTAATTGTATCACTGAAAGAAGTATGCTAGGAATAGCACATCCTTTGACCATGCAATCGAAATTCTCCAACAAAATCCTTGTATAAAATACACGAGTGCATTGTACCAATCTACTTTCTTGGATTTGTAGCTCCACAAATTTACTCCTCCGTCCTATGCTTTCCCTTAATTGTTCGAACAACTTCCATATCCATTGTTGGAGAAGCAGTAGAAGAGGGAATAGCAGCATCATCCACCAATGGCTTGCCAACGTGTTCCGCCACAATTGCAGCAAGGTCATCAATCTAGGTCAACAAAATATTTGTAAAACAAAACTTATGACATACATAGAGATAATATAACAAAAATAAAACAAAATTTAAAAATAACAAATAGGCGTAAGAAAATAGTTTCCCCATAAATTAAAACAAGTATTATCACTTTGAAAATATATATCTACATGCTAAAGTTTCAATGATAGAAACATAAATAAAATTATGAATTTAAAATTTTCTATAGCTAACTAAAAGTGATTTATTTATCTAAAAATATATGTTTCTGCACGTTCATTGCACATGATACTTCCTACTCAAAATATAAAATTGAATGTATGATTGGTGAAGAGATAACTTTTTACAACAAAACCAAATAATGTCTTCATTCACCTGTTCCATCAACCGAGCATTCTCAACTCTTAAATGATGCTCACTAGAAGAAATTCCGGCCTTTTTGTACATACTATTTTCTGCTCGAAGCTCATCATTCTCAGTACGGAAATTTGAGTTCTTGTGGTGCTCATCCATTGTCTGTAAATAAATAAATAAATGCAAAGATTATTTTGAATATTTAGTACATTAGACTATTAGCGTTCTTCGAAAGACTTCAAGAAGTTGTCATAGTTCTTTCTGTTTTCCAGAAAATATATTTAATATGAATGTCAATACCTATCTTAATTACCTTCAATTGAATTCGCTTATTTTAAAATCAAAATTTGACTTGCAATGGTTCCAACTCCAGTTTGTCGTTGAGTTCTTTTCTCTGATTGCTATTGGGATGTGAACACTGCTTGAGAAAGCTACAACCAAATGGAAAAGTCATCATTAAGAAAGAAAAACTAAGCATTATAGTTAGTTGACGATAGAAAAATTCATAATGATAAAAATATTATACCAATTTCCTATACAATATACCCAACTTGGTCAAAAGATTACAAAAGAGGAATTACAAAAAATTAAAGAAGAGCAATATAGTACCCATAAATATGGATATAACATTGCATTGTTTAAAAGATGACTATGAAGTACAAGTAAAACATTGAGGTAAAAATTTGAAGAAAGAAGTTATGTTTATTTTTAAAGTAAATTACATTTTGTCATCCGAATTATGCCCGTTTTTTTGTACTTTGCCATCGAAACTATTATTTTGTGTCAATTTACCATCTCAACTTTGCAAAATTTGTACTTCTCCATATTACAAGCTGTGCAAATGTGAAAAGTATCACATAATATAATTCTTAGATATCACATGTGCACTACATGTGATATTTTTTTGATAAAAAACTTGGTTGAAAAATAGTTATAAATAGCAAAGTGCAAAATCTCATAAAGTTGATAGGTAAGTTGACACAAATAAATTTAGATATGAAAGTGTAAAAATGGTCATAGATCAAATGGCAAAATGTAATTAACCCTTATTTCTATCAATAAGATAACTTTTTCCAAGTCCTGAACAAGATATATATATATATATATATATATTGACATGCTAAAATTCAATCTTTCATGAACCTTTCAATTTATTAGAAAATTACGTTCCTATTTCTTGAATTTGCTGTGGAGTGTGCCGATAGGTAGCGCTTCCTCTTCAACTCTTGATTGCTGATGGCACTATTATCTACATTTTCACAACTAGATTTGTTGTTAATTTCATCATCTCCAGTCCTTTATGATTTATCACCACTAGATGCAGTTAAGTTCATGTTAGGAAGCATCTTTTCTTTCACCTTTTTCCCTATAGCACAATAAATTATGTTTTAATTGTGCGATAATAAAAAATTACCAAAAAAGGTCATTGGTGTGCATTTCTATAGCAGATAGTGCAGTAAAAGAATTGATGAAAATAATAGCAATCCATTAGCATCTATAAATTTTAAAAAGGGGCTTCAAGAATCCTTGTGTTAATTTCATAGAAATATCTCAAAAAGTTCTCATTAGAGTTTTTATGTTCATATAATTATTGTTCTCAAAATTTTTCCAATTTTTTTTCTATATTTTTCCCTTATCCTCTCAAATTTTTTATTAAACTGAAATTTGTAAATCTAATCATATGTGAATTTTTTGAAGGCATGGATTTTATACAAGGAGATACACATATGACCTAATTTTAAGAATTTTTAACACCAACAAATCTTATATACAGTGGGGCTATCGAAAAGGAATAAATTTCTTTTAAAATCCTTAAATATTACGAAACATCTATGTATATATATTCTTTTTTCCGTCAAAGACTAGATATGCTATAGTATTTTTTGCCTAGTATTTTTGTGCAAATTTTTCTCTGTGAACACAACGCACGAGTGGAGTGTGCATGTATGAATTAATGAATTAAATCAACATAAAATAAATTATAACTATACAAACTTACTTAAAAAGATAGGAAATAATTTCCCGTAACTTGAAGATTCACGGTAGAGAACCACAAAAGTATTTCCTTGAATTCACCACAGATTAAGGATTAAGGTAGGGTTTATTGAATAAATTCTTAGATTTTTATGAAAAAAATGATATGATTAGTGAATAGATCTGAAAAGGTAAAGAGATGATGAGTGAAAAAAAAAATGAAACTAGAGAAAGTACGATAAATTGGTAGAAAAGAGTACAACAGAGGGAACGAACAGAGAGAATGGATGCAGAGAAGTGGATGAAATGGACAGAAGAATTGAAGTGGAAGGAGAAAAGTATAATGGAGGAGATTTAGTACACGTTCAGGGAGGCAAATTACATGGAGTAGAGTTGTAAGGCGCCGACTCTGAGTATTGAAATCACTTTATAGTGAATTCACTATTAACTTTCTCTGCGAAAGAAAAGATAATAACAACACAAATCAAGATACGCGTGCATCAGAAGTAGCAAAATCATGAAAAGGCAGAAAGCCTTAAACGAAAAGAAAATAAATTCAAATTACCATCATAAAAGCTTTCCTCGCTATTCTACTTTGAAAATTTTTGACGTTCATAAATACCATTTCTGGATGTATTTAATACTATGAAATTTAGAACACAACTTTTTCAAAACATAATATATATGATGGACACAAATTCTGGAAAAGTGGGTAGGAATATGCACCAAATATTATGTTTCTTGGGTAAGTAATTAGTAATGAATTTAATTATGATTTTCTCTGTTATAGATTCTAATGCGACACATAAGATTTTATATAGTGTTGATCTTATATTAAAATGCTTTATTTTCAATTGAAATTGGGTTGTGAAAGTGATGATATTGTTTAAAAAAAGTTCAAGGTATTGCAAAATTTTATTCGTACTTCTCAAACTCTACCAGAAAGTTGCAATAGATATTCTCATCTCAATCAAGTCTATTTATATACAAAATATGCCACCAAAAAGAGCTCCAACCAATTCAAAAATTGGCTAGTAAAATTTTTGATGAATTCCGTCCTTTCCTTATTTGATTGGGGAAGTCACCCATATGAATTAAAACATAATCCGAATAAAAACTATCCGTTAGTCTCATTTTTATTACCAATCAAGATTCAATGATTTAATGAGGAAAAACAATAAATTTTAAATATGAAAAATTAATTGTATCACTGAAAGAAGTATGCTAGGAATAGCACATCCTTTGACCATGCAATCGAAATTTTCTAACAAAATCCTTGTATAAAATACACGAGTGCATTGTACCAATCTACTTTCTTGGATTTGTAGCTCCACAAATTTACTACTCCGCCCTATGCTTTCCCTTAATTGTTCGAACAACTTCCATATCCATTGTTGGAGAGGCAGTAGAAGAGGGAATAGTAGTATCATCCACCAATGGCTTGCCAACTTTTTCCGCCACAATTGCAGCAAAGTCATCAATCTAGGTCAAGCAAATATTTGTAAAACAAAAGTTATGACATACATAGAGATAATATAACAAAAATAAAATAAAATTTAAAAATAGCAAATAGGCATAAGAAAATAGTTTCCCCATAAATTAAAACATATAGTATCAGTTTAAAAATATATATCTACATACTAAAGTTTCAATGATAGAAACATAAATAAAATTATGAATTTAAAATTTTCTATAGCTAACTAAAAGTGATTTATTTATCTAAAAATATATGTTTCTGCACGTTCATTGCACATGATACTTCCTACTTAATATATAAAATTGAAGGTATGATTGGTGAAGAGATAACTTTTTGCAACAGAACCAAATAATGTCTTCATGAACCTGTTCCCTCAACCAAGCATTCTCAACTCTCAAATGATGCTCACTATAAGAAATTTCGGCAAAAATGGCACGACCACATACATGACAACATGCATTAGTAAGGGCCTCTTTGTACATACTATTTTCTGCTCGAAGCTCATCATTCTCAGTACGGAAATTTGAGTTCTTGTGGTGCTCATCCATTGTCTGTAAATAAATGCAAAGATTATTTTGAATATTAAGCACATTAGACTATTAGTATTCTTCAAAAGACTTCAAGAATTTGTCATAGTTCTTTCTGTTTTCCAGAAAATAATATTTAATATGAATGTCAATACCTATCTTAATTACCTTCAATTGAATTCACTTATTTTGAAACCAAAATTTGACCTGCAATGGTTCCAACCCCAGTTTGTCGCTGAGTTCTTTTCTCTGCTATTGGGATGTGAACACTGCTTGAAAAACCTACAACCAAATGAAAAAGTCAACATTAAGAAAGAAAAAATAATTTCACCATGTAAATCAAGAGGATAGTAATGGCCAGAAATTTTAATTACGTAATTTAACTACTTTATACTCAATAGAGGAATTCATAATGATAAAAATATTATACCAATTTCCTATACAACATACCCAACTTGGTCAAATGATTACAAAAGAGGAATTACAAAAAATTAAAGAAGAGGAATATAGTACCCATAAATATGGATATAACATTGCATTGTTTAAAAGATTACTATGAAGTACAAGTAAAACATTGAGGTAAAAATTTTGAAGAAAGAAGTTATGTTTATTTTTAAAGTAAATTACATTTTGTCATCCGAATTATGCCCGTTTTTTTGTACTTTGCCATCGAAACTATTATTTTGTGTCAATTTACCATCTCAATTTTGCAAAATTTGCACTTCTCCATATTACAAGTTGTGCAAATGTGAAAAGTATCACATAACATAATTCTTAGATATCACATGTGCACTACATGTGATATTTTTTTGATAAAAAACTTGGTTGAAAAATAGTTATAATAGCAAAGTGCAAAATCTCGTAAAATTGATAGGTAAGTTGACACAAATAAATTTAGATATGAAAGTGTAAAAATGGTCATAGATCAAATGGCAAAATGTAATTAACCCTTATTTCTATCAATAAGATAACTTTTTCCAAGTCCTGAACAAGATATATATATATATATATATTGACATGCTAAAATTCATTCTTTCATGAACCTTTCAATTTATTAGAAAAATACGTTTCCATTTCTTGAATTTGTTGTGGAGTGTGCTGATGGTAGCGCTTCCTCTTCAACTCTTGATTGTTGATGGCACTGTTATCTACATTTTCACAACTAGATTTGTTGTTAATTCCATCATCTCCTGTCCTTTGTGATTCATCACCACTAGATGCAGTTAAGTTTATGTCAGGAAGCATCTTTTGTTTTACCTTTTTCCCTGTAGCACAATTAATTATGTTTTAATTATTTAAACGTGCGATAATAAGAAATTACTAAAGAAGAGCATTAGTGTGCATTTCTATAGCAGATAGTGCAGTAAAAGAATTGATGAAAATAATAGCAATCCATTACCATCTATATATTTTAAAAAGGGGCTTCAAGAATCCTTGTGTTAATTTCATAAAAATATCTCAAAAAGTTCTCATTAGAGTTTTTATGTTCATATAATTATTGTTCTAAAAAATTTTCCAATTTTTTTTTCTATGTTTTTCCCTTATCCTCTCAAATTTTTTATTTGTTATTATTTACCCCATATCTTATGGTGAAATGTACTACATAGAATCAATAAATTTTCATTAAACTGAAATTTGTAAATCTAATCATATGTGAATTTTTTGAAGGCATGAATGATACACATATGACCTAATTTTAAGAATTTCTAACACCAACAAATCATATATACATTGGGACTATCGAAAAGTAATAAATTTCTTTTAAAATCCTTAAATATTATGAAACATCTATTTATCGATATTCAAAGACTAGATATGCTATAGTATTTTTGTGCAAATTTTTCTCTGTGAACACAACGCACGAGTGGAGTGTGCATCTATGAATTAATGAATTAAATCAACATAAAATAAATTATAACTATACAAACTTACTTAAAAAGATAGGAAATAATTTCCCATAACTTGAAGATTCACGGTAGAGAACCACAAAAGTACTTCCTTGAATTCACCACAGATAAAGGATTAAGGCAGGATTTACTGAATAAATTCTTAGGTTTTTATGAAAAATTGATATGATTAGTGAATAGATCTGAAAAGGTAGAGAGATGATGAGTGAAACAGAAAGATGAAACAAGAGAAAACACGATAAATTTATAGAAAAGAGTCCAACAGAGAGAACGAATAGAGAGAATGGATGCAGAGAAGTGGATGTAATGGATGGAGGAATTGAAGTGGAAGGAGAAAAGTATAATGGAGGAGATTTAGTACAAGTTCAGGGAGGCAAATTACCTGGAGTGGAGTTGTAAGGCGCCGTCTCTGAGTATTGAAATTAGTTTACAGTGAATTCACTATTAACTTTCTCTGTGAAAGAAAAGATAACAGCAAAACAAATCATGATACGCGTGCATCAGAAGTAGCAAAATCACGAAAAGGCAGAATGTCTAAAACGAAAAGAAAATAAATTCAAATTACCATAATAAATGCTTTCCTCGCTATTCGACTTTGAAAATTTTTGACGTTCATAAATGTCATTTCTGAATGTAGTTAATACTCTGAAATTTAGAGCACAACTTTTGCGAAACATAATATATATGATGGACACAAATTCTGGGAAAGTGGGTAGGAATATGCACCAAATATTATGTTTCTTGGGTAAGTAATTAGTAATGAATTTAATTATGATATTCTCCGTTATAGATTCTAATGCGACACATAAGATTTTATATAGTGTTGATCTTATATTAAAATGCTTTATTTTCAATTGAAATTGGGTTGTGAAAGTGATGATATTGTTTAAAAAAAGTTCAAGTTATTGCAAAATTTTATTCGTACTTCTCAAACTCTACCAGAAAGTTGCAATAATCATTCTCATCTCAATCAAGTCTATTTATATACAAAATATGCCACCAAAAAGAGCCCCAACCAATTCAAAAATTCGCTAGTAAAATTTTTGATGAATTCCGTCCTTTCCTTATTTGATTGGGGAAGTCACCCATATGAATTAAAACATATTCCGAATAAAAACTATCCGTTAGTCTCATTTTATTACCAATCAAGATTCAATGATTTAATGAGGAAAAATAATAAATTTTAAATATGAAAAATTAATTGTATCACTGAAAGAAGTATGCTAGGAATAGCACATCCTTTGACCATGCAATCGAAATTCTCCAACAAAATCCTTGTATAAAATACACGAGTGCATTGTACCAATCTACTTTCTTGGATTTGTAGCTCCACAAATTTACTCCTCCGTCCTATGCTTTCCCTTAATTGTTCGAACAACTTCCATATCCATTGTTGGAGAAGCAGTAGAAGAGGGAATAGCAGCATCATCCACCAATGGCTTGCCAACGTGTTCCGCCACAATTGCAGCAAGGTCATCAATCTAGGTCAACAAAATATTTGTAAAACAAAACTTATGACATACATAGAGATAATATAACAAAATTAAAACAAAATTTAAAAATAACAAATAGGCGTAAGAAAATATTTTCCCCATAAATTAAAACAAGTATTATCAGTTTGAAATATATATCTACATACTAAAGTTTCAATGATAGAAACATAAATAAAATTATGAATTTAAAATTTTCTATAGCTAATTAAAAGTGATTTATTTATCTTAAAATATGTTTCTGCACGTTCTTTGCACATGATACTTCCTACTTAGTATATAAAATTGAAGGTATGATTGGTGAAGATAAAAATATTATACCAATTTCCTATACAACATACCCAACTTGGTCAAAACATTACAAAAGAGGAATTACAAAAAATTAAAGAGAAGGAATATAGTACCCATAAATATGGATATAACATTGCATTGTTTAAAAGATGACTATGAAGTACAAGTAATACATTGAGGTAAAAATTTGAAGAAAGAAGTTATGTTTAATTTTAAAGTAAATTACATTTTGCCATCCGAATTATGCCCGTTTTTTTGTACTTTGCCATCGAAACTATTATTTTGTGTCAATTTACCATCTCAACTTTGCAAAATTTGCACTTCTCCATATTACAAGCTGTGCAAATGTGAAAAGTATCACATAACATAATTCTTAGATATCACATGTGCACTACATGTGATATTTTTTTGATAAAAAACTTGGTTGAAAAATAGTTATAAATAGCAAAGTGCAAAATCTCGTAAAGTTGATAGATAAGTTGATACAAATAAATTTAGATATGAATGTGTAAAAATGGTCATAGATCAAATGGCAAAATGTAATTATCCCTTATTTCTATCAATAAGATAACTTTTTCCAAGTCCTGAACAAGATATATATATATATATATATATTGACATGCTAAAATTCATTCTTTCATGAACCTTTCAATTTATTAGAAAATTACGTTTCTATATCTTGAATTTGCTGTGGAGTGTGCTGATAGGTAGCGCTTCCTCTTCAATTCTTGATTGCTGATGGGACTATTATCTACATTTTCACAACTAGATTTGTTGTTAATTTCATCATCTCCAGTCCTTTATGATTCATCACCACTAGATGCAGTTAAGTTCATGTTAGGAAGCATCTTTTCTTTCACCTTTTTTCCTATAGCACAATAAATTATGTTTTAATTGTGCGATAATGAAAAATTACTAAAAAAGGTCATTGGTGTGCATTTCTATAGCATATAGTGCAGTAAAAGAATTGATGAAAATAATAGCAATCCATTACCATCTATAAATTTTAAAAAGGGGCTTCAAGAATCCTTGTGTTAATTTCATAAAAAAATCTCAAAAAGTTCTCATTAGAGTTTTTATGTTCATATAATTATTGTTCTCAAAATTTTTCCAATTTTTTTTCTATATTTTCCCCTTATCCTCTCAAATTTTTTATTAAACTGAAATTTGTAAATCTAATCATATGTGAATTTTTTGAAGGCATGGATTTTATACAAGGAGATACACATATGACCTAATTTTAAGAATTTTTAACACCAACAAATCTTATATACAGTGGGGCTATCGAAAAGGAATAAATTTCTTTTAAAATCCTTAAATATTACGAAACATCTATGTATATATATTCTTTTTTCCGTCAAAGACTAGATATGCTATAGTATTTTTTGCCTAGTATTTTTGTGCAAATTTTTCTCTGTGAACACAACGCACGAGTGGAGTGTGCATCTATGAATTAATGAATTAAATCAACATAAAATAAATTATAACTATACAAACTTACTTAAAAAGATAGGAAATAATTTCCCGTAACTTGAAGATTCACGGTAGAGAACCACAAAAGTACTTCCTTGAATTCACCACAGATTAAGGACTAAGGTAGGATTTATTGAATAAATTCTTAGATTTTTATGAAAAAATTATATGATTAGTGAATAGATCTGAAAAGGTAGAGAGATGATGAGTGAAAAAAAAAAAGATGAAACTAGAGAAAGTACGATAAATTGGTAGAAAAGAGTACAACAGAGAGAATGGATGCAGAGAAGTGGATGTAATGGACGGAGGAATTGAAGTGGAAGGAGAAAAGTACAATGGAGGAGATTTTGTACAAGTTCAGGGAGGCAAATTACCTGGAGTGGAGATGTAAGGCGCCGACTCTGAGTATTGAAATTAGTTTACAGTGAATTCACTATTAACTTTCTCTGTGAAAGAAAAGATAACACCAAAACAAATCATGATACGCGTGCATCAGAAGTAGCAAAATCACGAAAAGGCAGAATGTCTAAAACGAAAAGAAAATAAATTCAAATTACCATAATAAATGCTTTCCTCACTATTCGACTTTGAAAATTTTTGACGTTCATAAATGTCATTTCTGGATGTAGTTAATATTCTGAAATTTAGAACGCAACTTTCAACAAATAATATATATGATGGACACAACTTCTGGGAAAGTGGGTTGGAATATGCACCAAATATTATGTTTCTTGGGCAAGTAATTAGTAATGAATTTAATTATGATATTCTCCGTTATAAATTCTAATGTGAGACATAAGATTTTATATAGTGTTGATCTTATATTAAAATGCTTTATTTTGAATTGAAATTGGGTTGTGAAAGTGATGATATTGTTTTTAAAAAGTTCAAGTTATTGCAAAATTTTATTCGTACTTTTCAAACTCTACCAGAATGTTGCGATAGACATTTTCTTCTCAATAAAGCCTTTTTATATTCAAAATATGCCACCAAAAAGAGCCCCAACCAATTCAAAAATTGGCTAGTAAAAATTTTGATGAATTCCGTCCTTTCCTTATTTGATTGGGGAAGTCACCCATATGAATTAAAACATATTCCAGATAAAAACTATCCCTTAGTCTCATTTTTATTACCATTCAAGATTAAATGATTTAATGAGGACAAATAATAAACTTTAATATGAAAAATTAATTGTATCACTGAAAGAAGTAGGCAATCGAAATTTTCTAACAAAATCCTTGTATAAAATACACGAGTGCATTGTACCAATCTACTTTCTTGGATTTGTAGCTCCACAAATTTACTCCTCCATCCTATGCTTTCCCTTAATTGTTCGAACAACTTCCATATCCATTGTTGGAGAGGCAGTAGAAGAGGGAATAGTAGTATCATCCACCAATGGCTTGCCAACTTGTTCCGCGACAATTGCAGCAAGGTCATCAATCTAGGTCAAGCAAATATTTGTAAAACAAAAGTTATGACATACATAGAGCTAATACAACAAAAATAAAATAAAATTTTAAAATAGCAAATAGGCATAAGAAAATAGTTTCCCCATAAATTAAAACATATAGTATCAGTTTAAAAATATATATCTACATACTAAAGTTTCAATGATAGAAACATAAATAAAATTATGAATTTAAAATTTTCTATAGCTAACTAAAAGTGATTTATTTATCTAAAAATATATGTTTCTGCACGTTCATTGCACATGATACTTCCTACTTAATATATAAAATTGAAGGTATGATTGGTGAAGAGATAACTTTTTGCAACAGAACCAAATAATGTCTTCATGAACTTGTTCCCTCAACCAAGCATTCTCAACTCTCAAATGATGCTCACTAGAAGAAATTCCGGCAAAAATGGCACGACCACATACATGACAACATGCATTAGTAAGGGCCTCTTTGTACATCATATTTTCTGCTCGAAGCTCATCATTCTCAGTACGGAAATTTGAGTTCTTCTGTGCTCATCCATTGTCTGTAAATAAATAAACAAATGCAAAGATTATTTTGAATATTAAGCACATTAGACTATTAGTATTCTTCAAAAGACTTCAAGAAGTTGTCATAGTTCTTTCTGTTTTCCAGAAAATATATTTAATATGAATGTCAATACCTATCTTAATTACCTTCAATTGAATTCGCTTATTTTGAAACCAAAATTTGACCTGCAATGGTTCCAACCCCAGTTTGTCGCTAAGTTCTTTTCTCTGCTATTGGTATGTCAACACTGCTTGAAAAACCTACAACCAAATGAAAAAGTCAACATTAAGATAGAAAAAATAATTTTACCATGTCAATCAAGAGGATAGTAATGGCCAGAAATTTTAATTACGTAATTTAACTACATTATACTCAATAGAGGAATTCATAATGATAAAAATATTATACCAATTTCCTATACAACATACCCAACTTGGTCAAATGATTACAAAAGAGGAATTACAAAAAATTAAAGAAGAGGAATATAGTACCCATAAATATGGATATAATATTGCATTGTTTAAAAGATGACTATGAAGTACAAGTAAAACATTGAGGTAAAAATTTTGAAGAAAGAAGTTATGTTTATTTTTGAAGTAAATTATATTTTGTCATCCGAATTATGCCCGTTTTTTTGTACTTTGCCATCGAAACTATTATTTTGTGTCAATTTACCATCTCAACTTTGCAAAATTTGCACTTCTCCATATTACAAGCTGTGCAAATGTGAAAATTATCACATAACATAATTCTTAGATATCACATGTGCACTACATGTGATATTTTTTTGATAAAAAACTTGGTTGAAAAATAGTTATAATAGCAAAGTGCAAAATCTCGTAAAATTGATAGGTAAGTTGACACAAATAAATTTAGATATGAAAGTGTAAAAATGGCCATAGATCAAATGGCAAAAGGTAATTAACCCTTATTTCTATCAATAAGATAACTTTTTCCAAGTCCTGAACAAGATATATATATATATATATATATATATATTGACATGCTAAAATTCATTCTTTCATGAACCTTTCAATTTGTTAGAAAATTACGTTTCCATTGCTTGAATTTGTTGTGGAGTGTGCTGATGGTAGCGCTTCCTCTTCAACTCTTGATTGTTGATGGCACTGTTATCTACATTTTCACAACTAGATTTGTTGTTAATTCCATCATCTCCTGTCCTTTGTGATTCATCACCACTAGATGCAGTTAAGTTCATGTCAGGAAGCATCTTTTGTTTTACCTTTTTCCCTGTAGCACAATAAATTATGTTTTAATTATTTAAACGTGCGATAATAAGAAATTACTAAAGAAGAGCATTGGTGTGCATTTCTATAGCAGATAGTGCAGTAAAAGAATTGATGAAAATAATAGCAATCCATTACCATCTATATATTTTAAAAAGGGGCTTCAAGAATCCTTGTGTTAATTTCATAAAAATATCTCAAAAAGTTCTCATTAGAGTTTTTATGTTCATATAATTATTGTTCTAAAAAATTTTCCAATTTTTTTCCTATGTTTTTCCCTTATCCTCTCAAATTTTTTATTTGTTATTATTTACCCCAAATCTTATGGTGAAATGTACTACATAGAATCAATAACTTTTCATTAAACTGAAATTTGTAAATCTAATCATATGTGAATTTTTTGAAGGCATGGATGATACACATATGACCTAATTTTAAGAATTTCTAACACCAACAAATCATATATACATTGGGACTATCGAAAAGTAATAAATTTCTTTTAAAATCCTTAAATATTATGAAACATCTATTTATCGATATTCTTTTTCCGTCAAAGACTAGATATGCTATAGTATTTTTGTGCAAATTTTTCTCTGTGAACACAACGCACGAGTGGAGTGTGCATCTATGAATTAATGAATTAAATCAACATAAAATAAATTATAACTATACAAACTTACTTAAAAAGATAGGAAATAATTTCCCGTAACTTGAAGATTCACGGTAGAGAACCACAAAAGTACTTCCTTGAATTCACCACAGATTAAGGATTAAGGAAGGATTTACTGAATAAATTCTTAGGTTTTTATGAAAAATTGATATGATTAGTGAATAGATCTGAAAAGGTAGAGAGATGATGAGTGAAACAGAAAGATGAAACAAGAGAAAACACGATAAATTTATAGAAAAGAGTCCAACAGAGAGAACGAATAGAGAGAATGGATGCAGAGAAGTGGATATAATGGATGGAGGAATTGAAGTGGAAGGAGAAAAGTATAATGGAGGAGATTTAGTACAAATTCAGGGAGGCAAATTACCTGGAGTGGAGTTGTAAGGCGCCGTCTCTGAGTATTGAAATTAGTTTACAGTGAATTCACTATTAAATTTCTCTGTGAAAGAAAAGATAACAGCAAAACAAATCATGATACGCGTGCATCAGAAGTAGCAAAATCACGAAAAGGCAGAATGTCTAATACGAAAAGAAAATAAATTCAAATTACCATAATAAATGCTTTCCTCGCTATTCGACTTTGAAAATTTTTGACGTTCATAAATGTCATTTCTGAATGTAGTTAATACTCTGAAATTTAGAGCATAACTTTTGCGAAACATAATATATATGATGGACACAAATTCTGGGAAAGTGGGTAGGAATATGCACCAAATATTATGTTTCTTGGGTAAGTAATTAGTAATGAATTTAATTATGATATTCTCCGTTATAGATTCTAATGCGACACATAAGATTTTATATAGTGTTGATCTTATATTAAAATGCTTTATTTTCAATTGAAATTGGGTTGTGAAAGTGATGAAATTGTTTAAAAAAAGTTCAAGTTATTGCAAAATTTTATTCGTACTTCTCAAACTCTACCAGAAAGTTGCAATAGACATTCTCATCTCAATCAAGTCTATTTATATACAAAATATGCCACCAAAAAGAGCTCCAACCAATTCAAAAATTGGCTAGTAAAATTTTTGATGAATTCCGTCCTTTCCTTATTTGATTGGGGAAGTCACCCATATGAATTAAAACATATTCCGAATAAAAACTATCCGTTAGTCTCATTTTTATTACCAATCAAGATTCAATGATTTAATGAGGAAAAATAATAAATTTTAAATATGAAAAATTAATTGTATCACTGAAAGAAGTATGCTAGGAATAGCACATCCTTTGACCATGCAATCGAAATTCTCTAACAAAATCCTTGTATAAAATACACGAGTGCATTGTACCAATCTACTTTCTTGGATTTGTAGCTCCACAAATTTACTACTCCGCCCTATGCTTTCCCTTAATTGTTCGAACAACTTGCATATCCATTGTTGGAGAGGCAGTAGAAGAGGGAATAGTAGTATCATCCACCAATGGCTTGCCAACTTTTTCCGCCACAATTGCAGCAAGGTCATCAATCTAGGTCAACAAAATATTTGTAAAACAAAACTTATGACATACATAGAGATAATATAGCAAAAATAAAACAAAATTTAAAAATAGCAAATAGGCGTAAGAAAATAGTTTTCCTATAAATTAAAACAAGTATAATGTGTTTGAGTATATATATCTACATACTAAAGTTTCAATGATAGAAACATAAATAAAATTATGAATTTAGAATTTGCTATAGCTAATTAAAAGTGATTTATTTATCTTAAAATATGTTTCTGCACGTTCTTTGCACATGATACTTCCTACTTAGTATATAAAATTGAAGGTATGATAGGTGAAGAGATAAACTTTTTTCAACAAAACCAAATAATGTCTTCATGCATTTACCTGTTCCCTCAACCGAGCATTCTCAACTCTTAAATGATGATCGCTAGAAGAAATTCCGGCAAAAATGGCACGACCACATGCATGACAACGTGCATTAGTAAGGGCCTCTTTGTACATCATATTTTCTGCTCGAAGCTCATTATTCTCAGTACGAAAATTTGAGTTTTTGTGGTGTTCATCCCATGTCTGTAAATAAATAAATAAATGAAAGTTTATTTTGAATATTCAACACATTAGAAGATCGAAAATCATTAGCTAAGTACTTAGTATCCTATTAATATTATTCAAAACACTTCAAGAAGTTGTCATAGTTCTTTCTGTTTTAGAAAAAATATCTATTTTATGGAAAATATGTTTAATATGAACACAAATGCATTTCTTACCTTCAATTGAGTTCGCTTATTTTGGAACCAAAATTTGACTTGCAATGGTTCCAACCCCAACTTATCGCTCAGTTCTTTTCTTTGGTTGTTATTGGGATGTGGACACTGCTTGAAAAACCTACAACCAATGGGAATTAAGTCAACATTAAAATAGAAAAATGACTTCAACAAGTAAATCATGAGAATCATAATTGCCAGAAATTCTAATTTAGTAATTTAATTACATTGCACTTAGTCGACGATAGCGGAATTCGTAATAATAAATATATTACACCAATTTTATATACAACATACCCAACTTGGTCAAAGATTACAAAAGAGGTACTATAAAAGATTAAAATAGACGAATATAATACCCATAAAATGAATATAATATTGCATTTCTTAAAACATGACTATGATGAACAAGTAAAACAATGAGGAAAAAATTATTGAGGAAAGAAGTTATGTTTATTTCTATCAATAAGATAAATTTCTCCAAGTCTTAAACAAGATATATATATATATATATTCAAATTCATTCTTTAATGGAACTTTCAATTTATTAGAATATTACGCTTCCATTTCTTGAATTTGTTGGGGAGTGTGGCGATGGTAGCGCTTCCTCTTCAACTCTTGATTGCTGATGGCACTGTTATTTACATTTTCACCACTAGATTTGTTGTTAATTCCATCATCTTCTGTCCTCTGTGATTCGTCACCTGCAGATGTAGTTAAATTCATATCGGGAAGCATCTTTTCTTTTGTCCTTTTTCCTGTAGCACAATAAATTATATTTTAGTTATTAAGGGAGTGATAATAAGGAATTATTAAAGAAGAGCATTGGAGTGCATTTCTCTATCGGATGGTGCAATAGAAGAATTGATGAAAAATAATAACAATCCCCTACTAGAAATTTTAGAAACAAGCTTTAAAAATTCTTGTGTTAATTTCATAAAAATTTCTCATTAGAATTTTTATGTTCATATAAATTTTGTTGTCAAAAGTTTTTCCTATTTTTTTTCTATTTTTTCCCTTATCCTCTCAAATTTTTTATTGCAACTTTCAATGTTATTATTTATCCCATATCTTATGGTGAATTGTACAACACAGATTCAACAAAATTATGTTGTTCATTAAACTAAAATTTGTAAATCTAATCATGTGAATTTTTTTAAGGCATAGATTTTATACAAGGGTGATACACATGTATGACCTAATTTTAAGAATTCCTAACACCAACAAGTTATATATACATTGGAACGACACAAGAGGAATAAATTTCTTTGAAAATTCTTAAATATTGCGAAAATGTCTATTTATCGATATTCTTTTTCTTTCACGGGAAATGAAAAACAGATATGATAGATTATTTTTCCTTAGCATTTTTGTGCAAGTTTTTCTCTGTGAACACAACGCACGAGTGGGGTGCGCATCTATGAATGAACCAAATCAAGATGAAAAAAATTATAGCAACTAGACAAACTTACTTAAAAAGATTCACGGCGGAGAACCACAAAAGCGCTTCCTTGAATTCACCACAGATTAAGGATTAAGATAGGATTTATTGAATAAATTTTTAGGTTTTTATGAAAAATTGATATGATCACTGAGTAGATTTGAAAAGGTAGAGAGATGAGAGTGAAAAAGAAGGGTGAAACAAGAGAAAACACGATAAGATGGTAGAAAAGAGTCTTACAGAGAGAATGAATAGAGAGAATTGATACAGAGAGTGGATTTAATGGACGGAGAAATTGAAGCGAAAGGGGAAAAATGATGGAGGGGATTTAGTACAAGTTAAGGACGAAGGCGAATTACCTGGAGTAGAGTTGTATGGTGCTTACTCTGAGTATCGGAATTACTTTATAGTGAACAGTACTATTAACTTTCTCCGCAAAAGAAAAGATAATGACAAAACAAATCGCGATGCATGTGCATCAAAAGTACAAAAATCATGACAAGGCAAAATGTCTAAAACGAAAAGAAAATAAATGCAAATTGCCATAATAAAAGCTTTCCTTGCTGTTCGATTTTGAAAATTTTTTACGTTAATGAATGTCATTTCTGAATGTAGTTAATACTCTAAAATTCAGAGCACAACTTTTTCTAAGCATAATATGATGGACCCAACTTCTGGGAAATTGGGTTGGAATAATTCACTAAATATTGTGTTTCTTTGGTAAGTAATTAGTAATGAATTTAATTATGATATTTTCCATTATAAATTCTAATGCTACACATAAGATTTTATATAGTGATGATCTTATATTAAAATGCTTCATTTTAAATTGAAATCGGGTTGTGAAAGTGATGAAATTGTTTAGAAAAAGTTCAAGTGATTGATAAATTTTATTTATACTTCTCAAACTCTATCATAAAGTTGGGAAAAGGATCTATGAAGATGCACAAAGCTCAACAATTTTAGTATGACATTGTCTTGTCAACAAAGTCTATTTATAAACAAAATAAGCCTTCAAAATGAGCCCCAACCTACTCACAAATTGGCTAGTAAAAAGCTTTCATAAATTCCATCCTTTCCTTGTTTGATTGGGAAGTAATTAACCCATATGAATTACAATAATATTCTCAATAAAAACTATCCGTTACTCTCATATTCGGATTATAATAAAGCTTTCCAGTATTTACTACTTTAACAGAATGAAAAGAATATTATGTTCTTTTACTTTCTATCGGGCACAAAAATTTCACCAACCAAGAAATCCCAACCCAGTTCATTTGATGGTTAGTAGTACTACTTCTACCCTGAACCTCAAATTCTTTCAAAATCAGTGCAAGAATCTTTCAAATTTTTCTCTGAAAATTTACAAGTCAATTGTTTTCTAGGACAACACCTTCCTTATCTCCTCAAGTTCTACATTCAATTCAACTTTATCTAGATACTTAAAATTGAACATTAACTCAAGTCCCTACAACTTGATGAAAATACCCTAAATTTTCTCCCTCAGGAAAACATATTGTGTCAAATACTGTCAATTTTGAACAAGCAATAGTTCTTGAATAGTTCCGAAAAAAATCCCATATTTTGCAAGACCTCCACAACTCTCGAAAAAGAAATTGGTTTGCAACGGGAGCAGTTTTTACTTGAAAAAGAATATTTCGCTGCAAAATTGGCCAAGCCTACTATCAAGGAAGAAACGAAAATTTTCTCCAAGAACTTCCAAGCAACAATTAAGACTCGCAATCTCCAGTCAACCTTCCAAATGAACATGAAGATGACTGCTTTGGAATTTTCAGTCCAATTCTGTAAACTTTTTATTATTGTAAAATTCATCGAATAAAAAGATTGTAATGTTTACTACTGTATCCTCAATTGTTCTGTAAATAGCAATTCCAGACTTTAAATAAAAAAGAATTAAAAGTTGCATGATTCCCACTAGAGAAAAATGACACCAGATCCGCTTCACTATTTCCATCCACTATGAAAGAATGACAACAACTATTAGTTATACTTCTCCATTAGTATGAATTATTACCAATAAGATTGACAGGCACAAACAAAATCTTAGAAAAGGCAATCATATACCAAAAACCATCAAGTCTGAATTGGAAGAAGCAGGACAAAACTCACATTCGAGTCTCTTTCGCACATTCTTCACCACTGTCAAGTATTTCACCAAGTTTTTAATAATATTCTTAGCATTAAAAAAAATGATATCTTTGTTGTTTTATATCTCTGAAGATTCCTCCTTTCTGTGAAATTTATTGTGTACTCAAATTCAAAAATATACATTGAGCAAGTTTTCTCTTCACAACTCTTATTCTTAGCTAACTAGAATTGGTACTCAAATATAACTTTATTAATTTGTAATGAATAATTAAATATACTTGCATTAGGCTTTTGTTAAAGTAGGTTTGTAAAGCATATTTAATTAATATTTTAACCTCTCTAATAAAAGATTTATAAATTACATTAATACACTAAAATAATCAAATTTACTTGGAATTAAATTATAAACACTTCGGTATGAACAAATTAATTTTGTATATTAAATTTTATAGTTAAATATTATATTAATCTTTTAGTAAAAAAAAATTGAATTTATATATGTCTAACAAATGTAATCAACCAAAAAGTTTTAATTTTCACTTTACAATTGTGAAACCCCAAAAATTCATAAGTTAAATTAAAAACATAAAAAATGTAATGATGAAGTTAAACAATCATGAAAAATACTATCGACTCTTATCTATAAGCAAAAAATATAATTTTGGTACAAATTTTTAGAGGCGGTAGCGATTTTGGTCCATGGCCATTTCAAAATAGTGAACTACGACAATAATTTTAAAAAAAAAATTGACAATTTTAAGAACAATAAGCTCTAATTTAGCCAAAATCATGCACATAATGCGCACGTGACCTACTAATTTTGGGGATCCTTCCAAATTCCAATGACTTGGCAAGTGGATGAATTTTTTTAGCTTGTGCTTACGTGGCATAGGTGACGTGTTTAAAAAAATCATGTCACCCCTGCCAACTCACCTTGTCAGCCCGATAGAGAAATACAGTCTGCGAGTAGGGCGAGTTAGGGGTAGGGGTGGAAAACGAAGGCATTGATTATGGGAGAGGAGTGGCCAGAGACAGAAATAAATCGTAGGAAAATACTCGCCATGTGGAGATGAAATGGTGATGGTGGTCTGCCGGAACGGGTTGGCTTGACTGTAGCGATTGGCTAAGAGTGAGACCGGATGAAAGTATGAAGTCACGAATGGGGAGATGAATCGGGAAATAGCAATCTGGTAACCAAAATGGATGGTTATGGCCTCAAAATAGTCGTCGTGAGCTGGGGAGTATTTTGGTGGTGGTGTGACAGAAAATGGCATTTAAACGGCAGCAAACTGACAGCAAGAAGCAAGGGAGATCTAGGGTTAGGTCGCGAATGAGGAGATGAACTGGGAAATAATAATCTGGTAAGAAAAATGTATGAGTATAGGCTCAAAATGCTTGCCGTGAGCTAGGGATAATGGTGGTGGTGATAGAAAATGGCGTTTAGATGTCGGCGAATCAACAGCTAGAAGAAAGGGGGATCTAGTGTTAGGCTGAAACTTATTGGCTGCGATTAAGGGCGTGTCTTTAGTAAGATGAGGACACTTGTGGTGGAACTGAGGTCGCTTATGGATGGTGTGACGGAGGAGGGATTAGATTCTCTGGGGAATATTTAATGAAATGTGGTACTATACGTAAAATATATTACGAATCTAAATGCACATATGCAACATTTCATATAGGATGGAAGCATTACCTAAACATGTTGTTCGCTCAAGTGAGTCAATAGAGTCTGCACTTGATAATATAGAAGCATATAGCATTATGCATGCGAATTTATACCCATTAGGGTTATGTTTGTTATTACAGAAGTAAGTTTTTATTCAGTGGTAGTGCATTTATGTTAATTAACCCAAATTTTATTTGTCACTTGTATCATATGAGTTTGCACAGTGAAAATATGATAGTATAGAATCTTCTGGGTATGACCTATGTGTATCTATACTTGTTGGTGGAGTTATACTTGTTAATAAAGTCGTGAGAACATGTCCTTTAGAAGTGCATGGTGTCACACTAAATGTAGATTTAGTTGTGATAAAGTGTAGAAAATTTTATGTCATTTTGAGGATGTATTGGTTATTTAGTAATTATGTTTTGATGGATTGTCAAACAAAGGTAATGGTTGTAATAGTCAAATAAAGACAGTAGTGGTGGTAAAAGTTAAGTCATATTCAATTATTTAATTTTGTGGTAACTGTTTTATTTAATTAAAAAATGGTATGAGGTATATGTTTAGTGAATGTATAGATGCTTCCAAAGCATATGTATGGAGCACATTGACAGAGGCGAACCTTCTATTCCAGGTCTTATGCTCGACCAAGCTAGTGAACCAAATCTTATTTTTTTATGATTCCCTCAGGTCACCTGGTTCGGACCATATGCCCCCATTATTTTTTTGAAAAATTCGGCATAGAATTGGAAGAGATGTCACAAAGTATGTCCTTCGTATTCTGAATGATCGAGAGTTGTCACATAAAATAAACTATTCTCATATTGTTTCCATTCCGAAGTATAGTGCACCGGAAACAGTGTTCCAATTAATTCGTGCGATGTGGTTATTAGAATTGCTTCGAAATGTGTAACTAATAGGCTTAAACCGTTACTTTATCGTATTATCTCTCTAATATAATCTGCATTCATTCTGAATCAGTTTGCTTGTTGTTGAGTTGGATCATCACTTAAAAATATCTAATTAGTTGAAAGGAGACTATGTGATGTTAAAGCTTGACATAAGCAAATTAGCAAGTAGAAAGGCGTTTCTTAGACATATTCTTGGGTTAGGTTTTTATTTTTATTTTGTAGATCTTATTATGTTGTTGGTGACTAGGGTTTGATATTCTCGTACATTAAATGTTTCTCAATTCAGTAACTTTAGACCTCAAACATGAAATTCGCCAAGTCTATCGTTTATCATCGTATTTATGTATTTGTTATGTCGAGGCATTTTCATGTTTGTTATAGGAAAACCGAGCACCGGGGTCATTTAACAGGAACAACAGCTACTCAGCGTGCACTGCAAATTTTTTATAGAGAAAATTTGTTGTTTTGCCTCATGTATTTAATTATTTATTATCTCCTCTCTTGAAACTAATAAAAAATTGGGGAAATAATTGATTTAAGCTTGAGGAAGATCACAAATTGAAAGGTAAATGGCTAAATTTTTTACCCTCCCAAATCACAGTCCCGGCGACCTTAAAGTAAACCAAGTGCTCAGGATCACTTCATCTTTAAGAATAAGCATAATGTAATATTTGCCCTAGTGTTGTAAAAAAAATAATAATAATAATGAATACTTAGGTATAAAATTTTTTAGAACGATATTAAAAATTATTACTAGTTTAATTTTATAACACTAGTTTATCACCATAATAATTTTATAATTTAAATAATGATAATTATTATTTAAAGATTGTCATTAACAATAACTATGGGAGAAGTGTGTGAAGCTATTCACGATCAGTGACATGCAAATGCATAGGAACAATACACACAACAATTGTAACGCATCCACTAAATATATGTGGACGTAATTCTATTTCAATTATTATGTTCATTAATTATACGATAAAATATCCTTACTATTTAATATATATATATATATTTATTTATTTATATAATAACAACTCTAAAATCGTAGTCCCATTTTTACGACTAGTTTTATATATTTTGTATTGTCGTACGTACAGTCACTTATGCAAACGATGTGTTTGAAACAGAAAAAAACAGAAAGAAACCAAGAACAACACGTTTCTTCCCTCAAGAACATAAAGCTTCAGACAGGCACAAATGTATAATCAAACCCTCAATTTCGATGAGGGCCAAAATTCGCCCACATAATTCCTTGACCAACAATGGAATTATTGCAAAATAAAATATATTTTATTGTACTAGATTTAATTCCCACAAATGTAACCGATAAAAGGGTTCTTCAAGCTTTGCCTCAACACCAACATGACAATCAAGAATCCCACAATTATGTCAATTTTCCTACATTCTTGATTTTGCAATCACGACACTTCCATCAGTCGCCACATTGGTTGCCCCCGGCCTAGTCCATGTCTCCTGGAACTGCTCCTCTGTCACTCCTGCAATATTCAAACAAGCGAACATTAGAACATTACGGGTCGAAATTTTCTACGATGTAGGAAAATTTCAATTTTGAGAGTTAGATTTGCCTTTTCCCATGGCGGCAGTGGAAGTGATGCCTCCCTGAACAGTCCTAAGGACTCTGTCGTAGTAATTTGCACCAGACCACTTCTGATGAGCCAACGTATCAACTCCATTGTTCCTCTCCTCTCTCTGGATCCTCTCGACGTACGCCAGCATTCCCCTCCTCGCGAAATCCTTGGCGAACGTGTCGACAATCAGGGCGTCCGCATGGAAGCCAGCCAGCGTGATGAACTGCCAGACGTATCCTAGCTTGGCGATTTTAGGGATGAAATCCATCATCTGCTGATCATTCATCCCCGAGGCGTCCCAATTGAAAGACGGCGACAGATTGTAGGCCAGCATTATCTCCGGGTGTTTTGACTTTACGCCATGGGCAAACTCCGTGCACTCGGCCAAGTCCGGGCTTGCCGTCTCCATCCAGATCAAGTCAGCGTGTGGCGCGAAAGCCCAGCCACGAACAATCGCTGCCTGCACCGACCCCTTAAACCTGCCGACCAACCATCGAGAAAAACAGAAAATTAGATACCAAATAGCATACTAAAATCACATTGAAATCCTCTGTAGTTAATACCTGTAGAAGCCTTCTCTGGTTCTAGGCAGGTCCCAATCCCAGAACAGGTTTGCCAACCCAAGCCTGTCAGCAATCTCGCGCCCTTGCTCGTAAGAGAGGCACTTATCATAGCTGGAGAGATTCATCCATTCATTCAGCTTCCTCTGCTTCTCAGCTACGCCGATGTTCATGTTATTAATAGCATCGACGACGCACTGGGAGAACGTCTTCAACCCGGCCGTGGCTAGCCAATTGTCCTCGATTTGCTGCAGCTCCGGCCCTGTTTTCCCGGCCGCCATCGCCTCCGACAAGATCGTGGCCAGAGGCTTACCCCTCAGGCTCGGGTTGGTTACACCCAAGATGAACTGATGATCCCTCGTATCCACATTAGTCTGGATCAGAGTGGCAGCTTCAGCATCAGTACGGGCCACCAAAACCGTCTCCACCCCCATGATATCGAACTGCAGCCGGGCCGCGACGAGACGGTTGATATGCTCGCTGATTGCGACAAGAACCTTGCCTGCCATGTGGCCGCATTTCTTGGTCACGGACGATTGGTCCTCAATGTGGACACCAGCGGCACCGCGCTCGACAAACAACTTGCAGAGCTTGACGGTGGCGGTGGCGCCACCAAAGCCCGTGTCTCCGTCGGCGATGATAGGCTTCAAGTAATCGATGTAAGGAGTTCTAGCCCTCTCCTCGCGGCTCATGCTCATTCTAGCCTCTCTTTGTTTCCGGTCATGGTATTGCTGGGCGAAGAAGAGGTGCTCGACTTTGTTGGGGACGGTATCGTATGGGTAGTCGGCAAGGTCCGGGCCGGGCTCGTTGGTGGAGGTGTGGGTGGAGGAGCACTGCCAGCCGGAGACGTAGATAGTGTCGAGATGCTTCGCCATCATAGTGACTTGGACGGGGTCGAGAGAGCCGAAGGTTCTCGAGGCAGTGCCATTGGCTTGGTGGGTTTTGAGGGTTCGCCAGAGCTTCTTGGCCAGCTCGTTGGAGCCGTAGGATTGGCGAAGGTTGCCACGGAGCGCCACCACGTCGCGGGCGGTATATGGGCGGCGGGTCAGCTTGAACCTCTCGGAGTTCCACCATGATTGCACCTCGGCTACTTCTGCCTCGAACCTGCCTTCTTCCTCCATTATCTGTTCACAGAAGATTAACCAGTTAACTATAAAAAATCGAAAGAACAACGAAAATTAACTAGCAAGCAAGAAGAATCAAGAATCACCATGGAAGGCACTGAGAAAGATGCAGCCATGGTAAGAACTCTAAACAAATGATTGAATACAAATGTTGTATTCCTTCGCTTTTCTAATTTCCTGTACTGAAACTTGTTGGTGCAATGGCTGAGGCCAAGTGCCTGAATTTATAAGAGTTGAAGGGATAACAACCAGCGAAAGTTAGACCAAAAAAGATAAGAAAAAAGACCAAATCCCAAGAAAACTCCACTTGATCATCGATCTCTTTGTTTAGTCTTATCTATATGTATGTATCGCCGAGTATTTTATTGCATCATTTCGTAGGCAGAATGGCGGTCTGAACGCCACCATTATCCATAAATGGGGTTTCAGCAATTTCTATGATCACAAGGGCTTTTTGTCCAGTTTTTCTTCACCATGACATCATTCGGTTTGATCATAAGTAACGGACTCTGTTGTTTGTTAAACATTTTTCCTTAACCAACGAGGTGAGCAGAAGTTAAATCAAATGTTTATGTGGTTAATTGCAAAGAAATTGGAGTAATTACCATGAAGGATCCTTCATTGCATATCCGGCTCACGTTCTGATGGTACCAAAATTAGAAATACTTAGACGGGATTTTTGAAATGGTCTCTAAATTAAAAATATTTGACCCATACAGTTAAATATCTTATTAAATTTTTTAAATATTTTTAAAATCAAGAAAATTCGATAAAATTAGTTTTATAAATCTCGTAAAGCACAAAATTGAATATGTCGAATAATTTTGAACAATTTCGAAAATCCCATAAAGGGAATGCCCAAATATATCATAATTCATAAAAGCGGACTAAAAGTGTTGAACCCTCTATCGTATGGGATTAAAAGTGTAATCCTATATTTTCTTATGATACATATATCATATATATTTATAAATTATTTTCTTAAATGAAATAGATGATGTAATTATTATATATACTGTGGACACAAATTTTATCGTGTACGAGAATCAAAATACGAAAAAGTTATAACAAATGAAAATATATATTTGATAGGTAAAAATGGGTACAATCTTTTTCATATAAATTTGACAATTTAAAGGTAAAATCTCCAAATAAAGTTCCTTCAGATTCAAATTCGACTTTTTATTAACGTTAGCTCCAAGATAACTAGTTCTTAATTTCATAAACGGCTACTTTTAATTCAATTGCTATAATATGAGAATGCTAGCATTATTACAATTACACCTTTTAAACTTTATATATAAATCATATACCTATTTACAAGTACAAAAATATTTTTACGGGAATACTGAATGAGGAATAAATTTTGCAGTTTTAAGTAAATAGAGAATCTTTTAAGGGGTATAAGTATAATTCTAAATGTTTTTTGGGAAAAAATATAATTTTGTATTTCAAAAAGAAATTTAAGTGTAATTAAACGGTAATATTATGTTTACTTTCATGGGGAAAAGTGCTATTATTGTATAATTTCACATGTTTACTTTCAAGGTCCCAAAATTTTGCAAATTTGTCCCTTTTTATTTTTGCCTTTGGTATAAAACAAATTAAGAGGCTTGGTCAGAATCATTTTTGCCAAACGTGTATTGTGAGGTAAAAATTATAATTTTAATCTTGTAATTATAAGGGATGATAATTTTGAGTTTTGTTGAAATTAGATTTTATAATTTAGTCCTATAACTTTAGAAAATTTGCAATTTAATGACTTTTCCGGCCAATTTGGTTGTAAAATCGCATCTTACTTCCACTGACCCAATGAGATTGGGGATTTTGAGGAGGTTTGGGCGGAGATATTCTAAAATTATAGGTTTTTTAAAATTATAGAATCAAATTGCAATATTTTATTTCAATAGGACCATAATTACAACCACCAAGTTACAGGAATAAAATTGCACATCTTTGTGCATTTTTTAAATCAAATTTTGCAATTTGATGATGCAACTTTTAAAATAGTAAATTATTAGTGACAAAAATTAGCAATATAATTCAACATATTTTATATCTTAGTTATATATAGAAAATGATATCTTACCTT
Source organism: Sesamum indicum (assembly GCF_026168435.1). Taxonomy (NCBI): domain Eukaryota; kingdom Viridiplantae; phylum Streptophyta; class Magnoliopsida; order Lamiales; family Pedaliaceae; genus Sesamum; species Sesamum indicum. The sequence goes on from NC_142668.1 coordinate 8,921,181, forward strand.
CATATTGGAGATAATATCTTAGTTGTAAATAGGAGGATATCATAAAATCAAAATAATATCTTAATTGTGCATATATAGGGTATAGTTTGGATTAATCATTAATATCCTTAACATGAGAGATTTTGATAGAGATGAATCCTATTGGTGATAGAGATGAATCCTCTATTAGGAACCAATCCAATTGTTGATGATTATAAGTTTGCAGTTTGGTACGAAGAAGACTTCATGATCATGTCTTGGCTTTGGAACTCAATGAAGTCGAAGAAAGAACATACATGTTCTTGTGAATTTCTAAAGAGATTTGGAATGTCGTATATATCTTAGTCATATTCCAAGGCAACTGATGCCCGTAATTTATGAGATTAAGACTAGAATATTATCCACCAAGCAAGATACATATTTTGTCACTCGCTTATAATTTAATGAAGAGTCTTTGACTTGAAGTGGACCATTATCAGAATATCAGTATGAAAGCATTAACAATAGTGTGAAGCCTAAAAAATTTGTAGAAAAGGAAAGGATTTTTGAGGTTTCGACAGGACTTAAGTACATGGCAAAGAAACACTTACCACCTCTAAGTGAGACTTTCTCAATTATTCGGGCAAAGGAAAGTCAAGAATGGTGATTTTGGGGCTTATAACTATTAAAGGCTCAGGATTCATGTCCACAAAATCCAACACGGGGGGTTTTAGAAACCAGCAACAAAACCTTAATTTTGGTGCTCCAACAACTCAGAATCGAGAAGCGCTCGGGTGTTATTTCTTTAAGAACCAAAACTATAGCAAGGGGACACATTGAGAGTTACATGGAAAACCTCAAGGAACAAGGAAAGAAAGGGTCTTAGCAATAAAGAGATTGAATTCCGTAGGAAGTTCTGGTGGATCATGTTCATTGGTTCTAGATAGGTAAATCTTCTATTTTTCATGCTCTTGGTGCCTTATTTGCCCTTCCCGTTAATTTTTGGGTAGTTGATTCAGGAGCTACTGCTGGGATTTCATTCCAAAATGATGAGCCCAAACATTATACAAATACATTTAACTATAATAACAATCTGAGTTTATCAACAATAATACTAAGAAATAAACCGGAAATATAAAAGGATCGGAATATAAACAAAGAGACTCAGGGAGCCAGATTGGGAGGGGGGGCGAAGCATACAGCCTCATTACCGAGAACCCACCACCAGTTGCACCAAGAAACCATGGCCACTAAGACACATACCTACTTCTCATAAACTCTCGGTTTCTTCGTCAATTCTCATTCTTGGCTCTCTTATTTTTGGTCCAAAAAGGACTGATTTATGTTAAAGAAGTGACAATGTTTTGGGAGGTGGTGAGTCTTTCCAAAGAATTGAAAATGATAGAAAATAAAGAACAAGAGAGAAGGAAGAGAGTCGATCGTGTGAAGAAGATAGAGAGTGCATCAAAACAAATAAGGATGGAGGGGAATTTTAGGGACTTTTAATAGGACCGGGTCGGGTCAGGTTTGTGGGTGTGGGTCGGGTTTTTGGACAATCAGGTGGTGGGTTGAGCCTACCAATGAAAATTGATCTTGGGCTCCAACAAATACCCCTTGGACCAAGACCCAAAAGGGAACCTAGTCCAAGAATCGATCTGGCTATTATCATTGCCATTATACCTTGGCACCTGCAATACAAAGATGTTAGTAACAATATTCGACTTATGGTATTTCAAGCACAAAGCATAGCACACAGTATAATTAACTTTTGCACCTAGCAGATGACGATGCTATAAACCCTTAGCCATCGAGGCTAAATTAAACAGCCACTCAGGCTAATCCATGTAGCCACATAGGCTAAAACCGCCACCAAGGCAAATGTCACAAAAACACACAATTACATAGGTTCAACCAGCCACTTATGCACATTCATACAACCACTAAGGCTCAAGTAAACATCCACATAGGCTCGTTTTCAATAGCACTTTAACCACCTAGGCTAATGACACAAAGGCTCAAAAAATACTTAGAAGCACTAATTATACACTAAGTATAAACATGAACACAGCATCCACAGAGGACGATCCTTAATGCACTAAGCATTAATATTACACACAAAAATGTACATAGCTATCATATGCACAAAGCCAATAATATTATTCAATAATAATGCACTTAGCATTAAATTGCACATAGCATTTACGAAGCAAGAAAACCAAGAATTTTCAAGCCAAATCTTGACCAGATACCCCCAACCTCAAGTGTCTGTCTAGGTGAGTGGTTTGACGGGGAGATCGGGGAATGAGTCAGTCGTGTTTATAGAAAATATCTCAGACAAATATTTCAATCGAATACAAAAAATATCAAAAACAACCAGAGATATTCGAGGTAGGAATAACAGGAAAAATTATCGTCCAAAAATAGATTTTAACTACAGCAGATTATCACCCCAAAACAGATAAAAAACAACACTATTATTTGCCTAAAATAGTATAAACACAACAACAAATAATTGCCCAAAATAGTATAAAAAAACAGCAACAAATTTCACTAAAAAAAATCAGATAATAGCAACAATATTTCGCTCAAAAATTAGATAATAACAGTAGCAATTTTCGGCCAAAAAAGAGAGAAAAAAAAAACAGCAGCAGATTTTCGTTCAAACAGCAGCAATAAATCACGAAAAAAATAAGAGGAAGGGTTTAGGAAAAATTACCAGCACCGAGGCGAAAAATCAGAGACGAGGCTCTATTATCACTGTTGGAATTTCATCCCAAAGTGATGAGTCCAAACATTATACAAACACATTTAACTATAACAACAATCAGAGTTTGTCAACAGTAATACTAAGAAATAAAGCGAAAACATAAATGGACCGGAACATAATCAAAGAGGCTCAGGGAGCCAGATGGGAGGAGGGAGGGTGAAGCACACAGCTTCATCACCAAGAATCCACCACCAGTTGCACCAAAAAACCATGGCCACCAAGGCACAAACCCACTTCTCAGAAACTCTCGATTTCTTCGTTAATTTCTCATTCTTGACTCTCTTATTTTCGGTCCGAAAGGGGGTGATTTATGCTGAAGAAGTGACAATGTTTTGGGCGGTAGTGAGTGTTTCCAAAGCATTGCAAATGGTAGAAAATAAAGAATAAGAGAGAAAGGGAGAGAGTCGGCCATGTAAAGAAGAGAGACAGTGCAACAAAAGAAATGAGGATGGAGGGGAATCTTAGGGGCTTTTCATTGGACCAGGTTGGGTCAAGTTGGTGGGTAGTGGGTCGGGTTTTTGGACCATCAGGTGGTGGGTTGAGCCTACCAATAAAAATTGGTCTTGAGCTAAAAAATCCAACAGCTACGAACCATATGACTACTTACCATCATTCCTTTATCACTTACAACTCTTGTCCAAGTAACTGAAGAGTCAAAGTTGAAGAAGGATTCTTTGCTACTATTGCAATTCAACAGTTGTCTTTTCATTTACTGACTTTTTTTTGAAAGACGTGTTGAATATTCCTAAATTCTACTAATCTTTTATTCATAAAAAGATTACAAAACAGTCGCATTATCTTACAATGTTTTACCCTACTTGTGTATCTCAGGATTAGTTACGGGGAAAGATGGTTGGGCTTATTTTAGGCTTACTTTATTCTATAAAATATAAGTGTTGCCAACAATCGACAACCTCCCTTGTCTTTACACGATTAAACATAAAAGTTTTACTCATAAACTTATTCCCTATATAATTATCAACTTGGTCATTCTTTCCCTTAGTTCAATGAAAACTATGTTTCTTATATTGTTAAAGAATATTGGCATAAATGACTTGCAACGTGATGTTTGTGAGTTTGCAAAATGCATTGAGAGACAATAAATCTCTATTACCAACTATCAAGGATAACCATTATGTCAAGAACTAAATGATTTGTCACCTTTATTTATGATTGCAAAAGGGTAACATGAGATTTTCTCATAAAAACATATCTGAAGTCAGTAAAAACTTCCCTAATTTTTTTAGTTGATAAAATAATAATTTGGATTGAGCATAAAAAGGGTAAGGAGTGATAATGGTATGGAATACTTCAACCAAACCTTGTTTTCATTATTTCAAAAGATGTAATTGTTCATTATTTATCCTGTGTTGAAACCAGCAACAAAATGTGGTAGCTAAGGATAAGAATTGACATTTGCTTAAATTAAGTCGAACATTATTGTGTCGAATGAATGTTCCTACAGCCTATTTCGGGAAACCATGTTGATCGAGGGTCACTTAATAAACATATGACCTTCCAAAACTCTGGTTCTTAAACAACCAACAAAAACTTTCAAAAGTATTTGGGCGTGTTAGTTTTGTTCATATTTATTCTCACAATCGAGGAAAATTTTACTCATGAGCCCTAAACTGGCTATATTTTTACTTTGTGTGGGTGAGCTATTTCTTGAAAATCTACGAAACAAACTGTGTTGCTTGCTCTACCATGGAATCTGAATTTATAACTCTTGAATTAGCAGGTCAAGAAGCTGAATGGTTGAGAAACTTGGTGGGAGATATTGTGGGGGTTATCTGTATCAATCTCCTTGCACTACGATTCTCAAACTACTGTCAATATTCCTAAGAATTATGCATACAATGGCAAGAGGAGATATATTCGTATAAGACATGGTGCGATCGAAGAACTCTTGAAAAATGGGATAATCTCCCTAGAATATGTGAGGTCCAAAAGGAACTTGACAGATCCTCTCACGAAAGGACTGACAAGGAGAATGATTCTTGATACTTCAAAGGCAATTGGGCTCAAACCCCTAGACCGATACAATATGATAATAACAGTATGAAAATCCACAACCCTGTATTTTGGGTGGTACTTACAAGGAATTGATGGATGATCTTGACAGAGAAGGATCAAGGAGATAGTTTCATAGCTCAGTTGTTTGGTCTATAATAATATGGACTTGATAAAACCATCTAAATGAGTGTGAAGGTGGGCCACCTTCTGTGAAAGAAAATAAATTCTTTCTACAACACTCATCCTAAACCAAGGTGCTGAGCACAGGGCCTTTTTAATAGCGCTTGTATATATCGCGGAATAGCTAGTAGACTCTAAAGAAAATTATACGTGTTGTGGATGTCTCAATTTGAGCTAGCGAAAGTTCAAGAATTTTTTTTCACTTTCATTAGCTGAGTTGTTGCCTCACATCACAATACATTAATTCAATCTAAATATATCAATACTTAAGTATATTTCTTCCTTCACTCTGAAATCTCATTCTCTAAGCTAGTTAGTCATTCGTGGGAGATTGTGGAGAATTACCAACTATTTAACACTTCTTTTGTCCCACATTGGTTTCTTACCGAACTCCCAACTTGTATATATTCCCTTACACTTTTACCTATGACGTGAGAAGTGTTGGTAGGTAGATTTTGAAAAAATTACCACACGCACGCGCCCGCCCATCTTATCTCGATCCATGCCAGGTCAGACCATGCAGTTTTAAATATTCTTGTGAGAAATCACAAAAAATCCTACACTTTTTTTTCTTTTTCAACAAACCAAGTCCAATTTAGTTGAGAAAAATGCGAGCAGACTTGGTCTAAGTTTGATGGAGAGTTTCAGCTGAAGCAGTCATAGTTTGTTGAGAGAATCCTTCTCCAACTAGTCGTTTTTTATATCTCAAATCTTCAGATAAACTGGGGCCTTACTGCTTTCTTCTTTCTACTCTTCCTTTCTTCTGAATTTCTGTCTGTTGTTCCACCTCTCTGTTACAAGTGCACGTATTAGAGAGTGTTGTGCTAACCTTGAGAAACAAAACGGTATCCACAATCATACCACAATTTTTGCTTTTCAGGCAGTAGTCATCCCACGGCACAGTTATGTCGTTTGTCTCATTCTACAGTGTGGACTCGGCAAAGAGTTCTGTTTTAACCTACCGGTGGTTTGGACTTTATTTTGCTTCTTCCTTGTTCTTTCGGACGTGAGTTGTAGTTGATGTCTCATTTGTGTGAACTATATCCTATTTTCGATTTTTATTTATATAACCAATTGGCCATGAGAAGACAAAAATTAAAAGAAGTTTCTTTCCTCGAAACACTAAAAATACCAGCCCGACAAGATGTGGTTAATTATAATCCTCAGACCTTGATGGACGAGCCAAATTTTCGAATATCGATGCATCAACTCGACAACTACAGTAGTAGGGCTCTTGCTCCATACCCAAAAATTAATAATCATATGCAGAGAGTTCATAATGTTCAAAAGGTATAATGCATAAATAATCTGTCCACATCTCAACAAAATCCTTCCCATACCTCAAATCATTACTGCATGATGGAGTTGTGCTTTTAAGTATATGCTTATATATCCATGTTAACCTTATTAATTTTTTTTTTTTTTTGGGTGAAGAACGATTTATTCGTTATAATATTGAAAATAAATAGATTATTTCTTATAAAAAAAATATAATAATTTATCACTATATTTTTTTAAATGAAGTAATTTATCTTCATATTTAAGGAGGTACATTGTTTTATTTACAAAATATAAAGAGATAAATTATTATATTTTAAAATACAAAAAGGTAACTTGCTATTTATTTTTTCATAGGAGGTAATTACTCATTTACAATCAAAAGGGTTGCTTGCAATTTTTTTAATATTTTTATAATTTATGTTAAATTTAAAGTAATAATTAAAAATTAGGTATTAATGTAAATGTTTAAAAAATGAATAGACAGATTGTACTGGACGAATTTAGGGTAGGACAATATATTTTCATTTTAACGGCAGGAAACAGATGATAGACTTCAAATTAAGTGTACAGTTTTTGGTCGTTTTGCATTATATTTCCCTTGACAACAGTGGCGCAGCATTTGTAATTGCATTTTGTTATTTATTTACGTGAGAATATTTACTTATGAAAATTAATAATATTTTTGTTTCCCAAAATTTACAAACTTGGTATAGATATAAAAAAATAATAATTAAAAAAATGATCAGTAACATTATGATCCTTTGTTCATCAGTTCTTGATATATACGACAAAATCTATACCTATAATTAAATGTCAGTACAAAAAACATAGGATGAGTGGTCCAAATTATACGTTCCTCATATAACGACAGTAAAAGTAATCAAAAAAAATTAAAAATCCAAATTATATTTTTTGTATACGTTCCTCATGTCACGACAGCAAAAGTAACCAAAACAATCAAAAAGTCAAATAAGCCACGTGGACGTTATGCAATAACTTTATGCCAATTTACCTTTTGTCAACGAGATTTAGACTAAAAGTGCCATTATATATACAATCCTCAATTAAAATTTTAAATAGAATATAATTAAAAGTATAGCCACACATAATTAATGGACCTAAATCATATTTTTCTCTAAATCAATATATAACGAGATACAAATTCTGCCCATAACTTCACTGCTCATTTTTTAGAATCACAACTTAATATGTTATTTGTATAGCTGTTTGCAATGCGAAGTAGAATCAAAATGACATAAAAAGATTTTCAGAGCTCCGGATGCATCCTTCATCTATATTATATATAACAGAAAAATTCCATTCAAATTCACAAATAGTGGTTAATGATATCGTTGTACTAATTTTTTATAAAGCTAAAAATATTTTTAAATTAATAATATAACTAACTTATTCAACTTTTGAAATTTTATATCAATTGATAAATTAATTTTCTTTTCTTTCTTTATTTCGTTTCTTGAAATATGATATATTGATTTATATATTTTACTCTTATATAATATATTTTAAAATCTGAATAATTATTTATTATATACATACAGAAACGACATAGCACAACTGCTAGTAAATATATATATCCTTTCTGTTTTCTTTCAATGCCACTACAAAGCTCTATTGAATGCAATTTATCCATATGTGACGAGGAAAATGAAGCCAGAACACGCACGACTCGCTTGATGAATAACACGCACAATTTTTCTATTTATCTTTTTAATTAAAAATTTAAAATGATGTTTATGTCCTTACTTTAATACCTTTGGATTTTGGTTTCAATTTAAGGTTCAAATTGAACTATTAAATCAATATTATAAATTTTATTTAATTTGATTTATATTTTAATAAATACATAATTAAGATTATATATGCTATATATATACAACTAATTTCGAATGTATATATATATATACTTACATATATATTTAGAGAGAGAGAGAGAGAGAGGAGGGCTGATGTGGAAGTGGCTTGGGACCACGGCGAAGACGCGGCAATGTGTGGAGAAGGATATCAATTCAATAATAGCATTCGCTTCAGTGGAATCAGTTGAATTTAAATAAAAAAATTGAGATAGTTGCAATTATCTAATTTTATTTTTTTGTCCCTATATATAAATCATGCGAAACACAAAATTAATTTGCTTGCTATTTGTACCATTATTCATAACAATTATAGATCACTGAACTCATGAATAGCAGTAGAATAATTAATATCAAATCAAATTGTCAGATCTATCAACAATAATCGTTTCATAAGATGTAAATCAAGACAAGAAATACTCGATGAAAGCAAATTAAAACCAATATCTGAAAGTATAACAATTGTGTTAACATTTTCCTTAAATTAGGAAAGGGGATCAGCTACACAACATGTGTGTAAAAATTCTTCCTTAGATCGTAGAGAAAAATATAAAGTAAAAAGAAAGGAAAAGAGAAGAGATGATCCAAACTAAGACAGTAGTAAAATATGGAATTGGATGCTAGATCTTGAGCCTTCACACTCCTTTTATAGCACCAAAAAATGTCCTCTATTGCCTTTCCACTTGAGGTCTGGAAAAGAAAACAAATCGCAATTGCAAATCTTTTCAATCTATGCACTCTTGTGTAGACTGCTTTGCCTATTGAATAGAGCGTGATCACGCCCTATCGGATGCTCAAATAAGTTTTCATTTCATCTTTCCTTAATCACTTTTTGACTACATTTAAGGTTTTTTGGCTCTCTTTTTTCAAACAGAGTTAATAACAATCCTTCACCTAAAAGATGCATAATTCAATTATCAATACTATACATTCATTCTATAACACTTGAATTAGGCATGCATTTGAGTGATAAAACACATCCTATCAAAGTACACTACAACAAAAATGATCAATAGCTACGAACAAATCTAATGCTAAAATTAGCGTCGAGCTAATTATCAAGTAAAATTTTCGTCGTTAATCTATATTATTTAATATTTCTTTTAAATAGTTCGTTGTTAAATTTGTAGCAAGTTGATTTCCTATGTTAAATTTATTGGCAAATAAATTCTTGTATTTTTGTACTCGACACGCACTAATGGCATCACCAATATCAAAAATTTGTGTGTATGGGGTATTATTTTTAATGGTATATTCGATGATTTTGTGCAAAATAGTGTTGGTTAGTTCACTTTCCACCCGCGGATGGTTGTGCTTGATTGATCGTTTCACTACTTTACATTTGTCAGATGTATTGGAAATTTCCAAGGAAAATTGTTCTAAATATTGGAAAGAAAACTAAAAATGCCCAACATATATGCTTTTTTTTCTCGTTTATTACTACTTCTTCCTTTCTATTTATCAATTATGCTAATAAAATCTGCTAAGAAATATGACAATTCATTGGCTTTCAATTTTTCTTTGGGCATGCATGGAAAATCCAGATATATTATGGAAGGAAGGGGCGAAATTCCCTCATTGGAAGATAAAAATATGTCTATATAGGTGAGACCTTATCCTGCGTCTGATTGTACGTGTAAACCAAAGAGCACAGCCGTTTGGGAAGGAGTGGTTTTAGGATTACATGTGTCATAAAACAGTTTGACCGTTGTCAGTTGCGATGTAGTAGAAGCTTCTCTGCGTAGCAAACTCTCCTCTCTTGTTTGTAGTAATCTTAGTGGGTATGTACTGCCCTTTCATGTCATCTTTGGATCAGATTGAGCTGCAACTGCTGACCCTATTTTGGTCTCTAAGCTTTCATTTAATCTCTTCTGAAATTTATGGCACAGACGTTGTCAGAAGCAAAGATTGCAACTGCGGCGCTTTAAGTCTTGCGTCATTTATTTCCATAATCACGACGACCCTTTCAATCTAAATTTATTTAATCACATTAAATTAATTATGTCTCAATCAATTGATGGGTTGTACTTATTAATTAAGCTCAATTCAAATAAATTAATTTAATTGAACAATGCACAATTTCAATTAATTATATTAATTAAAATTTGGGCTCCCGTAAAACATGGACTCTCCATTAAGTGATCACATGATTTGATCTCTATAATTAATTTAATTAAATATTTTCTTTTGGAATCGTTTCGCAATTAGTTTTAAAAAAATTGTTGTGATATGTGTGTGACTCTATAGGACCACTTCAATTAGACTAGGGCTTTTATCAATATGCGATTTAATTGCAGATATTTTGGACTAGATTGATTAAATTATGTTTAATTAATCACTCATGATTAATTAACGGCCAGTCCAGGAATCCCCGTTACTATTGATGGTCATCTAGCAACGATCCATGACACTGAAAATAGGTGAAGATTGTGTGAACCTGTAGGCACTTGGGTACATACGGGATTCTTCCATCTGTTATCCTTCGGTTTTAGTCTGAGATACGGAATTAGATGTTGATTTTTATCCTAGCCTAGTCAACTCCGCATCAACTCTAATTTGTTTCACTCCAACAATCAACCTAGGAAACCCCTTTCCTATTCGATAGACTGCTCGGACATAGACTTTCTGGAGCTAGGCATGTGTTTGAAAACACAGGAGATCACTATTATTTCATGATAGCAATGAATCCTAACTTGGAACTCACTAGGCACTATATGTGTTTCGACTGTATTGGTAGAGGGCTTATAGTGACCATGTCCACAATGCAATCACCCTTTGTCAAGACCAAGATACAGCTGCCCCACGCATGAGACAATAGTTGATTCTCAAGTCTTAAGACTAAATCCCTTATATCAGCACCGAAGAGTTTTCGGTTTTACAAATCATGACCTTGGGCTTCCATATGATGACTCCTTGTTAGCCAACTCAGTCGGCATGGCAATCTTTTATCAACCACCCACTAATAACATATGGACATCATATGTTTGTCGTCAATTAAACATCATACCAACCATATAGATACATTCATTAGCACAAGTCTCAATAAAAACATTCAATGCCTACTCTCAAGATTCGCAACTTCGAATATTCTAGACTAATCCTCGAAAGTTGATTTTATGATCACCTTTATATTCGTGAGCCAACTTCATTGGTTATGACGTTCTGTGGGCTTTATCTGAGACATACAACAATGCATATATGTAGTAAACAAAATAAATGCGGCTGAACAAACTTTAGTATATTCATTATATTAATACTGTATTGAATAAAATTGTCCTTTATCATATATAGATAATAGGAACCAATCTATTGTCTTATCGATCACCTATTCCACCAGTATTTTGACTATTTTATTAATAATCTTTGGTTGAGTGATTGGACTTCCTAGATATTGTTTAATATGTTAACTATTTTTTCAATATGATTGTAGTTAGTACTGAAATTTTTTATCAAATCTCAAACTCCATAGCAAACAGAAGTGATAAGATCACACTTTTGGTATGTTCAAAACTCTGTTATATTATTTTTTAATTTTTCATTTTAACTTATATTGATGCGTGTAAAAAATACACGTATGGAATAAATGATGTGAGCAAAAATACAGTGCTCGACCCACTTGAAATGAGAAGTGGTGAAATACGTGCTACAAGGTAAAAATGGTCAAATGAGTAATAGAGTGTTATTACTCAATTTTGTGTAAAATACAGAGATTGATACGAAATCAAAACTCTAAGTACGAAATTACTATGTTCCTTCAACCTAACATAGTAGCAAAAATTGTAGTAGGTGGGCTCAAGTGTAGAACATACACAGAAACAAATGAACATTTGAGCATGTGTACTTGTATACTTTGTCCCTTTCTCTCGGTACGGGAGCTCTCTATTTATAGACAACCACAAGGTTGTTAGAGAAGATCACGAATTTGGGGAGCATGACCTCAAAGTTGTTGGCTAATGCTGAACCCCCCTAAGATTTGGTGTAGAAACCCCAGGGACTAGCTGCTCCCCGTTGGACTTGAGGGAAAACTGGAGGATACCCCTTAGATTTAGGAGACTGTTAGAGACTTGTTGTGTGTCTGTTGGACGATAAGGATGCTTTCTCGATTTTTCTAGGAGGTTCTTAAGGAGACCTCTCCCAACTGGATAACCAACTGGAGTCCAAGCTTTCTTTGGTTTTATAGTACTTTTCTCTAGGGGCGCCACGTTTTCCTAAGGGCTTGTTGGTCCTTATCTGATTCTGTGGGGGGGGGGAGGGGCCTCCAGACCGTGTGGATGCCATCTAGGTCCTTCGTGGCCGTTAGGTGGAAGACCATTGACTTTGGTTGGGGGACTTTTGGTCCTTGAGCTTCATTGTGGGTCTGTGACGCCCTTTGGATCAGGGCCATCTCAGACTTGAACTGGTTAGACTTTTTTTTGTTGTAATTCATGCAAAAAATGTTAGTAGCATAAGCATGCTTAGAAAAGGAAAAGCTTACTTCGTGCCTGTACGGAGTAGGGCTTTTATGAAGGTTCCTCCATGGAAGAAGGCTTAACGGGTGCCTTTTGTGCATACTCTGGTGTAGGATTTTATTTTTCTACAAAAGAATATTAATAATAAAGATGTGTATATTATGAATAGGTCATGCATGGAGTGAGGTTATTGTGCCTCCTAGGACGATAGCTTATTTGTGGGGGCTTACGCGGAGTAGGACATAGCGCCTCGTCGGAAAAAAGAGATAAGGTGTCCTCTTGAAGCAGGATTTAGGTGCCTGTACAGAATAGAGCTTATAAGTCCATAGAGAAATACCTGAGTGCCTGCATGAAGGAAAGCTGAGATGCCTCCATGGAAGAGGGTTGGTGTGCTTGTGTGGAAGACAGAGCTTTTCTGAGAGCGTACTTGCTAGAGGGCAGGGTTTTATTTTGAGAAGGTGCTTGTCTGGGGGGCTCGGCTTTATTCTGAGAAAACTGAGAAGGTGCCTGCCTGGGGGCAGGACTTTATTTTGAGAAAGCTGAGAAGGTGCCCGCCTGGGGCAGAACGTTATTCAAAGAAGGTTGAGAATGTACCTACTTGGGGACATGGCTTTATTCTAAGAAGGTTGAGAAGGTGCCTGGTCGGAGTAAGCCCTCATCTTCCTACTCTTGCGTTTTTCACCGGGGACTCCATTATTGTACTTCCTAGCCTCCTCCAAGTTAATATATTGGTCAACTCAAGCTAGGAGATTACAAAAATTGGGAAGGGGCTTTTTAGTTAAAAATTTAAGAAATCCCCATCTTGTAATCACTACGAAAAAGTATAGGTTAGTACAATAGATGTAGCAGTAGGGACCTCTAGGGCTGCAAAGTTGAAACATTGTAGATTCTCCCTTAGCGATTCTCTTTCCTTTTGTTGTAGGAAAAAAGGGCTAGTGATTATCTTTTGATGTTGTTTACTGCTTACAAATTAGTGGAGATAGAACGAAACTGTTCAAACGATGGAATAGATCCTAGATGCAATTAGTTGAACCACTATTGTGTCGACTGTGTGAAAGTGGTTACGAACACACTACACTTGACCCAAGTGGTATAACGACTGAGAAGGGCAACATTCTTGAAGCACGACAAGAGCTCCTAAGGATCCGGTTGCCATCGTACTCAGGTAGATTGGGTTCTTTCCAGTTAATGAGGAGTTCATTCACAGGATTTCTTCGCAGAAGGGGTGCCCTCCTGCTCCTCCAGGGATACCTTAAGATACGGGTCTAAGAGGTCATGCTGAAATTTATCAATATGCGTCCCCCAATCCCTGGGGGCACCTTCTTATGGGGGAGGTGCTCCCGCATTTTCCCCGAGGGGATGTCCTGTCTCAAGGTCCCCTGCAAATTAAGAGTTGGATTAGTATGAACATTAGAATTAAGTAATGATAATGGTGGGGCCGTTGAAGGTGGGCCCTGCATAGAGGTAGTAATCATCCATTGGATGTCCTCCAGTTGGAGGGGGATAATCCTCCCGGAGGAGGAATCCGAGGATGTGTTAGCTCCGGTGTTGGTAGCTTCCATTTTCCCCATGTTTTAGCTCTGTATTCCCACAGACTGCACCAATGATGCATGCAAAAACCGCAAGTATGAATAAATGATGCAAGCAAAACTGAGGTCCTTGACTCACTTGAAGTGGAAAGTGGTGAAATAAGCGTTAGAAGGTAAAAAAAAGGTCAAATAAGTGAAGAAAAAAGTGTTACTACTCGATTTTGTGTAGAATATAGAGATTGATACGAAATTAAAGCTCTAAATCAGAAATTACAATGCTCTTTCAAACTAACATGGTAGAAAAACTGTAGTAGGTGGGCTCAAAGTGTAAAACAAATAAAAAAATATATGAACATGTCTACGTGTGTACTTATGTACTTGTCCCCTTCTCCCGCTAGGGGAGCTCTCTATTTATAGACAACCACATTGTTGTTGGAGAAGGCCACAAATTTAGGGGATCGGAGCATGACCTTGAATTTGTTGGATAATGCTAAATCCCCCTCAAATTTGGTATAGAGACCCCTGTAGCGACAAGTTGTTCCCCCTCGGACTTGAGGGACAACTGGAGGATCCCCCTTAGATTCGGGGGACTGTTGGAGTCTGATATGTTTCTGTTAGGGGATAAAGATGCCTTCGCGAATTCGCAAGGAGGTGGTTGAAGAGACCTCTCCCAGCTGGAATCCATGTGTCCCCAAAGGTCTGCTTGTCCTTATTTGATTCTATGAGGGGGGGTCTTCCAGAGGTCCTGTGTAGCTACCATCTCGGTTCTTCGTGGGCACCATGTGAAGGACTTTTGACTTTGGTTAGGGGACTTGAAGTCCGTAAACTTCCTTGTAAGCTTATGATGCGTTCTTGGATCAGAACTATATAAGACTTGGGATTCATTTAACCAACTTATTATTTATTTATTTTTTGGGGGAGTACCTTTCCCCGGCCTTATAGGTCCTCTCCTGAATTGAGCCCTCTATGGGGCATCATGGGCCTTGCATTTGTTTTTTTAGATTTCTTGGGTCAGCTCACTTTTATACATATCATATATTTATGTAATGTTTAAATCAATTTGCATCTCATTATTTGTATAATATTTCATTTTTATTTTATTTTTGAGTTCATGATCTAAATACATACATAAAGCCTTTTACGATAATGTTGGTAAGAGTATCCTTCTATATATTAATAGATAATTACACGTCCAATAGTGAAAGAAATGAATAAAACATCTATTAAAGAAACGGTAATGCTTACATCGATGTGAAATATTATTTCAATTATTTATTTTTTTATTAATTATTTTATTTAAAAATCCATCGTTTATATAATATTTATATCGATATGTAACTGACCATTTAACCATACATGTTTCAAATAATAATAATAATATTTGACGCTATTAGGGTGTTTCCGACGGATTATGTGAGTTTCACTGCCCACAATTTTTGGATCCCAATTTAATTTCTTTCTGACAAATTTTTCGACAAATTATTTGAATTTCAATGGTTTTCACACTCAATTTTCTATCGACGAATGTTTTCCATCGGAAAAAATTGTTGCAAAATTTGGACTTAGTAAATTTTGCGACATATATTCTGACTATTTTTTTACGAACAATTAAAATTTCACATCAAATTTTCAATGATTATTATGTTTCCGACGGAATTATCAAGGATATCGGATTACGGCTTAATATCCATCGGAAATTTGTCCAATTTCCATCTCAATAGTGAATGCAAGTTCGATGGATTTTTGTCGTCCGAAAAATTATGTCGCTATTGAGCTGTTTTTTTCGTAGTGGATATGGCATGAAGGATAAATATTTAAAATAATAAAAAATATTAGGGTAGTAAAAATTAAGATTAGAAAATTTAATTTACCGTCTTTGCTAAGAAAAAGGAGCGATTTATCCTTTGTGAAAATAAAGCAATAATTTATCTCCTTGTATTATAAAAAATAAAGCAAAATATCTCTCAGGCTCAACTGTGTACTAAACGCACCTTATCTGCAGTTGAGTATAATTTTTTAAGCAATAAAAATATTATTTTATTTATATATATTTTATTTTAATATATTAGTACATATATATTTGCAAAAATAGTATATATATGTATATACACATATATCCTTCTTCCTCGTCGTCCAATCACTGGACCGCCGTCGCCCACCGCCACTATCTCCCTCCCTCCGTGCCGCTTACCCCAGCCCCTTCCCTCGCATTGCTTGATCACCGCCTCCTCCCCCTCTCGTGTTCAGATCTTCCCAGATCCGCCATCTGGCCACTGTCTCCGTTTCCTTCTTTTGCGCCCGTGGTCGCCGTCTACCCCTCGTCCCTCCTTGTCGTTTTCCCCACCTCCTCCCCTGCACCCTCCTCCTGTCCGTCGCCGTCTCCCCCTCATCCCTCCTCCACCTTCCGCCTTGTCCTTGGCCGCCGCCGCCTCCTTCTCCCCCCAGCCTCTTCTCTCTCTCTCTCTCTCTATATAGACTATACGTATAAAAATATTTTTTATCTGTATAAACATTTATATATATATATTCAAATGTAACATATATATAATTTATAAATTTTATTTTTATTTACTTAAATTTAAATCATTGATCTGAATTTGATCAAATCTCCACTGTTGAATTCTAAATTGATAAAAATCAACGGTTATTAACTAAAGATATAAATATCATTTAAAATTTTATATTTTTAATTAAATTTTTTTTAAAAAAATTAAAAACGGTACGTATTATTCACAAAACACGTTGAGAGTATGTTGTTTTATTTCTAATAACACATAGTGATATTGCTGCTTTATCTTTCACCAAAAAAGTCAATTGCTCATTTTCATTAGTACACAACGTAAATTGTATTTAATTCTAAAAATTACCTAGGACACAAACTGTAGTTATTTACAAATTTTTCAACTATACAATTTAATTACACTACAAATCCAAAAATAAGCTAATGATAATGGTAAATTCATACATATTACCATTTTTATTGCATGGAAGCAAGGTCCGCAGTTTCAATGTTTACTTCTGACAACGTCTGTGTCCTAAGTTTCAGAACAGATTAAATGAAATCTTATATAGACAAAAATAGGGTCAGCAGTTGCAGCTCAATCTGATCCCAAGGTAACATGAAAGGGCAGAACATACCCACTAAGATTACAACAAACAAGAGCACAAAAGCCTTTTAATTTAGAGACCATCACATTTACATCCCCTAATTTATGATTTATTTTCATTCATTATTCCTATTTTTTATATAATTATTAAAAATTATCCTTGACAATTATAAATTGAAAAATAATTTGTGTAATGATATAAAAAATTTCTAGGGGTGTGCGTGTAATTTTTTAAAAAAATAAGGGATGATTTATGTATGTGATAATGATTGTTAGTGGGTATAAATGCAATTACCCTTATATAGTAATCGTTAACCGCCAACCTATTTTACAACACCTGGCTGTGCTCTTTGTTTTACACGTAAATCGAACGCAGGATTAGGTGTCACCTCTGTGTGTTGTAGTAACTAGAAAGATGAGTTTAGGCATTTTAGATTGACGATAGTTGTATAAATTTAGAAATTGAATACAAAAGAAAAATAAATCAAATTTGCACGTATAGCATATGTTTATAATTGGCATGTACAAAAAATGGATTCTATTCACATAATTAATTATAATAAACGAGAAAAACGCATATGTTATGTATCTTTAGTTTTCGTTCCAGTATTATGACACTCACCACATTACTTCTCATATATTCCAAAACAAATATCTAATTTCAGTTCCATTGTTAAATATAAGTAAGAAAAGAATTATTCAAGTAAAATAAATTTAGAAATGTATTACTTCTTTTTTTTAAGTAACAACGATGAACTATTATTAATTGAAATAAATTGATTACAATCACAATTCTCTTGTCGACATCAATATCTAATAAAAATTATTACAATAATTATATCTTGCTCAAACACTTATGATGTGTTCGAAAAACGTATGGGTGCACTAGATATGGACTATGTTCAAAACTTGGGCCGAACCGATTGCTAATTTTGAAAGGGGGACTTGCAAAAAAGGTGTTAACACTCTGACGCCAAAGTTAGTCTCGAATTTAAGAATAAATAATCGTTAAAATAAATCGTAATGAGAAATCGAGAAGAAATTCGTAGGAGAAATTGTAATCAGAGTGCAATTCGAATGCTAAAGTAAGAACAGAAAGTGGTTTTAGTGCGAGGACTCTTATTTTGCCGGAAGTCCCTTCTAGGTTTAGGAGTCGTGGATTTTGGGGATGCCTCCCTTCTCCTAGGCTGTCTTATTTGCCAAGGGGGTCCTCCTAGGGTTGACGTGGTTCAATGTGGATGCTGACCTCGGGATTGATGAGATGACACGTAGGAGAGTGGGATGCCACTTGTGTGGGCTTTTTGGACCAAATATTTGTCGGGTTTTGATCATGGTCTGAGTAGGGGGATGCTTTTAACCTCCTCCTTTTGCCAATTTGGTTTTTGGGGGATAACCCCTAAGGCCGCCTATCAAGTGTTCTTGAGCCTCTTAAAATGTTACGAGCCTCTTCTTTCTTTCTTTTTTTATGCACATCAATAGCCCCTCACTCTAATAAGTGGAGATGTCTTCAGATATGGGGTCCAAAGAATGAACTTTTCTTTTCTCTTTTTTGTTTTTTCTGTAAAGAACATTAGTAACATAAACATGCCTAGAGTAAAAAGAGAGCTCACATCGTGCCTTTATGGAGCAGGGTTTTCTATGAAGGTGCCTCCATGGAGAGCTTAACAAGCGCTTTTTGTGCCTACTTCGGCGTAAAGCTTTAGTTTTTGTGCAAGAGAATGTTAAACAACAAAGGCATGTATATATTATAAATGATATTGCATGGAGCAAGATTATTGTGCTTCCTCATAGGAGGGCTTATTTGGGAGGGGGGGGGGGGGCTTATTGGAGCAAGACTTAGGAACCTCCGGAGGAATAATAAGGTATCCGCCGAAAGCAAGGCTTAGATGCCTCTATGGAAGAGGGCTTAGGTGTCTACACGGGATAGAGCTTACAAGTTCCCCAAAAAAAGACCTAAGTGCTTGCATGAAGGAGGGCTAGGGTGCCTCTACGGAGGAGGGCCACTGTACTTGTGTGAAAGACGGGGCTTTGAATAAGAGAGTGCCTGCCTAGGGGCAGGGCTTTAATTTGAGAAGGATGTAAATCCATTCAAGAAGACACATGTTCATACATTGAAGGTGGTAAAATAAACCTCCAAGATTATTATGTTAAAATATTAAAGATACTTCATGAGGGAAGCTTGTATGTGAAAATTTATTCGGTGATGGGATGCCTGCCTAGGGGCATGGTGTATTCCGTGAAAGATGCCTACTTGAGGGTAGAGTTTATAAGATACCCCTTAGGGGAAAAGTTTATTTTTTGAGGAGGATGCCCACCTATTTGTTTTTTTAAAATGAAACAATTTATTTTTTAAATTGTTATTCATTTTTCATATGCGGTAATTAGCTCATTTACAATATCTAAATTGCATTAAACACCATGTAAAAGGATGCTTAGTCAAGTTATCAGATTGCAACAGACGATTGAACCCTTACGAAGAAAGAGATTGAAAGCCAAGTGAAACAACAAATTTCGAGTTATATAAGTTTAAAAGAATGGGATCATCATGAAAGAGATTCTTGAAAGAAAACCGAAAATCTGAGGAAAACTACAGGAATCTGAAATCGCAAGTTGAAAAACATTACTGTCACAAACCGATGGAAATTCGAAGAGGAAAAAATCGAGTTTAAAAATTCTCACACACTGAAATTCCCAAAGGGACATTAATGCAAACAGCTCATGTGCATACCAACAACAACTTAGAAAGGAAATAAATATCCGAATACTGAGGCAAGCCACAGATTCTTACTAACATACTTTCGCAATGCTTGATCAATGCCGGATTAAGTTCTTTATGTACATATTCAATAGAAGTATTTCAATTTAAGAAGAATTAGAATTTGAGTTATAGTCCAATTAAAATTCATCAGTCCCCAAGGAACTTGAATCGCTCAGGTGTATGCTGTTCTTGTTAGAATTTGTCAAGAAATTAAGTCTGTGAGGCTTAGGATTCTCTTCGCCGAAGGTCGCTAAGTTAAAGAAACAGAAAGAAGCACCAATCCCCTTCAGCCGTTGAGTTCCAGTAAGCCACGATCTGATGTAAATTGGTGTGTGAATGAAGGCCTTATGGGCTATACGTTGAGGAGAAAAAATCTGAATGGACCTCCGTGTTAAGAGTTCTTACAAGTGAGAGGAAAAGGAAAATGGAAGGGGGAGAGGAAGTAAAAGGAATTGGAGGGAAAAATAATAGTAATTTTTTTAAAATTATTTTGTATGATTGAAGTGAGATGTAAATCTCAAACATTTTCTGTTGTTTGGTATCAGAAAAATAGATTGAGAAGAAAAGACTAATTTTTATAATTTTACTGAAATGCTTTTCTGTTCAATTTGTACCAGAAAATAAATAAATTAATATTATACTAATACAATTTTAATATATAAAAGATTTAAAAATATTATAAATAAAAATATTTATCAAACAAGAATAAAAATATTTTTTATTAATAAAATATTTATCAAAATGAGTATTATTCATTCATTCTAAATTATTTAATTTAAAGAAATAAAAATTACTACCAAGATTGTTTATCTGATTGTTAACTTCGATGAAATAGTTTTTCAGCAATCTTGTTATTTTTTCTTTGGCAATTATTTACGGCTTTATCAGCGAGAAGGAGAAAAGAACTAGAAATAAATTATATATATCGATATATATATGAGTAATAGAGTAAATAAAAGTAAAAACTATACTTTTTTTTTTTTAATCTTTTTGGCCATATACTTTCAATTTTCCATTCAATTTTAGACGGAAACAAAAATTGGACTGCGGCGTAATTTCATATACGTACAATTTTACTTCATCTTCATCTCTTACTCTTAACCAAATATAAGATTATCTCCTACTCCTCCATTTTTTACCCGAACCAAACACACTCTAAGATCAAAATAAATGGAGTCCGAGTTCAAAATATGTAGGATTAAATATTGGGCCTAAGTAAACATACGAGCCCAATTTTTCCAAGTCCAAACGAGAATAAATTTGGGCTTTGCTTGAAGAAATTTAAAGATGATCATTCAAATTTGGTTCGTATTTTCGCAGCTTATTTTTCTTGAATATTACATTTTCAAGTGTATACTTATAAAGAGTCTCGAGGGGCATGTGTAGACTAATTAATTTAGTATTCATTTAAATAATGATAAGTGGAAAATAGTATATTAATTATCAATTAAATACCCATTCCTATTTATATTTTGGAACTTAAGAAATTAATTCCATGTGTAAATAGTTAACTTATTGATACTTTAATATATATATTTTTAATTACAAAAATGGTCGATAAATGTCAAAATTAAAGTATTACAACTAATCAAATCATGCTTAGCAGTCAAATATTCAAAACAATCTAGCGACGCTGCGTGGAGCAACTGTATGTACACTGCAATCAAACTAAGAAAATAATTTTGATGTTAGTTATTTAAAATACAAATAGTAAGGAGATAATGTCAAAATTAACCAATCATGTCATTTTAAATATTTAATGTATTTATATTTTTTAATTAAATTATAAAGTGATAGTAAAAAAGGTGTTCAAGAGCATCACAAATTCTACATTTTTTACATTTATATGAAGGGGTTTTTAAAGTTCATTCAAAAACAAACACTCCACATTCATACGGAACGAAGGTGAAGCAAGAGAAGAAGGCTAAATAATTTCTTTACGTAGTTCCTCAAGTTAAAAAATATCCAAAAACCCTCAAGATGGAGATCAAGTCATTCGTTGAAGATGCACAATAAATTATAGTATTTATTTCAGGGTAACACATTAAGTCATCGAATTAACGTTATAAATATTCAAATAAATGTTCAAGAAGATTCAAGTGGCAAATCCACTTCTAAATCCTCAAATATGATGTCAAGACTACAATATTTTAATTCGGGATTACATATTTTAGCATTTGAATTAACGTTCAAAGAGATCTATAAGATTTTACCTTTAAATTTGTCAACTCTACAAATATAATTTTTGAAGAGAAGAATGAAGAGATAGAATAGAGATTGTATTCATTTTAATTTCTTGGATCTATAATTTACAAACACGATAAAATTGGTGTTCACAATCCTTTAGATTCACCTTCAATTAGACTAGGGCTTGTGTCAACTATACAATTAAATTTGGCAACTAATTTGTTTAGATTAATTAAATATATTTAATTAATTACTCTTGATTAACCGCGTAATCGAGGAATGCCTATTACCATAGGTGACTATCCAGTCACGATTCATGATACTAAAAAGTAGATAAAATTGGCCTGAACATATAAGCTCGCATACAGGTACAATCCTTCCATCACTATTTCCCTACCAATGTCTAGGATATGGAATTATCTATCTGTTCCCATCTCGAACTTGATATTTGTGTATCTATATTTTGTGTTTCTCCTTCATAAACATTCAAAAATTGTTTCCAATTTTATTGACGATCGTTGCCATGAATTTATAAAGAGTACACAATCTAGAGAATTTAGGAGATCACCATCATCTAATGATGGGCGATAATGTCAATTTTGGAACACTCCATGCATGTTAAAACTGCATTGAAATAGAGCTTTTTGGTAGCCACGTATTTATGCAGCCACATCAGTCAAAACTAAGATACAGCTAGGACATAACAAAGGTATTTCTAATTTTTCAAGTCAAAGGACTAATTCTCATACTATCGCAGCCAAGGTATTTTAATCGTACCGATTATACCTCATGGCCTTCCATATGACAACTTTGGCGAGTCAGTTCAGTGAACTTGACAATCCCTTGTCAAGCACCCACTAAAGTCCATTGACACCACATGTCTGTTCTCGTTGAAACGCGACACTCATCATACGAATAGAACACTCGGTGCAAGTCTCTATAAAATTCTCAATACCCATTTTTAAGTATTCTCTGACTTAAAACATTCTAAACCAATGTTCAAAAGTTGGTTTCATAATCGTCATCAAATGCGCCACCGAACTTTATTCATTTCTGTGGTTAATGAGCTTTGTCCGTGACATACAACAATCAGTATAACTAAAAACACGATAAAAAAATTCACCAAAAAATAAAATCTCATTATGTTAATATTATATTGAATAAAATTATCCTCTATATAGTAGGAGACCAACTTATTAGCTTGCCTGTTCATTCTCGTTAAATTATTAATGGCAGGAATCGTGCTCCTTCCATTAACAATTTAACGAAAATCTGTAGTGGAAGTAAATTGCAATTTCTTTGGATTTGTAGGGCTAAATTTGTTGAGTTGTAAAACAATGAGATTAAAATAAAAAAAGGGGTAAATTATGAACGTAAATTACAATTTTCCCCCAAATTAATATTGAACCTCATTGCTACTATTAAATAATAATTTTTAACCCAAAATGGATTCACCAAAATTGAAAATTCCCTATCTTAAAATCAAGAATTAATTTTATGAAGTATACTCCAATTTATATTTCGAAATTATTTGTAACTTTGAAATTTGATTTATAAATAGGTAGCGTCAGTCAAACCCCATCTAGGCACAGGGGATATTTAAAAAAAAAATTAAAATATTTATTATATAATTGATTTAATTAATATCACAAAAGTTTATGATAATTCACCAAATTAACCTTTTGAATAAGAGTTATGTTGCACAAAATCTGCACTAAAATTCCTAAATTTATAATTGATGGTACATTTGGTTAATTACCCTATATTAGGAAATACTTGGTTGGGGGACTTCAAATTTCTTAATTTTTTTGTGGGTCTGTAAAACTTTTCTGAATTATAGCTCTCTTTAATTTGGGTGGATTGAATTTCTTTGGAGAATTTATCTTTTGGGAGCGCGCCCGTTGGTTACTCTAGGCCTCCCAAGCCTTATGGGCTTCGTCCTGAATTGGACCCCTGGGAGCACCATAGGCTTTGTATTTTTTTTCCTTCTTTTTGACTTGCTTGAGTTTTTTTGGGCCAACTTATTTTTATGCAAATCAATTCATCATGTAATAGATTTAATTAATGTCACAAAGCTTAAGATCATACACCAAATTAACCTTTTGAATAAGAGTTCTGTTGCACAAAAATGCAACCCGCCCAAATTTAGAATTGATGGTACATTTGGTTGATTACCCTCTCAAAGGAAATGCTGAAATCCCATATGTCCGAGCGTTAACAGCACCGACAAAAGACTAGTACAGATCGAATCTTGGGCTTGTTATTGACTAGTAGAGTGTCTGGAATTCCAGTATTTCTCGATTTCTTCAGCACTTCTTCCAGGAATTCTTCCAGCAATCAGAGACCACCTGAAAGTTCGGAAATATCAGGTATTCATTATATGTAATGAACTATATATATATATATATTATATATATTAATTTTCAAAATTACAATTATCCAAAAAAAAAAACAGAAAATAAACTATGAAAAGGGGAACAATGAAATGAAATTACCTTTCTCCAACCAAATTATACATTCTGATAATTAGGGTTTCCTCATCTCCTGAAAACTCAGGCTGCTTGGACTCTTGGCTGCTGCCATTTTCAGCTGCCACACCAAAAATGTGGCCAATCAAACATGTCATATACATTATTTAATCACTAGAAAAATGCAAGCAACTCTTTGTGATATTACAAATAAGCAAACTGCTATTTTATAGTAAAAATAACAATTTATCTCCCTATTTTTTTTAAAATACAGCAGTTGATCCACTGTATTTTCCAATATCACTCCGAGGTTAATTGCATTAAACCCCTTAATCACCAAATATGATCAGCAGTATGAATGAAGAAAAGTGACCTTATAATCAAGAACTCACTTATTTTATTAACATTCAAAAGAAGAGAGAGAGAGAGAGAGAAGTAGCCACTCCATATTAATTTTAGATCGATGCATCACCTGTAGAGCCGACAGCGGCTTCTTTCGTAGCAATGGACTTATGAAAACGATCATCCGCCATTAGGGTTTGGATATTTTGTAATTCGTATATACGTATATATAGAAGGAGAGCTTCGTATATAAGTATTTAGTGCGCATTTGTGTGTGTATCAGTGTGTGTATATAAAGAGAAAATGCAGCTAAAGGGGTTCCAGGGAAAAAAGGTGTTTGATCTGCTTGAAGGAGAATTAATGGGTAGTTGACAAGAAGAATGGAGAGGGAAGTGGAGGAGAAGGGTAGTTGATCACAAGGGAAATGAGGTTCCAACTTTGATAGGTAGTTGAACTTAAAAAAATAGGTTTATACTATCACAAGGAAAGTGTTGTGAAAGAGTGATAGTACAAGAATTTGATGGCCTAAGACAATAATCAATAAAATAAAACCTAGTACTAAGACTTGTACTTGTAATTATGGGGTCAATTAGTAACATGAAACAGGAAATTACGTTCAGTTGTTTGAAATTTGTTATAATTATAAATATTTTGTTGTTGTTTGAAAAATTATAAATACTCTTTTGACAACTAATCCTATTTATTCGATTTTTGTTAGGTTTTTTATTTTTTTATGATAATTTGACCAAAACTGTCCTTGTGTTTTATAAGTTATAATTTTATTTATTTTTTAAATTTTTTTATGGACTAAGCGGACAACTTTTATAATTTTTTAATTTTTTCTATTTACCTCATTTGGTTGTTTTTAAAATTTTTTAAAAAATTTTTGGAGAACGGAAAAAATATAGTACGGGCAATGTTGGCAATTTCAAACCCTTATCCAAGAATTACATAATTTCATCAAACATTAGGGTGCATTTAGAATTTTTGAAACAACAAAGGAGGTATTGCTAATTTTTCAAACAGCGTACTCATAATTATGTCAAACTTTAAAGGATCTTTTTGTAATTTTAATATATTATTATATTATCTTCGTTTAAAAATAATAGTTGTATAAAGTTATTGATATTATTTTCTAATTTTATCTGACATAATGATAATTCTTTCCATTTTATATAAAATGTTAGACTTTACATAAGAACGCCGACATATCAACTAGTTAAGAAATCATTAAGCAATCTCGTCACTAAATCATAAATTATGAAAAATTAAAATAATTAAAATATGCTAATTTTGAGTTAAAGAATTAAGTAGACGATGACTTATAAGTCCATATTAGAGATTTAAAAATTGCGATGTATGATTTTAAGCCAATTCAGAAGGCATGATTTCAGGGGTTATGAACTCCTTATATTTTTTAATTTTTTGATCAGGTTTAGTCAAGAAATTAATAGTTAATATTCTCAAGAAAAGGCTGATCAATGAATTAAAATAAAACAAATTATGAATTTTAGGAACGGTAATATCTAAAAATTAAGATTATGAATTTAAAGTAAAAAAATAAAAACTTTATTTTGTGGTCAGTTTGAAATAAAAAATTGTATTTTTTAAATTCTTTCAGATACATAATTTTAAGAAATAATTTCATTCACACCCCTGATCTATAGTGTATTTACATTAATCATTCATATTTATTTACATAATTACAGAAATCACTTCTGTCAGTCAAAAAGTAGGAGTAGTTTGTATAATGTTCTTGTCGTTTATAAGAGTGTATGTGAAATTATTTTTAAAAAACATGAGTGGTCTATGTAAGTGAGGTAGATATTTGTAATGTATATGCGTAATTTTATAAAAAAACTAAGGATCATTTATATAAATAAGTCATCGGTCAAAAGGTGTTGGTATAATTATTCCTAATAATCTTTAAGTAAAATAACCATCTACAAATTATTAAATATTATCTAAGGATGATAATGTGAAAACAGGGACCATCGATTGATTCCCCAAAATGAATAGTCAAAGAAATAGTGAAAAGAAAGAGGTTGTTTGTGTTCGATGCTCTGAGTATTGAATACTTCCTGTCCTGAACCGTATCTCTCAGATAATTATTTTTTTTTCTTTTCTTTTTTTGAGTAAATATCAGCTAATATTTATATCCCGGATGGACGCAAGATCCGAAGCTAGAGTACTATGTTTTTTTTTTTTATGATTAGTCAAGATGGATTACTTGGTCGTCCGATCGATCTTGTGATTGAATAGGTATATTTTTTTTTAGCATTAATTATAGTTACGCCTGTCTAAAAATATAAAATTATATATTTTTTTTAAAATTTTGAAATTACACTTATACCCCTACGAAAACTCATTGTTTACATCTAACCTTCTTTTGATAGGATTTTGACAAAAAATGCTGACGTTAGCAAAAGAATTATATAAATTTTTATTTTTACCCCTTATTTTAATATTCTCATGTGATAATTTACACTTATAACTATGATTGATACGTATAAAAATCGCATGGCTCAATTCTCAGATGGACTTGAACTCCTTAATGGGCTAAAATCTTTTGCAAGCTTTCGAGATGGGAATCTACAAAAGCAATGTTAGTATTCTGACACCCAAGTCAATATTAAATATTGAAAGACAAGAATATGAACGAATTATAATGAGATATGCCAAAAGATTGTGCATAGAAATGAAAGTGTCATAGAAATTTCTTGAAAGTACTCAAAAAGTAGTCCCCCTCTTCAAAGGACTAAACCCGCTTTAATAGCCAAAGTGCCCTAGCAATAAAGGGGTCTGATCTCCGAGAAGATTGAGGAGGCGGTTCCCCTATCTTGGGCGTTCTTATATAGTTAGTTGGAGGAATCTCTAGAAGTCTATATATCCTAACCTACAGAATTCAGCGAGAAGAGTCATTCACTGTCAAGGGACTATCCTTCTGAACCTCCTCTTCAACTTCTTTTGTCAATCATATTTTACCACTTGGAACATATGTCTAGCTGGCCGCGAAGGTGGAATTAAGCTTTTCGGGCCTCCAATGGACAACTTCGTCTCTTGGGCTTTTGCTTTATTGGGTCATGGCTAGGCCTTTGAGGCACTTCTTGCCTCTTTTCCTTCATTGGGCTTTTTGGGTTGGTCGTTGGACTGGGATGTGGTCCTGATTTTGAGCCTTGTATTTATGATTATATTAATGATGTTAACCTCACTCCATATATATATATATGTTTATATATATATATTATATTTATATCTTCATATATATAGAAATATACATAAAAACGTTAGATGAAGTAAAAATTAATAAATGATTTGGTTAAAGCTACATTTTGTAATTCTAATTGAACCACAATTATTCTCTATTTAATTACCCATTATATTCATTAAATATTTTTGTAATATCTTCCATCAACCTTAAAATTGTGGTTAATTCTCCACATTTGTTTTCTCCAAAAACTAATCAAATTCAACTTGGTACAACATCTTACATACATTCGAGGATAATTAAGAATGTGTATGTTTTGTGTTGTTTATATTATTTCATTTTCTGAAAATGGTGATCGAGAGTTAAGAGTTAATTTAATTAGGGGATCATTATTTAAAACTTACTTTTAATTAAGAGATAAAACAAAGGATCGAAGACAATAAATAATTAAAGAAAGTGGAAATAGATAGTCAATTTATAAGGTGAATTGCTAGCTCTTGTAATATTGAAAATGAGCACATTACCTCCCTATGAAAAAAATGAAGCAATTTATCACCCTGTGCTTTTTAAAATGAATCAATTTACCTCTTTATACAAGAAGATAAATTGCTTCATTTTAAAAATTATACGGGGATAAATTGTTATATTGTAAAAAATATAAAGGTAAATAGCTACTTATTTTTTCATAAAGATATAATTTACTCATTTGCGATATCACAAGAAAATTATTTGCAATTTTCCCACAGATTATATATAACTGTAATTCTTTTACAACTATTACGGTCCACTTTTGAAGGCATCGTTCAATGTTGTGAGAATTTAAGCATGACACATTTAGCTTGGCCGAATATTGATTTCTTTTCCAGGTAGAAGAATGTGATTTTATCTACAATAGGATATTGTGATATCGTTTCTTTCTACCCTTAAAAACATTTCAGTTATTACTACAATAGTTCAATTTGATATATTGATTAATCAATATATTAATATAATTGATAATGATAAATAAATCAAAATTATTCACATAAAATGAAACAAAATACTCGTATAAAGTGAGACGAATACCCACAGTTTAAAATGTAGGATAGTGACAGTTGAAAAAGCAGCAGCCGATAAGTCGCAGTGGCCATAGCTGGAAAACAGAGCCAAAGTTCATGCTGTAGGCAATGATGTCATAAAAAACAAGTTTGAAACCTGAATTTCAAGTCCGTAGATCATTATAAATAAGCAGGTAGGAAGCAGATGGAGATCATTGAAAAATTTCTCCAATTCTTGAGTAAATAATAGTTGAATCTTTTAAAAAATCTCTGAGTGTTTGAATTTTAGTGTATGGGGATTTCCCCTACAAGCCAAGTCCTCATATTTATGAGATTGCTAAATTGTTATCTCCTCCGATAGAGGAAGAAAATATTATGTAATATTTTAAGTTTTCTTCGATAAATTCATAGGCTTCTATTCAACTTATTTATCCAAAACTTTATTAAGTCTCTATTTTGGAATATTTATACGCCCTAAAGTAGAAAATGCAATAGGATTGTGTTATTTATTGTTGAAAGAACCAAGCACCTGCAAACCATCTGCTACGATAGTGTGGTTGTTGAAGAAAGTCCGTAAAATCGAAAATTTAGAATAACAATGGCAAGACAGTCAAACCAATATATGAATTTTTGAAGGCTTAATTTTCAAGAGCATGTGGTTTCTAATTGAAAGCATGGGATTGGACTACTTGATTTTAGCTTAAAAGGCAAAAAGATTACTAATTGGACCTAGGTACCAAAATCAATATTATTTTCAAAGATAGGGTACTAAATTTAAAATTTTGGAACTTTGGTTACCAAAACAAAAATAAGGGTAAAGTTGGGGTACTAAAATTGAACTGCAAACCTATAAAAAAAAGATTCAGAACAAGTGACAGATCGGCGCACCTCACACACCATTCTCCGTACCATCTCCCCCTCGAAATAAAAAATAATTTTTTATTATGTGTTGTGCCATCATAACAAAAAAAAAAAAAAATTACATCTTACCTATCCATCACATCTCTTTCTTATTTATTTATTTTTTTTTTTCACAAAATCATTTCTCGTTTTCTTTTTCTAAAAAAGGATTACCTCTCGCCCTTCTTCCTACTATTACGCTAACACATATAAAATATGCAAGAACACTAGTAAAGCACAACCACTTAGAAATTTTCGTTCTGTCAGAAATCACTGAGAGCTTGCTCAAATTTTCTTAAAGTTCTTGCACTCGTTCACACAATCAAATTTAAAATAGCTTTCTTTGAGAATCCTACTTAAAATAGCTTTCTTTGAGATTGTAGGATTCTCAAAGCATACCATTGATTTTAGTAAAGTAACATACATGCACAATATTAATTTGAGTTGTTCATAGAAAGTACTAAATTATGAATATTAATTATGAAACATTTTATGTAAAGTATATTTTCAGCACTATGATATAAACGAGACCTCAATTAAGTACAAAAATCAAATATAAATAACATAGAATGTGTGAAAAGCAGAGTAATTGCTTGGTTGGCAGTATTATATATAGTAAATATATTGAGTATGGTCTTGCATGACATAATTAAAAATTTATTGTAATACTATGTAATATGTTGTTACTTTTTGATCATATATATACGCAATTTATCTTCTTGTTCCACTTGTTAAAATATTTCATAACACAGGTCGCACGATAGCATTGTAACATTTAGAAAATTCATCAATAATTTAATAAATGTGATTATTTTTAAAACTTTACCATTTTGTTTCACCATTGCGGTGACTCAAGCTTGAGATCTCGTTTAAATTTTTAATGATTCCCATAAATGATGTCAAATTGATGGTATAAAAATAAGTTAGACTAAACTTTTATTAGTCAGGAAGGGGATTTAGCACAAAATTACAGTAGAATAAGATAGAAAACTTTTTTTTTTCCCTAGTATTTTACCCGCGCTTATCTTAATTAGGATCATATTGTATTTGTAAGTATCGTCAATTTGTATAAAGTAGTATTTTACCCTTACTTATCTTGATTAGCATAATATTGTATTTGTATAAACACCTCCAACTTCTCATTTTTTTTGGGGAGGGGGGGTGAGAAAAAATAAAAGCTGGTATTATCCTGTAATTTTGAGACTTTGCTATTTTTATCCTTAATTTTTTAGAATTATAAAAGAGTCCTGTAACTTTTTGATATTTGTTAATGGTGCTTCAGATATCGGATTTTACAAAAATCGTCGTAATAAATCTTGAGCGCCTCACCTCATGTGGTTTATTTTACTTTTGCCAACATGAATGAAAAGTCAAAAAGAGAAATGACACGGCACATGATTTACTTTGGAAACTTTTATAAAATCTGGCATTTGAAGGATCAAAATTGTAATATATAAAAAAGTTATAGGACTCTTTTGCAAGCATTACAAAGATAAAAGATCAAAACGCCAAAATTTAAAACGGCATATAATTTATTTTTAGCAATTTTTGTAAAATTCGATACAAAAAAAATCAAAATCGCGAAATATCAACTGGGCGATGACCATTATTCATTTGATAAGTGTTAATTCATGAATGACCATGCACGTGAATGAGCACGTGACATGTGCACCACCTTCGAATCATCTGGGCCACAACTAGGAATAAATTGTTAGAGTTATTTATATCAAAATTGGGCTGAAGATGGGCCTAACAATTTGCACTGGTCTTCGATATGAGTTTTTTTTTTTTTTCTTTTTTTTTCCTTTTTCTATTTATGAACTTGAATAGGATTTTACCCTTTCTATTGAAAGACCTAATCATATTTCAATGGCATCAGATAAATCATGAGTTTTTACATTATTACTACTTTGAACTTTGTGCAGTGTAAAAAAAAATTCTAAATTTTATAATATTTTTTTAAAAATTCTAAATTATATATGATAAGTTATATTTTAGTATCGTCCTACCACATACAATAGTACAAACTTATTTATACAAAACTCAATATTGAATTATTTACTAAATTTATTTATGAAACGTTTTCAAAATAACAATAGAATACTATCATATTTTTACACATTGAGAAATTAAATTTATTTTATAAGTTTTAAATACTCTATATATATATATGTGTGTGTATTCTGATTCAACTAAAAAAATACATTACGTAAAAGATAATAGGGTAAAATACACTTCGCCACCTGAACTACTTATGATGTAATATTTACTCTCCTAAATTAATAAATGTACACTTACTCCTTATAATTAAATTTTTTGACAATATTGCCCTTATATTATATATATAGTTCAAAGATTTTCTTTTACTAATAATTTTGCATTTTAAGTTTAATTAAAAATTTCCTAAATTTGAAAAAATATCTTTTAACATAATAAATTAATATATAGAATTTTATTATATCTTACAAACTCAAAGTTAAGTAATGAATGAGTACAAGAAATACACATAAAGTTTATATGAAAAAGTTTTATGAATCTAGTAATAAAATTAAGTTATTAATTATTTCTTCTTTTAGATAAAAATGAGTAATTGACATTTTTTTGAATATATATTTTCTTTAAAAATATGATAAAATATTTATATTTATTCATTTTGTTTCTAAAATATTGAACTTTTGATTAAGCATATATATTTGTCAATTTCTTTTCAAAAGCATATACGAATTGTTGGTTATATTATATTATTGTGTAACTACTACGTATATTAATTTATACTCCACTTTTAATTTAAATTATTCTCTTATTAAAAGATTATTTAAAAATAACTTGATGATGATTTAATGTGCAAAATACAAAAACATATTGAGAATAATATAGTTATTCAAAGCATGAAGGTATTTTTGTCCAACCAAAAGGGTATGTGTTACATTCGTTAGTTTAGGGAGATAAATATTATATTAGGAATAATTCACGAGGTAAAGTGTACTTTACCCAAGATAGTATCCTATTATCCTAATATAATTTCTTCTAAAAAATATGAGTTGGTCATCTAAATATCCCATTCGAGAATGTAACACAAGCGAGGAGGGGAAAATCCCTCAAATCCCTGGTAGGTAGTGGAGGAGCTGGAGATGGGATCAATCAGGTGTCAACCTAAAGAGGATCAACAACTATCGACTGGCTGGAGCCCACTTTAGCCCGTTTGGAAAGCCCCAAGAGGATTTTAAAGAGTGCTTTCCTTTGGAATCACTAGATGTTGGGGTCCCCAAACTCCCTCGAGCACTGTAAAGTAAGTTCTTGAACTTCACGAATGTTGCATAAAAACAGGAAATAGAGTTAAAACCCTGCAAGAACTTTAAGAATATTAACAAACAAAAAGGGAAAAAAAATGCTTAGAGGCTCCATTAGCGAGACCTCTGAGGTGCTCATGAACCAACCTCTTGCATTCATAAGGATTGGCGTTCAACCCCTTCAAAAGGGCCTACAAGTTACCATCCCTGTGCCACAACGTGAAGCTCCGAGTAGAAAGATCCACCAGCCACTGTGGGGAAAGTTCCACCGAATGGGAGGCACCAAAAAGTAATCACTCCCCATGCAATTCTCAGGAGGACTGGAAGAAGGCAAGAAACACGATAGCATGACTCCCCATCAAACCAAAAGAGTTGGGGATCAATTAATTAAGAAGCACCCTAAAAGTTTGAACCGCCTCGAAATAGAAGGATAAAATGGAAAAATAAAGGTCGTTACGGATTTGGACGGTAAAGAAACACAAGCTATTTGGAGGGATATTCTGTGCATGAAAGTATGGATTAGGGAGCAAAATAGTGAAAAAATCATAAATGCCAAACTCCTCCTGCAATTGTTGAGGGTCAGACTTCCTTCACTACCTTGGTCCGGCCAAAAGCAACTCTGCCTCTTCAAGAAAGAACCGTTGTTCACAATTTTTTCCTCCTTGGAGGAGACCACCTCCTCTTTTGCTTCTTCCTTTGAACCCTCGAGCTTCTCTCCCTCTAACTCTACCTCCTCCTTAGTGCATCCACTAACAGATAATGCACTCCCATTGTACGAAGGCTCCACCACTGGGGTAATTGGGAGGATGGAGAACCACGGTGCGACACCCTCGAGGTAGCCTTAGTGGGATCATTGCCAAGTATGGTAGGGTCATGGACTCATGAACACTCCTAAGAGAAATTGAAAATAAAAGCAGAAGTACAAGGTATAAAAAGCATAAAGAAATTACTTACTAGAGCAATGGACGGAAGGGATGTGAAGGAGAGATAACAATAAGAGAGATAAGAATGGGGAAGGACTTAGGGCATTAATCTCTTTTCTTTCTCATGAAGAGCTGCAACCCACTAGTGTCAGTTATCGGCACATGGAGTGGGCGATTAAGGGTAACTGCTAGTAACATGATCTTGAGCCCCGCGATCCTCGCATCATATTATGTCGTAAGCCATCTACTGGTTGTCGACTGATAATGAAGGGACACATCATGATAGATGATGTTTATTCTTATTGGTTGGGGGCATTTTATTCCATGGAGGGAGCCTCATCTTGTTGTAGGCATCACACGCCATTGGAGGTACCTTCAAACATCATAGACGGTATATACTCTAATATGGTAGCTCTAATCCCCTTTATTAGAATTAGGGGAACTGAGTGGTATCATCCCTAATAAGCAATAGGCCTAAGTGGTCCAAGATAAAGAAAAGCCCAAGAAGGCAGAGGGTGTGCCTCAATGACAAGTGGAAAGCTACAGCCCGAAAGAAAGCCAACCCAAGGCCATACCTAAACCCAAGCACTCCACATGCCTACCTGCATGGATAACAAGCTGTCTCCAAGCGAGTAGGCGCAACATGTGGTCAACATGCCTACCAGCTAGCTCCACAGAGGAGTTTGGCTCCTGCCAAGTCATCGCGAAATCTTGGAGCCCAAAGTGGAGGCATCCGTCTAACCACTTACTCAGAAGGCGGGATCCATCTTATCTACAAGGAGACACTTATCCGTGGGAAGCTACTCCCCAAGAAAGTCAGGACTCAATCAAGGATGAGCTGCAATCTCTTTCCCATGGGGAGGGAGGATGGAGGAATGCTATAAATAGGCCTCTGATGCAATTATGATGTGTAACGTTATATTGACATTTACACACAGGATAACTTTGATTGCATAACCATATTTACCCTCTTCTTATTACACATTCTTGTTTTACTTCTTTAAAATTATTCTTTTATAATTGTTTACTTATTTACGCGTGGAATGCTAATATATTTTCTGCAGGTCTCCATTCCCAAGCTTGCACAAACTCTGACCAAAGGACCTCGAGTTGGGTTTGTTTTTAACGAGCACTTTTTTGCTCACAACCATACCAAATATCATATATACATAATTAGGGAAAATAGAATTTTTGGTGTCATAAATTAGGCTAGTTTATCTTTTATCTCATTAATTACAGGATTAACACTTTCAGTCTCGTACCTTTTAAAAATTAGGACTTTTGGTCCTCATCCATTTTTTCATCTACAATGTAACAGTGTTGGTCACGTGCTTAGCATATTGACGCTAAGTATTTTTGGTTGGTGGAAAAATTAGCGCGTTTTCCAACAATAGCATATGAACGCTCTATTTCGCCTACTTGGTTCAAATGTGAAAAACATAATTCTTTATGTTGCTACTACTTGATATCAACTTACAGAAATATGGGAAGGAAGAGTATCAATTTTTGTAAGAGAAGCGAGAAATTCCCCTTTTCTACTCTAATTTCCTTCAAGATTTGTTTTTCTCCCTCAAATATAGTTATATATTTCTCCTTAAAATGGTCCCAAACTAAAAAACGTGTCAATTTTTCCGCCGATTAAAAATACTTAATGCTATTAAATTATCAATGAAAAAATGGATTAGGACCAAAAGTCCAAATTTTTATAAGTTACAAAACTAAAAGATAATTCCGTAATGAATAGGACCAAAAATAAAAGGGGCCTAACTTATTAGACCAATAATATTATTTTCCCTAACATAATTATTTTCTACAAGTATATTACTACAAACTCTTTTTTGTTTAACTTTCCTCATGATGATGATATAAAACTTGGAAGTTCTCATATATTATAATATTTCGCTAATTACCTAATACATAAATTACTAATTATATGAAGAAGCAATGGATGGAAACCACAGGCTGTACCAATCTATCACGCACCATGTCAACTTCTATTTTTCGTAGTTGACTTGTTTATCTATCAATAATTATAGATAGTCTTAGCTTTTCACAAGACAGCAATAGTCTGTTAGGCTGTTTATTATCACTTTGCAGCAACTAAGATTATACAGTAAACATAAATATAAGTAGTTGTTGAACCAACTGTTCGTCACCAATTACAAAATTATAAAATTAGACATGTATGCATGGGATGGCAAAATTAGTCCTCTGAGTATTTGGACTCGTAATTTTAGAATCCTGTAAGTTTTAATTCAGTGACAATTTTAGTCCTTTCGATCAAAAAATACCAGACTTTAGCCGGACAAATTGGGGCTTAAGGTTACGACTGCCAACTGGGATTGAATTAAATACGTGGTATTCTCGTATGAGGCTGACATAAGAAAAAGAACAAGAAAAAGGAAAAAGGACCCTCTTTCACATTTCTCTCTCTCTACCTGTACAACGGGAAGTGAATGGAAATAAAAATTAGTTGAGGAGGAGTGAATGGAAATGAAAATTGGTTGAGAGGAAATGATGGGTTGGAAAAGGCAAAGCTTTGATCAGACGGTCGGAGCCAAAGTCGTTCATCGGAAAGAGAAATTGAAGGATGAATGTTAGGGTTCAAATTCGCTCTACTCGTATAAGAGAAAGTGAATGGAAATAAAAATTGTTAAGGAAGAGTAAATGAAAATCACAATTGGATTGATGAAAAATGATGGTTGTTAAAGGCGAAACTGTGGTCAGACCGCGCTACACTGTGGTCAGAAGGCTGGCACGGGGGTCGTTCGCCAGAGGGAGAAATTGAGAGATGAAACGTTAGGGTTCAAATTGGCTCCATTCACTTCTCCTCATACGGGTAGAGAGAGAGAGAAAAGTTGAAGAGGGGTCTTTTTCTTTTTTCTTTTTTTTTTTTTTACTTTTTCTTATATCAGCATCCTACGATAATGCCACGTATTTAATTCGAGCCAGTTGGTAGTTGGAATCCTAAGCCCTAATTTGTCCGGCTAAACTTTAGCAATTTTTTTATCAAAGGACTAAAAAATTGTTACTAAATTGAAACATATAGGATTAAAATTGTCAGTCCAATACTTACGAATTACAGGACTAATTTTATCACCCCTATATATATACAGGACTACTTTTACAATTTTGCCTGCCTATAATCAGTAGGCATATTGACTTATTGAAGATTTTCAATTTGGTCGTGAGATAGCCAAAGACTGGGCAACAAATTTGCAATGTTTGAAGGAAAAAATTGTAATTTTTTTTTTTCGTAAGAACTGAATTACTACTCATCAAACTTGTACGATTAAATAACTCTAACCACTATTCTTCAAGATAATAGTTAATCGATCCATAAAAATTTAGGATGGATTATAGTTAGACGTTTTTAAAAATACAAAAAAATTTTCAAAAATATATTTAAAGTTATACTTGCACCTCCTCCGACAATTCAGTTTACAACTCTTCCCTTATGCCGAGGTCGGCAAAAAATACAATATAAACTTTCAATTTCATCCTTCTTTCAATATTTCCATAATAATAATTTTATACTTGTAAGAAAATAAATGTACACATATATATATATAAATATAAAGTTAAAATGGTGTAATTGTAATAAAACATTGTTCTTGAATTATATATAGTCTTTTGATAAAAAGTGGCTGTTGATGAATAAAAAAAACTAGTATTTCTTTTGATAAAACAATAATTAAAATATTAAGACAGAACGAGTACGTGCATGATTTATACGTAATATATGACGTATATATAATTGCATCAAGCTTCAGCACATGCTTCGTCCCATCTGGGCGGCCCCTTCAACCTGTGCTCGTTGACTGTCTGTGGCGTCAATGGCGCTCAATTATCCCTAATGATGTATCACTAAGCGTGATAATGATGGAAAATCATGAACTAATTGTATTAGAAAAAACCATCCAAACGTGAAGAGGAAAGGGACACTTGCACATTAATAGTTCAATGATCAGCTGTATTGTTATTACACCACACCTCGTACACTCTCTAATGATCAAGTGATTAGAGTTAAAGAAAGACAGATGGAACCTCGTATTGTTAATTGTTGTTTAATTACCGAGTAGTTAGCATGTTATTGTTTTGTGGATCATGTGTTAATTGTTTAATGCAAACGGATGATGCTGCAAGTGAAGGATAATAGTTTGATTCATCAACGATGTCTTTTTGTAAGAAAACATATAAAAAAGATATTCTAATTCAAATATAATTTTATTTTTTACATAAATTCAATACAAAAACAAGAACGAACTCGAAAACTAAGAATAAAAACAAAACGAAACAAAGCAGTAAGTTTTCGTATTGATCGTCGTAGAGTATATCTTTTCACTATGATTTTTAAGTTATAGTTATTTATAATATAAAAAATAATTTTTTTAGTGAGAGTTAAATATATTTAAAATCGATCTGCTCGAATCATATGATGGAATGCGATTATCTAGTACTCAACATAATAAGCTAAGATTAAATACAATCTTGGTCTCGTAATTTATGTTATTTAGCGTTTTTGTCCTTTAACTTTTTAGATTTATATTTTGGTCCTGCGTCTTTTTAATTTTCACGACTTTAGTCATTTTTTCCATCTCAGTTCACCTCATCGAGAAAAAAAAGAACTGAAATTTCAAAAATTAAAAAGATGACAAAAATGATGCAAAAAACGTGCCAATAGGTATAATAATTTTTAAAAGGTCATGTGAAAATGCACATGCATTTTTCCGACAAAAAAAAGAGAACTTAAGTTAAAAAGATGCAAATTTTCTATCTATCCTATACCCTATATTATATATAGGGTATATGAAAGCAAAGAAATACACAGATCCCATGTCTTGTCTCATATTTTATTCTAGGCCAAAATACTAATCCTAAAACGTTAAAAAACAAAAAAAATAACTTAAGTTACAAAAGATGCATTTAAGCCTAAACAAGCTGCACGTGTGCTAATGAAAAAAATAAGAAAGTTTGATTTAGTGTTGCAGCAGATGGAGCATTCAGAGTAACCCGAACGAATAATAATTAATTAAGATTGTCTATATAATATTATATATATATATATATATGTATATTTATATGACATGGGGTAATTTTTCTGAAAATCGTACAAGACTTAATACCCCCATAAATATATATATGATATAGGAAATATCTACAAATATCCGAAATGGAAGCTTATTAGGAGATGGCAAAGCGTGTTTCTACGCAGTGCGACTTGACGATGAGCGACTCTGTTTCGCATGAGAACAGCTTCAGTAACTTCAGCCCCTGCTTCACATTAATTGGTATTAATGGGGGTAACCCAATTTTAGCAGTGAAGTGCCAAAAATACCTTTAATGAAGGGAATTTTTATCTTTTTGGAGCTCAGGATCTGTGCACCTGTGAGACGGGTCAGGTAGACCAAAATCCGGACCCATTAAGAGAAAGAAGACCCCAGCAATTGAGGACCGTCCGATCGAGAACACCTGCTCCTCAAATGAGGACACGTGGCCCAAACAACAGTGATCACCTGAGCTCTATAAATACTTCGACGCACCGTTATTTGAGGTAATTGACATCTAACTATCTTCGACCTATTTAGCTTTTGATCGTACATTTTTTATTCGATTCAACTCTTCTAACTTGAGAGTCGGAGGGTCAAAATTGGGGACGAACCCGACGAGCCTCACGTGCTTTCTTGTCCTCAATATCCAACACTGTCTTGATAGAATACGTAAATGAACACAAGGTCGCTGATTTCAATCAAGATCAGATATATTTTGCAACAATTCATTTGAGAAGCATATTTCATTCAGCATCGTAAAACACGACCCAAGAAAAAATTACATACGTCAGTATATATATACATAGTTTGTGTGTGTTTGCTTCTTAATACAGTGATGTAAGAATATTACAGATAACTTCTTCCTCAGAAAATATCATTTTTCGCTCTGATAAATCACAGCTTGGACGGGTATACATATATATATATATATATCCATTGGCAATAATACTATACGTTGTAAGACATTTTATCTTGTAATGTCCGATTAAAGAAATTGAAGATTCCATTGACTCAGATCATGGTAGTGTATGCATATGCACCACTTTCAGGGGTAACATGCGAACATCATTTGATTAATCAAACTTCTATGCTTAATAATTAATTATATTAGAGAAAAAATATTTTATTTAATTTTGTTTACACTTTATATAGATGACCCTCTCACTAGATCTACGCGGGTTCGGATTCTTTTGAACCCTTAACTGAAATATATGCTTCATAAACAAATTATTAATCAGTGAAAAAAATAGCATATTAATAATCTCCAGAGCGAATGTCACACCCTCATTTTATTAGGTTTATTACTACATGTTACGGGTAATGTCTTTTAGGTTAGTTTAAATCTTTCTGCTATAAGGCCTACAAAACAACCTACGTACTTTCAAAGTCATACAAAGAAGGTTCCGGCAATAATTCTTAATGCCTAAATCAGAGAGACAAGGTCGTAAAAATGCTAATTAAGGCATCAAAAGTTATACTTGCGGATGCATGGAGGACGGCTATTTATAGGTTTCATATCACAAACACTAAAATGATAAGACGATCTCGGAGGGTTCACATATATTAGAGCTTTTGGAGGTAGCGGTGTTAGGTTGTAAAGACTCTAAACTAATAAAATAAAGTCAGAACTGTCTACAAATTGAAATAGAACTGTCGGTAAAGTTTAAGTATGAGCTTCACAAAAGTAACCGTACATCACTATCATAAAAAATTGGTGGAGAAAATTATCAACTTTAATTAGATGTAGGTGTTCAAGATCAATACTATCTACCACGATCAGAAATGTATGAAAATGAGAATATGTTTGGATTAGTTAATGAGTGTGTGTTATATTAACAGTGGTGTCAAATCAATAGATTTTTTTAACTTGATAAAAGTGATATTTAGTTTTCTATTATTAGTGGTTATGTCAATTCAAATAAAATTTTTATTTAAATGAAATTGCTAGTTGAATCTTTTATTCATTTAGAATTGTTAGTAATGTTATGTCAAAGTAAAATAAAAAAATTATATATTGATTTGTAAGATTTATGATTGAAAAATTATTATATATGCAAGTATATAAAAAAGTAATGATTAAGATGAGAATGATATGTGATGCGTGCGAAAAATAGCATGGATTTCAGTAAATATGGACTATTGTTCGAATTTTGGGCCGAAACGTATGCGGGGTTTGAGGAGAGGACCTGCAAAAAAAATGTTAGTACTCTGGCACTCAAGTTAGTATTGGATTTATGAGGATATAAAGCCAAAATAATAAATAAATTCGAATGAAATTGAGATATGGTGAATAAGATTGATAAAGAATGCAAGAACAAGTAATGATTGTAAATTGCTTGAAAAATTGCTTTTTGAGTGAGAGTCGTTCTCCATATGGAGATCTGTATTTAGAGGGGAAGTACCCCCATCTGCAAGTGGTCTAACCTACTCCGAGAAACTCGCAGAAGTTGGTTGGATAAGGAATAAAATCCTCCTTATCCATGTGTGGATGTGCTTTACTAGAATTTTCCTTCACCTTGGGAGATCCCACGCCTGTGAGGAGTGCTTTTTGTCAGAGAGCCCTTCCTTGCTTACATGGGTAGTGGGCTTCCCTTGAGCTGATGTGGTCCAAGGTAGCTACTGTTACCCAGGTCAATTAGGTGCCATGTTGGAGCCTGGACTGCTTTTACCTATCGCCAGTCGTGGTTAATTAGTATTCACCATAATATCTAGTTTTTAATTATAGTAATTAATCGTGGCTCAAAAATGTCTTTTTTTAATTCTAGTGTTAATTATATCAAAAATTAATATATGTACAATCCCATTATCAGTATTTAAGTTCTAGATTGAATTTAAATCTATCAACTGTTTTAATTTATATTTAAAAATTATTCGAACAATGTATTTGAAAATTGGAACATAAGAATTGATTGTTACATATATGTATCCAATTACTAGCTCCAACAATTGAAGTCTTGATCAAAACCGTAAGTAAACCGTTGTATATCTATATCAATATTATTATAAAACAAAATTCTTTTCCGTATCAACTTTTGAGTATCTATACTTATTTTCTAATTCATTTATTTCCTTAAAAAAAATAATCAAATAATAATTTTAATATTTTTCAATAATCTCACAATTATAATTTAATTGTTTTTTCACTCAACTTACATCTCCACGTTTCTCTATCATTTTACTTTTGCATGTTTCTTTTTCTCACAAATATTTATATTTTTAATAAATTTATAATTATAATTTATTTTTTCTTTTCTGTTTCTCCATGTTTCTTTTCTTACATACTCATTTCGTTCTCCTCCCACCACACCATGTTTATTTCTTTTCACAAATTTCCATTTTCTATTTATTTCAAGTCACATTTTTTTTTATATGCTTGCGGAAACAACGTACGACAATTATTACAATAAGGTCAAATCTAAATAATTAAGTTGTAACACAGCACCACATGCTGTTTTTCAATATCTTATACACAGAGTCAAGTAAAGATTATTTATATCAACTTGACAAGAATAAAATTTATGGTCAAGAGCTACTAGTTCAAGTGACAACTATGGTACAACAAATTTCTTTTAAATTTGTCCTCAACCAGACAGTCTATATATACCATCTTTGGATGTCGATCGAACAAAACAAGAGAACCTCAGCCAAAATTGTCTGAGATTTTCTCATTTGATCGACAACGACAGAATGGCTTTCACTAAGCATATTCTTGTCATTCTTGTTCTTCTTGGCATCTTCAACATATGCAATGCTCAAGGGCTGAAGCTCGGCTTCTACAAGAAGACATGTCCGCCCGCTGAGGCGATCGTTAAACGGGAAACTGCTCGTATAATTTCTGTTGCTCCAACTCTTGCCGCCCCTCTGCTGAGAATGCATTTACTGCCCCGTATATTAAGGGGGGTAGCATTTCAGGGACTATAGTTAAGGGTGTAGCAAATAGCATCCCAGAATTAATTTTTTTTTGGCTATTGAAGGACTCCGGCAATCGGAATTTTCAAATGTACCGGAAAATGCTTACCTGGACAAAAATTAGGGTTCGAATTTGGGGATTTTGCTGATGTGGCGGGGGGGGTAATGAATTATTGCCATATAAGCTGCTGACGTGGCTGTGGTGTAGATTTAATTGCCAACTTGTCCGTTGACGTGGAAAATAACTTAAAAAACAAAAACAAAAACAAAAACAAAAACAAAAACAAAAACAAAAACAAAACAAAACGGCAACAAAGAAACGCGTACGTCATTTTCTTTCCCAAATCGACAGACAAAGA
This sequence comes from Sesamum indicum, assembly GCF_026168435.1. Taxonomy (NCBI): domain Eukaryota; kingdom Viridiplantae; phylum Streptophyta; class Magnoliopsida; order Lamiales; family Pedaliaceae; genus Sesamum; species Sesamum indicum. The sequence continues at coordinate 8,964,770 of NC_142668.1, forward strand.
ACCCTAATCCCCAACAATCCCCAACCCTAATCTTTGATCATATCACCTGAAGAAGACGACGAATAGAGAGCACCAAAGACAAGAAAATGGTGGTTATACGGAGCAAGCGTCACCTAAACCTCCCACCTCCTTTATACCGTAAGTTTCCCTCTTCTTGTCTGTGGTCCCCCATTGCCCCTCTTTGTCTCCCACTGTGTTTTCATTTTAATACGCATTTTGTGGTCCCTCTTTGTCTCCCACTGCGTTTTCATTTTAATTGTTCGAGGAAAAACATGTGGGGGGATGTTATCTTTCTGTATCAGTATGTGGGGGTATGAAGAAATTAATTTTTTTTTGTTGTTTCTATTTTTAATATGTAAAGTTGTGAAAGACCCTCCAAGCGGTAGGGCTTTCGCCTCAATCCAGTTATGTATAACTGAGGGAGGAAGTGTGTGCTTCGTTAGGTCTCGTCTTCCAAGTCCAATCGAGCAAATTCCTGTACTATGTCTTTCATATTTTGCTTTGAACCTCCAATAGAATTCGAGTCAACTGTAAGCACATGCATACCACTAGAACTGTCACAGACGCAGATTAACCTGAAAAGGATGAGTAAGAACGGTTAGGAAAATTAATCAGTACAAGCCAACTTAATATGCTAAGCCTTAACCATTACCTGCCAGACAGAATGGAGCCATTAGACATCACTTGGGTGTTCTCATCTACATAAGCAGATGAAGTAATTGGATGTCCAATTGCATGCTTCCAGATTAGATTACCTGTTCCCTGGAATTAAAGACAACAGAATGATTAATCTACATATACTTCTTTTGAGCATATACATTTGGCCAATGTTAAGAATATTCAAGTGAAAGTGTATCAGCAGAGAATTTAAGTAGTAGGAGATCTTGAACTTTAGTTTTTAGATTATGAATGATTGATAAACTAAATGGCAGTTTCCAATAATCTGAATTGTGTTAAATTAAGAGTATGAACTGATTGTTAAATAGAATTGTAACATAAGAGTTAACTGACATGGCAATACTTGAGATGTTATTCTTAAAGGCCAGTTTGAGTTGATTTTAGACTAAGAACCTGCTACAGTGTAAGTTTCATAAGACTTGATTTTCCAAGCACAAATAAGTAATGCTATATGAACAGGTAATTGGCTCTACTTAACAAAGAACCTGGTAACCAGAACATTATGCACAAAATGTTCAGTGAAAACAAGTATATGTAGACAACCAATCTCTGGAGCATATGAGTACCTGCATAGGATGTGAATCAATTGACTTTGGAATCAAAGTTATATTATCTAAGGCAAAATGGCAGCATGAAATATAGAGTTGCTGAATTTGCACACGTTCACTGGTTGGTGATGGTGATATTTAATTTAGTATTATTTTGTTTCTGTTTGCTTAGTCTGTTGGTGATGGTGATATTTCTAATTTAGTATTATTTTTTTTCTGCTTGCTTAGTCTGTTGGTGATGGTGATATTTCTAATTTAGTATTATTTTTTTGATTGGTTTTTAATTTACAGATCCTGACAGTAGTTCAACTACTGTCACATATTATTATGGGGGAAAATTTAGCCCAAGTAATTGTACTATTCCTTATTATATTGGTGGCGAGGTTGCTAAGTTTGACTATGTAGACTCAAGTCACATATGTTTTGCAAACCTTAATTTGTTCTGTGATAAATTAGGGTTGGTTGGTGATAAGAGATACTATAAGAAAGTAAAAACTGGTTTTCAGCTCCTAACTACAGATTCACAGTGTTTAGAGTTGGGGAGGGAGTACAGGCATGCGAGGGATGTCCCTGTATATGTTGAGATGTTTAGTGAGGGGGGTAGAAAAGATGATGTTAATGATGAAGATGAGGATTCAGACTTGTTTGATTCTGATTATGATATATCAACAGAGGTAGAAGATGATGACATATTATTTGATGATTATGTGGATGATAAAACAACATCAGATTTAGAAGTTGATGATGAAAACAACTCTGATGGTCTAAGTGGGTCTAGTGATGATGGTGAGACAGATATTATGGGTGATGAGATTGATCTAAATGAAAATAAAGTCAGTGATGATGAGCAAAGTGAATCTAGCTACCCTATTTTTAATCCTGCTGAAAAATTTGATCCAACATTTACATTGGGGATGATGTTTAGCACAAAGGGTGAGCTTAGAAATGCTATTCAGTCACATGCAATTAAGACAAGAAGACATATAATTTGCACAAAAAGTGACCCAAGCAGATACTATGCTAAATGTGGTGATACAAATTGTGATTGGAGGTTACATGCCCGTAAAGTAAAAGATGAATGCACTTTTCAGATTAGGGATTACAACCCTAAACACAAGTGTGCCAAGACTTTCAATCTAAAAAATGTAAAGTCTAGTTGGCTCTGTGATAAATATCTTGACAAATTCAAATCTGATCCCAAGAGGTCTGTGAAGGGGTTTAGAGTGGATGCTATAAATGAGATTAGATGTCATATCTCCAAAGATCAAGCATATAGAGCCAAAAGAAAAGCATTGAAAAAACTTGAGGGCAGTCCTGAGTACCAATATACAAGACTTTGGGATTATGCAGATGAGATTAGAAGAACCAATCCAGGTAGCACTGTCATTGTGGGGACTGAAGATGTGGGAGGAGAAAACAGATTTAGTAAGTTTTATGTTTGTTTTTCAGCAATGAAAATTGGTTTCAAAGAGGGGTGTAGGAAGATAATTGGTGTTGATGGGTGCCACTTAAAGGGGCCTCATGGGGGAATTCTTCTAACTGCAGTAGGGGTGGATCCAAACAACAATCTTTACCCAATTGCATATGCTGTTGTAAACACAGAATCAAGGGAAACTTGGGAGTGGTTTTTGATTTTGTTGAAAACTGATTTGGCTATTGAAAATCAGAGTGAATATGTGTTTATGTCTGACAAACAAAAAGGATTAATTCAAGCTTTTCAAGAAGTGTTACCTGCTGCACCTCATAGGTTCTGTGTAAGGCATATGCACAGTAACTTCAAAAATGCAGGTTTTAGAGGGTTGGCATTCAAGCATGCCTTATGGAGAGCTGCAAAGGCATGTAACAAAGGTGAGTTTAAGGCTAGAATGAGGGATATCCAAGTGCTTGATCAAACTGCCTTTGATTGGTTTTCTGATAAACCTCCTGAACAGTGGAGTAGGTCACACTTTAGTCCAAATGTAAAGTGTGATATGTTGCTGAACAATTGTTGTGAGACTTTCAATATGATGATATTGGATGCTAGGGAGAAGCCAATACTGACTATGTTAGAGTGGATAAGGGAATTTTTTATGAAGAGATTGCAGGAAAATAGGGACATGGCTGAAGCAAAATGGAAAGACAGAATCTGCCCAAGAATAAGAAAAATACTTGACAAACATATAGAAAAAGTTGGTGACTGTATTCCTATCAAAGCTGATAATTTTCATTATCAGATATCATGCTTTGATGGTGGTCAGTATGCAGTGGACTTGTCAAACCATACTTGCAGTTGTAGGAAGTGGGAACTCAGTGGGATTCCTTGTAAGCATGCCATCTCAGCAATCTTAAATCAGAAAGATGATCCTGAGGATTACATTGATGACTGTTATTCTGTAATTGCTTACAAGAGGATTTATGCTAGTGCAATAATGCCAATTAGTGGTGAGAATCAGTGGAATGAGACATGCTTCATACCTCCATTGCCACCAAGGTTTGGCAGAAGGAGTGGAAGACCTTCCAGTGCACGTAGAAGAGATGCAGATGAGCCTATGCCAAAGAAGAAAAAAGGGAAGAAAGGTAATGGGATGAAGCTGAAAAGACAACAGACAACAGTCAAATGCTCTAAGTGTGGCCAGGAGAAGCATAATGCAAGGACATGCCCAAAGACTGATCTATCTCAGTGGTATGAAGAAATTACAGATTTGACAGTTGAAGATAATGTATTGACAGCTGATGAAGCTTTACCAACAAAGCTAAATGTAAGGAAGAGAGGGAGGATTTCAACACAGCAATCTCAAAATAAAGTGGTTTGTTCCCAATTTTCTGATTTGTTTTTTTTTTTGCTTCAGTTGTATTCTGCTAGTGTTGACAACTTCTTCTGATATTATTTGCAGGTGGCAGACAAAGGAAAAAATAAGGTCACTGATGAGGCTCCAATTATTTTAGCCCCAATTACTGTAAGTATTTTTATAGTTGTATTTTTATAGGCTCCAATTATTTTGTTATAGTTTTGACAATTTGTTTCGATGTTTCTTAGGGGAAAGGCAAAGGAAAAAAGAAGGTGACAAATGAGGCAGAAGTGATGCAAGTGGACAATGAGGTAGAAATTATTCTACCCCCAATTACTGTAAGTATTTTTATAGTTGTCTTTTTCTTAAGATTTTGTATGTTTTCTAGTTGTCTTGTCATAGTTTATTTCGATGTATCTTAGGGGAAAGGCAAAGGAAAAGAGAAGGTGACAAATGAGTCCAGAAATGACGCAAGTGGACAATGAGGCAGAAATTATTCTACCCCCAATTACTGTAAGTATTACTTTACATCTTTTTGCAGCTTTCTTTCACAATTTATTTCACACTTTTCCCTTTTCATGCAGAGCCTAGTCACCTCACAATCTGCAGAAAATGAGAATGAGATCTTCACTACACTCCAAGTGCCCAATCTAGTTTCCAACTCTCCACAATACACTAAGGGACCTTCAATGTACACTCAACTACAGAGTGTTGGACTTCCCATGAGTGCAACATCAAGGGTAAATATTAGAGCCCCACCTCCTATGCTTGGTAGTCAATACAGTGTCACACAGCATCCAGTCCAAGAACATTTTCCAGTTATCATGCAAGGGGGAAAGAAATTCATCACATTGTCAAACTTGCACAGCTTAAGCTCAAAAGGGCCTCCAAGAAGCAGTAGCAACAACTCATAAGAAACATAAACTTAACTTGTACTTTTGACATTTTGGATTGTTTTGTGATTTTCACTTGTTTGGCATTTTGGCATGATGTTTTGGCAGGATTTTATACTTTTTGTGAGCCCTTTAGATTGCCATTGTTTGGCAAACTTAGTCTTATTCAAACATCATGTTTTGAGGTGATCAAGTTAATATAATCATCTTTACTGTTTTTATGTCTTTACTGTTGTTTTTAGTATAATCTATTATTTAATGTTTATAGCTTATTCACATATTCACAGGTTATAACTTAAGACAATTTAAACATATAAACAAACAAAATGCTTACTAATCCTTAAAAATAAAGCTCATGATGCTTACTAGTGTAAATTTTACATAGCAAAACAACACCATCACAGCAAAACTCCATCCATTACATAGCAAAACAACACCATCACAGCAAAACTCCATCCATTACATAGCAAAACACCATGAATTACATAATCCTTACACAAATTACACCATTACATAGCAAAACACCATCAATTACACCATCAATTACACAATCAATTACATCAAAACTCCATTTATGCACGACTTCCTAGCATCCAAACACAAATAAAAAAAAACCATGACAAGAAAAGCAATTTCAAGTAAAATTTCATCTTCTTTTCCATCTTTGTCTTATCCATTTCTAGCTGATTCATCTTCCTCACCAACCCAGGAATTATAGACCTTGCTCTTGAGCACATTGGAGGATCTTCCCACTGGAAGAATCTACACCCATTATTCTACATTTCTCACCAAAAATAAAAAAAAAAATTTGAGAGTATGAAAAACGGAAAAATAGAAAGAAAAAATGAACTTCTCTCTACATACCTTGTAGTCATGGCATGAATGGAATCGTCTACCTGGGTTTTGGTCAGTCCAAGATGTGCGAATGTAAGCTGGCTTACCACAATAACATTGTGTCCAACTGGGCATGGAAGACATCACGGAATCTTCGCACTGTCGGGCTCGGAGCAAGGGAAATGGTGGCGGGTTGGACTCGGAGCAAGGGAAATGGTGGCGGGTTGGGCTCGGAGCAAGGGAAATGGTGGCGGGTTGGGCTCGGTCGTCTTCTTCAGCTGCAGGGATGGGATTGGGAGTGTTGGGGGTTAGAGATTTTTGTCTGAGAGAAGAATACCTCGGTCGATTTCAGCGGGAGAAGATTTCTTCTTTTATTTTGGGTTTTATTTTTTGTTTTCATTTTTCTTTTGTGTTTTTTAGCTTAGTTGGCAATAATTCATTACCCCCCCGCCACATCAGCAAAATCCCCAAATTCGAACTCTAATTTTTGTCCAGGTAAGCATTTTCCGGTACATTTGAAAATTCCGATTGCCGGAGTCCTTCAATAGCCAAAAAAAAATTAATTCTGGGATGCTATTTGCTACACCCTTAACTACAGTCCCTGAAATGCTACCCCCCCTAATATACGGGGCAGTAAATGCAATTAAGCCGAGTATGTCAATATTGCATTTTTTGTTCGTCTTCTTTCGTACTTGTTATGGAACGATTAACCAATTCCTTTGAAACGAAATAATGGAATTTCAAACATGCATGTGCATGTGCATTTACCATATTTATAGAAAAAATACGACTTTTTATCATGATCAAAAAAATCGCTACATGTACTAATTAAATAATAATTACCACGCCTGTCCAGTGGCTATTATAAGTTGTCAGTTATGTACGCGACGCTAAGATATTCAACATAGCTAAAAATCATGGTAATTATTGATTAATTGTAGTTAAAACTTAAATTTTGACATTGATTTTGTTTGACGGTGCTAAATAGTACTGATTTGCCGCGATCTTTTAAGTGGTGATAGTTAATGTAGTGTACATGTTTGCAGGGTTGCGATGGTTCGGTGCTGTTGAATTCAACCGGAAACAATCAAGCTGAGAAGGATGCATTTCCAAATCTATCCCTTAGAGGGTTCGGATCAATCGACAGAGTGAAATCTGCGGTGGAGAAGAAGTGCCCTGGTGTTGTTTCTTGTGCTGATATCCTAGCTTTGGTTGCTCGTGATGCAGTTTCCCTTGTAAGTGACGTGATTGCTTTTCTATTCTATTAGGCCAAACTTTTAAAATTTGATGGTAGGAATTTCAAATTTCTAATAATAAAATTTTCATATTTTTTTATTAGAAATGATTTTAAGTCTTTCATATCTCATTTTGAACTACATATTGTGAAATATCGATGGATTTAATTTTTTTTTTTAATATGGAGCCATTTCAGATTATTTTTTCTAATTCTTTTTTAAAATTTAGATCATTCCGTCGGCACAAAAAAAAAAATTTATTTCCTACAGTACTATAAATTACTACTGTTTAAAAACCATCGTAATCAAATAAAATCAATACGAAAACTTAAATTTTAACTATGTTTAATCAATATTCGTTATGGTTTTAATTGTGACCAAAATATTTATTATAGATTTTAGCCGAACTAATGTTTTGATCTCGATTATAGAAATAACGTTGCATAGCCGTGATTAATTATTATTTATCTATAATTATTTACTTCTAACTATGATAATAAATTACAACAAAAAGTCATAATTCTTTTAGTGCATCCAAGTACAGCCTTATAAAATTAATCCCTATGTTTGGTTTCATGTTTGGACATTTCTCGAAACAAGATAAAACACACATAATGTTTATTTTTTTATTTTTTTGGATAAAGTATTTTTTTTTTACACCTTATCTATGTATTTTTTTATTTTTCAACTTTCTATATATAATGTACATATATAAAATATAAAAGAGACATGATTTTACAATGAACAATTTTGTCCAAAAAATACAATATATATATGTTTATAAATAAAAATATATATAAAAAAGACTTGATTTGAGAATTAACATTAATTTTTGTCTATTAAATTCCAACATCATACCTACACCATTTATTTTAAAATATTCTAAATTAAATCAAAATATAAATCCAAACATACCATCTATCTCCTACACACACTTAGTTATCTCTATTTTTCTCACTCTATCTCCAAAAACACCAAAACAAGACATTGAAAACACAAATCTAAACACTACAAATGTATTCTAATTTCTTGGGATTTATGTGGACAGCTAAATGGACCTTTCTGGCCAGTACCCTTGGGAAGAAGAGATGGGAGAGTGTCAAACAGCTCTGAGGCGTTGGCCAATCTTCCACCTCCTTCTTTCAACATCACTCAATTGAAATCATCATTTGCCTCAAAGGGCTTGAGTACAAAGGACCTCGTAGTTTTGTCAGGTATATATATGAATATGATGATATTGTTCTGTATAATGTTATCAATGTGGTTCATATATACTTTGTGGGTGAGGGTGTTTTTAGAAACATGAAGGAGGTTTATGGATAGAAGAATCGGTCTCTGAAAACCTATTTGCTTACCACGTATTTCTATGAATCGCATGCTTTCAGTGAATGCGTTTAGGGTAGATCATATTTTCGGTCCATCGTGTTGCCAGTGTTTGACAATGGAGGGAACATACAAATCTTTAGAGTTTTGGTATTTAGGCATTGATTTAGGATTATTTTTTTCCGGTAAATGTAATTTTCATAAATAGAAAAAGACATAATACAACAATCATGAATCAAGTAGTGTTTCCTTCGACAGGCCAAGGGATACGCCACAATCTGATTTATAACTATTTTGTTAAATAAGATTTTGATGGAGGCATTTAGCCTGTTAGCTACACGGCTTGGGTGCTACATGGTGTGGCGCGATACAGCCGTGTCCGGAGCTCCATTAGTTTTAGCATTCAATTTGATGGTCGAACTAAATCTGTAAAAATTTGTATATTAATGGTTAAATTGTGGCACAAAAATATTAGGGATCAAAAGCGAATAAATGGATATAGACTAAAAAATGTGATTTTCCCAATGCATTTAGGTTGATAAATTCTCAATTAAAAGATTAATTCTTAATCAAATATTGCAAAATCATTCAAAATTTTATAACTATTATCAAGCATCTTACAAGATTTAAGTTTTGAATGTAGGAAGCCACACTATTGGAACATCTCACTGCTCCAGCTTCACCAGCCGTTTGTACAACTTCACCGGTAGGGGTGACAGTGACCCGTCGTTGGACTCAAACTACGTTGCTCAATTGAAGAGGAAGTGCAGCGCAACAGACACCACAACACTCGTGGAGATGGATCCCGGAAGCTTCAAAACGTTTGACGAAGGTTATTACACCCTTGTAACCAAAAGAAGAGGGCTTTTTACATCTGATTCAGCTCTTCTGGATGATGGTGAGACGAGGGCTTACGTTAGGCGTCAAGCTACCTTTAAGGGATCAACTTTCCTCAAAGACTTTGCCAAGTCCATGGTGAAAATGGGCAAGATTGGTGTCCTAACTGGGAACCAAGGTGAGATTAGGAGAAGATGTGCTTTTGTTAATTAATGAAATATTGGTATTTCAGTTCATCATGACCACTTTTTTATCTTTTCATGAGATATATTGTCTTGCCCAAGAGAGATTGGAACTCCTGTTAATGTTGTATTGATTTTTTGATTCTGTTTGATTTCTTGTATGCAATAATTTGAGTTTGTACAACATGAATGTGAAATTATATATAGTGGTCTTTCCTGAGATTCAAAATGACTGTTGCTTCATTCCTTAATTCATCTATTAGAGTGTAGAGTCTGACGTAACTTTGCATCAGTGTCAAGTCTGATGCTCAAAGCATGCCCGTCTGCAGCAACCCATAACCTTGACAAGCAGTTGCTAAAGCCAACGTGCAAATCATACTATAAAGAAGACAAAAAATAAAAGAAAAAACATATACAAAGCAACTTCATTCTAGCAAAATTATAATCCAAATCGACATAACATAAAATTCCTAAAGTCATAGACAAGTTTAGAATAGACGCATTGCAATATCAATGAAACATATATGAACATAGCGGGTAAACTAACCAAAGCCCCGTTCAAAATCTAGAAACTCACTTTAGTCTTTTAGTGGCGGCATTTGTAACGGTATTTACAATGGATTGTCGTTGCTTTATTAACTTTGCGACGGGAGACCAACCATCTGATAGGTGGAGTTTGAAAAAATTCCTGACCAAATAAGAGATCCCCTCTAAAGAATTGCAACGACTATGGACAGCTTCGATCTGTTCCCATCACAAGGTATGCCAATTGGATGGAATATATTTTAACTAATTTTGAGATGGTTTTTGCAACCACACTATGATGTAATATTATAAGTATTATTTTTGAACATTTGGGACGAACTTTTAGATAGTTAACTGTCCCAACATTTGCCAAAAGGCAAAATTGCAAAATTAGTCCTGTAAGTATAGGGGGGTGGCAAAATTAATCCTGCAACTACTGAACTGGCAATTTTAGTCCTATATGTTTTCATTTAGTGGCAATTTTGGTCCTTCCGACCAAAATTACCCAAAAATTAGCCGGAAAAATTGAGGTTTAGGGTTTCGATTGCCAACTGGTCTCTACTTAAACACGTGACATCTTACATGGCTGCTGACTGGTAATTCTGGTCGGAAGGACCAAAATTGCTACTAAATTAAAACATATAGGACTAAAATTGCCACTAAAATAAAACATTAAGGAGAAGTCTTGGATGTAACGTTGACGAAAACTGATCGGAGGGATGTGTGCGCCATGGGGAGCGAACACAAAGGTGTTGGTCCGTCAACCAGATAATCGCTGGTGACGGAGATATGACGGAAAAATCAATGGTGGGCGCGGAGAAAAAGTGACGAAAATAAAAATGAAGAGAATCGACCGAATAGTTGATGAAAATGGATGGGCTTGGGTGCAATCAACTCGCAGGAGGATGGGGAGTTGATTGGTGGTGGTCTCGAACAGTGGGTAGGTCGGACAGTGGTGAATCGAGAAGAGAAAGAAAATAAATTTAGGTTTTAGGATAAGACTATAATCAACAATTGGGGGCATGTTTGAACTCTGATTGAAACACATGCTATAGGGTTGGAATCAGCGTAGGATGGCGAGTTTAGTGGTGGTACGCGTGGCCGGAGACGCGCCGGAAAAAAAATTCCGGCGACCGGCTTGGTGGTGGTGGGTGATGGTTAACTTTTTTTTTTTATCACGTCAGCATCCACATAGGATGCTACCTGTGTAGTAATGTCCATTTGTCGCCGAAACCCTAATCCCCAATTTGATTTGTCAATTTCCGATCACTTTTGGCCAGAAGGACCAAAATTGCTACAAATTTTAAACATAAAGGACTAAAATTGCCAGTCTCATAGCTAGGGGACCAATTTTGCCACCCCCCTAATATACAGGACTAATTTTGCAATTTTGCCTTTGCCAAAATATAGGACACATTTTGCGATAGGTGTTCCTCAAAAATGCCACAAAACTCGTGACTCATTTGAGATGGTATTTTCGACGGTGGTTGTCCCAAATTATGGGATGGGTTTGCGACAACATGTCCTGTCGCAAATTGAGATGGATTTTTGTAAGGAATGTCTTGTTTTTCAAAAGCCACAATATTTATATCTTTTTTATTCTTCGACAGATTGATCATCGCAAAATATTATTTTATTTTCTAAAATATAAGTATTAATTCTATTATTATTTCTAATTAAGTTGTATTTTTAAATTGAATGTAAAAGTTGAAAGGGTTGCAGTTAAACTAAATACATAATTAATAAATATAAAAATGTATTTATAAAAATACTGTATTATTAAAAAAAATATAACAAAATTTAGTATAATTTGATTTAAAAATTGAAAAAATACAAAAAGGAAAATCCTATTCTCTTGCGGCGTCCTCTTCTCGCTTTAGTCAGCTGACTGGTGACCCTAATCGAAGTCGTTCGTTGTGGCAAGGTCATCGGGTGAATGTTCGAGCGACTTTGGATACAGTGGGATGCCAAAATATCATCATGTGCTACATCATTACCTACATCTACTCAATCCACTGGTTGAGTCTGACGGTCTTGGAGCTTACTGCCAGTGGAGGCTACATGTTCCTCCACTATGCTGCCGTAATGGAGGATTGGGCCTTTGAGCGCAGATCGAGATTCAGCACATGTTCAAGCCACCTGTTGCACTGATCTACAGTTACTTTTCCATCATGGCGACTAAGGCTACTGAACATGCAGCCTTCTGCCTAGCCGCGGACCCTGGGTAGTGTGGTCCTCGAGTAGTTTCTGAAATATCTCCTTCAATAAAAAAGAATTAAAAAGAAAATAATTTATTTATTTATTGTTTAATTGAAAATGATACTTACGTACTTATGACAACTTGCTCCACCTCCGGCCACTCCAATTGACGTCCTCATTTTTATAGCATTTGTAGAAGACCTTCATCTACTTCGTTAGCTTACGAAGCTGGGACTCTTGTGGAAAAATTGAGATTCATTACCCCTGAAATTAATAATTAAATAGGTATTACTAATAAGTTCATTAGACTAAAGAAAGCTACATACCAACTTTTGTTTGTGCATCCCAATGGAGGATGACCCACTGTGGTAAACCATCGATCTTGATGCTGCATTTGCCACCTGTTCGCTTTATTCTTCATGAACTCCTACTTGAAGTTAAGGGAGGCGCAATACTCACACAAGTAGCGTCAGATCTCCTCAGTTAGCCACATAGGATTTTTCAAAGAAGTCCTTTTGGTACATAGCAAACGTAAGCATAGGTACAATCCTACCTGGTGGCTTGACAACTTCAGCATCTCAACGCATGCAACCCAAGTAGTACTTGAGCTGAAAGATAGAGCCATGTAAAAAAAATTAGTCCTGAATAATGAATTAAATTAAAAGTGATTGAAATAAAATTGGAAATAAAATAGATGGGAAAATAATTATCTTGAGCTGCTGGAACCCAAAATCCTCCTACACTTGGGGATTTGCTTGTATTTGGCCTAAGGCAGGGGGAAGTTGGTCGTGTTTGAAATACTCGATCACGTGCATAAACAGTTCATGATGTAAATTAATATTCAAGAAAAAAAATAAAATTTAGAATGAAACGATTTAAATGAGATTGTTTACATCGCATCGAGAGGATAAAGGATGCATGCACCGCTGGTGGTTGTGGTGGCGCAATGGAGGATAGGCTGGGGGATTAGTGAATGAAGCAAGAGGGGCAAATGACAGCCCAACATGCGATGTGCTAGCCGTTGCGAATGATGGAGTCAGCCTCATCATTTAAACCTATGGGCTCTGAGATGTTAAAGCGCCACATGAAGCTAGCTGAGGTGAGGGGATGGGACGTGTCGATGCTTTCACAGTATCAGAAGCATCAGCTAGGCCTACGTCCCCGGCCACGACTGGGGGGTGCTAGCTTAGAACCTTTTGTCATACCTAGTAACAATAATAACATTTATTAGTTTCATTTCGAGCCTATTTGTTTTTGTTTGTTTTGTTTGGTGATGTGGTCGAGGTTTTTACGAAGGGATAAAACTAGAAATTTTACATACAGCACAATTATGCACCAAGTGAAATACGATTTTCGAGGGAGGTCTATTTGCAAGAAAAAATTGTCACTATCAATGAATAGTGGTTGACATATTCCTCCAAGTGTCCTTGATGGATCAATTTTTCTATCTTATTTTTCAGGTAATGACATTCCTCTGTTGTATGTCCCCTGTCCTGGTAAAAATGACAATACTTCTCGGATTTAAGTCTCTTGGGATTATCTTTCATCTTTGTCGGCCATTGACTGATAAGCCCTTGTTGTTCTATCATCGTTAATATCTCCCCGCTAGGAGCGTTCAAGGGGGTATAGTGAGCTAACCCCGCCGGAGGTACATGTTTGCATTCCTCTTTCTTTTTCGGCTCCTTTTCCTCTTCCCGACCTTTCCTTTTGCCGTTAAAAAAAGGATCCAAAGGATTAGATTCCTCAATCCGAATGTATTTCTTTAAAATGAAATAATTTACCTCTCTGCCTAAAGAGGTAAATTAATTCATTTTGGAAAACGCATAAGGGTAAATTGGTCTATTTTTAAAAACACAGAGAGGTAAATTGTACTTTTTTTTATATGGGATAACTTGTTTATTTGCAAAATCACACACGAGAATTGCTTTCATTTTTTCCATAGTATTAATTTCAATATGGACCAAACCACTCATGTAAAATAACTAAATAAATAAATAATAATAATAACAATAATAAAGTGCATGATTTTTAAGACTAGACAAAAATGCAAATCCCCCACCCCACGTGGGATAAAAAATGTGAGTCAGCCTTTGAAAGTTAAAAGATTTTTCCCACTACCATTAAAACTTAACAAAAAAAGACTTTTGGGACTAACTTTGCAAATCTATTAATAATTTTGGGATAAAAAAGAATTCATAAATTATGGGACCAACAGAGCAAACCCCATTATTTGTGGGACTAAAAAAGCAATTTAGCCACCACTTTTTCTTAAAGTATTCAAATTGTTCATGGGCAGACACATGCTCGCAAATTTCGGATATAACTCCACAAAATATATATATATATATATATATATGCGAACAACCAATCCGTTTGTAACTGCTGTCGTCTTTCATTTGACTCTTACAACCTATTATTGGTGATGTTTCATAATTGATTAATTAGACTTTAACAACTTCTAACTAAATGCAAGTTGCATTAACTTGAAGTTAAATTGAAAGCTAATTGGGGGGTCGAATAGGAAGAAGCATTACAAATTTGCAACTCAACATTACCAAACATCATATGTAAATTTATTCCAGTCCATGCAGTTATTCAAATGAACTCTACTTTATATTGTATTGACTTTCCAGCTGCCACATGGAACTACGTGCCACCATGTATATGCATTTAACAATATTGTCAATGAAAAACCCAATCTGGAGGGCCTCATTATTTTCATAAAGATCACAGTCTATAGGCTCTTCTTGACACATTTCTCGCACGGTTTAATTGCTCTTTAAACTTTAGTGTGGGTCCTTTTGTATCTCTCCGGGTATGCCCGGAGTACTCTATAAATATTATTGGATGAATGAAAACTTAAAATTCACCAAAAAATATATATATATATTGTTTAGTTATACTTAGGTTGATTACACTTAATTAGACCCTTTAATTTTAGCAACTCCCAATGGCTTTTTTTTTTCAATTTTCTTTCTATTTTCTGATAATTGAAGACTGAAATATTTTAAAAAAAAAAAAAAAGAAGGTTCCGTGTAATATGAAGCGTTCTTTTAACGTTTTTAATAGTTTTTTCTTCGAATCTGACTGTCCCTTAATTTTTTTTCCTTTAGCTTCTGTTTTTCCCTTCCCTTATTCTTTTTCATTCTTGTTTAATATCTTTTCGGGAAAAGCATTATTTTAGTCCGCTAAGTATGCCTAATTCTAATTTTAGTCCGATAACTATGTCCAGTTTTGTTTAGATCCAGTAACTTACGAAATTGCTTACTTTTAGTCCTCTGGCAGATTTTCGGACAATTTTTCATTCAATACTCATCCAAATGCACATCAACCCCCCACATTCTTCTTTGGCAATAATTCTGGGATAATTACATGTGCCCTTCTACATGTTGGAGGGTCCTTCCAATATAAAAAACTACAACCTCCTCTCTACAACAACGAAAAAAAATTACTTCATGGAAATATTGCAGAAGTGGAGGGGAACATAACTAATAAAAAAAAATATAGAAACTTAAACTTACATTGTAGTCTCTACATTCATATCTCCTACAAGGATTCATCTCTGTCCATGACGTCCATAGAATGGCTCTTCTCCCATGATAGCAGTCAACGAGACCCATAACACTGCTCATCTTCGCTCGCTGGCTCAATTTTGCCTTCAATCGAGTATTTCCAACCAAATCAAAAAAAATTCACACAAGAACTAGGGTTCTTCAAAAGCATAATTGTGGGATTTTTAATCTAAACGTTGGGAACTGGCATTTCTTTTCAGTCAAGAAGCTATAAAGTGGTAGGTTTAGATGATGTGGTAGGCTAACGTGGTTAATTTTTACGACGTCAACCTACAACATATTATGACTTATCCCCCCCCCCTCCCCCCACTTTAGCACTATCTCCGAACACATAGGAAAAGGATAAAATGCATAAAACCCCCCTATGTTTTAAAAAGTTTGCAAAAAGTACCTCCTGTTTTCAAAATAGGCTAAAAGCTCCCATGTGTTTTGTAAACTCAGCTCAATCGCCCCCTCTCCGTTAAATCCAACTAACGGTGTTAATTTTTTAAAAAATGACCGTTATACCCTTACTTAATATATATTATTTCTTATTCTAATGACCGTTGGATTTTTTTGATCAAATATTGATCGTTAGATCTAATCAATTAATCTCAATCGTTAGATTTTGAAAAAATAAAAAGTCTAGATTCAACATATTATTTAATTTATGTTATATATAAATAATTTAAAATTTTAAAAATATATTATTATTATATATTAAAAAAATAACTAACTACCCCACCCACCCCCTCCCCCCCGCTGCCCCCCACCCCCTTTACCCCGGCTCCCCCCCCCCCCCCCACCACATCTCGTCGCCGGCGACGAGATTTCGATTAAATCATCATATCTCCATAAATTTTTTACCAAATTGAGTGAGACTGGTCTCGTTAGAATCGTCTTGAAGGACGAGTCTGATGGTGCTAGTTTGAGACCGAGATTCGATCGGACGGAGACGAATCGATGGAAAATATGTTCGGCGATCGTCGCTTGAGCCCACTCTCTATGATCGACGAAAACTCAAATTGAAGGTATGGAAATGTTCGTCTTGAAGAGAGGATTCTAATGGTACCATTGGTCGTCGGAAATTCGTCCGGACAGCGTCGGAAAATTGTCTCGAAGTTTCTGGCGGAAGTGGGCGAAATACCAGATTTTCTTTCTTTTTTTTTTTAATTTTTTAATTAATTTTAATTATATTAGTTAAAATATATTTTAGTAAATTAAGAATATTTTAGATAATTATAATAATTAAATATTTTTAAATTTAATATGCCAAAATTTAATTTATTTTTAAGATGAGAAATGACAAAAAGAATACACAAAACAAGCAAAAAAACCCCTTTGTGTGTTATATAGACCCATAGAGGGGTATTTTGGTCCAAAAAATCATTAAATATCAACCTAAATCGCAGAAAAAGACTACCAAACGCAGCAGGGGCGCGTCTTCTCCACTTTCCGTTAGTTGCTAACAGAATGGGGGTTTTTTGCTGACTAAAATAAAACATGAGGGGGTTTTAGCCTATTCTGAAAATAGGGAGATGCTTTTTGCAGACTTTTTAAAACACAGGGGGGTTTTATGCATTTTGTCCCATAGAAAAAGCCCCAATTTTAGGACATCACATGCAGTCCTCATGAGCAATTCAGGAGAAATTAGGCTCTTGGATTGTAATTGCCAAAAATTTAAAACAATTATCCCAAAATGCTATTTCTAGGAGACCTGGACTAATAGTGCCACCGTCCATACGATATTGGACCAAAGTTGCAATTTGCCCTTAATAATATATATTAAGTGAATAATTTTGATCTTGTTACTATATAATTATCAATATCAAAAAATATGTATAAGATTGTCACTAAATACAAAATTACTGACACATTTGTAGTGACAACATAAAATAGTGACAACTATTATTTGTTCTCACTAGATAGACACTATACACGAGTCACTAATTGTATTTAGTAACAACTTTGTGGATATTTTTTTGTCATTAATTCATATTAATAATAACTTTTACAAAATAATAATAATTATTAAAATCATAAAATTTCTTATTGTGACAAAATAAAGAGTCTTGATTTTTTTTATTACTTTCTTGTAGTGAAATTTTGCAAATTTATTATGGGAAAGAACAAAAAAACTATGATTTTTATATCGCATTCATCCCTTGAAGTGTGTAATGATTATTTTGAAGGGTTGAAAAATTAACAATTGCTCCTTTTCTTTTTTTTTTTTTTTTTTTTGGAGGGTGTAGGTATGTGTCTCAACTTATGGGAGTTGTTGTAATTTGTATATTATTTTTAATCATACTGAAATATTTAGTTGAATTGATGTATTCAAGGTCATGGTTTCGAGTTTGACCAGACGTATGATATGTGTCTCACCTTATGTGAGTTATTATAATTTATTTTATTGTTCTTAATCATACTGATCATATATTTAGTTGAATTGATGTATTGCTCGTTTTATCAAAATATTGAGGATTAAAGGCAATTTTCGTCTCCTAACTTCAAGCCATTCTCGCTTTAGTCCTCTAAGTTACTAGGGTTTCTGGTCCTGTAAAACTGAAAAAATCTCAATTTTAGTATAAATTTGGTCGGAAAGTTAAGTCCCTCACCGAAAAAAGTCACATGCCAGGTATGTGACTTTTTAAATTGGGGTTTGCATCGTGATTGGCTGAAAATAAAAGGCTTAAAGGCAATTTTCGTCCCGTAACTTCAGGCCATTCTCGTTTTAGTCCCCTAACTTCAGGTCATGTCTTGTACCACATCATTTTTTTCAGCCAATCACAATGCAAGCCCCAATTTAAAAAGTCACATGCCTGACATGTGATTTTTTCCGGCGAGTGACTCAACTTTCTGATCAAATTTGTACTAAAATTGAGATTTTTTCAGTTTTACGCGACCAAAATGGAACCCTAGTAACTTAGGGGACTAAAATGAGAATGGTCTGAAATTAGGGAACAAAAATTGCCTTTAAACCAAATATTGATGTAATTATGTCTATAATAATCATTTAGAGAAAAAGTACATTGCGATGAGAATAATTCAGTTAACAAATTCCCACAAGTCAATGTAATTTGTTGACTTTACTCGACATTCCTAAACTACATCATTTGATACAACTACCAATTATTGAGTTCTTAACAATTCAAACAAGGTATCGAAGATTCGAACTAACATGTTTGTCCCAAAATATGCAAGGTCAAACTTCTCCACTCGCCACTGGTTATTATTTTGTCATCACTTATGTTGCACTCACGAATTTGTGTGGAAATAGTTCATCGACTTTACATTATTTAAAAAAATTAAATTTAATTGAGCAAATTAATTAAGAAAAATTACATTTTACATTGCATAACTTGGGTGTTTCTGATTTTGCTCCCAATATTTTTTCATCACTTTTGCAATTTTCATTCCAAATCAACTTTCCGTTACTTCTTTGACATAACAACACGACACATTCTGCTAAGTGTTCTGATTGGCATGTTCTAATTCTATCAAAATATTAAGGTCAAATTACAACTGTCTATTTTGAGGTTTCATATAATTACGACTACCTTTTTATTATTTGAAAAATTATAAATACTCCCCTCAAATGAAAAATAATTATGTAGCCCCTAGACTAGCAAAGTGAATGTTACTATTTTATCCTCTTTGAATTTTCTTAAAACATAAAAAATTATTTGAAAAATAAAAATTTTAAAGGTGGGTGAAATAAATAATTTAGAAGGAATATTAGTTTATAAAAATATTTTAAAAATTATAAAATTATAATTTATAATTCAAAAGGAGATTTTGGTCAGTCACCATAGAAATTGAATGGAAACCTAATGAAATGGGCTCGTTGTTCAACGAAAGCTAAAATCAAGGGAACATTTGTAATTTTTCAAACAACGAGAAGATTTTTGTAATTATGTCAAATCTCAAAAAATGTGGTTGTAATTTACCCAAAATTAATGGAAAGTTCATGATTTTCAAACTTTCAACAAAATCTGTCATCAAATAGCGAAATTTCCAAAAATAAGAAATCGAAACACAAAATTCCACTTTTTAAAGGACAAAATCATCCAACATCTTATAATTATAGGACCAAAATTGCAATAAGCCCTTAAGTGTGCATGGTTGGTGAGGATTCAGTCTTCTGATTTTTTGTATTCAAAATATCCAACCATGCATAACAATAATTTATTTCATGAGAGAGAGAGAGAGAGATTAAATTATTCGAAGTCAACCCTAAGTTTGGAGCAATTTAATTATGAAAAATACTTCGCTGTAACATATATTCCTGAATACCACTACTCTGCCTTGACAACCTCGGAACAAACCCTCTTACTATATAAACAGACTCAAACCCTCTCCTGGGAAACAAACCAAAAGTCATACATTACATACATCAATCTTTGTAAGAACAAACATTATATTATGGCAATTGCAAAGCTTCTTTTGGTTTGCTCTCTGCTCTTCTTCATTCATCATCAGGCAAATGCACAGAACCTGCGGACGAATTTCTACAACAAGACGTGTCCGTCTTTGGAGTCCGTCGTGAAGAAGACGACGGCGCAGTTCATTTCTCGTGCACCTTCGCTTGCTGCTGCACTGCTGAGAATGCATTTCCATGATTGTTTCGTCAGGGTACGTAATTAATAGTGTCCATGAAATTATTAATGTGTCTTGTATGTATATAAATGTGCATGCATTAAAAGTTTATCGGGGTTAAATTGCTCTTGTAATTTTGGTATTTTTATATTTTTATCTTTTATCTTTTTAAGGTTGCAAAACAGCCCTGTAAATTTTTTAAAGGTCTAAATGCAATTTACCTTGTGATATGTGAAATGAACAAATAACCTTTGTGAAAAAAAAGAATTAGCAAATTACCCCGTAGTTTGAAAAATGAAGCAAATTATCCCCTATGCCGCTTCATTTTTCAATATACAGGGGGAATGTGCTAGTTTATTTTTTTACAAAGGGGTTTTTGCTCATTTCTCATATCACATGAGAGTACATTGCATTTTTTCCATATTTCACAATTTTGGTCCTTCCAATGCCGAATTTTGTAAAGTTGCCGGGATAAATCATGTGCCCTGCTATTTTGACATTTTTTTATTGGTTATCTTTCTAGAGGTTGCAAAATAATCCTGTAATTTTTTGATATTTCCCAATTTTCATCCTCCTAGTGCCGGATTTTGCTAAAATTGCCACAATAAATCATGTGCATGTCACGTCATTTTTTTTTATTTTTGTCCATGTTACGATTTTAACTATAGTCAAAATATTTGTAATTTGCCAAGCATGTGTCTTTTTATAATGAAATTGGCATTTGGAGGCAGAAATTGAACTAAATATGCTATATATTTTAATTATTATCATCAGTTGAGAAAATAAAACTGAAGTGGACTAAAAGTCTCATTTCATCAAAATTA
This sequence comes from Sesamum indicum, assembly GCF_026168435.1. Classification (NCBI taxonomy): domain Eukaryota; kingdom Viridiplantae; phylum Streptophyta; class Magnoliopsida; order Lamiales; family Pedaliaceae; genus Sesamum; species Sesamum indicum. The sequence goes on from NC_142668.1 coordinate 8,985,763, forward strand.
CAGGACGAAAAACCTATTTTTTCCAAGAATTTTTAGCATGCATGCCAATATAATTTGAAATCAAATCATATATATAGGGTTGTGACGGGTCCGTGCTTCTAAACTCTACGACAAGTAACTCAGCTGAGAAGGATGCATTCCCGAACCAAAGCCTGAGAGGGTTCCAAGTTATTGATGCTGTAAAAGCTGCAGTGGAGAAGACGTGTCCTGGAAGAGTCTCTTGTGCTGATATTCTGGCTTTGGTTGCCAGAGATGCAGTGTCACAGGTACCTGATTTAACAAAATTGCTGGTAAAATTACAGTTTGTCTTATAGAGTAGGGGTTCGTCACTTTTAGTATTTTATTTTACCATCTTATTAAAATAGTCTCAAGATTGGGAAAATTCAACAAATTTAGTCATCTGTTTTACGAGATTTTTTAAATGGTTCGAAAAGTTAAAAAATCGACGTATATAATTTTTGGCTTCACGGGATAATTTAGAGTTTTCTCAATTTTTGAAACCATTTTGAAAATTTCGTAAAATATAATAATAAATGTGTTGAATTGTTCCAATTTTGAGGCCATTAATTTTAAAAATCTCATAAAACAAAAGACTAAATATATTGAACTTCGCCCAAAATTATACATATATATACTTCGTCTCTTGCAGGAAAACTCTATGATCTGCTGCCCATCAAAGTCCGCTTAATTATAATTTTCATCCTATATATATGAAAATTTGGCAGTTTAGCCCCACACCAAGAAGATTTTAACAATTTAGTCCACTAGTTTTGTTCGGAATTTTTTAGAAAAAGAAATCAATTCTTTGCCCTCTCGTCACATGCACGTGGGCCGAAAAAATTAATAAATTTTTGGACTAAATTGACAAATTGATATTTTACAGGACCAAACAGGAGGAAAATTTTCAGCACAAATGAAGTCATATATTTTATTTTTGACTAACTTATTATAATAATAATCTTTCGACCATTCATATTATTTAATTTTAATTTTCAGAAAGAAAAAGGCTTAGATTGATTATTAAATAAAAGTAATTGAGTTAATTGATTAACTCACACGATTATATCAAAATCCAATTATATTAAGTAATATCGATTCAATCAACATCGAAATAAATTAAAATAAGCTCACAAACTCATGGAACATAAGATAAATATCAATATATTTGATAGTATTCGAATCTATATAATCTTGAACTTGTTTATGAAACCTCAATTTTACCCAATATTTATTGATATTATTGAGTAATTAACGTGTAGAGTGCTTTCTTGTACGTGTGTTACAGATAAATGGACCGTCTTGGGCGGTTCCCTTGGGACGACGAGATGGAAATGTGTCGACAGCCAATGAGGCTTTGGCCAATCTGCCGCCTCCCAACTTCAACATCACTCAGCTGATAGCATCATTCGCTGCAAAGGGTTTAACCGTTAAGGATCTCGTGGTCTTGTCAGGTAATAATCAAATATATAAATGAAAATAAGTCGTTTATATAATATAAGAAATAATTTATTTTTTTATGCGGACAAAGTTAACATGATATTATTAGGTGTGGTATATGTTGTCATCTGATCGTACAATTGCTTGGACGATAATTAACCTTACCTGCCATTTTTCAGGAGGTCATACGATCGGCGTCTCCCATTGCTCTAGCTTCACGAACCGCCTGTACAACTTCACAGGCAGGAACGATACGGACCCAAGCATGGATCCCAACTATGTAGCCGCATTGAGGAGGAGATGCCCGCCGGCTGACACGACTACCATCGTGCAGATGGACCCCGGCAGCTTCAAGAACTTCGACACTGATTATTACACACTTGTAAGGAAGAGAAGGGGACTTCTCCAGACAGATGCAGCTCTTCTCAACAACAATGTGACAAGTGCTTATGTACAGTTGCATTCAAGTTCATCAGGGGACTCCAGTTTCTTTAAGGACTTTGCTGAATCGATGGTGAAAATGGGGCAGATTGGAGTGTTGACTGGCAGTGCAGGTCAAATCAGGAGGATTTGTTCAGCTATTAATTAAAAAGTTCATTTTCTTGTCATATATGTTCATATTTCTCTATGTGAAAGTGCGGGAAATTCTAGTTTGAATCGGACGTTGATTCAACTCAAGACGGTTGTGTGATCGAGCAAATAGTAGTTGCATGCTTGTAACAGTATTTGTCGTGTGATTAGTTGGGTCTAACCAGATCCAATCTGAGGGGAGAAAAAAATCATGTAAGGTGCTTTTATGTATTCGTTTCCGCATTTGTGTCGTGTAATTTGATCCATTCTTTGGCGCAATTGTAAGTGAATAAAATCCTTGTTTTTTCTTAAATTTATGTAATAAAACATGTTTTCTATCATTTTCCCCTTTTCGGATTTCGTCTTCCTACCATTTCTTTTCTCGTTTAAGATAGAGTTATAGACAAATCAAGTCGAGTTGAATATATAGTTGTTTAAACTTATTTTAATAACTATCAAACTTGAAAAGTTACATTTGAGTTTGATTGCGTTAATAACCAAATCGACCTCAACGTTGAATGAATAAGAATCGAATTCGAGTAATCTGATATTTTGAAATATATTTATTATCTTTCAGTAATTGAATCGAGCTCGATTGGACTTTTAATACTTGTCAAACCAAAAATTAAGTTCAAAGTGTTTGTTAAATTAAAGAGTTGGACTTAAACGAGCTTTTAACGATCAATCTCACGTCAAACATCAAATAATTTGATCAATGTATTAGCCTACTTTAGGGATACTAGCTAGTGTTTAAATACTGTGATTAGATGTCTATTCACACAAATTTTGAGTCTGCAAAAATAAATTACGAGGCAAGAAAAAATATGAATAAATTTATTTATAAATTTAAATAAAAAAGAATTGCAATATTTAAAGTGAAGATTATCCCTGATTCTTTGCACAATCGCCCCCTTAATTTTTCTCATGTCTCATTTATTTATTCACATTTCTATTACTGTAACTTCTATTTTTCCTTGTTTTTTCATAGTCAGAAACCCCATTGCAAATTCTTGAGATGGAATTTCATGATCTGTCGCAAATCTTTGCAATGGCTTTGGGATGTCCATTGCAAAGTTTGATAATCTGATATTAGCCAAAATTTCCACTAATCTTTTGATTTATTGTAAATTTCTGATTGTATGTTGTGATTGTGTAAGGCCTTTATTGGAGTTTCAAATATCGAACAAATTCGAGTCCAAATTTTGTGATAACTTTGCAACGATACATGTTTGTTTGTAACTTTCATCTTTTGTAAGCTAATAGTTTGTACTATCTTTGTTTCAACAAAGGTTATGTTGTCAATTATCTCCAGTTAAGACGGCTGATCGTGTGCTACCTAAAAAAAATGAAAAAAATTTAGAGACCCCCTCTGTGATAATAGAAATGTTCAAAAAGCCCCTTATAAAAATTAAAGTATCAAATACCCCCTGTGATATAAAATAAAGTTTAAAAAAATCCCTCCGTACAAAATTTAGGCCACACGCGCTTTGACTGCAATTTTTCTATGAAAATACCTTTCTTTTTGATATTTTTGCCCTTCTCTCACAGTTAATATAAAAATTATATATATTTATTAATAATAAAATATTATCTTTATAATGATTATTTAAAATATTATTTTTATAATAATTATTTAATTAAATATTATATATTTTATTAATAATAAAATATTATTTTATATAATAATTATTTAATTATTTATATAATAAACTATTATTTAAATTAAATTATAAAAAAAAATTACAACGGCGACGGTAGAGGAGAGTGTCAGCCCTCCTCACGGTTGGGGGAGGGAAGGGGAGGGCGGAGGGGGTTGCAGGCGAAAGGGGTGGGGGTGGGGGTGGGGGAGGGGGTTGCTGGCGAGGGGAAGAAGACGGTGTGGGGGTTGGGGGGGTGGGGTTTGTAATTTTTATTTTATATTTTTTACAAATTATAATTATATATGTTATAAATATATTTTAATAGTATTAAATTATATTTAATATAAATTAAAATAATTATATATTAATAAGCATAGTTTGATCAGTTGACTAGAAGGGGTATTTTAGTCATTATTTTTAAAAAAATAGGCTAAAATTGATCAGGGACGGTGTGATTATTTATTCGTAAGATAAGAGTGATTTTTTATATTAAAAATTTTATAAGGGGATTGTTGATATTTTTATATATCACAGGAGGTCAAAATAAATTTAACCCAAAAAGAAACTGTAGATATAAGTCAAACGTGAGTGCAAAAACGAACGTATGTAGTCCATTGAGCAGTTGCACCACCACCATTAATCGATGCATGAGTTTATTGAGCTATATCTCATGTAGCACATGGGGATCCATCCTCCAATAGTTGCCCGGCCAATGCCGACCCTCCAATTGCGCTAACCATCGGTCTAGCACCACCAACGACCCAACTCCAGACCCAGCCATAGATGCAGCCCAACCTCCTGATGACAATCAAGAAGCAATAAACCTAGACTAGAATCGCTCTTTTTCTTTTCTGGTAATTAAATTTTTACACAATAATTATTTACTTTTAATTTAAAATTTTCTTTCAATATAAATAAAAGAAAACAACATCTTCGTTGCAAATCCAACTGAACGGCATGTGAAAATTCATTGCAAGATATCGCCAAAAAACTTGGCAAGTTAATGTGCAACGTCATAATTTTATGAGAATTAAATCTTCTAAAACTTTGTAATGGAAATTTTGCAACGGATGCCATCGCGAGGCTGGTCGCAAATTCATTGGAGAAACTACCATCAAACTTTCGTTGCAATTCCATCGCAATGTTTACAGTGGCATTATCCGCCCGCAGGCTAGAAAAGAACGTCGTAATGGTTTACAACAGTACGATTTTAGCACAAAAAAAAAAAAGAAAAAAAGATTACAATAGAATGACTTTTGCCATAGATCTAATTTGTCGCAAATACCTTCCCAATTGTTCATCATTCACTTAATATCTTTTTTGTTGCAATACACATGTCTTTTCATTTTATAAGAATGATGGATATTGTGATGGTTTTTCTGGTTCAATCGCCAAATTTTTAAGATGATTCATCATTTTTATCGCAAAAAACTTGCAATGAGCTTTATTGAGATTTTTAGGAATTTCCGAGAAAATCGTCGGGCACCTACCGACCTAACCTAAACTTTTATGTTTACGTAGATCGTGTTCGACTGCAATAATAGTAATGATAATACTAATACTAGTAGTAATAATAACAAGAAGTAGAAGAACAACAATAACAACTACTACTACTATAACGACAATATTAATAAAAATTCATATGTTTATACGCAAGTTTTGATAATAAAACATAGAATATAGCAGATTTGTTAACTAAGCCCAATTTTAGATTGCACATACTCAGGCTCTTGTAAAAATAGGTAGTTGGCTTTACGTCAAGTGGGAGGTTATTAGAATTGGTAAACGTCAGGCCAACTATCGCCTAATGTCAATAATTTTGAACTATTGTTTTCAATAAAAATGTTAATAAAGAAATTCCATCTTCGATCTTTCAGAATCTGAAGTATTCCATGTTATAACTCGAACTTTCGTTCGGTTCAATTCTCTTAAAAGAGTCTCTTCCGTTTGTGGAAAAGTATCTAAATGCAATATAAATAAATATTTTTTCAATAAACCTAGACTCTAATACCATTCTAGACTAGCATGTGCAAAAATGTCCATTAGGACACAAAATAATTGAAAATGGACCATAATGCTCATTTTAAAGCTGGGAAAGAGTAAAATCATCCATAATTTTGCCATATTAGTGTGGAGGACTAAAATCGCAACCGTTTTGAAACTTACAAGACTAAAATTGCTAATCGTAAAGTTACAGGGTCAATAACGCCACCCCCTTCAGTGCAGGCTAATTTTGCAATTTTTCCAATAATAATTAATAATACTAGTGGTAGTAGTAGTAATAAGAAGAAGAAGAAACAACAATTACTACTACTACTACTACAATAATAATAATAATAATAATAATAATAATAATAATAATAATAATAATAATAATAATAATAATAATAAGATATTAGATGGAAAATGCACGTAAGAACTAAATTTGGGAAAATTTTTAATTTTTGGAATGCAATATAAAAAAATTATAAAAAGTGGGATTAAAGTGAAAAACGCCCTAATATATGGAACCAAAAATACTTTTTTTCTTATTTTGGGCATAGATAAAGCTATAAAAAAAAATTGATTAACCAGGACCAAAACTTAAAATTTTTACATCAATTCTAACTGATTGTAATAGACAGTATTATTTTATTACGATTTGTAAATTATAGTAAATTATAATGTAGGAAATACCCTCTTTTTTCAAATTGTGTTTCATTACAAATGCTTCCCAAACCCTAAATTATATTTAGGCTCTAAAATAAACTCACTACTCTAACTAATGCCTCCGAGGTTTTGCTTATTAACTAAAACAAAGAATCCTATTCCATGTGTTTAAAAAACAAATAAAAGAAACCAGACCCATTAAAACCTTCTCATTCTTTAAACCATATGCTATTAAAGTTGATACTTTGGAATTTTCTCATGCCACCACAAACTCTAATTTCATATATGATTAATTAACTTTACAAAAGAAAAGTAACTTACTATAAATTAAATTATTGTTCCCAACGTTTTTCTTAGTTACTCGAATCACAATGTATACCAACTTTTTCAGAATACATAAAATAGCTTAATTACAGCTATTTCTCCTTTAATTTTCACTTTTTTTTCCCAGTGGTGGCAAATTAGAAAACAATGCACGCATCAGACAGATTGGACGAAATTATACTTTTAGTCCCATGTAATAGAAGGTTCGACACTTTTGATTCTCTACTTTATGGGATTTTCAAAATAATTCTAACATTAAAAAATTTGACACATTTAGTCATATATATGTTTTACGAGAACTCAAAATGGTCCTAACATAGGAAAAAAAAGGGTAGATTTAGTCCATAAAAATCTCGTAAAGTATAGAACCAAATATGTCGATTTTTCTCAATTTGGGACCATTTAAAATTCCGTAAAGCAGAGGGCTGAATGCGTCGAGTTTTTTCAATTTTGGGACCATTTTAAAAATTCCAAAAAATAAAGGACTAAAAATATTGAATTCCTTATATTATGAGACTGAAAATATAATTTTACGAATAGATTGAAGTGAGCAATAAAAAAATACCAATTTTATGGATGTTTTATAGTATTTGAATTACAAAGACTTCACTTGAGATGTGTGGTGTTACAAACAAATATATCTTGACATGTCTCATAATACGAATGGACTAATTCAGCAATAATATGGATGAGGTGGTGTAGCAGGTGGCTGAGAACAAAAAAGTGGTTAGTGTTTCACGAGCAGCCACCCAAATAATTAACCTACTCTGCCTTTATTTTTTAATAGTTATTCTATCCTTAGGCATGATTTTATGTAGCAAAACCAAACAAGATTATTCTAAAATGCATCAACTCCAGCACACGTCTAATTGTCATGATTAATAATAAATAGTTATTGGCTATAGTCATACAACGATTGTTGACCTTAATTTATATGATGATTGCTAAAATATATGTCACGGCTAAAATGTCATGACAAATATTTTTTACCATGTCTCTTAGTTGTGGTAAATAATTTCTTTACGGTGAAAATATTAGTTTCTTGCATTGATTTTATTTTAAAATAGTAATTTATTATTTTTTTTTAACTATAACCATTAATATTATAGACAATAATAATTTTTTTTCTAGTGATCCTAAGCCAAATTATGCATCAGCCTTCTAGAGGGATTAATTGCATTTTACCTCCTCGCACAAAAAATAAAGAAAAAAGGGCAATGCGATCTTGTAAACTATTAAAAAAAAAAAAAAGGTTCGCTTCTTTCATAAACGCGTAAATTACAGCTATTTTTCTTAAAATTTGGTATAATTACAAATAAGAAATATGTCATTCATGTTTAGAGAATTGTAAATACTCTTATGATTTTAATGCCCCCTCAAGCAATGAGCCCTTTTTCGTTAGTTTTCTTTAGATTTTCATTCAATTTTTATAGTGAATTGTCAAAAATATTTTTTTTTTAATTATGAATTATAATTTTATATATTTTTAAAAAAATAAAATATTTTTTATGAACTAATATGGCCTATGAGTTATTTACACTACCCAACCCTACATTTTCCTTTTTTCAAATGCTTTTTATTTTTAATTGGAAAGGGTAAAATAGTAGTTTATACCCCATCTTCTGGGCTGCATAACGTATTCGTAATTTTTCAAATAACGAGAATACTAAAATAATGAGAAAGTATTCGTAATTATATCAAATATAAAAAAAAAATCATTATAACTTACCCTTCATAAAATTTCAACAGATCGTGTTGCTCTGCTTTAATTTATTTAAAACATTTTTTTACTATTAATATTTTTACAATGGATATGTCGGATTTAACCCTACAGTCAGGATAATTCAGTTAAAAAAAAATTATGATCTAATATTTCTGATGAAGGTTTGGACTATTATAATTGATTAGATAAGGAGATCTGAGACGGAAAAAATTACAAATATTTAATTATAGTGAATTGTCATGGTTAATAATAAAATAATTATAACAAATAGTCATGGTCTATGGCAGTACAATGCTTGTTAATCGTGGTATCTGAAAGGGTGGCTAAAACGTTTGCCATGGTCAAAAATCATGACAAATATTTTTACCATGGCTTTTAGTCATGGCAAATAATTTTTTTTTATAGAAAATCTATATTTTTGCATCGATTTTATTTAACCGCGACAATAAAAAATATTTACCATTATTTTTAGTCCATACCTATTAAAATTTTAGTCGATAGCCAATTTTTTCTAGTGTGATCACATTTCACAATTTTAATCAATAAGAAACGTAAGCAAACCATCTTTAATTAGAACTAATCCATTATGCTAAAAGTATATGATAAAGTACTTAATCAGCCAGCACACGTTAGTTAATTATTAGTTTATTAGTGTGATAATTACGAATTAATATTTCCCCAGTTCTAAACTAAAAGTTCTCATTTGTTCACCACAAGAAAAATAACTATTGGCCACAAATTTTCGTTTTACTATAAATTAAAATCATGGTAAATAATTAGTACTAATTACTAGTCATTATGGCATGTCATCTTTGCGTGCATATAATAAAAAATATTATACTTTCAAATATATTATACATAAGAATAAAATATATAAGCAACATATCACATTTTAAAAAATATATAAATAAAAGAAAATTAACTTAGGGATATTATCTACACACAAAAATCTGGTATCACGGTGTCATAAATCATCATTTGCGAGTGTAAAAGATCTTTCTTATTTTATATTTGTATAGATATATAGATGGGAAGAAGAATTTGAGTAGGGGTGGTTGAAAAATACATAAGGAATATTTTTTATAATTAAATAAATTAGTGCCGTTGTGTAAGTAACCGCTATTTGTGAGTAGAATTGGGGTTTTCTTTTTATTAGCATAGATGGTTAAATAAATATTGATGCAAAAATTTAGTTTATCAACTACGAAAACTATTTTTGTTATGATTATGAGTTATAGCAAATATTTTTGCCATGACTTTTAGTCGGGGTAAATGTTTTAGGCACACTCGTAAAAATCATAATCAATAATCATTGCATAACAATAGTCAATAACTACTTATAACGATTATTTATTTTTAACTACGATAATTAATCATGACTAAAATACTAAATCACTTATAGTGGATTTAGGTACGATATTCTAAGAGTAAATTATATCCACACTTCATAAAATTTAATTTTAAATATAAATTTATGTGTATTAGATTACAAATCATAATTACTTTTCTTGATATTAAAGAATACTAATACCCAATCAAAAAAATATAAAAGTACTTGAATACAATTGGTTTTTGTTTCCAACACAAAGAAAAAGTATAATATATAACTACAAAATTATTATATTGAAATGTTAAATGAAGGATAAAATTAAAAATATATGTAATTCTTTTTGCTAAAATCAATATTTTTTTACTCAAATTCTAACAAAAAGATGTTGAAAAAAGAATTTTCAAATAGTTCTTAATTAAACTTTTTTTAAAAAAAAAGTGTAATTTAACCATTTTAGAAAGAGTCTAAATATAATTTCCCACTTTAAATTATGCTACGCCTCTCTGTCCCTCCCTAACTACTCCCAATTTAGAGCCTATAAAATCCTGGGCATGCACTGTGGACCTGTTGATCCAAACAGGATAGCTAGAGAGAGAAAGTGACAGATAATTTGTGTGGAGAAATGGAAAATGTTGGCAGGCTTTGGGTTTCAATATCATTGCTTCTAGGAGTAGTAATAGCCTCTACTCATGCTGATCTGGAGATGAATTTTTATGCAAAATCATGTCCTAAAGCTGAGAAGATTGTGTTGGACTATGTCAATAAGCACATCCCCAATGCTCCTTCCCTTGCAGCATCCTTGATCAGAATGCATTTTCATGATTGCTTTGTGAGAGTAAGTACACACACAACACACACACACCCCTATATATATCTTGTTCGATGTTACTTGTGGTGAACTGTCCATTATGTCCTCGTTCGTGAAATATATCAGATTGAAATTATATATTCTTTTACATTGTTGCAGGGATGCGATGCATCGGTGCTGTTGAACTTCACATCGAGCACTGGAAACCAAACGGAAAAGGTCGCGATACCTAATCGGACGTTAAGGGGATTCGACTTCATCGACCAGGTGAAGGGCCTGCTGGAAGCCGAATGCCCTGGTGTCGTTTCGTGTGCCGATATCGTTTCTTTGGTTGCAAGAGATGCCGTTGTGGCCACTGTGAGCAGCAGACTGAAAACAAACTCTGATTCAGTCAATTATATACATGTAGTACAAAGAAATTGATTTTTGTAATTCGGACATCAATGTTCATTTTCTTACAGGGTGGTCCTTTCTGGAGAGTCCCGACAGGGCGTAGAGATGGGGTGATATCAAATGTCTCAGAAGCATTAGCACAAATTCCAGCTCCTTCCAGTAACTTCTCCACTCTCCAGACAGATTTTGCTAATAAGGGTCTTAATCTGAAGGACCTCGTATTGTTATCAGGTGAGCTAATTAATTAAACTAAGTTAATTAATCTCTCTCGATATATATAATCGAAAGTGAATTACTTACCGTTAATTATCATAATCAAAAGTAAAAAATTGTGCCAGATACTAATTAATCGTGAATGCGGAATAGGTATTAGCCTTTGTTTTTGCTTTGATGACAACATACTAATCAGAGCTTAAAATCGTGACATGTCTTTTCATAAAAAACTTAAATTTTTGTGTCGGTTTTATTTGACCATCGTAGATTAATTTTTCGATATTTTGTCACTAATAAATGGGAAGAATGTCCGCAAATTGAAACTGCAGAAATTTAAATTAATATAATTCATCGAATTAAAACATATCAACTTTTTCAAAAAGAAATTCCCAAAATATATAAATATCCCAACATTTCCCAAACAACTAGAAAGATTAGAGGGCATTAGATTTTTAGTCCTGCACAAATTAATTTTTACAATTTAATCCTCTAACTTTAAAATTTTAATAATTTTCATCTTTTTCCTGCCAACTTGGCTGAAAAGTTGCATATAACTTGCATATGACCCAATTAAATTGTAATTTTAGTCATGTGGATTAAGGGATGTTGGCATTGTTAAACCTGTAATTTGGGGGAGTTGATATTTTTTGTCCTATAAGAACTAAAATTGCAATTTAAATGGATCATATGCAAATTTTTTTTATCAAATTAATCAAAAATTATAAAAATTGTCAAAATTATAAAGTTACACGACTAAATTCATATAGGACGAATAATACCACCTCCAAGTCACAGGACAAAATTGCAGTTTTCCATAACATTAATTTACTGCATTGGATATGGCTCATTAATTATTTCAAACACTTCCAGGTGCTCACACCATCGGGATTTCCCATTGTTCATCGTTCACGAACCGTCTGTACAATTTTACGGGCGTGGGGGATCAGGACCCGGCCTTAGACAGCGAGTACGCAGTCAATCTCAAAGCAAGGAAATGCAGATCCATCAATTCGACAAACATAGTCGAGATGGATCCTGGGAGTTTCAGGACGTTCGATCTCAGTTACTACACGCTTGTGCTTAAGCGGAGGGGTTTGTTCCAGTCTGACGCCGCCCTACTAACAGACTCCAGAACCAGGTCGATGATCACTCAACTCGTGGAGGGACCTGTCGGGAATTTCTATCGGGAATTCGCCAAGTCTATGGAGAAGATGGGAAGAATCGGGGTGAAAACGGGATCTGCTGGAGAAATTCGGAAGCATTGTGCAGTTGTGAATTAATCTTTGAGATTTTTTGTCAATTTGCTTCGTGTTTAAGCTTTCTGTTCTTACAGCCTTTTTGTGTGTTGTGTTTATATTTTGGAGTCTATGAATTATTATAAATGTAGGAATCTTGCAAATATTTGTATCTCAGTCTGCGGTGTAATAAAGTGAGATGCCAAAGCTCACAATGAAAGCTGGTTACACAGAATAGAATACGTACTATATATATTCTTTTGAAAGAGAAATTCAGCTCGGATCAAATTTGATTAGATCTGAATTGATTACAGAGGGTTCAAATTTTATATATTTATTATATAATTAATGTATAATTTAAATAGAATGATCGATCACATAACAAGTATATTTGAACAAGAATTTTTCCTTTATAAAAAGAAGAATATTTGATGAAGTAAAAAAAAGGAAAGATACGATACGACCATATATGAAAACTATGCCAACTTAGAGATATGCTACTTTAAGTAAATGCATGTCCTGCAATGAATAATTTTTGGCAAGCCTAATTATTTTAATATCATAACAATAAAACAATATAAAAAAGACAAAGTAAAACTAAAAGTTTTACTAACGACTTCAAGTCAACTTTTTTATGTTTTAGATTAAATCGATTGCTTATCATTTGAAATGTATTTTTAATAATGATGTCTAAATTAAATCTGGACCAAATTCAAATTAAGGAATCAAGTCCTCGTCTGTTCAATTTGAAAGGGACAAACTTTACTAAACACTTGATAGACTACAAAAAGAATAAACTAGATAGCTAAGTTTTACAACACTGGTAACAACATAATGCCCATAAACAAAGCCCGTACCACCAGGCCCAATGTCATACAGCACAAATGCCATATTCAATGCCATACAACACGAATGTCATATTCTATACATCTAAGGCCACATCACTCCAAAAGTGTGTCAGTAGGGACATTGTTGCTAGTTGGACCTAATTAGGCATATCAAGACCCTGCCCAGGCCCAAACCCACAAAAGATCCAAAAAATTTATTCTATACCCAAATCCTACCCAATTCAACACCCATAGGTCCCTAGACCTGATCAAGACCCGATGTTTGGGTAGGATCAGACCCAGATTTTTTTTTTTTTTACAAATTATACTAATTAAATTAATTTTTTTTATTTTTTCATAATTACATAATTATCAATAAACTTAGAATCATTAAGAATTTTTTAAACATTTTTTATTATATTATTTACAAAATAATCTTATGAAAGTATCAGATCTACATATTTAATAGTAATTGAATTTAATATTATAATTAAAATTTAATTTTATCACTTCAAGTCTTCAAACAGGCAATATTGCCTTTCAAGATATTGAAAAATATACCCGGCATGATAATATAGTTATATAATTAATCATTTAATATTTAAAAAATATACATAGTTAAAGAATTACACAATAAATAATATTATGGTGTTTTAAATTTTTTAAATTTGTTTACTTGAATGTAGATCGTAGGGTGTTCAATTCGGTTAACAGAATCGAATCGAAAGTCCAATTAACTGAAATTTTGCCAAAATAGTGTATCGAATATCGAAACATTTGGTTTCGTAAAGATTGAACTTATTATGGTTCCGTTTGATTTTTGTATTGAATTAATCAAAATTATAAAAAAATATAATAATTATAATAATTAAGTATGTATTAACTATAAAATTATTAATTTTATCATAAATACTTATATTAATATATTTAATATTTATATATTATTTTTATTATATTTATATATATTCATAATATAATATATTTATTAAAAATTTAGTGTGTGGTTTGATTTGGTTAAGCGACATAAAAAATTGAAAGCGAACCAAATAATCAAAATCTAAAATAAAATAATCAAGATCGAACCAAATTTTCGATTTAGTCTATTTTGGCCGGTTAACCAAAAATTGCATACCCCTATCGATAAATAATAATCTAATTGAATTAAAAAAAAAAATAGGCATATCTTTTGGGTCCAAATTGGGTACATAAACCCATAGATATTTATAAGTAGAGATCTAACTCAAACCCAATTTATATTTTTTAATGAGTTTAAGCCTGGACCTAGGTCTAAGAATATTTATTAAGTCTGGATATAGATACTTGAATTATGCTATGGGTTTGGGTAGGATCTTACCCTACCCATTGACAACCCTAAATTCGATGGACGAGAGGTACATGTAACTAACACACTATGTTCTAGGTTGAGCTAGCAGGATCATTTTTTCCTGATATAAGCTCAACTATAATTGAGGATGAAGCTACAAAGTCACACAAAATACTACTTAAAGAAGTAATATAATTAATTATGCATTAATTTTAGAATGAAGGAATTAATTTAAAGAGCTTAATTTAATTAAAGAGATCCAATAATGTGATTATTTAAATGAGAGAACCTGAATGTATGACAAATTATGAATAACAACAAGTATCTATGGTAGACATCACTTATGAATGCTTGAAAGACCATCACATTCTTAGGGTGTTGAACTCAATTTTATAGCCAAAGTCCCCTAATGGTAAGAGAGTCTGGCTTCAAAGAGAGGGGAGGGGGAGAGGGGGGGTCGTTGCCAGCAGATAAGCCTCCTTCAAATCCTAATCTTATTAGTTGGAGAAGACTAAAGGAGTATAGTCGGGTCAAGAGACTTCAGTGGAGTGAGGTTCCTGCTTTTTCAAAGATCTGTCCTTCTGGACCTTCTCATCATGTTCTTTTCCCAATAACATCTCTCCACTTGCATAAATGCCTTGTTGTCTGCCAAGGTGTCATTGGGCCTCCTGAGCCTCTAGGGGATGTCCCTTTTTTTGGGCGGTGATGGTCTTGAGCCACAACTGGATGAAAGGCTCATGTAGGCCTATCGGGATCTCTCTTCCACCTTGGATTTTTCAAGACTTGCTATTGGGGCAACAGATGAATTTTATTTTAAATTTTCCATTTATGACTACATCAAACAACATATATACATACCTCTTAATATTTATTCTATATTTCCAATACATATGGAACTTTTTTGTAAATAATAAGTATCTTTAGATACTTAATATATGGAAACATCCAAATATATATATATATATGTGTATATTATATAAATTTTCAATTAATTTAATATTTCAAAATAATAATTCTTAGATAAAAAAACTTGTGCGGAGTGTATTTTGTAAATTTATTTACCATTTATCAAATATATAAATGAGTGATTTGAAAATATTTGATATCATTTTCCTTTCCTTGCATATCAAATATATGAATGATTTAATAAAATAAATTCTTTCCTACCTTCAATCAGTTCTTAAACTCATTCCATTACCATCTAAATCTATTTAATTATGCATATCAATCACCCCATGAATCCAATTCAAATTAAATTTGAACGAATATTGGCAATAATGCCGAGTCCCAATTCTTGGCAAGGTGTTGGGTGTGATTAAACTTACTTCACAACCTATGTGCAGATTCTTATATGGTTAGACCTTAATTTTTGACGATAGTAAATCAATTATAAAGATCTTAACCGACACATATGATACATGTACAATCCTTTCTGGCGGGGAAGTATGTCACATAGCTTTCCCATTTTTTTGCAATTAGAAATAGATAATAATAATAAAAACAATAATAATAGATAATAATAATAATTATTATTTTTATTATTATTAACCTTATCAAATTCCAGCCGAAAACATACACAAGAGAAGGCACTGAGGTCGAAGCCCATTCATCTTATGTAGTAGCAGCAGCCCGGCTAGGCTTCAGGCTTCAGCCCATTACACTTTACAAACCAAATCTCCGGAAAAAACCCTAGCCAGCCCCCACAAAACCCTAGCTGATCCTGATCTGCGTAAAATTCAGTAATAAGTACAGCCATTTTACACCTCAGTTATCATCTTCGCAGCTATTCTCCTAAATCCTAATCCTTCTCTCTTCCCTTCCCCGCAGCAGTGGCTCCGGCCCTCCCTCTGTTTCTAGAGATGAAGATTCGCGCCTGCTTTTGATTCAGAGTTGGATGTTGCTTCTCTTTCTTCATCATGATTTGTTGTTTCTTGTGATCTTTTTGCCGTTTTGTGTGCTGTGATGATGCAAATTTATGTGGACTAGAGTTTCTGATCTTGCAGTTGAAGACTAACCCTTGGCTGTCTGAGCACACCCCCATTTCTACCCCAATTTCCCGATTCCTCTTTTTGATAAAATCATTCTTTCATTCGAAAGTAAACATTTTCGGCTTGTGATGATAAATTAATTATCTTAGCGGATTTCAGTGAGATTATTCCAAATAATCAAGGATCTGATTGTTACACACACTGAAGCCTTCTGTTCCTCTCATCCTATAGTTTTTCCATTTTTATTTATTCTATATATTTCTTTTTATTTGAATTTTTCCTATGCAATGATGAGATTAAGCACCATTTGGTGTTTCAGGGCAGTGGATTAAGGTCCGTGAGCCCACTGAATTAACGACTTCTCCTTCCACTGAGCAAATCCTTGTTTCCTGTTATTACTTTATAATATTATACTAGTAATTCTGCTTGGTTCTTTGAAAAAATCTGTAGGTTTGTTAATTATTCTGGCTTGTAGTTGTGGTCTTTACCAAGAATTTCTCCCATTTCTGCCGTAGGTAAGTTGGTTTCTCATAATACAGCAATTTTTTCATTGTTACTCATCGATGCTCTATGTTTTTATCGGTTGAAAAGTTGTGTGTGATGTGAAGATGGTGATTTCTGTTGAGGAAGATTGCGTCCATTACCAATTCTGGGGGATAATCTGTTCCTCTTGGCATAATGGCTCGGACGCAATATCCAACCTGTGGCTATCCTGATCAATGGCTTTTCTTCCATACCATTAGATCCCGGAAACACCACAAACATTCTTGGAATAAACATTTCGATTTCTTGATACAGAACAATATATGTCAGTAGCCTATTGCTTTCGTGAGGCGTTGCGTTTATTGGCCATCCAATTGACGTGTCAATGAAAGCAAAGATTAATGGTATTGTAGCCCACCAGGTTGATAATGTAGCATCTGTAATTTTCTTTCAGCTTGCTAGATGGTCTGGGCTGCAACAAAAATTTAATCTTGAATATATTTGTTCTTGAATGGCCTTTTTCTTTTAAAAAAATTGAAACTGTGTTTTTGATTTTAACATCTGTTAAACATTGAGTCTATTTGGTTAGTTTTCATTAGGTTATTATCATTCAATTTGTGTGGAAAATTGATCAAAATATTTTTTTTATAACAAATTATAATTTTAGAAAATAATTTTATCGACTAATAACTTTTATAGAATATCCTCATTATACTTTTACAAATATACTTTTTATTTTTTAAAAAAATTCAGCAATTTTTAAATATTAATGTCCACTTCACTGATTATTTTTGCATTGAAAATATTTATAACTTTTTAAATGAGAATTATTCATAATTATATTAAAATTTTAAGCTGTAGCTTGTAAGGTGTTTTTGAATTGCAATGTGATGGGGTTGCTTCTTACTGGTGAACTCCCTCTTTAAATGAGTGAGAGATGTTCATGTTTCCGAAGCATATATCAATTTTGTCAGTTTTAAACAGCGCGATGTTTCACTTAATGTGTTATGTCATCGTGCTACCTGTCTCCTGCTACATTTCTTTTCATACTGCGCACGATTTCACAAGATTTTTCATGCTTAGCATTGTTGACTCGCTTTTTATGCAGTCAAAATAGAGACATGAGAGTCGTCAAAATGACTTCAGGTAACTGGCTTGTAATTTAAAATAATAATCATTCAAATGTTAAATGTGAATTAAACATTAATTTAATTAATATTATTATCACTTCAAATTTTTAGATAATAATTAATAAAAGAAGAAAAGTAGTTGTATGATGCTTAAGATTTCAAGTCGTTACTTGTCAGGCTTTTGGACTTGATTGGTTAACGACTGAACTAATCGGTTTTGGAAAGCTGAATTTGAAAATATTTAATTTTTCTTTTTTTAAGTGATAATACAGTAAAATCTCTATAAATTAAATAAATTTTCTAAAATAATAAAATCTTCCGGTCTTGACTTGGGCCTTTGTAAAAAATTATCAAATTCGATAAGATAATAAAATAATAAATTTTTGAAAAATTCCTTTATAAATATTAGGTCCTATTGAAACTCTAAATTAATAATTCATAAATATTACAATTATAAATATTATGGTAAATTGCTAAAATATGAAGTTTGTAATTTACGCATTTGATCATTCATGGATAATTTTGCGATGTTTTTTTTAGATGAGAAGACATGGTTGGGTGTTATAAATTATTTTATTTTCATATTGAGATTTATATAGTATATGTTTCATTCATCATACGTGAATATATTTAATTGGTTATAATAGTTATTTAAGTGTAATGAATTAATGTAAACATGTATATTTAAGTAATTTTAATGAATTGGTACAGGCGTCCATGAATATAATAGTTAATTGTATACAATGAATTGATATGATACATGAATATATTTAATTAGTTACAAAGAATTGATTGATGCATGAATATAATCAATTAAACATGTATATGAATTTCATTTATTTTCAATACATATGTACTAAATTTGTTGAATTTAGAAAGTCTCTCTTTTAATTAATAAAATATTAATTTATTGATAAATTAATATCTTTCTAAATTAATAAAATTTCATGGTCCCAAGGTTATTAATTTATAGAGGTTTTATATATTAAAATCAAACAATTAAGGTTCAAAGAGATATACCATGTCGAATCGTTTCTGTGATTTGGATGGCATGAACGAAAAGAAAACAAAAAGACAGAACTAACACCAAAAAGACACTCTAGCATACTGAACCAATTAAGAATAGACAACACAAATCAATTAAATGAGAAACATGAACAAATCAATCTCAAACCAATTGCTTCCTAACCCTAGATTGCATGCATTTGTAATTCTTCAACAGCACATTAGCCCTTTACAATACTCGAAGCAAATTTGGGTATTTTACATTCCACCAATTGCTTGCATCTCTGTTTTCAAATAACCAGCACATCATGAAGAAACTCTGAAGCTTCTCTTCTTGAACCTGTTGCATGATTGATAGCACCCACTACTTATCACTCCTTGGCAATTGCTGCACAATACTCCATGAAACCTATGAAAGACCCCACAACAGCCTTGCCAATGAGCATTCTAATAACAAATGGTGCCAAGATTTGACATCTGATGTAAATTGTATCAATTCCCTCTTCTCTACCCCTCAAATTCCCTCGACCTCAGATGTAAATAGTATCAATGCCCAAATTCCCAACATCAGAACCGCATTAATACACATATGCCACATGAAAACTCTTGCTTGTGGGGGAACATACACCTTCCACAAAATAGCCCACAGAGATCCACGGTTTCCCCTTAGCTACAATGAATGTCCAGATGATGGTAGTGTGTCCCTTGCCCGCAGTTTCATAGCATGGTTATATGCACTATGTACTGTGAAATGACCATCTTTATGAGATTGCCAGCGTCACCTCTCCCTTTTGTCTATGCGCCTAACCTCTACCTTCCTACACCCCTCTACCAACAACTTTTGTGCCCCAAGAATAGTTTGCTACTTAGATGAAGGCCTAAATCCAAATGTGGCATTCCAAAAATGCACATGTTGATCTAGCCTTAGCTAGCCTACTAAGCAAAGAATCCGGTGTAGTTAGAAGTATCCTTTCCTACTTTGTCAAAATGGTCAAATTAAACTTATACAAGGACCTGAACCCCAAAGGCCCCACCAACGAGCACCACACAACTGAGCCCAAGTCACCCAATGAACTCTTCTCTCCCTCCTACTATGCCACCAAAAATTGCCCCTGTCGATTCTAACTTATGAAATAAATAATTCAGAAGGTAAGAATATGATATAGTGTATGTAGGCATCAACTACAAAATAATCTTGAACGACACCCTTTTCCCAGTTTGAGACAGTTGAATTTAGCCCATTTACTCTTTCCCACACTCGAAATATTGCTGGCGACTTCAATTATCGATCATGATGTGCAACTAGCCGAACCCCTAACACTGCATCTAACTCCCTCTTCCATGCCTCATTCGACCCCCCACTCACAACCACATTCGACTTTTGTAAATTGATGACCCATCCCTATACCTAAACATAGACC
This sequence comes from Sesamum indicum, assembly GCF_026168435.1. Lineage (NCBI taxonomy): Eukaryota > Viridiplantae > Streptophyta > Magnoliopsida > Lamiales > Pedaliaceae > Sesamum > Sesamum indicum. Next base: position 9,006,263 of record NC_142668.1, read on the forward strand.
TCCCAAATCCTCCTAATCTCATATGGTCCCCCGTAGCCTTACAAAACACCATAGTGCCATCTATAAAAAGAAGATGAAACATCGATGGTGCTTGTGAAGCTACTGACACCCCTGTTAACGCCACCCTTATTCAGACACCTGTATTAAACATGAAGAAATCTCTGCACAAAATATAAATGGATAGGGAGAAAAAGAAACCCCTGACGTATTCCTCTCTTCGGACTAAAATAACTAAAAGGCTCACCATTCAAAGTTAGTGAATGAGACACTATAGTGACTAACATAATAAGATTTATGAACTTATGATGGAACCCTAATCTAAGAAAAACACCTCGAAGAAATGGCTACTCCACCCTATCATATGCTTTGCTCATATCTATCTTTAGCGCCACACATACCTCATTTGATAAGGTTGATATTTAAGTGACGATTGAGCTCAAATGCTAATAACACGTTATCAATGATCAAGTGACCCGAAATGAAAGCAGACTGAGATTTATTCTGGCGATTACATTACATAAGCTAATTAGATGGAGTTAGGAAACAGTTTTAGTAACATCACATTTGGGGACAAGAAGCAAATGAGTATAATTGAATTTATGCAACATGGTATGTTCATTTAAAATCCGAAGGGGAGTGGATGTAACATCACAACCAATAATATGCCAGTATTGCTAAAACAATAGAGGGGGCATACCCTCAGGCCCAGGAGACTTAAGAGGGAACATATAGAAAATAGCACACTTGATTTCTGGGTCAGTGACAGCAAAAGGCTTGATTCATTTTCGAGGTTACTCATGGCTGAATAGTTGATAACACTTCAATTATGATAGAATTTGACTGTCAAGAAGAAGTAAATATTTTTCAGAAATACCTCAAAAAGATACCCTATATGTCTTCTTTATTTTCCTTCCATATTCCTGACTCATTTTCTACAAACAATTGTATTATGCTGATGGCGAGTAGACACATAAGCATGAAAAAGTTTTGTATTCCATGATTCTTGCTCCTTTGTTGCCATTTCAGCATGTCTCTTACTTGTTAGTCCTCAATTTGCTTCTGAATATCCTCCATCCCTTACGCTCCTCTATCCCAACCTGTCCCTCTTTTAACACTATGTACCTCTTTAATTATTTCAGATCATGTGTGAGTTTCACAAAACATTATGTGTTCCATTTATGAAGCTTCAGACAACACTCCTGGATTTTCCAAGACAACCTACTGCCTAGATCATCCCCCGCCTGAGTAGTCATGCTTCTTCCAACACCTTTACACATTCTTCAAACTGTATCCATTTAGCCTTAAATCGAAACTAAACCTTCCTTCGATTGGCCTTGATTGCATCCTCCCAAATCCCACTGGATGACTAACATCGAATGATCATAAGATGGCGTTGCGAAATGAGTAATGTAGTGTTCGGATAACGACAATTCCAATTTGGGTTGGCACAAGCTCTGTCCAACCTTCCCCAGACCGTCTCTAATTCTTGCCTCCAATTACACCACGTAAACCTCTGACCATGAAAACCTAAATAACAGAAATTACTTTTCTCCAGGAATCTGCGAAAATCCTCAATCTGCCATCGAGGATGTGCTACCCTCATTTTTTCATGATAAGACAAAATTTCATTAAAATTCCCCGTACAAAGCCACGGGGCATTAGATTGAGAACTCAATTGTAGAACTTTTTCCCACGCAACTCTCCTTTCCATCACATCCGACTCTCCATAAAAATCCCATAAACCTCCAGTTTGCTGATGAGGAACGGCCAATACATGAACATCTATATGATTTGCAGAAAAAGATCTCAATTATATCATTGCTTCTTTACTCCAAAACAACGCAAGAACCGATATATGCTTATCGCATACAACTTGATTAGTTCAATATCTCTTATATCCTCTCGACAAATAATTTCCACATTTCATTTCAGAAACACACACGAATAGGGGATGAAATTCTCGAACCTAATCTCCAAGCTTACAAGCTATCGAAGCATCCCCCAAGCTTAGCAGTTCCAAACTATCACACACATGGCGACCGATGGGGTTGTGACACAGCTTCCACTGCCAAAATATTACTTGGCCCCTTCAATATTCGACACATCCACCAATCCCCTCTTTAATAGTCGCTCGTTTGCCACCCTACCTCGTTTTCACTTACCCCTACCAACCTAGACACCCTACCAGCTCCGCCATAACCACCTCTCGCACCCCGACACACCTCATCCTAACGCGTTGCAAAGACTATTGGGACCACCAGCAACAAATTCTCTCCCCCCAACTTTGGAGCCGCAAAACCCATACGCACTCTTGACTCACCATCCACTTGTATTGAAGAGTTCGATTTCCTTACCTTCACCTTTATTTAGTATCTCTGTCAATTTCTCATGACATGAACTTGAACCCACCTCCTGTGTAGACGATTCAGTAATCGACTCAATTGAAGATTGGGACAATATCTAGGTTTTTTAGTTAAGTTTATTTTTAGTAGAATATCATTGGGTTATGAAATATATTGGTTACAGGACACGGGCTAGACAGTGAAATTGGGTCAACTTAGGTTTGTGTAGGTTGAGAATTAAACTACAACTTTGGCCCAATACGTAAGAAGAAAGATTAGAAAAGAGTAGGGGCTCTTAAAACTTATCTGCAATACGGGTTAGAGGACTTTAGGCTTAGAAAATGAATTGGGTTTGCCCACTTGATCTGGTAATTGTCTATCTATACCCCTCTCTTCCACCCAACTCAATTCCATATCATATGATAAGCTCATCCCCCCTTCACTAATTCTTTCACCCCCACCCCCACCTCCCTTCCACATGAGCCCCCAATCCCGCCCACCCGGTGGTGCTTTATCAACCGTTTCACCCCTCACCTGTTTCCTTCCATCGCCCCCCCTACTACCCCATTAGCCACCCCATCATCCCCCCAATTCGACCCCCTAGTTTGAGATTCCTCACCCCCTCCACCAGCGCCAAATATAGCAGTCCCCTCATTCGATACACCCCTCTACCCCGTTGTTGCTGCCCCCTTCCATCCCCCCAACCACCCCTCCAACCCCTCCCTCAGATCCCTAGGCCAACATTTACCCCATTACACGATATTTCAGCAACCACAATCCATAACTAGTCCCCTCCATATAGCCATCAACTTTAGACACCACCACCCTATGGCTACAGACCCTCATAATGTGGCTTAACACCCTATAATCATAACAAAAGTTCGATACTCGTTCATAAGTAAAAGAAACCAATAACTCATTCCCCCCAGCTATCGCATCTTAAAACAACATTTTAATGGCTCCTCTACATCCAACTGAACCCGGATATGAACCTTCAATCCCCAAGTAAAGCCAACATGCATATACTCAAGATCTACAAACTCTCCAAGCCTATTTCCAATTACCACTGCTACTTCCCTTGTTACCATTCATATTGGCATCCCATGAACATGAACATAAAACGAACATCAATTTAAATCCATAGTCGACGGGTTATCTAACACCCCTACCTAATTTAGTAAAACCAGAGCTTTATCATATGTCCAAGGACAACCATTCATAGCTCGATCCCCATCAACACTATGATTAAATGGTAAAAGAAATTGATTTTCCTCCAACAACTGCATTGTCATCCCCTTTTCCGACTTAAGTACATTGATCAACATCATTCTCAATAGATCAGGTCGAAATAGTTGTGTAGATAGTAATTGGCCAACAAACATGTAACCTTCAACTCCCATGTTCCCCGACTATGCTTCATTTTAACAGTAGCAGTCCACCCTCTTCCTCATATGTAAGTACCAATAGGTTAACCAACCAGACCACTCCCAAATCATTCAAACTTGCTATACTAAGATGTTATACAACCACCTTCCTCTAGCAAACCCTTAACTGAATTACCCTTGCCTGGCCTCTCATTACCCGCAAAAGAACAGGCCTACACCATAGAAGATAAACAACCAAGGAAACTACAAACTTGAATTAACACAAAACAATGTTAGAAAACAAGAGAAAAACATAAATAAAAAAAAAAGAATAAATAGACACTAAAGATATATACCTCACGAGAACTACCCAATCAACACATATACGATGAATTCAAACAACAACCATGATAAAGTCAGCAACTCCAAATCACCAAGGAAAAAACACTCAACAAACCATGGTAGCACCGTTCTGACAAATTTCTCACTAGCAATTGAAACACTCAATTGGACTCCTCTCATGCAAGAGACGACGACAGATAAAATTCAATTATAAGTGAGTTATCAAGTTCAATGAATTGGCTTACAGGAGTTGTCATATGGAAGTCTGTGTAGAATGATCGATAATGACTAGAACTCTTTAGCTGCGATAGTACAAAAATTAGCCCTCTTACTACCCACAGTAGCTTTGTGTATGGGACAACTATATCTTGATCTTAACTGATGTGACTATGGTATTGCATAGTTATTAAAATTCTTGCACCAATGTAGTTAGAATATACGTGGAGGTTTGTACATTACAAGAAAGAATTCATCGTCCATCAGTTGATGATGATGATCTTATGTCCTTTAGACTGTATTAATGGTAGAACTTTGTAGTCAGTTGTTGATAAAATAGGAAAATAGTTTTTCATATTAATTAATGAGAGATATAGTCAAGAGTGGATCTATAATTGTTGAAGTCAAGTATGGGAACCGATATAAAATTCCGTGCCCTAGACTTTGATTAAGGGGTAGCTTGGGGGAAGAACAATATCTGTATAGTACGCACAGTTTAAGGTTCACACCATTTTCATCTGTATTCTAGAGTCATTGACCATTCCTAGATGATCATCCATAGTAGAGATTACTCTTGGGGTGATGAGTTAATCAAGAGTGATTAATTAAATATAATTTAAAAAAGGTTAGTTGCCAAATTAAATTATAAATATGATACAAACCCAAATCTAGCTAAAGATGGACCTATATGGGTCATACACAAAACACTAATAGTATTGAAAAAATTAATTGAAGAATTACTTTTCGATGAAAATTAATTATTGAATTACTTGAGAGAGAGAGATAGATAGATAGATAGATAGAGAGCATTAATATATTAAAGTTTAAATTAACCATTTAAATAATTGGATTATTCAATTGGGATCCTACATGATAAAAAATTCAAAGTGTTAATTAATTGAGTTAATAAAATGTTTAGATTTTGGGATTAATTAATCTTATATCTAAAATTTAAATACAAATCCGATGTGAATATAAGAATTAATTTATTGGATTAATTAATTAATAATTCAAAGTCAAACTGTATTTAACTCAAATTATAGTAAACCTTCAAAGGACCACAAGGACATACTATGCATTGAAGCCCTTGATTCACCTGCCGTTGACTTGAAGCATCATACACCTCTATATATATCACTATATAGTTGTTATTGTGTGTGTGTGTATATATATATATATCCTTGATGTGTGTTTTGTTTTGCTTCATATATTTCTATATCTCTCTTTTTCCTCAAAAAGAGTCTTTTCTTTTATCTTTTTCTTAAGAGCTTGAAATTCTTTCAAGGCTTTCTTACGAAATATTGTTTAGTTCCACTATTTTGAGTTTCTAGCAAGGCTCAGATAGGTTCAAGTTGGTGTTTTATGTGGACTTTCTAGAGAGAACTTTGCTCAGCTTAACTCTTGTATGGACAAAGCAAGAACCAGTATTGGAGGAAGACTATTGAATTTAGGACACTCTACTACTCTCAAATAGGTATTTACCTTTTGACTTATATCAACTAGTTAGTGTGCAAGTGCAGGAATAGCCTGATTGACGTAGGATATGATCCCATTTAATGTTTTAATATCACTTCCGTTGCTCATTTATTGTCCCAATGTACTAATTCCTTCAAGGCTAGGTCATATCTTCAAGATAGAATGAGGTTGATTAGCTCTGAGGATCTATAAGTAGAGGACTTGGATGCTCTTTCGACAAGTGGGTCCTGTCTCAAGGGAAAGATAACCAAAATGTCATTTGTGGGACAAACGCCATTTTGACATGTTGGATTTGATCCACACAGGTGTTGTGGGCTGTTGAGTACTCAAGCTCATGGGGGATTTTCCTACTTCATAAACTTCACTAACTCACAGTTTGGTTATGTATACTCAATGACGTATAAGTTTAAAGTGTTTAAAAAGTTCAAAAAGTAGAAACTTGAGGTAGAGAATTAAATTGGGCGTCAAATCAAAACTCATTGATCCAATTGAGGTGGTGAGTATTTAAGTAGGGAGTTCTTGGATTATTTAAAAGAGAATAATATTATTCTCTCAATGGATGCTTTCTGCAATGCTGCTGTTTAATGGCGTGGCTGAGAGGAGTAATTAAACTTTGTTGGACATGATTCAGTCCATGATGATTTCTATTTCGTTTCCTCTTTTATGTTCGGGCTACGAGTTAGAAGCAATAGTCAAGTTGTTGATCATGACGTCATCTAAAGCCCGCCCAAAACGCCATATGAGATAAGACATGTCAAACTACCCTCATATGATTCATCCTTCAAATTTCCATTTTAAATATTCAAATATTAATTTTTAATGTATATTATATTGACATTCTTTAAAATTAAATCTTATTACAGAAGCAACGACTACCAACAACTCTCTCGAAATGTGTCTAACTTTATAAATAATAGTGAATATTTGAGTTAATAAGAACCCAAACTTTTATAGAAATACGGGTTGAAATTATGTAATATTTTTTATTAATTGCAATTCACTTTCAAGATTCAGAAAGTTACAGATTAGATATTACAAAATTGGAAACTGTTTTATTGCACTTTTGTTTATAATAATTATTAAGTGTGACAATTCTATATACATGCATAACTTTTAAAATGAATTGAAATTAAATATTTTTATAAATTATATTATTAATTTTTGTGGAGTAACAAAGTACCAAAACATATATATTAAGATAATAGATTAATATAAGTATTTTGATTTATTGACAAACAAAGATAATAAATAATACTGAATAAACAAAAAAACGAATGAGAAAAAAATACTACCAAAAGGTAGTTTCGGAAAATGATGATAAATGGAGGAGCTAAAAATAATTAATTAATTATTTTTTTTAAAAAAAATTGCATACCAAAATTAAATAAAACACCTAAAACGTGCTCTCACTCAATAATAAGGTATAGATAATTAGCTGTCATGGCATATTGTCACTGTATTTATATAATAAATAATCTTTCACATTGTAAGATATATTATAAATAATAATAAAATTATTTAAAAGCCATGAAAGAAAGAAAAAAAAAATCTAAAATATCATTGACGCAACAAAATAATTAGTGCTGTAGTGTTAAAATGGCGTGAAGTCACTTTTATAAAAAAAAGGATAATTACAATTAGTTTTTAAAATTTTCTAATTAGAGGTATAATTATTATACCTAAAAATTGGTGTGGCGTGTGAGTGTTTATGTTTTTTTTTTTTTTTTTTTTTTTTTTTATATTAGCTGTTGTGGCACGTTGTTTTTATGTGCATATAATGAATATTTTTTTTTATATTTTAAAGTATATTTAAATAAAAATAATATATAAAAATCAATACATTATATTAAAAAAAAACCTCAAAATTTGCAAAGGAAAATATATAAACCAATTCAATTAATGTAAAATTTTGAAATTAAATAAATATAGTTATCAAAATTAAACTAAAAAAACATAAATTAATTATTTTATTAATTGAAAAATATTTTTGATTATACAAAAAATTGGTACCACCATACTATTAATCATTGATGGTAGAAGATTTTTTTTTTTATATTGGTATAAATATATTAGTGTAGATAATGTATAAATATATATACATATATATTATACTTGAGAAAGAATTGTTTTCTTCACTGTCTTGTCATTTGCGCATCTCAACCTTGGTGTGCATTCACTACCGTTCTCTCTTTCCGTCCTCAATCACCAAATTAGGGTTTGTGCGGTTGGACAGCAATTAAATTGGAGTTTCAGCTATTTTCAGTTTCCGGGAAAAGCAGAAGAAGATGGTAGAGAAGAAACTTTACAAGACAAAGCTATGTATGTTATATCAAAGAGGCCGTTGCTCTCGCCAGTACTGTAACTTTGCCCATGGCGAGGCCGAGCTCCGACGCTCCTTTAATGGTATTTTCGTTTCCCCCCTTTCTTGGAATTAAACTCAAGTTTCATCGTTGGATAATACTGCAGCTTTTTTGGTATCATGTAAACAAAGCCGTAGAATCAGAATTCGAAGTGCTTCTGTTTGAATCTTGAATAATTATTTCGTCAATTTTAAACTCCATAACCGCAATTTATGGTGTTTCTTATTCCGTTAGTAGATACTGGAAGGCTGATATGAACTCCTTTGTCTCTTCCCCCTCTAGAACGATAGTTCTTTCGATTATTACCATATATAAGTGACCAAGAAACTTGGAAGCTAGGATCGGATAGAGTTATTTTCCTTTTCTTCGCGTGGAAGTATGTATAAGTAGTTTATTTGTGATTCTCTCTTCCAAGCTATGTTTGGTGGCCCTGGAACAGCTGAGAAATATTGGTAATATTGTCATTTAGTGTTGAATTTGCTACGTGTTTGATAACTTTCTAGTTATTCATTTGTTAGGTTCACCACTGATATTTTCCGAGCTAGTGATGGAACAATACCATTACTGTGATATTTTATATCTTTTTTATTGGGAGTTTTTGTGGTTCAGCCTATGGCCTCTCTCTCTTAATATTTTCAAAAAATAAAAATAAAAAATTAAAAAAATTGATGACGTGATCTTCAATCATTGGTTCATTTTCCTTTGTCGGCATCTTATTACGTGTCACTCTAGTGGCATTCTTTGCTTGAAATATAGATTCTTGATGTACTGCGAGTGGAAATAAATCTTTGAAATAAAGAAACTTCAGCATCTGATTTATGGACTTTCTTGTTAAATCTTCATCGGGGTATGAGCATTTATGCTCTATGGATCTGGGCTTCTATTCATGGAACCTTGAGCCAGAGAATGGAAAAGGGAATTAGTTAGTTGGATGAATCCTATGATATATTCATTTGCTGTAGTCTTCTTTCAATAATGTTCTGCCATCCCAACTTGGAACTAGCTCACGTAAGCATATTTTTATTTAGAGGTCAAAACTTACACTGGCAGCATGTCTGTGCCACTTGATACCCTTAAAGGAATACCTGGAGATGGATAAGATTTCAGAGTATTACATGAACAAATTGAGTTCGGAAAAGTCTTGTTTTACATTGGCTGAGTACAGTTATTTGATAAGTGAACATGTCCTAGTATCATTTGTCTCTGTATACTTGAATCAGAGCATGCGTGCCATATCCTTATTCTGAGTGTTGACTGTGAACTTTAGTGCTTGACCCTAATTGACAAGTAAAACGTTCATGAATATGGGTAAGGCTTGGAACTCTATCCTAAGTTTGGATCTGCTGAGGATGTGAAAAATTATTTTCTATTTTAGTCCCTGGAGGATCAAAAAGTATCATGAACATGCTTATGTGTGACCTTCTTTGGATATTCTTGCATCTCAGTAAAAATTAAGAAACATCAAGTGAGCTACTGTTTGTTTGGGTTTCTATGAATTGTCACCAGTGTACTGACTTAATATCTCTTATCAGAATGGATTATGCTGCTTGCTTTATCTTTGTGCACCTTTGGTGTTGTTTTCTCGGCCTCTTGGTTTATCCTAATCCTTGTTGAAACAGCTGTATGGTTAGAGGGAGCAGAAATAGGTTTCCATGGTTTTTCTGCAGTTTGTAGAGAACGTGGTATTTTCTTCATCTGATTTCTCTATGAGTGACACTGCTAAGGGCCATCCAAATGCATTATTCCACTTTATTCTGCAGTGTGTATATTCTTCAAGAATGTGGTATTTTCTTCGTGTTATTCCTTCATGAAAGATACCGGGAATGGATCTCTTGGCTTTCTTGGCTGGGAACTATAGACCAATGATGGCTATATATTGCGGAAGATATAGTTATTAAATTCATACAGACACGGGAAGAAATCTGCACCGTTGCTTTATATTCTTATCACACAAGGCTGAGGATGTCTATCTTTTGAGTTGATTCCATGATTCTTCGAGGGATTTTCTGTCTAAAAAAGCTCATGGTATATCTTTATCTATCTTTATACGAAGAGCCAATAATTCTATGGCTCATATGGAATCTGCACGATGGCACACTAAAACTGTTCATAATTATGTTACTCATTTGTTCCCTTGAATGGTAAGCTCTGTTCCATATTATTGGTTTATGGGCTCTCTGTATGTGTCCTTTTCGAGAATGTGAATTTGTACATCTATACTGTTGTGTTAATTCTTGTCCAAATTGCAGGAAGGCAGGAGTATCGGGGTGGTAGAGACTTGAGAGAAAGGCTTGATAGAATGCGTTCTCCCTTGCACAACTCACCAGGAAGAGGAGATACCAAAGCAAGATATTCTTCTCACGGTAAGATTCATAAATCTTACCTTCAGATCCTGTTTTTTGTTGCCTTCTTGGATTGTCGTCTGGTTTGTTTGACTTTGTTCTACTATAAGTTGCAGGAGATAGTCCTCGCTCTCCTGGGAAAAGGATGTAAGTTCATTTCATGAACTTTTGCTTTTATAACTATCTTGGTTTTTGATGATATATCTTGCTACATTTAGTGGAAAACACTTCCTTCTGTGCTGATGGCAGCTATCTTGTTTTTCTTCCCCTTTTCCTCTCTTAATGCTCATCTGTGAATTTCCCATTTTCTTCTTCAGTTATATTATGAGAAAATAAGTTGCCTTGGTAGTTGGTACTTGTGGGGCAATATCGGTAGTTAACTTAACTTGATAATCAATATTTCTGGGGTTTTAGCTTTATATAGTAACAATTCTAATAGAGAATGCTCCAATTGGACCACACACTTGTGTGTATATACATGCATGCATGTATAGGATTATAATTTTCACATCCTTTGCTCTTCATTGGACTTCTTCTTTATCAACTTTTTGAGTCAATTATTTCTATCTTCCTTCTAAAAAGGCTAGAAATCTATTCGTTCACTTCATATGCATCTAGGTATTAGAAATTGAATAACTGAAAGTTGAATTAGGTAATTCAAGATGTTTGTCAGATTTTATTATAGGATTCGTATTTCTCTTCAAGTGGGAAGTCACTTGAGAACCCCTAACTTTTATACCTCACTAAAATCGCACAAGTGTAAAGACATTATCAGAGGCACAAAGTAAATTCTGATAAAACTTTGTCTGGCAATGAATTGCATGGTCCAAAAGATGTGGTCGGCGAAGGTGTTGAAATGATGATCTTGTTCAATTCCGATTATACATGTTACTTTATAAGAAATTGATGTAAATGCCTGGTCAAAGTGTTAGAAGTTCATAAATGCGGATTATGCTCGATTTTGTTTATTATTGATGATGAGAAGGTTGACCTTTTGAATTCCTTTAAGCTCCAATCAAGTGGAGTAGTTCTCCAAGTGATTGAGTTTTTCAGCGGTGCTGTGAGGAGGTTTCTGGTCTGGAATGTAGTACTATTGACTTGGATGGCCATAATGTGACAATCTTTGACGACTTGGCTAATGAAAATGAAAAGATTAACCGGCTCTCAAAGCTATGTGTGGTGTGTGTGCGCACTGGCATGGAGAGCACTTTTCTCCTCCAGTGTCTTTATTTAATTGTAATGCTTTTTAAGTTTTGGAATCTTTTCTCTAGTAAGCGTAAGCATTTCACCTTATCTACACATGCCCTGTTTGCTGATATGGTATTTCTCAATTTGGCATCATAGCTTATGGCATATCTCTTGGCCCGTTTGAATTATAATACATGACTAAATTTCTATTCGTGGAGCTGCATGTTTTCTGGTTATTTAGTTCTATCAAAATCTAGCGTGTTAACATGCAAACTTGCTCTATTTTGAATGTGTCAGATTAAATAAACTTGCCTTATCTTGTTTTTCTTCTACATCGCGAGTCCATTTCATTTTGCAGTGACAGAAATAACAGGAAGAGAAAGCAGTTGGATGGCCATAGTGATTATTCTGGCAGAATGTCAGATGGGACTGAAGACCAAATAAGAGATAGAAGACAGACATCCTCTGATACCAAAATGCGTATTGATGAGCAGGTTTGATGGAGAATGGCTTTTCAATTTTGCCGAAGTAGCTGAGAAATTTTGGCTGTCAAAATTGCTCATACTTCGTTTGTTGCATTATATGCAGCTGAGAGAATTGCACTCTGAAATTAAGATGCTGGAGAGTGACAAGCGGCAGCTGGAGGTTAGTTTTTTTTGTTTGTGTCTTTTGTAGCTGGAGATTATTTCTCCTCCTCTTAAGCGTGGCAAATGAAGTGCTACAGTGTCAATTTTCTTTGGTTAAGTCCATATGGAGAACATTTGAGTAGTGTTCCTTCAATTTTTCCTCCTTTTTTTGTTCTAATGGAGGGTGAAAAACGAAAATAGATAACTTCCTGCTTTCTTAAAAAAATTACTTGATTCTGTCTGCAACTTCATTAATACATTACTACTGTATATACTAGTATCCCTTACAAACTGAGGCTTATGGAAGTAACAAAAACAGTGAAGAAACGAGGTTCCTTTCTCTGCATGAGGGTCTTGCTGGTTTGGGTTCAGTATTCCTGAGTCTATTCTAATACTATTATGCATAATCCAAATGGATGGCTAGGCTTCTGTTTGGAATATGAACAGGTTTACTCAAGATGTTGAGTGTTAATGGAGCTGGAAATTTACCAAATTATTGTGTCATTAATTTGCTGTGCAACTCACTTACAACTGGGCCCTGTAGTCATTTCTCATGTTTCACTCTTCTTATGCCACCATCTCCAATACCTCACTTTTCCACTAAGGCCATCCCAGTTTCTGCCCCAGCCTCTACCCACTGCTCCCAACTGCTATCCACTGGTTTATAGTTGTTAAAGGTGCATGGCACATCATGGCGTAAAGGACCCCTGGAGGCCATGGCATGCACGGCGAATAATGTAGTCATATATAGAAATCTTTTAACATCAGTAATGCATAAACAATTAATATATACACCAGAAATTATTTTAACCATTATACCCTAAAAGAAATATGTAAAAAATTGGTTTTACGGAAAAGGAGAGTTCCAAAATACAAGACCATTAAAAAAATCCTACTATAATCATTATAAAAATGAATAAAGAAATAGAATATCTATCACTGTGATTCCATTTCTTCCCCATCACTAGTTTCTTTTTGGTTTCTTTTCTATTTTTATGATTTTCTTTTTTTTTTTTTAAAATTAAGTTAAAAAAGCCAACCTTTATTTGGACTGCGCGAAGAGTCTTTGAAAAAATTTGTGCTTCACGCAGTTCTTCTTTCAGCCCAAAAAGGGCTCGGCTTGCAGAAGCTTAGCACGCCTTTTGCAAGCCTAACACCATTTTCTGAAGATGGCACTGGGCTTGCGCCTTGTTGGACCATTAATAACCATGCACTGGTTGAGGAATCCATCATCACCAACAAAAAAATCAATCCTTCTGTCATCAAATCATTGCCTTCCAGTCCTAACTGGGGCTATTCATGCCTGTGCTGCCTCCTCCAAACCTGCAAACTACTTTGTCGCCTCCTGGAATCAGTATTTGCCCCCTCAATGTGGAGGTCACCTCTCTAGAAAGATGGGCTGTTGAGCTTGTGGGGCCAGCAAGGCTAATTAGTCCTTTCTTTGTTATAATTTACCTTTTCTATATTCTACATCAAAATGTATAGGAGTTAAGACTTGCTTCTGTTGATAAATAAGTCCATCTGCCTTCGCTCTTTGCAAAAGTAAGGCTACGTTTCTTCCCAGTTCTTTTCCTTCTAATATTCCTCCTTCTCTGTCAATCCAATCACTTTACTTGAACCGCATTAGATATTTCTACAGACCTACTCTACAGTCCTACATGTTTTACCATGTCGATGCACGGATATTTTAGCAAATCTGTGTTCAGTTGGAACAGATCGTAGCTTAGAGGGAGGAGCTACCTGATGCTATTTTCGCTTGGTTGTGATCTTGTGTATTCTTTGTATCATATTGTTCATTAGGTGAAATTGGATTTTACCTAAATAGGATGTACTTCTGTTTCCAGCTTCATCTGATATGTTTGTTTACAGAATTGTTGTGTGGAAGCTGGGTTTTCAACTCTTGTTGATTTTAGTCTGGGAATTTTCTTTTTGTTTGTGATCTGTTGAATCCCTCCCCTCATTATTATCAAGAAGGATTTGTCTTGTCTAAGATGTGTATCACAAATTTAAGATGAACTATTGCTTAAGTCTTAAACTGTAATCTTCATGCTTGCTGAATAGGTCTACCTGGAGGATAAGGTTAAGGAAGCAGATGCTTTAACTTTGAAAATTCATGAGCTTGAGATGCAAGTTTCTAAAGAGAAAGAGGAGGGCAAGAGGTACTACTATTTACTGGTTTCTTGTTCTGATGAATATCTGTCAAACAAATTTTGGCAGTGTTTGTGTTTACTAAATCAAAACCCCACACGTCGAAATGATATTCAAAAGGTGTTTGGCAGTGCTAGTCACGCATGTCTTTGTGGATGTTTGATTGCAAAATGATAGCATTTTGCTGGGATCAGCGGCTGGTTCAGCCTAGACTATTTATTTTTCTAAGCATGATCTTTATTTCCAAATGCAAAGTTAATTCACCGACATCAACTCACACAAAATCAATTTTCATAGAATCTTTTGCTATGGCATCTGAGTTTGATGGTGATGTATATCCACTTAGCTGGTTAGGAGCATATCTCTTTTTGTTTTTCAGCCTTTGTTTCGATTCGTTATCTATCTTGTCTATTTTTCAGGTTTACTACAAAAATTAAGAAGTTTATAAAAGCACATAATCGTCACTTGCGGTTACAGGATGATCTGAAGAGGTATATTTTGGTTTGGTATAGTTCTCCTGGTCCTTCTTGCCTTAGTTTTCTGGTTTATGAATTAAGGTCTAGCAAGTTCACATGTATTAGGCCTTCTTTTCTGTAGATCACATGCTCAGCTTCTGAAGTTGGGTGAACAGCTGGATTTAGATGCTGCTGGACCAGGAAATGCAGATGATCTGAAAATCAACAACACAAGTGATGATATAGTTGGTGGTTATGCACTAAGCCCATTGAATGAGGATCATATGAATTCTTCTCCACACAGGAAAAGATCACGAGTTACTTTAGAAGCTCGTGATATATCAAATAGAGGTAGTATAGAAGTATAAGTTACATACAAGTCTTTCAATATTCATCTTTCAAAGGTTTCGGGAAGTTCATGCAAATTTTTTACTTAAGTAGCATTCTTAACATCTCTGGATCTTAACTTTTCCAAATCTATATTCTGTGACAGTTTCTTTCTTTTATTTGTTAGTTTCAATTACATGCTTCTTATTCTTCCTTGAAAATCAGGGATTTCAGAAACATTGCATACTGAATATAGCCAAGCACAAGACTTAGCAGGAGATCCTTGCTGCTCCAGCTTGATTGTTTCAGTTCATCTGAAAAATTAAGTTAGTTTTGGTATATATATCCAGTCTAATATTCAGTTTGAGGGCCATTCGAGGGACCAGCTTTGTTCTTTCATATATTGTACCATGTGCATTCCTTATAGGGTTTCCATGTCTTTTCTTGACTGTGCCTTACACTTTTCTATAAGTGAAGTAGTTGACTTAGTTTTTTCAGATTTTGTGATATCATGATGTCTATGGACGCTAACTGAGAAGAACACCTTTTAGTTGTTGAGAGTTTGAGTTGCTACATACTTTTATCATTGTTTCGGCAGCGGTTGCAGAGATCTCAGAAGTGATTGAAAAATTATTAGATAAAAACTTGGGATTTTTTCCTCTAACCACCATGCATATTAACTTGTTTGATAATTTGGTGGGAAGTTCTGGGTTGGATGCCTACCTCAGCCATTTTACCTCTACAGATTTCTTTCTTTATCGCTGGCCTTCTTAGTTTCACATGTTGAATTGTTGGCTACCCTTGAGAAGTCTAGTCATCTATCAAACTTAATTTCTTTTCAACATAATAATATGTTTGTTCGTGGCGATGGTTAATGTAGGTTCTTCCTGAAACAAGAGTTTCTAACTGCTGCTAATTATTTGTTGTAGTACAGATACCCTGGTATCTTTTCTTAGCTGACAATTTTTCCTTTCTTCAGTTAATCCAGCTGGGGAAAGGGCTGAGATTGGGAAAATGAGAGTGGAAAAGCTTTCTCGACGATCTGAAAATCGTGATCAAGTGAGCAATAGCAGGAAACCTGAGGCAGATCGTGATGCATATAACGGGCGTGGTCCCTTGGCATATGAAGACAAGTCCAGGAGAGGAACAAACCTGCCTGCTGATATAGCGTCTGCTGACAAGGTGCCTCTTTTTGTCTCTAATAAGAAATTACGATTATCTGTTTCAGTAAGCATTTGTTGCAATATTTCTTTCTTTTTCTGGATAAAGAGTGCGTTGAATGTATTCAAGCAGTTTTGTCATTCTAAATCTTTAAATTTGTTTCCATGGATCTCCGTAAGCATTTACAACTTCAGTGTACAACTGTACATTTTTTTTACACTCACGCATTCAACACACACGCCCACACTCAAAGTTCGAAAACCAGACGCCCCTAGGGACAAGTTGAGTGTACATTTTGATTTCCAAAATGGCAGAGAAAATGAAATAGCTACAATTTGCTGCTCTGTGGTGCTAGGAAAGTCTTGTGCCTGAACCATTAGGTTGTGCCCCTAGGGACAAGTTGAATGTAAAATCTGATTCCAAAATGGCAGAGCAAATGATATGGCAACAATTTGCTGCTCTGTGGTTTTAGAACATGCATAAGGAAGCACAAAGCTAACAAGTATCATATAAGGTAATGGGTGATGGTTTGAACAAGGACATCAATAAACTATTGGCATATTTTTGGACGCATGAAACATATGGCTGACTAAGAATTCTTGAGTGCATTCTTAGTAAATTGGATGGAAGCTTACTTTTATTTGGGACTTTGGGTTTTGCATTGCTGCATAAAATTGAATCATACAGAAATGGGCCAAGATTCAAATTAACTTAAATTGATAGGTCACATCAATTCAGTGACAAAATATTTTGGTAATTTTGCACTGGTTTATAGTTGCCCTGAACTCTACATAAAGAATAGTGAAGATAATTAATGAAAATATCTTAGCTATGAGTAGTACCCTCCACAACCATTCCAATCCAGGGATCTTTACCCAGACTTGGGTTGTCCTTCCAAGTGAAGTGGTTGCAATTTAAAAAAGCCCAGCACTGCTAGGCTGGTAGGGAATGGTGAGTGATCCAGGTGCTGGAGTTTCCAGAATGGGTGGGGGAGAAGAACGGAAGATTACAAAGCCAAGCTAGTGATTGGAATGGGAAAAGATTAGTTGAAATGTGAAACTTGAGAAAGAGTAACTTGGGGAAATTTTTAATGAAAACTTCAAGAGAAATACGTGTATATCTTATATATATATATAATTTTATTCCAGTTTAATATATTATAGATTTAATCTATCTCCTGACAAGATTTCTTAGGAAAGAAAAATATGCTTGACCAATAGACTTGAAGGGAGAAGAGAATAATTTCACTAACTGTGCTCTGCCTGTATACGATAAACAAATGCTCGTTCAGGAGTTTACTCTGGATGTAAGCTTATCCACCATGCCTTGCACTCGACCGCTTTGAGCTTAGAGGTAAGGAGAGGACTTCCTGAACATCTTACTACCGGTAACTTACTCCGGTTGAATGTCAACTATAAGAGAAATCAGGTCGCACCTCCACCTTAGTACCTGAAAAGAACACTTCAGAGTTCAGCATTTTTGTCACAGGGCCAGATGAATCAGCAAAACTTTGGAAAAAACTTTAAGGCTGCATAGAAGCATAACAAAGCTGACATATTACATCTCCAATGCAAATCAACCTTGTGCTCTGAAAGACTTTCATGGCACATAGGGTTTCCTTGTGTCAACCCCCTGTTGCTAGTTAAAGATTGCATTAAGCTCCTTATCAATAGAAACAGAAAACTTGTCCATAAAGAAGCAGGCTTTGATAAAAAATACTGAGCTAAACACATGAAGAACACATAAATCAAAGTTTACTTCATGAAAAGAGTGCTAAATCAATATCTTTGCATCCAGCAAGTTCAAAAGTATGTTTCTGCTGGAAGTTTTTTATGCAGTAGTTGTGTTATACTTCTTTTTTCTCAATAAGACAAGAGCTCCTAGGCTCTAAAGCAAATGGTCTTTCAAGGCAATAGCATAATGATCACTTCCGTCTGCAATATAATGCACTAATTATTAGTTGTTATGTGTCTTCTTTAATATCAATCCAGTGTTTTTAAGATATGTGCATTTGTCAAGGCACCCAGAATTTTGATTATAGTGATATCAAGAATCTTACAGAATCTTGTTGTGATACTACAGCCATGTTCGTCCATAAAGTAAATACCAAAAAAATATCACGACTAGAATTTCAATCAAATTGCGGTTGCATTAAATTTTCGGATTTTAACAGATGCAATTTTACTGAGGTGCTAATTCTTGTTCATGTTTCTGGATCGAGAGGCAATATGTTACAAATTCTCAAGAAATATATAAAACCATGCATCTGCACTCATCTTAGATAGATTCTGAAATTCTGATTGGGAAAAAGTTGTGTTTATGGAGTTTCTTAAATTATCTGGTAACAGTATGCACTATTTGAAATCTTGTTTTGATTTATTAGGGAGCAAAACTTTTCATTGTTATGACGGTAAAGCAAGTTTGTGGATAACTAAACAGAATGTATAGAGTATAGGAAATCGTTGAGGGAAATAACTGAACAGAATGCATAGAGTTAGGAAATCATTGAGGGAAATAGCATAAGCAAAGAGAAGATTCATATGAGGAGCAGAAGAGAGAGATGTGGGTATGGATCAAGGCACAAGAATCAAATTGTGTTAACATGAAATTGTGGAATCACAACATCACTTTAAAATGGGAATTCAAGCTGGTCTAAACGTACTTTTCAGACTTCATGTCGATCTTGGTCAGTCACAGGTAATTGAGAATCTAGGTCCTCCAGTAATTGGAGTTTTGAAACATGAAGGTCTATGCTTTATGTATTTGGGGAAAAATATGATAAAAAGTTTACAAATTCTTGTAAATTGATACAGTATATGTATTTCCTGTTTCTTTTGGGACAGAACTCTTTTGCTTATGACGTCCTAATTGTATGAAAAGATAGTTGTGTTAAATAATTCTTATCCTACTCAATTAACTGTAGAAAGTACCTAAGTGGAGATCGTATTTATCAAATTTTATTATTAAGAATTCAGGAAGACCTACAATTCTTAAAGATGAACCTAAGTTTGTGAATATTTGTTACTAGCAGGCTGCTTCGTTCCTGCACGGAAAACCTAAGTTTGTGAATATTTGTAGTTCTCAGAAACTGCTGTTAATGGTAAATCCATGCAGAAGCTAGCATATGAGAAACCCAAGTTGGGGAGGAAAAAGCTTAGAAAGTTTCTTTAGGGTTGTGTGCTACATATAATGAATTCTGCAGTAAATTGGTATAACTATGTGTGCAAACTTGCAACGTGGATTACCTTGGAATTCGTGACATAAGACTTGCAATAACTTTTATGGATAACCTTGGAAATCATGTGCCTTGATATTATTTTGTCTTTCATGGAAAACTTTCGCAGTACAAGGTATCTGAGACAGGCCTACTGCTGCCATCAACTGGTATAGCTGCTCATGCAATGGATGAAGATGTTGAAGTTGTGGAAACAGAAGATAAGCTTCCAGCGGGTGTAGCTGCTTCTACTGGAGATGAGACAGAAGTTACATTGAAAGGCTCACGCTTACCGTTTCTGCCACCCCCACCCCCTCCTATTCCCCAGGATGTCTATTTACAGGTTTGCCAATTCAGGTTCTTTCCCACTTTTTAGAAAACAAAAATGTCATTACAAGCTTGCATGTTATCTTATGCTCACATCTTTTCCAGGTGCGAGTTTTCAATTTTTCTGATTCGTATGGTGTTCTTTATTACTAAAGTCATAGTAAAACATGTGTTCGATCCATTGAAAAATCATGCATAAAGATGTTTCTTAGATACATGTCATCCACCTGAACTGGGATACCTCGTTTTCATTTTCATGTACCTCAGCTACTGTAACATGTAACCTGAGATGAGCAACTTGACTTGCTTGCAGTACAAAGGCGATGACGAGAATGTGGACGTTGATGGAGTTGATGAGGAGACAGTGGAAGTGGATATTGTTTGATATTAATATTTATTTGGCAATATGCGGTATGCAGAGCGAGTTTTGTAAGATCTAGGGCTGCAGATTTCCAAAGTGATGTATGCAATTTATAAGGGTTCTATTCATGATCGTAAACTTATAGGGATTTTGTGCATATGTTTTCAGCGAGTGAGTTTTGTAAGATCTAGGGCTGCAGATTTCCAAATTGATGTATGCAATTTATGTTCATGATCGTTATACTTAACAGGGATTTTGTGCATATGTTTTCTCAGCGTATCGTATTTTTCTTCATTTTCCGTGTCTTTGATTTGGCATAAATGCTCAATTGATTTTATGTAATAGGGAAGGAAAATTAAGTCGCGTATATTAAATGTCAGCTGCATTTACGTGAAAATCTTACTGGTTCTTCTCATGCATTATTTTGATGGCTCTTTAACACATTTCCTATTAAGAAAAAGAAAAGAAGGGAAGAACCTGTGGTGTGTGCGAAGCTCAAATAATTTTATTACGCAAAAGGATATGCATTTGGAAACAGACTTTTGTTTGCATGTTTTCTCGGTGTATTCTTTTTTTCTTTTTGTTTTTAAATGGAGAAAATATTGAAAATAATTGGATATGTTGGGAGATGAAACTATGCGTCCTGGGAGAAGTAAAGATAGATGAAGGTAATGAATATGTATGAAAGTAGACGGCTCTTCTAAAAGAAAACAAACGAGTAGTCTATGTTGTATATGGTTCAAGATGCACATTGGGTTGAGTCAGCCCCTGTACAGACTACGGTTGCCATAGCCCAACTTAAGATTGGCTCACTATTGATCATAGCTGGTCTTGGGCTTTTAAATAGAATTTGATTGGATTCAATTTTAAATTTAGGTTAGATTCGTGGATTAGGTCGAGACTTGGATCAGATCTACTTGTCCTTGTTTTATGTTTTTCCGAGGGCAAGATAACAACAGGTTTCTTTGAGATTTAATATAATTATTACTGTTTTTTTATTATTTGAAAATTTTTAATATTTGGTCAAATTATATAATTAGTGGATGAATGTCTAATCAATTAGCAATTTTGCCTTGTATTTTTTGATTCAACTCATGGCACGGTTATTGGGTTCTAGTCATCCAAGGGGGTCCGTTGACTAAAATGAGCAACCGTAGGGCACTGCGGCTTGTTAAGCTACGCTGAAAGGCAAAAAGGCATGTTGGGTATGCCGTGCGGGATCAATGTAAGATATCGGCATATCGAATGGGCCTCGAACTTATGATGTGGTCCTACTAGGATGAGGCATAGAAGGTAGCCACGACGAGGCGTGCACCAAGGATGCACCGAGCGAGCATGGGGCATGAGACGACCGTTGCGGGCGCATGCGGAGTGCCGTAATGCCGAGACGGAGCGAAGATGCTCCTTGCCATCTAGGGATGCATCGGCAGGTTCCGAGATTGTGGATGAGACGCATGGCGGCAAACTAGCTAGTTGGAGCTGACCGCAAAGAGACGCAAAGGCGTGCGTGCCGAGAGCCTCGGTGAACATGGGCATTTTGGATAAGTGAGTGCAAATGTCGTACTAGCGAGCTTCAATATGGAAGAAACGCAACCAACAATCGGCAAACTCTGAGAAGCTTGAAGGCTGGTCGAAGGATGGGTGTAACCTAAAAGGCCGGACGGATGAAAAATCCATTCCGCTGTGAGCAAAAGAATCCGCCCGTGACACATCGGTTGGTTGCAAAGACCATTACCTAATGGGATGAATCATAAGTTGGTTTAGTATACATGTATAAAACAAAAACAGGGTGATATTTATTCCCAAGTATGCATTAGGTTGATATGCATTATATCTTAAGTGCTACAAATGGTGACCAGAAAGCCAATTGGATTGGTGGTTTTGGAAATCAAGCAATCTTTATGAATGTGATATTATCTTGATGAATGTAGTAAGCATTCATCTTTGACACCGTGTGTTTGTTGTCCTTACTATTTACGTTAAACGGTGTTTTAACATCACAATAAATGCCCACACATTAATTGAATAACCCATGTAGTTGGATTGCGCATTCAATGAGAGCTATGAAACCAACTTTTGAGGGTTGGTCTGAAATGTTCAAAGTCGAGGACCTCGAGACTGGGCATCGAGAGTCCTATATAGGCTTGCACTAATTATTACATTCATTGGATGAGTGTCGTGTTTTATCGACGACAAATAAGGGATGTCTATCCAATTTTAGTGAATTAGTTGACAAGGTTGTTACGTGATTCAACTGACTCGCCTTGGAGGCTTGGTCGGTATGACTTGAATTCCCAGCTCCGTTAGTACAGTATTAGTTCTTGGACTTGAGGAATAATGACAGTCGCATGCATATGATGACTATATCTTGGATCTAGCGAAAGATGACTCTTTCTTCAATGTGGTCATTATAAGTCTTTTCTAGTGTAGTCGGATTATGTATTGAGGACGGTGGATTTCAAGATAGAATCCGTCCCCTATCAGTATATGATGGATACATCATATATGCGCTTTGAGATGGTTTAGATTCTCTAAGTCTATGGCCATAGCGATTGGTCGAATAGGAAATGGTTTCCTTTGTCGATTAATAGAGTAAACCCATCTCAAGTATTTAGCGTAGTTGCCTAGACCAAGATGGGAACCGACGCTTAATTCCATGCCCTAAACTATGACTGGGAGATGGTCAATGTAAGGACCGTACCTGTATGGAACTCGAAATCCTAAATGTTCACTCCAACATTCACCTAGTCTCTAGTGCCATGGACCATAGCTAGACGGTCACCGATGGTGACGGGCGTTTTCGATTAATGATTAATTGAAAATAATTATTTAAATTTAATTAATTATTTGCATTGTATATAATGCGTCTAGCTGAGGGTGAACCTAAAGGAGTCACACACAAATCACTATGGAATTGGTGGAATTAATTCGAGAAAAAATGAATTAATTTAATTGGATTAAATAGATTCAAGGAGAATATATATATAAATGATTGAATCATTTATTCAATAATCCATTTGATGGATGGCTCAAGAATTAATTAATTCAATTAATTAATTTTGGGCGTACCACCTTTAAATTAATTGGATTAATTTAACTTGTTTGGTTAATTAATTGATTGGATCAATTAATTAGAGTTGGGCTTAGATTTATTTAATTGGATTAAATAAATCTTTGGACTTAAGTTGGGCTAAAACTAATTTAATTAATTATTGTCTAATAAATTTTGATTGGCTCGATTTAATTTGATTCAATCGAGCCCGGTGCATATTTGAAGTCCAAGCCCATTTGAACGTGGTTGGAGCAAGTTCAGGAGTTGAAACTCCTCACCATGATGAAGATAATGGAGTGGTTATTTTCATCATGGTTGAAGATTATGTGCATGTGTGTGTACAGATTGTCTTGGAGGCAAACTTGATGGTTATTGAATTTTGAATTCAATTGTATGTAATATACAAAATACACACATATTACATAATTAAAGCCACGAAATGTTGCTCCCTTTTTCTCTCCAAAAATGTTCTTCTTTTGTTCTATATTGAATTGGATTCAATTTAGAACATAAAACATTCCAAAAGCACTAATCAATAGTGTTTGTTTGGAGTTGTTTTTTCTTCTAGTTCTTTGTTCTATCGCTAAGTTCTATCTACCAATAGAACAAGAATTATATCTCTTCCTTAGTGTGGTGTGGACGAATTAGAGGGGCTCTAATTTGGATTCTAAAATAAACGGGAGAACGTAAAGGGAACAAAATGCATGCTGCTGCTCAACTACAGAAACAAAATGTAAGGTTTCAATTTTGTTTCTATGTTTTTGTTTCATCCTCTAGCCACTTATCTAGCATTGTTATTTGTTTATTATTATGATTTTGACAAACACCCAATGCCCGGTAAATTTAAAGGGAACACCCTTTTGAACCGTTTAATATGTCATTCCCATATGAAGTTGGCAGTTTTCTATCTTGGGTCAAGATGCAGAATGTCAGGGAGTAGGAAAACTAGTAAACCAACATACAAGCAACTTACCCCCATTTGACCTTGCTTTTGACTACTTGACAATCCAATTGCACGATCACATATGGATCACTAGTTACCTGAAAATCAGACAATGACAATCAATCATCACATAAAATCAATTAAACTCAATGATGGATTTAACCATAGTATCATTTCATACTCAAGTAAAGATAATCTAAGCTCACTGCAGAAATGGCAAAAGGTAATCTGGTTGATCTAGTTTCTGATGGGGGAAAGAATTAGAGAACATTACCCTACCCATGGATCCATTGCAGGAAAGTTGAAACCTTTCTTTAGCTTCACAAATAATTGGCCATCATAAATTTCTCATACAAATGACCTGAAATTTTCAGTAAGATAAGGAAAGCATTAAAGCATCTGAAGGGCAGAAGATTATGCCTATTAAAACCTGGAAATCATCTCCTTATAAAATGAACATGAATCTATATGCTAAGTAACTTATGTTCAATGCAATTAAGATATTAGCAAGGTTTATAGGAAATGAGTAGACCCAAAGAGCATTTTAGCATTATTAAGTCTT
This sequence comes from Sesamum indicum, assembly GCF_026168435.1. Taxonomy (NCBI): domain Eukaryota; kingdom Viridiplantae; phylum Streptophyta; class Magnoliopsida; order Lamiales; family Pedaliaceae; genus Sesamum; species Sesamum indicum. The sequence goes on from NC_142668.1 coordinate 9,031,069, forward strand.
AAATTCAGTACTAAATGCAAATATATATGGAATTTATGTCTTTCTGATATGGTATTTTTCATGGAATATTTTGTATGCCAAAAGCAATTTGTTTATCCAACGAGAGAAGGAATTTCTGAAGGACAAAATAGCTAGTGAAGCTCCCAAATTCACAGTCCAGAGAAAGAAAATATATATATATATATATATGTACTGAAAATGCCAAGATTTATCTCAAAAGAATCTCAAATTGCCAAGAAGATATGGACAGTTGATCTTCACAAACATCTGCGACACAAAGTTTTGAATAAAATGCTGCATATCTGATTGAATTCACATCGCAAACCTTATGCTATGTTGGACTTTCACTTTTATGAGGAAAAATGGAAGTATCAGAAAGTAAATACAACGTACCACCACTTGAAATGTGAACTGTTTTCCTCACTACCGATCCCATGGCCAAACATAGCCCACATAAACAGCCGACTTTCTCTCGGTGAAAAATGTACAAGATAAGGAGCAAATTTAGAAAAAACTATGAATTACCAAGAACAGAAAAATAAAATTGTAAGATGGAAGAAATATTAACATATCACAACCAGAGGAAAGACGAAAATAGTAGAAATCTTTCACCAAATATTTTCCCATCAGCAGTTAACTAAAAATCATTTCAAGAGAGGCTGGTGCACAATTCTTTCAGTTCTACAATACTGAAATTCCATCATACTCCAAATAAAAAACAACCCATTAACCAAGAAACATGAATTTCCCAATTTCTCGTCACGTTCCACAAAACAAGAAACCCCACCCAAATAAGAAAAAAATATGTACATATAGAAAAGAAATGATGAAATTAGAACAAGGAAAAATTACAGGCGGAGTGGTGTAAACCAGCAAGAATAACAGCCAAGTTAATATCAAACGGAGGCCTCTCATTTCCACTCTCCGTCGAAACAGACTTCTCAATCTCGCGCTGCGCACTTGCTTTCCAATAACTAGTGAACCTTGGACGCAAAACGCCATGAAATTTCTTGGCCGGAAAACAGATTCTTTGAGAGCACAAGTTTCTTGGAGAATGAACAAGAATGAGGGTTCTTAAAGTGAATGAGTTTTGGGGTGTTCAAGGGCAAGAAATGGAGGTGGGATTGGAGAGTGGCCATGGATGAAGATGAACTTGTGTGAAATATTGCTGCAAAATGAAGAAAAGATGAAAGCTTTATTGGTGATTTGAGTTCTTGGAGTAGTGCCGTTTAGTTTTAAAGCACTTGAAACGAAAAGCGGTTGAGGAGCCTCTATGGCAACGGTCATATTTTTCAATTTTTTATTTTTGATTTTTTATATTTTTATTTATTTAAAAAAACATGAGAAGATTACATTGTGATTAGTTTTGTTTTTGAATTATTTTGGAACGTTTTTTGTGAATACAAAATGAGAAAAATTAAAATAAATAATTATATTATTTATCAATAAATCTAGGACATGTAAATAATTATTTTTAAATGAAAATGTAAAGTTAATTTTTTCTTTTATCTTTTCTTCTCTCCTCTCACTTTTCTCCTTTTTAAGTTAATATTTATCTCTATTTAATTAATTTAATTTTAGCATAACCTTTTTTTTTTATTTTTCATAAAACTTAATAGATTAAAAAAAAGTTCATTTTATAATTAAAAAAATTAATTAAGGAGATATTGTATTTTATCATTCAACCATGCCAATTTCTACACTTTATCATATAAATTTTTTTTTTAATATCAACTTATTATCTTAACTTCATAATGACCATTTTTCTGGTGATTTTTCTGCTACAAAACTTTCATATTGTGATATTTAAGGACAATATTTGCGCAAAATATCACATCTCAAGTGCATCTGATCCTTTTTCTAGGGGAAGAACTGATTGAAAACGATCGTATATGGCAAAATATAAATCTTATAAAATTAAAATTTAAAAGAAATTAAATCACAAAATATCATGATGAGAATGGTTCAAATGATAAAATATAATTCACCCTTTAATTAATATTTATATTTTTTTATTTAAGAGCACACCTTGAGTGTGCAAGAGAATGCTAAGTATGAATGAAATGTGGAGGTAAATTTTATTTTCGTCAGAATATCCCTAACTTAAATAAAAGCTAATAGTACTATTTTAATTAGTCGAGCCTATTTTAAAAATTATTTAGAGAGAATTGAAGTTTAAATCAAATATTTCGACTGATCAAAAATCGTATTGTATTCTTTTACATCTTGAGCCATTTTTAGGACTCGATGAATTTACCTTATGTGGAAGCTTAAATATTTAAAAATATATATTTTTGAAATTATCTAAAGAAAACAGAGAGAGAGAGAGAGAGAGAGAGAGAGAGAGAACAAAATTACCGAAAGCCTCAACTTTAGATAAATGTGTGAAATTGTTTAAGATATTATGAACAAGTTCGAGATCAAACATTTAAATCTCATAAAATATATGAATATTTATCTCATTTTATATGAACTTATTATAATATATTTTATTATTTTTTATTATATTGATATGTTGATCAATAAATAAATTATTGTACTATTAAATTTAACAATATATTGATTTAAATATATATTTACCCTTTTTTTTACATAGCAATAATGAACATTAGCATAAGTTATTATATATCTGATTTATATTTTTTGAGTTTTTTTTAATGGCTTTTTCCTTTTAAAAATAACATAAAGTATTTTGGAATAAAAAATAGAAATATAGAGATTATCCCATTTTCTTTGATATTTTTTTGAATCCTCATCAGCTATACACACTACACAAAAAAAAAAAAAAAAAGCTTAGTGACAAAAAAAAAAATCAAATGATGATTTTAATATTATCACTAATTGTATATATTTAGTGGCAAGAGTGTCTATTTCTTTATTCGTACTATTATTAAAATTTCTATTTTTTTTTAGATATGAAGACTTTCAATTACGTAATGAGATGATAGTCGAAGTTTACTAGATGTCAGCCACATCCAGTAACAACAAAATTCTCATTAGGGGAAGTTTTTCATTTTTATCTGGTAAAAATATTATCACTTCTATCCAACTAATAAAAATAGAATATAATTTCTTTATACAAAATCACAGTATAAACAAATTTTGGTAAATCTAATAAAAGATTAGCATACTTCATATGTGTATCTGCAACACAAAATTAACATAATTAATATGAGGAAAATTGAAAGATCATAAACATAATAAATTATATACTCTTAAGTACTATTACGTTTCCAGATTAAATACAGACACATTGAGTACTGTTTCAGTTAGCAATAGAATTTATTTGGGTGCCTTAGACTGTTGGACAAATCAAAATAGCGCACGATATGCAATTTGAGAACTTAGCGTAGCACAAAATTCAAAATAACAAAAATGTTCCAAGCTTTCAGATAGTTTCTCGGGTTAATGCCAACACATGTTTCGTGAGCTAAACCTTACCGGCCAGCATCAATCTTACCATCTAGATGCGGGAATCCTTAGATATACTAAGGAAAAGACCTAGTTCCTTCGGGTCCTTGACCAGTCTATTTATCACCATCAAGTGTTTATTTTTATTAAAAGCTTCTAGCTCCCTGACATGCTGCAGTACTACAGTGCGTTGATCGGGATCGCCGAATTCATTTTCAAGAACACGAGTCAACATCCCTAAACGCATGTTCATCGATTCACAAAAAGAAGAACCCATCTCCACTAACTTTGGGATATCAAAATTCGTATCAGGTACCTTGCGTTTTCTTGAATTGTTGCCCGTTCGTTTAGTCGAACTAGATGAGCTTACAGATTTCATGGTGTGTTGGGAACACTTCCAAGATGTTTCAAAGTTAGACGGTTCCGATTGAGTAGGAAACGACGACGATGTTTGCAGTCTGCCAGAGTAGTGGCGAGACTATAGTTTCAGAGTATTGCGCGGGCAATTCCTTAATGATGGATGATTGAATGGGGCTGAAACTCATGGGTTATGATGTAGAAGTCATAAGCTATGCAGCGATTCAAGCGACACGTGATTTGGACGTCGGTTGAGGGAGACACGAAGAAAGTGCGCTCCTTGGCCATTTTAATGTCTACTCTTGGAACAAGGAAAAATATTTTTAAACTTATTATAAGGGAGGCATGCAGTGGCGAGCTCTAACCAGCCATCCCCGTGCACGACAGAAGCGAAGGAAGGCAACGTCGGCACTAAATGAGCATCTCTTGAGGGCATGTTGGGGGGCTTCAAGAGCCAACTCTAGGCATCTCAAAGGAGTGTTTAGAGTTTCCAAAAGGCATGGGAAACAGAAGGGCAGTGTAGGGCCAGGATGGCCCATGTTGGGCAAAAAAGCGGCCGAGAGGTTCCGTGTGACGCGCAAAGTTGCTTCGTGGACTGCGAGATATCTGGGGCAACACATTTGGTGCAAATGGGTGATCTAGACAAGCACTCTAAGACCTTATAATCCAACTCATGGCACGACTATTGGATTCTAGTCGTTCATGGGGGCTCGTTGGCTAAGATTTGCGACCGTGGGGCGACGCCGTACTGTGGCAAATTTTTAAGTTACGCCGAAAGGCAAAAAGGCATGTTGGGTATGCCGTGCGGGATCAATGTAAGATATCGACATATCGAATCGGCCTCGAATTTATGATGTTGTCCTAATGGGGTGAAGCATGGAAGGTAGCCATGACGACGCGTGCGCCGAGGATGCACCGAGTGAGCATTGGGCATGAGACGACCGTTGCAAGCGCATGCGCCAAGGCGGGGCGAGGATGCTCCTTGCCATCGAGAGATGCATCGACAGGTTCCGAGATTGTGGGCGAGACGCATGGCGGCAAACTAGCTAGTTGGCGCCGACCGCAAAGAGACGCAAAGGTGTGCGTGCCGAGAGCCTCGACGAAGATGGGCATTTTGGATAAGTGAGTGCACATGTCGTACTGGCAAGCTTCAATATTGAAGACACGCGACCGACAGTCGGTAAACTCTAAGATGTGTGAAGACTGGATCAAGCGAAAGATGACTCTGTCTTCGATGTGGTCATTATAAGTCTTTTCGAGTGTTGTCGGATTATGTATTGAGGACGGTGGATTTCAAGATAGAATCCCTCCCCTATCAGTATATGATGGATGTATCTTATATGCGCTTTGAGATTTCAATAAATTTTGTTTATGATTTATGTCTTTGGACTATTTAAATTAAAAGTTAAGTAGTTACCCACCAATTTTTACAACTTACAAACAAAATTATTTCTCCATATACTTTTTTTCACTTTTTATTTTTATTTTCGATTCCTAATATTTTTATTTATTAACAACAACTTATCAAGAAATTATTACCTAAAACCACGTGATTGAGTATTACTTGATCTTAATGGTATCATGTTCTTTTTTGTCTTTTACCAATAAAAAAAATTATTACGACAAATACCCTAACTCCTTACAAAATATGAAAATATCTTATAAATTTAATATATTATTTTATTCAAATATTATAAAATTTTATTTTTAAAATATAAAAAACTTATCAGTTTGAGGGGATGCCTTGGAATGTCCAATCAAATGGCACAGGTCATCATTGAAGGCCAGACGAATGGATCTGATGATAATGTAGATTTGGTAGGTGAATAATCTCTAGAAAAAATAGATCTCCTACTTGGAAAATCAACCACACTTTTTTCCCCAAACACATTCCTCTTCACCAACGTCAAACAACAACCCGGTACAATGCCTAGTAGGAAGAACCCAATGCCTCAAAGTAAGTACTTTTATATCACCACCTGAACGAAGAAAGTGGACAATACATTCATCAACATGTTATACTACCAAGCATTGATCGGCTAGAAGCAACTGACCCCATGTCGGCCGAACGAGATCACACTTGATTATGTTGTTGCCATCGTTAATCGATATGCAAACCGTCACTGGCTGTTGGATTTCTTCAAAAGTAGGTTAACTGTCTTTCATCTATGATTGGACTCCTTCAGTATGGTTTTGGAAGACGAGTCGTTCACATGGAATGAGGTCACAAATCGGATGCTCGGCCAACATGAGGACCAGAAGAAACTGATCTGGGTATGTAGATGTAGTTATGTCATACGTAAATATAGTTGATATGATTTGAATAAGGATGTCTTCATGTGAAACATAACATTGCAGCAATGCCCTTTCGCAAAAGCATATCGTTACACTGGCGAGCCGAGTTGGGAACAATCGTAGGAAATCTTCCAGTCGTCTCCAGATTACCCTAAAGGGATGCGAGGGAGGCACACGTCAGCGAAGAGGTTATTGCAGGCAGCGATCATGAGTTTGACGTGATTTTTTGGGGACGAAGGAAGATAAAGAGCCGGAGGTCGTAGATCTCACTGTCAGTTTCTCCCAATTAACTTGAATAAAATGTTTATGTATGGTGGGTTCCTGCGGTTATTGACATGTCTCGTAATGGCCCTATTTGGATTCTTTAGTATCTAGTACTAGAAAGATATGTTGTTGTATTTTGTTTTTACTATAGAGTTTAGGTCTGCAAATTGAACCCAATGGGCCTTGGATCTTTGATGCCAATATGCATTTTTTTATTTGAGTAAAATTTGAAGATTATTGTAAAGCTCCATTTCCTTATTAATAAAAGAATCGATGGTTGGGCCCAAGTTTTATCTAATAATTTAAAAACCTTACTGATTTTATCTTTTAAATGGACAAATATATTTTTTATACCAATGAGATTTTGTTGTGATGGAGAGTTGATTTCTTTTAAAATCTAAATCCGTTGACCAGGGATCAACATGTAAGATTGTAAAATAATGTTCCAATAATCATCAAGAAGAGTTCATGCATTTTCAAAATGAAAGAGACGAGGTAGGGTGTGTGATTATGGTCAGGGAGTAATGGGGAGTGATTGGAAAAGGGGGGGGGGGGAGGGGGGAAAGGTAAAAAACTATAACCTTCAAGAACAAATTTGTCCAAGTTGAATTGGCCAAACAACAATCTAAGAATTCACGTATATAAGAATTTTCAAATTGTTTGTTGCTCCATATAAAAGGTTGTCCATGAAAACCTAAATCTAACATATTACATGCATGCAGGCATTATGCAAATGACAATGATTTTTCATTCAGAATAGGACCTTCTATATTTTCGTGCGGGTGCAAAATGTCGTTAAAGTCACCAATAAGTAGCCAAGGAGATGCATGCATCGTAGAAGCAATGGAGGTTAAGGTGTCCTTGAAATAATTTATTCTAACAGTCCCAAACACAGAGCTGTAAATGGACCTGTGGATAGTTGTAGATTGTTGTCATGTGGAAGGGGTTGTTTAGATGAGGAAAGTCCATTTCAAGGTGTACCGTAGAGCAATAATTCCCAACTACCTTATACTAACCTCAATAGCATTCCAAAGATCGCAGATGCCTCCAGCAAAGCCTAAAGCAGATGTGATAATCAATGCATTGAATGAAAGTTGGATAATCTTTTGAGCCTATTAGCATAGAGACACGTGCCCTTCACAATGAAGATATAAAGGTGATAGCGGATCAAGTCGCGTGCTGTGATAAACCTTGCTGCACGTCTACAATTCCAGTTGAGTATCTTCATTGAAGGAATCATAGGTGATGAGATATGGATAAAGAGTCGTGCATGTTCATTTCCAGTGGATTCACAAAGTTGTTTGCATATTGTGTGTTCAAAGGGATGTGTGGAACTCTCTTTAGAGAAGATGTAGATAAAGCTTGAGCCAGGCCTCTCTCTCGTATGAAAAACCCTCTTTCTCTTGTTTTGTCCAGTAGCAGAATGTTTGCGAAAGGTGGGACAATGAAAAGGCATGGAGTTGTATTGAAAGGTTGGACCAGAAAATTGTTAGGGCCTAGGGGAATGAGGTCATTTCAGATTCGGGTGGTGGGGGACAGAGGGATGAGAGGGTTTGGGTGTAAGTGGTCGATGTTGCACAGTGGGAGGTCATGCATGGGACTCGAATTGAAAACTATGGGTGGAGCAGATGGAGACAACCTCTTGAAAAATGGACATGAGGGTGGCTGAAATTAGTTTGATCATGGGTTGATAGTGGGTCCGTTGGTGGGGAGTTAAATGAGTGATGCTCGTCGTGGGCTCTGATAGATTGGCAGTGTTCGTGAATGTTGTGTGCTATGTGTGAATGTAACAAAATAAATGTGAAGAAATTGAGGTAACTGGTTTTCTGTTTGTGAAAATGAGTTATTGCAATATTATTTAAAGCATTAGGCTTAAAGGGTGGGTGCAGGGTGAAAAAAACTGGGATAGATGGTAAAACTGAGTCATGTAATGAGACTTCTTGCTAAAAATGAGTCATGTGATAAGACACCTGGAGTGAAGTTGCTGTCACAACCTTAGTTGGGCTCTAGTCCGGGGCAGTATATGTGTCTGATGGGGAAGCCACATGCAAAATCAAGCAGTTTTCAATGAAAACAGTGGTGGAAGTAGTCACTGAGGACAATGGTTTTCTGACATAGTAGGCTAGGACCTATCATAGGACACTTGTCGAGTAGAGTAATTCAAATGTTCTTTATTATTAGTGGGGACTAGTTGTGCCAAGTTGGCAGGTGCTGAAATCGTTTTGTCACTTTACATGCATGGTGTTGTATCTTCTTGTTCATCATCTTGGAAATCTCCGATAGCATACTAGGCAGATCATCCGTTATGTTATTCCAACTTTGTTATGTTTTGGCAGTCTTCATCGGACATAGAAACATTGGTCGCCGTAGGATTAAGTAACTGAATTTGTTATAAGTAGGAATAGGGCAAGATGGAGATAGGGGTTTTTGTTGGGACTGGATGAAGGTTGCATGTCTTAAGCTATCTATATTTGTTTTACATGGTCATTTATTTTGGAAATTTGTGTTAGACGTGATGTTGTGGTACTAGATATTCGAGTACCGGTATTAAAGGATCGTAGCATAGAGTTGCAGTTTCTTCTAAGCCTTAGAGAGATGATTTCGCAAGTTTGTTGTTCGCCGGTGGAGGCGATTATGGTGGGGTAGTGTTTGTTTCAGAGTTGTTGTGGGGGGATACCTTCAAACGGACAACCATCTCTTAGGTGACCTATAAATCCACATCTACAACAAAACAAAGTGTTTAATTCATACTTGGTTGGTTGTGTATGGTTTTGTTTACGAAGTAAAGGAGGAAGTGGAAGCGATGTATCAATCTCCTCACAGACTCTAACAAATTTGCTTTTTATATGTTTGAAAGTGTGAGAGTACATTTTTATGGGACAACCAATCAACTTGGCAATATGAAACAAGGCATCCAAATCATAATATTCAATAGGTAAATTAGGAATTGGATACAAACAAACAAACTAGAGGAAGTGTTTCTTGATGGGGTGAAATGTGAAGTCTATTGTTGAATACACAAATATTGGTTGAAAAGTAACGAAGAGCCTCCGGCCATAGCTATGAAATAGTTTTCTTGAGAACTACCTTTAATGTTGTTCACCCATAAACACTTTGAATGTATTGAGTGAATCTTAAGCAAGAGTGTTAACTGATTGTGTATTTTGAGTCCGAAATGATTGTTAAATACAATTGATTTGTTGTGTGGCTTGTTTGAATTTGTAATGAAGTTTGTTGTTGCTTACACCTTGACAGGAAGTTCATTTTAGAATGTTGATATGAGTTGAAATGGGGTAGAATGAATCAAATAAGATTTTATTTTTAAAGGTGGTGATTGAATTAAATTTTTGTATGCTTGAAGATAAGCATGATTTAAGTTTGGGGGAATTTGATTAGGAAAAATTGTATGATGCATTTTCTCTATTAATATCTGTATATTCTCGTGGTATGATGCTTGTTCTTTGGTGTATTTGTGATATTTTTAGGTGCTTCTATGGAAAAAAAAAAAGAAAAGATAAGTTGCAAGAAATAACTCAAGTATGAAAACAATCGAGAGATTCAGCAGAAGCACATCCACGATAACCTGTGCCCACGGGCTATTAAAGATCCAGTGGATAGAAACGCAGTTCACTTTTACTCGTTACCACGGGTTATCAAACATGCGATGGGCAGTAACTGAAGAGTCCCTAATTTGAGTGCTGATATGAAACATATTTTGGAGCCACGTTTCATTGTATTTTATTTAGAATTTGAGTGCTGGTATGAAACATATTTTGGAGCCACGTTTATTGTATTTTACTTAGAAGTTTGGTAGGAATAGAATTAGAAAGGAAAGAATGAAAGGTTGATTGAAGAAAAATTCCTTTTCTCTCCTACCATATTGAAAAACCAGGATAAAAGGAAAGAAAGAAGGAACCAAGAAAACGACTTTTTGCTAAAGAAAACACTAAAGATCATACAAAAAACACAAGGAGAAGACAACTAGACGAGTGAAAAGTTGATCTAACATTAGAGTGACAATCGTTCAAGCCCTATTTTCTACTCCATTAGTCTTTCTAAATTCTTCTTCTTTGTGTTCGATTTAGTCAGTATGAACTACTTGTTGCTAAGGGTTTTGGGAAGTCTAATTCAGATAGTGTTTTAAGTATTTTTACCGAATTATTCTATAGCTTTATTTTCATATGTCCATGAATTAGTGTTTGTTACTATAATAGGTTAATATATTTTGCCATTCGAACTGTGATTGTTTTTACACATTGGTATCTAAACTTTTTTTGTGTCAACTTGCTATCTCAACTTTACAAAATTTTGCACTTTGAGGGTTATGTGATGTGATATTTTACACGTATGCACAACACATTATGTTTTTCAAGCAATAAAATCAACCAAAAAAATCCTCACATGGAAAAGTGCAAATTTCTTAGAATTGAGATTGAAGTTAACACAAACAAAAATTTAGATACCGAAGTACAAAAATGGGCATAGTTCAAATAGAAAAATATAATTTACCCTATTATAAATTTTGAGAGTCTAATAACTTCTTAAATTAAATTAATTATGTTGATGAACTGAAAGAAAATTCGACATAGTGGACAAGGTAACTCTTGTGAATTGAATAATATATAGACATATATAAACGTGATTCATCTAATTGCATAAGCTTTTCCCAAATCTTAGTGCATACTATTACTACTTTCTGAAATGAGTAATCTACTAATTCCTTGAAAGTAGTAGGTTTGGTACAACTCGAAAGAACATATCGAATTAACTTGGATTTTTATCCAACGTGTTTGTTTGCCTTATTCTCTTTAATAACTGCTTTTGGTAGTAAGAATCTATCTTGTTATTCACGGTCGTCCACACAATCATAGATTAGTTATAGTTTGGTACTTATTTTATTCAAATCTTCATGAAATCAATACATATTATACTACTTGATAGCTAGTGTACTAAGATACATATTTTGGCAATCAATCATTAACTTAAAATTAAAACTTTGTAGAATCAAAACGCACCAAATGAAGACATTTTAACTGAGTCCGCAAGAACCAACACAACTGAAATTTTTTCAACTAAGTTACGTTTCCGTATTATATACCTATTGGATGCTATCTCCTCTGATAGATGCTGGAGAGTTTTCTTTGAAGAATTTGATTGCGCATGGAAACTTTTCTCCGAACATGGTCAGATTCTCTAAGTACGAAGGTTAACTGAGGATCCTTGAAGATAGCGCATGTATAACTTGTCTTAAAGTTGTTCTTCTATGCATCTAGGGCATTTACATCTAAAGCCATAGTCAGCAAGTAATTCTTGCCTCTCGTCGTAGGGAAGATCCTCATCTATGTACGATATAGTTACCTGAAAACGTGAAGTTTGAACAATGGAGATGTTAATCTTGATCAATAGGGGTAGATTTTGCAATGGATCACGTAAAAAGTGTTTACATATTACAAATCTCCACTGGGGTAAATTACAGCACCACATGCAGTTACATATTCTCCTTAGCTAATGTAAAACATGATTAATGAGCGAACTGTGTAGTTTCCAACATCTAGGAATTTTCTTGTAGCATATACCAACCTTAGCAGTATGTATGTAATTATCACTTTATTTTAACTATATAAGCCTGATCCTGAAAAATTGGCGCTGTTTGGAAATGAATAGTTACCTCTTCTCCCTTGAAAATGGGTCGCAAAGCAACTATAGTAGCTTGTCCATCCTTGTCCTGGACCATTCTTCCATAAGCATCTGAATAGAAAGCTAAATCTTCTTGCATACATGAATAAAACAAACAACCATTTTTCTTAGAAGTAGTTCCCTTGAAAGATGGTATTCCAAACAGAAACGTCTTTAGGCACGTCAAATGGCAATGTTTCATAATTTCAATTTTTTGTAATGACATGCAAGTGATTTCCGGAATGGTGTAACTCATGACATTTCTAAGACTTGTAGATTTTATACTCAAATTCAGATGTCATAAACTAAAATAAGCAAATATTTATCATGAAGACAGATTCACAGTGAAAGTGACCCCATCAAATCAAATGTAAAAAGAGTACATTCAAAGTAAAGCCTTTACGGAAAAGTACCTCTTCTCGTTTGAATGCCTTTGCATTAGGAATACAGGAATGATTCATACAACTCTGCAAAGGGAAAAAAGCAGTACCTGCAGATAGTACACACATCATAATTTCAAAAAATTCAAGTTTTACCAACTAAAAACAGGCAATAGTAGCAAATTTATATGCATGGATATAAGGCAACTGATTCCTTCTCTCTAGGGAGTGGAAGGGAATTTAAATTGAAAGGCAACAAAGTCAACCATGACAAATAGAAGGAAGTTGGTTGGACAGACGCACCAACACTGGAATTGGGAAGTTATAGAAACACAAAAGACAATGGTATACTTTTTTGGCATGTTAGAAAACAATTTGAATTTAGAAATGAAGCGATAAGAGCAATAACACAAGCTTAGGTTCTTAAAACTACTTGTTTTGGCTTAAGTTAGGGGCCCCCTTGTAGATATTCTGGTCAAATTTTCGGGAGATGGATGCGAGAAATTTTTACACAACTCTAATTTCTAAGATTCCCCCTCAAATGATTAAAGGATAACTTGTCATCACTTCATGACGCATGAGAATTCTTCAAACTTAATTAACTGAAACATCGTGCAGAAAAGAACCATATGATTCTCAAAGTTTGCTTATGATATTAACATAAAGTATACCATACACGGAACTATAGGGTTCTCACTAGTTTTATAAAATACTGGTATGAGGCAACTCTTATAGCATGAATGCAGTAAACATTGTGTGACAGAATGCTAAAAAATGATCTCAAAATTAAAATTAACCTAGGCCTGTGACTAACAAGCACCATTTAGGCACCCAACCCAAGACATTAAGTTTGTGGAATGGATAATGTGAATACATTGGTTATAAAAATCATATAATAGTATAGGGATATTATCAGAATCCAAGTATGGTTTCAAGAGGAATTGAAAAAGTAGGATTGATGGCCTCAATAGAAGGCTTGTAAAACAAGCTGTTTTCTGGTACACCATGTAATTTATATATTGTTTTCTTCATTTAGAGAAGCATATAGATTAGTTCAGCCCAATGTCTTCTGTAAAAATGTTGAGGATATAAACCAATACTTTATGGGGTTCATTATACATCATGGCGATAAAAACGCTCCTATATTCAAACACTTGCTAATAAAATATGTCGGGACATATTCAGGTTGCCTATAGCTTCTTTCCATCATAAAAAATCTCAACAACAATTTAACTCCAAGATTTAGATATTTTCATTGTTGAGAATTTGAGAGGATACTGTTAAATCAGTTTTATATGAATGCAAATCACTAGAATAGTGAAGAGCATATAAAAGCACATGTTTATCAAATATAATTTCTAAGATTAGTTTGGGACTTTAAGGGTCTTCTGAAGCACCAATAAATATACCTAAATATCAGCTTGCAACACATGAGGAGCCCAGTGCTCCCCTGGGCATTAGAACTGTATCAATGCGCCAATCTGTCTGGCATTTCCTTTAATAAAGTTGCTCAAACTTCAGAATTGACAAACAAAACATTGGTGATGAATTCAAGGAAAATGCTTAGATCATTTGTCAGCATGAAAAAAGTTGGTCTAGAATAGTCTCGTACCTTGGCAAGAAATTGAATAGTCATCACCAAGAGCATCAAGGAAAGGTTTTGTCAAGTTTTCAACTTCTTTCTACAATGAATATCAAGTCAATAAAGTTGTTAATTCCATGATGTAATAACTATAATCAACACGTCACATTCCTAACCTTTTGAGAGACTGGAAGATCATCAATGTACAAAAAGTAGTCCTCCACTGGAGATGCTACAACCAAATCACTATCACATTGGAGAGAAATTGGTTAGCATTACATGATTGTATCTAAAAGTACAAAATTATGTATTATTTTAGGTGCCTAGGCTAAAAAATAGAATATTTAGTATGTGGTATGCACATGACATGATTCACAACCTTAAATGAGAAGTATGACAGACTTACAGGTTATTCAGCTCAAACATGCCAATAATATGACCATAGATGTCAAGCGAAAATACTTTGAAAGATTAAGGACTTTACATTTGGACAAAAATGATATATCAGAATGGCTGTAAAAAATCATGGCAGCTGATTCAATACAGTAGGATACATGGCGCACATTCCTTGTCATAGATGGCTTCTTTCAGAAGCTGCAGAGACTAAAAAGTAAAAAACAAGTGATTAGATTCCACTGAGTAGGTCATGAGAAGAATCAGAACAACAAAGCAATTCACCCTTGTTTCACACTGCAATATAGAGTCGAAGTTCTCAAAATTAAACTATTAAAAAGTAAAGGATTACTACTTACTAGTAACTCTTTACTTTGCAGGTATTCCAGAAAAAGAGAAATCCACACTTCCCAAAGAAAAACCAACACTCTCAACATATGAGAATTCCAATTTCTGGGTCTCCTGTTTTCTTTCTTTGTAATTTTCATCACCATCCAAATTACGAAAACTTAAGATTCAATTTCCTAAGTAATCAAAGTCTAGTCAATATAGCATTAACAGGTCTCTAAAAAAAACTAGTTTTTTTCAAGTCGCCTACTTGTCACTCTGTTTTCCTTTTTTGTAGTTTTCCTCACCATCAAAATTTATTGGAAGTTAAGATTAAGCTTCCCAAGTAGTCAAAGTCTAGTCAAATATAGCATTAACAGTTCCACATATCATGGATTCAATTTCCTGCCCTTACCAAAATCTGCGAACTCATGCATTGGTAGCACATCAAGGTACATATTGTCCCCTATATGGGATTCTAAAAGGTCTTCTCCTTGCATATACCTAGCTATTATATTGATCTTGATCATCTGTAAGTCTTTCTTTACACAACTAAAAACTCCTCTACTGATAGTTGTAATTCTCTTTTACCTTTCTCATTCCAACATATTAAGGATTTGCATTTCCTCCCATACAATATTTCACATGGGCCCATCCCCATACTGTTGTGATCACTATTGCCATAGGAAAACTTGATCGATCTCACAGTCATATATCAACTCTACTTCTACCCTGCCTTATGTTCAACTCCTTTTGAGTGATCAAGTACTCACAAACTTTTTGATCAGCATTTACCTCACGCTTCTCTCTATATATGTAATTCTTTCTATATAGGTACTGTCTATCTCCATATTTTTAAGGCAAAAATGAACAGCTGTTAATTCCAAGTGGTGATAGGGTAATAAAGTTCATACGAATAAGTTGTGTAAATGAGTATGGAATTGCCGTACTAATTTGCATTAAGCCACATCTTAACCTATTTTGGACACATCACTATATATTGTAATTCGCTCCTCTCAGCACGACAAAGAAAAAACGTAAGGAGCTTTATGCTAAGTTCAGTAATATGAATTTTGGCTATAGAACATGACCTTATAAAAACTGAAAGCATAGTGGACTGACCTAGACCAACCAACATTGAGGAAGTGAGAAGCTTTCTAGATTTTGGCAACAACTGTAGGAAACATATCCAACTGGATGCACTTGAATTATTTCGCTAAAGTAATCACTTTATCAGTTCTTAGCTTATGTAGGATGAGCCATAACAAGAACTAATAAAGTAAATTAAAGAATGTACTCAGTAGGTTTCAGGGAATTTTCGTATCCAACAGGCTCGAAGGCTCAGGCCTAACAGGTTTTGAGTAGGAATAGAATGTACGAACTGCGTGCACCAAAACCACATGTTTTCTTGCTCTAATTTTCATGAATCCACAAAAGTTTGGACTACATACACATTCTTAGATAAAAAGAATTTTGAGTAAAATAGACATGCACTTAATGTTACACTATCCAATGAAATCCGTCTCATGCAATATATTTTCCACATACATGCCTATACAAATGGCTGTATATATTAATGTATCTTAAACACCATGTAAATAGCTTGATGCATGGAGAAGGAAAGCACCCGCAAGATGATTAACAACCATTATGGCAAACAAAGTCGTTGGAGCATCGATCAAAGACATATTGTTCCTGAGGGGGAGGCAGCGTCTATAGTTGGCATTGTTCATGGTCTCATATATGTTCATCAAAATCTTCTTTGATGGCATGTCATTTATTCTTGTTGACAATTAGTTCTCAATTCACTTTTGGAGGTTTATTTTATTTTTCGTTATTACTGGAGATGTTGGTTATTTGTTATCCAATCTAATTTTTTTCATCTTTATGGAGTGACTTTTTTAAGGCAATGTTGGATCAAACATCCTTGATGATGGACAATGTTGTGGTTGCAACTACGTGCATCGCCATGGTTGGCATGTGTTACAGGTGTTGTTCAGACCATCAGTACCTACTATTGTCACCACAGAGGTCATAATACATTCAGTTGCTTTCAACTTATTAGTCTCCATGAATTCAATTGGGTTAAATAGTTAAAATCATCATTTGTTTGTCTAGATCCATAGATTGATGCAAGTTATTTCATTGTCACTGTAATTAATATTTCACGATAGTTTTGCTAAATTGTCGCTGTCTCTTCCATTCTAGTAATATTATATCAGGTGCAGTGGGTTTTCACTACTGGGTTATATTTTTATCAAGCAAATGGTGTCTATGGTGCAACTTTGGGTGGAGTTAACTGCTATAGGTATGTCAGCGACTCTGTTGTCTATCAGCGGACCTATTACAGTTTAGTAGTGAATGAAACAAGCATCCCCAAACTTCAACTAGAACTCAAGAGACGAAAATGATAAATTTTCAAGTGATAGGGACATTTAAAGTAATTTTAACCAATATCAATAAGAGAATTTACTGGACATAGCATCATTTCAAACATAAAAGGCTGAACTGCTATAAAATAATCAAGTGACTCAACTGAAATATCTGGAAATGTTACTTGATGTAGCATCATCTCAGGCCTAAATGGCTGAACTGCGGTAAAATGGTCAATAAATTCTTGATTATATTTGTTCCTCTATTTCCCTTCACTCATGAATTTTGTCCTGCTTTATTGTTAAAGCTATTAAAGGATCAAGCAACAATAGAATGGGAGCCTACCAAAAGAACATGAATGCCATTTAAGCATGTAAAACTTTGTACTTATTCTCATCTACTACTGGTGCATATTATTATTTGTGCACAAGCCGCCCATTTGGCGAACTCATAATGGAATAAAGCAATACTAAAGTGGCAAATAATCTAGATATTCTTAAAATCATAAACTACTTTATACTTCATATAAGATACCTGTTATATGTTTAAGAGTAGGATTACCTCAAATGCCAAGTCTTTTATTTGCATTCTGAATTCCACTTTTTCAGAAGAATCAACATCTTCTGGTAGAGCAATGCAGTCCCACCACCTAGAGTCAAATTGACATGTAGTAATAGAGTAATTATATGATGACGTCTCACACATAACAAGCAACCTCAAGAAGAATTTTATAGTGCTTCCTTCAAGAACAAATAACATTGTAGCTATAGTCTAGGAATCCTTTAAGGAACTTTAATTGTCAATTATTAACCAAGGCACAAGGTTGCCTATACCAAAGGGTGAAGATGGGTTGAAAAGACCAGTGCGAAAGGATGAAAGAGATCTAAAAAGGCCACATGAGTGTAATAGCATGAAAGCACAAAATACGAGATCATTTGTAATTGAAAAAGGAGGCCGAATACCACCTGTAAGTACAAATTTGTTTTGGCATAAGAGAGTGTGGATATGAAAGATTTTGTGTATCGGAAGAATTCATAAGTGATGCAGCTGAAAAATTAAAATATTGTAGTTGATGCTCAACCCAGGTTCAATAATGTAATGCCACATTTTTTTACAATTACAAGAATTTTTCTTAGTAGATATGCAAGTGAAATTTTCATCAAGACCTTTGGTTAATAGCAGTTAAAGTTCCAACTGACCATCTCATTTGATGGTAAGGTTAACCAGCAATCTAAGAGACTAAGACGATGAAAATTTACATTATAACAACAAACAGTTGGTATTGATCACTATTAATATCGTTAAATAATGTTGACCATGCATGAGTAACGTGCATTGCATGTTTAAGGTTAATGATACTTGGTTTCAGTATTATTTTCCAAAAGCATTTATCTATTCTGTCATTAAAGTTTCATTGTTTCTCTCAAGTATTTTGTTAGGCAAATTTACCTTGTAATAATTAAGCAAGTTATGTATACTGCATAGAATATGGAAAAAAAGGAAATGCAGAAGTCTTTCAGAAATAAAGACTTCTGAAGTACCTTCTCTTG
This sequence comes from Sesamum indicum, assembly GCF_026168435.1. Classification (NCBI taxonomy): domain Eukaryota; kingdom Viridiplantae; phylum Streptophyta; class Magnoliopsida; order Lamiales; family Pedaliaceae; genus Sesamum; species Sesamum indicum. Next base: position 9,049,677 of record NC_142668.1, read on the forward strand.
AATCCCATGGACACTGACTTCCATGCCTCTAAAAGCAAAGGAAAGATACAACTGTCGAATTGATTAGAAGAATCATGCTTCCCCTCCCTTTGAACATGAGCTGCTTTCAACTTTCTGTATCTCAATATTGTAAATGAAATTACCTATAACAGAAGGAAAGAATATGATTATCAAAGAGATGCATGCTAAGTAGATGAACCATATTTTCCAAAATGCAAAAACACTTGGTCTACAGTTAGTTAGGAAAAATAAATGAGATTAATCTTAAGCTTACGGAAAGATAAAGATTTTACTGCCAAGATTATCTGAGGTAGAGAGGTAGGAAATTTTTAGTTGTGATGTTTAACCAAGTTTGAAGATAGTATCTCCAAAATCTACCACTCCTAACATAAAATTCGCTCCAAATAGATAATATGTGATTAAGATTATCCTTATACTGCCTGTGGTTTTAATACTTTGTAATGGGGAATGTACTGAATAAGATATTATTGGGAAAAAACACTCTCTTAAACAACAACTTTTTTCACACCGTTGGTAGCTGATTACTGTTGATCTCATTAATTATGTTTTCATTTCATAGAGTTGCTCATAATGAACTAAGGTGCCAGTATTCGTTCTTTTGTTAAAGCAACCAACAAGCACTTTGATACTAGTTGGCGTTCCATATATTTAAATTTACTAACCTTCTATCTCTTCAAAAACAAAGAAACTTTGCTAGAGATAACCAATTTATTGGCCCACATTCTGTAGTTGTGACACTTGTGCTTAATCGAGTACATAAACTTTGGCTTGTTACAAGACAACTCTAAAGCATTATCCTCCTTCAATTTTCACAACCATGCATTACCATGATCTTTAGTTTGTCTCAAGGATTGAAGTCCACTCATTCCATGTAATTTAATTGCACTGTTTCATGATGAATTATGTTCCAGAAGACAAATCAATTCATTCTTTTAGCAGATGAAGTCAGATCTCAATTACCGGACTCTCTCTCATAACAATGGCAAAGAGTAAAGTTACATTTATGAAGGTACCCTTATTGATTTAATAGTATTAGATTAGCAACTGAATTGAGAGACCAAGGTTCAGAAATAAAAATAATTTTGCTCAGATAATAAAATTACCTTAGCAGCAAGAATGAAAATATCATTGGTTTCTGCCAAAAGGAGACAGTGGAAACAAGTTAATCAACCCAGGTAATCTATTATAACAAGAGAAGCATACTAAAGGACAATTTTAAATTCAGTGAAGTAACAAATCTAGTGCTTTACCATTAGCATGCTTCACGAATTTCAAGAGTGCTTCTGTACTCGGTGATGAAGATCCATGCCCAATACAAAGTAAAGAATGGAACGAATCCCAGTCAGCTTCCGCACAAGATTTGCTACAAAAATAAATCTTATTATGTGATGCTGAAATGAATTGTAGAGCATAATAGATGTTACATGTAAGTAATAGAGGAAGTAATCACACTACTCTAATCTGATAACGCGTTCAAATTCTAAATATCTGGCATTTTCAACTATAATGATGTAAATTCAGTTAAAAGCGAATTAAGGAGTTAAAATCTTGAACATGCACAAAAGTAGCTGAAAAAATATAGCAATGTCACTTATTACTGAAGGTGCAATGTACTCATGATATGAGTAAGTTATTTCGTAAAACAATCATTCAATCACATCATCAAACTTCATAACCACTGAAACTAATTGAATTGTGATTTGACCGGGCAATGACCTCAAGAATCGTGATACCTACTATGTTAATCTTAAGGTAGCAAAGGTCCTTTCCTCTCGAAAGCACTGAACATGGTGTAAATAAAGAAAACTACTTTTTTCTATTTATGTACTGAATATTGGAATATGCAGCTGACCTGCAATAATAAGCTTCTTTGCATCCTCCCAGACATGGAACAACTAAAGGAAGAGGGAAATTCTCTGAATAAGGCAACTGCAGGTTGCTATTCATTAATGATTGGATAGTATCTTGTGGGATGCGAGTTTTCTCAGACGAAGTATTACATCCTATTCCATCCGATGACCCAGATCCATCAACTGCAGAGACCCCCAATTCTTGCAAATACAGTTTTCTACCTATTTGTAGCTCTATCGAGCCAATGAATCGGAAGCAAAAGCTACACACGAAGCAATCAATCTGGCACATTCCAATAAATAAGCATCAAACAAACGAAGAAACTCACAGTAAAATTGACAGTAAAAAAACATATCCACCAATCCTGAGACCTTATTAGATGAATGTTGGGCCCCAACAAGCATTTCATCCTTCAAAATAAGGTCATCCTCTTGAAAGTTCACCTCACTATGAACACCTGCACCTCAGTTTTACCACTCTATATCAAAACTTCAACAAAGTTAAACCCATTACACATTTTTCACCATTCCACCTTCATATACATCCAATTCTTGAAAAATTATATCTAACAATGGAAGGATTTTCTCCCAGAACCAGACACACACCTCCCAATATTCAAATTCTACAATTTTGTATTACATGCAGAATAAGAAAACTAGGGGAAAAAGTACCTTTCCCATGCTTGGCATCTGGCTTTACTTTAAGGCCAGAGCAGTGTCTTTTAGCTTCAAGCACTTCGAAGTATTCCTGTAAAAGCTCTGTTAAGCATTAACACAACCAACATAAACCCAAAAAAAATAATAGTAAATAAATAAACTTGCATATGTACTACTGCTTCCTGCCTGGATTTGGGGAAGAGTTGGAGGTGTGAGAAGCGCGGCTACTTGGTCAAAAAATTGGGCATCGATTGGGCAGATGCAGGTCCCCATTGAAAACTTGAAAGCCTCTCACAGCTACTCTCTCCGCTAATGCTGCGCCACCCACAATACTTGTAACAACAATAGGTTCTATTCTTAAATTTATTCAAATCATATATATCCATAGAATTATGGGTTCCAAAATAGAATTTAAGATATTCTATTTAAAAAAATATATAATACCAATTTAAATAATTATGCAATAGTAGTAATCTTTGTGATGAACAACCAAATAAAATAATGCCGAGTTTTGAATATTTTCTTAGAAACTAAAATGAATTAGATGATAATATAATCGATAAAGTAATTAATAGAGGCTTTAAAATTAATTTCAAATGATTGGCAATATGGCAAAAATTTATATTTTTATTAGTAAAAAAAAAAAAGTTATGATCGATCTGAAGATTGATATATATTAATTTTGAATGCCCATTTGTGAAATAAAATAAAAAAGAAAATTCAATTTCCCCTAACTCCATGTACGAATAGAGTGGTCAAAGGGGTAGTAATAAGTCCAATCGATTCGTGGTAAACTAAAATCCCTTGATGATGTATTTTCTTACAATTTTTTGGCTGATAGAGGGATCAAATGGTATAATTTATTTGTTGATATCTTGGAGGATTAAAAGCATGATTCTTGTTTTCTTTCGTTTTTTAGGTTTCTTTCAGTTTCTTAGTAAAAATGGTCGGTATTCTGCCTAAATAGTAAACACAGGTAATAAATAAGAGAATACTAAAGATCCGAGCCATAAAATTTCTCAATTCTGATAAATTACGATTTTTCAAAGCACGTTTAAAGTATGCAGCCGCAATCAACTAATCAAAAAGAATTACGAACAAAAATGTAATATGCATCCACTTATTACATTAAAGAACTAATAAACACCCATCAATTCCACGTTTTGTTTATGTTTTTTTATAATGGAGTGTCAATATTCATCAAAAGCAACTAGAGAAAACATGGCATAGAGTTTCTATCTTTCGTGTCTTGCTAGGCATTTCGAGTCCTTTTGCACATATATGATTTTTATTTTCTATTTTTGTCAAATTTGTTAATCTTAATAGATTTTTAATGACGATGACCACATTTGATAGAATATTCAAGCATGGGAGATTACAACTGATGAGTCAAAAATGTAAAAGACCAAATTTGGATTATAAGTGACATAGTTAAAAAATAAAAAGTGATATTTACCCAAATAATTAATAAAGACTTTATAATTAATTCTAAAGGGTTGGTGATATGACGAAAGGTTGTACTTTTATTAGTAGAAAGAGGTCATGATCGACTTGGACATTGGATCATGTTACTTTAAGAATATAAGATGGTGAATTTTTTCAGAATGCAACAAGTATGGGAGGCTCATTAGGAAGTTGTTTTGCGAGTAGTTCGCTATTTGAAGGGCAGTCCTAGATAAGGAATATTTTGGTGTGCTGATAGTGATTTTCGGTGTATGCCTATTGTGATTCTGGTTGGGAAAATTTTCCTATAACGTGACAGTCTCTTACCGGATATTTTGTTATGTTGGGCATTTATCCCATTTCTTGGAAGACTAAAAAGCAACATACAGTTTCGAGATCTTCCGCTGAAACTGAGTATCGCTCGATGGCTAGCACTATATGTGAATTGAAATGGCTCAAAGGTCTTTTGTTATCTCTCGATGTTACTCACTCTCATCCTATACTCTTGTATTGTGACAGTCAAACAACTTTATACATTGGTGCCAATCTTATGTTTCATGATTGAACGAAGCACATTGAAAGTTATTGTTATTTTATTCGTGATGAGATTCAAAGTGGATACATTCAAGCTGCTTTTGTACGTAGCTCGGAGCAACTTGCTGATATATTTACTAAGGCATTGGGGACACAATAGTTTGTGTATCTTCTCCACAAGTTGGGTGTTCGCAATCTTCACGCATCAACTTTAGGGGGGTATTAGAATATCTTAAGATCTGTAAATATCTGTCTATTCTATACAATATACAATGAATTTAGCAAATTAACTTAGTAATATATATATTCTTATGATATCATGCAGAGGATATATACGAAACTCTTCATATGTTTTAAAAAAAATTATTGTTTCATTTTAATGTAAATTAAAAGATTGAGAAATTTTATTTATTGAAATCTATTATGTTGAAAAAACCACACACACACATACACAAAAATTAATTAGTAAGACCCTACAAGATTTTTCTTAATACCTCAATAAAACTCAATAGATGAATTTGGGTAGGGTGAGGAGCGCAAATTCTAGTTTGGATTCGACTATATCAAACCTGAACCAATTATAACAAATGTAATATATTTATCGCGTGAATGGAGTACAGTTCAGGAAAAATGACCAATCACATAACAAGTACGATACACTTATTCTATGATTGATTTGATTCGATTAAACTTCATGTAAACAAGAATTTTCCAACGAGGAAAGGGCTAGAAAAATAATGATTACAGTGCATTTATTAGGTATGCGATCCATTCTAAATTGGCTCTTAAGCTGTTGGTTTTTTCAAATTTTAGACTAAATAAATCAAGATTGGTGAAATCTCTATAGTCATTTCAATATTTGAAAAATTATATTTTTTGTCCCACATGATACAGCGTATTGTATTTTTTATTTCACAGTTTACAAATTTAGCATATTTGATTCTATAGGCTAAAAATTTATAGCATTTGAAAAATAAAATACTGTAATATTATATCTTATGATACTATAAGTGCCATAATTTTTATTCAAAGGGACAAGAAATACTATAATTTTTTATCCTATGGCATCAGTATACTATCTCGTGAACTGTAGGACCAAAAATATAATACCCTCTATTGTCTGAGACTAAAAATGTAATTTTTTCTTCCAAGATCATACGAAGGAAGTTTGACCAAGAAATGTTATACCAATAGCAAGCATCGTTGGGACTAGTGTTGCTTGAATATGCTTGATAAATTGCAATTTCAATCGTAAAATGTTGGATGGTTGGTAATATTAGTCCCATATTTTTTGAAATAATTAATGTTAGTTTCATATTTAAAAAAAAAATTGTAAAGTTAGTCACATTGTTACAATATTGGCCGCACACTTTAGAAAAGCATCCCAAAATCATCCCAAAGATTCGCAACGTCTCTGACTAACTTTACAATATTTTCTTGAAATATGGAATTAATATTGATTATTTTAGAAAATATAAGATTAATATTATTAACCACCTTATACTTCGAGATGAAAATTACAATTTTTTAATTTTTTCTCAATATGATGAATGTTAGAAAAGAAAAGAAATGACAAATTAAATTGGTACGTAAATATCAACACTTGATATCCCACATAGGATTGCCATGCTGTAAATTATAGTTTTTGATCCAGTCCCAATAGATTAGAAATTAGATACGACTCTCGGTATATACAGGGATAAATTATTATTCAAATTAATTTTAATCGAATTAAATTAATTATAAAATAAGAGTGATACACTTGTTATTTAATTAGTCAGTTTTTTAAATTGTACATCAACTGCACGATAAATGTGTTGTATTAATAATATAATATTGTGCAGATCTGATCGAACTCGATTTGAATTAAAATTTCTCCAATATTAAGCGAGGAACATGCTAAAAAAAATATCGTGCATTTAGTGTGTGATAACAAACTCTAAAGCTTCCTTGGGGAATTCTTCTTTCAATGAAATGATGCATCACAAAAATTGCATGAACTAGATGCTAGAAAGGAAAAATCGTCACGCACCCTACTATCAGCACTTCCCGTCAACCTACACTCCTTGAACTAAAATTGTCTAACAAAGTTAGCAGAAAATTACAATTTTGATCCTCAAATATAGGATAATTTACAATCTTAGTCCTGAACATAGCAAAGTTAGTGTCCTTGTTAAAAAATATACAACATATGAGACTAACTCTACAATACTTTCATCAAATACGGGGCTGATATTGCAATAATGGGACTAACTTTGCAATAATTTCCTAAAGTGTGGACCTATGTTGGGTATTACAGAAAGTACAATACCAACAATACAAACCACCTTATACTTTCGGAATCTAAATTACAATTTTGTCCTGAAGAAAGTATTATATAAAGGATATGTAGAGAACTATGAGTGTATTATGCTTTGAGTTGAAGAAAATGATAGGAGGTATAGCACAAAGGTGGAGGCTGCTCAGCGGTCACAACAACTGGACAAACCTCTTGAAGCCCCTGGATAGTGATCTACAACGGTATCTTCTGCACTATGGTGGTATGGCTCAAGCCACCAACGACGCTTTCGATTTTGACATTCTATCGAAATATATCGGGTACAGCAAATTCTCGAGGAAGCATTTATTCGAACGATGTGGGTTAGTTAAAGGGAACCCCTTCAGATATAAGGCTGTCAAGTATATATATGCAACGTCGGGCCCGGGGATTAGTCTTCCGGAGTCGTTCATCTTGAAGCCCTTGTCTGAAAAAACCTGGTATAAGGAATCCAACTGGATGGGGTACATTGCTGTGGCCACCGACGAAGGGAAAGCTGCGTTGGGAAGAAGGGACATTTTGATTGCTTGGAGAGGAACAATTATGCCGATTGAGTGGGAGAAAGATTTCGAATTCCCTCTGGTGCCAGCATCCAAGATTCTTGGAAAATGTGGTGGTAGTAATGCTCATGTGCACCAAGGTTTTCTTTCTATTTATACGGCGACCAACCCCAGATCTAAGTATAGTAAAACGAGTGCACGAGATCAGGTGAGTTTTGAATTGAACACAAGTATATTTTTGGGTAAATTATAATAAGCTATTTTGAAATTTAACATAATTATGAAAAATTACAAGTATTCCTGATATTTGATAAATTTATGTAATTTTTGGATAAAGATATAAAATTGTAAACTTTGTCATAAATTATACACCAATCACATGATAAGGGCATTGCATTTGTCATATAATTGGTTCAGATTTAGTCGAGTTTACAATTTTACAAAATCAAGAGTGTCGATATAATTCTCCTTTCTATTTTTCATTTTTTACCTTGAGAACTGCATGATTAGACAAAACTGTATGTGCTCCTCAAACTTTCAGGTACTATCAGAACTGAAGAAACTAATAGAACAATACAAACATGAAGAATTAAGCATAACACTGACAGGGCACAGTTTGGGAGGAGCACTTTCAACTTTGTGTGCAACAGACATTGTATGCAATGGCTATAACAAGATTTGCCACAATCCATACAAAACCTGCCCCGTGACAGCCTTCAGATACGGCGCCCCAATGGTTGGGGACTCAAACTTTAAGCACACGGCAGAGTCAATGAACGATCTTCACATGTTAAGCATTCACAATGTCCCGGATATCGTCCCTAAGTCGCCAGCAATGCCCGGGTATACCCGCGTTGGGCAGGAACATTTCGTTGATAGTAAAAAGTCTCCTTACTTGACGTTTCCAGGGGACACCTACACTTGGCACAACTTGGAGGGGGCTTATTTGCATAGTTTGGCTATAGAAAACGGGGGTGAACCTAAAAGAGATCTTGCTCTTGTGAACAAAGGCTCTGGGGCTTTGAAACCAAAGTATGGTATCCCTTTTTCCTGGTGGTGTGAAGAGAATAAGGGTATGGTACAGAAAAGTGATGGCTCTTGGCAATTGCGTGATTATGAAGGGGATGAGTGATGATCCTTGAATATGGATGTATTCTGCACCTGCTTAATTCTGAAACAATCGGACGGAGTTTAGTTGAAATAATGTTAAATCATTCAAAGAAATGATAAATAATTAGTGATCCTCTCATCTGTTATTCAGATGTTAAATAAAATTAGTTTGTTTCTTTTCTTTTTCTTGGATTTATGTTACACTTAAACTTCCCCTAAAAGTCGAAACTTTCTCTAAATAAATTTTGAAATTATACTTACGCGCTCTCCGTAAATTCTCCATTTACGCCTAATCTCTTTTCGTCAGGGCTTGGAGTACAAATAATGCTAATGTAAACAAAAAAAAATTACATACAATACATATATATTGAATGAGGTTTACATCATTATATTTTTTTATTATAATAACAAAATTATTATATTGGAGAGTTATATAAGGGTAAAATTAGAAATTTATGTAATTATTTTTGCTAATGTCAGCATTTTTTGTTCAAATTTTAATAAAAATGGGTCAGGATTTGCAGTGACCTGTATTTCCGAGAAAGAAGGCGAAATTTTGGGAAAAAACATGATTTTATCTCCTCCTTGATTTGAGCAGCTCGTCTTTAGTTGGAGGAGAACTCCCTCTATGCGAGGACTCTTGTTCTGCAAGGGATCCTTTTAGGTCAAGGAGTCTAGCTTCTTGCGGGAGCCTCCCTTCCCTCAGAGCTGGGCTTGGAAGACAGGCCTCGTACCAAGTCTCCTTTTTGGGTCGTTCTTAGTGTACTAGGCTTCCCTCTTAGGCTGAGCCTGGTAATTTTCAGCGGGCTGTCCTCATCATGGATTGGTGGGTCTAGCTTGGGTTTTAGGTCTTTTCATGGGCCAAATAAAAGGGGATGCCTTCAACTTCCTTCCTTTGCTAATCTGTTTTTTAGGGGGTACCTGCCAAGGCCGCCCGCCTATTTGTTTTTTGGAGTCACCTGCCAAGACCCCTGTCAAGTGTTTTTGGGCCTCTCATGATTTGGCCCTCCTAGGATGTTACGGACCTCTCGTTTCTTTCTTTTTTTTTTTGGATCATTTGAGTCTTTTTGGGCCAAGCTATTTCTATGCACATCGCTTATCATTTAGCTCAAGTTTCGCAAAGACGGCGCCACTGATGTGTACCAAAGTCCAATAGTACTACAATTGTCAAAAAAACTTCTTGAAAATCCAAGGCCAAAGGGGAAACTAACCTGCCAAAAATTGATTAACACTCCAATACTTAAATCAATAATATAATTTAATGAAAAAATTGGTAAACATATGAGATGATAATGAAATAAATAATATGGAGTAAAAACAAAAGCTAAAATAAGCTTGTGGAGTTTAGAAAATGAACTAAAAAACTCACAGCCTTGCTGTATGCGAAAGTGAAAAGTGTGTTGAGGGTATACCATGAAAGCTACATTTTTACTTCAACCTGATGACCTCTATTTGTAGAGGGGGTCAGAGCGAGATTTGAGTTAGTTAAAGTAAGCAGCTTGTTAAGAATATATCATAATGTTTAGATTCGTTTTTTAAGTATTTTGTTATATTTTGTGGAGATAAAGAGAGAAAAATAAAGATAAATAAGTGTGTGTTAGAGATAGTATGTATGTTTGGATTTGTTTTTGGAGGTAATTTAAAATAAGTATTGTATGTTTAATGTAGTATTTTAAGAAACAAAAATTACTATTTATTATCAAATCATGTCTGTTTTATATATATTTATGTATATGTATCTGTACTTATGTATATGTATTTTTGTTAAAACAGTTTAAAACACCTAAATAAGGTGTTTTTAAATAATAACAAATATTGTGTATATTTTAACTTGTCCGAAAAATAACTTGAACATGAAAACAAACATAATGTATGAATTTCAGAGAGATTTTCTTCTCACTAACTTAACCTTTCTCTCTCTCTTTTCTTTTTTTTTTTTCCTTTTCTAACTTTGGATGTTTTTTCTTCGCAACCTCCATAATTATTGCTTCTTTCGATCACTTCTCTTAATTGTTTTAATTATCCAATTAAAAATTTGTTTCTTAAAACAACACTTATTTTTTTACTTTGAAATTAATTATGCTGATAAGGTTATTATCCAAATTAAGATCGCGCGAATCAGATCAACTATAAAGCAAGTGTGATATAATTATTATGTAATTAATCATTTTTTTTGAATTGTACACCAATAATACAATAAGTATATTACACTTGCAATACAATCGACTCAAATTCGACAAAACTCAGTCTTTCTTAGAACTTTCCCATATTTGAACTACTGCTCAGTGCTCACACAAAATTTTCTACAATTTTATTTTTTTTGACTTTTTAATTATTTCATAAATTGTTTATTTTTCTCTAATTTTATTTCAATTTCTTCTCTCAATAACTTCTATTATTTTAATTATTATTTTCATTTATTCAATTGAGAAACACTTTTAATTAAATAATTAAATTTTAAATTTTAAATTAATTATACACAATTTGAATTTGAGCATTTTGTTATTTATTTATGGGGAGTGATGAAAACATTGGCCCCCAAAATTCCTGAGCAGAGGTCAGTGCAATAAGTGTGTGTAGTGTGTGAAAACTGCGGTGAGAAAATGGCCGTACCTTTCGCCACCACCCCATCACGCATGAAGGACTGCATCCTCCTCCTCTCCGCCCTACTCTCCGTCTCCCTCCTCTACTTCCAGCACCTCCGCCTCAACCTCCGCCCACCCACCACCTTTTTGTCCGCCGTTGAATCCCCTTCTCCGTTGCCGCCACCGCTGTCCCTCGACCGCGTCCTCTTTTCCGTCGCCGCTTCCTCTTCTTCCCTCCGCTCCCGCGCCACTTATATTCGACTCTGGCACGGTCCCATTTCTCATCTCAACACCACTTTCCTATTCCTAGACCGTCCCCCATCCTACCCCACCCCCTCTCTCCCTCCGATCATCGTCCCGCCCAACACCTCGTCCCTCTCCCCCGGCCACCGCATCGCCCGTGTCGTCAAAGATGCTCTTGCCCTTAATGTTCCTGGCATTTATTGGTACGTTTTCGGCGATGATGACACCTTGTTTTTCACTGAGAACTTAGTGAGAATTTTGTCCAAGTACGATAACAATAAGTGGTACTATATCGGGTGTAATTCCGAGAGTTATGAACAGAATGAAAAATTTTATTTTGATATGGCTTTTGGGGGCGGTGGTTACGCGATTAGTGCGCCTTTGGCCAGGGTTTTGGCTCGGGTTCTTGATTCTTGCCTCGATAGGTATCGTCATTTGTACGGAAGTGATGCTCGGATTTTCGCTTGTTTAGCTGAGCTCGGCGTCCGGTTGACAGTCGAACCAGGATTCCATCAGGTATGAGGTTATTCAGTACTATGCCCGTTGGTTATTAGTTTTAGCTGTGTACAGGCTGAAAAGTAAATTTAGTTACTTCATAAGATATTGATCACTAGAAGCTTATTTGAGCTTATTCAAATAAATGTAAAAATCAAGCTTCCACATTTTTGATTTAATAAGATTTGGAGCTGCTTGACTTAATTGAAAATTTGATAAAATATGTAAAGAAATATAACTCCATGACATCTGTTTATCTTTGACTCGATTAGAACTCCTTTAAGCTTGATTTAATTGACAATTAAAGAAGTTCAAACTCCATTTTTGGAACTTTGTAAAAGTTGAAACAACCGTATTTTTCTCAACTTGATTCACTCATGATCTCAGCTCTGTATAGGCTGCGACAGCTTTTTGTCCTTATCTCAATTTGTATATAGATATTGCATTTCTGCATTTCAGCGGTTAGATTGAGTTTACTTTTGTGAGAAACTATGGAAATCCCATACACTATCATCGACAATCTCTGGACCAAGCTTTCTGTCAGACTAGAAGTAGTGGTTTTTCTCTTCTATATCTATACTTTAAACTTGAATGTCTTAAAGATTCCAGGTGAGTAGTTTGGGTACTTTAGAATAAGAAGTAGAAATTGTTTAGGATTTGAAATCCTCTCTGTTTTTCCCCTTTATCTATGTGAGCCTTCCTCTTAGTTACCTAGAAGCAGAAAATTCTGAAACTTGATGTTAGCTAAATTTACAGATAAAATGAAGTAACCATTGATTTCCAACAGGATGATTGTAGTTTATGTTTGTTTTGACGATATCTTTATTGACATGTCCTTCATTATTTCTAGGTTGATGTTCGAGGAAATTTATTTGGTTTGCTTTCTGCGCATCAATTATCACTTGCGGCATCACTCCATCACATAGATGCTGTCGATCCAATCTTTCCTGGTGTGAGCAGGATTCATGCTTTGGAACATCTTTTCAATGCTGTCCGTGTCAATCCTGCTAGGATTTTTCAGCAGACTGTTTGCTATGACCACACCAATTCATTGACGGTTTCAGTTTCATGGGGCTTTGCTGTTCAAGTGTTTGAAGGAAATCAGTTTCTTCCTGAAGTTCTCTCGTTACAGAGGACCTTTAGGCCATGGAAGAGAGGAAGAGATGTGGCTTCAAGCCGTTATATGTTTAACACAAGAGAGTATCCCAGTGATCCATGTAAAAGACCTCTTGTCTTCTTTATGCATACTGTCGTTGCAGATACAACTGGGGTCTGGACCAATTACACAAGGCATAGTGCTCGAAATTGTTCTAGAACAAAAGCTATCGAGAAATTGAAAGCAGTTAGTGTTTATTCTCTTAATCTGGATTTCGGTATTGAACAGGTACTATCCATGCTTTTCATCAAGATTTCTTTACCTAAATTCTTGTCGTTTTTCTGATGATTATCTTCTTTCTTCGTTACATGAAGGCACCTCGTCGCCAGTGCTGTGATATTTCATCAGTTTCTGATGGAACAATGACTATCCAAATAAGAAAATGCGGGATTTATGAGCTGATTGCCATGCGTGGATAAAGAATGAGTGAAATATTTTATGGAAACTCATTATTATATGGAGACTCTAAATCAGATTTATGTATTGGCAGTTTGGATGATTTTATACAAGCAATTTTACAAGCAAGCATACAGTCTTACCAAGTACATGAGTGGTGCTGCATGTTCATGAACTTGCTCCATTAAGTTCTAGGTAAATGGTTTTCTCAGTTCAAGATTATGATGTTCTGCTCCATCGTCTGAGTGAATAATTCTAGAGTTCACAAAATTAATCTTGGATTGCAAGCATTTCCCAATAATTTGTTGTTCTGGTATAGTGCAGAGTTCTTTCTGGAATATCCATGCCTTTTTCTCTCACCTGATCTTTTGCTTATAGTCTTCTATTGGTTACATGATCATGACTCTTATTTTCTCTACAGCGATTTTAGCAGTTTTTATTGTTTGATATAGGCCATTGTTTATCCCAATAGCAAAGTGCCTGGATACATCACGAGGATTTGTTTACAGTATAATCACATTTTCTTACTATATTTTTTGTATATAGTCTCCTTAATTGAAAAACATTCTAAAACAAATAAGGTAATTGAGAATTCTTTCAGAAGGATATATAAGACATGCTGTTTAAGCAAGCAGAGTCTGAAGGTCATTGTGGCTCATGCTTGAATTGCATCATATATTAACATGCATAAATATTTCCTGGCAAGTTTTCCACCAACAATAACATACTCAAATAACTTTTCTAGTTAGAACCATGCCTTACTTGGCCCTTCCTCCTCAGATCTGGTTGTTCTTTTGTACTAGAAGAAGGGTCAATTAGAGGTTTTTTGGGTCAGCCTGGGTGTGAGCTGTGGAGCTTGTAAGAGTTATGTCTTCTCCTTCAATCTGTTTGGATAAAATAAGCGCCTAGAAGATATATGAAGTTTGTAGTTAATTATTACGAGTAATCTCTTCCTTTACAGTCATGTCTAACATGTTTGTTAGATTTCTAAGATCAGTTGGGTTGCTTACTTTCTAAAGAGATCTTATATAATTTCTTAATCTTTTGGGCTTAAAAGCTCTCCTCAACTAGATTGTACAACCATCCAACGTTTAGTTGTTCACCCATGAGCGAGGATAAATCAGGGATGTCCGGAATGGCAAGTATGATTGATTAAGACCACTATTACGAATGGGTTGTCCATTGAGTAATCTGTATACATGGTCTGGTTTATGCTTCACCCCATTATCCTTCACTATGGTCACATACAGGTTTCTAATTGTCTACACTCCTTTCTTGATAGCCAATCTTAATATCCTTCTTTGGAACTGTAAATCAAGGAATTAAAAGACAACATACAATTGAATCGCTGACAGTTTGAAAATATACACTGGTGAGAATCACTCAGAAGTGTTTAGAGACATTGTTTTGGGAAAATAATAATTCTTGCAATAAATCTGATTCTCCAAGACTGGTGTGTACATTGCAACAAGTATAAAGCATGACAAATCTGCTTTTGCTGCTAACCATGGTTTTTGTCTGAATAATGGCTCCTATGGTAGTTGGTGATAAATTTATTTTATGTTGTGAATATCCTAACAATAGCAGCTATTCAGAAAAGTCTAAGAAAAAAAAAATACCTGAGTTAGAACCATTCTGGGCATGCAAGTTAGAGGTAAAGTCTTAGTTCATCCCCATAGTTGGTGACTTTTCTTCATTAACCACATTTGACTAAATGGGTTTTTACCATCATGGAATTTTTTGATTTACAGATTCTTGCAGTTAATCAACGGAGTATATAGTTCTCCAGATTGTCATTGAAGCTGGTTGGCTCTTTGTTTTTCTGGATGGAAACCAAGCTGTTCAAGCTGCAGAAATTGGACGAACCTGTGTTGCAAGTTCTTCAGTGGAGCTGGCATAATATCTGGAGACATTATAAAGAAGTCATTGGATTATCGTCAATGAAACACATTGCCTGAGAGTTTTGGCTTCTTATCCTTGTCCTTTTTCTATTGTTTAAACACAAGAAGACAGGAAGCTAAGATGCAAGAGAGAGATTATTGTCTGTGGCTGAATCATTCTTATGATGAATCTGCATCCAAGAACCAGAAGATCTGATAGTGCAGAACATGAAATTGTTTGCATTCATTTCAAGACCGTAAACTCCTGAAATTGGTCAGCAGGCAAGAAGGCCAGTGGTGAACTAATATCAGCACAGGGAAACTACTGAATATTCTTTTGATGAGTGCAAAATTGTTAGATTATTTATACCTCTTTTCCTAATGCTTCTTCATGTACCTTTACAATTTGTTCTTGCAGTTGACCTGATGTTCTTTCCTTAATGTACAGCATTCTCATGAGTTATCACTGAGGTAATTTCTTTACGTTTTCCCGAATCCCAGAATGTATACATACAGAAACGTTTATTCTCTGCCGGAAGTGTGAGTCCTTTTATCAGAATTTCACTGATTAGAGACATCTCAACTGTTTGGATCATGTTCAAATACAAATTCTCATGTATTACAGATGGATTTAAGGTATTCCTACAGTTGTGGTTGAATACAATCTGGTGAAAGTTGACATAATGTTTGGTTTTATTTTGCTTCATTTCCGAGATGGACCAAAACATGGACAATGTTTGCCTTTGATTTGTTTTGGAAGTTTTGGTGGTGTTTTGAAATGTTTTGAAACAGTGCTGCATTTGTTTTTGTCAAAATAAGCCTACACTAATTATAGGTCTTATAACTAAAAAAATTATATATATATATACATATATTTATATATATATATATGAATATATATAAAAAATACATGATTTGACAATGAACATTAGTTTTTCTCTCCTACTAAATAACATTAAACATACCATATTTATTTTATATTATCTTCAAAAATAAATTCAAATATACACATTATTTTTAATACATTTTTATTTATCTTTGGTTTTTTCCTCTTTATTTTTACAAAACATATCAAAACAAGTTAAAAATAAAATCAAATATAGTGTGAACCTCCCAAGAATCTTCCTTCCCAAAATGAACGTATATTTAATTGGATGTTTCTATATTTACTTTGAGTGCCATCTGGGAAATGTCTGGTAGCCCTGAGCTGGCAAGTTCCCACCACCTTTCAAGCACGACACTTTCAGCAACTTATAATGTGCGAGTAAAAAAAAATATTGGATTGAGCATTCATCAAAGAAGTTGACTTCCAGATTCTCGACATCTGTGCGATACATAGTCCATTGTTTAGGACTGAATTCATGCGAGCAAACTGAACTCCTACGTTTTCTTCCTAGGTGGAGGTGTATCTAATTCTCTAAGAAAAATGTGTCTAATTCCGCCTAGTATTGCGGGTCAACATGGGTGGCCACAGAACTTCAAAACCTGCCCAAAAGTATTACCACCTTCTCCTGTAAACCCCTCAGCTCTCCATCGCCTTCTCCATGGACAAATCAGCAGTCCCCAGGCCCCACTCATACAATCGCCTCATAGTATTCATGATAGTTTCATGTCTTCTATGTATGACATATCTTACATTCATCGTCCCGAATATTAAAGTAACACACATCTCCACTTCTTTACAGGCTCTTTATCCACCAACCTCTCTTGAACATATAATTTTTGGCATTGCCTCGAATGATAAAACTTGGTTGAGTCGGAAGGAATATGTTAGGCTCTGGTGGAGGCCTCAGGAGATGAGGGGTTGTGTGTTCCTGGAAAACGCACCCCAAAATGCGACACCAGTCGATCAGGCTGATGCAAGTGCTCTTCCTCCTGTATGCGTCTCTGGAGACACATCTCGATTTCGTTACACATATCGGAACGGCCTGCGGTCCGCTATACGTGTTGCACGTGTTGTCTCGGAAACTGTAGCTCTTAACCATTCGAATGTGAGGTGGTTTGTGTTTGGGGATGATGATACAGTTTTCTTCCCTGAAAATCTGGTGAAGACCCTGTCAAAGTATGATCATGGCTTGTGGTACTACATTGGGACAAATTCAGAAAGTTATATTCAAAATAAGCTCTTCTCCTTTGAAATGGCCTTCGGAGGAGCTGGTTTTGCTATAAGCTATCCCCTGGCAAAGGTTTTGGCTAAAGTTTTTGATTCTTGCCTCGAACGATACCCACACCTTTATGGAAGTGACAGCAGGATCCAGTCCTGTCTGGCCGAGCTTGGCGTTAGTTTAACACATGAACCTGGATTCCATCAGGTAACCATTTTATCAGCTTTTGAGATGTTTACCTGATTAACCAATACTATTCATTTTCTTTTTCTGTCATTTTGTTCAACATGAGGTTCATTGTTTGAGAACATGAAATTTGATATATCAGATGGATGTTCGTGGAAGTGTGTTCGGTCTCTTGGCTTCTCATCCCATTAGGCCCCTCGTTTCCCTCCATCATTGGGAGGCAATGGACGCGATTTTCCCCAAAATGACACCAATAAAGGCCCTGGAACACTTGTTTAAAGCAATAAGCATCGACTCCCAGAGGGTTATGCAACAAACAGTTTGCTATGATCGGTGGTTTTCTTGGACAATCTCCGTCTCGTGGGGCTATGCTGTTCAAATCTTCCAACACAATGTATTCTTACCAGATGCTATTCGAACTCAGGAGACGTATGTTCCCTGGAGAAAGGGCGGCGGTATTAATGATTTATATGTTATCGACACGTTGGGATATAACCCTGATCCATGCCGGAGGCCTCCTGTGTTCTTCTTGCACAACGTCTTATCTGAAAGAAATAGAATAAGAAGCACTTACAGAATGATGACCTCAGATAACTGCACGTTCGACATGGCCTCTCCACGGAAGCTTGAAGAGATCAGAGTTTTCTCACAAAAACAAGACCTTGATCACAAACAGGTACATTTCAGGTGCAATATATATGTTAATACAATCATAGATGACTCCTATATACAACGTAAATTTTATCTCATCTTTCTTTGGGTTTCTTACTAAACCGTATAATACAGCTGCAAGCGCCACGAAGACAATGTTGTGACGTGCTACCGCCCTCTTCTGGCACTGTATTGGAAGTTGCTATTCGAGAATGTGGTGATGAAGAGTTAATATACATGCACTAATTTTTTCATAATCGAATTTCTTGGAGTTCATCTAACAACCTTGATCAGCCTCTACCCCCCGGATACACCTGGTGATGGCATTGGTCTAAGTGATGCAACTTCTTTGAATTCCTTCCTGTGTACTACAAATCAGCCCAGTGCATCTGAATAGAAACTAGACAAGCACAGGACCAGACCCTCTTCCTGTTGCCGGTGTATCAGCTTGTGAAGGATTGGGTGGATGACAAGGAATGTAATATCATGTAACATGCATTCTAAAAGTTCAGTTAAACTCTTAAGTAACATATACATACAAATACAGTTCATTAGCTAGCATTTTTACTTAATTCTCCATCATGTTACGGAAACTTTTGAACTAATCAAAGGAAGTTCTTAGATCTCTCCTTCATTTTCTTGGACTAAACGCTTCTTCTTTTCTTGGATGCCTTGCTTAGAGTTCTCCAAGTGTGATCGTTTTAGTTTTGGTCAATCTGATATTGTGATGAATTTGCCTTTCGGTGTAATTGGATAGAAATAAGAAGTTAAGTAATAAAAAATTAAATAAGTAAAAAGAAAACTATTAATGTTAAGGGAGTAGCAAGTTCTCAAATTATAATGGGATAATTATAAGGCCTTCTCCCAAGTAAAATTTGATTTTTATTTAATTTTTATGCTAATATCAAGAAATTTTATTAATATTATTAATGTTTGAGACCATTTGTTAGATAATAGCAGATTATAAGAATATTAGATGTGATTTCTTAAACGTGAAAGCAGTTTATGCGGAATTAGACCAAATGTTGGGGAAGAGCGTTGCAATAATTCCTTTTAACTAACCAAGACATGCATTGAAGTAGTATTTAAATAACTAGTATATGTGGCAAACTCAAATGCTCGGCATAATAATTTTAAGTTTTAAACATTTATTATTACTTTGAAAATATATATATATATTAATTGGATTTAAAAATAGAAAAAGGTTGTGAGAAATATTGGGAAAAGAGAGAAAAAGGTGAAAAAAGGGAGATGTAGAAGTTGAAAAGAAAGAAAAACAAAGAGTAATAAAATAATGACAAAATAAAAAATGACGGATCAAAAAATTGAAAATATCAGAAGGTGCTCTTCAATTATATAGCTTAGTAATTTGTGGCACACGATGTGTGTAAAAATTTTAATATATTATTTAAAGTAAAACATTTATTATTAATGAAGTATATACAATGCAATATTAATATCAAATTAATAAAAAAATAATATAAAAAATGAAAAATAAATTACTAAAAGATAGTAGGAGAATGGGGAGTTAGAAGAGTGGGTGAGTGGAAAATTAATAAATAAGATAATATATTAATAAATAAAATTAATTATTAAAAATAAAAAATAATTGAGATACCAATCCACCCCTTTTCAATTATATATAATATAAATGTATAGGTATCAAGAACCAATCAAGAAGTTATGGGTCCAAGCCATATAAATGTGGGCATATAGTTTACTATTACAATAATTTCTGAACATATTTATTAATTTAAAAATTTTAATCTATTGAATTAATTATTAAATTTGAATATATTGAATTATGTAATAAATCGAATATTATAAAAAAAAAAATAAAGAAAAAGAGAGGGAGAACACCACGAAGGAATAGGCTATTCAATTTAGAGGGTTCCTATGAGAGAATCAACCCCGCATCAATATCATCTGATAACTTAGTTCTCTTCTTCTACTATTTCTATGTAGATAACAATAGTAATTAAAAGATGCGACAGTTCTATTCCAGTGTCGTTGGTGGATGGGTGATGCCCTAGAAAATTAGCCAACCAGGAGATGAAAGGTTTGGTAGAAAAAATAAAAGAGAGAAGTGAGGAGTAAAGTAAAAACGTTACTACTGCACTTTCCTTTAATCATGTATCAGTCCCGCCTTCTTGGAGGAAACTTCTCTATCACATGAACGGGTCAGGTAGGCTTCTGGACTTGTGCCTTCTTCTTGGTAGGTCTTCTGTCTAGTGCAGGTCTTCCCATTGGCTGGGCTTGTGGCACAATCTCTCTCCCTAGGTTTCTATCCTATTTTTAGTCAATTAGGTCTGGTCCAATTCCTAAGGTAATCCTTCTGCCTAATAAAGGTCATTGGTCCCAAGGCCAAATGCGCTTCTTCTTGTCTTGGGGCCTTATTCCCTGGGCTGCACGAGCCTATTTCTTTTTATGGGTATTATTCAATATACATATAAGAAATCAAAATTGAGATTAAATAGAATATAATTTCAAGATTTTGACAGATCAAACATTGAACTCTTTGACGAGTGAAGATGAATTGTGATCGGTGAATGCAGCAGAAACTCCACTTTGCCCAAGTAGAAAAACTCTCTATTTAGATAAGTTACACTTTGGATTTAAATCTAGTTTCAAGGAAGTAAGACAATAAATATTTTGTGAAGATTGCTTAGTTCTATTTTGATTTGTGTAGAGATTATAATATAAATCAATTAATATGATACGACATAGTTGATACGACATAGTTTTAGGGAAGTTGTTAGGTTGTTTACACTCATGATAAATCAAATTCTTCTCTAAAATTGTTAAGGGAGGCTGGAACTAAAACTTTTTCCCATATCAATTTTAATTTGAGTAACTTTTTCTTCTCACATTATACCCGTATAAATTCAGACGACTTATGTTTCTATTGTGATAAAAATATTATTTCTTCGTAATTGATACACACTATTGTGAGGAACGAAAGGTTGTCATGCACATCATTTACTTCATAGTGTGAGGAAAAAATATTTCATATCACATTTATTAATAGTACATGCGACAAAATTTAATATCCTTTCTTTTCATTTTGGTAGTTTTATCGAAGGTTGGATAAGTCCCCATCCAAACTCTAAGTACCAAAAGGTAGTACCATTTCACTAAATTTGATTTTTATTCAAAATATTTCAAATTTTAATAGTTTTATGTCGAGTGCCATCTTTTGTCTAATTTATAGCATCAACCTACTGCACAAAATGAAGATGTTGCATCAATTTCCACATCATCAGGTGAAAATCGTTAATAGCTTTGAGGTTTCTACCTAAGAATGTTAATCTATTTAGTGTTTTACTAAACTTAGGACCTGTTTACTAAATGTGATGAGAATATGATGTGATAAATAATGAGCGATAGTGTATGTGGTAAGTTTTGATAGATTTTATGTAATATCTTTCTTTACATGATTGGATATTTGTTGAAAAAATGTAGGATAATTTTATGCAGTGTTTATTAAGAATGTTATGAACTTGTGGTAGGATAGAAAAATATCCAAAATGCCCAAGAATAAGACAAAATTATTATCAATGAAGGAGTAATTTTTCACATAATTAGGGACAACAATGTAATTTGGTGCAAAAAACTTAGGACATTTTGCACCAACAAAACTTAATACCTACATTTGGGCCAAGCTTGATAATTATCCACTAGAGGAGGTGAGATAGTTCTCAGGCCACAATTTTTGTATCGGCTTTGAAAAGTTTGTATTGGGTTGGACTAAAACAAAGTAAACAAACCCTGAACAAGTCCTTAATAGGTTTAATATTTTTGTAGATGCCGCCACTAACCATATATTTTCTTACAAGGGCGATCCTAATAGTCTTTTGAATCAAGAAAATTTTTGTAAATCAACTTGTTTCAGGTGTATGTGATCCAGGATCGGATACGCGATCTCTTTTAATGTGGTAGCAGCAACTAGCGACAACCCTCTGATGTTTAAATCAGTTATTGTTCGAGATGCGAATAACGATCTCAAGTAGTAAATGATATCGTGAACAGTAAAAAATATCTTACCATGAATGTGGTAGCTTGAGGGTATTTATAGGACTATATGTCCATACATGCTTGGTCCATGTGGCGTTATCGTAAGGTCGAAATTGTCAAACATCCTGCGAGTCAAAATCTTGGGTTCTTGGCCGAGTTACTGAGCAAGTCGCCGGGTCAGATTGGGAAGATCTGTAGAGATATGGAACAACAACAAGCAACAGTACAAAGCAACAAAGCATCAAACTTTCTTCAGTCCTTAAGACGTTGTAGTCGTACTTTTTCTCTTTTGCGCTTTTATTAGTAATATGCGCTTTTATGCTACACGCTTTTGTATTAGGCGTTTTTTCCTTTTATGCTTTTAGTCATTCTTAAGCGCTTCTTCCTTTGGCTTCCAATTTAGTAAAGCAGACGTTAGGTTAGTTCTTGGAAGCAGCTGATTAACTGTCTTGAGTTCTTGTTGTAACTATTTGAGGGAACTTCTATTTAAAGGAGGTACCTTCTCTCTTGTTAGTATGATTGATGGTTAACAAACTTTTCTGTTGTTGAGTATTGATCTTTTACAAGAGCCACCGGACCCGGAGCCAGAGACACAGATCCTGTGGCTTGAATGTTAGCCCACTAAAAGGGGTATTTAGGTATTTTCATTAATGGGTGCGATACATCCATATCTGTATGTTATATATGTGGTCAATAATTTCATAAATAGAGGTATACTAGTATTGGATTTTATGTGAGTGTCGATACCTACTGATTTTTCACAAGCTAATAAAACTCACACATTTTTAAATTAACATCCTGAGGTAGACATTGAAATGGTGCTATTTTGTCAAATTAATAGCCTAAAAGAACTTAGCTAGTATCAATGATGTTGGAAATGTTTTGCCAATAACCATAGTTAATGAATTTCCCACGTTCTCCACAAATTTATCTAGTTTTGAGTTACCTAATGATGCACACAAAGGTTATAATATTTCATATGTTCTATAAATGTTATTATTTAAGAATGCATAGTGTTAAATAGTGATAATGTTTGTCATTTCTTGTCAGATGCCACATAGTTTACAGAACCTACAACATCTACTCAACCAGAGAGGTCTTTTCTGATGCCCCTACATCCTTTCAAGACCTTCACATTGTGCCTAATTAAGGATGTCAGATTCGTGATCTTCCATGAAGTGATGATCCACGATCCGTAATGAGTATTCCGAATGCTTGGTGGTCATTGAAAAGAGGAAAGCATATTAGGCTAACCGGGATGGTTTTCGATGAATACCCTCTAATGCCTAATTCAGCTCAAGTTTGAGATGATAAATGGCGAGCTCCAGTAGTAAATAAGGTAATGAGTAATAAATATGTCTTAGCATAAATGCCATTCGATGGGGATATTTATAAGGCTAAATGTGCCCACCTTATGATTCACGTGGCGTCATCTCAAATCATAAATTGTCAGATGATCTATGGTCTAGATCCCAGGTCATCGGAGGAGGTTGGATTGAGCGACTCGACTGGAGATAGAAAGACCCGACCGAATCCAAAATAAAAGGAGATGAATCTTGAGGCTCTAGTTGTATTTTAGTATTCTTGAAGGGTTACTTATATCTTTTTCAAGTAGGTATGATATAGCATGTCAGATGCATCTTTAGAGATTCATACATTAACACTTCTTTTGTTATTATTATTACAATGATGATGGTGGTGATATTTCCAACTTAATCATTGTTCTTTATGTAATGCAAATGCCTTCACAGCCTATTCAAAAAGCCCAATCCAACAACCACACAAAGATATATTTATAATCATTTGAAAAAGTTTTTATATTATGTGATGAATTTAAAGAATATTGATTCTACAGTTTTTATGTTGCAATTTATAAATGCCCCTCTTGTGTCTTATTAAAGAGCACCACAACATGGCTAAAGAGGAAGAACACAACAAAAGTAGTTTCAACATCAAGATTGACAAGATTATAATTAATTATAATCTTGTATATTAAATGGGATGGCGACCGTTGTTTTGTTAGTTAGGCACTGGAAATTTTGGTCATACAATTACGATTTTGTGACAATTTTAGGTATTTCCATCAGAAACCAAGCAAAATTCCATCAGAGCAATTAAGAATTTTACAAAAATTAGGCTTTTTTGGTCAATTGGACGCCAATTTTGGATGTGGAATCTTACGTGACATTAGGTGTGGACATTTTAGATGAAATTTTTGGACATTTTGTATGTAATCACTAATTTTGTTCATTCTATTGTGCACTAGAGAATGCAAATGGGCTATTAATCTCCCCCCCAAATGTCTAAACCTAATGCCACGTAACCTATCACATCCTAGATTGGTGTCCAATTGAAACAAATGCACCTTTTCCCCTCGAATCCTAATTGCTCTTGCTATTTATTTTGATTTTTGGAAGAACTAGATTTTTTATAAAAAAAAAAAAAAAAGAGTACGTAGAATTAAAATTTCCAATGCACATTATACCTATAGGACGACGATCGCCACTCCCCTTAACATATAGGACTAGATTGCAATTTTTCCAGTAAGATTCAAAAAAGAGAAGCCTCAACATCAATATTATCAAATTTTAAGATACCATGTTCTTGATCTACTAAGCTAACTCTCAAATCGATCATAACTAGGGAACATTTCTGCCTCACACAAGCTAGTAATGAGAGTTCAACATCCAAGCTAAACACTACCTTAGTTCTAATTGTTTGAGGGCATTAGATGCAACTCGTCATTGTTGAAGTATTATAACATTTATAGTTGTGATAAAGGAATTTAGTTGTTTTTATCTTGAATGGAATTCAATCATCATTATCTCTCTCTATTTTTTAGTTTAATGCACAAACTAAGCAATTATGGGGAAAGATTTTGCAGTTTTTGACACAGATCCCCTTATCTCTCCATTTTATTCTTTTTCTCTCAATCTCTCTTTTCTCTCACTGTTTAGTCATAGCTCTCTTGTCTCGCGCTGTCGCCACCTTGCATCTCCGCCACCTCACCCTTTATTGTTGTTTATCTCTTCTTTCATTTTCTTTATCCATTTAAAAAAAATCTGGGTCTATCGAGGCAAACCCGGCCCCACGGGATGGGGCAGGGTGGGAGAGGGCTGGACATAAGAAAATCTAGGACGGGGTGGTCTTGGGTCTATCTCGTCCGGTCAAACCCGCGTCGTACCTACTCCATTATCATCCTTAAATGATACCCATAGTAAATAAAATAGCATTTCCCATCATATAAGGTTAATATTTTGAAATCAAATAATAAAAATATTTTTATTTTCAGACAACAACATGGAATTATAAAGTCAGAAATGAATCTGAATTCAAACAGGCACATCATACCAAAGCAAGTAGCATTTAGACAAACGTAAGAGAGGGTATATATCATAATTACGACCCTTTCGGCTTGTACGACAGGATAGAAAACAACGTTTGAGTTACGGTGAAAATGAAGAGAAGAATGTTGTTGAGCACATCCCACCTCGCGTCATAGTAGTTCTGCACTAAGTACGCTCTCTGCGGACGCCAACCGGACCGGCAGTATCGATTAACCTTCTCTATAAGTGGCTCAAAATAGAAGTCTTTCTGACTGACAGTCGTTGACAAATCATTGAACAATGAAACCAGGCTCTTGATGTCATTTAGCCTGGACACCAAAATCTTGGAGTCTAAAAGCAGCTCGACATCCTTCTCTTTATTGATGAGGGTGTCCATTAGGACAACGTAAGACGTGAAGATTCGGGACTTGCAAGACGACATCTCAAAGATCAGGAAATTCCAGAACATTGCCTCTGTGGATTCTTGAATCACAAGTGGAGGAATTGTCAATACCCCGTTTTTGAATTCGACCTTCGTCAGGTTCTTACGGTCGCCAGGCTGGAACTGGATCCCGTACATTTCTAGCTCTGATGCACTTCTAGCCTCGGTCAGGGAGCTGTCATGGCTCACTTGGATCGAACGAGAATCTTGTTGGAGTGAAGAATCTTGGTTCTCATGGAATAAGGATTTCAAAGCAAGGTCCAACAGATGCCTGGGATTATCAATTGTGGTGTCTTTTAACTCCACGCCGAAAAAATCGAGAGCTAAACTGATTAATTTCTGTTTATTGCTTTTCGTGTTGCCTTGTGGTGGAGGCGGTTCCTGATGAGAATGCAACCAAGATTTGAGATTAGGTAGACAGAAAATTTTTGTCACAATAGGTGTGGCGAAATTAAATCAATCACAGAATAAGTATGGTACACTTGTTATATGATTGATCATTTTTTCTATACCGTACACTAATCACACGGCCAAGTATATCGAGTTTGTTATATAATTAATTCAAATTTAGCTGAATCAAGTCCGAACTAGAATTTAGACATAATTCCCTCCAAATTAAATATGTGACCTTAATTATTAGTTTTATTTTATTTTTTTACGTTCTATTATAAGGCTCTATTTTTCAAAAAGGTTATCTTTTCCCTAGAAAGTGCAATATGAAGTAGGGGCTATTTACAAGACCTGGTAATGGTAGATTGACTCTTCAATATACCCTTCTCTATGATTAGACGCTGAATAAGATTTGATAATTTATTCTTCACTATGAGTATCATATTATAACTCAGCCTTATCTATATTTTTGCTAATAGCGTAAATAGTTAAAGAAAAAAAAAATCTATGGGTCGACATCTTATTCAATTGGGCCCTAAAAGATCCCCAGAGGGGATTGTTGTGCTTGACTCCATATGAAATATATTAATAAGTGGGACAATGACACTTTTTGTTCATAACTTAGGTTTTTTTTTTCTTTTTTAATTTCATTGATTATGAAATTATCATTTTGGTTATGTAATTTTTTAAAAAAATAACACTTTTGTCCAATAATATATTTTTGTTAGATATTTAATGGAAAAAGCCACATGGTCGTTAAGTGTATAGGACCAAAAATACTATTTTTTTAAAGTTATAAGACCAAGAAAGTTATTTTTTAAAAGTTATTGAACCAAAAATGAAAATCTTGTAATATATTGGACCAAAAATATAAAAGCTCTAACAATCACCTGGTTAAAATATATAACGAAAATGTGACATGTGATCAAAAGTGCTATTTTTCAAAAGTTACTAAACCAAAAAGAAAAATCTCGTAATTAATAGAATAAGAAATAAAAAGACCTTAAATTACTGCAGAAAAATGACATTTTCCCTTAATAAGCAAATAATCCTCCTGATTAAAGAAAAGGATAATGTCATGACCCACGAACTTTTAGAAAGAAAACTAATTAATTACATATGGGACCTTGACCCCCCTCCAAATCAATTAGGTCCGACAGAACCACAAGACTTGATTTAAAAATTTTAAAATATTACTTAAAAATATATTTTTTTAATAAATAACACAATTATATAATTATAAATATGTTACAATAGTATTAATTACTAAAACATAAATACATCTTTTTTTAAAAAATTATATGTACATATCTTATTGCTCTAAGACTTTCCAGAAATATATTTTAGTTATATATACACCAAAGTTACAAACTACGCCTGGTCCAGATTTAAAACATTAAACCTAAGACTTGCTACAAAACTCAATTGTAGCATGAAAACCCACTCCAAATAAGGTGGGTTCAGGACCAATTGCCATACCTATTCTGAAATTATATTTTCCTTGTTGGAATTAGGTTTTTAATCGAATCAAATCAATCAATAGCAAGTGCAGCTGCACACCAATTATATAATAAGTGTATTATAAAATTTGACCGAATCGGATCCCAACTAGAATTTCCGACTTAACAAGAATGTAGCCTTCATAACTTAATTTCTTTTCTGAACTCTCACCTAAAACACCGATGTGATTAAAATGGGAGTCTTCCTCATGGGACACACAGAATATTAGCGAGAAAAGCAAACAAAGTTGTTCAAATATCCTTACCTGGTTAGTCCATGTCAAATCTGAAAGAGTTTCAAGAACGAAGAAAGGTATCTGGTTCTCAATTTTGAGGAGATCTTGCTGCAAAGTATGGACAGACACTTTCTCTGATCTTCCCACGAGACTGTCATTGGAGTCTTTAGACTCTTGGCTCAACAGCAGGTCCATGATGAAGCAGCCATCGAGCAGCATAATCTGCACTAACTTGTCCCTCGCCAGCTGTTCATCGATATCTCTGTAGCATTGGCGAATATGTGGTTCCAGGCTGCTCATCACTTCCGCAAGCTTATATTTATCGACACCAGCATCTTTGAGTCGATCCACGAAGTTTTTCAGGTACCATTTCTTGAATTCCTGGGCTGGACTCTTGTCGTCGTGGTGCAAAGGGCCTATGGAGATCGATATCGGCTCGAAGACTTTGGCGTGCCCTTGGCGAAGCTCTTTGGAAACTTTGTATATGTAGGGCGATGTGGTGGGAACATGCAGAGTTTCCACTTCTGATTCCATGAAGTTGATCAGCTTTTCCTTCACGTTTTCCTTCGCCTCCGAAGTTCCTCCTCCTTCCATTTTCTTGTACTTGCTATTTCTCAACGCTTCACTAAGTGTTTAGTACGTAGTTTCAGCTTACCCGGAGAGCAAATGGTTCCGTAACCCTACGCTAGCACAGTACATAAATATGATTTTTTGTTATGATTAAAACGTTCAAAATCGTATTAAATACTAATTAATTATGGTTAAACAATGGCTTATTAGTTATTGTTTTTAGAAGCAAGAATGGCCAAGATATTGTTCATAGTTAAATATCATAGCAAAATACTTTGGTCATAACTAAAATCAAGAGAAATATTAATTAATTATAGTCCAAACTTAAATATTTGCGTTTATTTTTTATGTTATGGTAATTTATAATATAAGAAAGAAACTATTATTATTTTTGTGCAGCACCATGTGATGAGCATTCGACAGACAAAAATCGGATGTTGATACAGAAAATATCTATTTATGATGGAGCTTATGGTTGTAGGGAAAATTATTCTTTTTCCTTCTTTAACTTTATTTTTTATTAGTTTAGTTTTATAAATATATCTTTCATTTATTTAGTCACGAAAGTTATAAAAATGATGATAAATAATCCTCCGATTGCCGGAATTTTAGCTTTTTGCAGGAAAGATACATGGCAGTCGAGTTGGACGATTTTTGAGGTGTTCTTAAACTTATGTGGCTTTGCAGATGAGTTGAAAGATATGTTGGACTTGTTTTGTGGGAAGGAAAATTTAACAAATTTAAAATTATATTATGTATAATTATAACTTAAAAAAATAGCCCCTCAAACCCCCCCCCCCCCCTATCCAGTATCGCCGCCACCGCCAACTCTCCCACAGCAAGAAAATAGTTTAATAGCAACAAAACAAATTAGCTTCGAGTTATTAGTAAGTATAATTTTCTTTGCTAGTCTATATTATTTAATACAAAAATTCATTTGCTAATGAATTTAACGAAGAAAATTTACTTGCTAACAAATGTAGTAACAAACCGTTTCAAGTATATATAAAATAATATAGATTGGCAACGGATATTTTTTCACTTTCTAATTAACTCGATACTTATTTTACCATCAAATTTTTTCATAGCTATTTGTAGCATCCTCGTGGCAACGATCGCCCCAAAAGGAGGGCGACATAGTCTCCTAGGGGTGAGGAGGGTGCGGTGCTGTCGCCTCCTCTATGCCGATGGCTGAGGGGCACCGCCTTCTTCACCCAATTTTAAAAAAAATGAAAAAAATAATTATATTCTAATTGAAAATTAATTTTTTTAAACTGAAAGTTAAAAAATATTTAAAAAATTTAAGAAAAGTTATTTACTTCTTTAAAATATATAAAATAATATTAAAAAGTATTTATCATTATTATTATAATAAATAATATGATTTATTAAAATATATTTGTCAATACATGTACCATAACACATGGACTTACAGGTGGATAAATTGTCGGACAAATCAGCAGCTGTCATCCATGCATGCAATTTTTGGCTCAAATTCAAAATGGTGCAAAAAAATTCAATACAAAATCTTAAATCAAACTTAATTTCATTCTTTTTCAAACTTACAAGACTAATTAAATAATTAATGACATACGTACAGGAGTAAAAATAATAAAGGGCAAAATTTCAGAACGAGAAAATAATTTTCCCTATGGTTTTATCATAAAAATATGTCTTACTAATGAAAAGGGCTCATATGCCCGACTACAAGAAATATGACCTTTAATTATAACAAACTGTCACGGTAAAAACTGAAAACTTATGTGAATAATAATTAATCACACCTACTCAATAATCATTATTGGCCATTAATCAACAAATGAGGCTACAATATTTATTATATTTAAAAGTCGTGACAAATATTTTAGTGATAACTAAATCACAATAAAATTGTTGTGAATAAGGTAAGTTCTCTCACATTCATTTTACTATAATTTATTGACATATATACTTATTACAATGTAAGAACTTATCCATCTTTCTGCAATGTATGGACTGATAATACAAACTTGTCAGAATTCGAACCCGATGCATACCTACTTACGCGGCCGTAACCAATCACGTAGTTCAACTAAATTTGAGATCGGGGTCGAGTGTGGCTACGTCTGGTACTGACAGCATTGCTGTCAAAAGAGACACAGAAGGAAACTGACATGTTACTCACAAAATCTTCAATAAGTTGAAGTAGATTAGATTCTTACAAGTGATAGTAAACTTTAATGATGCCTTGCTAAAATGGAAAGGTATAGAGACATGAATGTAATGCAACATTGCCCAAAAGAGAAATGTCTTGAAGAATACCTTAATGATGAGAGTGCAACAGTTGATATATACATCAACTATATTCTTGGAGCTGTCTGGCCATTATTATATATATAGAGAGACATGCGAATGCAAGGAATAAAATGGGTTGGAACCCCAATTGAAAAAAAGAAAAATAAAGATATTCCGTAAATCCGAGTGTGAGTGATGCTTAAGCAAAGTAGGATTCCGTAAACCGAGTGTTCTTTATTGTGATGAATAGTATTGACAAGTGAAATACAATTTTGGTGTACTAACTATATATACGATTAGTCGTGTTCGATTTGAAAGGTGAAATTGAGGATTTTAACTAAAAATAATGGTGAATTTAGCCCAAATTTCGCCAGAAATGCTGAATTAGTAAAAAATTATCATGTGTCTTGCATACAATCTAATTACTTTGTGATTTTTTAAAGTTTTCGACTGCTAATTTTGCGGACGATACACGTGGAAAGCAAGGAAAAAGGGAAAATTGCATAATATACCCTCTTGTAAAATCACTGGAAATTTTTTTTTGAAAAATATAGAAAGTTTCTTGACTATATTATTAAATAGGGTTTTTAGCTAAGGGGCTTTTACGCAACTTTACCAAGGGAAATAATATGATTTTTTAGGACAAAGTATTATTTTAGTCTGCTAAGTATGACTAATTTTAATTTTAGTTCGATAACTATGTCTATTTTTGTTTAGGTTCAGTAACTTATGAAATTGTTTACTTTTAGTCATCTGACAAATTTTCGAACAATTTTACCCCTATACAACTTTTGAAAGACAGTTTTAGTTTATATGCACTCATAGGGGTAAAATTGTCCGAAAATCTGCCAGATGACTAAAAGTAAGCAATTTCGTAAGTTACTGGACCTAAACAAAAATAGACATAGTTATCGGAATAAAATTAAAATTAGGAATACTTAACAGACTAAAATAATACTTTTCCCTAATTTTTATACTGTAACTTTATGAAGGTGGCACATTTAGTGAATATGTAATTAGAACATGCCGAAAAACTAAAACTCTGCAAATTAAAGGGGCACATGGCAAGCTATTTTTTCCTTAACGCATAGTTCTCAATAATCAATCGTAAATCCAAAATTGGAGACGTTAAAAAATGTCATTTCCTATAGCTATAAGATCAAAAATGATTTTTTTTCATAAAACTTAATTATTTTTTAATATATAAATGTCATTATAGAAGACATTAACTAAAAAAAATAGAAAAAAAATATCTTGACCGGGTCTTTTTAAATACTATAGACTATATAAATAGTAGGAAAAATATTCTTAATTCATAGCCATTTTAGTGTTTAGCTATATATAGTTATAGTTAAGTATCTAAATTATTCATTACTTTTAGAAAGTTGCATATTCCTATTTAATATTTTAAATTTCATCTCTTTTTCTAACTTTTGTTTTTTCTCTTGACGTGCTAATTTATGGGTTGACTCAACTGTAGATGGAAATAAATTTTCAATCAACTATACTAATTGATGATTTTGCTCTTATTATGGCGATGTTTTTCGACAAAAAATTTGATAAAAAATAGTTATTGTGCTAACTTATAAATTTTGCAAAGCGAAATAATAAATTGATAAAAAAAATTAAATAATAAAATATAAAATATGGCATAATTTATACAATAAAATATAACATACCCATTTAAGAGAGTTACGAAGGAGGGTTCGAGCTCATATTGGTCATGGGTATATGCACTTTCTTCTCCAGTTTAAAGCTACAGAGCTTCGCCACAGAATATCCGTCCTCGTAATTAATCATCATATGATCACTTAATTAATACTTCATTTTCATCTTCTCTCTCTCTATATATATATATATATACACTTAACATTAATCTTTTCCGCTTTTTGTGAATCACGTTGTCTACATTCTCTACATGTTTCATGCATTTGATTTTCGGACAGAACATATTGATCATGTTTCTCACTCAACCTGCAGATTCGATCAATTTCCTCAGTTGTAAGAAAGGTACTTGATTCATGCATGAATTCCCTTTACTCCACACATGAAAACGTGTAACAAGCCAACAGTCACCCTTATATAATTAAGACGACCACTGGGGAAAAAATAAAATAAATAACTCATATTCGAAGTAAACAAACATGCAGCCCGCTGCAAATGCAGTTGGCGTGGAAGATGATATCTTGTACTTGGACAAGCAGAAATTCATAAGCTTGGCGAATAAGACGTTGTCTCTGTCCGACAACGATGAGGCAGACTTGAAAGATCTTCTTAAGCTTGTTAGTGTTATCTTCGAACCTAATAAGGTATGACGATTTCTTCTCTACTACGTTGTTTTTAGGATTAGCTATTCGTCTGTTAGTAGTCATGGTTCAAAGTATCTGTCGATATATGCATCACGATTGAATCCTTTAACGATATGAGATGATCAGGAGATGCATATTACTCTCCGAGTTTATATACAAAAATAATCGCGAAAGGTGTGATTTGAGATTTTTTTTTGTTCCAAAACCACAATGGATACGACTTTTTGGAGTTAAAAATGCGTGATTATGATCATTATGAGATTAAAAGCAAACCAAAAATGAACTTATCCCCCTTATAACAATCACATCAATATTAAAATTGATAGTATGTAATAATAATGAATTATCTCCAAGTGTAGATAAAATCACACATCTTGCGTTATTTTATGTAGAATCCCTTTATTATATAGTATTTTCGAACAATGTATGATGCATTTTATTTAAGGATAAATTACATTGACACTCCTTGACACTAGCTCTAAATACACAAACAATTCCTACTTTTTGTAAAATTATAGGTACAGTCCCTCAAGATGTCACTGTAACGTACCTTAAGGGGTGTTTATATAAATTTTTGGCAAAAGGTGTACTGGTAACTACAACTGTATACAACACCCCCGGTCTAATTATAATTTGACAAAAATAAAAAGTATTTGTGTATTTAAATAAAATTTCAACGGGTGTCAATATAATTTAACCCGTTACTCGTGTCACCCAGAGTCTAATAAAGAAGTTGATATTTACAAAAACATGAAGTTGTTTATTTTGTGAAGTAAAAACGTGGAACTAATGGCTGAAAGCAGGAGGAAGCAAAGCTGGAAAGGACGACGCAGAGGACTGATTCTGCAAGTCGCGCTCGGGGGGCAATATTGCAACGTTATGCAAGTATCATAGGCCAAGAGGTATGTAAGAACTTAAAACTCTCCAACGTTAAATGTCTCGATCACTAAAAATCTTTCTTACATTTGCTTGCAAAATATGATCATTTTTTAACAGGATATAAATTATAGAAACCACTCATATCTTGTGTAATGATATTGATGTTTTTGAAAAATATATGCATAATTTTTCAAAAAAATAGGGGTGAGTTGCGTAGATGATGTTGACGTTTCTGATGGGTTTGGATATGATTATCCAAAGAATAGAGGTAGTTTGCGATAAATTGACCACATGTTAGCGGGCATAAATGTATTTATTTCTTGTTTAATTGGCCATAGCAATCTCTCACCACCTAATTCAATTTTTTGTTGCAACCCGATTCTATATTCTACTCAATTTTACATACATAAGCCACGTGTATAAGGATGTCGTCATGTATTTTATTTTAAATTTTTTTTATACACATGACGTATATATATTAAATAGAATAAAGATGAAAAAAACTTTATAACAGAAAATCTGATCCTCCACCAATACTCAATTTTTTTTTTATCTTTTTCAAGAACTGAGCTAGTTTCTTAAGGAACTAACAAATTTTCTTATAAGGATGATCTGATGTGTATATATTAAATGAAGGGAATTAATTGCATTTTTAATAATTTAGGCTATATATGTAAACTTATATATATATATATATATATATGAGATTAAAAATAGTCCAACAACTTTAAAAGCTCTCATTTTCAATTCTCCAACTTTTATTATCAAATTAGAGGAGAAAACTTTTATTACAACGTGAAAAGGATAAAAAATGTCAACAAATGACTAACTTTATTAAGAAAAAGACTAAATATGAAATATTCAGAACTAAAATCGTCAAAAAAAGACTAAATACATAAATAAAATAAATTACAAGGCCAAAATTACTAAAAATCTAAAGTTAGAGAACCAAATTAAAATGTAATTTTACCTTTTAACTTTTTGTGGTTAATATAGAAAAATACTCCATACAATATACTTGTTTGAGGTGTAATATTACATTTATGATGTGAAATGTGATAGATAGCAATTCAAGATGGGAAAAGTGACAGTGACAAGACGTTGAAAATACTAGACGCGCATCCAGAAATACCCTTGAAAACTAAGGCGATACTAGCCTTAGTTGCTTTTGGGACCATGTATGGCAAAGCGCGGCTTGCTGCCCTCTCTCGCAGCACAAATCAACTTGCGAGGTCGATTGCGCAGTTGAAACAACAGCCGGACGTACAAGGTGATGATCTTAAGAAATGGTTTGAGGCGCTCAGCAGAGTTATCAAGCTGACACTCGACATTGCTGGCCGGCTCATGGATTTGAAGGAGACACAGTCTCTCTCCGTAAACGACAGGTTGCTTTTATCCACAACGGTGTATAGAATCGTCAATATTGTTGTTATTTGTTGGTCACAAGTAATGACAATTTTGGTCAAGCATATCAGGTATGATCGCTTTCTTTGATCAATCCTATATATTTTATTGTCCGGTTAAATATATTTTTGGTCCCGTAATTTAGATTATTTGTGATTTTCATCGTTTAACTTTCTAGGTCAGCATTTTGATTTTATATCTTTTTAATTTTCACCATGATTGTAATCATTTTTCTTTTTTCACCTGAGTTCACCCTTCTTGCCGGTGGAGGTGAACTTTAGATGAAAAAGAGGACCAAAATCGTAAAGTTAAAAAAATGTAGGATCAAAATGCTACTTAAAAAGTTAAAGGATAAAACCGTCCAATAGCCTAAGTTTCGGGATAAAAAAAGTATTTAATCCTTTTATTGCATGTATTTACTTGATGGTTTGAATCCAATTTTTTTCATGTACCTTTTGCATTTTAGCATTTTATAGGACTTGTAACTTTTTAATTTTTTGATATATTTGTCCTTCAATTGTCATAATTGCAAATATTGTCAGAAAAAAGCATGTGCATAAGCGGACGTATCTTTTTTTAAGAAAATATGGGGCTTTTATTCCCATTGGTCAACTTAATGGACTAGAATAGCAAAATACTGAAAATTACAGCACCAAATTGTTACCCTAGAATGATAATGATTAAAATGCGAAACTGCAAAAAGTATTGGACAAGAATTGCATTTGAATCTTTACTTGATCATATAGAAAAAGATAAATTACATATGCTTTTTACAATATTATAAGTCAACTTTTAGAGGGTCTCAATGTAATTTACCTTAGGATGTGTATCTGTAAGTTCTTGTCCGTGAGGGTTTCTCGAGCATATTACAATTGCAATTCAAGAAGTATATATACTCGTTATTTTTCAATATATAAGGGTTATTTGTATAATTAGATCTAACTATAAGGATGCTTTTGTAATTTATCCTCTAAAAAAAATACAATGTAAATTTACTTTTGACGGGCAAGGATGGATAAAGAAAAGAGATTATTACATCTACACCCCTGATCTATGATTCTTTTATACAACGGCACATTGCTTTTGAAAACCTGCACATAAACGCATCAGACACACCAACATTATTTAACCAAACCATTTTTGTTTTTTTAAAAATTATACATACACCTTAAGAATCGTTAACATTATACAAACAACTCCTGCTTTTTGGCTGTTAAGAATAATTTCTATAATTATGCAAAAAATATAAATAATTTTGATAAATAAATCATAAATCAGGAAACGTAAATATAATTATTCTTTAAAAAATGTACGTGTTTGTTTTAAAGTAATTGTGTATCATTAGTGATTTAAAAGGTTGTACTAATTAAGACAGGAGCTTGTCTTTTGTTTCAGGAACGACATGTACTCATTTTTATGCCTCCTTGAAAGTTGGGAAAGGGAGCTAAGTAATAAACGTCATGAGATTGAAAGGAAATCATCCCGAAAAGATTTGTTAACTCAAGAAGGTACGAAGTGTTAATGATTTAATTTCTTGTTTATTAGTCAATATATTATAAGAAAATGACTCAATAGTAACAGAAATAAATTAGTATCGAGTTGATTAATAAGTAAATTTCTCGTTGCTAATTTATATTATTTAATACAAAAAAATTACTTTCTAATGAATTTAGGAACGATAATTTACTTGCAACGAATTGTTTAAAATATACATTAAAGAGTGTAGATTAGTAGCGAAAATATTACTTACTAATAACCTAAAAGCTGATTTCAGTATCAAATTTCGTTAGCCACTGACTCATTTTCTTGTAGTGATATTCTGATTGATGTACGTAGAGAGTATATTCAAGAGCTTTCTGGAAACAACTTTTACTTAAGTCAAGCTAAAAGAGACTAACGGATAATTTTGTCCTCCATAATCTTTAATAACCCTCGTCAAATTTAGTTTTGCCTTTCCATTAATTTTTAATCAGTAATTACATAATAAACACATATATGAAGTGTGCATATTCATTATATTGCTTGAAATATTTTCTAATTTGAATAGTACGTTCTAATAATTTGTTTTTAATACATGCATATATCAACTTGTGATATATTTGTGTATGCACGCTTGTAACGTTCATTTTTTACTTTGTAAACAAACTTTTACTTAAGTACATATACATGTAATTTCTAAACATACGAGAAAAAAGACAGGCAACTTTTATGTGGTATTGTAAATGAGCAAATTATCCCACTGTGAAAAAAACAATAACAATTTATTTTTCAGTGTTTTTTTAAAATGCAGTAATTTATTTTTCTGTGTTTTCTAAAAAATGAAATAATTTACCTCACTATTTAAGGAGGTAAGGTAAAATGCTTCATTTTAAAAACCACAGGAAAGTAAACTGCTATTTTTCATATGGGGTAATTTTTCATATGGGGTAAATTGCATTAAACCCTACAAATATATATATTAATTATATAGACATGCTAATTAGGCACATATATAGACATATATTTATATACATACATGGGGATGTATACGACACGATATATTTATGTATTATCCCTCTATTATAATTGTATTTGAAAGTGCCGTGCAAACACATATATATAAGTTAATATATATAGATTAAATTAAAAGAAGATATATTTATTTATGTGTTTTATTCACATATATATATTTCATAACACACTTACCTATATGATGTGTATATGAATGTATATAATACATATCCGGGTGCATTCATAATTTATATCTTCCTCATTTTTCACACATAAATATGCACATATCTTCATAAATTTATAAATATATATTGCATTTAAGTGCATAATACATACACACACAAATAAAAGCATATAGCTGTGTAGTATATCCTAATATGTGTGTGAATGTAGACTTCCTAAGATTTGACATTTAATATTTAATTTGTGATTGTATAGTCACTTGTGATTGAATTTATTCGACTAATTAAATCCTTCTTTCAATTTCTTATAGAAAATTTAAAAGCAAAATCGCCAAAATACAATATATATGTATAATAATTCTAAACTGATTTGTACATAAAATAAAACGGTTTAGGGAGATCAATTGTTTCATTTTAGAAAATCCTTATTTTTTTTATAGGAAAGTAATTTCCTCATTTATAATATTATATGGGGTTGCTTCCATTTTGTTCCAAGAAACAAATTATGTTAACGACGTAAGTGTCATTTCTTTGTCTCAGCAGTTTTACCTGAACAGTCCAGTCAGCTCATAAAACCGTCGAGCAGTACTAGTTGTTGGATGAAGCTGTGCCAATTGCTAACTCTCACATCTGTAAAATCAAACAATAAGTAACGATAAAATTCACCCCTTGTCTGATCATCGTCGTTCTGCCGAAGGTATGTTTGTCTGCACCTCAAAAGATTATCAACATTCGTGAATTAGGACTTACATAAAATCCTATAGATATTGTACTGCCGCAATTTGAGTAGAATTTGTTGAATTATATTATTATGGAGTTTGATATTGCAAATGAACAAATTACCACCCTATAAATTTTTCTAGCAATTTATCCCATGTAGTTTTTAAAATGCACCAATTTACTGCACTTCAAAAAATACATTGGATAAGTTGCTGAAGAAAAAAATTATATAATTTGTTCGTTTACAATATCAAAGGACGGTAAATTACATTAAACCCCTTGTATTTTTTAAAATAAAGCAATTTACATCCCTATTTAAGGAGGTAAATTGCTCTATTGTGAAAAATATAGGGAGGTAAATTTCTATTTTTTTTTCATAAGAGAATAATTTACTCGTTTGCAATATCACAAGGGGATTGTTTCCGTTGTTTCCCTTTCAATTTTCAACTTAAACTACCTGTAAATCAAAGTATGTTTGTATAAGTGGTTCTTGCACTTTGGCAGGTGCTTTACGAGGAGATGAAAAGCAATATTGGAGACAAAAGTCACGATGATAAACCAATTGTGAGATGATATTAAAATCTACTTATATTCTGTATTCTTTTAGCTTGATATACTGGAAATTGATGGATATACAATTTATTTTATATTATTTTGCAATAAAAATTAATTATTTTCAGCTTATGAGACACTACAAGAAAATAGGGTATCAGAAATGGAATTAAATCCATCGCTGATTCATTTGAGAGACGGAAATTATAGTTTTAGAGACGAAAATTTCCGTCTCTAATACCCAGTTTTCTTGTAGTGAGAAGTCATGGTACCAACAACAATTTCATTTATGTTGCTTTACATCAATCTCTATGTATCATGATCCTGTTTAGTCCAGCTTACAAAGCAAATAATGAATTATGTAAAATGCAGAAAAATTCAATTTTGTAATGGAATTGCAATGAATTGATGGCCCTGTCGGAATCACAAATTTTTGAGGAAAACAAAATTGGGTTTTTAGATTTCGGAGCACCAAGTGAGAGTTTTGCGGACTCCTACCTATATATTAAAGGCAAAAACAAAATTACAAGGAGTGCAGGTAATGTTCAATATGAAAAGTAAATCAGGAATACTACTCCCTCACACGTACAACAATAGAAAAAAAATAAATATAATCTGAATTCGTCGTTTTTGTCTTCATCATCTTTATTAGTTTGGTAATTCTTGAAACTATCTTCATCCTTGTATTTCTCATAATAATCAGATGCCACCTCTCGTGGTCGGGATGTCTCAGATCCCTTGTACATCACACAAGAAAAAGATTAATAAAAAGTTGGATATAATTATTTAGATCGTGTGGTGTCTGTGTATTGTCAATCACAATCACTTCCTAATTGATGACGGAAGGGAGGACAAAAAGGATTGAAAGAGAAGCGAGAAATTCACCAAACACTCTAAAGTCATGACCATCAAAATGGCTCCTGCAGAAATCTCTTCCAACGATAGAAAGAGCAAAAAGCCAAGAAGACCAACATGTACCGAATGACAAGTGTCGGCCTACATCAATTCATAAGAAAATTCCTTTTTTGTATTTTCAAAGTTTGAAAATATTCCCTACTATCATCATAACTTGAATTTTCGTTTGGTCTCGTACTTTGAAAAGTCTGCTCCGTTAATCATTAAAATATCTAGATGAAATATAAATACCTATTTTTTAAAATTGTCTGTGGGTCAAATCGCTGAAATTACGCATTTTTTTAAAGTTACAAGAGCAGAACTAAAAAAGATAAATTTAAAAAATTAAAATTACTAGCAGACAAATTTAACGGACTAAATAAATATTTTTTTCAAAGGAAAATAAAGTTAATTACTACTGCACTCTCGTATTTCCCACTAGTTTTTTTTGTTTCTTTTGTTTTTTTCCTTTTTCCCTTCTGTCCTTCTAACCTAGATTTGGTGCCAATGATACTTGAGCAAAATATCGACAATGTAGTCAAGCAAAAACGAGTTCTGTAGCTACTGGTAAAAATTGATGTGAAACAATGCAAATGATAGCTGAAAAACCAACTGAAAAGTGAAGAAGATAGGAAATGCGATTCCTCTAGACTAGGTAAATAAAAGGCTTAAAGGCAATTTTCGTCCTCTAACTTCAGACCATTCTTGTTTTAGTCTTCTAAGTTAATAGGGTTCTATTTCGGTCCCGTAAAACTGAAAAAAATTTCAATTTTGATACAAATTTTTTCCGAAAGTTGAGTCACTCGCTGGAAAAAGTCACATGCAAGGCATGTGACTTCTTAAATTGGGCTTGCACTGTGATTAAAGGCAATTTTCATCCTCTAACTTTAGGTCATTCTCGTTTTAGTCCCCTAACTTCAGGCCATATCTTCACCACATCATCTTTTTCAGCCAATCACAATGCAGGCCCCAATTTAAAAAGTCACATGCCTGGCATTTGACTTTTTCCGGCGAGTGACTCAACTTTCCGACCAAATTTGTAATAAAATTGAGATTTTTTCAGTTTTACGGGACGAAAATGGAACCCTAGTAACTTAGGGGACTAAAACGAGAATGACCTGAAGTTAGGAGACAAAAATTGCCTTTAATCCTAAATAAAATCATCAAACTGAATTTGATATAACGTATTTCCAAAAATATATTATTAATATAGTCCACAAGAATCTAAAAAAATATTCCTATAAATGCTTTCTTAACTTATTTCTCTACTATACATATGCGTGGACGTAGTTTTTACTAGTGGGAGCAAAAGGTTTCGATCTAAAATCATACAGATATTTTACCTATTTTATAATAATAATTGAGAAAAATATATTACTCGTCATATAATTTTGAAGGGGGCACTTTTGGTCCACTTTGATTTTAATTTTGCAATCAAGGACAATATTTTAAAAAATTGCAGCACATTTGGTCCAATTTTTACCTTGAAATGCCAATTTCACTGAAAATGGGGAATTATCACATGTCAAACATATGTTTTTTTCTTGCTGTTGGAAAACAATACAGAACAATAAATCTCGCATGAATAAATAATAGATCTATGGGCACACTAATTAATTAATTAACACGTAGGTACATAATCCTAGATTGGGTTAAATTGAAGCTGTGAAAGTATAGGATCCCACACGTTTGGATCAAGCTTGTCTAGAAGTTTATGTCTTAATTGGATCACGAACACTTCGTCTTTTTCATTGTATTGAAGATCACATTAAATATATTCAAGATCACTCCATATTTAATCGTGCTCCAAAGGTTGTGCAAACCACAAATACGCCTTGCTTATTTGCCTTGGTGCATTACTACTCGGTAACCCACTCGTCTACACATCTAAATTTAAGGAGTCTATGGTGATGCTCCAAAAAACAAATATAAAGAGAAATATATGGTGAGAGAGAGAGAGAGACTGTTTGGAGAGAGTACAAGAGTATTCAGTTGTGATCCACTCAATTGTATCACACTTGTGTTTATGACTTTTGATTACAACAGTGTACCCTATTATTTTATATAATGTTAAGGGAAAAATATTTTTTTCCTCTAATTTTACGCTCTATTAGTTTTTGTCCTATCAGTATGCATTTTGTCTATTTAGTCCTGTAAGTTTCAAAAATCATGAAAATAGTCCTTCGGTGATCGAAATTTTAATTTTTGGCCGAAAAAAATGACATTTGAGTTGGACAATTATTGAGCTTAATCTTAATTAATTTTGGATATGAGTTGGAAGATACGTTGGACATGCTTTAATTATACGTATAATTATAATATATAAAAATTATATTATTATTATTTTTTAAAAAAAATTAACTTCTTCCCCATCTTCCCCCCAACCCCCACTCCACCCCGTCCCCATCCCCGTCCCCATCTCCTCCGTCTTTCCTCCCCAATCCCCCTACATTCACATAGAGGGCGACGGCCCATAGCAGTGGCGACAGTGATTGTCCAAATTTAAAATAGATTTGGGCGATGTTGTCGCCCAGAGGTGAGGAGGGTACTCGCCCTCCTCTTCAGCCGCGGCAATCTAATCATCGTTGTTGCAAATTAAAAAAAATAAATATTAATTAAATTTATAAGTAATGTTAATATTAATTAAATTAAATATGAATTTATAAGTTTAGTTAATATTATTTATAGTAAATAATGCAATTATTCAAATAATTTATTTATATTATAATAATTTTTTTGTTTAAATTATAAAAATTCTAAATTTTTGCATAACTTGTTTGGAATTTTGGTATTTAAAATAATGCCCAATCAATGTTGATGGCCATGTGTCATGAGACATGACTGTACACGTGTTTAAATTACTGAAAATTCAACAAATTCCCTACTACGTGGCAATTTTCGGCTGATTTTCAAAATTTCGTCGGAAAATCGTGTAGAAAATCTTAATTCGAAATATTTGTCATCATTTCTTATAGCTTACAGGACTAAATAAAAGAAAGACATACTTATATGACTAAAACTAATAGAAAGTAAAATTAAAGGACCAAAAAAATAATTTTTGCTAATATTAAGATATATGAAAATTAGGTCACAAGCCTGTGGACTTTGTCCATGAGAAATGAATGCACGCATGAAAAATAAGCCAATAGTTTCATACATTATTTGATTTTTTTATCATAACCGTGCATTTTATTTATAAATGTAATTAATCATATCCGTAAGAGGAGTCCGTACTCGAATATACATTTGATAGACTACAAGCTCTATCCCAGATAAAGTTTATCACAGAAGACTAATTATCCTATATAGCATGTGTTAGAGAAACTATAACTCTATTAAATAGTATTTGTCGTAAAGGAGCCTTTATTCCGATATTATGGAAGACTTCAAACTCTATATCAAATATGGATGTATATTGAGTTGTGGGTCCAAACCAAACCCAACATCCAACACTTGCGAAATTAGCATTTTCACAAGAAATTAGACAAAATGTGCTATTTTTTCTTTGCTTTCAAAAACAAAAAGTTATTATCCATTATTATAAAATTAAAATCGATATGAACTAAAAAATCACCACCCCCACACCCACACACCCCATAACAAAAGACCTTCTTTAGGGTCCCGTGTTGTAGTTACATGGTATGGCTAACGCTTTTTAGAGGACAGATAAGCTTCCCTAGGCGGGAGCACCCAGGCTCTATGAATAGCTCCGGATCTTGGTCATAAAGGGAGTGAGTGCAAGCCCCCGTGGTTGTTAGTCCCATAGGTCTAGAGCACGATCACGCCAAGAAGAACATACCGTCGATTGATTCACTTGTCTGATTCAGTATGTAGGCACAGAGAAAGTGTTCCGGCTTGAGAAAAATGCATTTTTCCATTAGTTTTTATTAAACTCTTAAAGCATATTAAATGGATGAAAGGTTATGAAACCACTCGGTTTGTATCTTCATTTCCAATTTATCATCTACATCACAAACACACAATACATGTACAAATGTCTTCCCAAATGAAACGTCAATAAATTAGGCACTCCAAGCCACATACCCAAATACCAAAGATTATTGAATACTGCTGTACTCACAACTACTTGAACTACATTAGCCAAACCACGTCGCTCAAGTATGTCTAGCTACTACCACCCCCTAATCCCCGAAACAAACGAATCTAGTCGACATCTTCATCTGACCTCTGCATTCGAAGCAAATCATCTTCTCCGGAAGTCCTCTCGAAGTCTTCGACACCGCAAAGGTGTTGCAATATATACTAGTGCCGACATGAGTCATATACTCTCGCAGGGCTGGAACAAAGCCTCTACTCACCACAGACTCCTTCCACTTATCATACTCTAACAAAGCTTTCAACACTGTGTCCCCCATTCCAATAGCCATTTCCTTTGCGCCACTGCTTACTATTGCCCATCCCCTCCCACTCTGGTTTAAGCTAAACATCTTGAAGACGTTGCGTATGATCTCATCGCTCTCTGGGAACATTCCACT
The DNA here is from genome assembly GCF_026168435.1 of Sesamum indicum. Taxonomy (NCBI): domain Eukaryota; kingdom Viridiplantae; phylum Streptophyta; class Magnoliopsida; order Lamiales; family Pedaliaceae; genus Sesamum; species Sesamum indicum. Next base: position 9,094,483 of record NC_142668.1, read on the forward strand.
TTGCACTCGGGACTGCCAGATGCTGTGCAGCCTAGCCCAGAATGCCATAGTCTGCTTAAGGTCTAACGTTACATCATCGCTAGTTGCAATAGTGTTGTTCATCTTGACTCTCTGGTCCATGTGAATCATCTTCAGTTGGATTTGGGCATGTTGTGATACGCCTAAAAGTGTGCTTGTGAATTGCCGGATCCACTCAATATCCGTGCCTCCATACAAGCATATATGTTTCCCTTCCTTAACCTGTGATTACCCCCCACACAAACATGGGGTAAATTGTTAAATTACTCATTTGCAAATATCATACGGGGTAAATTGAATCAAATCCAATGCAAAATTACTCTTTAAGTCTAGTGCAAAAAATTAAAGGAAGCAAATCATACCCAGTCAATGGCTGAAGGTACAACGTAGTTCAACAGCAATTCAACTCCCCAAGTTTCGTTTGCCCAGAGCTCAGCTTCTCTTTTCGCAGTAAAGGGATCAGCTGAAGTCCCCCAGATGAAAAACATATGCACTGCATCATGGTTCCTCACGAGTCTTCCTTCTTTATCAAGCACCTTAATCATTGATAAGTGCCTCTTGAATTCCCATTCAACTTTTATGAACTCCAAGATTGCGGGATCAAGCAACGAAAGGTCGCGAATACACAACCATTTTATCTTGTTCCGAAGATCGTTGAACATCGACGTTTCCTTTTCGGTTACAGACGATCTTTCGACCATCGGAACCCACAATATTTCGTAGTTCTCGGGCTTCTTCTCCGTTGCAAGGTACATCTCCGATATAACTGAAAGTGCAGGAGACTTGTACATGTGCTTGAGTTCTGATAGGTATAGTAGCACTGTTTTTTTTCCCAACGACTCGATGGATACCTGTCCTTACAAAAATTAAGGTTCCTACTTCTGTAAGTAATACAAGATTTGCGACTGTACGTTCGACTCATGTAAAAATTCGTTCTGCTTGAATTGACCTTACCTATGATAAATGAGTTTGCTGTGGAAATTATAATTTTAGTTCTGTAAATTAGCAAGAGTGATATTTTGGGTCATGTATGAAGTGGTCTTTACAATTTGGCGGAAAGAATTGCATGTAAATTGTACATGATTCTATTTTAAATTGCAATTCTAGTCCTGTTCAATTTGTGTAGGATAAAAAATGCTAATTCTTCTAAATTGCAGGACTAAAATTACTAACGGCCTCTAAATTGCAGAACTAAAATCGCAATTTAATTCAGACATGTACAATAAGCTTACCAAGCTTTGGGTGCAACCATCATACAGTGGCTTATCCTCGTCTTCAGAAATCAATGCCTTGAGAACAATCACATTGTCTTTGTGACTGGTTGATTCTGTCAGCCTTTTTAACTTGTGAGAAACCTCATCTATCCTATTTTTCTCTGCAAATCATAGTCCAAAGTAGCGGTATCAACAATAGTATCTATAGACTATCTATAGATGCTGTTCGAAATTAAATTCAGCGTATTAAAATATTATCGAACGATACCAAAAATACTAAAAAATTCTTAAAATTCAGTAATATTACAAAATCAAATGAAATTAACATAAAATACAACTCATTGATATATTTTAAGAAGCTTTAGAATAAAATTTAATAAAACATTGTTTTCAAACTTAAAATTATATTAAAAAACAAAGTAGTGCATTAATTGGATTAAGAAAATATTTATTATATACATTAATTTAATATGTAGTGTACATTAAATTATTAGATTACACAAAATAACTCCAAAAAAAATCTAAAATGGATATAGCAATTGAAAAAATATGATGTTATCAGACACTATTACCCAAAAATTAATATCATGATACAACAATGAAGTCACACACACAAACAGATATATATATATATACATATATATATTCAAAGAATAACATATATCTATATGGATATTGGTTAATAATTTAAATTATGGAATAACAATAGTTTTGGTCTTCAAAAACAAATATTTATGTAATTTTGGTACTCAAATAGTTTGAGGTTGCAGCTTTGGTACTTAAACTATAAGTTTGTTGGTGTTTTTAGTCATTCCATTAATAAAATCGTTAAACGTAAGAGAGGTTTCACTGAAAGGGGAAAAATAGTCATTTTTCTCTTATTTTGTAGTATTTTTCAAATTTTGGTCCAATGCACCCATTTCTCTTTTAATGTTTAATTAACTGAAAAATGCCTATTTTTTAGTATGGATGTTTTTTTTTTTTTTACAATAAACATATGTTGCAGGTATTACATTATACACAACAAGTTATTGAAAAAGTTTTATTAAGATTATATAGAAAATTTGTTTCTTAAAAATTCATTTTTTTTCATGTTTTTTCTCTCTTGAAACTTGAAGAGAAATGGGATAAATGGGTCCATTGAACCAGAGCTTGAAAAATACATAAAAAATACGAGGAAAATTGTTATTTTTCTCGTTCAAATGAAACTTCGGATAACTTTTACGATTTTTTTATTAATGGGAGGCCGACTAAGAGGGTGTTTGGCTAACTTTATAAGCTTTTCAAAACATCTTATAAGATGTTTGAGAGTTTATAATCTCTAAATATTAGTTTGGCTAATTCTTTTTAAAGAGCTTAGAAGATGTCAAAATAAGATGTTTCGAATTTTATAAGTTCTTTAAAAAAATTAACTTTTCTAACTTTTTTTATAAAATCTTATGAGTTATATAAAATTAACATGCTATAAGACAAAACTATCCCTAATCATACACTTACACACACACTCTCTCTCTCTCACACACACCCACTCTCTCTCTCACACACACACCCACACACACTCTCCTCTCTCTCTCTCTCTCTCTCTATAGGATTTAAAACTTTTTTGCTATTTAATTTTTTAATATCAGAAAAAAAGAAAATACTTTATTATTTAATAATAAATTATTATAATTAAATAAAAATAAGACTGGTGTTGATATTATATTTACTGAAAAATATAAATTCAAGACTTATAAATTATATGACTAAAAACAATCATTGTATTAACAAAGAAAATATCAATTATATATCTATATAACATTCGACTAGCATGAATGTACATATATATTATTCTTATTCAAAAATTTAGGTAATAATTTATTATTTTTTTACTATTATTGTAAAAAAATTATCTATTAAATTTTTATTCAAAATTAAACTAATGTGTAATATTTATAAAGCATTTTAAAGATGTTTAAAACAAAATATGTCAAGAAAGAACAGCTTATTTGATTCTAAATTCCATTTTAATTATTTTATCAATTAAAGACGTTATTATGCCAAACACCCAAACATCTTACAAAATGTTTATACTATTTATGAGTTCTAATATTTTATTTTATCCAAACACTTTAGGAGCTTATTTTTAAAATAAAATCCAACAATATCTTATAAGCTCCTTAAACATTTTATAAGGTCTAGGAGCATGTAAGATGTTCTAAAAAAGCATCAAGCATCCTCTAAGAACAACAAAAAACTAATAGTTTGATGCTCGAAACAGAAATCTCAAATTGTCTAATGACAAAAACTACATGAATGTATATGTTCAAGGACCAAAATCACAATTCTCCGTTGGGGAAATTGGAAAATTATTCATGTAACTAGAGGGGGTGGCGTTTTTGGTCCTACAACTTATGGACTGGCAATTTTAGTCCCGTAAATTTAAAAAAAGGTAGCAATTTTAGTCCTCCACATGAATTTGGCCAATTTTTCAACAATTTTATCCTTTCCTAACTTGAAAATGAGCATTTTAGTCCATTTTCAGTTATTTAGCATTCTAATGCATTCTCTTGCACATGTCCAGCTAGAATGGTATCAAAGCCTAGGTTAGATATTTTTTCCACTAACAGATGAGACTCTTTAAGAGAATGAAACCGAACGAAAGTTCGAGTTACAAGAGGGAATACTTTCAGACTCTGAAAGATCGAAGATGGAATTTTTTTATGGAAATTCTAGGAAAGGGAGAAGATTATCTCCAAAATCCGAATGAGAGTTCGAGTGACAATCAAGAATATTTCCAGATCTTGAAAAAATAGAAAAAGAATTTCATCCTAGAAATTCTAAGGAAGGTCATAAAGTTGGATTCTGAACCTCTTACATAGGAGGAACAAGAATAATGGTGGAGAATTTCACTAAATCCAGAAGGTGCTACCAGAAAATATGGTGAAAACCATATACTCAATCGAAGTACATGGTAGATTACTAGCAAGGAGAAACGGAACGCGTAATTTCTTTCACTAATACAGTTTTACAAATAATAATTAAAGGAGCTGATTGGAAGGAACTTGAGCCGGATACCTTGAAGATCTAACAAGATCTGAGAGAAATTCAAAAGACAGTTGAAGACTATAGACATAGGTTATTTTATATACCTGTGAAAATAGAAACCTTGAGCTAAAAGGTGGACGAGATCCTTAAGATCCTTCTAGATCTATACAAGGATCTTACAAATCTAAAGTCAGAAATTGCGTATCTAAAGAGAAATCAAAGGGAGAGCCCTGAGACATCTAAACCCAAACAAGAGCGAATCAAGGATGTCCTTGGAACAAGAACCTCTTTGCATCAGAAGGGGAAGACCATGGAGATTCCAAATGCAAAGACCAGAGAAGATCTGACAATCGCATCTATCAAATCTATAAAGCAATGGAAGTAACAAGACAAGATCTATTAGATTCACAAGAATTGGCTAAATCCCTTTCCTATCTCGGGATTGTGGACATAGTTAATCCCAAAACAATGAGACCACTTTAGCACTACCACAATCGAAAGGAAGAACATGTTCCAATGATCCTCCACGGGATCATACAATGAGAGAGAGTGCGTTTTCCACACCAACGCCATTCCAACATTCGTGGGGACTAGGCTAAAAGAAAATTTAGGAAGAAATCCAAGAAAAGTGCCTAAAAATATAGCTTGGAAGAGAACCATGCTCCAACTCTTGCACCTATACGACACTATACTTAACATAGATGTTATTGATTTTATCGATAAAGATAGCAGCAACTACCTTAGAACTCGATAGAGAAAGCTTCATAAAATTAGTGGAGTTAAGTTTGGAAGGTTTTATGAAGATTGAAAGGGATAATACCCAGAAGATACCAAAGCGAGCATTCTTATCGGGGATTCAAAAGGCGCGAACAGATCGACTAGGAACGCTTATCAAGATACACTTCACCGAAATTGGTTACTTCAAAGGAAGTCAAGTAGAAAAGGCTAAAGAATATGCACAAGCTCTCTTTAGTCTTGCATTAAGGATTATTCTCATAGTAAATGAATATATCTATTGGTTTCACAAGTATTTCTTTCGGAGTTAGGTAGCAACAGAAGTAGCAGCTCCAATTCTTTGAAAAGATATGCAATTCATGGAGGAAAATGTTGATCTAATCAAACAAAGTATCTGAAGGACAATTAGATTTAGTTGCAAAAAGGATGCCTTTCCTTTAAGATAAACTGAAGGATTGGTGTTATTAAATATCCATCTAGAAAAAACATAAAGAGGCTGAGAGGTAAGATCAAACGAACCCCTCTCTATTGCGCTAATAATGAGTTTTCAAGTATTAGGAGAGTCATGCGAGCTAAGGAAGTGGAAGAAGCAAATAAATGACTCCTAACCAAGGAGTTCCAAAATAGCCTGTTTCAGGGGAAGATCATGGTGGTCCAAATCAAAGGCCAGGTCATACAAATTTGGACAGAAGACTGAACCAACAAGGGTTTCATCTGAAGGATCTAGACGAATAGATGCAAAATCCACAAGAAGAACCCCTACAAGGAGAACTTTTAAATGGACCCATACCCAAGCCAACGAAAGTTCGAAAGACTGCAATTGTTGGACCTGTGGAGCAAGAGGTCATATCTCTCTGGACTGCCTAAAGAAACGTGGTGAATTACAAAAATTTGAAGTCACGAATGACATCTTAGATGCAGTCTACTACGGCAATTTGATACCCATTTACCAATTCGAAGACCTTCCTTCAGACGAGCGCTTCTATGAGGAGAATATAGAGATTGATTTTGATGGATCTTCAACCGATTTAGAATAACTACAATGAGGGAGATAGGCTTCAAATCTCTGAAAGTCTGTCCGGATTCTTTTCTAGAATGACAATATCAAACAAAACTATGGAAAGAATCATGAGTCAAGATTCCGACCTCAACTCATACGATAGATTTAAGATTGGAGGAATCAGTAAAGTCCTCAACCAAATAGGGCTAAACCAGAGGAGATATCTCATAATTTGGAAATAAGTTTATGTGAGTTTGGTATACCTATGGAACTTATTGGTAATGTGACGGAGATGTAACTTTATTCCTAAAGAAGATATTCTTGAAGAATTGAGTAAGTTTAGGGAAGAAGTAGTTGTTACTAGAAATTGATCCACATAGAAACTATTGAAGCAGGAATAAAACCAACTTTTAAAGAAGGAATTGATTCAGAAATACATTTATCAATAATGGATACAAGAATCAATAATATGAGAGATGGTTGTCTCGGGACAACAATAGGTAATCTGTACGCAGAAAAAAGTTTGATATTCATCCTAGGATTGCAGACAACCTAACAGACCAGGATTTCAGCAAAGTCTTGACCCTTCATCAGGAATTTAAAAGAAAAGATCTAATGAAATAAGGTAATAGATCATATTCTATAACTTATAGAATAGCTTATGTCATTTTCAATACGCATCATTCAGATTTATTTATTACAAAATAGTATATTGATATTCCTAGTTTTCGAGGAATTTGTTAAGGTAATGACACCATAAGTGGTGTCAATATCGCCATAAAAGATCACCGATTTTAGACTGAACACTTAACTCTAGAACTGAGTTTGGTAGCAGAAAGTCTTTTTCATAAGATAGCATACAAAGGAAGGAGAAAAAATTATTAAAAGCTTTAGCTTAAGAGATTATGGTGGATAACGTAAAACTTAGATGCCTTATGGAAAGAAATACAAGTTATATATGACATCACTAAGAAAGAAATCTTTTTTCCTTATGACGACTTATATCATTTGCCACAATCTGTTGTTGGTGGATATGAAGGCATGCTAGAAATAGCAAACCATGAAATTCTAGTTGCAGGACGAGAAAATGGGAGTATGACATTGGGATTAAGTTTCCTCGAATATCATAAACTATGGGGAAGAAAAGGTAATTGAATTAAATTTAGTCTTGATGGAGATACCATAAGAATTAAATGATGAGTCCTTTTTCTATGGACACATCTATTGATGTGTTGTATGATCAATATAAGATATAATATTTTGCAGCTTATATTGATTCATGATTAGGAATTTGCAGAGCAAAGCCGGGGGTTTTCCATAAAGAAGCTATGGAAACCTACTTGTTATTGTAGGCAGAGATTTTTCATAGAAAATTCTAATACTCAATAAGGGTATACCAGAGGTAAAAATCATGATTGGAGCAATTGGAACACCTTGGTACAAGGTGAAAACACCTCCTATCTACTTTCATGATATAGGTGTCGATATCTTATTAGGTAATAATTTCCTTCAAACATTTGCAAGATATATGCAGGATATTCAAAGGAATCTATTAATCTTTACTACTGATTGTGGTAGTGAGATATAGGCTTTGTGAAGAGAAAAGGTTTTTAATAGAATAATGTCTTATAAATTTTCACAGCAAGCGTGATGAATTCGATGCCAGATTAACTCATCCAAAAATACAAGATAAGAAAAATTTTGGTAAAGTTTTTTTGTCTTTCAGTCAACAGGGACTCATCGATAATGATAGCTTCTACGAGGAACTTCAATGAAAATTCATTGGCATGGTGGAATAGGAACAAAACCGAAACTACTCTGAAAGTTAAAGAAGAATGCAAATAAGACTACGTTTGATACAAGCCTATCCAGATGAACTTCGAGGATCGAAATGATATGCAGGTAATTATCAAAGAGCATATAAATTTTGGACTCATCGAGCCTGGAGTTTCTACCTACAGTAGCCCTGGATTTCTGGTGAGAAACCATGGTGAGATAAAGAAAGATAAACCCAGGTTGGTAATTAACTATTAATGTATTAATAAAATATTAGAATTTGATGGTTAGTACATTCTCACTAGAGAGCATTTAATTGATTATATTAAAGGTGCAAAAGTATTTTCTAAATTCAATTACAAATCTGCTTTTTATCAGATTAAGATGGAGAGTGAATCAAAGAAATTTATTGCATTCTCCATACCACATGGACAATATATATGGAATGTGCTCCCAATGGGTTTAGCTAATGCACCCTAGATACTTCAAAGAAAAATGGATAATCTTTCTAGAGATTATTTTGAATTCATATTTGTCTAGATTGATGACATATTGATTGCATCTGAGAATATGAAAGTTTAGATTAAACATCTTGAAATATTTTCTGATGCATGCCATAAAGAAGGTTTACTGCTTTCTGAGAATAAAAGAAGCTACTATTGATGTCATTAATTTTGAATTTTCAAGAGTTCTTATTGACGAAGTAGGAATTGAGTTACAGGAACATATTGTGGAAAAAATTCGCAATTTTGAAAACGTACACAAAGATAAGAATCATTTGAAGAGCTTCTAAGGAGTTGTTAATTTTTCAGGTATCTTTATTAAGGATCTTGCAAGATACAGGAAGGATTTCCAACCACTTTTAAAGGAAAAAGAAAATTCAAAGTAGAAATGGGAAGAAATCCACATGAAAGTGGTTCGTTAGCTGAAACGGGTTTGCAGTAACCTACCAAAGCTTGCTATACCACAAGACGAGGACAAATTCGTGGTCTACATAGATGCCAATGACTACAGATGTGCATAATGCTCATGAAAAAGACAGCTACAGTGGAAGAACTTTATAGATATATCTTTGTGGTTTGGAAGGCTTTTAAGAAATGACCTTTATTTAACTAGCTAAAGAATTCATTTTAAAAGTTGATAATACAAATGTTAAGATTTTCTTAAGGAATAAATTAGAATCTAAAATAGAAAAAGCTCGTATTATCAGACGGGAAGCTGAGTGCTAATATTATTGTTATAATATTGTCGTTATAAAGTCTCAAGAGAATGTTGTTGCAGATTTTCTAACAAGAGATGGAGGCATCTGAAGAAAACTCCATCATGTTGAGGCTTAGGCACCCTAGAGAAAATCTTGAAGAGTTTGACAAGATGTTCGGACAGTTAACCGTGAATGCCATGTTGCCAGACAAATTCAAGGAGCTGATCTAAACACTGTCTAGATCGCAATAAGGAGTTCCTTATTAGCATTCACCTCTCTATGGAACAATCTATGAGAACCAATTTGGAAGGCATCACCTTTGGGGATGACTCACGAGTTGAGGGAGCATGACCCTGAACATTCCCTTTGAGTACAGGGCTCTAGGCCTGTAGTGTCGGATTCAAGTATCGATTGTACGAGACGATCACCAGACTCTGGTGAAACAACATTAATTGGATCACAGAAAGTGCGAACTCCTGATGATTCAAGTCAATCCAAAACCTTTAGGTAAAAGAGGGAGAGATTAGCCTTAGGCCGATGACAGGCACCTCTAAGGCTAATATTAATAAATTGACATCTTCTTTTTCTACTTGGCAGGAATACCAGCGCATGTGGGAAAAATTAATTTTTGCACAAAAGAGTAAATCCAAGCAAGACCATAATCAAAACATTCAAAAAATACAATAGGGTCTGGATGTTAGGAGGGTCCAAACCAGAAGATGTGTGAGAATGGTATGATTTTGGAGCCTTGGCTCCAGTTCATACTATGTTCCCAACAAGTCAAGTCCTCTATCATATGAGAGGCTAAATAATTGTCTCCTCCTACGGATATAATATCTATGTAATATTTATTGTATTTCTCCAATAAAAATAAGGCTTCTATTCAACTTGTTTGCCCAAAATCCATTAAGTCCCTATATCGGAGTGCTTTTTACGCCCTAAGGTAGAAAACAAAATAGAGTTGTGTTTTTGTTGTTGAAGGAGCCAAGTGCCGACGAACCATCTGTTACGGTACTGTGGTTAGAGTAAGTCCGTAAAATCGAGGACTTGGAATACCCGGAAACAAAATGGTCAGAACAAGGTATGAATATATGAGGGCTTAATTTATTTCGCAAGCATATTTGGCTTAACTTGGAGTATGTAGTGGACTAGGGTTAATTTTTCACTAGAAACGCAAAATGGTCATAAAATGGGTTGAATGACCAAAATCGCGAATATTTGAAACATATAGGACCAAAATTGCCATCGCGAAAGTTAGAGGACCAAATTTGCCAATACCTTGTACATAAAGGACGAAAATTGCAATATTGCCAAATTGTAAATACGTACTCACATAAATATGCATTGTTTTTTTTTTTAGTGAAACTAATTGTTTCTTTTTTGTTGTTTGTTCAGAAACAGAAAAAGAATTCATTATTTTTTCAAACATATTTGATGCATTCAGAAATGGTATAAGGGATTTCTCACCAGCTGTCCGGTAACATAAATCCAATTGGCTTCGCATGGCGGAATAAAGTTCGTTCACCTTCTCAACAAGCATAGAGAAATTTGATGCTTCAATATTGCTGGATGTTGTGTATCTACAATTGCTCAATTTCATTAGTTGTCTGAGTGAAGACATTGTCAAACACTACAAGAAAAGACAACATTAATGAAAAAGGAAATTAAGTGGCGGTATCAAAATTATGACTAAGTAATAGAATCGAGTGACAATTATATTTAACGTGAAATTATATTGAAACCCTGAAATTAGATTAAAATATAAAACATCTCTTGTCTTTAGTAACATTGTAGCTACACCTCTTAAAGGGTGGTAGTAGTTTACAGTGCAAAAAGTGCAACTTTTAACCATGACTAATTATCATGGTTAAAAACAAAACAGCTGTAGCAAGTAGTTACTGACTGTTGTCATACAACGGATAATAGCCGTGGCATCTGTGTGGGTAGTTAAAACATTTGCCATGACTCAAATATTTTTACCATGGCCATGGCAAAGAAGTTTTTCTTGATGAAAAATCTATGTTTTTGTATTGATTTTATTTAAGCGTGGTCAATAAAAATTATCTACTACGATTTTTAGTGCATAGCTATTAAAGTTGTAACCAATAGTCATTTTTTTTTCTAGTGCTAATATCTCTTAGAGGGTGCTCGTATAAGCTTGGCCTCGGAATAGAGTAAATAAGAACTATAATATCAAGGTATGTAGTTATAATTTTATAAAAGACAATGGATGCTTGTATATGCTAGCCTAAGTTAAAAACGTTGTCAATGTAATCTACCATAATAAATTTATTTTGTCATTAAAGTGACACTGTATATGTGGCATTAACTATTTACTAAGTGAAAATCTTCAAGTTGTAATTAAAATTAATTTATATTAAACGGCAATGATTTTAATAACATGAAAGAATTGTATTTATTATTTTCAATGTAAATAATTAGCGACGCTTTTACAATAATAGTATTCATACCCCTCCCATTACTCGTACATATCCAAAGTTTGAATCCAAAACCTCTTTTAAGAAGAAATTTTAAAGTCAAACCGACGGGTTGTCCCAATCTAACATGGTGATCATTATATTATTATTCGTATTCATTCTTTTCTCTAATATATATAATTTTTTTGCCGTAACCAGTAGCTACCATTTCTTGGGACTTCCAGCTAACCGTTATAAGTGCCGTCCGAAATAATTCCGTCATAAATCTGTCGCAAATAAGGTCTTTTTTTTGTAATGGGGTGAATAAACCGTCTCATTTTATAAAATGGAAATTGCAATTTTCGTAGAAAAAGCTTCAGTAAAAGAGGTGAAAAGCTACTAGAGTTGGATCAAAGTCTTTCAAAAGAGAAAATAGAACATACCCATACGCATTGAGGTTTGATTGACAAATCACAATGGTCCTGATGATCCAGTAGGTATACTCAGGGATCTGAGCCATCAACCTGATGTACATGGGCTCGTCGGGCCTAAAATACCTGTCTGATGGCAAGTTGTAGGACTCGCATATGCACTTTGCCAGCTTCAGAATCGCCTGGAACAATCGAGACATGTCTCGGAACATCGTTAGCTGCTCGTCTCTTGGCAGTGGCTCAAGAGATGCAAGTGATTGCGCTACCGGATTATTGCTGGAACGAAGCTGCTCCACGAGCCAGAACTCTCCATAATTCACAGCAAACGCCGCCAGGGCTATCACGCCCTTTCCTGCCCAGAAGAACGGCGAGAGCGCATTAAAAATGGCCAACACCGTCTCGTGCATATTTTCACCGCCCGAACAGTTGCCCAATATCTGAAAATATGGTTAGTCATGACTGGTTATTGTGTACAAGCGGATTCCGCACACTCCATGCGTATGGATATTTGTACTTATTTTTACACGAATTATTTAGTTATATCATCTTCTATATAGATATATTGAGTTTCTAATTATGGCTCTAAAACTTTTTCCGAAATTAAATTTCAAGCAATTATAAAATAGAAATATGTAAAATAAAAAAAAAAAGGGTAAAATGCAATTTCCAGCCGTGTTTAGTAAAAATATTGTAATACCCCATGTGAAATAATAAAAGGCAAAATTGCAAAATTAGTCCTGTAAGTATAGGGGGTGGCAAAATTAATCCTGCAACTACTGAACTGGCAATTTTAGTCCTATATGTTTTCATTTAGTGGCAATTTTGGTCCTTCCGGCCAAAATTAGCCGGAAAAATTGGGGCTTAGGGTTTCGGTTGCCAACTGGTCTCTACTTAAACACGTGACATCTTACATGGCTGCTGACTGGTAATTCTGGTCGGAAGGACCAAAATTGTTACTAAATTAAAACATATAGGACTAAAATTGCCACTAAAATAAAACATTAAGGAGAAGTCGTGGATGTAACGTTGACGGAAACTGATCGGAGGGATGTGTGCGCCATGGGGAGCGAACACAAAGGTGTTGGTCCGCCAACCAGATAATCGCTAGTGACGGAGATATGACGGAAAAATCAATGGTGGGCGCGGAGAAAAAGTGACGAAAATAAAAATGAAGAGAACCGACCGAATAGTTGATGAAAATGGATGGGCTTGGGTGCAATCAACTCGCCGGAGGATGGGGAGTTGATTGGTGGTGGTCTTGAACAGTGGGTAGGTCGGACGACAGTGAATCGAGAAGAGAAAGAAAATAAATCTAGGTTTTAGGATAAGACTATAATCAACAATTGGGGGCATGTTTGAACTCTGATTGAAACACATGCTATAGGGTTGGAATCAGCGTAGGATGGCGAGTTTAGTGGTGGTACGCGTGGCCGGAGACGGGCCGAAAAAAAAATTCCGGCGACCGGCTTGGTGGTGGTGGGTGATGGTTAACCTTTTTTTTATCACGTCAGCATCCACGTAGGATGCTACCTGTGTAGTAATGTCCATTTGTCGCCGAAACCCTAATCCCCAATTTTATTTGTCAATTTCCGATCACTTTTGGCCAGAAGGACCAAAATTGCTACAAATTTTAAACATAAAGGACTAAAATTGCCAGTCTCATAGCTAGGGGATCAATTTTGCCACCCCCCATAATATACAGGACTAATTTTGCAATTTTGCCAAAATAAAATACTAAAAAATCCCTTGCGATATCCTTATTCATTATATATTTTAAACTATGAAATATTATTTATTATATGCATGGAATCGTCTGCACGCTTATAATAAAAATTATTTCATATTTTAAAATATATAATGAATAAGAAAATATATATAGAAATGATAACATTTTCAAATAAATAAATAAATTTAGGACTATTATCGACATAACAATAAAATTACTGTAACAGTATTATAACCACTATTTGTAAAAGTAAAAAGTCTTCTCCTATATATTAGTGTAGATGACATTTATATTACTTTGATTTATACACCATTAGATCTGATCTCATAGTTCAGATTTTGACAACATTGTTTAAAACTTTTTTTTTTAATACAATAAGCTGATTTATATATTTACTTTTATTGAGGCAAAAAACAGAGTACCACGATGCTAATATTTTATATATATATATATATATATATATATACACGAGGCGGAGAGAATTAGTACCTCCCAAGAAATGGCGTTTATCTTAAGCACCAACCTTTTCTGCATGCTGTCATTGTCAAAATTTACATCTACCACAGATGTAACTCGAACGTCCTCAATTCCCTACATGAATATTATTAATTAAAACAAACATAGTCAACAACAACTTGCACCACTCACTTAGCATTCCGGCTCAATATTTTATTATAGAGATGTTGGATTCAAAACTTATTAATATTATATATAAACGGGTGCGTGCGTGAGTTTAAAAAAAAAATGTACATTAACATACACAATTAGTGACCGAAATACATTTGATATGTCTGCATAAATTATTTTTTTAATTAAATAAAATAGAAGAAAAGTTAAATAAACACTAATAAAAATTGACTAACCTATTAAGAGTTTTAAAATAAATTGGGAACTCATGAATTTTATCAAAGGAATTTGTAAGCAATTAACATCTTATCTTTAGCTCTTATAAGCTTTTTTTCTAAAAAAGAATTACCAAAACACTTCATATCATCTCATAAGTTTCAAAAATATTTTATAAAATTTATGAAAAATAGGAATAATTATATTTGCACCCTTAATCTATGGTTTATTTACACAAATCATCTATATCTTTTGCATAATTACAGAGACCACACACTCCTGGAAGCAAGAAATAGGATTAGTTTATGTGATGATGCTCACGTTTTTAAGGAGTAGATGTGTAAATTTTCAAAAACAGAGATACTATAGATTAAGAATGTTGAAGTTGGTGGATGTATGTGTAATTTTTAAAAGATAGAAACAATTTATATAAATTGACCTTAGAACAAGGAGTATACATGTAATTATAGAGGAAATAATATTTTTTGTCTTATAAGTTAGACCCATTTCACTTTTGGTCTCATTCATTATGATATTAGCACTTTTAATCCCGTAACTTATAAAAATTAGCAATTTTGGTCCTCATCCACTATTTTATCTATAATTTAACAGTGTAGAGCATGTGCCTAGAATGTGATTGTTAAGTATTTTATGGAAGCAACACAAATAATCATGTTTCTACAAGTGAATCAATTAGGCCAAATAAATCACTCAAATGCTATTATTAAAAAGGGCCAATTTTCCTCTAACAAAAGTACATAACAGAAACGTGTTAGGCACGTACTTATATCGTTAAATTGTAGATGAAAAAGCACATGTGGATTAAAAGTGCTAATTTTTGTAAATTATGGGACTCAAAGTGCTAGTCCCATAATGAATGGACCAAAAGTGATATTAACCTAACTTATGAGACTAAAAATGCTATTTTTCATAATTATGCCAATAAAACATCTAAATAAGTTAAGCCAAACAATGTAGAACCTGAGCATCTCTGTGGTGGTCGGCCGAAAGGCTCAAGATAGCTTGAATGACTGAGAGAAGAGGCCCTGTGGAGAACAAAAAGTTATCCATGCCATGAGTGGCTTCAATCTTTCTGATAACTGCCTCAGCCATTAAGAAGAGTTAGCTTGCGCGCGGCTGTTGTATGTATTTGTGTTAATTTGGGCAGATCGAGGGCTGTTTTCCAGTGTTGTTGATTGCTTGTGGATCGTCCACAGCTATATAATGAGAGTCGTTGCTAAGATGGAATAGGAACCAAGTACCATGCTTCAAGCCTGGTTTATCTCCAAAGTGAAAATTCTTCCACTTTCATCTTTTCATGATGCCAAAACAATAAGGTCATGAGAATTTCGTTTCTTGATTAAAATGTGTGTTGTGTGGGTCTCATTTACTCGCCTTTCAAGGCATCCATAGTTGCAGTAAATTAATAAAGGATGTGGAACAAGAGGTGACTGCAGTTTGGGTGCTTTAGGACAAACATAAATCCAAGTCATATTGCGTGAAGTGACTGGTTTGACCGTCGATCTTTAAATGCCTGTCACTTTTGATTATCTACTTATATATGGTATTCCAATGTTCGAAAATATAAAATTAAAAAAGGATACAGTAACCTGTTGCGTGTCCTACATGTTTTGAAGGTGTGTTTGGTATATTTTGGACACCTGTAAGAGTTGTATTTTTAGTAATTTTAAAAATTTTTTGGACTGTCTATACAAAAAGAGAGTTATTGTGCTTAATAACAAAGAAAAAGAATTAATTTACTCCGATGAGACTATAAGTCTTGGGGTGAGATTATTAAAAATTCGATAGATGGTCACCATGATTTAACTAATTGGAACAATTAGAATTTTTCACTACAAAAAAATTATTTTATTAGAACAACTTTTGTAACTATTTTTTTATTATTTTTTTGTATAAGCCTTTTTATTTGTAACGACTTTTCCAATGGAAAGGCCTGTTGGGGTTAAATGAGGCGTTACAAAATATTTGTAACTGCTTTACAAAAAGCTGTTACAATTTGTAACGGCCTCTAGTGGTCGTTACACACCTAGTGACATGGGAAAAGATAAATTTGAAATTGCTTTTGTAACTGCTCTGTTGAATTTGATTTAATTTTATTGTAACGCCTTTTGTCCACTACTTCTATAACGATTTTTGGAACAACTTTTTGCGAAATTTGTAATTATTTCTGGCATAATCTTTATAACGGTCTAACGATTTTATATGTTCTTGGTGTATTACAAAGTTGTTAAAAATGCAATTACAAAACTTATTATTTATTTAATATATTTTAATATTTATTTAATTTTATTTTATTTAATATTTATTTTTTTAAAATTAACGAAATGAATTTATACAAAACACATAATATAACAAAAAAATAATGATTTTTTACAAAAATAAAAATCTAATTACAAAATTGTATTTTTTGTAAAAATACAACAACAAAAAATCCTAATTTAAATTATTATCCCTAGCGGCAACATATTCATCGTTGTCGTCGTCGCCGTCAGGTGCGGGAGGATCAACTGCAGGTTGGTGTGCTAGATGATCAGGCTAGTTTGGACCAATGCTTCTAATGTACTGTTCGATCATTTGCACCCGATCACAAATGATTCACAGTCCCACCAGTACGACATCTGCAAATTCTATATATAAAAGATATAATTATTTGATAAAAAAATATTTTCATTCAGTTTTTGAAACCAGAATAGCTGGTGCTCTTGTGATATCTGCGAGATGGTGGCAGAGCACCAATAATTATTATCGACAATTTCAAAAAAAGTGAACATTAAAAACACATAATGCTAATTATTGATAAAATGATATTTTTTTTATAATTTATTAAAATTCTTATTTTCCTAAAATTACATTAAAGTCCTCTAATTTCCCAACAATTTCATTTAGGTGCATGATTTCCCTAAAAAGTGCATTGTAGTCCTTAATTTTATAATATTTTCATAAAATTTCTATTTTCCTAATATTACATTAGAGTCCTCTAATTTTCTAAAAGTTTCATTTAGGTGCATAATTTCCGTAAAATTGCATGAATACAGAAATTAAAAAAAATCAGAAATTATTGAAAATTTCTAAAAAAAATTAAAATTACAAAAATTAATTTTTTTTTTGGAAATTATGAAAAATTTCTAAATTAATTTAAAATCAATCTTTGTGGATCTGACCTTACTTACTATTTTCACAAGTTTTAATAAAAAAATATTTTTAATGGATTCGACGCTCATTAATGAATTACTTATGTGCCTTTAACAATTATTTGCGGTTAGTCTTATCTTGCCTAACACTCCAGCTACAGAGAATATTGATGGAAACAAAGAAAATCTGAAGAAATTACATGAACAAACAAAGGGGTAAAATTCATTTCCATGTCCAACTTTCCAAATCAATTTCAAAGTTATTCCTACCTTTTTGATTAATTCTAAATTAGTCCCTTCAATAATTTTTTAAACGATTTTTTCAACATTAATTTCAAGCCAAATTATATATATGATTTTTCGGAACTACCTTTTATGAGGTTTTACCTTATTGATAGAACTTATTTTTACCTTATTTTTTAGTAGAGACTTTTGTAGTGACATTTGGAACTCTTAAAATAGCCGTTGAAAACTAGCCATTAAAAAATAAAGCTGTTATTTTGTAACGGCCATTAGGGAAAAAAAAGCATCTCTAATGTTACGGTTTTTGTAGCATAGTCTTTCTGTATGTTTTCCCGAGGTTTTTCCACTATTATTGTAATGGCTCCTTATTTTATTAAATCGTTACAAAAGTATTGTGCCGTTACTAAACCATAACAAATTTGTAACGGCCTATAAATTGTAACGGTTTTAAGGACACATAAATTTTGTAATGGCTATTATAACGGCTCTCAACAATACAAACTAAATTCATTTGTACTACCCCTCGATGGCGTCAGCACGTCCAATCTGTTACAAAAATGTACAAAGGCCGAGGCCATTATAAAAAAGTCGTTATAAATCCAACTTTTCTTTGTAGTGATCTATTTGTATATGGCAAGTGTTGCCATGCATGGCCTACTCTCAGCGTGTATATATATATATATATATGTGTGTGTGTAAAAAAAAAAGAAAAAAATATATCTTTGAGCCAACAATTTCAGTTTAATAGGTACGACTTCACTCAAGCTAACATTTATATATGTTTCTTTGGCCTAATAAATGTTGTTTTTTTATAAATACCAGTTACTTAGTCCCACGTCGATATACAAATTTTAATGTCCTAATGCCTAATTTATCATAGTTAGATGGTTGACTACACCAAAGTAGGGCTAGCATGGATTTTTGTCCTATAATTTTGATACTTTTATTCTTTATCCTTTTTAGATTTAAAAAACAGTTCAGTAATATTTTGATGTTTTGTAATTTTGATACTTCCGATATTAAAATTTATATAAGTTGTCGAAGAATAAATTATGCACCCCTCACAATTTTAGCATTTTTGTTTTTTATCTTTCTAAGGGTTGCAACAGAGTCCTCTAACTTTCTGATATTTCACAATTTGATCCTTCTGGTGTCGAATTCTGCACAAGTGAACCAATAAAAACAAAAGGCCCAATTCAAATGAACCATATGAGGCGTACGTGATTTATTCAAACGACTTTTGCAAAATTCGGCATCGAAAGAATTAAAATTGAAAATTATTAAAAAATTATAAAACTCTTTTACAATCCTAAAAAAAATAGAGGACAAAAATACTAAAATATCTAAATTACAATACCAAAAAAGTCCTAATTCACATGTTTGACATCTACATGAATTAATTTCTTCTCACCAACTTTTTAAGCTATTCAAGTTCTATAAAGTCACTCACCAAAATCAAGACGATGACTAACTGCAATTCATCAAGAAAAGAATTCACCACAGAATGGCATTCGTCTTGCCCGTTCCACCCATGCAAGACCTTAAGCTCAAATTACAGCAATCAACCCTAGTTTCCCCAGCAAAACAAACTGAGAACCAAGCCTTTTTCTTGTCTAACATCGACCAATTTCTCAACTACGATATTCTCACTGTCCATTTCTTCAAAGCCAACCCTGATTTTCCTCCAGAAACTGTGGCCAAAAGGCTCAAAATGGCACTAGAAAGAGTTCTGGTGCCCTATGATTTCTTGGCTGGAAGATTAAAACTGAATCTGCACTCGGGCCGCCTCGAGATCGACTGCAATTCGGCGGGAGTTGGTTTCGTGGTGGCTTCTTCAGAGTGTTCGCTTGATGAGTTGGGTGACCTTGTTTGTCCCAACCTCGGATTCCGGCAGCTTTCGGTTCAAACCTTGGATAATCTGGGACCAGAAGTTGATCAGCTACTGTGTGTTTTCAAGGTTATAAAACTACTTTCTTGATCACTTAGGGAAAATTGCAATTTTAGTCCTCTAATTTAAGAGTGCCATATTTTATTCGGTACAAATTGATTTTTCCAACTTCATCGTGTAATTTTATGATTTTGACAGTTTTGCTCCTTTTTCGATCAATTTGATTGAAAAATTACATATGACTTGCATATAACCAATTAAATTACAATTTTAATCTTGTAACTCAATTCATGTAGGATCAAAACTGCCAACACCCTAAGTTATAAACTAAAAATACCAACATCCCCCAAGTTACAAGACTAAAATTACTATTTACTTGGAAATATTTTGACCAAATTCGTCCGAAAAGAATAAAAAATTGCCGAACTAAATTATGAAAATCAATTCATGCAAGATAAAAAAATGTCACCTTATAAATTATAATACTAAAATTGGATTTTTCCCTCACTCGTAAATCGTCCAACCAAATTTTATTCTATATATCGTGTTGGTGTTTGGCAGTAATGTTTTAATGTTTGTCGTTCACAGGTAACATCGTTCAAGTGTGGTGGTTTCTCCATCGGTATGTCTACGAATCACGTCTTGTTTGACGGCGTAAGCGCCCAAATCTTCATCGAAAATCTAGCCACCCAAGCATTCGACGACAAGCCTTTGGCCATTATCCCATGCAACGACCGCCACCTTCTTGCCGCCAGAGCTCCGCCCCACGTGGAGTTCCCACACCCCGAGTTTTTCAAACCCGATCTCCCTGCAGGTTTGGGGCCTCCAGTGTTCGACTGCGAAAGGGAGGAATTGGATTATACAGTCTTCAGCCTAACCTTAAACGCTGTCAATTATTTAAAGGACAAAGCAAGGGAGAGTATCAGTTCTACCAGCACGAAGATCACCAGCTTTATCGTCGTGGCAGCGCTCATATGGCGGTGCAAAGCGTTGTCAAATTATACCGAGTACAACAAAGATAGAGTTTCCACTCTGTTTAATATTGTGGACCTAAGATCAAGGCTGAATCCGTCGTTGCCAAATTCATACTGCGGCAACGCAGTGCTAGGTGCTTATTCGTCGGCAACATGTGACGATATTAAAAAATGGCCATTTTCAAAGCTGGTGGAGTTGGTGGCAGAAGAGCCAAAACGGATGACTGATGAGTACGCAAAATCTACAATAGATTGGTTGGAGATAAACAAAGGGCTGCCTCGTGGGGAGTATACGGTGAGCTCATGGCTGAGAATGAGGTTTGGTGAAGTGGTGTATCCATGGGGCAAGCCTATGCACAGTGGCCCAGTGGTGAGCTATAGGAAAGACATTTGCTGGATCTTTCCCGGTGTTGATAGAGTTAACGCCTTGGTTTCTCTGCCTGCTAAAGAGATGGAAAGATTTGTGGCCTGTTGTCGTGAGTTCTTCCCACAATCCATCATTAATTAGCTTAATCCATGTCATGGGAACTATTGCCTATCTATATATGTGGGTGTGCGTTTGTAGATGGTTATGGTTGGGAGCAGTAATTAATAATTGGGTTAATGCAATTTATTTATTTGATATTGCAATAAGAAAATTATCTTTCTATGAACAAAAAAATTAGCAAATTTATTCCACTATGTTTTTTAAAATGAACAGGAAAGTAAAATTGCTTCATCTTAAAAGGAAAAATTTCAAAATTAGTCCCGTAAGTATAAGGGTGGCAAAATTAATAGGACTAGCAATTTTAGTCCTATAAATTACCCAAAAAGACAAATTGGGGCTTAGGGTTCCGGTGGTCACGTCGTCCCAACTTAAACACCTGGAATCTCACGTGGCTGATGACATGGCGTAGGCGGAAAAAGATGCTCTCTTCCCTTTTTTTTCATCCCAACATAGGTGAAAACAGCTCTCTCTCTCTCTCTCTCTCTCTCTCTCCTCATCTCTGCAAATGAAGCTGAAGTGAAGAAAAAAAGCTGAAAACGTCTTCAATATTGTCGGACAATAACTCCACTATAGTAAACTTCTTTCGTGGCATTAGGACTCCATTGAGAACCTCTTGGACCAATGACAATCCTGAAAGTTATTCCTGTATTATAAGATAAGAATGTGAAGTTTTGTAGATATAGCTTTCTGAAAAAGTGAATTCTTGACTTATTTCTCGTTCGATTACAGAGTGGAGGATGTCGTTTTTTTACTTGGGATGACATTATATGTGTGCTATAGCTATGTGTGTCACTCCCGATTTACGACGCAAGCTCCAAGCAATGGAAACCAAAACAAATATGTTGAAGAAGAAGATTCTTTGACTTAAAGTCTGTTTCGAGGTATCATGATTTATGTTGGTCGCTTTTTGAATAAGTAAACGGATGGTGGTTGTTGGATGAATAATTCGAGGTTGTTAGATTAGTAGACACTTCTATTGTGTTGTTTAAATATAGGATAGGCGAATGTGTATGTTAGATATGCATATGCATATTATGTAAATTGTATTTTGTGGCTTTGTTAACGAAATTAAAAGCTTCAATTTTCAACTTTTGTGACTTGTGGTCTATTTTTAATTATGGAATTAAAATCTTGAATTAAGCAATTAACGGCTTGAATTTTCAGCTTTCGTATCATGTGGCAAGTTTTGTTTTTGTTTACAATTGATGCAAAACAAAAAGGTCAGACAAGGTAGCAATATGATGAAAATGAGAATATTCATTTCATCAAAACGTAGATTGTTTCAACAAAATTTGAATATCCATCAACCACCCCCCCCCCCCCCCCGCAATTCATAGGATAAGCAATAAAAACTACTTCCTCAAGCTTCTAAAGTATGTTGCTAAAGTATGTTGAGATTACAAACAAAAATATTTCCATTCCAACACATTTTTCTTAAACAAATGGTGTTTTCCTCACATCTTTCTTCTTGTCCCTTCCACCTTGTCCTTGGATTGTGTGACATATCATTCAACCTTGATAATGCGACATAGTTTGTGTCATCCTTCTCCAAAAGAGTACATATTGACAGAAGAGATTTAGTCTCTAAATGCAAAGTTTGTTTTGGGGAAACCTCCTGGCTCTCATCCCATCTTGGTGGGGCTCTAATATTCACCTTTGGTGCTGGTCGTTGCAGATGGGTTAGTGAAAGAACCCTGAAAGTTAGACGTGTAGATTGTTGTTGGAGTGTGGAAGTCCTATATGAAGGCAACCATGGTTGCTCGTATGCAGGTTTTTTTATAACAAAGTAGTTTAAATGGGGTTGTTTTAGTGGTTTCAAGTTTGGGTCCTATTTATGTTAAAGCTGGGTTGTCGCAGCTTACCTATAAAAAAATGTATATGTTTGATAAAGTTGTATGACTATTTTGTTTAGGCAAAAATTACTTACTGAAGCTATACTTTCTTGGCTTGCATAGGGACTGCAGATGTTGAGAAGTGTCCTTGTATCCTCTGAAAAACAGTCATAAAGGATTAGTGAAGTTATAATTAAAATAAATACACTACAAAAAAATTATTTTATTGGAACGCCTTTTGTAATGATTTTTTTATTTTTTTTGTAACGGCTTGTGTAACGGAAAGACCTATTGCGGCTAAACGAGGCGTTACAAAATATTTGCAATGGCTATACAAAAAGCCGTTACAATTTATAATGGTCTATGGAATGGCCTCAGGTGGTCGTTACAAACCTGGTGCATGAAAAAAAATAAATTTGAAATTACTTTTGTGATGACTCTATTGAATTTGATTTAATTGTTATTATAACGACCTTTGCCACTGTTTTTGTAACCGCCTTTTTTCACTACTTTTGTAATGGTTTTTAGAACGGCTTTTTACAAAATTTGTGACTTTATTGAAGCAGTCTTTGTAACTTCCTGATGATTTTATATTTTCTTGGTGTATTACAAAAGCCGTTAAAAATTCATTTACAAAAACTATTATTTATTTAATATATTTTAATATTTATTTTATTTAATATATTTTAATATATTTTAATATTTATTTTTCTAAAATTATCTAAATGAATTTATATAAAAAACACATAATATAACAAATTTAATTACAAAAATAAAAATATTATCACAAAATTATATTTTTACAAAATAAAAAAAATTAATCTAAATTATTATCTCTAGAGGCCGCATGTCCATTGTTTTCATCAGGTGCGGGGAATCAGCTATAGGTTGGGCCGCTAGATAATCGGGCCAATTCGAATCAATCCTTCTGATGTACCGCTCGATCATCTGCATCCAACCATAAATGGAGTCACAATCCCACAAGTACATCTGCAAAACCAACAAATAAAAAATATATAATTATTTGATAAGAAAAAATATAAATTTCAATTAAAATTAAATAATATTATACTAACCTTCAGCTTCTTGAACTAGAATAGCTGGTGCCCTTGTGGGATCTACGAGATGATGGCGGATCACCAATAGTCATTATTAACAATTTCAAAAAAATTTAACATTAAAAACACATTATGTTAATTATTTATAAAATGATATTTTTTATAATTTCTTAAAATTCTTATTTTTCTAAAATTGCATTAAAATCCCCTAATTTCCTAAAAATTCATTTAGGTGCATAATTTTCCTAAAATATTGCATTGTAGTCCTTAATTTTATAATAATATCATAAAATTTCTATTTTCTAAAATTACATTTAAGTCCTCTATTTTCCTAAAAATTGCATTTAGGTGCATAATTTTTCTAAAAGTGCAGAAATTACAAAAATTAAAAAAATCAGAAATTATTGAAAGTTTCTAAAAAACGTTTAAAATTATAGAAATTAAAAATAATTTCAGAAATTATGAAAAAGTTCTTAATTTTTTTAAAATAATAGAAATAAAAAATTTCAAGAAATAATTAAAGTTTCTGAAATTCTTTTAAAATTACAGAAATTCTAAAAAAAATTTAAAAATTTTGAAAAATTCTGAATTTTTTTTCAAATTACAGAAAATCCCAAAAATAATTCAGAAATTTCCGAGCATCATCATCATCATAAATTACAGAATTTAAAAAAATTGGCAAATGTTTTTAAAATTTTCAGAAATTCAAAAAAAAATTAATTATGCAGAATTTTTTTTAATATTACTAAAATATAAATCTGTTTAAAATTTTTTGTAAAATTTCTCACATTTAACAAAAACAATTACACCTTTGTAATATAAGAGAGATTGCTTGCATTTTTTTCCATAAATGACAGTGGGTCATGTGTAACAGTGCAAGCAATTTCATGCATTTGCATCGTGTTCTAATTTGTTGCACCAGCAGGATTCCCCCTCCGCCCATCTATGAATGTGTGTATGTATGTTTTCAATATCATCAAAGTATGTGAATTTGTCATGACCATATATAATCAAATTTGGGAAAAAAATAATTTTAGTCTTGTAATTTAATTAAGAGGATGGTATTATTGGTCCTGCACAAATTGATTTTGTAATTTAATCCTATAACTTTAAAATTTTTATAATTTTAGTTATTTTTCTGAATTTTCAATTTAATCGAATAATGTGAAAATAACATGCAATTTTCCGACCAAATTGGGGATTTCGGCCAAAAAAAGGACTAAAAATGAGTTTACTGCGAAAATTATAATTTTAGTTGTGTAAATTAGCAAGAGTGATATTTTTGGTCATGTAGGAATTGGTCATTAAGATTTAGTCATGCAACTTTATAATTTAGATAATTTTAGTTATTACATGTAAGTTGCACATGACTCTATTAAATTACAATTCTACTCCTGCTCAACTTGTGCAGGATAAAAAATGGTAACTCTCTTAAATTGTAGGACTGAAAAAGCTAACGGCCTCTAAATTGCAGAACTAAAGTCGCAATTTAATTCAATCATGTACAATAAGCTTACCAAGCTTTGGGTGTAACCATCATACAATGGCTTATCCTCGTCTTCAGAAAATCAATGCCTTGAGAACAATCACATATTTTAAGAGGCTTTAGAATAAAATTTAATAAAACATTGTTTTCAAACATAAAATTATAGTAAAAAACAAAGTAGTGCATTAATTGGAAAGCTATTAAGAAAATATTTTTTATATACATTAATTTAATATATAGTACATTAAATAATTATATTATACAAAATAACTCTAAAAAAAATATCTAAATGGATATAGCAATTGCGAAAATATGATGTTATCAGACACTATCGCCCAAAAATTAAATATGAAGTCACACACATACATAAATATATATATATATATATATATATATTCAAAGAATAATATATATCTATATGGATATTGGTTAATAATTTAAATTATGGAATAACAATAGTTTTCGTCCTCAAATTCAACTATTTATGTAATTTTGGTACTCAAAAAATTTGAGGTTGCAGTTTTGGTACTTAAACTTATAAGTTTGTTGGTGTTTTTAGTCATTCCATTAATAAAATTGTTAAATGTAAGAGAGGTTTCACTGAAAGCCGAAAAATAGTCATTTTCCTCTTATTTGTAGTATTTTCAAATTTTGGTCCAATGCACCCATTTCTTTTTTTCATGTTTAATTAACTGAAGGATGTCTATTTTTTAGTACGGATTTTTTTTTTTACTACATACATATGTTGCAGGTATTGCATTATACAAAAAACAAGTTATTGGAAAAGTTGCCACAAAAATACGAGGAAGATTGCTATTTTTTCTCGTTCAAATGAAACTTCAGATAACTTTTACGATTTTTTTTATTAATGGGAGGTCGACTAAGAGGGTGTTTGGCTAAGCTTATAAGTTTTTCAAAATATTTTATAAGATGTTTGAGAGTTTATAACTTCTAAATATTTGTTTGGTTAATTCTTTTTAAAGAGCTTAGATGTCAAAATAAGATGTTTCGGATTTTATAAGTTCTTTAATAAAAATTAACTTTTCTAATTTTTTTTTTATAAAATCTTATAAGTTATGTAAAATTAACATGCCATAACACAAAACTATCCATAATCATACACTTACA
The DNA here is from genome assembly GCF_026168435.1 of Sesamum indicum. Classification (NCBI taxonomy): domain Eukaryota; kingdom Viridiplantae; phylum Streptophyta; class Magnoliopsida; order Lamiales; family Pedaliaceae; genus Sesamum; species Sesamum indicum. Next base: position 9,121,119 of record NC_142668.1, read on the forward strand.
CACACTCTCTCTCTCACACACACCCACACGCACTCTCCTCACTCTCTCTCTTTCTCTATAGGATTAAATTTTTTTTTTGCTATTTAATTTTTCAATATTAAAAAAAACTTCATTATTTAATAATAAATTACTATAGTTAAATAAAAATAAGACTGGTGTTGATATTATATTTAATGAAAAATATAAATTCAATACTTATAAATTATATGACTAAAAATAATCATTGCATTAACAAAGAAAATATCAATTATATATCTATATAATATTTGACTAGCATGAGTGCACATATATACTATTCTTATTCAAAAAATTATGTAATAATCATTATTTTTTTTACTATTATTGTAAAAAGAATACCTATTAAATTTTTATTCAAAATTAAACTAATGTGTAATATTTATAAAAGTATTTTAAAAATATTTAAAATAAAATATGTCAGGAAATAAGGGTAAATTATATTTTTGGTCCCATAAGTGGACCTATTTTAGATTTTAGCCCCACACACAGGTCAATTCGCACATTTAGTCTCATATGTGCTTTTTTTTTTTTTTTTCTATTTGAGGACCAAAGAGAGGATTCCGTCCAAAACTTAATGCCATATTGAAGTTTTAAACATTTTGTTTTTGTTGTAATTTATAGTATAATTCTTGATCTTTGGAAAAATTAGAATAAGTTTTGGATAAAAAAACAAAGACCGAATTTAAAAATAATTGCCGAAAATAATATCATTGAATGAAAATAAGTTGAATTGTAAGTACATAAATCAAAGTCCAGAGTTGAACCAAAAATAGGGTTAATTATATTTTGTCATCCAAATTATGACAGTTTTTACACTTTGACATTTAAAATTTTCTTTGTGTCAACTTATCATCTCAACTTTATATAGAATTTTCAAAACTAATAACGGGTAAATTAAATTTTTGGTCACATAAGTGGACCTGTTTCTAGTTTTAGTCCCACACTCAGGCCAAATCACACATTTAGTCCCATATGTGGTTTTTTTTTTTTTTTTTCCAATTTGAGGACCAAAGAGGGGATTCCGTCCAAAACTTCAAGCTGGTGCATGTGGCAATATTATACTATTTTCTTAAGGAATAAATTAGAAACCATATTGTCGGACAAATTCAAGAAGCTAATCTAGACACTGTCTAGGTAGCAATAAGAAGTTCCTTATTAGTATCCACTTCTCTATGGAACGACCTACGAGAACCAACTTGGAAAGCATCACCTTCGAGGATGACTCACGAGTTGAGGGAGTATGACCCTAAACATGCCCTAGAGTACAGGGCTGTAGATCTGTAGCATCGGATTCAAGTATCGATTGCACGAGACCATCACTAAACTCTGGTGAAACGGCATTAATTGGATCACAGAAAGTGCAAACTCCTGATGATTCAAGTCAATCCAACACCTTTAGATAAAAGAGGGAGAGATTAGCCTTAGGCCGATGACAGACACCTCTAAGGCTAATACTAATGAATTGACATCTTCTTCTTTTGCTTGGCAGGAATACTAGCGCTTGTGGAAAAAATTAATTTTTGCACAAAAGAGTAATTCAAGCAAGACCATCATCGAAACATCCAAAAAATACAACAGAGCCTGGATGTTAGAATGGTCCAAACCAGAAGATGTGCGAAAATGGTATGATTTTGGAGCCTTGGCTCTAGTTCATACTATGTTCCCAACAAGTCAAGTCCTCTATTATATGAGAGGCTAAATAATACTATGTAATATTTATTATATTTATCCAATAAAAATAATATTTTTATTCAACTTGTTTGTCCAAAATTCTATTAAGTCCTTATATCAGAGTGTTTTTTACGTCCTAAAGTAGGAAACAAACTAGGATTGTTGTTTGTTGTTGAAGGAGCCAAGCGCCTACGAACCATCTGTTGCGGCACTGTGGTTGGAGGAAGTCCATAAAATCAAGGACTTGAAATACCTGAAAACAAAGCTGTCAGAACAAGGTATAAATATATGACGACTTAATTTATTTCGCAAGCATGTTGGCCTAACTTGGAGTATGTAGTGGACTAGGGTTAATTTTTCGTTAGAAGCGCAAAATGGTCATAAAATGGGTTGAAAGACCAAAATCGCAAATATTTGAAAGATATAGGACCAAAATTGCCGCCGCGAAAGTTAGAGGACCAAATTTGTCAATGCCTTGTACATAAAGGACGAAAATTGCAATATTGCCAAATTGTAAATACGTACTCACATAAACATGCATTGTTTTTTTTTTAGTTAAACTAATTATTTCTTTTTTGTTGTTTGTTCACAAAACAGAAAAAGAGTTAATTTTTTTTTCAAACATATTTGATGCATTCAGAAATGGTATAAGGGATTTCTCACCAGCTGTCTGGTAACATAAATCCAATTGGCTTCGCATGGGGGAAAAAAGTTCGTCCACCTTCTCAACAATCATAGAGAAATTTGATGCTTCAATATTGCCGGATGTTGTGTATCTACAATGGCTCCATTTCATTAGTTGTCTGAGTGAAGACATTGTCAAACACTACAACAAAAGATAATATTAATGAAAAAGGAAATTAAGTGGCGGTATCAAAATTATTACTGAGTAATAGAATCGAGTGACAATAATATTTAATGTAACATTATATTGAAACCCTGAAATTAGATTAAAATATAAAACATCTCTTGTCTTTAGTAACATTATAGCTACACCTTCTAAAGGGTGGTAGTAGTTTACACTCCAAAAAGTGCAACATTTAAACATGACTAATTATCATGGTTAAAAACAAAACAGCTATAGCAAGTAGTTACTGTCCGCGGTCATACAACGGATATTAGCCGTGGTATTTATGTGGGTGACTAAAACATTTGTCATGGCTCAAATATTTTTACCATGACTCTTAGCAATGGCAAATAAGTTTTTCTTGATGGAAAATCTATGTTTTTGTATTGGTTTTATTTAAGCGTGGTCAATAAAAATTATTTACTATGGTTTTCAGTGCATAGCTATTAAAATTGTAACCAATAGTCATTTTTTTTCTAGTGGTAATATTAGAGGGTGCTCGTGTAAGCTTTGCCTCTAAATAGAGTAAATAACAACTATAATATCAAGGTATGTAGTTGTAATTTTATAAAAGCAATGGATGCTTTTGTATGTTGGCCTAAGTTAAAAAAGTTATCAATTTAATCTACCATAATAAATTTATTTTGTCAATAAAAGTGACTATGCATATGTGGCATTAACTATTTACCAAGTGAAAATCTTCAATTTGTAATTAAAATTAATTTATGTTAAACGCAATGATTTTAATAACATGAAAGAATTGTATATATAATAGTTAATGAAAACAATCAGTGACATTTTTATAGTGATAGTATTCATACCCCCAAACAGTCGTACAGACGCAAAGTTTGAATCCAAAACCTCCTCTAAAAAAAAAATCTTAAAGCTAAAATCGAGGTTGTCCCTATCTAACATAGTGATCATTATATTATTATTCGTATTCATTCTTTTTTCTAATATATATATATCTTTTTTGTTGTGACCATTACGAAAAAATTTATCTGCGATGAATATTTTAGACAGAAAACTCAGTAGCTACGATCTCTTGGGACTTCCTGCTAGCCGTTATAAGTGCCGTCCAAAATAATTCTGTCATAAAACTGTCGCAAATAGGGTCTTCTTTTTGTAATGGGGTGAATAAACCGTCTCATTTTATAAAATGGAAATTGCAATTTTCGTAGAAAAAGCGTCAGTAAAAGAGGTGAAAGCTACTAGAGTTGGATCACAGTTTTTCAAAGGAGCAAAGAGAACATACCCATACGCATTGAGGTTTGATTGACAAATCACAATGGTCCTGATGATCCAGTAGGTATACTCAGGGATCTGAGCCATCAACCTGTTGTACATGGGCTCGTCGCTTGAAGTGACTTGAAGTGCAGTTTGGGTGACTGCAGTTTGGGTGCTTTAGGACAAACATAAATCCGAATCATACTGCTTGAAGTGACTTGTTTGACAGTGGAACTTTAAATGTTTGTCGTTTTTTATTATTTACCTATATACAGTATTTGTATGTTTGAAAATATAAAATAAAAAAAGGGTATAATAACCTGTTGCGTGTCAGACGCATTCTGAAGATGTGTCTGATATATTTTGGATACCTGTAAAGATTATTTTTTCTGTTTATACAAAAAACAGAGTTGTTTTGCTTAATAACAAAGAAAAAGAATCAATTTACTCCTATGAGACTATAAGTCTTGGGGTGAGATTATTAAAAATTCCATAGATGGTCACCATGATTTAACTAATTGGAACAATTAGAATTTTACAAAAAAATTATTTTATTGGAACGACTTTTGTAATATATATATATTTTTTTTTGTATAGGTTTTTTATTTGTAACGACTTTTTCAATGAAAAGGCCTACCGCGGCTAAATAAGGCATTGTAAAATATTTGTAACTGTTTTACAAAAAGCCGTTACAATTTGTAACGGCCATTTGGACAGCCTCTAGTGGCCGTTACAAACCTGGTGACATGGGAAAAGATAAATTTGGAATTGCTTTTGTAGTGGCTCTGTTCAATTTGATTTAATTTTATTGTAACGCCCTAATGCCACTGCTTTTGTAACGATTTTTGGAACGGCTTTTTGCGAAATTTATAGCTATTTTTGGCATCGTCTTTATAATGGTCTAACGATTTTATATGTTCTTGGTGTATTACAAAGCTGTTACAAATGCAATTACAAAAATTATTATTTATTTAATATATTTTAATATTTATTTTATTTAATGTATTTTAATATTTATTTTTTTAAAACTAACTAAATGAATTTATACAAAAAACACATAATAGAATAAAAAATAATAATTTATTTACAAAAATAAAAATCTTATTACAAAATTGTATTTTTTGTAAAAATACAATAACAAAAAATCCTAATTTAAATTATTATCTCTAACGGCAGCATGTTCGTCGTTGTCGTCGTCGCCGTCAGGTGTGGGAGGATCAACTACAGGTTGGGGTGCTAGATGATCAGGCCAGTTTGGACCAATGATTCTCATGTACCGCTCGATCATCTGCACCCGATCGTAAATGACTCACAGTCCCACCGTACGACATTTGCAAATTCTACAAATAAGAAAAATTAATTATTTGATAAAAAATATTTTCATTAATATTAAATAACAATACTCACCTTCAGTTTTTGAAACCAAAATAGTTGGTGCTCTTGTGGGATCTGCGAGATGGTGGCAGAGCACCAAGAGTCATTATCAACAATTTCAACGAAAATTAATATTAAAAACACATAATGCTAATTATTAATAAAATGATATTTTTTTATAATTTATTAAAATTCTTATTTTCCTAAAATTACATTAAAGTCCTCTAATTTCCCAACAATTCCATTTTGCTTAATTTCCCTAAAAAGTGCATTGTAGTCTTTAATTTTCTAATATTTTCATAAAATTCCTATTTTTTCTGAAATTACATTAGAGTCCTCTTATTTTCTAAAGATTTCATTTAGGTGCAAAATTTCCCTAAAATTGCATGAATTACAGAAATTAAAAAAAATAAAAAATTATTGAAATTTTCTAACATAAAATTAAAATTAAAAAAATTATTTTTTTTTTAGAAATTATGAAAAATTTCTGAATTAATTTAAAACCAATCTTTATGGATCTGGCCTTACTACTTTCACAAGTTTAGTAGAAAAGTATTTTTAGTGGATTTGACACTCATTAATAGTTTCAGTAATTCTTTTCGTTGGAGTTCATCTTTCTCACCGAGGGAGGTAAACTCCAATGAAATAAGAAATTGAAATCACAAAAATTAATAAATACAAAATCAAAATATTATTCTAAAAAATTAAGAAAAAAAAATACTAAGTGACCTTGGTTATGGACCATGATTCCTAATTAAACTTAACCCTTTAATTTGGATAAAGAAATCATTTTATCGATGAATAGTGGTCAAAGTGACGTATTACTAAATCATGCTTCTATTGTTGTAGTTGTAGGTATAGGGGTTTTGGAAATATGGCTTATAGATCAATGGGCAACGATGGCTTTGATGGGTGATTTTTCTATAATAGACAATAATGAGATCACTGTTTTAGTAAATGATACAGAAAAAGGTAGTGAAATTGATGCACAAAAAGCTCGGCAAACTCTTAAAATAGCATAAGCTAATTTGAGAAAAGTTGAAAGAAAAAAACAAACAATTGAGGCAAATTTAGCTCTCCGAATAGAACAAGAGTATCTAGAGGGTGTCAATGAGATGTCATAACTAGTTGATGTGTTAGAATAATTGAAAGAAGTTGTGTTTTCAAACCCTATTTTGATTGAATTCTGTTGAGTGAATCCAATTTTGATACAATGCAATTTTTACCACATTGGGGTAGGTTATGTTTATCGTTTAGCAAATAGATTTAGCATTTTGAGATAAGTCAATTAATGAATTACTTGCGGCTAGTCTTATCTTGCCTAACACTCCAGCTACAGAGCATATTGATGGAAACAAGGAAAATCTGAAGAAATTACATGAACAAACAAAGGGGTATAATTCATTTCCATGTCCGACTTTCCAAATCAATTTTTCAAAGTTATTCCTACCTTTATCATTAATTCTAAATCAGTCCCTTCAATAATCTTTTAAGCGATTTTTTCAACATTAATTTCAAGCCAAATTATATATATGATTTTTCGGAACTACCTTTTATGAGGTTTTACCTTATTGATAGAAAGGCAAAATTGCAAAATTAGTCCTGTATATTAGGGGGGTGGCAAAATTGGTCCCCTAGCTATGAGACTGGCAATTTTAGTCCTTTATGTTTAAAATTTGTAGCAATTTTGGTCCTTCTGGCCAAAAGTGATCGAAAATTGACAAATCAAATTGGGGATTAGGGTTTCGGCGACAAATGGACATTACTACACAGGTAGCATCCTACGTGGATGCTGACGTGATAAAAAAAAAGGTTAACCATCACCCACCACCACCAAGCCGATCGCCGGAATTTTTTTTCCGGTGCGTCTTCGGCCACGCGTACCACCACTAAACTCACCATCCTACGCTGATTCCAACCCTATAGCATGTGTTTCAATCAGAGTTCAAACATGCCCTCAATTGTTGATTATAGTCTTATCCTAAAACCTAGATTTATTTTCTTTCTCTTCTCGATTCACTGCCGTCCGACCTACCCACCGTTCGAGACCACCACCAATCAACTCCCCATCCTCCGACGAGTTGATTGCACCCAAGCCCATCCATTGTCATCAACTATTCGGTCGGTTCTCTTCATTTTTATTTTCGTCACTTTTTCTTCGCGCCCACCATTGATTTCTCCGTCATATCTCCGTCACCAGCGATTATCTGGTTGGCGGACCAACACCTTTGTGTTCGCTCCCCATGGCGCACACATCCCTCCGATCAGTTTTCGTCAACGTTACATCCACGACTTCTTCTTAATGTTTTATTTTAGTGGCAATTTTAGTCCTATATGTTTTAATTTAGTAGCAATTTTGGTCCTTCCGACCAGAATTACCAGTCAGCAGCCATGTAAGATGTCACGTGTTTAAGTAGAGACCAGTTGGCAACCGAAACCCTAAACCCCAATTTTTCCGGCTAATTTTTGGGTAATTTTGGCCGGAAGGACCAAAATTGCCACTAAATAAAAACATATAGGACTAAAATTGCCAGTTCAGTAGTTGCAGGATTAATTTTGCCACCCCCCTATACTTACAGGACTAATTTTGCAATTTTGCCTTGATAGAAATTATTTTTAAACCTTATTTTTTAGTAGCGAATTTTATAGCGACATTTGGAACTTCTAAGATAGCCGTCGAAAACTAACCATTAGAAAATAAAGCCATTATTTTGTAACAGCCATTACAAAAAAAAAAAAAAAAATGTCTCTAGTGTCACGATTTTTGTAGCATAGTCTTTCTGTATGTTATCCCGAGATTTTTTCCACTACCATTGTAACGGCTCCTTATTTCACCAAAAAACTGTTACAAAATTATTGTGTCGATACTAAACCATAGCAAATTAGTAACGGCCTATAAATTTTAACGGTTTTAGGCACACATAAATTTTATAATAGCTATTGTAACGGGTCTGGACATTACAAACTAAATACATTTCTACTATTCCTCAATGACGTCTGTACGTCCAATCTGTTACAAAAATGTTACAAAGACTGAGGCCGTTATAAAAAAGTTGTTTATAAATCCGGTCTTTTTTTTGTAGTGATCTATTTATATATGCCAAGTGCTGGCGTGCATGGCCTACTCTCGATGAATATATATATATATATATATGTGTGTGTGTAACTCCAAAAAAAAAATATATATATCTTTGAGCCAACAATTTCAGTTTAATAGGTTCGACTTCACTCAAGCTAACATTTATATATATGTTTCTTTGGCCTAACAAATGTTGTTCTTTTAATAAATACCAGTTACTTAGTCCCACGTTGATATACAAATTTTAATGTCCTAATGCCTAATTTATCATAGTTAGATGGTTGACTACACCAAAGTATAGTGCTAGCACATTTATGGATTTTAATCCTATAATTTTGATACTTTTATTCTTTATCCTTTTAGAATTACAAAACAGTTTAGTAATATTTTGATGTTTCGTAATTTTGATTCTTCCGGTATTAAAATTTGTCTAAGTTGTTGACATAAATCATGCACCCCTCACAATTTTAGTATTTTTATTTTTTATCTTTTTAAGAATTACAAAAAAGTTCTCTAACTTTATGATATTTCACAATTTGGTCATTTAGGTGTTGAATTTCGCTAAAGGGAACCAATAAAAACAAAAGCCCGAATTCAAATGAACCATGTGAGGCGTAAGTGATTCATTCAAACGACTTTTGCAAAATTCAAAATCGAAAGGATTAAAATTAGAAAATATTAAAAAGTTATAGAACTCTTTTAGGATCTTTAAAAAAGGTAGAGGATAAAAATACTAAAATGTCTAAATTATAAGACCAAAAAAGTCCTAATTTCACATGTTTGACATCTACGTGAATTAATTTCTTCTCACCAGCTTTTTAAGCTATTCAAGTTCTATAAATTAACTCAACAAAATCAAGACGATGACTAACTACATTTCATCAAGAAAAGAATTCACCACAAAATGGCCTTCGTCTTGCCCGTTCCATCCATGCAAGACCTTAAGCTCAAATTACAGCAATCAACCCTAGTTTCCCCAGCAAAACAAACTGAGAACAAAGTCTTTTTCTTGTCTAACATCGACCAGTTTCTCAACTTCGATGTTGTCACTGTCCATTTCTTCAAAGCCAACCCTGATTTTCCTCCAGAAACTGTGGCCAAAAGGCTCAAGATGGCACTAGAAAGAGTTCTGGTGCCCTATGATTTCTTGGCTGGAAGGTTAAAACTGAATCTGCACTCGGGCCGCCTCGAGATCGACTGCAATTCGGCTGGAGTTGGTTTCGTGGTGGCTTCTTCAGAGTGTTCGCTTGCTGAGGTGGGTGACCTTGTTTCTCCCAACCTCGGATTCCGGCAGCTTGCGATTCAAACCTTGGATAATTTGGGACCAGAAGTTGATCAGCTACTGTGTGTTTTCCAGGTTATAGAACTACTTTCTTGACCACTTTGGGAAATCGCAATTTTAGTCGTCTAACTTAAGCGTGTTATTTTTTATCCTGTACAAATTGATTTTCTCAATTGAATAATGTAATTTTATGATTTTGGCAGTTTTGCACCTTTTCTGATCAATTTGATTGAAAAAATAAATGTAACTTATGCCCAATTAAATTACAAATTTAATCCTATAAATCGATTTTTTTAGGATCAAAACTGCCAACATCTTAAGTTATAAAATTAAAAATTCCAACACCCCCTAAGTTACAAGACTAAAATTACTATTTACTTGGCAATTTTTGACCAAATTCGTTCAAAAAGGATGAAAAATTGCCAAACTAAATTATGAAAATCAATTCATGTAAGATAAAAAATGTCACCTCATAAATTATAACACTAAAATTGGATTTTTCCCTCACTCGTAAATCGTCCAACCAAATTTTATTCTATATATCGTGTTGGTATTTGGCAGTAATGTTTTAATGTTTGTCGTTCACAGGTAACATCGTTCAAGTGTGGTGGTTTCTCCATTGGTATGTCTACGAATCATGTCTTGTTTGACGGTGCAAGCGCCCAAATCTTCATTGAAAATCTAGCCACCCAAGCATTCGACGACAAGCCTTTGGCCATTATCCCATGCAACGACCGCCACATTCTAGCCGCCAGATCTCCGCCCCACGCGGAGTTCCCACACCCTGAATTTTTCAAACCCGATCTCCCTGCAGGTTTGGGGCCTCCAGCGTTCGACTGCGAAAGGGAGGAATTGGATTATACAGTCTTCAGCCTAACCTTAAACGCTATCAATTATTTAAAGGACAAAGCAAGGGAGAGTATCAGTTCTACCAGCACGAAGATCACCAGCTTTATCGTCGTGGCAGCGCTCATATGGCGGTGCAAAGCGTTGTCAAATTATACCGAGTACAACAAAGATACAGTTTCCACTCTGTTTAATATTGTGGACATAAGATCAAGGCTGAATCCGCCGTTGCCAAATTCATACTGCGGCAACGCAGTGCTAGCTGCTTATTCGTCGGCAACATGTGACGATATTGAAAAATGGCCATTTTCAAAGCTGGTGGAGTTGGTGGCAGAAGGGCCAAAACGGATGACTGATGAGTACGTAAAATCTACGATAGACTGGTTGGAGATAAACAAAGGGCGGCCTCGTGGGGAGTATACGGTGAGCTCATGGCTGAGAATGAGGTTTGGTGAAGTGGTGTATCCATGGGGCAAGCCTATGCACAGTGGCCCAGTGGTGAGCTATAGGAAAGACATTTGCTGGATCTTTCCCGGTTTTGATAGAGTTAACGCCTTGGTTTCTCTGCCTGCTAAAGAGATGGAAAGATTTGTGGCCTGTTTTCGTGAGTTCTTCCCACAATCCATCATTAATTAGCTTAATCCATGTCATGGGAACTATTGCCTATCTATATATGTGGGTGTGCGTTTGTAGATGGTTATGGTTGGGAGTAGTAATTAATAATTGGGTTTAATGCAATTTATTTATTTGATATTACAATAAGCAAATTATCTTACTATGAAAAAAAAAATTAGCAATTTATTTCACTATGTTTTTTAAAATGAACAGGAAGGTAAAATTGCATCATCTTAAAAGGAAAAATTACAAAATTAGTCCCGTAAGTATAGGGTGGCAAATTAACAGGACTAGCAATTTTAGTCCTATAAATTATCCAAAAAGACAAATTGGGGCTTAGGGTTCCGATTCTCACGTCGTCCCAACTTAAATACCTGGCACCTCGCGTGGCTGATGACATGGCGTAGGCGGAAAAAGATGCTCTCTTCCCATTTTTTTCATCCCAACACAAGTGAAAACACCTCTCTCTCTCTCTCTCTCTCTCTCTCTCTCTCCTCATCTCTGCAAATGAAGCTGAAGTGAAGAAAAAAAGTTGAAAATGTCTTCAATATTGTCAGACAATAACTCAACTATAGTAAACTGCTTTTGTGGCATTAGGACTTCATTGAAAACCTCTTGGACCAATGACAATCCTGAAAGTTATTCCTTCCAAAATTATAAGGTTAAATATGAGGTTTTGTAGATATAACTTTCTGAAAAAGTGAATTCTTGACTTATTTCTCGTTTGATTACTGAGTGGGGGATGTCGTTTTTTTACCTGGGATGACATCATATGTGTGCTAGAGCTATGTGTGTCACACCCGATTTACGATGCAAGCTCCAAGCAATGGAAACCAAAGCAATATGTTGAAGATGAAAATTCTTTGGCATAAAGTCTATTTGGGGTATCATAATTTGTGTTGGTCGCTTTTTGAATAGGTAAATGGATGGTGGTTGTTGGATGAACAATTCGAGGTTGTTTATTAGTAGACACTTCCATTGTGCTTTTTATATGTAGGATAGGCGAATGTGTATGTTAGATATGCATATGCATATTATGTAAAGTTGGTGACATAGTATGAACTGAAGCAAGAGCTCCAAAATCATACCATTAACGAACATCTTCGGGTTTATAGTCCTCTAACATCCAGATTCTGTTATATTTTTCGGATGTTTCGATGATGGTTTTGCCTGGATTTACTCCATTGTGAGAAATTAATTTTTCCCACATACGCTGGTAATCCTGCCAAGCAAAATAACATATTAACTCGTTCGTATTAACCTTAGAGGTGCCTGTCATCGGCCTAATGCTAATCTCTCCCGCTTTAACCTCGGAGGTGTTGGGTTGACTTGAATCAAGAGGAGTTTGCACTTTCTTTGACTCAATTGTTGCCGTTTCACTAGAGTCTGGTGATGGCCTTGTGCAATTCGGTACTTGAATCCGACGCTACAGGTCTAGAGCCCTGTACTCTAAAGGCATGTCTTGGGTCATGCTCTCTCAACTCATGAGTCATCCCCGAAGGTGACGCCTTTCGAATTGGTTCTTTTAAGTCGTTCCATAGCGAAATGGATGCTAATAAGGAACTCCTTATCACGACCTGGACAGTATCTAGATCAGTTCTTTGAATTTGTCTAGCAACTTGAGCGTTAACCGCTAGCTGTCCGAACTTTCTGTCAAGCTCCTCGAGGTTTTTCAGAAGGTGCCTGAGTCTCAACATGATGGAGTTTGCTTCAGATGCCTCCATCTCTCGTCAGGAAATCTGCAAGAACATTCTCATGAGATTTTATAACGATAATATTATAACAATAATATTGGCATTCTGCTTGTCATCTGATAATACGAGCTTTCTCTATTTTTTATTCTAATTTATTTTTTAAGAAAGCTTTGACATTAGTATTGTCAACCTTTAAAGTAAATTCTTTAGTAAGTAAAAATAAAGGCCATCTTTTAAAAGCCTTCCTAACCGCAAAAAATTCTTTCTCGTTGACGTGCCAAAATTTGACTTGTTGTTCAGAGAACAACCCTCCTGTATATCTACAAGGTTCTTTCCCTGTAGTTGTCTTCTTCATGAGCACTGCTGCCCATCTATAATCATTGGCGTCTGTATGAACCACCAATTCATCCTCGCCTTGTGGTATAGCAAGCTTTGGTAGGTTACTGCTACTATTGCTTTGTGTCTGTTCTTGGTGAACTGATAAACTGCATTTGAACCAATCTTTTGGATAATTGTGGATTGTGATATATATATATATATATTATCTCTAACTTGTTGATATACTCCTTGTGACCTACTATATTTCATCTCTGTTAAAATCTGTCATTTGGAATATTTTTTTAACCGCATTGAATCCGAGACTTAAACTACTTTTAAAAATTGTTTTGATTATCTATTACTGTGATCTGTGTGATCTATTTTTGATTCTGTGATTTTCTTTTGTTCTTAAGACCTGTGATTGCCTGTTTGCCTAATTCCGCTGCAAAATCGTTTTTCTTAAAAACTATTTTAATCCTTCTTCTTAAAGAAAATTTTTTAATGGCCGCATACAATTTGTTACCTTTTGATGGTAAGGGTGATTTTTCAATTTGGCAGCAAAAGATGAAAGGTATTTTAATTCAGCAAAAAGTTTTTAAAGCAATCGATGGTAGATACACTAATACTATTTCTGAAGAAAAACTTTTGGAAAACGATGAATATGCCTATTCCTCCATTATTCTTAATTTATCTGATATTGTTTTAAGAAAGGGCGGTAAACAAAACTTTGCCAGAGATTTATGGAAAAAATTAGAGGAGCTTTATACTGAAACTTCTTTGCCGACTAAATTGTTTTTGCTTGAAAAATTCTTTAGATACAAGCTTGATTTGTCTAAGAACATTGATGAGAATTTGGATGATTTCACTAAATTGGTTCAAGATATAAAATTTACTGGTGACAAGAATATTGATGAGTATTCCCCTATTGTGCTTTTGAATGCTATACCTGATACTTATTCTGATGTGAAAGTTGCTATTAAATACGGTAGAGATAGTGTAAATCCTGATACTGTTATGAATGGATTACAAAACAAAGAGATTGACCTAAAAATAGACCTAGTAATAATCAACATGAGGTGAACTCTGTCGAGGAATGTCTAAATTTAGGAATTCTAGTTATAGACAGAACAGTAGAAGCAAAAGCCGTAATAGAAACAACAATAGGAGTAAATCCAGAAGTAGGGATAGCTCACATAGAGACGATAAGATTATAGAAGAGAAGGTGTTATAATTGTGGTATTAAAGGACATTATATTAAAGACTGTAGAAAACCAAGGAGAGATAACAAGGATAACAGATATAACAAAACTAATGAAAAAGAAAGGGTGAATAATGTTGCTGATGAATCTAGAGAAGTGTTTGTTGTTTCTGATGTGAATTCTGTGCATCCCATGAGCATGTATGAATAGCTTGTTGATTTTGGTTGTACTTTCCATATAAGTCCTTTTAAAAACATCTTTTCAAACCTCAAACTTGGTGATTTTGGTTTTGTCTCCATGGAAAATGAAAAACGGTGTGAGATCAAAGGCATTGGTGATATTTATCTGATTTTTTATAATGGTTATAGAATGACTTTTAAACATGTTCGAAATGTTCATGTACTTAGCCATAATCTTATCTCATGTGCTGCGTTAGAAGATGAGGGATTAGAGGGTAGATGGGGGAAAGGCATTATGAAAATCATGAAAGGGTCTCTCATTATTTTTAAAGGTGAAAAGAGACGCAACTTATATTTATGTTCTGTCACATACGATTTTTTGGCTGCAACAGTGAACATGCATGATAAATCTTTTCTTTGGCACAAACGTTTTGGACATATCAGTCAAAAAGGGCTCAAATTTCTAAACAAAGAAGGTATCTTTTATGATAAAGTTGACAAATTGTCATTTTGTAATGAATGTGTTATGGGCAAACAACTTTGTGTACATTTCCTTGCTACACCTTCCCCTAACCCCTCTATGTCTTCCTGTATTTAGGATTATGTTCATGCTGATGTTTGGGTCCCTCAAAGGAATCCACGCATGGTGGAAATCGGTATTTTCTTTCTATATTTGACAACTTTTCCAGAAAAGTGTTTGTTTTTTTGTTAAAACACAAATCAAAGGTTTTCGAAAAGTTTGAAAAGTGAAAAACTCTTGTTGAAAATCAAACTGGAAAAAGGCTTAAATCCTTACATACCGATAACGGTCTTGAATTTTACAGTAAAAACTTTGATAATCTTTGTGATAAATTTGATATTAAGAGGCACAAGACCAATCCCTACACCTCACAGCAAAATGGTGTTGTTGAGAGTATGAATCGTACTTTGATTGAGAAAGTGAGATGTTTGCTGATCAGTTCAAGTTTACAAAAATCATTCTGGGGTGAAGCAGTTTTAACTGCTGCATATTTGATTAATTTACCTCCATCTGTGCTTTTACTGGGTAAATCTCCTAAAACGGTTTGGAGTGGTAAGAAACCTGATGTTTCTGTTTTATGTACTTTTGGTTGCTCTACTTTTGTTCATCAGAATTCTGATAAACTTGAACCTCATTCCTTGAAATGTGTTTTTATTGGTTATCCTGATGGGATTAAAGGGTATAGGTTGTGGGTTCGTGACCAACCTGGTTTTAAGGTTAATATTAGCAGAAATGTGACTTTTAATGAGAATGAGATGCCCTTTCTTTCTAAACCCGAAATAGAACACAATGATATGACCTTTAATAAGGTGGAGGATAACTAAGAAGAGGGTGAGATTGTTATAGAGAATAGTGATGAATAAAACTTAGAAGAAGAAACCTTAGAAAACCCCTTAGAAAATTACCAACTAGCACGGGATAGAGGTAGAAGAGAACGGAAGATCCCTTCTAGGCTTAATGATTTCCAAGTAGCATTCAACATTGAAAACTTTGAACCTTCAAACGCAGACGAAGCCCTTAAGTCCAAAGAATAGCTTAGTGCCATGAATGAGGAGATGAAGTCTCTAAAAGACAACATACTTGGGATCTAGTGCCTAAACCGAAAGATTGTTCCTTAGTAGATTGCAAATGGATCTTTAAAATCAAACAAGAAAACCCTTTAAAATACAAAGCTAGATTAGTGGCCAAAGGGTTCATTCAAAAGGAGGGGATAGACTATAACGAGATTTTTTCATCTGTTGTCAAATACACTACTATACGTGTTATACTTGCTCTTACTGCTCATTTTGATTGGGAATTGAAACAAATGGATGTCAAAACTGCCATTTTGCATGATGATCTTGATGAATGCTATGCGACAACCTGTTGGCTTTGTTGATATAAACAAACCCAATCATGTTTGCTTGTTAAAGAAATTATTATATGGATTGAAACAGTCACCAAGACAATGGAACAAGAAGTTTGATATGTTCATGTTTTCACTAAATTTTAAAAAAGAGTGATTATGACCATTATCTCTATTTCAAATTTTTGAATGATGTGCCTATTTTTCTTATGTTATATGTTGATGACATGCTCATTACTAGTCCTAGCATCAAACTCATTGAATCATTGCAAAAGAACCTTTCCAAAAACTTTGAAATTAAAAATCTTGGTGGCGCAAAAAGGATTATTGGCATGGATATTTGCAGAAATAGAAAACGGTTTTCCATACTTTTAAATCAAAAGTCCTACATTCATTCTATTTTGAAAAAATTATCTATGGAAAATTCAAAACCCACTTCTGTGCCCTTAGCTGCTCATTTTCAATTATGCAAGGACCAATGTCCTAAAATCGCTTCCGAAAAAGAGAAAATGAGTAAGGTTCCTTATTCTAATGTTATTGGGTCCATAATGTTTCTTATGGTATGTATTAGACCCGATATTGCATATGCTATAAGTTGTTTGAACAAGTACATGTCAAATCCTGGACCTCACCATTGGGAGGCCCTAAAATGGCTTCTAAGGTATCTACGTGGTACTGACAATATAGGTATAAACTTCTCCAAGTTTTTGATTCTATTAATCTTATTCGTTATGTGGATTCCGATTATGCAAATGAAAAGGATAGTAGAAAATCCACCACTTAATACATCTTCACTTTATGTGGCTCACGCATAAGTTGGAAGTCCCAACTACAACACATTGTTGCATTGTCTACCACTGAGGCCGAATATATTGCTACAACTGAAGCATTTAAATAAGCGATTTGGCTTGAAGACCTCATTAAAGAAATTGGTTTTCTCAAGAACAAACTCGTTGT
The DNA here is from genome assembly GCF_026168435.1 of Sesamum indicum. Classification (NCBI taxonomy): domain Eukaryota; kingdom Viridiplantae; phylum Streptophyta; class Magnoliopsida; order Lamiales; family Pedaliaceae; genus Sesamum; species Sesamum indicum. Next base: position 9,138,290 of record NC_142668.1, read on the forward strand.
TTTCCCCGATAGTCAATCATCAATCCAACTTTGCAAAAAATCCTGTTTTTCATGATAGGACTAAACACATTGATGTAAGGTTTCATTTTATTCGTGACATTGTTAGCAAAGAGGTTATCAAATTAGAAAAGGTCAAATCTGAAGAAAACCCAGCAGATGTGGGTACTAAGTGTCTCCCTGTTGAAAAGTTTGTTAATTGCCTTAAAATTTTAAATCTCGCTCCTGACTAAGTTGTATTGCAGGTAAGGTGTTGTTTCCTTTGCAGGAACAAGGGAGTGAGCCCGAAGGCTCTGATGAGAAGCCAGATCCAAACTAAACTCCAGGACCAAGTACTTTTTTAGTAAAGTCTGGTCCAAGGTGGAGTGTGTTGATATTATGGCCCATGACCTTATTTCTGATAGGCCACTTATAAGCCCAACTTATAGGCCCAAACGCAATCCACCTGGCATCCCACAAGAACCGGCCCATGACCCGACCCACTTACCGGCACTTATATTCACTCAAATGGTGCTCTAATTCTCATTTCTTCTCTTGTGCCGATTGTTTCATTCTCTCTAGGTCTCTCTGATATCTATCTGTGATTTCTTCCCTTCCATCTCACTGATTTCCATGGAACCTTTCCTAAACCAACACAATGGTTTAAGGAAAGCTTCAATAGCTTCCCATCCTCACCTCTTCTCCTGACCGTATATATAAAGGTGTCCTTTCCCCTTCCAAAGTACAGAAACTGAAAAGCTTTCTTACTCTTCTTCTCTATGAAAAATGTGGGTTGTGAGGTTTCTAAGTGACAGTGTGAGAACAGTGATTTTAGTGATCAGTTTTTGTGGTGTGGGTTTGCCAGTGATCCGTGGTGTTACTGTGGCTTGGTGCTTTTCGGTACGGAACTTTTATGGTCGTGTCCCTTTCTAGTTGATCTGGCAGATTCTGAGTCGATCATCAGCTAACAGTGTTTGTTTTCTTTTTGTTCTCTTATCACTGTCATTATTTCATTATTTCTGTAATATATATTGGTTTGTATATATTAAGGAGTTTTGTACTCCAAATCTTTGTAATAGTTGTTAGGATTCGTCTGATATCCACTCTACATCATATATAACATTGGAATACGTCATCAAAAGGACATCTAGTGAGAATGCTTATACTTCCAAGGGGGAGACATACATATTTTGTACTCCTTTTCAATAGCTATAGAAGGTTTTCCCCCATAGAGTTTCTTCCCAAGGTTTTAATGATGTATTTTACGTTCTGAAATCTTCAAATATGAATCCAAAAGTATTTTTTATGAAGCAACTTTTTGAATCTTGAAGTATTCTAAAGAATGATATACTCTATTTCCTTAGTCAATAGTTTTTATCCCATTGAATTTTTCTTGAACAAAGTTGTGATGAGGCACATTCTTCACAAATGGTCATTCAAGGGGAGTGTTATAACATAAAGTAGAAATACCGAAGGACTATTAATCATATTAAATGTACTCAGACAAATACTATAATTGTTCCTTAAATTTGTATTTATAATCACCTTAGGCCTTAAATTCATTTTTTTATTTTAACATTACAGGAGAGTACGGCTTTTGGAATAGGCTTTTGAGACGTGCAAAACCTGTCATTGCCAATAATTACTACACAAAAATACCTTAATAGCTACGAAAAAAATATAATGCTGAAGTTAGTGTCGAGCTAATTAGGGTGGGCAATCGGGTTCGGGTAAAACAAGTAGGTTTGTTTGTGTTTTTATGGCGGGTTCGGATAAACTGAAACCTACCTATTTTTAATCAAATCGGGATCGGGTTTTTAAACCCAACCCGATTTAAAAAGGAGGAAAATTTTTATAGGGTTTATCCCGTCTCCATCTCTCTCTCAAACTCTCCTGCATTTTACTTCTTCCTTTCTCTCACAGTCACTGCTTGTGTTTTCCCTCTCTCTCACTGCTGACCCTTCTCGCCGTCGCCGTTGCACGAGACTCGTAGTCTTCACCCTTACGAATTTTTGCTGCAGCCTGCCAGCCACCACTCGCCGCCTGTTGCCATCGCACGGTAATGGAATGATATAGTGTTTCTGCAATTTTGCTGTAAACTAACATCTTCTTCCTTAATTTCAATAGTGATAAAGTTGCTTCTCTGTTTGCTACTGCTGTTTTGCTAAAGTAGTCGGGCACACGTGAATTCCATTTTATGTGCTAAGATTTTGCAAAATTTTTGTACGTGGACCATTCTTGAAGACAAAATTAGTTCCAGATTCCATTTTAAAGCCTGAAAATTCGGGGGTGTGTCGACATTGAAATTCATGTCTATTCCCCTTCATTGTTATATGTGATGGAGAATCTATGCCCAATTTTGACTAAGTAAAAAAAAAAACAGTGAGAATAAAGATATAAAATGAATGAAGGCAGTTTGTATTGAGACTTGAGAGCATATTTTAGTTGACAAGAAGTCTTAGATTCACTGGTATTGTGTTGCATGAATAATTCCTCAAGATGTATTAATTTAAGCAAGAAAATCAACAAGTTAGACTTAATGATGCTGATGCCTAATAGGCTGGAAATGTTTTTACTTGATTCACATTTAATCACATCAAATTCCTTGTTTTATTTTGTTTGTTACGTAATTGATTGTGTTTGTTTTTTTCTATTTCATTTTGGTATGTGCAATGCAGGGGAATTACTTTAGGGTCAATATACTTTTCGTCCATTGATTATGGGATCTTGTGTATCTTATATGTGGATGTTTTAATCTTGCAGATGTCAAATTCTAAATCTCAATCTTCACCTACTGTAAACTTATCAGATACTCAAGATCAAGGCATAAACATGAACATGGTTCATAATCCGGTCAGTGGTGATCATGTTGACTTTGATGTTGATAAGGGTATGGATATGTTAGAGGATGAGGACGATATTCCACTTGATTCTAAGAAAAGAAAAAAGAGGGTAGTGACTTCTAGATCACCTTGGTGGGTCCATTTTCATAAATTTTACTGTGAAAAAGATAAAGTGCAAAAGGCTAGATGCAAATATTGTAGTAGGGAAATCAAAGCCGATGCAAAAGTACATGGAACTAGGCCTCTAAAGAACCAGTTTGAATCTTGCAAGAATAAACCTCATGATGTTTCCACCAATCAGAAGAGATTGTCTTTTCAATCAATTCGTTTAGGCGAAAAAGAGGCCCCTCTTGTCAATTGGAGATTTGATCAAGAGAAAATTAGAGAGGCTTTGTCTTATATGTTGATTGTAGATGAGCTCCCATTTAAAACGGTTGAGAATTCTGGATTTAAACATTTTATATCGGTGGCTTGTCCAATGTTTGCTATTCCATCAAGAAGGACAATAACAAAAGACATTTTCCATATGTATGTCAATGAAAGAGCAAAATTGAAGTCATTTATTAAAAATCATGCTCAAAGGGTTTGCATTACAACATACACTTCGACATCTATTCAGAAAGTCAATTACATGTGTCTCACTGCTCATTTTATTGATGATGATTGCAATTTACATAAGAGAATTTTGAATTTTTGTCCAATTATCGGACACAAAAGTGAAAAAGTTAGTAGAGATGTTGGAAATGTTTGCTTCAATGGGGTATTGATAGGATTTTTACGATTACTGTTGATAATGCATCTTCTAATGATGGAGCTATGGTTTACTTGAAAAGGAAACTTGAAAACTGGGGTCAAAATATTTTAGGTGGAAAATATGTGCACATGAGGTGTATAGCACATATAATCAACCTTGTGGTTCAGGATGGTTTGAAAGAAAAAGATGAGCATGAGGCAATATCTCGTATTAGAGAGGCGGTTAGGTACATGAGAAACTCTCCGACTAGGTACAAAAAATTTCAAGAATACGCTGAATTTATAGAAACAAAAAAGTTATTGTCTCTTGATGTACCTACCAGATGAAACTCCACCTACTTGATGTTAGAAGCTGCGATATGTCTTAAAAGGGTATTTGATGCTTATGAAGATATAGATCTTGCTTATAAAACTGATCTTTCAAAGAAACCATTTGATGGGGTTCCTATTGAATCCGACTCGGATAGGGCAAAGATGCTATTGAAGTTTTTTTAAGCATTTTTACAGTCTCAAATTGTGCATTTCCGGTTCTTCATATGTCACATCTAATATTGTGTTTCATGAAATTGGGGTTTGTAGAATTTTCTTTTGATAAATTATATGGTAATATTGGACAAAGTGATGTAATGAAAGAGAGAGTACGAGATAGTATTCATGAGTTGTTCAATGATTACAAGTTAAGATATGGACACGCTCTTCAAGGAACTTTAGAAAGCCCGAGTTCATCGTCTAATCGTGTTTCTTCATCTTCTTCCTCACCAAAGGAAATGTTTATCCATGGTGAAGAGAACGAGACTTGCAGGTTTTCTTTACAACAAGAGTACATGATGTACATGACAGGGGGAAAAGGTCAGGTGAAATCAGAATTAGAGAAGTATCTCAATGAGGATGTTGAAGAGTATAGGGAAAAGTTAGATATATTAAAATGGTGGAAAGTGAACACTTAGAGGTTTTCAATTCTCTCAAAGATGGCTCGAAATATATTGGCAGTTCCTGTCTCGACTGTTGCTTCAGATACCGCATTTAACACTGGTGGACCTGTTCTTGATGCATTTAGGAGCTCACTATCTTCTAAAATTGTTCAAGCTATTATTTGTGCTCAAGATGGATCCGTAAAGATTCTAATCCAATAAGCATAGAAGAAGATTTAAGTGAAATTAAAACGTTTGAGCAAGGTACTTTTTATTTTTTCTTTTACTTTGTTTATATAAAATTCTATATATTTCTATTTATATTAATCTCAATTATTATTTTTTTTTGTTTGTTTTCTTGTAGAGCTGACGAAATTGGGAGTCGATTCAACCATAATTGATATTTGAGTGGACTATTTTGGAGTTTGGACTATTTTAGATCTAGTACTTCACATGTAAATTGTAAATTTGTAATTGTAAATTGATGATTAGAATGTAATGACTTGATGGATTATTTTGTTCATGTTGTTTGCTAATGATGTTTGCAAAAATTGAATGTCTCTAGTGATTCTTTGTCATTGCAATTTATTTTATAAATAAAATCTTATAGCTTCATTATAATAAAAAAAAAAAATTAAACTTGAGTATAATTACCCAAACCCGACTGCTTGTTCGGGTACCCCTGAACCGAGGAACCCGACCCGACGTCCACCCCTAGAGCTAATTAACAAGTAAAACTTTCATTGTTAATCTACGCTATTTAATATATATTGTAAAAAATTTGTTGCTAAATTCATTAGCAAGTAAATTTTCATTACTAAATATTAGCAAGTAAATTCTTATATTAAAAAATATGATTTAACAACAAAAATTTTACTTGCTAATGACCTCAATGCTAATTATTTTTCATTGCTATCAAGTTATTTTCTTACCGTGAATACTTGAAAAGTTTTAAAATGGGCAAAACAAATTTGTCTCAAATTTGATGCGGACTCGAGATGAGTGTATACTCCCGTCCCAAATGTTGTTCGATAGATGGATAATAGTTGAATTAATTTTGCAGTGGTATTTGCCATGACTATATTTGGAACAATGCTTGCTTAACTTTTTTGCCAAGAAAAAATTGTAATTTTAGTCATGTAACTTAGGGAATGACATCTTTAGTCCTATACAAATTGATTTTCGCAATTTAGTCTTGTAATATTATAACTTTGGCAATTTTAGTCCTTTTTCTGCTAATTTGAATGGAAATTGTAATTTACTTGCAATTTTAGTCCTATAAATAAACTCATGAAGGACCAAAAATGCCAATTGTCTCAAGTTATAGAACTAAAAATGTCAACGACCTCTAAATTACAGACTAAAGTTGCAATTTAATTCGGTTATAATCTAAAAAATTGCATATTATTCTAAATATTTTATCTTTTCTATGTAATTAAATAAATAAAATAAATACAAACATTAGGTTTAGGTGTGCTCCTATAGCTAAGTTTATATAATATCCGTAGGGCGCAAATGTCTATATACGTGCATCCCAGTATTTGAATGGAGAAAGGGATGAGTCTTGTATTTTCTATGTTTTTCTCCTCCCTATCAAAAAGTTTATGCCTTATCATATTAAATTATTAATTCAATATCTAATTAACAATTAGTAATAATGTAAAAATAAATAAACACTGTGCTTAATTTCTAACAAAACTAGAAGTTAAGATCTCAGCTTAGAACCTCGATTTTACCAAAAGGTATTGTAGAAAAGAACGAATTATGCAATTGGTATTCAATTTATAAAAAAAAATAATTATGTAATAACTGCACTATATTTATAGTGTAATTGATTTTGTTCAGACAGATGTGATTTGAAAAAAAATATTTCCTAAATTATAATGCACCGACACTTCAAAAATCATTTCTGTACTGGATCGATGTATATTGCTTAATAGATAGGCTCTCGATATATATATATATACATATATATATCCTATATATCACTTTAGGAAAAATTATAATTTTAGTCCTATAACTTTGGAAGGGGGCATTTATGGTGTACAATTGATTTTTGTAATTTAATCATGTAACTTTATAATTTTAGCAATTTCAATCCTTTTATCAATAAAATGCATGTGACTTGCACATGATTCAATTAGATTGGAATTTAGGTCTTGTAAATTAATTCGTGGAGGACAAAAAATGCCAACTCCCTTAAGTTACAAGACTAATTGCCAACGCCCCTTAAATTACATGACTAAAATTGTAATTTAATTAGGTCATGTGAAAGTCACATGCTATTTTCCGCCAAAAGGATGAAAATTACCAAAATTTTAAAATTTCAGGAGTAAAATGCGAAAATCAACTCACCTAGGATCAATAATGCTACACTTCATAAATTACAGGACTGAAATTATATTCTTACCCATCACTTTCAGTTGATAAATTAAATGAATATTAAAAAAAATATCACTTAAAAGTAGATAATATTGACATGTTTGTAACACAAGAAGTATCTTCTTAATACATTTGAGAAAAGTATATGAGCAACACAAAAATCAAAACAAGAAACGTTTTTGAAGAAACGATTCTACCACATTCAAACTCATTTTTCTCCACATTTCTTATAAAGTTGAAACTCTTTTTTTTCTCAGTCTTCCCAAGCTAGAACACATAATCTACAAATGAGGCTAATTATATTTTGACACCATTGTTGGCATCCTCTCTTTTTTGTGTACTTGAAATGATAAAAATATATTTGAATATTTAGATAATATGAATATATAGTTATATATAATAGATAATAACATCAAAACCGTATCGAGTTTAAAATTTTTAAAAGAATTGGCGTGTCATGTGTTTCATATCGCCGTATCTGCATATTATATCACTAGAAGAGATACGATTTTTTGATATTGTTAATTATCATACATGATAAAAAAACATTAAAAAAAATCATGGAAAGAGCTAATTAAACTTGTTTGTACTTATAAGTAAAAATTTATAATGATGTAACCTCACTCCACATATATATACTTTACATTCATCCCTTTGTAAGTATAAAAATATTAAATAAGAGGTAAAATAAAAATTTATATAATTTTCTTTTTATATCGTTTGTATTTTTCGTCCAAACCCTAAAGAAATGGTGTTAGGTGTAAAGGAAAATTTTACCGAGGGGATGACAATATAATTTCAAAATTTGTTGAGGTAAAGTATAATTTCATGTTTTTTAGAAGAATTTAAAAGCAATAACCCTACAATTAATTATCATATAAAGAATTAAATATAATTAAAAAATGTCTCAGATAAGAATTTTCCACACTATTAATATAAACCATCTCTGCCAATGCCAACCCCACATATCAAAGCAGAAATCTCAAGTCAACAATATTAACAATATACAATACATTGACCAAAAGTAATTAGATTGTGGTGACCATGTTTTAGCATGTCCAATATACTTTGTCTTTCAATAATCAACTCAACTCCCACCATCTCTCCATACATTCCAAAAGAAAAATATGACACCTACATGACCAAGTCAAAACCACCAACGTGCTCTAATTGTCGTGACGTTTGATTTTTCACTTGAATGTCATTATTCAAATATTTGAGTACGATCAAATCGTGGTGGTTGGTTCATAATTTTTGATCCAATTTAAGATGGTATTTGAGTTATTGATATGTTGGTGAAGCTACGCGTAACGAAATTGTGTAATATCTCAACAAGCTTTTAGTTCAAGAAGCAAATGAATTAATCCAGATTTTAATTTAAATTCAATTTCGATATTAGGAAATGTGTTGCATAAGGTTGCTGATACGAATTTGGGTGCATTCATCTCCTTTTTTGTTCTTCGATTTTTCGTTTCCAACTGTTTTTGAATCACCTAAAAAATAGATTCACCAGCTAGAATTTTTATCTGCCTTGTCTCCTTCCTTAAGGATTTGTTGTCTTTTTTATTATTCGGATATACTGCAGTTTACCTGATCCAGAAGAAAGAGTCATGCAAACAAAGATATTAGCAACGGATAAAGAGGTTAAGGAACTAAAATAGTTTCCCAAGCAATCTCAACGACAATATGATATAACTTTTAAGGTAGGTGTGACTTAATTAGTGGTGCGTTGGTGGAGCCACTGTGATCAAATTGAGTAATATCTTGACAAGTTTTGACGAAAAAAATAATAACTGTAGACTTGTTCCGACGCAACTTTTTAATTACCAAACAAAAATAAAGAAAAAAACAAAGTCAAATATTTGGGTGCATAAAATACTAGTACAACTCAATCATTAATTTGTCAGAAAACTGCAAATTGGTTCCTGAGAAACATCCTGTCATTTGCGCATCAGACAACACATTGTATTATATTACAACTTGTTTCATAAGCCTCATCTGTGGACTCTTTTATATACGGACAACAATCATGAGAGTGTTCTGTCTGAAAAAAACCACCAAACACCTAAATCATCAAAGCATTTGCAATGAAAATGCTGCAGGCAGTTGTGAGTTTGGCTGCAATGGCCATGATGATCAACTTCACCATGGCTGCAAATTACACAGTTGGAGCTCCAAATGGTGGATGGGACCAATCCACAGATCTTACAACGTGGGCTTCTTCACAGACATTTTTGGTGGGAGACAATTTAAGTGAGTATCAATTAATTAAATACTTTGCATTCCAATTTCTTGAAATTTGATTATGTTTAAAGGCCTCGTTTAGGTGGTAAGATTGAGATGCAAAGGCTATAAGGTCGTGAGTTTCAATCATATAAAAATGGGTATATGTTTAGTTACAAAAGATTGCAACTTCAATTCTGTAACGGGAGATGACAATTTTAGTATTGTACGAATTCACTTTGATAATTTTACCCTATAATTTTAAAGTATTAGTATATTTAAGACAAAAATGACCGAAGAAGTACATGTGACATGCACTGATAAGCTTAATTTGGTGCAGTCTTTCTTTATCCTCAATATGCGAAACTCTTAAAATTACAAGAATAAATTGCTGAAATGGATCTGTATAGTACTACAATTGCCATCTTTTATAGTTACACGACTAATTTTACAATTTTTCCTATTTAGTTATGTGCTAGTGTATTGTTTCTTGGATTAAATGCATTTTTGGTCATTTGGTAATTTCATCTTTTGACTTTCTACGGTTCTAATTTGGTCCTACATATTTTAATTTTCATGACTTCAATTCTTTTTTATTGGAGTTTTCATTGGTGGATGTGAAATTTAGTGAAAAAAAAATTGATTGAGATTGCGAAAATTAAAAAGATACAGGACCAAAATGCTATTTCAGAAAGTTAAAGATAAAAATAGTCGAAAAAATTAGTTAATAGGAAGAATAACCTCAAATTTAAAAGGTCACTTGAGATGCACATGCATTTTCCTCGTGGAATGGTGAACTCCAACGAAAAAATGACTGAAATCACAAAAAAAAAAAAAAAAAAACAGTAGCAAAATATTACCCTAAAATATTAAAGAATGAAAAATCCAAATAATCTGAATTAAGAGACCAAAAATTTATTTAAGCCCCGTTTCTTTGTATTCTTAGAGTGTATTATTTGATTTAAAATTATTGATGTGAATTAACTGAACTAATGAGTTGGTGAATTTGAATGCAGTTTTCCAGTACACCACAAATCATGATGTTACTGAAGTTTCCAAGCCAGATTTTGATTCCTGCAGTGCTAGCAGCCCTTTGCAGCCACCCCACAGTGGTGGCCTCACACTCATACCCCTCACCTCCGCTGGCAGCCGATACTTCATCTGTGGAAGCGCCGGCCACTGCCTTGGCGGCATGAAGGTCCAAATTGACATCCTTGCTGCCTCATCACCGCCGCCTTCCACTACTCCACCGCCTCCCGCCACCCCTCCTCCTTCCATCACTCCCTCCGTTCCACCACCGCCACCCGCCACCCCTCCCACGGCTCCACCACCCCCTTCCACCACTCCCTCCGTTCCGCCTCCCTCACCAAGAACCGCCCCTTCTCTGCCACCAACGCCTTCCGTCGGCCGTCCAGTTTCCTCCCCACCTCCTAAAAGTATAGCTCCGGTGCCGTCACCCAAGCATTCTCATGGACCGGCTCCAGCGCCATCACCATACCATTCTCATTCGCCTGCTCCGAAGGTGTCCCCTTCATCCACACCACCCACGGCGGCTGCCAGCAACCCTACGTTGCCACCCGCCGCTGCCGCTCCTTCTCCGATTGGTTCCTTATTGCCGCCGCCGGCTCCCTCCTCAGCCACTAAATTTACTGTGAAGGGTGCTCTCACCGCCGCATCTTCTGGTTTTCTCATGACGATGTTCTTCAATCTTTGAGGTGCTTACTTAGCCGAAAAATGGATCTTGAATTCGTTGCTCGTCTGATTGCTGATTGTATTCTACTCCATTTTTTATGATTTACATTGCACGCAACACATTGTTCTTGTTGGCCAACAATTTTTATGCACCTTCCTCGCAACCCGTGTTCAATTTTAGGGCTAAAAATTATGATAAATGACTATTGTTAATTAAAATTAAAGAAAATCGAGACAAAACAATATATTTGGTTTCATTTTTTACTTGTTTTGGTGTGTTCTGTAAAGATATAGAGAGAAAAAGAAACATAAATAAGGATGTGTTAGAGATAGTATATATGTTTGGATTTGTTTTTCGAAATAATATAAAATAAGTATGGTATGTTTGATGCCGTTTAGTGAGAGACAAAAAACTATTGTTTATCGTCAAATAATATTTTTTTAAATATATTTATATATATATGAGTATGTATATAATTTTTTTAGTTGTAGGGCCTATAATTAATGTAGACTTATTTTGACCAAAAATAAATGAACTATTATTTCAAAACATCTCAAAACACCACCAAAACTTCCAAAACAAATCAAGACAAGCATTGTCCATATTTTGGCCCATCTTAAAGATAGGCCAAAAATAAAACCAAACACTATGTAAATTTTCCACAGTAAAAAAATTATTTGTTATGATTATTATTATTAACTATAACAATTAAGTTAAATATTATATATTTTGCTGTGAATATAATCAAAAAATTTATTATGAGTTGATATTATGTTTTATATTGCAATTAGCTATATATATATGTATGATTATGAAAATTTATATCACATGTATATTTAGATAAAAATTTATGTATTGGACATGCATATGTAGATTTAAATATGATACAAGATAATATTAACCTGAATTTTTTTCAACATTAGCGTTCTCATTTTTTCAGTCAATCCCCAAATTTTAGATAATAGCTTGTTTATCATCGCAATATTTTTAAACTTTTCAATTTCTCATATTTGTTTGGACAATCTTTTCTATAGATATATAATTAAAATTATAAGCCCTTATTTGAAAAGTTTAAGTTAAAATATTAATTCAATATCAATACAATCAAGTTAAATTAATTTGATAATTCATGCTTACTACGAAAAGGAAAAAAAGAATTAATTGTGACTTATGCGACTGATTTTGAAACAAAAAAAGAAAACGGTTGCAAAGTAAGATTAGCAACGAACATATCAACAAACTGATGAAAAACGCAAGAAAAGAATTCATTGCGAAAGATTGCTAGTGAAACAAAATCCGTCCCTCCACCATTTTTTGAAAATAAAGAAAATGTTTATGGAAAATGCAATTTACGTCCCCCTAACTTACCTCATTTGTGATTTTAGTCTTAATATTTTACAACGCAATACATTTAGTCCCATAAATCTAAAAAAAGAGTTTACAATTTATGTTCCATTACCTAATTTTGTTAAATTGTTGACGGAAAGAGTGCCATTAACAATTTAACGAAAATGGATAATGAGATGTAAACTGCAACTTTTTAGACTTGTGGGACTAATTCTATTGAATCGGAAAACAACAGGACCAAAACTATAAATAGATAAGTTATGGAATGTAAATTGCAATTTTTCTATTATTTGCCTTTGCTTTCTCTTTTCTCTTAAATGCTTCTTTCTTTTAATTAACAAATAAGATCGATATGAAGAGCTACTCTAATAAACAGATAGAAATATAATGAAGACTAACAGAGTGAGCTCGTTGTTAGATGGACATCAAAATTAGAAGCGTATTTATTATTTTTTCGAACAATGAGAAAATATTTATAAATAACAAATTTTAAGAAATGTGATTGTATTTTCCCCTTTTTAATGGGCTAAAACAACTAACATCCTATTTAATTTAAAATAAATAATTTTTTTAATGGGTTAAACTAACTAATTCATTGCAACTATTTTAAAAAATAATGATATAAAAAATATACACAAACCAAAATAATTGTTTTATTGAAACCAACATTTTATTTAGAGAGAAAAGAATAGAGACGGACAAAATATTTTGATATGATATAAAAATACATACACCAAAATAATTTGCTCTGTATTTTATTTAAATTTTTCCAACTTATTTAATCAAGTGTCTTTTTATCTGGTAATTAGCGCAAGAAGTTCGTCAAATTCGTAAAAATTATTTTTCTATGTCATTGACTAATTTATATCTAAATAATTATGCAACGGTAAATTCTTTTAATTAAAATGATTATATTTTTTTTAAATTTTATGCGAGTGGATAATTTATACCTCCGAACCTATGATATGTTTACATATTACCTTTGTCTTTTAAAAAATTACATATACATATACCAGAAACGTTAATATTATTTACACAAATTACTCCTACTTTTTAAAAAATTTCACATATACCCTCCAATAAACGTCAACACTACTACACAAACTGTCCCTATTTTTTTATTATTAGGAATGATTTCTATATTTATATTAAAATAGAAGTGATTTATATAAATAGATATAAATTAAGGACTAGAAATGTGATTATTACTAAACTAAATTAACCCAATATGAAAAAGGAAATGGCAAGTGAATGTTTTCCTTTGTTTTTTCTCAATCTACTCTACTTATTTTACATTTGTACTTACTATCTCTATAAATTTTACAAAAAGTTCTTACTCAAATCAGGTTCAATCGAATCAAATTAATCATAGAACAAGTATAATATATACTTGTCATGTGCTTAATCACTTTTGTAAATCGTACACCTTACACTTATCAGATAATTATTTCAGGTTCGATCAAACCCGATTTAGATTAAAATCCCTAATTTTACAATGCTAAATATATTGAGTTGAATGCATGATGACTACGAGTACATTCATTTTCTAATTTTGAAAGAAAATTACGGCGCCAACTATATAACTAAAAGTTACATTTATTATATGGTAAATTACAGTCATAAACCTAAAGTTTGATATAATTACAAATACTTATTCGTTATTGAGAAACTATAAATACCCTTCTAATTTGAATGTTCGTCTAACATCGAGCCAATTCTGTTAACATACGTTAGATTTTTATTTAATTTATGTGTTAAATTGCTCAAAATACCCTTTTGTATTATAAATTAAAATTTTATATATTCTTAAAAAAATTTAAATATTTTTATAAACTAATATTCTCTATGGAATATTCATTTTACCCATCCTTAAAAAATTTTATATTTTTTAGAAAATTTCAGTAAGGGTAAAATAATAATGCCTATTTTGCTGTTTAAGAACTACATAATATATTTTTATTTGAAATCGGTATTTGTAATGTTCGAAATGAGTGGCATTCATAATTGTATCAAAATTCATGAAAGATAGTTGTAATGTATTCCTTAGTTTACCCTTTATAATATATATCTAATTATTATCATACAATTACATACAAACATTAAGTAAACTCCTGATCATTTTTACGTAGAGTGTGTGGAGACCACAAGTATTAAATATTCTCTAGCAACAATATAACTCAAATTCTTATGTTTTTACATCCGATTCAATGTCGTTGACAAATAGTATATCTTTCAGTATCCTAGTTTTTAGCTCCAAATGTTTCAGATTCTTGAATGCTGAATATTTCACAACTATTTTCTAAGAAGTTACCAAGAATGTTAATCAACGACGTATCATTCAATTAATGTTGACAAACATTGGCAATGCTTATGCATCTGAAATCATGGTATAGGAAATCTGATAGGAATAAGATGTTAAGTAGTTTAGATAATCAGCCAGTTTTGAAATTTTAACCACATACCTGCTTCATCTTTATTTGTTATTGAACTCTGAGACATTTCTGAAGACAAGGCTTGTTATAAACCACAAGAGAAGTTACATTTTTACCAATAATCTCCACACGAGCAGGTTCCATCCTTGAAATGATGAAACCGGTTTGCATCTCTGACAACTATCTCCCTATTAACAAACTTTGATATTAATTTGGTTGCCAAATGGCAGTTCACACACGCCCGCAAATTCTTGATTATCCTAAGTGTAGTTCCAGGACTGGTACTGATGAGCCCATAGGCAATCGCCAGTCTCTCACTATGATTACATAAAGTCACCTCTTTGTCTTCTTTGTCCAAATCATGCAAAGCAGATTCTGTATCTGGGGCAAATCCAGACTCCAATAACCTCATCTCCAACCACTCGAGCTTTTTATATATTGCATCTGATCTTGGATGAGACTTGTCTCCTATTCGGAAAGCCTGAAGCTTCCCATCAATCTCAATCACACTATATCCTAAGTCTTTGTTTAATCCTTTTGATTTCATCAGTACTCGAACTTTTGCAACACCACCCCACATGCGGGCTGAAGCATAAAGATTCGACAGCAGCACATAATGTCCTGTATTTAGTGGGTCCAAATTGAAAAGTTTCTCAGCAGCATATTCACCAAGTGTCACACTGCGATGGATCTTACATGCACTCAAGAGAGCTCCCCAAACTGAAACACCTGGTTCAACAGGCATGGTCATGATGAAATTGTATGCTCTTTCCAAGTAGCCTGCTCGGCCTAACAAGTCGACTACACCAGCATAATGTTTTTGGCAAGGCTTAATACCATAATCTTTCATGCTGATGAAGAATTCCCACCCCTCTTCTACAAGACCACAATGACTGCAAGCTGTAATGAGGGCGAGAAATGTCACATCATTAGGGTGGACCCCCGCATCCTTCATCTCATTGAAAAGATTAATGGCTTCTCTTCCCCATCCATGTAGGCCATATCCCATTATCATAGCAGTCCAAACCACTACATCTTTATCTACAGTCCGGTTAAATACATCACGAGCCAACTCTACACTTCCACATTTCACATACATATCAATGAGTGCAGTGCTAACAATAACATCACCTCCCAGCTTACTATTTTTAACATAATTGTCCATCCATCTAGCTTGGTCGAGTGAACCCAGTTGGGCAGAAGCCAAGGCAGAGGATTGTATAGTCACAGCATCAGGCTGGATGCTTTTGGATATCATCTCCGTAAAAAGCTCTAACGCTTCATTAGCATGACCATTTTTAGCAAAGCCCGAGATCATGGCATTCCAGAGAATTACATCGCCGAACTTCATCTGATCAAACAATGATTTTGCAGCAGTCACTTGTCCACATTTTGCATACAAAGAAGTAAGCGCTATTCGCAAGTCAGGCTCAAATTCATGTCCCATTTTAATCACCAAACTGTGAAGACATCTTCCCTGATTTAACTCCTCCACATCAGAATAGGCCTTCAAAACACTAACCAAAGCTATGCAATCAGGCTTGACATCTGATCCTCTCATGTCTCTAAACATACTCAAAGCCTCCATGTACTGCCCATTTTGGGCATACCCCGAGATAATCAAAGTCCACGAAACAACATCCCTATTTTTCAATCCATAAAAAATAATCCGAGCATGATTATTGTCGTCACACTTCACATAAAACGATAAGAGCCCATTTTGCACAAACACAGCTTCTTCTAGTCCATGTCTAAAAATCTGCGCATGAACTGCCCGACCATAACGTTTAGCCAATAAGCTACCACAAGCTTTGAGTACATGAGGAAATGTGAACGTATCCGGACTCACAAAGGCCTGCCGCATTCGTGAGTACATTTCAACAACTTTATCGAAAATGTTATGCATAGAATACCCCCTGATAATTGCATTCCACAAGAAAACATACTGGTCAGGGAATTCCTCAAACAGGTGGCGAGCATAGTGTATTTCTTTGAGGTTTGAAGTGACATGGATCAACTTAGTGACTATGAAACCGTTGTTCTGCAGGCCGTGCGTGTATAATTGGCAGTGAATTTGCCTGAGATGGATTATGTGAGTAGATTTTTCGAGAAGGGACGTGTAGAAAGACTCTGCCGAAATTCTACCGTAATGACTCCTGCTACTGAAGAGGCGAGCAAATGTCAGATGCCAGTTGAAATTCTTGAGCGGCAGAAGCGGAAAACTAAAAACGCGTTGCAGAGAAACAGTGGGAAATGACATAAACGATAACCAAGGGAAGAACACTGCAAGGATCTGAGAATTCTTGTTGAAACACTGAGTATAGGCTTCCCAAGTAGTGAAGTCTAGTGATACCAAACGGGGCGGGTGGAGTGGACCCGCTCCAGACCCGTTCTATACGGTGTTTATTTGTTTTGTTTATTTTCAATTTTTAGTTTTTAAGATAATAATTAAAATAAAAACTATTTATGTATAAGTACTTTTGTTAAAATATATTCATTCTCGAGTGGAAATTGCACGATGAAGCATATACGAGTAGCCTAGTGCTACCCAGCATACCAGATATCCATCCAACCCCGGGCCCATAACATGAACCGCTTGAACAAATTCATATAGCAAGTCGAACAATTCATGTAGCAAATATCCGTTTAAAATTTACATCCATACTTAATACAACGATGAATGCACAATGTCGAGATAAATGCAGCCTCTTGGATACTCATATGAACTCTTGAGGTGGCTCTAGTTCATAATGAATACCAAGATTCCTCAAAGATCAAAATAATAATCACATGATAGCACTTAAGTCCATAGAGTTCGGAAAGCCATTACCGTATTCATTTTCGTATATATCATTGAATGAGTTCGAGAAAATTTTTACTCAAGTTTGTTACAAGAAAAGATCACTTTTTATACATTTATATAGCCATGCACGATAACATATATTATTCTCCATTTTCAAACTCTAATATAACTTTTAATGTTTCATATTAAGGTCCATGTGAATATTAGTCCTTGTTTACAACTAGTCTGGTTCCAGAGTTTCACCTATCATAACATAATTAAGTGGGAAATTTACATTTTTAGTCCTAAAATTTTAAATTATTAGTATTTTTGGTCCTATAACTTTTTTTATTTACACATTTAGTCCCTTGTTTTAATGAATTTAGTCCTGAACATCTTACAGTTTGTCTTTTCTTTTTTTGGCAATTTTAGTCCTGTATTAACAATTTCGGTCCTAACGACTTATAGTTACAGGACCAAAAACGATATCTATTATACTATGAAGGGGACCAAAATTATCAACACAGGATTAAATTTGTCAAAAAAGGACCAAACGTAAAATATTTAGAACTAAATTCGTCAAAGAACTATATATGTAAATAGAGTAAGTTACAGAATCAAAAGTGTTATGAGTTGAGCAATTAAAGTTCCATCCTTAATCAAAGTTAATTAATAGAAATCATAAGTTATTGTTAACCACAAATACTTATGTTTTCTTTTAGTTGCAAAATTGATTATCTTTAAAATAACTTAACATTTTATCTGTGTAGAGCTATTTAGTTGCAAAGTTTAGAGCTATTTTCACCAACTAGAGATTCATTACTTAAAACAATTAAGGTTTAAACCGAGTAAATTGTTGATGAGGTTAGTCAATTCAATTGAATTAACTATAATATACTTATAAGTTACTCATTATTATTAGGGATAACGACATTCTCCTCCTTCGAAAATTACATTTAGTATCTCCGAAATTTGTTTTTGTTTAACAAATAAGTTCCTCATTAGTCAAAATGCACTGAATTTGCTAATATTAATAAAATAATCAAATAAAAATTCATATTTTCTCCTAATTGACTTATTACTGATTTGTTGCAGGTCAAAGTAAATTTTTTTATGATCAAATTATTCTTATACATCTCCACATGTCAATACATGTGAAGAGGTATATTTCCACTGTTATAAGGGTAGTTTAGTTGAAAAAATTTGACTGACCTGCAGTAAATTAGTGATAAGTCAATCGATAATAAATATAAAATTTCATTAACTTTTTTGTTAATATTATGGCCGCACCTTAAATATGCAGATACATTTTAACCTATTTTACTATTGAAAGTGTTTAATTTACAAACACGCAATAATTTTAACTTTTGTGGTGAGAATAAGTTGCAGAGAAAGTTGATAGCATTTGAAACTAAAACTGGAATTGAGAAAAGAAAAACTAAAGTTGGAATATTTGGCCAAAAAAATTTAATATGTATCATTTATTAATAAGTTGTAGAATTATTATTGTTATTATTACTATTATTATTTTTATTAGATTTTTATATATAAATCACTTTTTAATAAGAATAATGAAAAATGTATCTGGAAATGTTATTAGTTATTGTACATACAATAAAAAGGTAAGAGAAGATTGAAGATTTAAAATGCTTGAGAATTATTAGTTAAATAATGAATTTGAAATTCTTGACACAAATTTCTTATAATTTCAAGGGAAAGGTATTATTTTAGTTCGCTAAGTATGCTTAATTTTAATTTTAGTCCGATAACTATGTCCATTTTTGTTTAGGTCCAATAACTTACGAAATTGCTTAATTTTAGTCCTCTGGCAGTTTTTTGGACAATTTTACTCCTATGCAATTTTTGAAAGGCAGTTTTATTCCATATGCACTCATAGGGGTAAAATTGTCCGAAAATCTGCCAGAGGACTAAAAGTAAGCAATTTCATAAGTTACTGGACCTAAACAAAAATGGACATAGTTATCAAACTAAAATTAAAATTAGACATATTTAGTGGACTAAAATAATACTTTTTCCTAATTTCAAATAAGAGGTGGATGTGGAAAATCAAAACCGCAAGAGATGTGGACAAAGACAGTGGTAGTTTGCATTTATGCAGGAAAAAGGTGAGGGGAGGGGACAAGGGTTCCTCAATTAACTCAGACGCTAATAGTGTGAGGATCTCCCAAGTGTTGTACCATCACCTGAGGCCACCACCGTTTTTGGCATTCATGCACATTTCATGACTACGGAACCTTAGCCTTAAACTAAGTATGCTCCTACTCTTAATGTTTGCCTCAACTTCTGCAATATATGTACATGCCTTTTTATCTCATAATATTCAAATTTATTGTAATTTTGATCGTGTAATTATAGGCGTACGGCATTTTGATTCGCTTTAAGAAAAGGGACTTCCGACCGATCCATTTGTTTTGTAAATTCTCGCGACTTAAGGGCGTGGTTTGTTGGAAAGTTTTGAATCTGTTGGATATTAATTGGCATTGTGCAAGTCATGTGTCGGCTTATATTTGAGGACACATTTTTCGGCTGACTTTCGAATTCCTAAAAAAGTAAGTCCTCATTTTGCCAAATTTACATGAAAAATGGACTAAATGTATGTTTTATTTATTAAAGGATCAAAATGGAAAATACCTAGTTTTTGGTTTAGTGTGGCAGGTTCGACTTTTGGTCCACTTAGATTTTAATTTTTGGCAATTCAGATCAGTATTTTAGAATTTTTGGTTCATTTTTTGTTGGAAAATATCAATTGTTTCTGAAAAAGGCGCATTTTTTAACACGTGACAACTCTCTTTTTTTTTTTTTTTAGTGAAATTGGCATTTCTAGCATAAAATGGATCAAAATTGTTATTTTTTTAAAATTATTGTTCACCATTACAAAATTAAAATCCAAATGAACCCACAACGCCACCTCTCAAAATTATCGGATGGATAATACATTTTTCCAGCTATATAACACTATATGAATTAGTACATACTATGTTCCGGTGAGGCCTAGTTCAATTGGTAAAATTGAGGCCCTATGACCCTAAAATCATAAGTTCGAAATCCACCCACGTGTGAGATGTTATTCTACTTTAATTGTAAATATTAATTATATATAGTTATTTGATATTAATGATAAATATATATGATTGTTGTAGTTGTTGGTAATTATTAAATATAAATATTTAATATTGATAATTATAATTAACTTATTTAAATGAATAATAATTTATTATCTTCACTTAAAAAATAGTATTTAATATGTAGTAGGGAACATCTATACCTAAAATTGAGGTTAAATAGAGACATTACTTGTCATTATATATATCATTACATAAATAATTAGTATAATAGTGTGATACACACCAAAAAATAAACTATCCCTATTTTCATCAAAAAATAAATTCCATTATTATATAACTAACATAAAGAAAAAAAAAAAACCCTCCACACTCATAAACAGTTGTCAATGATATATACTGCCACACCGATTTGTTTTAAAGTCGAAAATGTCCTTCAACTGATACGTTAACTAATTCTACTTTCCAGGTTTTAAATTGACTGATAAATTAATTTTTTTTCATTTAATTCTTTTAATAAATATATTAATTAATTTATATATTTTACTCTTATTTATAGTATATATATTTGAGAGCGTAAAATATTATTCATTATCCGCACAGAAGAACAACACGTCACAGCAACTAGTAATATAAAATATTCTTGAAAAAAGTAGAAAATTTCGAAACTTCCATACATCTTTTCGGAAATCAAAAGTACCAGTTTTTCCCATAATTTCTACCAAAAGTACATACGACGATTTTATTCAAAAAATCTTTGTGTACGTGGCGTGTACGACAGTTGCATCCCTTTTCTTCCGAATGAGAAAAATAAGAAAAAGGATAAGGCTATATTTAAAAACATTTACTTTCTTTTTCTTTTATAGGGTATGATAAAAATCTTCATTATTTATTAATTTTGATTTCATTTTATGACTTTATGGGCATCATGACGTAGTACTTAGGTTCTTTCCCCCTCAAATGTCCTGAATTTAAGCACTAAAATAGAATGGAGAGAACGTGAAAATTGCTTCAATCCTCCATTAATAATACAGAAATGGGAAGTGAAAAGTTGGCCATGGTATGGCATGCGTGAACCCTCTTTCATGCTCTTAATTAGGGAACATTATTAATTATTTATTAATTAATTAATTGATTATTGAAAAGAAATTGCAATAAAGAATCACTTTAGTGATAATTCATAAAATTGTCATTAGAAATTTAAATACATATGTATGTAAATTTAGTGATAATTATTTTGATTGCAATAATTAGCAAGACATTAATATATAAGGATTAGTAACTGATAATACATTTATAGTGATAATTTTTTGACCATATATATATATATAGCGACAACTATAATTATTTCGAAAATGTTGTCCGTATGCAGGTGCCATTAATTATTTATAGTGACAACTTCACGGGCAATTTTTTGTTATAAATTATTGATTGGTACATAGCGTCTTATATTGTATTTATTATCATAAAAAATTATAGAAATTGTATTAATGTAGCAAAATAATAATTTATCACTTATTATTATTAGTTTAATTATTATTGTGAAATCATTTCTCTAAGCACGTACGTAACTCCTCCATTTTCATAAACTTTAATATTAACATCAATTCATTGATAATTTTGGTGGAAAAATATTATAATGAGGCTATTGACCACTTCAAGATAATATATTTTAATCAACTTTTCCAAAACATAATATATATCATATATATGGAGTAATTGCATTTTTCATCCCATTATTTAAAATTTATAAACTTTTAGTTTCATTAATCACAAAAACTACAAAAATAGTCTCATAACTTCTAAAAATTCTCATTTCGGTCATCCTGCCAACTATTTTAAAAAATAACAAAATAATAAACCACGTCCAGTCCCCGTTGCACGTAATTTTATTCATCAATATCCTCACCAAAGTTCATAGGAGGATTAAAAATGATATTTTGTCAAAATTATAGGACCATTTCCCAAATTTTCATAACTAACGGATCTAAAACTGTACGTTACTTAAGTTATCGGATGAAAAATACTATTTTTTTCATATTACGTGATCGCCGCTACATATAATAATCAGTCCAATGATAACTTTGACATCAATGTTAATTATAGTATATAATAAGCGTGAAAAGTCGACCGAAAATGAGAAGAATTTGGGAAGTAAGCCCCACAAAAAAGATTTCTATATTTAGCAAAAACAAAGCTGCTGTGTTCTTTGCGAGATTGCGGATAAAGTAGACTAACACTCCTACCATTTATTACATGATTATTTATTTATTTTTATTATTTTTGAAAGATTACATGGTATCTAGTCTTTTCATCTTGAGGTTTGAAACATGCAGGTCCCCAATCAACCCTTCTTCTCATTCAGATTTGACGGCTGCAATTGAATCCCAAAATGATCCATAAAAGCCACTGTGCAAAATTCCATTTTAAACCAAATTTCATCAAACTAAAGTCATGCAAAGTTGGTTTTTAATTTTGATGCAAGTGTGTGTATATAGGAATAATTACACTTTCTTTGCTTGAGATTATACGTAAATTTTGTTTAGTTTGGAAAATTGTATATAGTACTTTGAGGTTTGCTTTCGGATAACATATAGGTTCATTCATGAAAAACTCACTCAATTTGTTGATATTAACAAAAAAAAAAAATGAATGAAAATTGATATTTATCTTCGATTAATTTATTGCATGTCAAATAATTTTTTTAACTAAGCTACGCTTTTAACGGTGAAAATATACCTTCTCACATGCACTAGTGTGTGAAGGTGTGTATAAGGGTAATTTGATCATAAAAAGATTTATTTGACTTGCAATAAATAAGTAATAAATCAATCAGGGGTAAGTATAGATATTGTCCGATTTTTTGTTAATATCTGCCAATTCTATGAATTTTGACTAATTGAGGACTTATTTATTAGACAAAAATAAACATCGAGAGTACTAGATATAATTTTCTAAAACAACAGGGGGTCGATGTATAATATACCAAATCTTACGGGAGAAGAGTGTAATTATCCTATATATATAATTGTCTACTATCGAGAACTTTGTTACTAAAATTGTTATTAATTTAATTAAGGTAAATTACATTAACATCTTCTGAAGTTGGACTTATTACATAACCTTATGTCATTTGTAAAATTACAACTACACTTCTTGAGGTTGTAATTATAATTACAAGTACACTTTCTATTAAGTAGTGAAATTCTACACAGAAACTCTCTTAGGGAGTGTGTCTATAATTTTATAAATGTCAAGAAATATTGATATGATCAAAATTAACTTTATATGCTAATGAGGCCTAATTCAGTTGACGAAACTGATGTCCCATGACATTAGAGGTCATGGTTTCGAATCTCGCCTTATATGTGGGATATTGTATCTACTGAATAATAAGTGTTGGTTGGATTTAATTTATTTAATATTATTCATCAAAGTATGATTGTTGTAATGTTTGTTATTAGATATCCAACAAGATTGATTGTTATCAATTTACTTCAATTAACTTCATACAATGTCGATATGATTAACTCTTTAACTAAAGAGGTAATAGTGTAACATAATTAATCATTTTCGATGAAATTTCTTTATATAGTGAGTTTTGAAATATATAACTTCGAGTGTGAGGAAATTCTCCATAATAAAATTTTAGGGTAAAAAGCAATTTACCCCTCGTATTCTCATAAAAGATTAAAACACCTCCATGTGATAAATAAATAAGCAAAAAAACCCAAAAGCTAATCGAGGGTAGATATCATTTTTTTTCAGTTTTTTTAACAATATCAACAAATCCAGTGAATTTTGACTAACATAACTATCTATTTGTTAGACGGAAGTAAAATCCTGAAGTATCAGATGTAATTTTTCGAATCACAAAAAATTTATGCGTAATTACACCAAATATTAGGACATAAAAGTGTAATAATTCCTAAAACAAAAATGCTTTGAACTTTCACTTTTTTGACTTTCTGTTGTAAAATATTCTTTTTTTATACCTTTATATTTATATGGTTGAAAAATCAGGCAAAAGCAAAAGAGTCCATAGCTATTGTAAAAGGTCTGGTTTGAACAATAGCTAATCCCGAAAGAGTGAGTTCGTGGATACAACCTTGTTGAAATGCGAAGTCAATTCAAATCATTCGTCATGCTCCAGCAATGAGTTTACTACCACAGGCAGATTAATATTTAAATAGATTCTATATTATAACTTACCTTATAATAAGACACACACTACAAAAATTGATGAAGTTTAAAAATCATGGTAAATTATACTGTCTATTAGAGTCGGATAAAATCGATGCGAAAGTTTAAATTTTGACCATGATTAATCGATATCCTCCATAATTTTATCTACGGAGAAATATTTGCCGTAATTTATAATTGTAGCAGAAGTTTGGGGATAGCTTGTAGAAACAACGGTTAATAGTCATTGCGCAACTGTGATTAATTAGTATCTGATATAATTTTTACCTTTAACCATAGTAATTAACCATAGTAAAAAGTCATTTCTGGTGGTGGGACATTTAATTTTACTTGAGTTACTACCTGAGTATAAAAAAAACTTAGGCACAGTTTAGGCCTCTCTTGTATAATTTGTTGTTAGATAAATGATTACAAAAAAATGATTATGATTTGATTTGGATTCACAATTTCATATAATTGATTATATAAATACAAATTGTAGTTGAATTTTAAAATTAATCTCGTTTTTAATATTAATGAAAAAATTAAAAAAATATTTAATAGGCATAATAAATCATTAGGTCAAGGGTAATTATGGTATGACTAAAAACTATAAATTAAAGCTTTTATATATCCAACCATAATTTGTATGAAATCCATCCCTAAAAAGTAATTATTGAAAAAGGGAAGAAAGAACACAGAAAAAGGCTTTTGACATTGCAAGAAATATGACATTTAACCATGTGTTCTAATAATAATAAAAAAGGCGTAGCAAATAGTTATTGACCATGATATGCGATGGTTGTTGGCCGTAAATTTTGAAAGGGTGGCTAAAATATTTTTACGTATGGCTCTTAGCTGTACTAAATAATTTTTTGAATATGGAAAAATGAGCTTTTTTACATCGATTTTATTTAGCCGTGATTAATAATATTGCATATTTGACAGCCTAATTACAATGCCAAGCATGTGATAGTTAATTTAAAGCATTTCAAGTCCAAAGTAACAGGAAAGACATCTCTAATGTCAAAATCAAGAACTAATCAACACAACACTTGCAAAATGTTACAAGACACATTCACCAACCAAGTAAGCAAAATATGCTATTTGGTCGGAACAACTGCATTCTTATACTACATAACTCCTTCATGGCACAAAGGGGAAGATGGACTTCATGGACTAATTGACACAACAATCTGAAATCAAACAAGTCTACACAAATCCAAATACAACAGACAAATTATAAAGATGAAATCTTTCAATCTTTGTCTTCTCCTAAATCTGAATTTTTTGAAGTTGCATTGATACCATGTCTAGCTAGCTAGTAGATGCTGGGCATGTTGTTCCAAAGGCAGGAGCCAAAGTTCCAATCTTGGTTTGACGTCCCCATTGAGGCCGCAACTGGGTTGTACTGTGAAGCGTCCGTTTGATTTTCTACCGTTTCGTTTGTATCATTGGTCAAGACGGGCGAGTCACTGTCATTTCCTTCATCCCAATCTGGAATTGGAACCGATAATGGAAAATTGTCCAGAAGGTTCATCAAATCATCGTCCATAGAAGCGATGGCCTCTCCTGGAGCCTTAGTTTCCAGGCCTATGCCATGCCAAATGTTATAAACATGAGTGACAACGTACGAAAATACGTCTAAGAAAATAAAATAGTTCATATGAGATCAGAGTTGGGATGAGTAAAGCAATTAATATTGCCCAATAATTTAATTCAATTTAATAATAATTTCGATGCCCATCATTACAGGCGATTCCTTACTGTAACATACAGCTACTTTTCAATTAAATGTAGGGTCATCTCTGACACATACATGGACCCGACTTTGTCAGAACGCAAAGTCATAATTACAGCGGCTATCATAAATAACGCGTTTCTAGTAATGACTTTAAACCACTCCGATTCATGAGAATTTTCCGGCCGGTGAAATAAGTGATCGGAAAAAAGTGAAATACTACTCCATAATGGTTGTGCTAGGCCTCTAATCTCCATGCATTTCACAAGAATAGTAATAGCAACATCTAACTAAAAATTTAGAGATTGCTTTAGTTTATGAATATAGTTAAAAAAAGAAAAGTTCATACCTTTATAGTTATTATCAGAACTAGCATTCTCCTGGCCAAATTCAAAACCTGTTGCTTCTTCATGCAAATTTTCAGCTGCAGCAACAAAGGGGTCCTCTTGCTTTTCAGGACATGCCAAAGCTCGAGATTCCTCGAACAAATCCTCCAACAAACCGCTGTTATTACATCGTGAAAAGCTTGTTTCAACGTCGTACTGATCGTCAGCAGCATCACTTGATGTTGTCCCCATCACAAAGTCGCTTGAAGAAGCGGCTGGTGTTACTGTCCCCTGCACCGACGATTGGATTGAAGGCAGCCCAACAACCCTTATCTCCGGATCAGTGTTGATGTCATAGTTGAGAGAATTGTACTGAAGCAACGAAGGAATTGGCAACGGATTCGACAACCCCTGACTGAAAAACGGCGCAGCAGGCAAAACGGATGGAGTGAACGACGAGTTTGAGTTGGCCAACGACAGGGCGAGGCTGCCATTGCTGGCACGGTAAAGCTTCAATTGGTGGTTGATATATGGAGCGTTGGGCTGGTTTTGTGGAGGGGCGATCATTGGTTGAGAATTAAACGTTTCGTAAAAATTCAATGGAATTTGATTCGGACGGTGGGATGAAGCTAACACAGATGACGAAGAATTGAGTTGCTGGTGCTTTTCTTGTTGCACTACTTCTTCAGGATAAACTGGCAAGCCGGCACGTTGGCGCCTTTTCAGCCTGGTGTTCCAGTAGTTCTTGATTTCATTGTCTGTTCTTCCTGGAAGCTGTTTGTATAAGGGGAAAAAAGGATTCCATAAAAATAAAAGAGAATTCATAATTTCCACAAAATCTACACGAGATAAGTCAGATACGAGTCGAAAATGACTGTCGCTCAATGACGATAAGTTCATGAATTCTTGAAAAAACAAAAACATCTATGGATGGAAAAAATATGGACCTGAGCAGCCATGCGAGCCCATTTGTTGCCGAGTTTAGCATGAAGCTCGACGATAAGTTTCTCTTCTTCTGCAGAAAATGCACCTTTCTTGAGATTAGGCCTCAAATGGTTAGCCCATCTGAGCCTACAACTTTTTCCGCATCTCATCAGGCCTGAATTCCGCTGAACCGCATTCCAGTTGCCCTCACCGTGCTTCTTAACGTACTCGACCAGGATCATGTCTTCCGACGTGGTCCATGGCCCTTTCTTGAGTGCATTTTTGCTCTTTATAGCTGATGAAGGATTCCTTAAGCCTCCAGAGGCATCAGGGGCCATCAACCTTGGCTTTTTCAAGTCTTCTCTTATCCTTTTGTTCTGGTTTTGTGGGTGGAATGATGAAGAAAGAAAAGGTGTAAAGGGTTACGGAGAAATGGAGGTTTGGAGAGGGAGGAGAAAAGAGAAATGGAAGTGAGAGAGAGAGAGAGAGAGAGAGAGAGAGTTGTGTGGGACCAAAGTTGAGTAGGGAAAATTGGGGGCTGTGTGAGAGTGTGAGCGGCCACCCTCTCAATGGGGCTTGTGGCAATTTATAGGTGAAACCTTATACTTCGGGCCCGGTTTGAGTGCTCCTCCATTTACAATTTGTCCATTGGAATTATAAAAGCAACCTTTGAGACCCCGGGGGTGTGTGGGTGGGGGGTTAATTGTCCAATCAGGCTTTGTGGTTACACATATCATTGTGTTTGCATGTTTTTTATGACCATGGCTTACCCTCCTCGAATTCCGACAAATTTTCGACACGGTACCTATTGCGTTCTCTTCGATGAGATTTTAGTAATCTTTCATATTTCACATGTCTCGTGCTTCATATACTCCAAAATTCACTTCTGTAAACGTATAACACTGCATCTACTTACCTTCCATTCATGCAATGTAATAATTCCACTTAGCATTTTTATGCTGTGTTCCTATCTTAGAACTTTTGGTGCTATCAGACTGAAGTGCACTGAACCCTCGTAATTAGGCCGACAAATTTTATTCACTTAAATCAACTTACTCGATCTATGGTAATAAAATAAATCGCTAAACATACGATAATATATATGAGAAAATATTATTTTCTTTGTTAGATAAATGAAAAACATATTGTCTTCTCTACGACCATTTCCCGTCAAGCCCCTTTGTAAATATAGCAAATAATCGAGACAGATGAGGTGCCGCACATAAGTATGTTATGGCGTACTAAAATACATGACGTATAGGGTTTTTTTCCCTTGAAAAGTCCTGAATTGAAGTACTAAAATAGAATGGAGAGAACGAGAAAATTGCTTCAATCCTCCATTAATAATACAGAAATGGGAAATGAAAAGTTGGCCATGGTATGGCATGCGTGAACCCTCTTTCATGCTCTTAATTAGGAAACATTATAATTATTAATTAATTAATAGATTATTGAAAAGAAATTGGAATTTCTGTATCTAGTAGTGCAAATTAAATAATTGTATTAAATTCAAATTGAACATATGATTATGCAATTGCCTTACAACAAAGAAAAACTTTAGTGATAATTTATAAAATTGTCATTGGAAATTTGAATATATGTAAATATTTGTGTGTATATATGAATTTAGTAATAATCATTTTGATTAAATTCAAGTACAATTTCCAGAAGGTTATTGTGGAAATAATTAGCAATAAATTTATATATAGGGATTCGTAATTGATAATATAATTATAGTGATAATTTACTGACTATATATATATATATAGTGACAACTAAGTTATTTCGAAAATGTTGTCCATGAATAGGTGCCATTAGTTATTTATATTGAATTAGATAATCTCAATTTCTGAGACGGATTTTGAAAAATAATTTTTAATATTAACCGGTTTTTGTTTCCATCTCAAAATTCATATTTTTAGAGATGGATTCTCAAAATAATATTTTCCCATTGACCTGTCATTGTTTCCGTCTCTCTAAAAGTTTCTGAAATAGTTAAATAATATTTTTATCATTCCGTCTCCGTTACCAAATTTATAAGATCAAAGAAAGATACTCCGACACTTTAGTACTTCTCACTCCTGCAAAGAGAAGCCTCAGTCCAACGGCCACACTCCACCGTCGTCACCAATATACCTGTTGCACCCAACACCACCGTCACCACAACATCGCCGTCACCTTCGCGCATTTCCTTCTCTTTCAATATTTCCCTTTTCATTTCAACGAGGTACATATAAGGAAATAGCTGGGATTTGATTGGTTTTCTGTTCTCTTCTATTTTAACTTTCATCAGATCTGACAGCCATCAGTGGTGGAGCTCGAATTGTTTTATGC
Source organism: Sesamum indicum (assembly GCF_026168435.1). Taxonomy (NCBI): domain Eukaryota; kingdom Viridiplantae; phylum Streptophyta; class Magnoliopsida; order Lamiales; family Pedaliaceae; genus Sesamum; species Sesamum indicum. Next base: position 9,168,222 of record NC_142668.1, read on the forward strand.
TTTGTTTGTTTGGGGTTTGTGGGTTTAGATGTTGCGCCTGAGAGGCACCTAATGGACTTTGTTGGTTTAGAGTCCTCTTCCTGATGCCCCAGTTAAGTTTTCACTACCTCCTGCCTTACCAAAGGCTTACTGGTATTTGGCTCTTCTACATCCATATACACAATGCTCTGTACTGGGCTTGATGATTGGGGTGTAGTTGATTGGTGGAATAGCATCCGCAGGATAGAAATCGGCAACAGAGGTGTACTTTTGTGTTTCTCAATAAGTAAAATTCTTATAATGTGACGATTGTTATTAATGTTTTATCATGGACATTTGGTATAACGTTGTCACCTTTGACACCATCATCTCAGCCATCGCCGTTCGTCTTATGGACATTTGGTGAGTAATACCTTTGTCTTAGCCCGATTCTAAGGAGTCTCTGACATCTATGACTCCTTTTATTGTGTCTTTTATGGGGTTTGCGTTTCAGGTGGAGTTAAGGATAGGTGAATTTGAATGACTATTGCATGATTACGTATATAAGCTGCATGCTTATGTATGGACGTATGAATTGAGATCACCGGAATACTCTCTGCAGCCACTGCAGTCAGTCGAAGAATTGAAGGTTAGAATCTCCTTAATCTTCATACTTAGCTCTTGATTGTCATGTTCTTTCATAACATGGGAGGAAACGGAAAATGAGTCATCTTTGTTAAAGAACAATTTCTTGCTTGGAATGAGTAGTTCGAAGATATTTGTTTTCTCTTTATGGTCTTAAATTGACAAAAGAAAATATTAGAAGAGGCCTAATTACCGTGTCTCATTGATAATTTTCTTTGTTTAAGTCAAATTACGGTATATTTAAAGAAAATAAAAAACAGAATCCAAGATACACTTACATTATGAGCAGCCACTAACAGTGTGGAATGGAAGCACTATTCTCATTTCTTAACTTAATTCAAGATGTAAATTTCCCTTTTCTGACATCTAAAACCACTTTGTTTCCTTCACACACAAATCCTATAGCTGCTAAGGAAAAGGGAGCAAGTGACTAAGTCTTCAGAGTAGGCGTTGCTTGGAAAAATTTCTTGTTTGTTTTGATCTTATGGAAAAATTTCTTGTTTATTTTGATCTTAAATTTGTCATTATACAGTATGATGGTTTTGAATGCTGTCATATTTAGTGTGCTAAGAAAGTGGTGTTTGGTAATTCTATGTTTGTGTTATTCAGACCTTTGATACTAATACGAAAATTGATAAGCTATTAATCGTAAGTTTTTCATATAGACCTTTTGATACTCAAATGAAATAATAAGTTGTCTATATGATTCGGTACTTGCTCTCACAACGTTGCCTTTATAGCACAATATTAGAGCTTTGTTTTCACTCCCTGGACTGCCTCTGTTGCTCGGTAGAGTACCCCTACGATTTGATTACCATCATAATGCTATTTTTGTTAGAATTGTTTGTTCCTTCACTTTCTACTTACACCCATCACAGTGTATGTTCACTTTGAGAACACATGTCTGCAGCAAGCCACAAGACAACAATATGAATGCAGGGAAAGAAACAGAGGAAGACAGGAATTTGTTTCAGTGAAAAGGCCAGAACACAACTGTCATATGCATATGGATACAACGTTGGCTTTAAAGCCAAACTGCAGTTGTTCTTGGAGAGAAAATACCTAGATTTTTCAGGAGCTTAAAGTCTTCATCTTTAGTAATTTCTTGAGGGTTGTTTGGAATTTATCAATCTGCTACAAAAGGAAATAATCTGAAGTAGTTTCAGTTGTTCACAGGGCTGGTGAAGCTTTTTGCTGTTGAAATTGACAGCTTAATGATAATTGTGGCAAATCCTTGACTAGTTTCTGAATAGGAAGAAAGATTACAAGGATAGAAACTATTCTCAGGTGAGATTCAATGCTCTGGATATGAAGCTTAGGGATGATCTTGAAGATACATCTGGTTTGATTATTTTCACTTCCCAGGATTTGGTCTTGACTACTGAGTCTTTGTATATTCATATTGTTTTGTGTGCTGCTCCTAGGAATCATCATGGTCTCTGTCGCTGCTGGGGCCTTCTTGTGCATGGACAACTCACTGATTTCTATTAGACACGGATTTCAGCTGTGGAATCAGCAAGTAGACTTCAGCTACAAGTTTATTGACGAAGTTTTCTATCTAATTTTCTTTAGAGAGGGGATATTTTGGCTTCAGAGACAGAAAATCAGATTCTAAAACTCTCTTGCAGTGATTTTCAATTTTTCTGCTAGCTTATTTAGGAAATCAGAAGGAAAACCAAGTGCAGTACCCGTTCTACGTGTTTTTTTTTTTTTTATATATCCTGGCTAGAGGTTGTAGGAGAATTAAAAATGAAATTTTGTCAGAATTATAGAATTACTTTCAAAATTTTTATAATTAACGAGACAAAAGACGTACATTATCTAAATTATTGGATGAAAAATATAATTTTTCCATATTGCGTCACTGTTAACTATAGTATATAATATGCGTGAAAAGTCCACCGAAAATGAGAACAATTTCGAAAGCAAAGCCCACAAAAAGGTTTCTATATTTAGCAAAAACCAAGCTGCTCTGTGTTTTGCGAGATTGCGGATAAGGTTTCTATAGTCTTTTCATCTTGAGGTTTGTGTCATGCAAGTTCTCCAATCAATCATTTTTCTCATTCAGATTGGAACGGCTGCAATTGAATCCCATAATGATCCATAAAAGGGATTGTAGAAAATTCTATTTTAAATCAAATTTCATCAAATTAAAGTCATGTAAAGTTGGTTATTAATATATATATATAGGGAGGTAAATTATGGCCACTTTCTTTAATCTCTCGTATAATTGTAAATATATTTTTATTATTTGAGAAATTATAAATTATTTTTAATTTTAATATTTATTTAACAATAAACTTATTTCGTTAGCTTTGGTTAGATTTTCATTCAATTTTTGTGTTTGAATGATCAGAATGTCCTTTTGCATTATATATTAAAGTTTTATATCTTTTGAAATATTTTTGTGAACTAATATTCCATATGTAATATTTATTTTACTCATCCTAAAATTTTTCTATATTTTTTTATAAATACCCCTTCTTCTGAAATGACAACACTCTTCATTAAACTCCTTGTCCAAGGTCTGTAGGACTGTTTTAGGGTGTATTTGATGTTCTAGTTCGTGTGGTGAATACAACAAGATGTCTTCAATAAATACCACCATGAATTTTTGAGTTCGATTTCATCAGGTCCATAAAAACTGCAAGGACATTCATTAATCTAAACAACACCACCATGAAACTCATAATATCATACTAGTTCTAAAGATGATTTTATGTATGTCATCAGCTTTATTTCTGAGTTGATGATATCCCGACCTTAGATAAATTTTGAAAAATATCTTTGCCCCTTTGTGGATTAAATAAGTCATCTATCCTTGGCAAAGGGTACTTGTTCTTGATGGTAACTCTATTGAGCTTCTATAGTCAATACACAATCTCGGAGTACCATCTTTTTCTTTACAAACAAGATCGGAGCTCCCCAGGGTGACACTTAAGCCTTATATGTTTCTTACCGATCAACTCTAGTAGTTGTACATTTAGTTTCCTCAACTTAATTGGAGCTATTCTATAAGCGGCCTTAACTATCGGAGTGATGCTTGGGACGAAATTTATTTCAAACTCTGTCTCTCTATGAGGAGGGGGTTGAGTAACTCAACCAGAAATACCTTAAAGAATTCCTTAACTAATACGATATCTTTTATTCTCACCCCTGGTCTTAGGTATCACATACAAGAGCTAGATACATACACTTCACACCTATTTCTAATGGCTCTCCAAGATTGTATTGCGGAGAGTAATGATTTCATTTTCTTTTATCGTTTCCTGATATGTCCATAGAATGAAAAAGAACATCTCTCAGGTGGATTTTAAAGTTTATCACCTAATTTTGACAGTCCACTTGAGCATACATTTTCGATCACGAACCCATTCCTAAAAAATCACATTGATCTCTTGCATAGTGATCTATATCAAGTCAGCCTTAAGTTGGTGGTTGTCATCAAAGCATATGGCATAATCATTATGTACTAAATTTGTTACCAAGATCTTATTCCTAAGCATAGCTTCTCTATAATGCCCATCAAGGATTTTAGGTTTACTTCCTAATTTCCTAGTAATGCTTCAAAAAATGCCTCCTTAGAGGCAATAAAACCAAACAGCCTCCCTAGCTGCGATTGTGAAAGATTTAGAGGCAATTTAAAAAAATGCCTCTTCAAAGAGATCATTGAGGCACTTTTCCATGCCCGTACAAGAGGGTAGGGAGGCTAAAAAGTCTAAAGGAGCTGTCATACTCATCTCAGAAGAGGGACCTACTTGTCATGCGCATTTATACGAGAGTAACAAGGTCTACAAAGCCAGCAAGTGCAACCCCAAACCAAATGAATGCGGGATGAAAATACAATCTTCTATGTATAAAATCCAAACAGTTTGGTGTAAAATTGAATTTAGAAGAATTTCAAAACATAGATAAGACGACTGACATTTACGAATAATGAAAGAAACTTCTGAATGCATATTTGATCCGGATCGAAATATATGCGACTTTCTTGGTCGAGCGAGCTGGTCTTCCAAGCGGTTCGAGATCGCTACCTCTCCCAGACAAGTGATCAGGCCCTGAGAAAAGAAGCAGATCGTTAGGCTTGCTAGGGTGACCCCCAACTAAAACCCTCCGATACTTAAGTCAGTGTTTGGTTCTGAGGTCGTTTAAAATGGTTGCTTAGCAAAATAGCGAGCTGAAGCGACCTGAAATTAAAATGTGGTCAAGACAATGTACCATTAATACACTGATTGGGGGCATTTATAAAATGGAGCTGGGGGTTTGGTTGGCTTAATGTGCGCCTGCCACGTATCTCGGGTACTCGGGTCGGGTCGGTAAAAAAGGTGCGGATCCCGCTGGTGAACTTGTAATTTTGTGCCTTCTTGAGGGCAAAATTATCATTTTTCAGTAAATTAGGGTTTTACCCATATCAATATTTAACAGTGACTTTTACCATTTGCTAATAGAAAATAATAGAAAATTTATATAGAATCAAGAACTCGCATACACAAATATCCACCTACATGAAATCACAAGAACAAACAGATTCTTGAAGAAAATCATCTCCTGCACATTCATCTTTCTTTTTCAGCTGAACAATGCTATCTAGCACAAGTACTTCTCATATTTTGTGGACCAAAATGATGATAAAAAACAAAGTTTGATGCATATAACAAAGTTAGAACAAATAAAGGAAAATTTCATAGACTCCCTCTAATAATAGGAATGTTTAAAAAATCCCCTATAACATTAAAGTATCAACTACTTCCTGTGATATAAAATAAAGTTAAAAAAAACTCCTACAAAAATTGGTCCACACGTGCTTTGACTGGGAATTTTCTATGAAAGTACCTTTTATTTTTTATATTTTTGGCCCTTCTCTCACATCTAATATATATAATATTATATATTTATTAATAATAAAATATTATTTTACATAATATTATTTAATTATTTATATAATAAAATAATATTTTAAATAAATTAATTAAAAATTAATTTATATATTAAAAAAAAACGGCGCCGCTACTGAAGAGGAGGGCGCAAAAGTGCTAATTAGTATTGTAGGCAGAAAATAAATGCAGAATTCTCAGAAAAAATGCAATTTATCCTCATGTGATATAAGAAATGAGCAAAAATATTTATGTAAAAAATAAAAGAGCAAATTATCCCCCGTATTTTGGGAAATGATTTTTTGAAACATAAGGAGATAATTTGCTAATTCTTTTTTCACAAAAGGGCATTTGCTCATTTCACATATAAAGGGAGGTAAATTACATTTAACCCCAGAAGTCTCCTTAGGATTTTACCGCTTAAACAAAAATTTGCTACACAATTCTATGGAGAAATCAAAAAGTTTGTGAAGAAGTCTAATTCTACAGCAGAACTCTGCTACAAAACAGAGCAGAACAGAATAGAGGATTCCGCAACAATCTGAATTATGTTGAATTCTAAGGAGGATTCCAAATTCTGTTGCGGGGTAGAGGAGAACTCTGCAGTAGAAACAGAATTCTAAAGTATTATATATCATGATGTTGACAGTAATTTAGGATTGCAATCCAGCCATAATAAGCTACAGTAGCTGACTTTAATTACTAATATCAGATCGATTTAAAATCAAGTACACAAAAAATTAAAAATTATTAAGTGGGATATTCCAACTAATAACTCAAAATAAAAGTGATCTAGTTCCGTTAATAATCCTAGCTGCTCAATTACTAGTCCTTAACGATACAAGACAATTAAAGAACGTACACTACACGGATAATAAAATAGTATTAACTGACGATTTATCCATGAACTTTATAAAATCTTTAACTCAATATATGAATATGAAAATTTTTTGAGTGTTCAAGATATTAAATAACATACATAAAAAAAAAATAGATAAAATTTAATTGAACAAATATGTAAAAGAATTTTCAAAACTTAGCTAGAGAATAATTACAACACAAACAGCTGGAAGTTTAATTGAATGAATTTTTAAAATTCAATAATACATCAAAAAATCTTAAAACTTTTATATTTTACTTGAGGCTTATATTAGTTAATATAAAAAAATATTTAATCCCTGGAAAGAGTACTTAACATTAATCATAAAATTTTAGAAATGATAATGATCTGCGGAAAAGAACTCTGACGTATGGTATTACTGAAAGATTTTTATAAAGTTATTTGAAATTTGAAGAATTCTGAAAATTAAAAAAAGGTATTCTTATATTTGGTATAAAATAATTATATTTTAAAATACGTGTAGAAGTAAATCAAGTAGGCCTCAAAAAGAGAGTTGGCAGATTCACGTCTAACTTCTAGTAATTAATGCAGGTCGCACAATTGGGGTCGGATCATTGAACCTTGGTACCCTGCGATCGGGTCACTGAACCCTTCTTCGAGCTTCCTGGTAGTAGATTCTGATAACAGAACACACATTAGGCTTGTTGGTGGCCCTAGCTAAGGCTCTTTAATGCTTAAGTCAGAAAAAGTGGGGTCAAATTTGATTTAGGAAGAGTTTGTAAGACTGAGAAAGTGTACGTATATCATTAAATCCAGAAATTTAATACATAAAACATGCGTGCACCAAATATTCGTGAGAAATATCTTCATAATAAAATATGAACATTTTTCAACTCTATATATTTTAAATCTCAAGTTCTATAAATCATTCTCTGTGACTGCAATATCAAACCTTGTCAAGATTTAATCTTTTATTTGAAAACCCATTCTTTATTAACTCCATAATCTCCAACTAATTCAAACATGAAGTTTATATAATTCATACAACTCAAGAAGTACTTAGATATTCAACAAAAAAGACCATGTAGTCTTTAAGTGAACGAGATCAAAAGTGAAAGTTTTATAGTATTCAGAACAAAAAATGCAAAGGCTCTAACAGTCACGTGCTAAACACGTGGCATTTTCCATCAAAATATATCACGAAAATGTGATATAGGACCAAAAGTGCTACTTTTGAGAAGTTACTGGATCAAAAATAATAATTACATATCGATAGAATCAAAAGTGAAAAGATCCCAGATTACGAGACGTAAAGTGTCATTTCCCCAATCAGGGTCAAACCAGTCGGGTAATTGAACTTAATTGCGCATGTACGGTTATTACAGAAAACCCTATAACAAAAGAAGAACGAAAGAGGAAAGAAACTCAGAGAAATCAAACGTATACATAAATATTTATTTATTAGTAAAAGGAAAAATAATTAATTAATTAACATATCTATACTAAACTGATCACAATACATTTAAGATAACATCAATTCTGAATTGCAAATAGGCTCCCAAAGTATGAAGTCGACAAATTTATCCACACTAGAAAGGTAGCTGTCTTCTTGATGCTGATAAATAACTTGAGCTGTTCTGGACATATTGAAGCAGGCCCTGATTAGGGTTAAGGGCAATGTGTCTGAACTCAAAGGCTCCACATTCAGATCTTTCCACAAACTAGGAATCAGTTGCATCAATATGTATTCTCCAGCTTCAACTACAGACCCCATATTCTTCTCCTTCATCAGCAATGTCATGATTGATGCATTATCTCCTCGAGCTTCTTCTTCCTGGAATTCACTTCACATTAATTGTCGTATAAAAATAAAGAGTTCGTGTCATGAATGATAACTCAGTCTTAATTATTTCTTTTTTTTTCGATTTTTGATTAATAATTTTTTATGACTAAGATACATGAAAATGAGTTTTTAAATAGCATTAATTAATTAAAGATGTGGAAATATTCATAAAACTCACTATGAAAAAGGAAAAGATTAGCGATAAGAAAAAATTAAGGTGATAATTCGCTATAGGAAAATGGCATAATAGCATAAAAAAAAAATAGCGTCGAGCTAATTAGCAAGTAAACTTTTCGTTGTTGATTTATGGTATTTGATACAAAAAATTTACTTAGCAACAAATTGTTTAAAAATATATACTGAATCATGTAGATTAACAACGAAAATTTTAATTGCTAATTAACTCGATGGGATTTTAGCAACTTAATTTCTTGTAGTGGTTTTAATTACTATCATTCACATAACACATTAATTATAAGTGAAGACAAGAACTTTTATTTGGTCCCAATTTCATAATTTATAGCTTTGACAGTGATAATTATTTTGCAAAAGTGGCCGACATCCCATGAGGTTACTAGGTTTAACTACAAGTGCACTCTCTGATGTTGTAACTGTAACTGTATTTACACAAACACCCTCAAGCACGACGACCACCCCCTCGGAGGGTGTACATGTAATTGTATAAAGAACGAAAAGTATTTACATAATTAAACGTAACCGTATATTAATTATATTTGCTTACCTTCGATGTACCAAGATCATCCCAAAGTCGAAGAATCCTTCCAGCATTTGAAAAGAGTTTGGGATATGGTTTGGACATTAGGCTGATGTTTTGAGGGGTGAGTCCTTGTCCCATCAAGAAGAATGCATGAACTAAGGCCATGTATGCCCCTGATGTCGTTACTCCATTTTCCAGGTAATCTTCAACGCAAGGAATGCATCCATTGCTGAACCACTGTGCTTCAGTCATGAACGCTTCAATTGTGTCGATCCACTGTCATATTGGCCATTTATTTCACACATCTAATTTTTTGTAAAAAAATTGCAATTGTAATAATATAGTTATCTTAAAAATCAAAAATTGATTTAATATATTTTTTCACTCTCATTGTGTTCACAATAACTTCTGTTTTTGTACTGCAAATAGGTTGTATAATATAAGTTAAATAGTAGAAAAAGTTCGAAGTATTTGATAAGAAAAGTGAAAAAACAAAAAAAACAAAGTTGAAGGTATGTTGAGTGTTTGAGAAAATGGCCCAGTATCTACAATTTTATCAATACAAGTTGGTAAGGAGCTAGCTGGTTATAAGGAAAAAAATACATTTTTAGTCCTGTAACTAATGGGGGTGGCATTTTTGTTTATACAACAAGAATCAATTTTTTTTAATTTAGTCTTGTAACTTTAAATTTTGGTAATGTTAGTCGTCTTCCGGCTAATTTGACTGAAAAACTGCATGTAATTTGCACATGACCAAATTAAATTGTAATTTTAATTCTGTAACGAGTTGACATTTTTAGTCCTGCAATTTAGGAGGTTGATATTTTTGGTCCTACAAAAATTGATTTATAAGACTAAAATTATAATTTAATTGAATCATGTGTAAATTAAATATAATTTTTTGGCCAAAGTGGCAGAAAAAAGACTAAAATTATCAAATTTTAAATTTACAGGACCAAATCGCAAATCTCAATTCGTACAGGACCAAAAGTATCAATCCCCCTGAATTACAGGACTAAAATTATAATTTTACTCTATTTATAACTCGTGGCTTAAATTCACTTACGCATTTTTATAGTTTATTTCAATATACACATAACATTATAAGCGTATATTTTTAAGTGGTTACAAACGCACCAATTAAGTGACCAGAACTTTTATTTTGTCACGCACAAGATGAGTTTCACAATTTTAGTCATAATGATAAATATTCCGTAACATTATATTCGCATATATAATTTTTTTCATTAATAATTTAAAAATTATCACTCGATATATTATCAAAAAAAAATGAAGAAAAATTAAACCATTTAAGTAATATTGAAAGATGCAGTTACCGTTGTAGCAAGGAAAGGGAGAACGTTTCTGCCTTGGTCTTTGAGAACTTTGTAGGCAATTTCGTTGGTAGTGTTGTACAACGCCATGTAGCATATTTTCATGTACTCGGGGAGTCCTTCAATTGCTTCCATATCCCATCTGCAAAAATAATATTTCCATGCATTGTAAATAATAGTTATCATTTAATTATTTAATAAAATTTTATTTTTTTAGAAAAGAGATCAATATTAGAAAATAGGAAAAAGTATTATTTTAGTCCGCTAAATATGCCTAATTTTAATTTTAGTCCGATAATTATGTCCATTTTTGTTTAGGTCCAGCAACTTACGAAATTGCTTACTTTTACTCCTTTGGCAGGTTTTCGGACAATTTTACCCCTATGCAACTTTTGAAAGACAGTTTTAGTTCATAGCACTCATAGGGGTAAAATTATCCGAAAATCTGCCAGATGACTAAAAATAAGCAATTTCGTAAGTTACTGGACCTAAACAAAAATGGACATAATTATCGGACTAAAATTAAAATTAGGCATTTTTAGCAAACTAAAATAATACTTTTCCCTAAAAAATATTACTAATATAGTACGATTTCATACTACCCATAAGGCAGCAGTTCGAATACATATATATAGGAACTGTTATATATATCAAATATAATAATACCGTAAAATAAATAAAATATTAACATATATCATAATATATAATTTTACAAAATTTACACTCCAATTATTAAACTTCTGCCTCATATGTACATGCAGATTGGATTTTTTATAATTTTATTGCATTTTCGATTCATGTAATATATACATATCATCTGTATAATTTTTTCGTAAATAAAATAAATAACGTAATGTTGGTTAACTTGTGGTGTATAAAGAAATGCAACAGAATTCGAAATAAACAGTTGAGTTTACCTCTGAATTGCATGCGTGAAGAGGGAAAGTTCATCTATCGTTCCATACGCGTCGAAAATGTCATCAATGACTAATAAAATGGCTATGGTTTTTGCTAGTTCTATGCGGACGCCCGAGTACTTTGGCTCTGGAAGAATTCCGACAGTCCACAGAAAGCATTCCATGGGACGATCCCTCGCAAAACTCAGTTTTTCAACCAGCCCCAATTGCTTCCACCACCTATTACAACAATTACCCAAATAAATAATGATTGCCCATTGTTATACTTTTTGAATATTCAAGTTGGATTGGAATTTTTACCTCACGTTCACTTGTATTTTCTATGTTTTTCAATTTATACACACTATGTGTATAATATCTTTTTTTATAAATAAAAGAGTAAATTACAACGGGCCCTTATGAGGTTTATCATAATACAAATATTTCCTCGTTTTTTGAAAAATTGTAAATATCTCTATAGAATTATAAATGTCTTTTACAATGGGTTATTACAAAGAGGTATTTATTAGGGTATTTGTAATATTCAGGGGGTATTTGATATTTTTTAAACAACGATGAGGTATTTATAATTATGGCAAATTTCAGGGAAGACCTTGTAATTTATACTAAATAAGATATATGGTGTCATCTTCATACGCATGATGTGTATATGTCAAAATTCTAAAAATATTCAACTTAATTTTAGCTAGGATAAAATGATTCCAAAACTGCAATGAAAAAAAATTGCATTATAATGTATAACTCCTGAACTTTTAAAAAAGAAACTTGTGTCCCGCGTCAGGGTCGAGTTGCTCTTTTTCATTATTACTCAAGGAATTGTTTAGCCTATTAATATTTTAGATAAATTACATCAATGCTCCCTAAGGTTACTTTAATTACACAAACACCAAGCTGTTTGCAAAATGACAATTACAGTGACACTCCTCCAGTGGCAAAACTAACAACCAACACCCTGTGAAATAAATCCCTTCTTCATTCCAGGAGCATAGTTGTAATTTCACAAAATGTAGGGGTATTGGTATAATAGGTATAACCTTATAAATATTAATGTAGATTACGTAATGTTTCCATGAGAGGGCTTGTTGCATATAACTGGCAAAATTACACTTTTAGTCCTATAAGGCAGGGAGCTCAACAATTTAAGTCCTCTAATTTATGAAACTTTTAAAATAATTCTAAAATTGGGAAAACTCAACGCATTTAGTACCATGTCCAAATTTCCGTCACACAACTTTAGGGCAATTTCAAAAATCCGATAAAGCGAAGGACTAAAAGTATAATTTCGTCCATTTCACCCAATAAATAATTACGTACCTTGATATCTCAGCAAGCTCCGCTTGGTACAACAGCTGAATTTGGTTGTAATCAGATATGGCATGCTCCAGCAGAAGAGGGTTGTGGTAGATCTGCTTGCTGTAGTCATGAATGTACAATCTGTTCTCCAGCCTTTCCATTCGGAGGTGCCTGGGCAGCTCCAGAGCTCGTCTAACACGTCCTGAGAGATATTGCGGTAATGTGCCCCCAACACTTAGTCTCAGTTCAGTTTCTGAAAACCTCATTGCCTCTGATAATATGTCCTCCCCCTTTGCACCTAAATATGATGCTTCGTACAAATTCCACAGCCCCTCCTTGTCTTCGTTGAAGCTCTTCCGGAACTTCCGGTTTCCGACAGTCGTGAATTTCTGGAAAACATCTGCTAATAAATTCAACGACGTTGTGATGAGATGATTTTGATATCGTGTTAGAGTCGAAAATTTTTGGAAAATTTTTTTATGTGCAGAACATATGTACACTAGAAAAAACATTATTATTGGCTGCAATATTAATGGCTATGGATAAAAGTCGTCTTAAATAATTATTATTAATCATGATTAAATAAAATCGATGCAAGAAATTAGTTTTTCCATGAAAAAAAATTATTTGTTACAACTAAGAGTCATGGTTAAAACATTTGCATGGCTAATATTTAACCACCCTTGCAAAAACCATACCAACAACCGGTGCGTAGCGGTGGTCAATAACTATTGCTATAGTTATTTATTATTAATTATGGTAATTACCCATAGTTAAATTATATATTTCTTGTAGTGATAGGGTATCAAAATTGATTTAGTGACTAAGTTAGAGGACCAAAATCAAAATTATCTTATAGTAGTAATGACCTTTTATTATACCTTTCAGAATCACTTTTTTCCTCCCAAAATTATCTCTTTATTAGTTTAGACGATCAATTAATAAATAAGATTGAATTTTGACTTGAGAAAACTTAGGGACCAAAATTAATAAAAAATCAGAACATAAAGTACCAAATTTATTTAGTGATTAATGTAGGAGGTACTAAAATTGAAATTATTGTAAACACTATACTTTACCTACAACCCCTCCTTAAAGATGTCACTATAACAAAAAAGGAATAATACTAGCTCAGAGCCGTTGGCATATAGTGTCTTAATCAAAATTGTTAAAGGGATCAAAATTACATTTTTCTTAGATTTACAAAACTAAATTTGTGGAGTCCTAAAACAATATGATCAAAATCACAAATGAAATAAGTTACAGGACGTAAATTGCAAATTTTCCTTATAAATGACGACACCATAATAACAACGGTAAACGATGCCCTTCTACCATGGTCAAACAAAATGAGTGCGAGACCTAAAATATCAACTATTGTTAATCGATATTTGCCGTAGTTTTAGCTGAGTTCCTAGCCAAGACAAATTGAATTTTGGCCTCGACTGGAAAAACAATGACTAATAATCATTACCCAACCATATTAAATTACCATTTGCTGCGCTCGTATATTTTTAAACATGATAATTAATCATAATAAAAAGTCATATTTCGTCGTATTGATAAACATGTATTTTCGTACCTGAGCAAACTGGCCTTCCATTTTGCCTAAGCAGCCGGAAACGTAAAGCTGTGGCATTCAGATCTTCACAAGCATCCCATTCCGACAATTTTCCTAACCAGAAATCTATGTCTTCTTCATAGTGATACGCAACTCCCAGCCATTGAAGGCTGTCTATCAACTTCATTGCTGTCATTGGGTCCAAATCTCTTCTCAAAGCCCTTCGGGTCTTTTCCTCGATTTCCCCAACATCCTCTTTCCTGCGCTCCCCCTCCTTTATTTTCTGTCCATCACAGACAAAAAATTAAAAGTAATTGTATTAGTATATATTGCTGCCAGCCGATAAATTGCGTTTTTCCATATTATAGTACGGTTTAAAATCCAAGATTAATTAATATTATCTATTAGGACCAAACAAAACTAATACAAAAATTTCAAAGGCGTTGTTTGGTTTTGCTTATATTGTCAGTTTGCGCATCAATTTTGTCCGATCATAGTACATAGTATTGATTTATTACGATTTTTAATGATAATGTAAGGAATAGTCAATTTTTTTGTACTGTGAACCCGATGTCCCTTTTACGTGACAAGAATTTCTCTTTTTCTATAACGAGTTTTATAGTTTTAATAGTGCCAATGACTTTGTAATTAAATACTGTCATAGACAATAATCAAAAATAAGAAAATTGTATCTAACATTACGTTCTTTTTATTTTTTTTTCTTGTAGTGTCAGAAAATAAAAACTAATTAACCATTAAAAATTGTTCAGAAACACACACACATAGTAGTACGTACAAAGCGAATTAAGAGCGTTGTAGGTTGAAAAATACGATACCAGGGAAGAAGTAGTGAGGATGGATGATTGAGGAGAAGTATTGAGATGCAGTAGTCCCCTTTGTGTGGGTTTCTGAGGCACTGCTGAGCACATGAACTTGGAAGAAGTTGAAGAAGGGGGGCATGCATGCATGGAAAAAGAAGGACTAATACATCTTGTTGCTGCCATTTTCAGATCGTTGAATATTTGTCAGTGTTAGAATTATAATCTGTTCTTGATGTGCAAGAACTCAAAATATATATATATATATATATATATATATATATATTTGTGCAGAGATAGTGGTAAAGATGTGGGCAAGTGGAGAAGTGGATAGAGTTTAATCAATTGCGTATGTTTAAGGACAAAGAATGCATTTGCACACAAATAATTGAACTGGGCAGGCATAATGTAGATGGTTTAAAGGTAATTTTCATTCCCTAACTTGAGGTCATTCTCGTTTTAGTCTTCTAAGTTATTAAGATTTTATTTTGGTCCCGTAAAATTAAAAAAATCTCAATTTTGGTATAAATTTGGTCGAAAAGTTGAGTCACTCGTCGGAAAAAAGTCACATGCCAGGCATGTGACTTTTAAATTGGGCTTGCATTGTGATTGGCTGAAAAAGATGATGTGGTGAAGACATGGCCTGAAGTTAGGGAATTAAAACGAGAATGGCCTGAAGTTAAGGGACGAAATTGCCTTTAAGCCTTTTAGGATGGCCAATCACAATGCAAGCCCCAATTTAAAAAGTCACATGCCTGGCATGTGACTTTTTTCGAAAGTGACTCAACTTTCCAACTAAATTTGTACCAAAATTGAGATTTTTTCAGTTTTATGGGATCAAAATGGAACCCTAGTAACTTAGGGGACTAAAACGAGAATGACCTGAAATTAGGGGACGAAAATTGCTTTTAATCCTAATGTAGAGTTAGGAGAGAACAGATATGTATGTAGGGTTAGGATATACTTTCAATTTTGGTAGTCTAAATTAGTCATTAAATTAGTTCTCGTAGCTCATGTTTCGACCTTATCAATTTTGGTCATCAAGTTTTCTTTAAATTATTAAAGTCAGTCTTCTTTACTAGCTGACCGTCTAAACTAACAGAGAGACCGCGCATGTCATAGACGAAAGAGCAACACAAAAAAATTAATTATTCTCTACACAATAAATCAATACTACCCACTACGGTTGGACAAAACAATACATAAACTTAAGTTCTGACCACTATTAATCAATATTTGCTATGATTTTACCTATTATTAAAATATTTATTGCAGTTTTTAACTATAACTAGGGGTAGCAATATGGGTGGAAACACATGGTTCCAACTCAATCCACCTAGTTCTGGGTTGAGTGGGGTTGGGTTTTATAAATGAATTTAAATAGATTATGAGTCCTATATAGGTTTTAATGGGTCCTATATGGCTTCTTATTTTTTAATTTTCTATTAGTTTATCAAAAGACATTTTAGTAATATTATAAAAGTGATAAAAAATATTAGTATAAAATAATCATGAGTTAATTATGGATCCTATATGGATTGGATGTGTTTTAAGTGGGTTGATAATAGATTTTATATGGGTTGGTGATCAATGGGTTTTAAATGGATTAGGATGAGTCCTATAATCTAGTTTGGTGATAGGCACTAAAAGATTTATAATGTTTACCCATGGTTAATTGCCATGGTAAGTAATAAATAGTCATAATAAATAATTATTGATCACGATCACGCAAAAATTTTTACCTGTGGTTTTTGCGAGTGTGGCTAAAAGCCATAACAAATATTTTTACCATGCCTCTTAGACGTGGTAAATAATTTTTTCATGGTGAAAAAGTTAGTTTTTTGTGTCAGTTTTATTTACCGTAGTTAATAGTAGTCATTTACGATAGTTTTTAGCCATAAACACTAACATTGTAGTCAATAGTGATTTTTTTTCTAGTGAGGTCTTAATACTACTTATTGTTGATTAAGTTGACTATATAATACTACTTCCATATGTTCTAATTTTTTCATATTTTTTATTAGTAATGAAGTTACCAAAACATATTAGGCATGTTTTAGTTTAACTTAATAAAATTACGTTGTACCTAGATCTTAATTATATGGGATGGTTATGAGTTTTAAAATTGTCCCAAATCCATAATTTATTTCCTTAAATTCATTATTGATTCAATTATACTGTATATTACTAACTGGATTTACATTTACAACTTCTCACATTTTTTGTGAGAAACAAATTTTCCAAAATATGTTTAGTAAATTATCGATTTTCAAATTAATGAGAAACAAATGAAAGGAAAGTGAAGGATTTTATAAATTAGTCGAAACTCAATTCATATGTGAACAATTAAAATTCTTTTTATTTTTTTTTTAATAAAATGACAATATACAAATATATTATAAATATCAATAAACATATCAAATACAATATCTAATAATAATTTATAACGAACTAACATGTACTATTGTTATTGCAATTGAAGATTCACAATTCAATTTTACAAATATTTACATATGGAGAAAGTGATTGCACAACCATTCATCTCATATTTGTTTCGAAAGAAGCAATATTTTGTAATATGTTACGAGCTTTTTATTTTATTTTTAATAAATAAATCTTTAATGTAACATGATTTCTTTCCATAAACAATAAATAATGCACTTATCATCTTATTATTATCTAAAAATTTAAATTTTGTAAACATTAAATATAAAGAAATGGGTATTATCGACTCAACCTGATTCATTTACAACTCAACACATTTTCAACCTATTAATTCAAACGCATTTTAAATCCAACCCATATTGACCCAACCCGCCGACTTTCCACCCTTACCTGTAACAAATATTTTGTCTTTGCTTATAAAAATAACAGCTAAAAGCCATTGTGAATTAATATCCATCATAATTTTTTACCTTTAATCATGATAATTAACCATACTGAACAGCCATATTTCTTTTAGTGGAGGTATATAGGATACCAAAAATTGATTTAGTGATTGATGATGGGACCAAAATGAAAATTATCTCTTGTTACGAATGACCTTTTATTGACCTTTACCGTTGCTTTTTACCGTCAAAATGACTTCTCTATAGTTTAAACGATTAACTAATGAAAATAATTGACTATAATTATTTAAAAAATTAGAGACTAAAATTGATAAACTCGGAACATAAAGTACCAATATTTATTTAGTAACTATTTTAGGATATCAAAATTCAAATTATCCCGGTTAGTATGTATTCAAATAGTTGGATATGGTTTAGTATGGCAAAGTCTGTTGAATTGCAGATCTAGTCATGATAAAATAGGGGGATGGCATTTTTTTTTGGGGTTAATTATTTTTTTTATTATAAAAAAATTATATAAATATAATTTAAATAAAATATATAATAAAAATATAATGAATCGCGGATCGAATTTCAAAAGTTTTGTTTTTGAAAAAAAAAAGGGTGCCGTGGATTGGAGCCATGACTCCTTTTTTTTTTTGTTTAATTTGATTTTATATAAATTAATTATATAAAATTAATTTTAACAACATATTAAAATTTAAAAAATTATAATATTATAATTTTATTAATTTAAAAAATACAATTAACTACACAATTATAATATCTTTTTATTCAATTGCAAAAAATACAATGAGCTATACAATTGCAAATGCCAAAAATGTCCACCCATTCCACAATAGCATCTGTGGCGTTGACACCGAGGTTTTCTTATTTCCTCGCCCATCTTTTGCATTGGCTCATTTTGTGCCTTATTATTATCACCATCCGGATTAATGTCCAACCAACTTGATGTTGTTGCAGAGTTAGATTCCACATTTTCACAATATGTACTAAATGATGGAAATGAAATTGGTGAAATATTGTATCCTGGTGCATATGGTTAATTAATCCCAATACCAAGGTGAAGATCTACTTTGTGAAGAATAATCTTTTGTTTGAGTTGGCATATATGGAGCCGATTGAAACCAATTATCTTGAGGTGGTTGAGGCATGTAGTAATCTTGAAGCTGTTGGGTCACATAATAATATTGAGGTGTACACACTATAGAAGGACCAACTATATCCACTCCAACATCATGACGTTCAACTGAACCAATAGACATTCAGTTAGAACTTCTTCTTTGCCTGTGTGATGTGGTGGGAGCATCATCAGATGGCAAAGTAATTTGTTGTAGCTGTGGGTTATGACTTTCTTGATAATATGTAGTCCTGTTCGAATCTATCCACTAATTGACTATACCCTTCAATATTTAGTGGTCTAGATTGACCCAAAGTTTCAAGGGTATTCACTTCTTCTACCTGAAGATTGTTGAATAATAATGAATGTTGTTATAAAAAGATATTTAAAATAAAGTATGCGATACTATATAATATACCAAAACTTGCCACATATGTGCGTCTTCAAGTTGATATCCACTTTCCACACATCTGTCAGTATACGACGACACAAAATTTGTATGAAAATAAAAATTCGAAAGTAAAATCACTAATCAATTGCGTACATTAAAGGTGAAAGAATGCATTGGGACACAAAGAATTGGACTAGCTAGCTAGGGATAATATAGGGTCAGAAGAAAACAGGTGTGTAGGGTTAGTATGTATGCATTCAAATATTTGGGCATTAATGTGTAGTTGAAGGGAAAATAATATTTTAGTGTTGCAAATTAGTGGTTAGTAATTCGGATTTTATTTAAATTAAAATTTATAATTTGGTCCTATAATTTTAAAAATTAAGGCAATTTTGGTACTTTTCGATCTATTTGATCGAAAAATTTCAAATTATCAATCATATCAACACTTAAATTGGGGCTTTCAGCAAATTTGATGATGTGGCAATCCAAGTTGTAATTTTCAATTGCAATTGGTCTTATATCTTTAAAAGGTTGCAATTTTGATCCTCTAATGTTGGATGTAGCAATTAGTTTTTTTTATCGTATTAGCAAGAATTTTAGCATTTTAAAATTTACCCGATCATTATGTCCTTACTGGTATTCTTTCATGGGTCTTGATGTATTGTAAATGTTTCACATATTTGTTATTGAATGAGTCAAGTACCTACGAACCATCTCTATATATAGCGATTGTGTGGTTAGAAGAAGTAAATAAAATCGATGGTTTGGAACCGGTGGCGAGATGGTCAAACTGAGGTATGAGGTTTATGGAAGTTTAATTGTACGTATTTTGAAAGTATGTTGGGCCTGATTAAAAACATGTAAGACTATTGGGTTTTTAACATAAAGGTCAAAATTATCACTACTTAGATTTAATGACCAAAATTGCTACTAGTTTAAAAGATAGAGGATTAAAATGCAATATTAAAAATTAGAGGATCAAAATTACCAACCCTTAAGGATATAGGACCAAAATTATAATTAAAAGTTACAACTTGGACTACCACACACCAAATTCACCGAAAGCCCTAATTTCAGTGCTGACATAACTGATGATGTGAAATTTTTTGGCCAAATTGGCGAAAATGACTAAAATTGTAATAATTTTTAAAATTACCGGACCAAAATGCAAATTTTAATTTGAATAGGACCAAATTGCTACCACCTAATTTATAGGATTAAAATTATTTTTTTTTTTTGCGTAGTTCAATGGCAAATTAACTCGGATTTATTGTGATTCTAGTCCAGTCAAAATATACAATCACTACGAGAAATAATGTAATTAACTTACATCAGTAATGAATTTAGCAACAAGAAAAATATTTATTTGATAATTAATTTGTTGCTAATTTTAGCATCTTTTATTTATTGATTTTGCAAGAAAATTATCAACAAAAATATTTATTAGTAAAGTTAGAAATTTTTCAGTTTATTTATCAAGACCAGCTCCGAAGTTTTCCAACTTCAAAATCACTTTCTAGCTATAGTAATATTTCATTTATAACGTAATTTTTAAAATCACAAAAATTTAAAATCTTATCCCTTCCTAATTACCAATAAAGTTACTCTCTTTTAAATTTTCTAACTATTGACATAATTTTTTATGGCAAAAAAACCCATTTTTGGCTTTAGGGTGTGAAGTGTGGTTGGATTACAAACCCCATCAACAATATATTTGGCCATAAATTGAATTTTGATTTGAGAAATTTGAATCAATTTTGGATTACAAACAAAAGTAGAGATTGCCGGTCCCTACAACTCATAATTAAAAATCACAATTAATTGTAGGTCCCTATAACTCATTTAAAATAGACAGGAAGAATAAAGTTAGAGAAGAAGATCTCAAAAAATTCTCGTCGAACTAAAAAATATTCAAAGGCGTTCAATACAAAAATTGGGTCATTCGTCAAAGGTGTGCAACCAACTATAGTGTTTGACTTTGGATTACAGGCGCAAGCTCTCGAATCAACGTTATAAATTCAATTTTCAAGGAAATTCAAGTGGAGATTCCACCTTCAAGTCCTCAAAATGAAATTCAAGATTATAACATTTAATTCAAAATTACAGGCATCAGCCCTCGAATTAAAGTTACAAAGAGTCAAATTCGAATTTGAAGGAGATCTACGTGAAGACTACACCTTCGATTTTCAAATACCAAATTTTTCAATCTTGAAGAGAAGAATCAGAAGATTAACTAGAAATTATTTTCATTTTTTACCTTTAAATATATATTTTTATTTGTAATAATTTATTTATGTTTTAATTTTCAGACACAATAAAATTTGTGTTCACAGAAATTCTTCAAAATTAATTATAATGTGAAGAACCAAATGTATAACATATATTTTTAATGATAATTTTAAAATTGCCACTTAATATTCTGTCACTCATATTTTCTAATAAAATTTGTAAAATACTAGCATATGTAATTTCTCAATTTTTTTTTTCAGAGATATAATTTCTCATTTTATGTCTCTAAATAATAGGAGGAATAATAGATTAGAGTAATGTAGAGGTTTATCATTTACATATCAGCCGCCTTCTAAAGTTTATCCTAATTTGCACTTTCCCTACTCTCAAACTTTAATTTCAATTTCTTTTGGAAACATTACGTCTATGACATGAGTTCCGTTAAGTCTTGAATGGAGTTAAGATTGTCCCCTTCATAAATTTAATGAAATTAAGATTTAAATTAAAGTAATAATTTTTCTGGAATTATGAGATGTAATGTGGTAAGTTAAAAATAATTAGAGTAAAATTGCGAAAAAAGACTAACTCGTAGGGACGTAAAATACAATATTTTCTAATTTATTCAAGATCAAGTTTTAATTGAAAATTGTCAAAATGAGGATTACAACTAATCTATACATCAACATGATAATTCGTAGGTTGCAATAGTCGCATTGTCAAATTTAAAAGAGAAGATGATAATGTTTAAATTATATTTCTAATTTAAGAGTATGATCACTTTTGATTTTTTTTAATAATAATATAAAAGATTTGTTCATTGCTGAAGTAAATTAAAATATTACTACGATTTTTTCAGTTGTATAATAATGGTGTTAATCACATCTCATATTGCGTTTTTTTTATAAGTAGTTTACAATATATTCTTTTAAATATATAAGTAATTTAGGTTTTTCATATAATAGCTCTATAATATGATATGTAATATTAATTTATAATTGTGATAATTACACCATTCTTTCATAAGTTTGGTGTAATTATGCTAGACTTTCTGTGATTTGAGAAATTAGATCAAGCACTTTTGATGTTTGTTACTGTCTAACAAACTGATCCTTCTGCTTGTCGAAATTCACCAAATTTTGCGAAGTTAGCAAAAAATTGAATGCAAATGCATATCACTCCAAGTTGACTTATCATAACTCAAATAAATCTTTTCTGACCAAATTATCTTTATAAGGGAGAAAATATACCTCTTCACATTCACCAGTATGTGAAGATGCATGTATAACGGTAGTTTGGTTAGAAAAGGATGGGTAATTATAATTTTCATTTAAACTATGCCCGTTTTTACACTTTGCCATCGAATTTTTTTTTTTTTTTTAACTTACTATCTCAATCTTGCAAAATTTGCACTTTGATATGACCATTTTTTTTGTTGATTTTTTTTATCGATAAAGCATCACATGCTAGGCATATGTGAAAATATCACATCACATAACCCTTAAATATCACATGTTTACTGCATGTAATGTTTTTTCTATAAAAAATTTGGTTGAAAAACAGTTATAAAAGACAAAGTGCAAAATTTTATAAATTTAAGATGGTAAGTTGATACAAAAAAAAGTTTAAGTGTCAAAGTGTAAAAACGATCATAGTACGAATGGCAAAATATAATAACCCGAAAAGAATTTGTTGAACACGCAATAAATTAGTAATAAGTGAATCGGAGAAAAATATGGATCTCCATCAATTTGTTTTAACTAATATCAGCAATTTTTTGTAAATTTTGCTAGCATCAATTCTTCCATATGAAAACTAACGTTACGGGTATCATATATAATTTTTCAAACTATAAAAATTTTATAATTACATCAATTCTCCCAAAGAAGTGTAATTATTCTTTTATAATAAAATATTTAAATTGCAAAAGTATAGGTAAAAGACTGCAGGGTCAGCCAAAACCTAAAGCCGTCAGACTGGAAAGCGAGAAGCAATTGAATGCTCATGAATGAAGCAACAACTCTATAATTTCCGGGCTATGTTTGGAAGCCTAAATACGACCAACTTCACTTTCAATATGTTTAGATGATCTTTAAGGGCATTTAAAGGGTGATTGACTTAGAGGCTGTTTGGCCAAAGTCTTTCTAAAAAATTTTATAAGTTCTTTGATGTTACAAAATATTTTAGGAGCTTATAAAACATCGAATCTTATTTTAAAATTAAATTTTCAAAATTTGTTTGGATAAAATAAAATTTTAAAGCTTAAAAGGTGTTTTCACATCTTATAAGATATAAGGAGTTGCGATATAATAAGATTTTTTTACTGGTAAAATGATAAAAAAAGAACATGTACTATTATAAGTTATTATTTCTCGACATATTTTATTTTTGAATATTTTTAAAATACTTTAATAAACAGTATGCATTAGTTTAACTCCAAATAAAATTTAACAGATAATTTTTTTTATAAAGAAATAACTAATTATTATATGTTTTGGGTAAATAATATATATCTATACATTCATGCTAGTTGAATATTATATATAATTACATCAAACATATATACACTTTAAAA
Source organism: Sesamum indicum (assembly GCF_026168435.1). Taxonomy (NCBI): domain Eukaryota; kingdom Viridiplantae; phylum Streptophyta; class Magnoliopsida; order Lamiales; family Pedaliaceae; genus Sesamum; species Sesamum indicum. The sequence continues at coordinate 9,192,188 of NC_142668.1, forward strand.
TACGAAAAATTTGAGCGGCAAATTTGGCGCCGCCCAATCTGGGCAATGGCTCTGCCGCCTACATACACACATCTATACATATTACTATATATAGTGTATGTATATTATATATATATATATAAATAATTTATTTTAAATTATTTTAAATCTGGACCTCTTCATTTATAATTGAAAATCAATGGCCGTTATAAGAAGGGAATAACGAGCAATTCAACACAATATTTAATGCCGTTAAACTTACCTAATAGAAAGGGAGAGTATGCAAAATTTTAAAAAACACAAGGGGTCTTTTGCCTATTTATTTAACACATGAAAATTTTTAGCTAAATTTTAAAAGAACAAGAAAATTCTATGCAATTTATTCTAAAGGCTTAAAGGCAATTTTCGTCCCCTGACTTCAGGCCATTCTCGTTTTAGTCCCCTAAGTTACTAGGTTTTCAATTTGGTTCCGTAAAACTGAAAAATTCTCAATTTTGGTCCAAATTTCGCCGGAAAAATGAGGGGCTCACCGGAAAAAGTCACATGCCAAGCATGTGACTTTTTAAATTGGGGCTGGATTGTGATTGGCTGAAAAAAATGATGTGGCGCAGACGTGGCGCCTAGTTGGAAATTAAAAAAAAGAAACATGACTGACGTGGATATTTAATCCACGTCAGTTGTTTGCGTTGCTGTTGTTCCTGTTGCATGACCGGGTGAGCCAACTCAGCCAAGTTGCCTGAGTTGACAGTGTTAGCTTCCAAGGAGGCCGATTAAATCCAGCTGACGTGGATTAAATATCCGTGAAGCATGACAAATACTTTGGTTTACCACTCATAGTGGGAGGATCTAAATGAGATGTTTTTGCAACCATTAAGGAACTGATTTGGGCAAAAATTTAAAGCTGGTTGCTACGTTGTCTCTCTCAAGTTGGTCACTCGGTTCTGATTAAAGTGGTTCTCCTTGTTCTAACGTATGTGATGAGCTATTTTTGTCTCCCGGATAGCCTACTCCGGGACATTAAAAGCATGATTGCCAATTTCTTTTGACACTAAGGCGAGGGTCAGAAAGTCCATTGGCTCCCTTAGGAAAAACTTTTCAAGGGCAAGATTGAGAGGGGCTTGGGATTTTGGCAACTCAAGCCATTCAACCTAGGATTTCTCACTAAACAAGCGTGATAGATCATCACCCCAACAAGAAAGTAAGCTAGATCCTGAAGTAGAAGTATTTTCCAAGGGATGATTTTTTCTCGGCCACATGCGGGAGTCCAGCATCCTTCACATAGTGGTCGACTTTCCAAGCAAGGGAAGTAGTGGTGGCAGGAGCCCATTGGTAGGTGGGAGTGGTCACAATATCATGTCTTGCATGATGCATGGGTGCCACGTCCATACATTCAGACTGGTGGTGATGTTGTGTTATTGCCTCCAGATTCGAGGGTGAGCTATCTCCTTCTCAAAGGGGGAATAGCATGGAATGAGGACCTGGTGCCATCCCTTTTCATCCTTATGGATGTTGAAGCTATCCTTAATATCCCACTTCACAGAGAAGGGCTCCGAAATAGGTTGGTGTGGCACTATGATCCTAAGAACCATTTCTGGCCCGTAGCCCTTATGAGGTTACCTCACTATCAGTGCAAGGGGCTAGATCATTGGGTAACCCTTCTTCGAGGTCATTAAGTTTCATCAACTAAAAGTTTTTGTGAAAATCACACGTCCCCCTGAAGATCGAACTTTTTGCTTGTAAGGTGTGCAAGGGGGCAGTTCCTACGCAAAAGAATCAGAGGAGACGGGAGCTGGGCATTGTTGGCAGCTGGTGCCGACATGAATTTCAACAGATGATATAATTGCACACTATGCTGCACTGCTCCTATGGGAGGCAAACATGGGTGCTCTCTTGGTTATCGTGGGTAGTGATATCCCAAGGGAGTATGGACGTTGAGAGTTGGTCTCCCTGCACCCATAGGGACCTTGAACAGGGAAGGTTCCAGCGAATCTTGGTGAGTTGTTGGCTCTAATGGAAGTCGAAATGCGTTGTTGTTTGAGGGGGCAAAACTAGGTGTCTCTGGAGCTAATCTATCACTACAACCGTTTTCTGGAGGCCTGGGCAAATAGAGGACACATTATTGAGACTAAAGTTAGGGAGGGATACCCAGGTGGTCGAACTTGATGCATGAGGGGTTGGATTAGTCCCGTAAGTACTGGACTAACAAATTTAATCCTATAAGTTTCAATTAAATGGCTATTTTAATCCCGTTAGTATAAAATTACCAGATTTTAGTTGGACAAATCAGGGCTTAGAGTTTTGAATGCCAATTGGGCTTGAACTAAATACGTGGCATCCACATAGGATGCTAACATAAGAAAAAGTACCCCTCACCTCTCTCTCTCTCTCTCTCTCTCTCTCTCTCTCTCTCTCTCTCTCTCTCTCTCTCTCTCTCTCTCTCTCTCTCTCTCTCTCTCTCTACATATGAGGGGAAATGAATGTAAATGAAAATTGGTTGAGGAGGAGTGAACATAAATAGAAATTGATTGAGGGGAAAGGATGGGTTGGCAAAGGCAAAGCTTTGGTCAGAAGTTCGGCGCCAAGGTCGTTCACCGAAGAGAGAAATTGAGGGATAAAATATTAGGGTTCAAATTCGTTCTTCCTGTAATGGAAATAAAAATTGGTTGAGGAGTGAATGGAAATTGATTGAGGGAAAATGATGGGTTGGCCAAGCTTTGGTTAGAAGGCCGAGATCGTTCGTCTGAGGGAGAAATTGAGGGATGAAATGTTAGGGTTCAAATTCTCAATTTCTCCCTGTCATTCACTTCCCTTCACACGAATAGAGAGAGAGAAAGGTGAAAGGGGGGTCTCTTTACTTTTTCTTATGTCAGCATATTTGTAGGATGTCATGTACTTAATTCGAGCCTAGTTGACAGTCGTAACCCTAAGCCCCAATTTGTTCAGCTAAAATCTGGCAATTTTTGGTCGGAAGAATTAAAATTGCTACTAAAATAAAACTTACAAGATTAAAACTGTCAGTCCAGTTGGGACTAATTTTGCCACCTCCTATACATATAGAACTAATTTTGCAATTTTATTATACTGAAGTATGAATAAAAGTATATTCTACAACACTGTTTTATTGTGTTAACTTCTTGTGTAAATTTGTGTTGTTTATATCCCAATAAAGCCACAAACCAAATTAACAATTAAGTAGTTAGATTGTGCATTGGATGACAGCTACAAAACCACTACTGGAGGTTGGATCTGAAATATTTCAAGTTGAGAACCTTGAAACTAGCCATTGAATGCTTAATTGAGACTTGCACTAAGTGTTATATTCATTAGGTGGGTGTCATGTTTCACAGGTCACAGATGTGGGCTGTTTTTGCAACTTTAGTGGATGGTTGACATGGGATGTCAAGCCAACTAAACTGGCTAGCGAGTAAACATCATACAGAAGCCTTTGAGACTTGATCGATATAACTGGTATTCCTCGGTTCCGACGATATGGGATCTAGTCCTTAGACTTGAGGAACTATTACAGTCACATATATGTGACTACTATATTTTAGATTTGGCGAAAGATGATAGTGTCTATTATGTGGTTGTTAAAAGTCTTTGCAAGTGCAGTCAGAGTACAACGAGGATGATGGATTCCAAGAGAGGATTCATCACCTGTCAATATTTGACAATCAAATCTCCTATACACGTTTAAGCTCCCTGAGTCTATGGCCACAGCAAGTGACCAAATAGGAAATGGTCTCTTGTGTCAATCAATGGAGTAAAAGTGTTAAGAGTTATGAGCATAGTTATCTAGTCCAGTATGGGAATTGACGCCCAATTGCATGCCCTAAACTTAGAAGGGGAGATAGCTAATGATGAATCATACTTGTATGGTACTCGAGAGCCTAAATATTCACGCCAGCATTCACCTAGTTTCTAAATCATTGTTTGACGGTCACCCAAGTTGAAATTAACCTCGTAGTTAAGCCATGCCCAAGACCTTGTTTTCGGATTTATTTTTGTCCAATAAGACTTTAGTGGAAGGTTAATTTCTCACTCACAATATACTTTTTACATAAACGTTCTCACTAGACAAATCTGTACATGAATTTGAGAAAGATGGAACAATTTTAGCTATTTTCTCTTCGATTCAACTACCTCAAGCCTCTTTTATATATGTAGGAATAAGTCTACAAATTTGGCTTTTATCCTTGCCTTTCCTCCTATTTTGTCCCTCCAAAATCAGTCCTCTTGGTTAGTTTCCACGATGAACTAATAGAGGGACGAATTTTGATGAATTTAAGAAACGTCGAGGATGAAATTGATGAAGTCAAAATATGGAGTACCAAAATTGATTTAGTGTCTAACTTGGGAGACAAAAAATGAAATTATCCTAGCTTTTAAAATTCCAAAATCACCTTTTAATTCAATCCATGTCTTTGTTAAAATTTGATTACAATAGAAATTTCAATAGTTTTTAAATAAATGCACATTTACAACTTTTTTTTCCGCTCTTGCCTCACTCAATGTTCATTTCTTCTCATATTTCATTTTTTTTCTCCTCCCACACCATGCTTGTTTCTTTTTACAAACTTCTTTTGTCTATTCATTTTAGTAATGTTTATTCTTAATATGCTTGCGAGAATTAGTCAACTTTTTCAGTTCATTGTTGGGAACTAGCATTTTTAGTCTCATAAGTTAAGTTCATGTTACTTTTGATCTAATTCATTACGGGATTGACACTTTTACTTTCATAACTTACAAGAATTAACATTTCTGGTCCTCAAGCACTTTTTTATCTACAATTTAACGATGTAGTCACGTGCCTAGTACGTTGCAATAAAGTACTTTTGGTTGGAAAAACATTGGCATTTTCCCCAGTAGTAGCATATGAGTGTTTCATTTGGCCTACTTGATTCGTTTGTGGAAGACATGATTCTTTATATTGCTTCTATTTGACTTCAACTTGTACAAATATGGGAATGATAGAATTTAATTTTTGTAAGAGAAGCGAAAAATCGCTATACTCTTTTTCCCTAATTTCCCCCTCAAATTAGTTATATTTTTCCCCAAAAATAGTCCCAAGCTGAAAAACAAAATAATTTTATCTTCAACCAAAAATACTTAACGATCACATGTTAAGCACGTGCACTATACAGTTAAATTCTAGACAAAAAAGAACGAAGACCAAAAATGCTAATTTTTATAAATTGCAGGACTAAATATACTAATCTCATAACAAATTGAACCAAAAGTAAAACGGATCTAAAGGACAAAAAATATTATTTCCTCATTCATTGCTAATGACTGGCAAAATACAAGTCGAAGCTAGTTTTTTTTTCCAAGTCTTTTTAAAATTGCGTTAAGTTCCAAATTCCGTCTTGCCCAGAAGATGGGGAGAATTGTTTGCTTACCAATTGTGTCCTTGAATATTCACTTATTTGCCATAGAAGGCCCTGTTGCTCATTAACAACTATGCTTTAGTTTGTCTTCTACACCAAGTGCGACTGAAGGAAATTTTTTCTCTCGAAGCGAGGATGGTGGCAGTGTTGAGGAAATGGTCCTTCTAGTCCACAATCTCCACCGCAGGACCCTATCGAGTTAACAACGGTTGAATTCACATCCGATCCCTGATTGGTTGATTGTCTGCAATTCTACTGAGAAAAACAGGAAAGAAAGAAAAAAGAAGTGTCCTATTATTTTAACTTGATTTTTGCAAATTTTCTGGTGTTATAATGATGTCCACATGGGCAAGTGCTGAAAATGTGAAGGCTGCTCAAGGTTTGGATGATATGCCAAAGGTTATTTTAATATCTGTTAATGGGAGGTACTTTAATGGCGAAGTGCTGAAAATGGTTTGGGGCATTTTGGGAAAATATAAATTGGTCCACATATTAATACCGAATAATAGTTAAAAGTAAATAATATACTATTTATATCCATTACTTTATCAATACTAGTAACATAAAATTGAGTCACTAAATATTATCACTTTTAACCTAATCCCAACAACTATCCAAAAATTATCTATACCACCTAAATCTCATCATTCTAAGTAAATGGGGCCTTAATGTTTTCTTACTAATAAAAAGTGGGATTAAGAAATAAAACAGACCTTCCTTGAAATCATCATTTTGTGTCAATTTTCCTTCGTGTCGACTGGATGACAAAAGTAGATGTTCATATCCCCCTAATGGAATTTCATGCGCTTATAGACAAAAATAGCGATGTCTTAATCTGTCAACAGTAAGTTTTTGCATTGATATAAGAGCAGGTGAGTTCAAAACAAAACTTGACCAATTTGGGCTGCAAAGGAACCCACCAGAGGCTGCTCCAGCTTAGGTCACAAACAGGAATCTGAGATCAGCTTCTGTCAGTTTGGCGAGGGCCTCTGAAGATCCACCCACAGTCCTGCAGTTGAATAGCCCGGTTAATCAAAGATATGAATGGAAAATAAAACAAAAGATCGTGGTTGAAGTAGGAGGATTATGAAAAGTGGAAGGAAAAGCAAAAGATGTTTCAGGGTAGGTCCATTAAGTACTCTTAGGTATTTATACTAACCGTTGTGGCACGTCGTTTTTACGTGCATAATTGAATAAATTTTTCGCATACATTAAGATATATTAGAAATAATATTATAAATAAAGTAAAATATATAAATCAATATATTACATTAAAAATAAAAAGTAAAGAAAAAAAACTTATTTAGCAATTAATGTAAAATATGGAAAGTTAACTAAGTTATTTCATCGGTGGCATTTTTGACTTCAGAGAAAATTGGTGCAATGGTGTCATTAACCGTCGTTTGTGAATTTGAAAGACCTTTTCTTTTCATATAGCATAGATATACATATACAGAGAGATGAGAGAGAGAGGAAATGCACAAATAAATACACATCTTAACTTCCTGGAGGGCACTAAATAGAGATGACACTATAATCAGAGTCCAGAAATTCAGAATCAGCTACATCAGCTTCTCCATATATATTTCACACACAAGAGAGTTTATTTTCTTCTCTTATTAGTAAGTATATTTCACTAGTTTAACATAAATAACATCAAAGAGAATTTAAACTTACCCTTCAAACACTAGTTCCTTCTTCTCCTGCAACTTCAAAATCCTCTCCTCTATTGTATTTTCAATAATAAACCTAATAATCCTAAGAACCAAAGACAACAATAAATACATAAAAAAAAATTTACTGTTTGTAAATGGAGATACATGATGTATTAATGACTGGGAAATGGTCAGAGAATACAAATCATGTGTTAAACTTACCTGATTGGTTTATATTGGCCTATTCGATGTATTCTATCCTGAGCCTGCCGCTCCACAGCAGGATTCCACCAAGGATCCATCAAGAAAACCTGGCGACATCCAATAGAAAAAGAGCCAATGATTGGAGTGAAACTAACAACTAGAAAGAACAATGAGGGCCATTAAATACAACAGAATCTACTCTGCTAATGAGTTCACGCATGATAAAAGTGATATGATGATCACATCCTCCTATTATGAGCCAATTGAAACAGGTGTGCTTTGCTTGTATTTGTTTCTAGCTTATCTTGTGATACATGAGAGGATTCTGAAAAATCCCAGGTGAAAACAAGAGCAAAGTTATTTCGCAGACAGCATATTAATACAATCATCTTTCAGTCAATAATCAGGACTAGAAGGATGTGAGAATGACATAATAGGATAATGAAATAATAACTGTCTAAAACTAGATCACGACAGCGTAACATAAAAACAAGAGTCTTACATGTGATGCTACAGTGAGATTGAGGGCAACACCCCCAGCTTTCAAGCTCATTAGAAAAATTCTGCAATTAGGATCCTCAGTAAATCTTTTAATAGCAGTATCTCTTGCTCCCATGGACATGGACCCATCTAACTGAACACAGTTCACCCCAGACTGAAAAGAAACTGAAATTATTGTATGGTTTTTTCTTGCCATAATACACATGACAACAAAATCCAAATTTTTACAGATACTCTACCTTCTGAAGTTTTTTCTTGCCATAACACACATGACAACAAAATCCAAATTTTTACAGATACTGTACCTTCTGAAGAGCGTAATGTATGAGATCCAGAAAAGACGAGAATTGGCTGAAGACAATACCCTTGGCAGAGCCATCCCTTTCAACCATAAATCTAATTTCTTCTCTCTGAAATTAATTTAATTCAAGAAATGAACAAATGCAACAGATTTATGTAGAATGCATGCTACACAACTTAATTTTAGCTGGCAAAAACAACAGAAAGCTTTATATGTTCTTGGAAAGTAATAGTAGTAGTAAATACCTTGAGCCATTGCACATAGGCAAAATTACAAAAATCGAGAAGTATAGAAGAAAAGGTAGAAGACAAGAGATTGTTCCAATACTATGTTAATTCCTATTGCTACCTTCAATGTGCAACGGAACTTCTCTTTATTAGATGAGACTAGTAATACTGGTCAACGGGAACTATCATCTTCAGAACCAGATGGCATCTGAAGAGGGCGTTATCAGCCTCATTTCATGGAAATATTTGCGAAGTTGGACTCTTACTCCATGTTTATAGGTAGGAACTTTGAATGTACTTAGAAAAGTGCAGAAAGCCAAACTTGATGAAAATCATATCTACTTGCATTTTTCTACTATAAGAAAATATTTCAAAACAGATGAATCAATCAGAATCTTTCATAATATAGTTTTTGCAAATGTTTCCTTCATGCTTTCAATGTCAAGCAAATAATGAAGCATGACTTCCACCATATTTTCTTCATTCAAATGCAAGATCCAAAATAGTATGTTCGGACTTCAATGTAAAACAGTTTGCATCTCAAAAATTCCATCACAATCGAAAACGAGATAAATCTGAGATTTCAAGCCGCTTGGGTAAAAGACCATCTTCCTCCAAATTCTTATTAAAAGTTCTCATTATCAGCTCTAATTAACGCTTTTTAGTTTCCAGAGAATTTCAAAATGTGAAGAGAAATAAAGAGGCAAGATGCATGAAACTTGCAATGCAACGGGCAAGCACAAGCACATTCTTAGAAGCCACCCAATCGCTGAACAGGAGACAACAAGCTTGGCACTGAAACTGAAAACTATGGATTGGGGCTCTGGTCACATCATAAGGGTAGTTTGTAATGAGTCATATGAGCAAGGTTATATATGGCTGATAATCACAGGCATGCTGGTGAAGTACCAAGATCCTAGCCAAAGAAGGATCAACTTAAAGTGGTGCAAAATAATGTCATAAAAGGGATGACAGTACAGCAGAAGTGAAGGTTAAGACCAGTGAAGGAATGTGACACCAAGCACCATGAGGCATTGACGCTGGCCCAACTACACTATCACAGTGAGAAGATAATATGGCATTGTGAACTTAATTGTCACAATTCTAATAACCGGCTTACTTAGGGATAGTACCTATTCGTTGTTGAAATCCAAAAACAGAAAACCCAACCTAAATGAAAAGGAAAAACAAAGGAACAAAACTTCACCTATCAGAACATTGAATAGAGAAAAGCAAAAAAATTAATGCATTTATCTTATTATTGCCAAGTTACGCTTTTTGCTTTTAGTTCCTATTTTTTCTCGTCAGTAGGTTGAGATGATATTTCAATTTCACATACCAAAGCATCTATTTTTGTACTTGTCTGGAAGTCATCAAGCTGAATTCTATTCAAGATACTTGACGGTCTGAATCCTTTAATAGTTGTTTTTGAATTCTGCCGTTTGCCATCCTTGGTGGCAGTGAAATCAACTGTGAGTGGCTTTGAACAAGAAGGGCAGGAATTCTGTCCCATGGTAGCACCAAAATCTATCAAACAAGGTTTGCAGAAAACATGGCCGCATGACGTGACCTATTCCATCCCAAGAAAAAAAAGGAGATAAAAGTTATAAATAATTAAAAAACTAATGGTCCATGAGTAATGCAAAAACACATTGAGGCTCAAAATAAACTTTATCAGAGCAATTTAGAATATTAAACACAGCAGAAATCCAAATAGATTTGCTTAACTATCTCTAGCTTTTCAGCATAAAATAGGCTAAAGATTTAGTGTCGGCTAACATATGAAATATTCCCTGAAATCAAGAACAAGTCAATGTAATAAATGGACCTCAATAACAAAAAGAAACCGTAGTATCTTATAATGATATACCAATCACCAATGAGTATAATCATACATGCAACATAAAATGCAACTCAAACATATAAAAACATGCTTTCACTTATCAGAATCCAATCAATCTAAATCTACTCGAGACCATGTAGTGACGTAATACTGTATAGGCAACATGAAAAATAGTCTCCATCAAGTATCTAAAAGAAATGTGAATTAAACTACTTAAACATTCATTAAGCATCAGTTCAGACAGTGAAAATACAAATTAGCATCAATAAGCGTCGATTAAACACACATCCATGCAGGCTAGTATGTAAATAGCTGCTCTAAAGCTAAAAGATTTCTGAAATAGGCTTCTTCAAATGAAAATGTGGCACATTCTGAAAGAGACTTTACAGAACTAGACAGATGATTTAGTCAAAAGTTTGGCCCGGGCTGCCTATTGCCTATGAAAAACCAAAACTACACAACATCGAATTAAAATAACAACTCAGTGACTCACCACAGTATCTTCTTCATGGTCATTACATAAACTACATTTTTCATCATTGCTAGTATCAACTGTTTTACCCTTTCTTTCCATCGAAGTAAGAGAATATTCGACAAGGTAAGGATGATCAACTGCCTGCATTGCATAAGAGAGATCAATCAAACGTAGCACAATGCAATATGGACTAGGTTGAGGCGCCAGAATAAGCATCGTATACTTGATGCATAGGACCTTAACAATTTAGAATAAACCAAAACTAATTCTGCAATTCTATCAACATGAAAGATGTTCCATAGCTAGAAATAACATTAGTAAGTTTGTTGCCAGTCCTAGACATAATAGCCATATATTAGCATACTAGTGCTTTGATTGCACAGAAGGTAATATGCATGTTTTTTTCTTAGCTATCTTTTTCCGCAACTCTTTTGTTTTGGATTCATCATAGGAATTATTTACTCCATTTGTTTTGGATTCATCATAGAAATTACTTACTCCGTTTGTTTTGGATTCATCATAGAAATTACTTACTCCGTCTGGCCCTTCTGAACAAAGTAAGACTTAAACGATGCACTTCTCTAAGAATTATGTTCATAGCCATAAACAACCTATGTTTTCCTACATCATTTTGGACCGAGAACCTAATTATAAGCTTATACTTTTAAAATATCGGAATCAATAATAACAGGAAGTTGCAAGTAGAAATTAATTGTTTCAAGTAAAATGTGTGTGCAATGGACAATAAAATAATGTGGATAACATTGTAATTTTCAATTTGCATCTTATAAAAAGGAAAAAGCAAAAGTATGCAGCAACTCCAAAGCCTCCATATGCTTGACTCACAAAAAACCGAATGAGGTGTCTAGTGTAACGTAATTTCCAACTTCAATCCCTATTGACTGTATCCTCCTTCAGTTCATAAAAGAGAGTTAGCTCACTTGTTCATATCCTCCACATCCACACTTTACACAAGGACATAGTAAACTTGTGGATGAGGATAAAACAATGAGGGGGAAATTGCAAACTATCATTTGGACTGGAATCCTTCGTTCATATCATATCATAGCATACAAAGCTTTTTTTAAGGTTAATTACTTTAATGAAGAGGGGGCTTTTTTCATTATAGAGGCTATATTGAATAAAGCTGAAAGAGTTTGGCAGGCAAAATATTCCACAAATAGACTACTGTTTAATCACAGAATGATATGAAAGCTGCTATAATATTTATTTGTATTATTTTGCAAAAAAACCGATTCCCCAACAAAAATATATAATGTCTTTTGAAATAATATATCTGAGATATGTTGCTGCTTGTTGTAACTCTACGCATATAGAGGGAGAAGGCAATTGCCAAGCAAGTTCTCTCTCCTTTCTTTATCTTCTTCTACCTTGCTTATCTCAATAGAATGCTAGTAAATTAATATTCTCGTTAATGCTATTTTTGGTGGATTCATACTATAAGCCTAGCAGCGGAAAAAATTCTGTTTCCCTTACTGCTTTTTCTCTTACTCTTTTCTTCCAACATATGGACTTTCATTTCCCATTAAACATTCATTAAGTTGGCCCCACTGATAAGTTGTTATTGGCATGGTCCTAAAAAGCAAAGTGTGATAATGTAAATCATTTACATGAAATGATTAAAAAGCAAATTCTGTTTAATTTATTCCTGGAAGTCTCGAACAACAGATATGCATAACAATGACAAATTCAGGGTGGAAAGCATCAAGATCTTAGCACATAGGGAGATTCCAGAACCTGTCGGAGGCGCGTCAGAAGATCAAATATGTGGGCGTAGTTATTCAACACTGTTCCCGCCTCAATATATCTGCATAATAAAAAATAATATGGTCCAACAACACAAGAGAGCCTTAAGTAACATGGGAACATTATGTAAGAGTGTGGCAGAAGAAAAAAGAAACAAACGAAAAAAAGAAGAAAAAAAAAATGAATTGTTCCCAAAGAACACTTCCAAATCAGAGAAGCACACTTAAGCACTAGTCCCTAAATTAGCATATAGAATTTATGACTAGCCCACCTACTTAGGTAGGCACCAAGGTAAATTGTGAACCATTAGGTGGGACATGATGACATCACAAAGTGAAATGCTGACAATACCATATATTTAATGGTTTGCACCCACTAGGTAGACAGGTACATGACCACTTGGGTGGCATAGCATGAACCACCACTTGAACTCGGGATAAATGAAATTGTTTAGCAATTATACATAGCTGTAGCTTAAACAGTATCAAGCCTCCGATCTATTAGTTAAAAAGAATATAGCAGGAGAAAAAGATAACATACGTATTAAACTGTGCCTGACTCTCGTTGTACAATGCTGTATAATAATCTTCTTCAACAACATCCAGAGCATCCCGTCTCAAAAGTGCCTGAATTTCAACAGATCTGGTTTTAGTAAAATACTAAATCAAACTAAATGTTCAAATTGAAATGGCTTGCTTAACCCTAAAAGCGTACAATTCTAGGAGGAAGTGCAAGATCAGCTGCCCTGCCCTTTTTGGTACGTCTCAACACTATGGTTTTCAGAATTTTGTGCTTTAACAAAAGCATGGCGTCTCTACCAGACCCAGTATTTCCAAAATCTTGTATTGGTGAGGAAATATACTGAAACAAGAAAAAGTTAAAGTCACCAACATTGCATCATGTGTAAAATACAAAATGTGGGGCTGAAAAAGAAAAGTGCAGCTAGTGTCAGTTGACCTACTTACTTTATTCCACCAGCAGAAGTGCCGAACATTTCTATGAGGACAGCCTGGACATTCAGCTGAGGTGCTGTATCATACACAAGGGTCAGATTTTTTTGCTGATAAACAAATTTGACTATGATGGATAAAAGAACCAGAGAAGCTAAAAATAAAAGGACAGAAGATGACTGAGGTAAAATATTTCTTTCATGGTGGCTCAGAGACTTAGCAATCATAATTTACTCAACCGATCAATCCAATAGCTGTCATCGCAAATGTGTATAAACAGACACATGGTAATTAGTAATACTAAAACAACACATTAACAACAGAAGGAGGCAACGGATATTGCTTTAAAACACAGCATGCTTCCATGATACCAATTATACGGGGGGTTGTTTGCAGAGGAACATAATAGGAGGACTGTGAAAAATCCTCCATATAATTGGTACCATAGAAGCAAAAGAAAATAAAGCATGTCCCCTTGTTTGATATTTTAAAAGGCAAGGAAGTCAACTTCTTACAGTCAATGCCTCTGCCAACTCCTCAATATTAGGAGGGATTGAAAATTTTACATGAAGGGAGACTCACTACTCTTCACCTCCCCCCAAATCATTGCATCCTACCAAACAAAAGCAGAGGTATATAACCCACACGCAACCTCTTTCTTCTTCCAATACCTCCTCCAAGCCTTCGACCTTCCCTCCCCAACATATCCTAACCCAACATACTATACTTGTTTTGACTGCAATGAGGAAAAATAAATTGAGCCTATGGTTTTGATGACTACAAATGAAGGAAATCAAATTCTGACAGAAACCTGCACTCATCTACTATTGACTGCAAAGAACAAGCAGAAAAATTTCTTAGTAAAGAAGGCCTAAAAGTTTATCCATGAAAATAACGATGTTATGGGAAAGGAGGGGAAAAAGAGAGGAAGCAGGCAGAAGGGGCCTTCACCTCTAAAACTATCATGAAATGCTTAAGCTATACCTGTAATCAAGAATACGGCAGTCACAGTCCTTGCAGAAATAATAAGAGTAAGGAACTATCTGCAGAAAGCGAACCTGCACAAATTACATGTGCTTTGTTAGGCTAAACAGAAAACTCTAGCCAGCACAATCCTTTTCAACACTGACGTACAAGTGAATAGAGCTCCCCCACTCGATTCTGAAGGGGAGTGCCACTTAAAGCCCATTTATATGAAGATTGCAAAGCAAGAACAGCTCTAGTGGTATTGCTGCGTCTATCTTTTATATAATGAGCCTGTGTGAAGAAAGTCGATCAACAAGAAAGCAGTCACTTATACGGCAAAAAGAGAAAGAAAAACAATGGATGGCTGACAAAAATTAGTCATATTGACAATTGGGTAAGATGAATTCCAGACAGACGGCAAGAAAGTGAAATCTAACCAACCGGGCGAGAAACAGACAAATTGCCAATCACAAAGAAATTAAGAGAGACTTTTCACCATCTTTGCCCTTGTTATATAATTTATTAAATAGTTTGAAATGTTGTGTAGCAAAACGAATCATGCATGACAAAATGCTTTAAAAAGACGCTATAAGGTCTTTAACATAATCAGGGAACGTTCACCATGCCACATCATTAAACAAATAAATGAACTATTATCTTAATGAACTTGAAAAACTAATATATATTACAAGCATAAGGAAGATCATAAACATCAACCAACGACTAGAGGAACATAACAATAAGGTAACAGTTTATTTCTCATTCTTGGTCCTTTCAAAGAAATCCAGTATCATAAAAAATAAAATAAAATAAATGCATGAGAAAGCAAAGACTAACACCACATCATTAAACAAATAAATGAACTATTATCTTAATGAACTTGAAAAACTAATATATATTACAAGCATAAGGAAGATCATAAACATCCACCAACGACTAGAGGAACATAACAATAAGGTAACAGTTTATTTCTCATTCTTGGTCCTTTCAAAGAAATCAAGTATCATAAAAAATAAAATAAAATAAATGCATGAGAAAGCAAAGACTAACACTACCTCATCCAATATGATACGCTCCCATGTAACAGAATGCAAAATAGATTTTCCTTCAGATGAGAGTCGCCCAACCACAGCTGAATTCTCAATGGAATGGTCATTTTCCATTTCCTTGTTGCCACTGCCATGCTTCTTTCCATCATTTCGACCTGTACTCGTGCTTACCTCAATGTCGGATATTTTCTTTGGCTTTTGTTCTTTTCTCTGCTGCTTTGACTGCTTAGCGGTCTTAACAGCACCAGGTCCACATATGTACTTCAAGTGAATTTTCAACTTACGATCGTAGAATAATTTTCCACAGTACTGGCATTTTTCTTTAGGGGGCATTACGTATTTTCTGTATTCGGCCTCAACAATCGAATACGTCGTTATAACAAAGTCATACTCAGAAAACTGATAAAGATTTTTTGCTCTGTTGGCACCATGATAAACCAGCACCTTGGTGCTTCCTTTTGAAGTGAACCGGTCGATCTCACTTACCCACTGCATCACTGCTACCAAGGGGCATATAATAAGTGTGCCCTTAATTGCTGGTAACTCATTTGTGAAACTGGCTGAAGATGGGGGCAACTGATGCCCAATTCCTCTCGAGATACTTCTTTTAAGAAGAACAAGTGCTATTGCCTGGAGAGTCTTGCCCATCCCCATCTCATCTGCAAGGATGCCTCCCCTGACAGCAGATTCCTCTTGTTTCAAAGACCAAGCTAACCACTCTTTCTGGTATCTCAGCAGCGGTATTATCAAGTCATCTGAAGGGTCAACAGTTTCTGCCACCATTTCATTCTGATTTATCAAATCCATATCTAATTCCAAATTCTCTGCAACCCATCTCTCATTTTCTTGTTCCAATACTTCCCACATCAGTACACTTTTATCCCGTCTCTTCTTCCTAGTCTTCTTTTTTCTCTCATACTTCTCCGAGACATCAGTAAAATTAAATTCCTCTGAGTTACCATACATTTCGTTCTCAATTTCTCCATTAATGTATTCTTCTTGCTTGTCCTGAACCTTGTGACTCCATCCTCCCTCGTTCTTCAAGGAGTTCCTTTTCCTTCTCCTGGGGACATTATGCAAAAGATCATCATTGCCAATTTCAACTGCAGCCTCTAACGCAAAATTTAAGTCCCAAGCCTCTTCCCTTCTATCATCTTCAAGACCATCCGACAAATCTTCACCTAAATTCACAAGATGCACAATGAGTGGGACCTCCAAAAGGGGGGTTGGGAAGGAGAGAGAATGGCTAGAGAAATTATGAAGTGACAAACTAGAATTTCTCCTTAGACAGAAAAGAAAAGTAATTGCCAGTTCTACAATTTGAGGAACAGTAAATGCAATTGACAAATCAATAACTATATTATAGCAAAACAAGTTACCCAAATCAACATATGACTTTACCAAGATTTCAATATCCAAAAGTAAGCATGCAAACCAATTCCTATGCAGACAACATTATCAATGATAATACATGAAGCAGAATTTGATCATCACATTTTTCTAGTGAGGTTTCATCATCATTATTTTCTTTCATTTCCCTTACATTCATTGACGTACTTTTAGTAACTTCACTAGAATGATCCATGAAATCCCTTCTTTGTTCTTCCATTTTTTTTCTTCTATTTTTGCTTGCTCTTCCATTTTTGCTTGCTTTTCTGTATACTCTACAATTTTGAATGCTTTTCCTTTCCCCAACCAATTTCTAAAAATTAGTTTAATCAACCCGGAGATATCAAAAGAAAAAAGATGCAATTTTTTGATTCTGTCCAAAAAAAGAGGGGAATGCGCATTTGTTTGAAACAATTTCCAAATAACTATTTTACGCCTTTGAGCCCGCATAGAACCTTTGATTATATCTCGCTCAAAGTCTGATTGTTGTGAATAGCGTATCAAAGTCACCTCGTCTGTTTCATCGGGCGTATTAGTATCCGTAGTATTAGTATTCGCTGAAACTTTTCAAAAAAATTCAAAGTCGGAGAACTTCATGAAAATAAATTAAAGAGACAAAAAAAAAAAAAAAAACAATTCAGATGCAGAAGCGAGTTTTGCAGCTATAGCACTTTTAGAGTTGCCTTTCTTCAGGTTAAAATAAGATCTATTATCTTATAAGTTACAAACACATCTCACAAATAGTTGGAGCTTGCAACATCATTTAAATATTCTGAATTAGACACCCTCTCTCCAGGAAACCCCCCAAATCAAAACCACATACACATTCACGCACATACCTTCAACACTGTGCAAATAATAATCAGAATCCGAGGACGTCGCCCCATGACCATCCTCATCAGAGCTCTCTCTGTACTTGAGCTTCTTTTTCCCTGCTCAATTTCAGTTCTCAGCGACCATAGACAGAAACAAATATTACCATTTCCACAAACCCACAACCAGACCCACACGCACACACATACACAACCTTATACACCAGTTCTACACACACAGAGCGTTCACCACAGAAAAATAACCCAAAAAAAACCAGAAAAAATAACAACAGAAAACGGAATGGAGAAATAAATTCTATATTAAAAAAGAAACACAGTCCATACCTTTGGAAGAAGAAGGGCCCGCGGCATGAGAGCGGAGCTTCATTGTTTGATTCCTGAAGCGGAACGAAGAGTGAAAGGGAAGTACAGGAAGTAGGGTTTAAACAATTTTGTGGTTTGTTTGGTTGAAACGGTTCAGTAAACGTGTCTGTTTGTATTTCTCCTTTGCAGACGCTCTCTGTGTGTATGTGAGTGGAGAATCAAAAGACAAAACTCAAAAGGAGAAAAAATAGAAAGCGGGGGCGGGCGTGGGGTAGTTGGGTGTGTGGGCCATGTCAGAAATTTCCCGGCGGGAAAGACCCCGAGAAAATTGTATTTTCTTTTCATACTAATTCCCGATATTTGAGTTTAATTATAAAATAATTTTTTTTATTTTAACTTAGTTAATTTAATCCATAATTTTTTTATAGGATTAAAGGCAATTTTAGTCCCTTAACTTCAGGCACTTCTCATTTTAGTCTTGTAACCTCTTAGGGTTCCATTTTAGTCCTCTATAACTTTAAAAAGCTCAATTTTAGTACACATTTGGTTGGAAATTTGGTTAAGTCACCGAAAAAAGGCACCTGGCCATAACATGACTTTTTAATTGGGGATTTAAAAACGCGCTTACATGGCGGAGGACGTGGATTAAAAAAAATAGGCAATGACGTGGATTTCTTATCCACATCATCTAATGACATGGAATTGGGGGGAAAACACAGATTAATGCATCGATCTTCAGCCCCTAATCCCTCTTCCATCGCCAGCCCTAAAAAACGATCTCCTCCCAACACCTCTGTGAAGAAAAGCAAGATTCACAATACACAAGTGAAGGATGGTGTTCGTTAGGCAAGAGAGGTATAAGGGTATGCCTCCTTCTTAATACCGTAAGTGTCTGTTCCCTTTTTCTTCATTTTGTGTACATAGAAAGGGACCCTTGCTGGGTTTCTTTGTTTATTTTGTGTACTGTGGACCCTCGCTAGGTTTGTCTCATTTTTTTTTGTGTTTGTCGACCATTGTTGCTTTGTTTTATGCTTTTAATGGTTGTGATCTACAGTAACTCGTGATTTTTTTCTTTGTGTTTTTTTTTAAATTACAGACCCTGACACTGATTCCATTATATTGTCTCTGCATTATAATGGTGTGGTAGACATGTCTCTGAAGCTATGTATGTGGGGGGTAGTGTCTCTAAATATGATTATGTATTACCCTAGGAGATCAACATTGAGACTTTAAACCTATTTTGTGATAGTCTTCGGTTAGGGAAGGGTAGGTATTTTATATAATTGTGAATAAAGGCTTTAAAATGTTAATTGATAACAATGATATGAAGAGGGCATGGAGGAAAATTAAGAAGAGCATAGAGATGTTTATTATGTTGAAGTTGAGGGGGGTAAGGGGCTTGCAGAAATTGAAATGGTTTAGGGGGGTGAAGGGCTTGCAGAAACTGAAATGGTTGAGGGGGGTGGAGGGCCCTTTACTTTTTTGGGGGGCAAAAGTATTGGGGGGGGGGGATATGCTTGAAGTTGCAAAAAGGCTGAAAATTGCTGAATTAATGGCTGAGGGTGGTCATGATGCTGCAGAGGGTGAGGGTGGTCATAGTTCTGCAGGGGGTGAGCGTGAGGGTGGCCGTGGTGCTTCAAAGGTGAGGGTGTTGAGGGAGATGAATTGGTAGATATGATTATGAGGGACTAGAGGCTAAATTAATGGCTGCAGGAGGGGGGGGGGAGTGGTCATGGTGATGAAAATGGGTGGGTTGAAGGGGAAAATGCTAGGGATTCAGACAATAGGTAGTCTAGTGATGGTGAAGAAGTGGATCCGGCGGATAATGAGGGTGACTTAGATGAGAAAAGTGATTCAAATAATGGGGAGGATGAGGGACCTTCACACCCTCTTTTCAATGTAAAAGAAACATATGACCCCACATTTGAAATTGGCATGTTGTTTAGCAATAAAAAAGAATTTAAAACGGCCTTACAATCCCATGCAATCAAGACTAAAAGAACATTGAAATTTACGAAAAATGATAAAAGAATGATCTATGCTGAATGTGGGGATGTTGATTGTGAATGGAGGCTGCATGCAATTAAAGTAAAGGATGAGGAGACATTCCAAATCAATCTACTAAAATCTCACCACTCATGCCCACAAATTTTTGATGTGAAAAATATGAAGACAAATTAATTGAAGGATGGGTACTTTCAGAAATTTAAATTTGATCCAAAAAGAAATGTGAAACGGTTCAGAGAAGATGTAATAAATGAACTTAGGGTCAATGTGTCAAGACAGTAGGCTTATAGAGCCGAAAAAGCTACACCAAAAGGAGGAGAATCCATACTAAGGCAATCGAGGATTAAATTTAAGGGTTGAACTGCGGTGACCACTTAAAGATACGCATTGGAGAACCCTCGATGAAAAGGATCTGTTTTAGCCATATTCGTGATAGATCTTCTTAGTTATGTAGTTTGATGAGTACATGCTTAAAGTTAATCACACCAATGGAAAAGGCCCCTCGTAAGCCTAGCCGGAAAAAATAGGATCGGATTGCCTGCGTGCTAGGATAGCCGTGAGAGAATTTGCCGGCTAAAGTAAATTTCAGATGTTTCGCCAATCATTTTGTCTCCTCCATTCAGAAATTTATTACGCAATTTCCTCAGTAAAGACATGGTCTGTCAAAATAGTTCTATGACTCTGATAATATTTTCTTTGCTGCCCATGGGGAAAGTGGCTCGATCTTCTCCTAGGAGGGTCACCAATAAGGTGTGCTAGAAAAGAACGACGTCGATCTAGGGGTTCCGGCGGCTGAATGTTCTTTGTAGGCTTTGGAAGAGGTTGTGGGGCCATGGACTCTTTTTCACCACAATTTCTTATTATGATTGTCATTTAATTGTGAAATTATTAAAAAATATTAAAATTACTAATATGACCAAATTCGGATATTTGGATACAATAGACAACAACTCCTACTCGGGGTGTAAACAAGTCGAGCTTGACCTTTTTTGGCCAGCTCGAGCTCGATCTGACGAGCTAGAGCTGATTTTTTTTTTTTATTATTATTAGATTAAATCATAGAAAACTCCATATTTTTACATAAATTTATAATTAATAAAATAGACTGCATAATGTATACTATGTTATAAATATACCAAAATATAGTATGAAATTTTAATTTATTGTTATAAATATAAACTACTAACCAGTTTAAGTAGTAATATAATTAGTAAAATACACAAAAAAAATTCATACTGAATAATTTAAAATTTGTAAAAGAGTATCAATTATCTGGAATAATGCAATTGAAATATATAAAAATATTTTATAGTTGAGATTAATATTTTCACAATCTGCAATAAATTTATATATTTATAAATGTTAGTATTACTTTGATGTAACTATCATTTTACATTGTTGAACAACATGGGTTAATCAGGCCATCAAAATTCAGATTAGACGTTTATATATGATCAAACTTATAGAAAAATATATTTGGTAATTTTTTTTGACTTATTGGATATACAGATGTCGAGATATCATACTAGAAATATAAAAATAATCATTCAAAATGGTGTATCGTCAAATCAGGCCATGTGATTTTAAATCATACCGTCATATATGATCTAATGGATACAGTGTTATATATATTTAAATTTGGTATGAATTGCGTGCTCGGATTTTAAGATATCCTAATTGTTGATTAAACTTTTTGATATCATTATATATATGATAAAATAATAATTAAAATTGTTCAACCGTCACTATTATTATTACTATATCATTATTTTTAGATTAATTCATAGGAATCACTAAATTTCAACATTAATTTATAAGTAATAAATATATTGCATAATGTGTATGTATGATATAAATATAAAAACTCAGAAATAGATAAAAAAAATCATAAGTTAATTACTTGTCAATTTAAAAAAAGTATAACATAAAGTTTATATATGTAAATAATAATAATTTTAACTATAAAAAATATTATAATTTACTAAGTTGTTGATTAAATTTATTTTTGTATAAAGATTAAATGTATAAATAAAAGTACCATAATTTATTATTATTCAAAATAAAATGTATGGTATTAATTATTAATTATAATATATGGTCAATTTTGAGTATAAAATTGATAAAGTATTTATATATAAAAATTTTATATATAAAAAAATAGAAAAAGCTCGTGAGCCGGATGAATAGAGATAATTGTACACAATAAATATAATATAACCAACAATTCATATGTGCTTCTTAAAAGAAATTGATAAATATATATGCTTACACCAAAAATTAAATATTTTTTAAAAAATGAATAAATATAAATATTTTATCATATCTTTTTAAAGAAAATATATTGAAAAAAATCTAATTACTCATTTTTATTTAAAAGAATAAATAGTTAATAACTTTATTTTATTACCAAATTAGTAAAATTTTTGCAGAAATTGTTTTGTGTATTTTTTTTTACTGATTCACTACTTAACTTTGAGCCTGTAAAATATAACAAAATTCAAACTATTTAATTGACTAGTTATATATTATTTTATTATAATTAAAAGATATTTTTTGATATTAAGAATATTTTAATTAAACTTAAAATGCAAAATTGTTAGAAAAAAAATTCTTTGAACTATATATACAATATAAGACCAATATTGTCCACAAATTTAATTATAGAGGTAAGCGTTACATTTGTTAGTTTATGGGGTAAATATTAATAGTTCAGGAGTAAAGTATATTTTACCCTAAATATTATTAATTTCTTTCATACTTTTAATTTTTATTCATTACATGTATTCATCAAAATAAATCATATTCTAACCAATAGGTTATTGGATTTTTTAAAAAAACTCTTTTAGATAATCATATTAATTGATTGAAGAAAATTGTAACAATTAGACAAATCCCCCATTGTCATAAATGATTGTCCAACTTTGACTCCTTTAATTACAGAACGTACAAAAATAATGATAATTCAATAATAAATTTTATGGTAAAATATATTTTGTCCTCCTAAATTATTTAGGGCAATATTATTTATAAATTTAATTTTGTAGATAAATGTTATATTTATTAGTTCATGGGAGTAAATATTATATAAAAAGTAGTTAGAAGGGCACAGTCATTTTACCCTGAATTTTAAGCTTCTTTCCCCATAAACTTTGTAATAATAGTATTATAAATTGACGGCACAACATATTGTAGCCAACGACAAGCCATGGAAATCTTAGCATTCTCCAACATCATCCCCGCCACCGCACTTGCATCCATGCCATGTGGTGGAGCCACCACTTTCCGGCGTCCAAAACCCATCTCCGCCGCTGCTAATGCTAAACAGCCACCATCACGATCGCGCCACCAAAAACTTACCCACCAAATGCCACCAGAAAAAGTTGAAGTCTTCAAGTCACTTGAATCATGGGCCTCCAGATTTGTATTACCACTCGTCAAGCCGG
The DNA here is from genome assembly GCF_026168435.1 of Sesamum indicum. Lineage (NCBI taxonomy): Eukaryota > Viridiplantae > Streptophyta > Magnoliopsida > Lamiales > Pedaliaceae > Sesamum > Sesamum indicum. The sequence continues at coordinate 9,215,467 of NC_142668.1, forward strand.
TGGATAAATGCTGGCAGCCTAGCGAGTTTCTGCCGAACCCCGCCAAACCTGCCGACGACTTCATGGACGAAGTTAAGGCCCTACGTGATCGGACAATCGGGCTCCCTGACGAGTATTTTGTGGTATTGGTGGGGGATATGATCACCGAGGAAGCACTACCGACTTATCAATCTATGATAAATACATGTGATGGGGTCCGGGAAGAGAGTGGGGCAAGTCCGTGCCAGTGGGCTGCTTGGGTTCGGTCTTGGGCTGCCGAGGAAAATAGGCATGGTGATTTGCTTAGAACATATCTTTATCTCTCTGGCCGGGTTGATATGTTGATGGTTGAGAGGACAACACAACACCTAATTAGAGCTGGAGCGGTGAGGAGATATTTGTTTTCTTTTTTCTTTTCAATTCTCACTTTTATTAACTTGAAACATGTGAATATTTCCGTCTGAAATATTTCATAATCTTTTCATGCCCTCATTATTTTTTGGGATAATTACACTCCCCTCTCCTAGAGTTTGGTGAATTACACGTAAACTCACTGTGATTTGAGAAATTTCATCTAGCTAGCAACCTTGAGTTTTGCTTCTATTTAACAAATATATTCCTTCATTAGTCAAAATTCATTGAACTTACTTATGTTAACAAACTTCAGAGGTGTTAAAAGTAATTTTTCAAATCATAGGGGGTCTACATATAATTACACCAAGTTTCAGAGGAGGAGAGTGTAATTATCCCCTATTTTTTGTACAAACATAAGTAGGTTTAATGCAATTTACCCTATATGATATTGCAAGTGAGTAGATTATCTCCCTATGATAAAAAGATAACAATTTACCCCTCGTGCTTTATAAAATGAAGTTATTTACCATCCTGTCTAAGGAGGTAAATTGTTTCATTTTAAAAGACAAAGGAAAGGTAAAAATTGTTGTATTTTAAAAAATATAAGGTGATAAATTTTTTTTTTCATAAAAAATAGTTTACTCATTTATAATATCACACAAACTTGTTTTTCTCACCGTAAGTATATTTTAATTCTTACATAGAACATAATATATTATTGAGGATTAACTCTTCACAGGACATTGGGTTGGACAACAATCCTTACTTAACGTTCGTGTATACATCATTCCAAGAGCGAGCTACATTTGTGTCTCATGGTAACACAGCTCGACTAGCAAAGAAGGCTGGGGATCCAATTCTTGCAAGCATATGTGGGACCATTGCGACTGACGAGAAGCGCCACGAGAATGCATACGTAAGAATTGTTGAAAAGCTACTCGAGGTTGACCCAAATGATACCATGTTAGCCATAGGTAACATGATGAGGAAGAGAATCACAATGCCAGGTCACCTAATGTGCGATGGTCAGGACCCTATCCTTTTCCAGCATTTCTCAGTCGTGGCTGAACAGATTGGGGTTTACACGATTGACGATTACATGGAAATCCTGGAGTTCTTAATCGGACGATGGAGGCTAGAGAAACTCGATGGGCTAAAAGGGGATGGGAGGCGCGAACAAGAATACGTGTGCAGTCTACCAACTAGGATGAGGAAACTGCAAGAGCAAGCAGTTGAACGAGGTAGGAAAATGGAGCCACATGAGCAAAAATTTAGTTGGATCTTTAACAGAGAAGTTACTATTCAGGTTTAAATGCAACAGGCTCATTGTGAATGTATAAATAGGTAAAACTTGAAATTCTAACCCGAACCAAGTTTGGCCGAACTAAATTAATCATAGAGCAAGTTGAGTAAACCACTCCCCTAAACAAAAGAGAAAGGCAGTTGAGTAACTCTCTGACGCAAGGGACAGAACTGTATATCAAGAAATTAAAGGATGCTATATAACATTAAGTACATTGGTATATATATATAATGGATGGGGTTAGTTTGTTTCCAGGCTATGTATACCATTTCTTTTTAGTAATATATCGATTCAATTAATACATTAATATGATTAAAATTAATAAATGAATAAAACAAATAAATAACTCATATAAATATTCAATGAGACAAATACTCACATTATACGAAAAAAAAAAACCCACAAATTCAGTTGAACTAGAAGCCACATCTCGATTTTTTCTATAAAATCTTAGTCTTAAACTCAACCACAGGACTAAGGCATTATTGATTGGCTATACCATTTCTTTTCTTGTCAAAACTCTTAGAGGCTGTTTGGTTGTGTTTTCATTTTCATTTTCAGTTTTCAACAATTGGAAATGTGTAGAAAAAAGTTTTCCTAAGCATGGAAGAAATTATCTACTCAGAAAGCATGGAAGAAAAAAGTTTTCCTAAGCATGTGTTTATTTTTTGAAACACAAGAATGAAGTTTTTGTCACATTTAAAAGGTTCAAAACACATATTGAGAAAGAAACTAATTTTTAACTGAAACCTCTAACGATCGATAGAGGTGGCGAGTTTACTTCTATGAATTCAAAGCCTTTTTGTGAAAAACATGGAATTTGACATGCTATGACTGTTCCAAATATACCACACGAAAATGACGTTGCAGAAAGAAAGAATAGAACAATTCAAAAAATATGGCGAGAATGATGTCGAAAAGTATTTCTTTACTAACTACACCAGTTAAAGTGCACAACGTATAATATGATTATTCCTTTTGTACTTATTTTGTCATGGTCCGTAATTTGAAAGAGCATAAGCTATATGCTCTATTTAGTGGGTGTTTAGCTAAGTTTATAAGCTAATCGAAACATCTTAAAAGATGTTTGAGAGTTTACAAGCTCTAAAAAATTGTGTTGTATTTTTTTTAAATAGTTTATAAAATCTCAAAATAAGATGTTTTTGAACTTATAATCTCTTTAAAAAAAATTAACTTCTCAAAATAAAATATTTTTGATCTTATAATCTCTTCAAAAAAAAGTTAACTTCTTTTAACTTTTTCAAAACATCTATAAGCTCTATAAATTAATATGTTATGAAACAAAAAAATCCTTATTCCCACACAAACACACTCTCTCTCCTCTCTCTCTCTCACTCACACACATACACATTCTCTCTTTCTCTCTATAATTTAAAATATTTTATTGCTATTTATTCTTTTGCATTTAGAAAAAATACTTCATTATTTAATAGTAATATAGTTAAATATAAAAAAAATTGCTATTTATATTATATTTACCGAAAAACACAAATTCAAGATATTATAAACGACTAAAAATAGTTATTGATAAAGGAAATATGAATTATATATCTATATTAATATTCGACTAGCAAAAATATAAGAAATACTTTTATATTTTTTGAAGAAATTATCTATGGACTTTTTATTTAGAGTTAAACTAATGTGAACTACTTATGAAAGTATTTTAAAAATACTTAAATACAAAATATGTTAAGAAATAACAACTTATTTCAGCAATAAAAGACCTTATAATGCCAAACACCCTAACATTTTATAAGTTTTAACATCTTATTTTATCGAAACGATTTTAAATTTTATTTTTAAAATAGAATCCAATATTTTATAATCTCGTAAAATATCTTATAAAATGCAGGAGCATATAAAATATTTTAATAAATTTAATCAAACAATCATTCCGACATTATGTTAAATGAGATCACATGAAGTTAGGTGCTACTAATAATGACTTGAAAAACCCCTACTAAAAGAGGGAAATGCTGAGAACAACTTTTTGCAAGGGAAAGGTGGTCAGGTCCTCAACTGCACATTGCATTTTGGGAAAAATGGAATTTTGGTGTTGTATGTTAGGAAGTGCATGGGATATTTTTAAGTCTTGTCTGAATATATTTTTATAATTTTAAATTTTTTAATATTTTTAATTTATTTCCGAATCGAATTAGATGAAAATTGTATTTGATTTGCACATAACTCAATTAAATTTCAAATTCCTACGGAAAAGGACTAAAATTAAAAATTTAAAAGATATATGACTAAATTATAAAAATTAATTCGCGCAGGGCCAAAAAAGTCATTCCAATAAGAGGATGTTTGGCTAAGTTTGTAAGCTTCTCAGAACATTTTAAAAAAATATTTGAGAGCTTATAAACTCTTAATATTTGTTTGGTTTATTTTTTTTTAAAGAGTTTATATGAGGGTAAATTATATTTTTGGTCCCAAAAGTGGACTCGGTTCCAATTTTAGTCCATACTAAGGGCAATTCGCACATTTGGTCCCGTAAGTGGATTTTTTTTTCAATTTCAATCCCGGTTAGGGATTTCCGTTAAAACTTAACGGCAGCTGCTGAAATCCGTTAGGTGCTGTTAAATATGGAAGGAAAGCATGTAGAATTGGAGGGAAAGCATGGAGAATTGGAGGAAAAATCAACAATTTGGTGGAAATTACACTATACCCAAGTAACGATTACAGATATTTATCGGGCACATGCTCGGTTAAAATGATACCCACCATTGACAGGCCAAGTATAGCTTGATCTTTATTTTGTGTTGTTGACGATGCTCCCACACTCATTTTATACCATATGATGAGTCACTATAGAGTTCAATGAGTACTCAACAAGTTCCAATATTGGCCAGATATTATTTATTTCATAGTTATATTTTGCAAAAACTATAATTTTAATCATGTAACTTAGGAAGACTGACATTTTTTATCATAATTTGGGTCTGCAATTTTTTTAATTTTTATAATTTTAGTCCTTTTTCAGCCAAATTTATAGGAAAATCGTATGCGACTTACACATGATTTTAATATTAGTCCTGTAAATCAATTTGTATAGTCAAAAATGCCAACTCCCAAAAATTATATAATTAAACATGCCAACTTCTCCTAATTAAAGACTAAAATTGCAATTTTATTGGATCATGTGCCGGCCACATGTAATTTTCTGACCAAACTGACTTTACAATGACGAATTGACAAAACTATAAAGTTACAAGACTAAATTTCAAAGATCAATTCGTATAGTATCAAAAAATACCACCTCCATAAACTACACGACTAAAATTACATTTTTTTTCCTATATTTTATATGCATGTGACTTTGTAAATGATCTTAATATCCCAAATAATTTTTCGATGAAGCATTATAAAATAATTGAAGTGGATCATTTTAAGCAGTCACTAAGCCAAAGGTTGAGTGGTTGGTAGGGCATGCTAAGGTAGCATTAAATAAACAACCATCGTAGGTGTCTTGAACGGCAACTACACCATCCTATACGTAGGTAGTAAATGTAATGGAGGGCGTTTGGTGATTATCATATTAGCCTTCGCTTGATATGATCTTTCTACGAGTCATTAATACGTATATGATTCATTTCATTACTTTTATTATTTTTTTATTATTTGGTATTTAATTCTACACTCACACAAGGTTGGCCTCAGTAAGTGGTTTGAACTAACCTTTCTCCTGTCCTGAATGACATTCTTTCATCATGAATAAAAGTTTCCTTGATTTCAAAAGAAGAACAAAAAAAAAAAAAAGAAATATTGACTCTAAAATCACAAAAAGTGTAACGTGTGGGACGTAAATTACAATTTTTGGCTTGAGAGATCATTAAAATGAAAACCTAACTTTTGAATTGTTAGCTTGCTTCATCAAATGACTACTTATCTTTGATTGGTCACAAATGTACTAAAATAATTAATAGTTTAACAATATTTTCTATTTCGAACTTTTCGATGATAACAATATAAATTGAGGGTTAAATCCATTTTGACCCCCTGTAATATGTAAAAATATTAAAAATTCCCGTATGAAATTTTTAATATAAAAAATCACCCCTATGTTACGAATAAATACCGACCCTGGTCAATTTGAACCTATTTTTTTAGAAATAATGACTAAAATACCCCTTCTAGTCAACTGGTCAAGCTAGGCCTATTAATATATAATTTAATACTATTAAAATATATTTATAATATATAAACATATAGTTTATAAAAAAGATAAAATAATAATTATAAACCCCGCCACCCCCCACCCCGTCTTCTCCCCCCACCCACCCCCACCCTTCTCGTGCCCTCCCTGCGCAGAAAATGGGCGACGACCGTGAAAGGGCATGTGAGGGAAGGACAAAAGTATAAGAAAAAAAAAAGGTACTTTCATATAAAAATCGCAGTCAAAACGCGTGTGACTCAAATTTTATACGAAGGGGTTTTTTTGAACTTTATTTTATATCACAGGAAGTATTTGATACTTTAATTTTTATAGGAAATTTTTTTAACATTCCTATCATCACATGGGGGGTCTCTGAATTTTTCCCTATAAATTGATGACATAACTTTAGTTGTAGCATCAGGTCAATAGCCATGAAAACTTTACTATTCTCCACCACCATCATCCCACTTGCATGCGGTGGAGCCACCACTTTTCGACGTCCACAATCCATCTCCGCCATCTCAAAACAACCGGTGTCAACACTGCATCAACGTAGAATTACCCATCCAATGCCACCAGAAAAACTAGAAGTGTTCAAGTCACTGGAATCATGGGCCTCCGATTATGTACTGCCACTCCTCAAGCCCGTGAACAAATGCTGGCAGCCGAGTGACTTTCTCCCTGATCCCACCCAGCCTACTGACGACTTCATGGATGAAGTTCGGATGTTGCGCGAGCGTACGATGGGGCTTCCGGATGAATATTTTGTAGTATTGGTGGGGGATATGATTACTGAAGAAGCACTACCTACATATCAATCTACAATAAATGCATGTGATGGGATTCGAGATGAGAGTGGAGCAAGCCGGAGCCCATGGGCTACTTGGCTGCGATCTTGGACTGCAGAGGAAAATAGGCATGGAGATTTGCTTAGGACGTATCTTTATCTTTCGGGCCGGGTTGATATGTCGATGATTGAGAAGACAATACATCAATTGATTGGAGCTGGAATGGTAAGACACTGTTTATTCTTACTTTCATTCTCAATTTTCACTTTCATATTTTCAAATTGAGCACATTATCTCCTTATAAAGATAATATAGCAATTTACCCTCCTGTACTTTTTAAAATGAAGCAATCATTCTAAAAAGTATAGTGAGGTAAATTGTTGTATTTTAAAAAATACAGAGAGATAAATCGCTATTTGTTTTTTCATAAGAGAATAATTTACTCATTTGTGATATCACAAGAGGATTACTTGCATTTTTTCCTTTTTTTTTTTTTTTATCTCAAATGCCACCAGTTGAAATATTGTAATAGTTTTTGTGTGGATTGTAACTAATTTTTTTTTTATCACAAATCCCACCAGTTGAAATATTGTAATAGGTTTTATGTTATATATATATATATATATATATATATGATATGCATATAAATATGGATATGTAAAGCTGTGTATATTGCATATACAATCACATATAAGTATAAAAATACATCTATATATGATTCAAATAGCAATTTATATATATTTTTTAAAATAAAAATGTTTCATTATTTGGTTCTTACGGCTCCCAAGTTTGAAAAGTTGTGGTATGGAGTGTTGACGCGGCTTGTTACTTGATCGATCCCCATGCATAAAATATTAACTTTATATGAAATTCATAATTTTCTTTTTAAAATGCATCTTGCTAGGATATGGGCCCTTAGGGCATTATAGACTGGACATTATATATCTTGTGCTATAGAGGGGCAAATATTTTTTAGTCCCATAAAATAAAGACATAATTTTTTTTGGTACCGCAACAATTATGGCAGGTGATATTTTTAGTCCCATGAAACTCAAAATCTCGCCTTTTTAGTCTAAAAATGTATGATTTTGGGACATTTTCGTCCCAAAATTCCAACAACCAACACTACAAGAAAATGACTCAATAGATATAAAAAAAAATTGATACTAAAATCAGTGTCGAGCTAATTAGTAAATAAAACTTTCGTTGTTAATTAAATTATTTAGCATATAGTTTAAACAATTTGTTGTTAAATTTGTTAGTAAGTAAATTTTCGTTGCTAAATACACTATCAAATAAATTTTTTGTATTAAATAATATAGAGTAGCAATGAGAATTTTACTTGTTAATCAGCTCGGAGCTAATTTCTTATCATTGCTATTGAACTATTTTCTTATAGTGCAAGAGATCGTGATTTCGAGTAGTGTGGATATAGGTATATATCTAGTCTATTTTTAATAGCACGTAGTCTATTTCTTTGTTTACTTTGAATTTATTGATTGGTTTAGAAATTATGCATTGCTTACGTGAATATTAATAATAATAATATGTTAGTTAATTTAAAATTAAATAGCAATTTATTTTTTAAAAAAAGTAAATAAATCTTTTACCTCTCACCATAATATTTATTCTAGGGGCTTGCTAATTTAAGTATTCATACTAATTAAGTACATTTTTTAACTTTTATATCCTTGATTCTAAAGAAATGTCTATGTTAAGTTGACATTTTTTTCTTTAACTATTATCCAATTTGCAAGTTCCTATCTTCATTTTTTTGTGTTTTTTGTTTAACTTATATATTACTATTTTTTAGAGATTAATTTACCCATTTACAATATTATAGAGGGTTTTTTGCGTTTTTCCTATTAAATAAATATATACACATCATGTGTATAATTCTTTGAAAATAAAACAAATGATATGGACATGTAGTAGAAGATATTTTGTTGTCCATGAAATATCAACTTCATTTATTGATATGCATCAACCATCCATAGGATGTCGGGTGGGACAACAATCCTTATCTAACGTTCGTCTACACATCATTCCAAGAGCGAGCCACCTTTATTGCTCATGGTAATACAGCTCGACTAGCGAAGGAGGGAGGGGATCCGGTTCTTGCAAGGATATGTGGGACGATTGCGGCCGACGAGAAGCGCCATGAGCATGCATATGTGAGAATCATCAAGAAGCTACTCGAGATCGATCCAAATGAAACCATGCTAGCCATAAGTAAAATGATGAGAAAGAGAGTCATAATGCCAAGTCACCTAATGTGCGATGGTCGGGACCCTCATCTTTTCCAACATTTCTCATCCGTGACCGAACGGATTGGGGTTTACACGGCTATTGATTATATCGAAATCTTGGAGTTCTTGATCGAAGAGTGGAATTTGGAGAAGCTCGAGGGGCTAAAAGGCGACGGGAGGCATGCGCAAGAACATGTCTGCGATATACCGACTAGGATGAGGAAAGTGCTGGAGCAAGCGGTTGAACGAGTTGGGAAAATGGAGGCTAAAGGCCAAAACTTCAGTTGGATCTTTAACAGAGAAGTTACTATGTAGGGTTAAATATAACAATTCTCTGTGTGAAAATATAAAGTTAAAAGGGTTTTCTTAAATAAAGAAAAGACAATGTGCGCGACCCCCTGTTGCATAAGGTAGTGATTTTTAGTCTTTTTAACTAATATTATGATTTAATGTTAGACTTCTGTGTAACATATGTTTATATAAGATTATCAAAAATAAAAACAAGCTTTTTTTAAATATGTCAAGTGAAATTATTTTATATTAAAAAAGAAAAAAAGAAAAGAAGCATTCCGCCTCTTGGAGGCAAAATGCTTATCTTGAACATTTCAAAAACAGAGGCTTTATGAGGAGAAAATAATAAACTTCAGCACATTTAGGATCTGAATTAATGATCTAACAAGTGCAATATATTTGTTGTTTGATTGGTGTATTATTTAGAAAAATAATTAATTACATGATAAGTATATCATATTTACTCTATAGTTAGTTAAGTTAGAACGAGATTGATTTAATTAAAAAAAAATTGACATCAACAAATACTAACTAACTACAATAGCTGCAATGGGTGGAGGACATCTATGAACTACCTACAATGGGATTTGTATCGGTAGATTTTTTAATGGGTGGAAAACATCCAAATTCGAACCCGCTACAATAGCTCATACCCAAATACAGACTCAATAGTTTTTATTAGGTATAGGCCCGAATTCATACTTTTTGGAATAAGTAACAACTATTAATATTTATTGCGTTCAGCTCCGAATTGAATGATGCCCGCCCATTCACATGTTTATGTACATATTACTCGAAAACTTAAAGACTCAAGCTAGATAACCAAAAGTTTGGAAATTCTGACTCGGACTCGATTCGACCAAATATGAACTAATCATATGGTAAGTGTAATACACTTACCGTATAATAGGTGTACAGTTCAGAGCAGGTAACCAATCACATAACAAATGTGATACACTTGCTTTATGATTGATTTAGTTTGGTCAAATCTGATTCGGGTATGAATTATTTTGAAATATGAAAAACCTGACAATGTATTATGGCACCAAATCTACCCACAAAAACCAAAAAATTAGGAGAGAGAAAAGACGAAGAAGAAGATGATGAACTGTAAAAGAAAGAGGGGAATTTTATAAAAATTGAAACAGATCTGATACCAACTCCTCTGTACATCTCCTCAAACTAGAATTCTCACTAAGTACAACACTCTGTTCTCTAAATTTACACCTACTGTCAATACTAATTACACTAATATTTTCACTCTCTCTCACTGTTATCCACCTCTCTCCCCATTCCCATCTCTCCCTCCCTGAATTCATCGACAACTCCTTCACCCTCTGCGCTGCACAATCCAACAAATCTTGATGCCTCACCTCATTTATACCTTGTGAAAATTCTTCCTCAATTGAGCTCCAAATCCCCTGATCAAGAATACTCGTCGGCGAGCCTGTGCTGTTCATGATCATTTTCACATGGGAAGATTGAAATTCCTGGAGAAAACGATGTCCGAGGAGCTGTTTAGCTGTCCATCTCTCTCTTGGATCAACCCTCAAACACTTGCTCAAGAAATCCCTTGCTATATCGGACAAGAACGTTGGAATCCTAGGCGTCTCGCCCGAAAATGCAATCCGGTGAAGTGTGGACGGTTCGTTAGGCCACGGGGACTTCCCGGTGGACATCTCAATTATCGTGCAGCCCAGAGCCCAGATGTCAGCCGGGAAGCTTTGCTCCTCTCCACGTGCGACTTCCGGCGCCATGAACATCGGCGTGCCACCGATGGATGCCTCGTCGGCTGCCTTGGCACAGCCAAAATCAGCGATCTTGACATCTTCTTGGCTCAATAGTATGTTGCTCCCTTTAACATCGCAATGCACTATTCCCCTTGAGTGCAAGTACTCTAGTCCCTTTAGTACACGACTCGTGTAGTAACCGATTGTTGATTCGTCTAAGCGGCCACCCTGCCGGCGAATTTCATCAACAAGCGTGCCGTCGGGCGCATACTCAATCATAAGATTGAACAGAGCCTTGCCATTCTCTACGCTAACGCCGCACCCCTTGTAACCAATAATATGAGGGGAATTCAAAGACGAAAGAATTCTCTGCTCACTCCGTAAAGACTTTGACTGCGATAGCTCGGCTGATTTCACCGCGAAGGTATCGCCGTTCCGGCGGCAGACAGCGGTCGACACGGTGGCGGAGGCTCCCTGGCCTATGGTGTGGCCTCTAGTCCAGTCCATTTGGTGTGTTTTGTGTGTGTTTTTGACACGTTGTAAGTTTGGTTTGGAGCAACATATATATATAAGTACGGAATGATGAGAATTATAAGGTGGCAATTTGGGATTTATACAAATGTGAATATGTTGTCCAAATTAGTTGGGAACTGGTGAGTTGAAGGTTGCTTTAACGGGAACTTAAAACGTGGCGACATATTTATGGTTTATTGGCCAATGAGAGGCCAATGGGGTAGGCCGATGGGGGTCATTACATGGCCAGGTGGGCTGTCGACACGTGGCAACTTTCCGAACAAGGATGAAGAGTCGAGAAATATGATTACATGGACCATACCACATCAAAATTTAAATTAATTCAATCAATTTACAACACGTAACACTTCAAGAAAAGAAAAAACACTGTTTTTGTGATAGCATTAGTTTAATGGAAATTATATTTAATTTGTAGTTGCTAAATATCTCCAATCGCAAACATTTTATCCTAACCTTTTATGTTATTAAAAAATATAATTAGTAAATCCTTTTGAAAAAAGATCGTTGGCGAGAAATATTAAGAATATTAACAAATTTAAATTATACGCTCTCTATAGTTTAATTTATAAAATTTTAATTGACGACAAGTGCATAAATTTATTGTAAGTATGACCTGACTTAATTAGAATATTGATGTTCGTGAATATGAGGTCGGGAGTTGTAATTGCATTTATACATGGATATTAATTTATTTTAATAGTAGTTATTTATTTATTGTAATAGTAATTATTAATTAATATATATGATGTAATTATAATTAATTTACTAAAAAAAAATAAATTATCGGCACCGTATAATAATTGTATAGTGTAGGTAGGTGGATGGCTGAGATTGGATAATCGAAACTGGATGCGTGAATTTGTAATGAAGTGGGGAATGACTTTGAAGAATAAAGAAGGGAGGTGTGGTGGGTGACTGCTGAAGTGGGTTGAGCCAACCAACCGATGTTTGATTTTTATTTGAATTTTTGTACCTTTATTTGGTTCACACCTTTGAATTTTTTAAGGGTTCATTCCTCAACATTAATATCTCCTTCCCACATACATAGTCAATTTTTTTTAAAAGAAAGTCAAAGTTAAAATAGGTAACTTTGTTCAACTTGTATAGTTTAATTTAAGAATAATTACACTGTTATTTCGGAAATTTGGTGTAATTATATGTAAATTTATTTTAAATTGAGAAATTACATCTGATACTTCTGGCATTTGTTTTTTGCGTAATTATTTATAGACTCATCAGTTAGTTAAAAATCATAAAATTTACTGATATTAACAAACACGTTGAATGCAAATCTGTATTTACTCCAAGGTCACTTATTACTGGCATATTGCGAGTCAAATAAATCTTTTTTGATCAGACTATTTTTATATGGTATCTTCACACGATAATGCATGTGAAAAGGTATATATGTATTTTGGGGAAGCTAAATTTGGACCGTGCCAAGAATATTTGTTTTCATGATTGAATTATGAGGTGTGATTTTGGTCTTTTTCATGATCACCTTCTAGATGAAACACAAGCAAGGAACAATCATTTTTTTGAATCTTAAGACATAAACAATCCATCTCATCAACACTAAAATCGTGTGTTGTAGCAGCGCTTCCTAACTTTGAAAGGAAGAATAATTAACTGAGTTTCACTGAGGAAAATACGAGAAAACTAAAGGTTGTCACAATTCATTTTCTTCTAATCAATAAATCGGTTATATTTATTTTATAAATCTCAATTCTAATTATTATATATACAAATCAGTATATCAATTATCATCACGTAGTAATATTTAGGGTTAACGACATTTTATCATTCGAACTTTGATCGTTTTAACACTTTGTCATCTAAATTTTTTTTTTCGATGTCAACTTACTGTCTCAACTTTAGAATATTCTACAATTTGTCATTTATAACTGTCCCCTCCCCCCCACCCCCAAGTATTTTATCGTAAAATATCACATGCGGGACACATGTGATATTTAAAAGGTTATGTGATGTGATATTTTAATATACGCACAACATGTGATGTTTTTCCGACAGAAAAAAAAAAAGAACAAAAAACCTGTCATATATAGCAGAGTGCAAATTTTGCAAAGTTGAGATGATAAAATATAATTTACTCTAATATTTATAACTGACAAACAACTATTATTATAAAAATAAACCAACACCCATATATAAGCATGGGATTTAAATTCATAATATTATAATTGAGTTAATGCAATTTACCTGATACCGCAAACAAGTAAATTACCCCCTATGAAAAATAATAGCAATTTTTCCACAAAAAGGTAAATTGTTTCATTTTAAAAAACATAGAAGATAAATTGCTGTATTTTTAAAAATACAGAAAGTTACATTATATTTTTTTTATATATAAAATAATAATTTGCTCATTTATAATATCACAAAAAGTATACTTATAACTTATATTTGTGAAACGTTGGACTGTCGTAACTCCAAAGATGTATGTAGCTAGGAACGTCACTACACATGATTGGTGACTACTTATTAAGAAAGCTATTGAAAAGTGATGAGCTACTTTTGATGACTATGGATGACATGTGTCCCACTCATCACTACTTATCCAACTTAAGGGTAGGAGGGATATTGGGAATGATCCATTTTCTTGAGTTTTTTCTTTTTAATTTAAAAAAAAAAAAAGTTTGTGCCATGTCAAGTTTTCAATTAGTTATATTACCATACTTCAAGATGAAGCCTAACATCATTAGAAAACTTAGACAAGTAATTAAAGTTAGTTAAGTTAGCTAGTAAAAAATTATTTAAATAATAATAAGAAGAAGAGATAATTACACTGACACCCATAATTTATGATCTGTTTATACGAACGATCTTTATCATTTGTAGTAATTACAAGAATAGGCCTCGAAAGCTAAAAGAGAAGTGTGATTTTGTGTAATGATGTTGATTTTCTAGGGGTGTATGTGTGACTTTTTAAAAAATTAAGGGGGTTTGTGTAAATAAAATCGATGGTTTTCTAGTGGGTATGTATGTAATTTTCCATCACACGTGCAAAGAAAAAGTAGAAATTGTAGATATTTTTTTTTTATTTGAAGAGATAAACTGTTATTAATTGAAATAACTGGATTACAATCGTTTTCGTCAAATATCGATAATACCTAACAAAGACAATTATAACAATCATACCCTGATCAATAACATCATATCAATGGGATTTAAACAACACATATCATTACAGTGGGCAATACCTATTATGCAGTATAACAACATCCTACATGTAAAGCGTTGTGTACGAAACCACGACTCTAAGATCATGGGCCTCAATTTCGCCAACTGAACTAAGCCTCATTGGCTGAAATCATAAATATCTATACTAGAAAAAGACAAATTGATTTGAGTTGATACAAATTAGAGAATTAGGAGTTGATAGAAAGACAAAATAAAGAAGAATATGTTTGAAAGAGGTTTGGAGTAGAAGTCAAAAGGCATTCAAGAAAAGGGTTTCATAAGAAGTTGCAACTAATTTTACCAAAGTTTAATTGACAAACACTAGACAACAAATGGTGGAATTTAATTATAGTTGTAAATTAAAAAGGGTTCTTTTATTGTGTGTTTTTTTGGCAGGTTAGTCCATCTGCTGCCCATTGCCAACTCTATTGGTTAGCTCTAGTTATCTAAACCATACCCCCTCTGTCAATATTTTAATATTTAATATTTTTTTTATCTGTAATTTAAGTTTAGTATATTTTTAATTTAGGGATAATTACACGTTTCTCCCTTAAAGTTTGGTGTAATTATATGTAGACCTTTTATAGTTTGGGATAAGTTACTATATTAGTCAAAATTCACTGAATTTGCTGATATTAACAAAAAAAATAAACTAAATAAAAATTGATATTTACCTTCAGTTAATTGATTACTGAATTATTGCAGGTCAAATAGTTTTTTTTAGAGCTAAACTACCTTTATAACGGTAAAGATATACCTTCTCATGTGCATTAACGCGTGGAAAATTTTAACATGTAATAAGTTAATATAAACTTTTTCTGATTTCTTTTATTTATATTAGCAAATTCGATGAGTTTTGTCTAATGTAGGAACTAATTTGTTAGAGGGAAGCAAATATCAGGAATGTTAGATGTAATCACCCAAACACAGGGAGTCTACTTGTAATTACACTAAATCTCAGGGAAGAAAAGTCAATTATTCCTTTAATTTAAATATTTATGAAATTCTTAAAAATAGTTCAATTGCGTATATCTGAGCAGTTGCCGCACTTTATGGTATGAAACGTCGTTAGGTAATTAAACTCATATTTTAAAAATATTTTAGAAAATATCAATTACATAACGAGCATATACTATAATTATATAGAGTTAATCTCTACAATATCATCGAGTCAATTGCTTATTTATGTTGATAATGATGATCAAGTACAAAATAATCTACACAACTAGCCCTCACTTGTATAATGAGTATAGACACCGATGGGGTAGGAGAGCCGTTAATGAATTTTAGGTGAATGACTACGCAGTGCATGGCGTAGCTTTCAAGACAACTGATGATTGACAAACTGTTGTGCCGTAGGTCAAACTGAGCAGTTGCAGCACTACTTTATTACAATTAGCTTATGATTAATTGCATTTTATTGTCTGAAAATTTAAAAGAATTATATATAATAAATTATAGGGTAAAATATACTTTGCCTCCTTGAATTATTCGTCATGTAATATTTACTCTTGAAGTAATAAATGTAACACTTATCCCGTTGATTGACAAAAATACCCCGCAAGTCTTGATCAATAATATTATTTTTAATATATTTTAGTATTTTATACGTTAAATCATCACTAAATTATTTTTAATTAATTTTTTTAATAAGTGAAGAATTTAAATTAAAGTGGAGTATAAATTCATATATATATAGTAGATACACAATAAATATAATATAACCAACAATTCATTTATGCTTCTTAAAAGAAATTGATAAATATATATTTGTGTGATTAACCAAAAGTTAAATATTTTTATAAAAAAATGAATAAATATATTTTATCATACTTTTTAAAGAAAATATGTTAAAAAAAATCGATATTTATTATTTATTTTTATCTAAAAGAATAAATAGTTAATAACTTGATTTTATTACCAAATCAATAAAATCTTTTCATGAAATTTTTTTGTGTATTTATTGTACTCATTTATTAGTTAACGTTGAGTCTGTGAAAAAAATAAAATTTGAGCTATTTACCTCATTGATTATATTTTACTTTATTATAAATAAAACATATTTTTTTCAATTAAGAAAATTGTAATTAAACTTAAAATGCAAAATTACTAAAAAAAATTCTTTGAACTAAATATGTATATATATGTAATATAAGGGCAATATTGTTTAAAAATTTAATTGTAGAAATAAAAGGTAATTGTTACATGACGAATAGTTCAGGAGCAAAGTGTATTTTACCTAAATTATATATATTTTCTTAATATAACTCAACCACTCGTCAAAAGAAAGTGTAAAGAGTAAGTGGTTTCACAGAACATAAGTTGCACCAACCTTCTCCAAATGGAAGATAATTAATTAAGGGAATTTGATTTCCAGTCCTATAATATAAGGGAAATTACAAGATTGGCACTACTGGCCCATTTGGTATTGTTTCCAAATGCACACTGTTTTGGATTTTGAAAATAGGGTTGATTATAGTTTTCTTTTCTGAGATTTGGTGTAATTACATATAAATGTTTTATGATTTGAGAAATTATATTTAGTATTCTTAATATTTGTTTTCATCTAACAAATTAGTCCATTTGTTAGTCAAAGTTTATCGAATTTACTAATATTAACAAAAAAAATTTATATTTACCCCGATAGATTTATTACTGACCTGTTGCAGGTTAAATAAATTTTTTTATAATTAAATTATACACCTTCACGTGTTAATGTATGTGAGGAGATATATCTTCACTGTTATAAAGGTAGTTTAGTCCGAAAAAAATATTTGACTTATAATAAGCCAGGTAAATATTAATTTTTCTATTAACATCAGCAAATTCAGTGAATTTGACTAATAAAAGAATTTATTTGTTAGATAGAAACAAACTTCAAAAGTTATATATATAATTTTTCAAACTATAGAAAATTTACATATAATTTCATCATATTTTAAAAGTGGAAAACATAATTATCCTTTAAATATGTTTGGTCAGGCACTTCCATTGAGAAGGCGCAATCCCACTGGCAAATGCTTCACAAAGCAATCTAGTGGAAATGGCTTAAGTGAAATACTTTTTATGCCCTCATAATTGTTTTCTTTCCCCTGTGCCAGAGGCGTGCAAGTATTCTTGTAACGTGACCTCTTACCTACAGTAAAACAACCTCTTCTCATTCAATCTTCTGACGCCCTGTTTTATTATATTAACGGATAATTATACTCATTTTTTCTAAAAAAAGGTTTTGTGTAGTTACACGTAGATTAGTTTGAAAAATTATATCTTATATTTTTTATATTTGCTTCTGTTTAAAAAATAAGTCTCTTTATTAGTTAAAATTTACTGAATTTGCTTATATCAACAAAAATTGATATTTATCATCGATGTACTTATTACTGACTTATTGCAAGTTAAATAATTTATTCGGACTAAACTACCCTTATAACAGTGAAGATATACCCCTTCACATACATTAATATATGAAAAACTATGAGGGTAATTTGATTATAAAAAAATTTATTTGACTTGCAATAAGTTAACTGGGGCTAAAAATAGATTTTTTTTAATTGTTTTTGTTAATATCAGTAAATTCGATGAATTTTTAGTAAAGAAAGTACTTATTTTGTTAGATGGAAGCAAACCTTAGGGTGCAAGATGTAATTTCCTAAAATACAGGAGATCTATGTGTCATTACACCAAACTTTAGAGGAGAGGAATGTAATTATCCCAAATATTAAATGTTATGTATCATTTTTAAGAAATTAACTTATGATACCAATAAGATTTAATATTTTTGACCTAATTATATGCAACTTGATTACTTTAATTTGTAAAAATTAGAAAGTATCAAATGGATTTGGAAATAAATTGTTGGATATAATACAAATATATTGAAACTTTAAGGTACTAAATTGAAATTTTATAAAGTTATTAGAGTTAAATTATATAAATTTAGAAATTGAGGGCCAATTTTTAATTTTAATAGAAGTATAAAAAAAATAAAAAGAGAGAAATAGAAAATTGGGAGTCTGATGTGGTGGTGTGAAGACAAAGTCACACGTGTTGCCATTTCAAATTATTGTGTCAAGATACATACATATCTATATAAACAATGGGAGTGTTTGCGGATACTTTAAAAATACGTTTTTCAATTTTGAATCCCCAAAAAATATTTTTGAAGTGTTTGGATGTATTTTCAGCTTTTTGAAACGGCTGAGCAAAGCATTTTTAAGCCAAAAGTTCGAAATAGTTTGGGGGGTGCTTCTAGCACTTTGGTTTTTTGCAAATAAATTCAACTCTATTTTGGTTGTTTTACCCTTGTTATAATAATTTTAATTCAACTTTTATTATTTTTAATTTATTTTTATAATTGTACATTTAAAGTTGATAATTTGAACAATTTAACAATAATCAGATTTACACTTTCACATATTTAATATTTTAAATTTTTTAAATTTTATTTGCTATTACATCTAATTATATTATTTCGTTCACATATTATAATTTGATTAAACACAGTTTTTGTAATATTTTTTAAAAAATAAGTATTAAATATACTAATCGGAATAGAATTTATTATTTTTTTGTGAAAAAATAATTATTAAAACAAACAACAAGTTAAAAAATAAGAACAAAATAGCATTTGTTTAACATAGGGAAAACAATTATCTTTAATTAATTAAGTTTATTTTGGAAATGATTTTTTTCTCCAAATATTATCAAATTTAGTTTTTAACTAGCTTTTAATTTTTTATAGAAACACTACTCACTTTTGATTCTACTATAATTTTCAACTTTTTCTACAAAAATCACTTCTCTATAAGTAGAAGTTTTTGCAAACACTCCCAATAGTAGGCCCAGAAGGTGTTTGGCTAAGCTTATAAGCTCCTCAAAACATCTTATAAGATGTTTGAGAGCTTATAAGCTCTAAATATTTGTTTGGCTAATTTCTTTTTAAAGAGTTTATAAGATCTCAAAATAAAATGTTTTGGATATATAAGCTCTTTTAAAAAAATTAACTTTCCTAATTTTTTTTTATAAAATTTTATAAGCTATATAAAATTAATATGCCATAAGACAACATCGTTCATACATGACGTGGGGATATTTCCTACATCCCTTATTGAGACCTTCACAATTGGGATTAAGACCTACAGAGATCAAGACAAACAACATTTCTGAAGGTATGTTTAGTGAAAGGTAGGGCCTTGGAGGACCTATAGCGCGAACGTATTGGAAGGTTATGAGAGACCTCTGTACACAAAGGACGGAATGTTAGAAAACCACTGCCAGAGCCGCCCGCACTACTCTGTTTGCACAATGTTGGTCCCCTGGACCACCTCTTGTCTTTATCAGCTGGGCTAGTACCCTCCTGCAGAGACTCTTCAAGCCAAAGAAAAAAATACGTGAGATCATACCAAAGCTAGAAAGGATGTTCAAAATCCTCCGTACTATCAATCGACACAGATGCCAATGGCATAACCTTTGACAATTGGGATCTTGCGGATATATACTTCCCACATAACGATCCCGTAGTCATTACTGTAGATTTAGCCAACTTCGTCGTACAGAAGGTGCTAGTAGATAGTGGTAGTTCAGCTGATATCATTTTAAAAAATGTGGTAGAAAGAATGGGTTTGCTTATGACGGATATAAAACCAATTAATACCCCACTCATGGGGTCCGGAGGGGGAAGCATAGCCCCCGCATGAGTCATAAGCTTGCCAACATCCCTTAGAGCAGATCCATGCCAAAAGACCATAATGGTCAGGTACTTGGTTGTTACATACCTTTCGCATATAATATTAAACTGGGACAAATTGCTTTAATCAGTTTTATATGGTGGTATCAACTTATCACCTTAAAGTTAAATTCCCCAATAAGCAATGGAATGAGACTGGTGAAAGGAGACCAGGAACAAGTAAGGAAGTGTTACATCCCAACAACAAAGGGAAACCGTGTGCCAGGAAAGAACTTTGGAGCCAAAGAGAAAAAGAAGATGGCATACCTTGACATTCAACCAGAGATCAAGAAGAAAAAGATGAAAAGAAATTGAGACTGCTGAGCACAAAATAATTGATTTGGTCCCAAGAGAGAAAGAGCGTACAACTCGGATTGAAAGCCAACTCCCCGAGGACATGGCATACGACTTGTAGAATTCCTAAGGAAAAATGTGAATATGTTTGCTTGGTCAGCATCCGATTTCCAAGGTATCAGCCTTGAAGTTATTGACATCGACTGAATGTGGATCCGAACGTGAAGTCGATAAGGCAGAAGAGAAGAAACTTTGGGCATGATAGGAACCTGATTATTGAGAACGAAATGAACAAATTGCTGGCAGCAAGGTATGTCCAAGAAGTCCAATACAAATGTGGTGATCGTCACCAAACCCGGGGAGAAATGGAGAATGTGCATTAATTTCACAGATCTCAACAAAGCTTGTCCAAGAGATCCCTGTCCCTTGCCCTGCATGGACCAACTAGTAGATTCAACTGCGGGCTATGCACTCTTGAATATGATGGATGCTTTTTAGGGATACCATCAAATACTTATGGCAAAAGAAGATTGTGTGAAAATTTCATTCATCACGAAAAATGGCACATACAGCTACAGGGTCATAACTTGCAAACTGAAAAATGCTAAGGAGCAACCTATCAAAGATTGGTGAATCAATGTTCAAATAACTGATTGAAAAAACCATGGAGGTGTATGTTGATAACATGTTAGTTAAAAAAAATGAAGCAGACACAACACTTGAAACATTTGGAAGAGTCTTTTATGATTATGAGAAAGTACGAAATAAAGCTGAATCCAGCGAAATGCGCCGTCAGGGTCAGAGGAGAAAAATTCTTGGGATAGATGGTCACTGAGAGAGGAATAGAGGTCAACCCGGAGAAGATCAAAGCGATCTTGCAAAATGCCAATGCCAAAATCCGTGGAAGACATCCAAAAACTGGCAAGAAAAATGGCATCTCTTAGCAGATTCATTTTAAAGGCTGCAAATAAAGATTTACCCTTTTTTAATATCCTGAGAAATTTTAAAAATTTTGAGTGGACCCCTGAGTGCGACAAAGCTTTTAACTATTTGAAAGAATACATGTCTTTACTCCCCTACTAGCAAAGCTTATAGAATGAGAATCGTTATATTTGTACTTGGTTGTGACAAAATATGCTGCAAGCTCCATTTCAATAAGACTTCTGAATCGTGACCAGCGACCAGTTTACTATGTGGTCGCATGTTCAAAGGTGCAGAGAAAAATTACTTGCTGATTGAGAAGTATGCATTAGCCTAATAGTTACTGCAAGAAAGTTGAAACCAAACTTTCTGTCTGATGCTATAATTGTGTTAATTGATTAACCTTGAAGCAAGTCTTAACAAGACTCGATGCGTCAAGAAGGCTAGTGAAACAAAGAATTTCACATAAACCTATTATCATCTAGAAAATAGTTTATTTTTTCAATCTAAAACTCGTGACCATAATGCATTAAGATCTGTAAAAAACTTGTGTAACCAAATGAATCACGTCTATGTATGTCTACATATCGTTCAAGTCACACCATGAATTACCCTATACTATGTCGAATTCTGTCTTAGTTCATCAACATAACTAATTAAATTTAAGAGTTGATCATGCTCGCAAATTATAAAAACAAGAACAAGAGGTGGTAGTATTTCCTCGAGGTGGTGCTTGATTCTTTGCCAATCCACTCTACTAGGCCCTTGTTCTTATAATGTCGCTTGTCACCATTCTTGATTTTTCTCTTTCTCATGTGAGATTGATTCCATGCCTTGGTATGTTCCTTGTACAATTCGACATTCTCGCAGGCTTGTTCCCTTCATCTCTTCAACTTATTAGGTCGTCGCCCCTTGTTCTCACTTGTCTTTTTCCAAGTAGACCATGCTTCAACTGGTGCTTTTACTTTTCGATTGGAAGTACATATTCATTCAAAAGCAACACCTTCTCTTATTTTGACTTTAATTCTTGTCCAATGTTTACAACATTTGTAACCTCTTTATACTCTTCTTTCGTACCCTACAAATTATTCCCATTAAAATTTTCTGTGTAATTTCATTTAAATCCTCACATTTGACTAAATGTACATGATCAGCCCTAGGGATATCAAGGCTACCAATTACAAATATATCATGCTCATGTACAAATTGAAGTAATCAAAACGTTTTCTTCCTTTTTCTCCTTTCAGCAGCCATATAGTAAACATGTATCGCTCTTTCTTTTTTGCCTTTTTTTCTTAATTTGTTATTAGATTATACTAATTATGTTAATTATATGTTTAATTAGTTAATCATTAACTAATCATTACTAATTAAACTCTAACAATTCTCCTTAATTAATTGTTAAGTCATTGATTATAAGATTGTTAGATATAACTATATTATAAATAATATTTATCATATTCTCCTCAGACATTTCCTCACCCGCCCACTTCATCCCCTTACTTGCCGTCAGCTCCTGTCTCCGCCTCCCCTCCTCAGCCGGTCTCTCTCTCCCAACCACCTCCTCTGCCCGTCGCCGTTGCCTTCTCTCTCTCCCTATATATATATTTATCATCTCTTAAGATTTTGTATAATTACATACAAATTTTAATTTGAAAAATTATA
Source organism: Sesamum indicum (assembly GCF_026168435.1). NCBI lineage: Eukaryota > Viridiplantae > Streptophyta > Magnoliopsida > Lamiales > Pedaliaceae > Sesamum > Sesamum indicum. The sequence goes on from NC_142668.1 coordinate 9,238,681, forward strand.
TCTAATATCTCTAAGGTTTACTTTCGTCTAATAAATAAGTTTTCTATTAGTTAAAATTCGTCAAACTTGTCGATGTTAACAATAAATTGGATAACAATTTCATACTTACCCCTATTGACTTATTAGCGATTTGTTGCGGGTCAAATAATTTTTTATGATCAAATTACCTTTATATATTTTCACACATTAATGCATGTGAGGAGGTATATTTTCACTATTACAAGAGTAGTTTAGTCAGAAAAAAAAATCGTTTAACCTGCAATAAGTCAGTAATATTAATATGAATAAATTTAATGAATTTTAACTAATAGCAAGACAAACCTATTTGTTAAATGTAAGCAAGTTTCAGAGATATTACATGTTATTTTTCAAACCACAAAAAATTAATCGATAATTATACCAAATCTAAAAAGAACATGTCCTAATAGTCTATAATAAAACAATGACACAATATTTTATCCTTACAAGTGTTGGTAACAACTTTTGTATAATTCTTGTCATTATTAAATTACAAAAATCCTTATCGTGATCAAACAAAAAATGTCACTTAGTACATATATTAGTGATAATTTTTATGCCACGCTTTAATGTTTAATCCCTAATAATATATATATATATATATATATATATATTGGTAGTGTTTAAATTTAGTTGAGAAAATAAAGAAGTTTATTTTACCATATGAATTACAATTCATGATTGACATTTTATTACTTTCATAATCTTATTCCACAACTTCAAAACCTTAATTCTAAAAAATAAAATCTTACATTAAGAAACATGTTGTAAGACGTATGAACTTATAGAAAAATTTAGATTACTTTAGGATTGATTGATTTGAATTTGCGAGAAAAATTTTAAAAAAAAGTATTTCAAATGACTTTATGACAAAATAGTTTAAAATCGGACAAAAATCCCTTTTGGTCCTTGTACTTTTGGTCAAAATTGATTTTTGGTCCCTAAATTTTTCGAGACACAAATTTGATTTTTAATTTTTACAATTTTGATCGAACCATTAAAATTGAATTTTACAGATGTTAAGTTTGGAGGGAAGCGAATGGACCAAAATCATAATAATTTGTAAAATTTAGAAACCAAAAAGTCATACCTCAAAAGGTGTACAGGCCAATATCATAATAATTTATAAAGATTATGAACTAAAATTGAGTTTGTCCCATAGTACAGAAACCAAAAGTCTACTCTTTAAAATTGGGAAAAATGCAACCAACCCCTTTATGATATCACAAATGAGCAAATTATCCTTTTATGAAAAATAAATAGCGATTTACCTCCTTATATTTTTTAAAATACAATAATTTACTTCCCTATGTTTTTTAAAATGAAGCAATTTACCTCCATGTATAAGGAGGTAAATTGCTTCATTTTAAAAAGTATATGGAGATAAATTGCTATATTTTTTTCATAGGGAGATAATGTGCTCATTTTTAATATCACATGGGTAAATTGCTATTCACCCCTTTAAAATCTATTAATATTCAACAAAATATTATCTAAATCTAAAATCCAAGGATTTGAAATCCTTTCAAGTGTACAATTATCCAAATAAATTAGTTAAACTTAACCAAACACCCTCTAATGAACAACCATTGATGAACTTACAATTAAAGGTAAAGCTTAGTTGAAAATGAACTTTCACATTAACACCAACAATGCAGAAGAAGATGAACAGCTATTATTTCCAACAGTGAACAAGAACATGGTTTCTGGTACCCGACCTTGAAGGGTCAATCCATGGAGAATTACAGGAGCTTCAAAGTCATTCAGAGTATGTAAATATCACAACATACAGTGTTGAAGATCTGAGTAGAAATCGGAGAAGGATACGTCATATATATACACTCTCTCAAGCAGCTTCAGCAAAGCCAACTTTCATATTCCCGTAGTCAAACACAGTGTGATACTGCCCCATGAAAACATCCCCCAAGATCCTGTAAAATCATGCACACGACATCCACAGCAGCTATAAGTCGGGCGAGAGCGACCTCCGATGAGTCAATTGTTTGCTAAAGCATAAATGCATTTTTCATCCTATAAATTAGCATGACTTAAAACGTAATTCTGTCTATTCGTTCTATAATTTTATTCCACAATCTATTAGCTTACGAGCAACCTAGTCTAATTTGGTAAGCAATTTAAAAGTTAGCTTGAAAAATTCAATATTAGTCTAATTTTTAGCATAACATCGGATTTTATGAAATTTACCCCAAAACATCTCTATTTTTTTCCAATTTTCGGCCAATTTGGTTAGGTCCGAAGTGTGTATTTTTCCCTTGAGTATGTACAATAAGTAACAAGAGCTTTGGTTCATTGGCTAAGTTTACGAGGGAATGCCAAATATTTGTTTAGGAAGCGATAATAAAATGTGCGGGGAAGTGCAAGAAGCATTCTACTAATGGAGAATGACAAAGCGGAAGATTACCATAGAGGGCCGCGAGGCGGAGGCACATCTAAGGCTGTGAATCCACTAATGCACTGAGCTGCATCACCCTCACCGACTTTGAGGACATACTGACCAGCAAAAACAATAAAACACGGAGGTAATGTAATTACGCATAAAACATGGACCTTTTTATGCATCCAATCAACTAAGTAACAAAAGCAAAGGAAATGTGTTGTAGAATCACAGCATGTAGACATCAAGGAAATGCGATGGACAAAATAGGGTTAGGAAAATTTCGCACACCCCTGGAACAGTGATGAATAAAGAAAGACAAACTTCCAGAACTCAATTTCTTGGGAGGCATGACAGTAATTCTCAAAACTAGGAGTGAAGAACGTACATGTTTACTCTTCCGTTATATGTCAGTGTGAGCAAGCTCTTCCATATTTCATTCTTGCATTAGAAAAGACATTTTACCCTTTTTTTCTTTATCAACGTTTCTTCATTTTCTACCTCATTTAGTTCCACTTTCTCCATTTATCAAATATAGCTCTAATTTCTAGAGTTCTCTCTTTCCCTTTCGCAGTTGTGGGATGATGAACTACATGTTTCTGTAGTCACAGTGATCTTATCAGAATCTGAAGATAGACTGGAGGCCGACGTATGCCCAATTTCATTTTTATCTTTATCTGTTTCTTTCCAAGTCAGAAATAAGATTTTTAGAACATTATTGCAGTTGAAAATAACATCAATTGGAAACAAATTCACCAAACACATCAATGCGGCATTTCTCAAGAATGTCAACACATTGCTGCTCGGAGGTGAAGCAAGCTAATCAAATCAAAAATGGATGACAACATCTAGAGCTCAATACTAATTTCGTTCTACCTCTTACAATGGAGTCTATATCCTGCATAAGTTGTTCACATGTGCATTCAAACCAAGGATAATGAATAGAAAGGCTAATTTCCACTAGAACATAGCACGAATATTTTTAAGAAAGAAAAAAAGTGCATATAAAGGTAAGATGGAAAAGAAGTCCACTTTGCATACCTGCTCTGGGGTGAGATCAAATGATTTACCACCTATGGTAAAGGAAACATTTGGCATAGAAGAAAGGACACTGCAGTCGACAGCTGATTCTCCCATTGGACTTGGAAGCCGGTCACATAGCTGGCGTTCAAATTAAAGCTTTCAGACCACACACACACACACCAAAAAAAAAGGGTATAGACCTCTCCAAGATATGGATTTTCTCTACCTCGTTAATGTAGTCCAAAATCTTTTCTTCTGTTACGTTCCGTCTAAGTTGATTCTGCATCCATACAACTGCCATTTGGCAAGCGGTGCACATCTCATCATGGAGACCATATGAATCTTTAGTGCTGTCCTTGTCCACCACACTCTCAATAATCATACTGAATATAGTGTCAAAATGAACTCCATGTCAAACATATACAATTGACTCCAGTTGACAAGAAGGAATTAATAGCAATTATCATGCAAGAAAAAGGTACTTATCTGAAAGCACTGAAGTTGAAATCAGGAGAATATGATGTTTCATAATAGTTGCCCAAATTTAACAACAAGATTTGGTCATGATATAGAATGATTAAGCCAGCAACAAAATAGAATGAATACAAGGATGTACGAATATTATTTGATCTACATGACATTTTTACTTTTAAAAGGTTTAAAACACACTTTACATGTGTGCTCATAGTTGCATTCACCCTCTTAAAGAAAAAAGGTAAATCCCTCATGGAGAAAAGATATGGCATTGATGAAAATTTTTAAGACGAAAATACCCTCCCCCCCCCCCCCAAATATATATATATATATATATATATGTGTGTGTGTTTTATAACAATAATTCCTAGAAGCTAATTTGAGTATGTTGAATTTTTTATCTAAATAAAATTTATTTGTAACTAACATATAAATATGTAAAAACTCCATAAGTTGAAGATCCTTATATTTTTTATGTAATTCTTCAAAAAATTTATATAGCATCTATTTCATATCATCGTATCCCTAAAATATGTGTATAAATTTTTATAAATGACATTGTAAAATATTTGTTGAAAAGCACCTCAATTAATTCTTTAATATCTAACAGACAAATAAAATAACTACTGTCCATATAAGTGTATGCTATATGCATTATGCCATATGTATTAAAACTTTACAATGTTCATACATATAAATTAATACCTAAAATAATTATATCAAAATGGGTAATTTGATTTGGTTATGTTCACACACACACACACACACAAACATATATATATATATATATATATTAGTAATTGCACAAAATGATGTCGAACTTATAATATATGCATTGATGTGCATAAAATGTAAGTGAACATATACAACCTGTGCATATATAATATTAATCTACAAGAATGTTCGATAATTTTGTGAATGTCTTAGCTATAATTATCTTAAATATTTATCTAAAGTAATTGAATATAAAGCATATAGTTTGTATATAACATAAAATATTACTTTTATAGAACTATGTATACAATATACATAATTAAATAACAAGATATTACAGATATCATGTGCATTTTTCACGTAAACAAATTTTCTCTACGAAAAGCAGTTCTTCTACACATTTCTATACTATATATATTTATACAAATTCTAAACTTTAAACATTATTTTACAAATAGAAGTTTAATAAGAATTTAAAATCACAAAAGGTAGTCATATGGGGTGTTTGTGACAGAACATACAAGGGAATTTTCAACCTAAAACTTTTGGTTGACGCCACGTCCTTTTTTCTAGGGGGTTTTTAGCTACCTTTTAACCTTGAAGGGGGGTAAAACATGTATTTAACCCTTAGTAAGAAAATAATTGAACCTCACCTAACATCACGAATGCCATCAGAGGAGCATAAACCTATTCTTGAGCAGATTCTCTGAGGTTCTTCCTGTAAACAACATGAAAAGCAGAATTCAGCTGTTAGAAAAGTAAAGTAGCCTAATAAGTAATAACTAGAGTGTTACAGATATGATATTCTTCAATTTATCAACTGATATATTGCAGTTTATCAAATATTCTCGAGAAAAAAATGAACTAGAGAAAAATGCAGAATATAACATACCTTAGATAACAACATCTCCAGTATGGTTTTGCCGTATAGGGAAACGACAGATTTGCATTCCTGGCTTACAACACCAGTAGCTCCAATGGCATGATTAATTAAAGTAACAACAGTCTGAAAATAGGATTTCCAACATGTTACCATTAAAGAAATAATAAGTGTCACTCTTGTTGCACTTACACTAATTCTGATCACAAAAGCTTCAGATGCACCATGTGAATTCAGAAAAAACTTACTGATGAACATGACATGTGTGATATGATAGGGTTAACACTCTTTCTAGCAGCTTCAGCAAATAATAGATATTTATCCCGAAATAGGTCATTCAGGTTGCAACTACCCTCCACTAGAATCACATGCTCAACCACTAACTGCTTTTGCTTATTTTTAGTTCAAAAGAAAAAACAATGAACTCTTCAAAGAGCGTTTCATATAGATTTCTTGGGTGGTCAAAAGCCGTCCAGAAGCTTTGTTTACTTTGTGGTTCTTAGCAAACTTTTGCCAACAAAGTCTTCAGAATCCACATCATTGCTTCCTCTCTTTGGCACAAGTCAAAAGAGATACAATATGATGTAAAGGTAAAGGCTTGAACCTCAAAAATCACCAAATGTAATGTTTAAGAAAAATAATTGGGGCACCTCTTGCCTTATAATGCAAAAGAATAGTTGGCAATGCTTACCAGAATACGATAAGCTTCTGAATGCATACATAACATTCACTTAAAAATGATTTTTTACTAAGGTGACATGTGTTTAATCTAAAAGTCTATAGTCATAATTATGATATTGTTGGAGCAAATAAATGGATTATGGCTCGCTGCTCGCGCTGCCTTGTGTATGAAATTTCTAAATGAGAACGTGAAAAATCCTTAAATAGAAAAAGAAAAAGAAAATGTGAGAGAACGTCTTAGAAGTCATCTGTCATGTAACATCCATCTTCATATGCCATTTGGCACCATTGGAGAAGAAATGAATTTGATTGTAGGTTGAATAAGTCACTGAGAATACATTTGAAATAAGCTACTGTAGGTTTAATGAGTAATTGAGAATACATACAGTTGGTCCTGCTAATAAGGAGGTTCCAGAGTCGGCTATTGCAGAGCAACCACCAGAACAAAATCCTGGAGAAACGTACAGATTAGATCTATGAATTTTGCTAGGAAAGTAAAGATAAATGGTAATAAAACCATCAAAATGCACAAGCAAGATAGAAATAGAAGTTCCATAAATCACCAGTTGTCTCCCCGCCAATTAGAACTTCACCCATGTCAAACTGAGAACAGAGAAAGTCAAGGAAATGAGTGCAAGCATGCAAAGATATTCAGAAAGTGAGAGGTTAAGAAGGAGCACCTGCCAGTAACCCTTTTGAGTAACAGGAACATATGTATGTTCCCCCTTGAAATGATTAGGATCAACACCACCAAAAACAAGTTCACCCCCATCTTCCTCGTTACCTTTTCGATTTAACCAAAATGAAAAAACTGGGTCTTTCACTAGACCTTGATTCACCATATTGTACCTGTTAGAAAAGAAATTGGATGAATAGAAGAAATATTGATGCAGAAACTACCAAATGATAGACCACTCACTTTAGCATTTGAAAGAGGATGATTCGAGTCTTTCTATCAAATAGAAGTAATTCATTTTGATTCTAACTGTTTTCTACGACTTGGGATATTTTGTTAATGTAAAAGACAATAATACTTTTTTTTATTTTGAATTCACAACAATTCCATCTATTAGTCATAGTTTTACATTCTCACTCTCTTTTGTTTGAGTTCATAGTAATACGGGTTCAGTTTTTCTCTGAGTTTATAGCATTAGTGTTTGATCTTATACTAACTTGCAATCTACTAATTCGATAGGAAAGAGGCCTTGTTATATTTACGTGCATCTGGACTATTCCAGAATTAAAACTTTTTTCTAACTGTTTGTAGGACAATACTTATACATACTTGTTCTACATCAGCTGTCCACTATAAGAATGTTCATACATCTTAGTGGATCAGCTGTCCTTACTTCAAATCAGCAGACAGTTTAAGTGTGTGTATCTGTCTCTTTGTTTAAATTTCTTACCAGACAGGAACAGCATTCCCAACAGAAATTTCCTGAAATCCAAGTCCAAGAATACCATCAAACTTGGCTGCCAAGAAGGTAATGCCTGGCTCTTTTGTCGCTTCAATGAAATCCTAATGACAAAAGGATATAGAAGTTAATACAAGGCAAATTCATAAAATGGTTTCTCATTTTTATTTCTTTTTAAGATATACCTGATCCTTAACAACAAGGTTGCCGAGTTGAACGTGATCTCGGCTGAAAAAACCGGAGATAGATCCAGTTCCATAATGGATTGCAGCAGATTTACCTTCATAAAGAATAAATCCATATATGAAACTTCTCTTGTGCATGGTACACAGCACAAAATGAATGTGGGTAGCAATGAGCATTTTCATAGTGCTCCATCCATTGAGAAGGCCATATTTAGATATTAAAACAAGTTCGTGCCATCATGATATACATTAACAATCAATTTCTTCGGAGCATTGATTTTCTTCAAGCATGTGCAAGATACCCCATGAAGTTATTTAGAGATGAAACTGGGAAACAACAATTGCTCTCATATTAATCAACTGTTGGCAAAAAAGAACCACCAGTACTTGGAATGAGCTCATACATGTCGTATTTCATTGTGTCACCAATAAATTATCATCTAATACATATAGAAAGAAACCAGACTTGAAAGAACTTTTCAGTTTTCAAGTATTCATTGTCAAACAAATGCTAAAACTTATGTCTAAGGAACTTCCCTAACATTGTATAAAACAATTATCATAAATGCATGAGCCACAGTTCACAAACTGCCTATTGTATTTACATACTCAGCCCACAATGGAGGAACAATAAAAGAACTATAGTTACCATTCTTTTTGTAGGTACTTGAACGGCTTGACTTATACTTCGAATGGAAAAGGCAGGCAACCTGCAACCAATGGAAAACCCATAAGCAGAAAAAACACATGCGGAAATGCAGTAATACTTTTCAATAATATTGATCAAACAATAGTAACAAGAAGACTCACAGAAAAGTAGCACTTTGATGATGGCACCCAAAGATTAGAACTTCCAGTGTCAAAAATCACAGTGAATTTCTGGGGAGGTGTCCCAATACCAATCTCACCAAAATATTGAGCATCCAAGTAGTTCTTCAGAGAAATGATATCAGTACCCGAAACTTCATTAACACCACCTAAATTATTAGAACCCCCCTGCTTTGAGCCAAGAGTTTCCGAGAACCGGTTGATCTGATTCAGCTTCCTCTTCTTTAGCCCAATTCTCAACAACCCATCAGCACGGGCCGAAAACACAGTAGAAAACAGCAGAAAGAGCAGCACAAGTGCAGCAAAACCGTATCTTTTACCCATTGCACAAACTGCAAAGAGCCATTTACAAAAGCTCTGTAATTAACTTCAACCCCTATGCGTTGACCCATAAAAACACTAAAGAGTTCACTGATCATGAGCAAAAATTTGAAGGGCCTTTAATAGGAATTATAGGACTCCCATTCTCTTGCCTAAAACTAAATGGGCTGTTTTTCATAAGCTTTTTTCATAGTAAACTCCATATTCAGACACCTATTGCAATCGGCAGACTATTTTCTTGGTCTATTGATTGTTTTTCCAACTACCTAGAAGCCTAAAAACAGCTACAAAGTATAGGATCGTAACAAAAATTCATCATCTTCAATTAAGTGATCTTCTGCAAAAATAATTCAAGTTTGTAAAAGTTACCTGAGTCCTGAAGGAGAAGATGAGAGAAGAGGACAAAAACGAGCAAACCGAGAAAGAAGTGTAGTCAATGGTTTGGTGGGAGCCTTGGGGGCTGAAAAGTGACCAATTACGCAATATACTCGCAGTGAAGGCGCATTCAATTTGTTTAAATTTTTAAGGGATAGTTACACTCACAATCCAGAGGTATGATTTAACGATGGAACCCACTATTTCTTTATTCATTTAATCTTTTTTTTATTGACTATATTTTTGACACCTAGCAAAAGAAAATTTCTTATTTCTTTCGTATTTCACAGTAAAATACCTAAAAAAAGAAAAAATCGTGGTCGGGAAGGTTATAGTAGCCAAAGCCATTGGAATTTGTATAAATCTTTATATTTTACAAAATTATATTTAATATTTTTTTAAATTTATTTTTATTTAATAAATAAGTTATTTCATTAGTCAAAATTCATTGAAATGATGATATTAACCAAAAAACTAAAAAATAAAATCTATATTACCCCCAATTGATTTATTACTGACTTATAGTAGATCAAATGAATTTTTCTATAAGCAAAATTACCTTCATACGTCTTCATACTTTAATGCTTGCGATGAGATATATTTTCATCATTATAAGGGTAGTTTAGTTCGAAAAAAATTATTCGACTTATAATAAGTTATTAATAAGCTAATTTACGGTAAATATCAAGTCTTATTAAGTTTTTTTGTTAATATCAGCAAATTCAGTAAATTTTGATTAACGGGGGACTTATTTGTTAGATGGAATGGAAGGAAACTCAAGGATGTTAAATATAATTTCTCAAACCACAGGGGAGCTTTGTGTAATTACACCAAATCTTATGAGAGAGGAGTGTAATTATCTCAAAATTTAATTTTTACAAGTGTGGCGTCGTTCTTACGTATAATTAATACTTTTTATATTTTAAAAATATTATAAATAAAACTAAAGTATATAAATTAATATATTGCATTGAAAAAATTAATTTATTGATTAATAAAAAATTTAAAAAGTTGAATATGTTAATTACTTTCCCACTTATAAGCGCATAATACAGCATTGTCATTGACGTGTTTTGTGAGTGTGGATAGACCTTTTTAATTTAAATTCTCTTATTATTCAATTTTATTATTTGTATTTCTTTGAAATAATTACCTATTTTTTTTTTGGTTTAGTAATAAATAATATGATTGAATAAAAAATAGGAGAAAAGAGGGTGAAAGTATTGGAGCCGAATTATGAGAAATAATATAATCATGTTTCAACTAATATTGATCTTTATTTCTCACTCTAAAACTCTCTCTCAACAATCATCTTCTTCAGACTCCCACCACTCCTCAGCCGTCGCCGGCGACACCACTCGCTCCACTTGACCAGCTCATCACCGCCGAACCCTCCCCCCGTTCAATTTCTTCCTTCGCGCACTCACTGTCTACTGCTCACCGCCGCCAGCTCCGCCTCACCTCAACCTTTATTCTGCTGTCATTCTCCCACCTGTTGAAGCTCCCATGGCAGACCCCCACCCTCAGCCCTCTTCCTCCGTACCAACTCCTTTGATGGTTTTCCCATGAGGATTTTCAAGTGGACCCCAGACTTTGATCCTCAAATTGAGTCTCTTATTGCTCCAGCCAGGCTCAAGCTGCCGAACCTGCCCTGTCGTCTCTTTGAAAAAAATGCCCTCTATAGTATTGCTAAGCAAGTTGGCAAACCCCTCAGGATGGACGAAGCAACGCAGATCTATCACGACGAAATCTGGCAAGAATTTGTGTGGAAATTGATCTTACAGCACCCACAATGCAATGTCCGTATAATTTTTCACATAATTGAGATTAATTGGTAATTATTTAGAAATTTAAATTTAATTATAAATAAATTATACATTAAATTTGAATATAATAAAATGTGAACGGATTAAATTGGAGTTTGTTATAATATTTATGGGCAAATTATATTAATTAAGAAATTAGGAGGACGTAACGGGTATTTTTAAAAAAAAATTAAATTAAATAAAAAAAGAGAAAAGAAAAGAAAATTATAATTTACTAGCCATTTATTTCCTTTTATAGAATTTTCCATGGGCTGAAAAATGGGGGTTGGCAAATTTTATCAATTAAGATGCAAGGCCCAACGAATTTTTATTTAAATCTAATTTAATAAAATCCACCCAATTGAGCCCAATATGTATTTAATTAGATTAAATACATAAGCTCATATTGTCCTCATTAATAAGATCCAACTTATTAAATGATGAGGACAAGCCCAATATAAATTAATGCCATTAATTTATTCTTGGGATTTTTCCATCCATTGGAACTCTTATTTTGCAAGTAATCCAATTTACTTGTGAAATTAATTCCAAATTAACTCATTGTTCTTTCCCGATGATTTGTGTATAACTCTTTAGGTTCATGACCCTAGAGACTAGGTGAATGACCGTGTGAACATTTAGGTTCTCGAGTCCATATGGGTACGGTCCTTCCGTCCTGTCTCCCGGCCTTAGTCTAGGCATGGAATTAGGTGTCGATTCTCATCCTGGACTAAACATCTATACTTAATACTTAAGATTGCATTACGCCAAGTTTCTCAACATAGAAGCCTCCTTTTCATATTCAATCAACGACTATAGCCATAGATTCATATAGTGTGAACACATCTCCAAGTGCATAGGAGATACCTTTGTCTCATACTAACAGGGGATGGATCCTCTTATTGGAACTCACCGTCTTCGTTACATACTCCGACTGTATTGAACAAGGCTTATGATAATTATATTTATGATACAATCACCTCTCGTGCACATCCAAGATACAGTCATCGTATGCACGTGACTGCCGTGATTCCTCAAGTCTGAGGACTACGCCCATATTATCAGAGTCGGAGATTCGAGTAATACTGACCAATCCTCCAAGGCTTCCATGTGACAATCCCTGCGAGTCAGTTCAGTCAGTTGACCACCTTGTCAATTAACCGACTGAAATTGCATAGACCTCCAACGTCTGTCGCTGATGAAATGCGACACTCATCCCATGAATGCAATACTCAGTGCAAGTCTCAGTAGGACTCTCGATGTCTAGTCTTAGGTCCTCGACTTGAAACATTTCGGACCAACCATCAGAAGTTGGTTTCAAAATCGTCATCCAATGCGCAACCCAACTCATGGGTTATTAAATGGTCTGTGGGCATCTATTATGACGTCGAAGCAGTGCTTAACGTAATTGGTAAGCACAACAGATACGTGTCCAAAGATGAATACTTATCATATTCGTTGGAACAATATTACTTAAATAAAGATTGCTTTAACGATTCTCAAAACTACCAACCCCAATTGACTTTTTTATCACAATATATTCAATTCAATTTCACTATTGATAGTCTCTTTCCACGATGAAATAAATACATATTATATATAATACCATTTTTTAAATATTTTGCAGACTTTGTGAAAACGACTGTGTGCTGATGCTGACGATGCCCAAAAAGGAAAAAAAAAATGATGAAGGAAATTCACAAAGGAAGTTCAGATAACCATTCTTGGGCTCATCCTTTGCCAAATAGGGCTCTCATTTGAATTCTTTGGATTTTATGGGTCGGGTAGCAAAGACGTCATTGTAGTTGTATTAGAGTTTTAGTATAAAGTGATACTAAATATTTAAAGTTCTATATGTTCTTTTGTACTAAATATTAAATTTGAAGTTATCTAAAGTTCTATATTTTCTTTCAATTTGAAGTTATTTATTTGTTTATGTTTTGATTTTCTATATAACTAATCCACTAATTTCTTTAGGATAGGAGAACATGAATTCCAATATTATTGGAGATTTAGCTCCAAGCGTTCTATCAAATTAAATTCGGAAAATATACAAGCAATTTTCTTGTATTATTGTAAAAAAATAAATTATTCCTATAATAATAATAATAAAATAATTTATCTTTATATATTTTTAAAAATATATTAATTTATCTTTTTGTGTTTTTAAAAATAAAACATTTATCTTTTTAGATAATAAGGTAAATGAATATTAAATTTATATATAGAGAGAGAAGGGCAGGGTGAATGAAGGGGACAGAATGGCGGCGGCAACATGGAGGAGGGAGAGGAGGCGACGGCATACAGGAGGGGAAGGTACAACGGCAGGATAGTGAGGGGCAGTGTGGGAAAGAGGGGGCAGGCAGGGGCAACGAGGGAGGGGGGAGGAGGGAGATGAAAAAATAATTATAAAAATATTTTTATATTAGAAATAATTACACTCTTCTTCCCTATGGTAATTAGTGTAATTATACGTAAACCTCCTGTGGTTTGAAAAATTATAATACCCCTGAAGTTTATTTCCGTCTAACAAATAAGTCCGTTTATTGGTCAAATTTTCTCGAATTTACTGATATTAACAAAAGAAATTGAATAAAATTTTCATATTTACCCCGATTGACTTATTACTGATTTATTGCAGGTCAAATAAATCTTTTTGTGATAAAATTATCCATATACATCTTCATATGTTAATGCATGTGATGAGGTATATCTTCATTGTTATAAGGGTAGTTTAATCAGATATTTTTTTTAACCTACAATAAATCGGTACTAAGTCTCGAAGGTAAATATCAATTTTTATTCAGTTTTTTTATTAATATCAGCAAATTCAATAAATTTTGACTAACAGATGGATCAATTTGTTATATAAAAACTAACTTCAAGAGTATTAAATGTAATTTTTCAAACGACAAAGGATCTATGTGCGATTATATTAAATTTCAAAGGAGGATAGTGTAATTATTTCTTTATATTATTATCATAAATATTAATATTTTTTAGGAAAAATTGCATAATACCCCCTGTGTTATGTTAAAATTGCACGAAACTTACCTGTGTTAAACAAATAGCCATAAAAGACCCTGTAAATTTTAAAACCCTGCAAAAAAGACCCCCTCCGTCCAAAACTGACGGAAGGTGCTGTACACGCGGGGGAAATGAGAATGGGGGCCTTTTTTGACTGTATTTCAGCCTTTATGGTAGTGTTAAGGTCTAAAATACCCTTCCCCTCCCATTACATATACACTTAACTTCCTCCCACAAACATACTACACAAAATTCAGATTTTAGGGTGCTGCAAGCTTAGTTTTCTCCAGGTAATTTTTTTTAATTATTTATTTAACATTATTTTTTTAAAATATTTATTTATGATATTTATTTATTGTTCTTTTTGTAGCAATGTCTTTTGCTTCTCAAAAATCCACTTCGAAAGATGGAAAAATTGATTTACGATATAGAAATTCAAAGTGTTATTGCCAAAAAAATGCCGCAATTAGAGTTGTAGGTCCAAGCAAAGAAAGTGAAGGGAAATTATTTTGTAATTGTAGAACAAATGAATGTAACTTTTTTTGTTGGTTGGACCCTATTAGTATTTTTGAAAAATTTTCACAGTCAACATCAACACAATCTATTAAATTCGAAGAAGAAGCCCAGTCCAGACAGATGAAAATGGAGGACGATTTTGATGAAGTACTATCTATATGCAAAGATTTGGCATCTAATATCAAGAGACTTGAAGCAAATGAACGAATGATGAAGGCATTTTTTTTAATTCTTATTGTTTTGCTTGTTGCAATATTATTCAAGTAGTTATATGTTGTAATTTAACGGATGTATTTTGGATGTTCACAATTGAAGTTGATTCCATTTTGTATGTATTTTCCCTGTAAATATACTTGAAGAACAAAGTAGTACCAAAAAAACCAATAAATATGAATAATTAAATTCCTGTAGCACAACAAAACACTTAGCTAAATAATCATTCACTGTAGCACATCAAACACTTAAACAAATACCATGTTAGATTACTAGAACTTTGCCAAAACACTTAATATTTCACAGTACCACAACAAAACACACTTCATTGTACCACAACAAAATACACCTCATTGTACCACAACTTAAATAAAAACCCATCTTACATCTTACAAAACACACTTCATTTCAATCTTTCTTCGTAGATGCATCTAGCCCCTTGGATGAGCTTGACCCAGTGCTTGGCCTATAGGAGGCAGAAAGGTTTTTCAACTGATTAGTCAAAGTTGGTTTGCTGGATCGACAACACTCTCTTTGGAAACCAGTACTCGTACTTGAACCTTCAGATCTTTTTTGTATTTTTGTTGATGTGGATATCGGGACTGGTTGTTTTCTCCTTCTTGGAGCATTAGACACCGACACATTCTTATTGGATGGTGGTTGGCTAGTTGCAGGTCTTTGTTCAGTATCTAGGGGAATCTAAACCAACAATATTTTGATTAATTTACAGGTGGAATATTATTATGAATGAAACCAAAGTCCAAATTCTATAAATCTACTCACCTCAAATGGTGAACTAAATTGTGTAGACCTCGGTGGTACAAAAGTTGGCCTTCTTAACCTTTGAAAAACTCCATGCTTCTGTAGGATATGATAATTGATGTATGAATGTTAAGTAAATGACGACTTTTCATTTGTTTTTCAATATATGAAAATTGTAACAAATCTACCTCATTTGTCCTTATCCACATTTGGAAACCATACTCTACTACCACCTACATATTTAATTATAGGCACCCATTCAATTACACCACCAATCTATATATCAAAATCAGCATAATCAGCCAACACCATTCTGCAATTAAATATACAAATAAAAAATTCAGCAACCAACATATACAAGTGGGGACACAACCCCTTTGCAAATAACTGTTAATTAAATAAGAAAGTGGGGACACAACCCCTTTGCGGATAACCCCTTTGCATAATTAAATGAACAAATATAAAATACAACTTTTCAAGAAAATGGGGTTAGGGTGTGGGGACCAACAGTGGAAGAATCCACTATTCAAAGCATTTGGTGGAAATTTACAATAAATATTCGGTCAAAAAGGTAGGAAAATATACCTTTTTCGCACTGTTATGCCTCTAAACGTGTTATCTCAACAGCTCGATTTCGACCAAGAATTACTCTTGAGCATCCAAGGGTACTGGAGCATGCAAATAATACAGTCTTCATTAGATTCTCTTACAACCACTCCAAGCAAATTAGTTAGAAATTATACCAATTTGCATATACAACATGGGCACTCCAAATTACAGCTTGTATCTTAATGAATTTCAAAAGCAACAAAAATTAGAAGCCATTGAACCCTCCAACTTTCCCCTATTTCAACAAGGAAATCCTGCACATTGCAAATACTAAACTGACCCTACACATACATTTACCTATGTAGAATTCTTTGATTATTTTTTACTAATCCCAATAGAACTCTATAATTTTTTATTATAGTTCACATTATCATTATAACTAACATCAGGTGTTCAAATTGTCCCGTTCCTTTGATTTTTTTTTTAATCTTAACAATTAACAATATCCTTGTCTCCTCGGGCCAGGTTGACATATATATTAACAATCTTCAAAAGAAAGAAAATGGTAGCAACATCAGATATGGTTGTCATGTAATATATTAGAATTTGTAGGTTGTTAACCCACTCAACACCACAACAAAAGGAAAAAGAAGAAATATAATATAATATATATATATATATAGAGAGAGAGAGAGAGAGAGAGATAGACACAGATAGAGTACACATACACACATATATAGAGAGAGAGGGAGGGAGTGAGGTCTGATGATCCAAAATATGGCTCCAAAGCAATAAAGTGCTTATAGTCGCAACACGTACTAGCGGCAGACAAAAGTTCACTCTGAACTTGATGTAACTATTTATAACCAAAACTACCAGAACATCTCCTCAACAAACTCTCTGAATATGTAAATAATAATTATTACATTCGCAAGCATGAAAAAAGTATTTCTGATACCTGCTTTAGTAAATATCAATTTCAGAATTATTCCACAAATTCGAATTCACAAACCCTAATTTTTACTTCGTTTTCTCAAACAATAGCTTCACAAAACTCGATTTTAAGGCTAAAACAACTAAACTTGTGCAGATATTGGAGAATTTTGAAAGATTCAACCAAAAATTGCAAGCCCTAACCTGTATGTCGTCGTCTTCCCCTCTTCTCCCAACTTCTTCACGGCGTTGAAGAAAGAAAATGAAACATTCACCCTTTTCTTTTTTTGTACTGTGGTAATAAGTTAAAAAGGGCATAACGGGGACTTAAGCAAAAAATTAACTCCGTCAGATGGCAGAGATGGAATTGGGCAAGTGAGAAATATTTATAATTTTAGGGAGTTTTTTTTGCATATAAAAATAACACGGGGGGTTTTTAGCCGAGTTTTCATAACACAGGGGGGTTTTATGCAATTTTTCCTATTTTTTATATATTTGTATGTGAAATAATATTCTATTGTTAAAAAATTCATGCAAAAACACACAACGGGAGCAAGGAGAGTTTTCGTTTCATTTCAAAAAATAAAAGAGGTATTTTTATTGTTATTTTTTTCACATAATCCTTTTTTTTTTTTTTCACATTTCTTGTATATGTAGTGAAATTGAGAAGAAGAACAAGATCAAATTAGGAAAGAAATAATAAGGTTAGGGCGAAACTAGTTGGCTACGATTGGGTCGCATCTCTTGCTCGATGAGGACACGCATGGTGTGGAGCTGAGGTTGCTGGCAAACGACGAAGCAGAAGATGATGTGCGTGTTCGAAAAGTCACATTTAAAACTTTTTAAGCACCGATTGGCGGCAGAGACATGGCGATAACGATGGAGGTTGGGATTAGTGAGGTGTTGGTGGGTGGTGGTTATGTGGTGTTGTCTATTTTCCCTCCAGGACCAGCCCTACATGGGCTGGCAAGGTGAGTTGGCAGGAGTGATATGATTTAAAAAAACCACATCATCCCTGTCACATGAGCACAACCTGAAAAATATTATCAGCACACGCCAAGTCGTGGGAATTTGGAGAAATTCTCAAAATTAGGAGGTCACGTCCGCATCATGTGCATGATTTTTCAATTAAATTAGGATATTTTGTCCTTAAATTGTCATTTTCTAAAAATTACACTCTTAATTCGCTATTTTAGATTAGACATGGCTGTAAATAACTTAACTATACAAAATTGGATTTTTCCGCATAATATATTATAAAGGAGTCAGATGATAAGTATAAATTAAAATCAAATGTGATGATCCAATTCATTTGAATACAAATTAAAATGAAAAGTCATGGAAACCGCGTCAAACGTTATCCCATCAATATTAAACAATTTTTGAGGATGTTTCTATTGACTTGGTACTTGACTGCTATCTATGAATAGGACTTGAAAATTAACACCATCTACATGCAACATGCTCACCATATTTCTCCCCTTCTTTAATATTAATTCCTCTCATCTCTCTTGTTTTTCTTCCCAAACTTTTGGCTTCACGCGGAGAATAACACAAAAGGCATTGACAAATATCTGCAAGAATTGAACAACACTTGCAAAAATCGATCCTCAAATTTCTGAATCCGTACAAAGGTAATCACATCTTTTCTATATTTTTCTTTCGTAATTCATATATCATTCTTTTTGACGTCTACATCAACATGACTATTACATTATTCAAATAAAAAAGAAAAAAATAAAACAAATGTATCATATGATTTCAGCCTTTAATTTTTATGGAGGAAAAAAGAAAACCCTCCAAGAAACCAAAAAAAACTATGGTAAAAAAGAAAGGGAAATAATGGTTTTCAAAGTTTTTACTTGATCAATTGACTTGAAACCCTGAGCTGCTGAGTTTATTGTTGCCATTGCTGTTATTGTTGCTGGTGGCAACACTGCCATTATTGTTGCTGCTGTTGCTGTTGTTGCTGGCGTTGTTCGGATACTGCCCACCGCCGATGAATGAAGAGATGGCTGCTGCTAAAGCAGCGGTGAAGTTTGGATCAGTAGCAAGAGCATTGACAGTGTCACTCAACTGGCCCTGGTGGACTGAAGGAAGTGTAGTTGATAGTTGATTGCTGCCTTGATCCATTTCTTGGGACATTTGGAGGCCTGAAAACTTGGACTGGTTGTACAATCCCTGCCCGAAGAGTTGAGGCAGAAGGCCTGGTGCCGGGTTGGCTGGCGTGCCGATGTTTGGTGGATTGTTAAGGAAGGGGAGAGGGAACTGTCCTGAGGGTCTTGGGAACTGTAGGGGGTTGGGGGACTGTGTTAGGTCTAGTGTGACGGTGGGGAATGGCGCTGAGGCTGAGATTGTGGCCATGCTGGAGGAGCAAGGGAGGAGTGTTCTTGCTAGGAAGTTGGAGTTCATTAGGCCGTCGGCGCTTGGCATTGATCCCGAGAGTAGCATTCTTGCGGCCGATGATGTCGTTGAGGCCATGGCCATCGCGGCAGGTGGCAATGGGTGGTTGTGGTTGCCTTCGTAGGTCGTTATGAGGATGCTTCTGTCGCCGGCGCATCTTTGGACCTGGATAGCATTGGGAGATCTATATGTTAATGTTGAGTTTGAAGTGTTCTAGATTGATGGGAACTATAGAGAATGTTTCAGATATCATAAGATACTTCTTCTGTCGTCTCATAAATGATGTCTTGATTTCTTTTTGCGTCCGTGGCACATATTCTTGTTTCATTTCCAAAGAATATCAAGAAAGGAAGGCAAATCGCAAAGAATTGAATGAAGACATATCAGCAAACATACTTGTTTCCGAACTGGGCAACCAGCAGCCATGGTGCAGCGGTAATAAGCCCGTGGGCACGGGTTCCCCTTCGCCATTTTCTGCCCATACTTGCGCCATTGGCATCCATCCGTGATCTATCATCATTCAGACCAACAAATTAATCCATTACGCCTTTACTATGTGAAACAGATTCAGACACAATCACATATATTAGCCAACATATATACCATGGGAGCCTCGGAGCGAGCACGAACTGAGACACGGGCCTTCCTCATAGTAGCCTCAGTGGCTTGATCAGCATTCCTAGAAGAGTGTCCGAGCCGAGCAACCTTGTTTTCAGAACACTGGTCCTGATCTCCTCCTCCAACGTCCTTGTCGGGCGTTGGAGGCTGTTGCCTGCCCGTCCGCCCCTCGGATGATGTCGACAACGAAACCTCATCGTCATCAGCTGCCGCTCCCAGCCCAAGATCCATAAACTGCCTAGGCACCACCTGTCCATTTCCCTGCCCACTTTTGCCTTCTTCTGCACTCCCTCCATTTTGCATCAGGGTGAGCAAGTGCATCTGAAGGCCGTTGTAATTGTTCGTCACCTGATTCAGCATCTCCCTCAGACGCTGATTCTCGGTATTCATTCTCTCCATTTCAGCTTGAAGAAACGCCATCTGCTATTGATTTTTACACAAGCGATCATCATCAAGACTTGATAATTACACACACACACACACACACACACACACACACATCTATATATATATATATATGCATGCATGTAGTATTATAAGCACTTTTTGCTGTATTCTGACCTCAGTTTTTGATCTTTTGTCTTCTGAATTTGAAGATATTCGGTCGTCCAAGATGGACTCATCACTACCAGTGTTTGCAGTGGTGAGAAGATGCAAACCAGTCTGCAGAAATCACAACCATAACTAAGTCATCAACTACTAAGACATTGCCAAGTATTTATTAGATTTTTCAGGGAAAAAAAAACTTACAAGTGAAGAAATAAAACATTAGCACCTTATAAAAGAAAGGAGTTTTCAACTTAATTTTTAAAATCTTAACCAGCTGCTTTGAGTTTGATCATATTAATTATAAAATTATCGTCAATACTAATACATCATGAGAGTCCGTAATCTGATTTTTTTCGGAGTTTATTTTTAAAATAATATTTAAAAATCTCATAAGTTTTGAAAGTATTTTATAAGATGTACGCATGGGTTTTAACTGTTACATTCCTAACCAGCCATAATTGATTTTTGTGGTTTGAAAATTACTTTCTGAGCATCCATGAACGTAGTTTTAGAACCCTTTTCAGATCAAACTCGATACATGGAAAAAATAAAATTATATAAATTTGGAGGGAAATATAATTATATATCAGAAATGAAGGTTGATTGAGATGACAGACATAAGTTAAACATACATTTACTTTGAAATCCAAGACTGAGTTAAGGCCGGTCAAATGCGCCGTTGCGTTGGCGTCTCCGGCGTCATCGCCGCCACCTCCACCGCCCTGTTTCTTGTCGGAAAAGAAATCCATTTCGTCGACGACCTTGCGCTGGCCGTTGGGATTGTCAGCTGGATCATGATCATGATCGTGGTCGTGGTCGTGAGAGGCGGAGCTGAGACTGACGGGGAACTGAATGGTGGGAGGTGGTGGTGGTGGCGGCGCCTCCATGGATGACGGAGGTTTTGGTTGAAGAGTGAGGTGCAGGTGTGGACGGTGGGAGTGGGTTTTGGGTAGAGAGAGATTAGAGGATTGGTGGGTTGAAGTTGGGTTGTGAAGAAAGAATGTGATGAGAGTGTGATCTGGATCAAAGGAGAGTCCACTGCCTCTGGCCATATATTCTTGAGAGGAACAGATAGAGCAAATGACTCGGCTATTGAATGGGAAGGTTGAGACTATAGAATGAAGACCAAATTATAGGAGAAGGGGTGGGGGTGGGGGGAGGATGGGGGTACTCAAAGTCACATGCAATATACAACTATATACATACATAAACATACATACATACATATATATATATATATACACACACTAATAAAAGAAATATAGTTTTCTATCATGATTAATTACTATAGTGAAAATTAAAAAAATTATCGTAGATAATAGCATAAATTATATTGATATTTTTTTAAATTAAGTCAAAATACACCAAACGTCCTCGTCTTTTGCATAATTACAACAATACCCCTTGAAGTGTGTTAGTGTAATATTTTTCATACAGGAGTTTGCATAAGTTTTGTCATTAAATCGAGAGTGTAGTTGTAATTATAATTATAGCCTTAAGGGGTATATTTATAATTTTTAAGAAATATAAGATAGTTGTGTATTTTATCCTAATTCCAAGAGTATCAATATAATTAGCCTAAATAACAATTAATCAGCACGGCACAAATACTGCTATTAGCTGTTATTTCTACAGAGAAGACTAATATATTAGTTATAGTTAATATAACCATAACTGTTGTGATCATATTATTTTATCGTTTAATAGTATTTTCAGTTCTATTATTATATTATTTTAGCATTTTAGTCCTATAATTCATCGGAGTTGTAAAATAATTTTTCACTTTTATTAAATTTTCAACCATCTTTGAAAATTTCAATCAATTTTGTCTAAAAATTGTGAAATTAGAAAAGATGAATGATCATTTTACAATCCAAACAAATTACAAGACTAAAGTGTCAAAAAATTATAGGGATAATTACACTCTCTTCCTCTGAAGTTCGGTGCAATTATACATAGACTCCCTCTATGGTTTGAAAAATTCCATCCAGCACCTATGAGGTTTGTTTCTGTCTAACAAATAAGTCCCTTAATTAGTCAAAATTCACCAATTTGTTTATATTAACAAAAAAAATCTATATTAACCCTCGATTGACTTATTACTGACTTATTGAAGATCAAATAAATCTTTTTATGATCGTATTACCCTCATACATCTTCATGCATTAATGCATGTGAAGAGGTATATTTTCATTGTTATAAGGATAGTCTAGTCCTAAAAAAAATATTTCACTTGCAATAAATCAGTAATCAGTCAATCGAGAGTAAATATCAATTCTCATTCAGTTTTTATTTTTTATTAATATCAACAAATTCAATGAACTTTAACTAACAAAAGAAACTCGTTTATTATATGAACGCAAACTTCAAGAATATCAAATGTAATTTTCCAAACCACAGAAAATGTACGTAAAATCACACCAAACTTCAAATGAAAAAATGTATAATTATTCCAAAATTATAATTATAAAACTAAAAATATAATTAGATAATTAATTGATCATAGCAGATAATATTGATTTTTAATTGGAGGGGAAGGGGGAGGGGATATATTGGAAGAGAAATTGATGGGATTTGATATATTTGGGAGGGGAGTGAGGTCTATTTTCGTCTTGTTTCCACTAACAATGTCATTAGTGTGAAAGTGGATCTCATACTGAGTCTTCTGACTCTCCGTCAAATCCTAACGTCGTATTACACTTGTCTTGTCACTGTCACTGTCACTGGCACAACCACTTATTTAGTCTTAATTTTAGTTTCCTTCGTTTTCTTGTTATTCCTGCAGTATATATGTTTTCAACTTGTTATGGTCAGCTGCTGTACAAATTGTTCCGCAAATACGGACCTCCATTTGTTTTACAGATCCAATCATTTCTGTTCTCATCTCTATTTTAATTTCATTGATAAGATTTATTTTTTACAATCATAAGATTTATCTAAATGTATTTAATTGCTTTTTTTTTAATTGGTTATTGCAGAAATAATAAGTTGATATGACGTTGACATTTATATGGACCGTGCCCAAATGTCCTTTGCTTCGTCAATTATGAGCAACAAAGTAAAAAAGAAATAAAGAAAGTTATAAAAAATAATGTAATACTATATTAATTCTAATCTACGTAATCATATATTAATTCTTTCCGACTAATTTAGACTTTTTTCTATTGTTTTTTCCCCTACTTTTATTTAGATAAAAAAAATGTATATATTTCAATTTTATTTATTCTATTGTTCATATATATATATATATATAACTTTTCTTTAATTATTTTCTCCTCCCACTGATAGTATTGTACGTAATCTTTAGAGAAAAATAATAAAATCGTTGAAAAATTATTGCATTGAAATTAATGATGAATATATTCATGTTCTTGTTTGATAAATATTTTTATTATTACGATTTTTAAATTCTTGATATAGCAAAATTATATTAGCATAACTTCAATTTGTTTATCTTTTAATACAAAATGAAGAGAAGGGTTATTTAATATAATTACAAAAACTTGTATTTTTCTTTTCAATCTGTTTTTCCGTACCGAACAAGTGGAAATATTTGATGTTTACTTCCTTTTCAATGATACCAAACAGCTTGAAGGAAAATTATTATTCTTTCTCTCCCCCTTTCACTTTCCTTTTCCTCTAATTTAAACCAAACGAACTCTAAGTCTGTTGCCAAATTCCAACCCAAGTTAGACCAATGAATCAGGCCAACAGTCCAACATCAGCAAGCTTAAGCTATCAACCCAATCAACCAAGTAATACCTCGACCCGTTGGCGAGATAACAATAATATCAAGGCATATCCTCTTAAGAAACATATCAACAGCATTCTATACCTTGGATACACATCACCACCAGAGTACGTCAGTTATGGACGAACATGCCAGTTGTAGCCTGTTGGATAAAGATGACAAATGAGCACTTTGATTTTCACCTACTGCAGCTTAATGAAAAGTTATTTTCCACTTACTCTCAAGTCTCAACCCTCACACGCGATTTTCAATACTCTTCAGTAATAAAGCTCTTTTATTTTTCTACAAATTCTTTTTTATTAATTTAAATATTGGAGTGTTGATCATTATTTTGCAAATTAGTCCTTTGATACTATTAAGATACACTGAAATATTTCGATATAGAAATTTGAGTAAATTATAATTATCTTCCCTGAAATTTGGTATAATTACGAATGTCCCTAGTTTTTTGAAAAATTATAAATACCCATTAAACGAAAAATAATTATATAGCCCCTAGACAGTGAGGTGGACATTATTATTTTACCCTTGTTGAATTGTTTAAAAAAATAAAAAAAATATATCAAAAAATATTAAAATATTTGAGGGTGGGTAAAATAAATAATTTAGAGGGAATATTAGTTCATAAAAATATTTTAAAAAATTACAAAATATATATGAAATTATAATTTATAATTGAAAAATGCATTTTGGTCAGTTCACCACAAAAATTGAATAAAAACATAACGGAATGGGCTCGTTGTTAGACTGATGTTAAAATCTTGGAGTTATTTGTAATTTTTCAAATAACGAGAAGATATTTGTAATTATATCAAATTTAAGAAAAAATTATCATAATTTACAAAAGAGGAGAGAAATACAACAAAAAAGTAAGTGGTTGAAGTCAAGAGCTACCAGTGTAGGATGAGATGTCCATATTTGGGATTGGCAATGGTGGGCCCAAATTGCAATTGGCAGAAGTTGTAGGTGCAAATTGCAAATTGACATTGATTGAGATCGTGGGATTTTGTCAAAGGGGATGAGTTGGACGCGTCCCTAGACTTCGCCGCCCTGATTTGTCCGCCACTCGCCAATCATACATTCATATCACCCCAATTTTCAAAATCGGGATTGATCGAATATAATAAAAAATAATATATCAGAATACATTACAATAATAAAAAAATACAAAACTATACATAATTTTTTTAAGCTAATGTAAGAATTAAAAGTATTCCAAAATTTGATGATAAAATCTTGGAGTGACAAATGGGTGGGTTGATTTTGGTATCGGAATCGCACCGATGACTATCGCATAATGCGGTGCTCTAACCTCTGAGCTAAGCCGGCCCACATAATATAAATTTTCCATGCATAGGGATGGATCGAATTCAAAATGTGTTTGAATTAATAAGTTGAAAATGGATCGATAATGCTCATTTCTTTATATTTAATGTTTATGAAATTTAAATTTTGGACCTATTAGAACCCATAAATTATTTAAACAAAATCATATCGGACTCATATTAAAAAAAAAATTGAAACCCATCCCGACCCAGAACTAGGTGGATTGAGTTGGAACTACGGGTTTCCACCGATATTGCAACCTCTAGTAAATCCATTGTTAAAGTGGTTAAGTCAAGAATAAAAATCGAAAAATGGCATAATAACAAAAACAACAAATTATTTACCATTATAATTAAGTCATAACAAAATTTTATTGCCAATAAATAATTAACATCTCATATTTTTAAAAATAAAATATAAATCTTATTCTATTAATTATGATTCAATTAGCATCATACCTAATCATAGGAGATAAAAAAATTATTAGATTATGAGCTTAATAAGTTTATTCATATTAATATATAATTCAAATAATCATTATAATGTGGTGTTGGTTCGTCGATAATTTTCTCAATTTTTATATTTCAGGGTAGGAAGGGTTATGAAGAAACCCTAAAATTCTAATTTTTAATAAATAAATTAAAAAATACATCAAAACTAATATTTTCTTCAACATGTTTTCTTAGATTTAAATGGGCATGAATAAGGTAATATTAATTAAAATAAATAAATTGATTTATGTAAGAACAAGTATGCTCAAGAATATTGTAAGCAACTTATATTTAATTTACCAACTAAAATTAATTTTTAACCCCTCACACTTAATAGACAGCTTAGATTCATGAACTCCAACTCACGTGAAGGGAGTGTTTGTGAACACTTTGAAAAAGCGTTTTTTATTTGGCTTAAAAAATGTATTCTTGAAGTATTTGGGATGTCGGCTTCTACTTTTGAAACGACTAAAAAAAACATTTTTAGACCAAAAGCTCAAAGCACATTGGGCGGTGCTTTTAACTGCTTTGACTTGTTTATAAATAAATTTAATATTTTTTGACTATTTTATCCTTATTATAATAATTTTAATTCAACTTTACCGTTTTTTTATTTACACTTTCACATACTTTATATTTTATTTTTTTTATATTTTATGTGCTATATCATCTAATTATATCATTATTTGATTAATTAATAAAGTAATAATTTTCTCAATCATGCAAATTTAACTATTGTGTATGAATCAACAATTATATTACTTAGTGGGAGCATTATTAAATTTGATATATTTTTTTTTAATATTTTTAAAAACATAAATACTGAATACTAATCGAAATAAAATTTATGATTTTTTGTAGAAAAATAATTATTAGTGACAAACAACAAGTAAAATACAGTATCTTTTTAACATATAGGGAAAAAACATCTTTTATCAATTAAGTTTATTTTAGAAATGATTTTTTTTTCAAATATTATCTAATTCAACTTTTATTTATTTTATACTTTTTTTACTAATACTTCCCACCTTTGATTCTGCTGCAACTTCCTTCTATAAATGCAGAAGTTTTTGCAGAAACTCACCAACTCTATTATGTACAAATCATCTTAATTGTCTGAATTTGGACACTTTTTAGGAATTTTTTCAGAAAAACAAAATGTACATTCTCAGTGTAGACTCAGGTCAATGACTTTAAGGAAAGAGCCAAGTACAGGACTAAGTGATGGGCCTAATGATAGACTTCATCTCTCATTTTGTTTGTCAATGGTTGACTGTTTTTGTGTTATTATCTACTTTCCACCTCTTTTCTCACAAGAATTTACTAAAATTGTTGATATTAATTAAAAAAATTGAATAAAAATTGATATTTACCCTCGATTTATTACTAATTTATTGCAGATCAAATAATTTTTTTAAACTAAACTACCCTTGTAACGGTGAAAATATACCTCGTCACATGCATTAATTCTTGAAAACATGTGAGGATAATTTGATCAACAAAAGATTTAAGTAGCGTTTTAGAAAAATACTTTTTAGCTTTTGGCTCCCGAAAAGTACTTTTAAAGTGTTTAGGATGCCAACTTCTGCTTTTGAAACGACTAAAAAAAGTACTTTTAGACCAAAAGTTATAAACACTTTAGGGGTACTTTTAGCGGCTTTGGAATTTTGTATAATTTGTATAATGTAATAATAATAATTGAATTTACGCTTTCATGTATTTACTATTTTAAAAATTTTTATATTTATTTTCTATATCATCTAATTATATTATTTCATTCATATATTATTATTTGATTAATTAATAATATATATATATATATTGCAATCATGAATCAACAATTATATTACTTAGTGGGAGCATTATTAAATTAAATATATACTTTTTAATATTTTAAAAAAATTAAGTATGAAATATACTAATCAAATAAATTTTATTATTTTCTATGAAAAAATAATTATTATTGATAAACAACAAGTGAAATAATAAGCATAAAATATCATCTTTTTAATAGGAACAAAACAATCTTTAATTAATTAAGTTTATTTTAGAAGTGATTTTTCTTCAAATACTATCCAATTTAATTTTTATCTGCTTTTCACTTTTTTTTACAAATAAATATTCACTTTTGATTCTGTTACAACTTTCAACTTTCTCTACAAAAATTACTTCTTTAAAAGTATAAGTTTTTGCAAATATTCGAACTCAATAAAATGATCTAAGGAGTTCGAAGGATGAATTTAGAAAAATATAATCATTTTAATTAATTAGAAGAATTTATTATTAGGTAATACCGTAATTAATGATATATAAATATAATTTTATTATGAATTTAATGAACTTGAATTTTCAGATAAAAGAGCACTTATTCAGTAAAAATGTTTAAATTAAAAATATATATAATGAAAAAATCTTATGAAGTTATAACATATAATAAAGTGAATATGGTAGTCAAGATTGTAAGAATTTTTTTTATTTGAAAATTGTAAGAATTTCGTTATATTCACAAAAGTTATGTTTATATGTCATTGAACAAGTTATTATTTAAATAATGGTAAATTACGACTACCTCTCAAAAGATTTGGTATAATTATAAATATTCCCTAGTCATTTGAGAAATTACAAATACATTACTCAAATGAATAATGATTATGTAGCCTTAGACAATGAAGTAAAACGGGGTTTGATTGTTACCGTTCAAGAACAATGAAGTAGAAATTACTACTCATCCTTTTTCGAAAAAAAATCTAAAAAATATTTGAAAAAAATTTTAAAAATAAAAAATTGATGATAGGTAAAGCAAATATCCATAGGGCATGAGTTTACGCATTAAAAAAACAAAATAAAAGTAATGATAATCTATAGGGCATATTAATCACTAATAGAAAATGGATAGAAATATACATGAGGCTAACGGAATGAACTCGTTGTTAGATAGATATTAAAATTTTAGAATACTTGTAATTTTTCAAATAATGAGAAGGTATTTGTATTCGTGTCAAATTTTAAAAGAGGTTGTTGTAATATACCCTTAAAATAATTACCCAACTGTAAATATTTTCAATTAAAAATAATTATATTTTCGTAAACTTATATACAAGGGACCAAATTACAGTGGAAAATGAGGGGTTAAAAATATTTTTTTGTAAGCAAAGATTACAAATTTAAAGGACTCATTCAAAGTGAATTGAAAAATAATAGACTGCTTTGAACCTAAATTGGGATTAAAAATGTAGGACTATAAGCATTAATTGAACATACATAGATACATGCATTCTATTAAGACTAGTAAAATAAATGCGGGTCACTAAATCTCTCTCTTTTTTTTTTTTTTTTTCAAAATTAGTGGTTATAGCAAGTCGTCCTGCGTGCATATAATAAATAATTATTGACTCTTTAAAATTTATTATAAATAAAAATAAGATTATAAACCAACACATCACATTTAATAATTTAGTAAATAAATAAAATAAAACTAACTTAAGAACGTTATTACACAAAAAAAAAAAAAAAATTGATTTGGGTGAAATTTTCGTGTTAGTATAAATAGATAATATAAATCATATGGATGAGAAAAAGAATTTGAGTAGAAGTAGTTGATAATCCATAGACATCTTTGATAATTTAAAAAATTGGTGCCGCAGTGTAAATAACTGCTACTTGCGAGTGAGAAAAGATTTTTCTTTTTGTATAGTATAGATATATATTTTTATAGAACTTCATTAAAAAAATAATAAATCGTTTAATTTTATGTATATTAATTCATTGTATAGACACAAATATACTTTATACATAAATATATGGTTGCTTGGCGAGGATGGAGATTCCTCAAGCTCGAGTCGAGCCAGTGTTGCACCCTAATCCAAACTCAACCTGACCCGTCTATTTGCCATACATACTCGGAATCATCAGAACAGGCATTTATCTGACTTCTAAGGTAGAATTTTTTCCTTTACAAATTTACTAGGAAGATTAAAGCATAGATACATAAAGATTCATGTCTCGACATTTTTGTGGCATGCTAAACTCAAACTCATAATCACTCAACTAAGAACTTACAAATTTAGCTTCCGATGAATGAAAAAAAAAAGATCGAATCCAGGAGCGTTGCTTGCTTCCTCGACTGCATTTGCAGGAACCCTTCTCTGCTAAAATGGAGAAGTTAAGCAAAGCCACTCTCTCTGTCTCTCTCCCCCGCCTCTCTCTTTATCTCTGTGTATGTAACATGTATTAACGTGATTGCATATATGGGTAAAGGTAGGAATCGAGGGTCCAACCAATTTGTTGCTAACTCTCAGAAAACGGCCTTCCAAATGGCGTCCTCGCCTTCCCCACACCTACGATGAACCTCCTTTATCCTATCAACCGACCGACATATCCCACTACAGCTCCAATCAAATGAAGCAACACAGACGTTCCCTGCCTGTGCCTTCCATTCACAATCTGCATAGAGGGAGCAGCAAAGAAGGTTTAGTTCGTTTATGGTTGTCACTTGCAAAGAATGCAAACAACAGTTGAAGTTTGAATTCGTCTATACAACAGATTCCTTCACACATTAATGTGCATTATTTACACCCATCTCAAGTAAATATGTAAAAGTAGCATACAAGAAGAGAGACTCTTAGAGTGGGTGCTGAATAGAATTTTCCTTAAAACGTGTCAGGTCGTCTCCGGATGCATTCTCAAATTTTGCAGTTCGGTGTGTAAAGTTTACAAACATCAAGAGGCGTGGATGTAACTGAATGAGAAGGTATTCATAATTATATTAAACCTCACGTTCCGTAATCTCAACCCAAAGTTCGAAACATGTTAGCTTGAGGGAAGATTTTTTCTTTATAAGTCCACTAACAGTTCTTTCTGTTCCTATTGAATGAGGAATGGTTTCGCCAATTGATAAACAGAGAGAGATTTTACCTGGTGGGGTTCCACAACACAATCTCCGATCATCGATATGCCGCACGTCAAGTCCGATAAACCAAGATCCAAGAGACACATCCTCATTGGCATACTTGTGCAGGACATGCCTGTCAGAATTGAGAAAATTGATGAGACCAAGATATACTGATATATCACATCTTAATGCTGCATCCAGAAGTGAAACTCAACTGGTTTACTGAAATATAAGACGCCAAATCTTTTGAAATGGCATATAATTGTCCCGTTGCATGGCGGAAATACTTGTTTCCGGGCTCCCCAAATTTCCAGTGTTCAGGCTCATGGTATCGCACTCCCCTGTAATTGAAGGAATAAGCTAAAGCTGGAAACACATTTAGGACGTGCAGAAAAAGGTTTGAGACTACTATAGTACCTCTGAGCAAGGACAGGACCAGATTTCATACATCCTATGTACACCCTCGGCTTTTTCCGGTGTCTAGCTAATGTTTCTCCAAGTGTTGCTGCAAATATTTATCAAAATTACCAAAAAAGGAACTCAAGGGAAACAATTCCAAAGCCCTTAGAGATATCAAGAAAAAATCTTCAAAACAAAAGGATCAACATCAAGATTTTGCTTGGTTGTATATTATCTACTGAATATTGAAACCTTTTCTTGAAATAAATAGATGAAGCTTTAATTACCTATATTGACATGAACATCGTCGTCTACTTTGACATAGTACTCCGCATCCCACAAAGACACAGCAGTAGCAAAATAAGTCTTTGTCTTGGCAGACAACTCAAGATAGCCCTCAACATGGTCCTGAGTAGGGAAATGAACACTTGGGATTTTACCAACCATAGTGAATAAAGGAAGTATTAAGTTAAAGAATAAATAAAATGTATTACCAGCCTTAAGATGTCCCCGTGCTTTTGGTCTTCAGCTTCAATGGCTCTATCTAGTATACCCCCTAAGGTTGCACTGCGTAACAGAAAGACCAGGTTGGTGATCACTACGAGCGGATTATATAGTCCAAGAGTTAAAAACATTAACCCATT
Source organism: Sesamum indicum (assembly GCF_026168435.1). Classification (NCBI taxonomy): domain Eukaryota; kingdom Viridiplantae; phylum Streptophyta; class Magnoliopsida; order Lamiales; family Pedaliaceae; genus Sesamum; species Sesamum indicum. Next base: position 9,270,867 of record NC_142668.1, read on the forward strand.
TCTAAGCAAAAAATGTAAAATACATATATGAGCTTGGTATGAGGAAATGAGGTTTTCACTGTCTCTTACGAAGACTAAATATTAAAACCATCCTATAGAGAATATCTGTCGCTTTCGTGGTAAATAAAAAATCCTTAAATAACGATAGATCATATAACAAGAGGCAACAAGGTTTCGGGCAAATGGGACGCTTATGTGACAATTTCTGCTGATTTTGTATCCAAAAACTAAATCTCAATTTTATATCCAAGAGCAACTTTTCAGCATGAGATAAACTCACTTTCATTTCGTTCAGCGAGTTTGTTATGTTAAAACCACCCGATACAAGAAAGAAGAAGAACAATCAAGAAGGAAAAAAGTATGTTGACGGACAAATAAATGTGCTTTGGCTGATGAAGCTATTTCCATGGGCAATGGTAATCAAATAAAGATCTTGAGTACCAGAACAAAATGAGATTCGCTCATTAATTATCCTAACCACCACCTGTACATATATTAGCACCAACACCGATAAATTTCGAACTGGAAAAAGGAAGCCTATCAAGACCCACCGTCGACTTAATTCATCCTCAGGCCGGACTTCAATCGGTCTCGACATTTTTCTCATATCAACAATTATGCAATAAATCAAAAGAAGTATAAGGAAAGAATTCATTTTATCAAGAGATCATTAGATGCAGAGTAATATTTGCCAGAATACATTATATAATCAAGCTGCTACGCAAGGAATAAATACTAATTGCCACTGTTATTGAGATAGATGTGATTTCCCACCTATGACCAATGACAAAGCGGATGATGATCCCTTTCTCTGATTCAAGCTTTCTTCGTTCGTCTCCTATTGTACAAATGTTCAAGAATACTAAATTTAGATGCTGCCGTAAAAGAAGCAATTGGAACAGCATAGATTATTTATGAGCTAGAGATGGGAGGATAGAGAAGCATCCAATTGACAAACCTTGTGGCATCCATGTTGCACGAACTGAATCTCTTCTTTTCCGGCTGCTAAATGCAGTATTTATTCCAATAACCATGAAATACTTTTTTGTCTCTGTAGAATCCTTGTTTTCAGCAGTTTCTGACGTGGGAGAGCCACTCAGAATTGACTCCTGTGCTGCCTTTGCAGCAGCTAACTCCATCTCCAGGTTAGAAATGGTCTTGTCCAATGTCCTACAGAGAAGTACGGTTCATTATAACTAAAGGGAAAAAAGCAATAATTAGAAAAGGTAGAGTTCTCCGCTGAACTCACTGTATAGCATGTTGAGTCTTAGAAACTTCCCGGAAGATTTCCTTCGGTACCCTTTTTACACCGTCCTGTTGCAAGCTTGTGGAGTCAAATAAGTGGTGAAAAGTGTTTCAACGGTGACTATAAGACATATATAGAAGATAATAACAACAGAACAATGTTTTGCAGCTACAAATGAGGCATGAAGTATCCCAAATCTGAAAGGTTAGGATAAGAGGAAAATACTCACAAATTTTGGATCACAACCTTCTGTCACTAGTTTCAATCTCTCTGCTTCGACTGCAGTTGTTCTTGTGACTCCTTTTGCTTCAGGAGTGGTCCATACTCTGTTGCCAAAGGCATTTAAGTCAATATAAAAGCAATTTCCTAGGAGCGTGACAATATCAACACGTTTTGATCATATACCATTTTAGAGCTCAGATCGAGGATAAGGGATCAAATGTATAATCAAAGAAGTATTACAGTAGAAGAATGAATAGGATTAACGTCCCCGAAAGAAATAGTCAGCCATCTTTTTTCTACGGAAAAACTTGAGAACGGAAGTCATCCCAACAACTTCCTTGAGAACTATCTCTGACATAAACTCTAAACAGTAAACGTTTTAAGTAATCACTTGAAAGCCACAACCACTTGTAAGATGTGCTTAGACAAAGGTCATCGACGGAAAAGAAAATTGACAAGAAAGAAAGACCAAAAGAAGAACAAGTTCAGGTCATATTTTTCAAGCTTCAAACCTCTGCAAGTATGATGAACAGAGAGTACGCTATGGAAAGATAAGAAAGATACACAGATGTCTAAACCAGAAATTTTTATTGAGATCTACAGCACCCTCACCAATACATAGGCAATTTTAAGTAGCAAGGCAGAAGAAAATCCCTTACATAACCAAAAATCAAAATACGAGTCACAACTATGTCCTAACCACCAAAATAGCTTCAAAAAGTGCTAAACTTCTGCTAAAACACTCATAGTTTCACACCTCTCCAGGAAATATGGATCACCAGCCACCCTTCAGAGCCATGAACTAAAATTCATCAACGAATTCGATAACTAAAAGATTACTGATCTTCATTGGTGGCAAAGAAGCAAAAAAATAAGCCTTCAAAATGTTTACACAGTATAAACAAACACCCAATCCAACAACAAACAGACAAGAACCACAAAAATCAAACCCCAGGAAAAGAAATTGGAGATTGAAATAAACTGATTCAAGTTAAACTAAAGCATAATAATCTTTTACCTACTGGTGAAGAGCATTCCCGCAGAGAAACTAGCAATACAAAGGAAAACAGTCCATTTCTGAGATATAACAGTTCTTGAAACCTGCTCTCCACCTCTGTTCTTCATGGACATTTCCCCAATACAATAGTCTACCCTTCAAGCTTAACTCCCAAGTCCCTTTTTCAAGAAAATCCCATGAGCCAAATCAAAACGCTGAAAATTTGAATCCCAGAAGCTCAGAATTTGATGGGGGGGCTTGCTCTATCGAGAAATATTGAGGAAGATCACATAGAAACAGTTGAGATGACAAAAGAATTGCATTGTCCTCATATTATATTCTTCTCAAGTTTTGTTCCCTTTTACTTTATTCCTTGCCTCTCTCTCTCTCTCTCTCACTGTGTGTATGGGTGTGTGGAGAGATCAGCAGCACACTTTGCAGGGAAGGGACTTGAAATAGAAGTGAGAGAAGACTGACTAACTGTCCCCAGTTCCTACACCGAATTTACCAAACGGTCCTTGTCGCCAATGCCAGACGGCAGGGACTCTCTGATTATACTGTAGCGTGGCCCCATCGGGCGGCTTGGCTTAGTACTCTTGTGTTTAATACATTAAGATAAACTATGAGTTGTTATTTAATACGACATAATTATAAATATTTGTTGGTTGTTTATTAAAATATTATTAATATTCTTAATATTTAATAAAATTATATAATTTTTTTATGAAAGTTTAAAATTGTCAATTTTGACTTACTATATTTTTTTTATTTTTTTTAAATAATATAAAAAAATCAAACAAAATGGATGAAAAAATTTTAAAAAATATAAAAAAAAATTATCCAATTAGTCTGTAAATAAAATAAATAATTTAATTTATAATTTACAAGGATATTTTAATTAGTTCACCATAATGAATGGAAACCTAATGAAAATTAATATTGGGATAGTTGTTAGACGGTTGTTAAAATCACGGTGTATTTGTAATTATATCAAACTTGAGGAAAGTTCGTTGTAATTTATACTATAAAATTGGATAAATTATTACGTCAACGCCCAACGAGATTAGATTTAATTACAGGTTCACTCCTTAAGAAGATGTCAGTGCAATATATCTTGAAGGTATTTGTGTAAAATTTTATCATTGAATATAGAGTATACTTGTAGTAACAATTATAACTTCAAGCTGTGCGTGCATATATTAAACTGAATACAAATTATAGTATCATTTTATAAGTGTGAGGATTTGTTTGATTTAATAGTATTTATTGATCTACTATAATAGTAAGGGTAAATTACGACAACATTCTCTGATTTTTAGTATAATTAAGAATACCTCCTTATTGTTTGAAAAATTACAAGTACCTCCTAATGTTTGATAAAAGAAATAAAAATGAATGGGGTGGATGGAAAATTTTAAAAATTATAAAAAAAAATTACCACTAAGTCCATAAAAATATAAAAGAATTTAAAAAATAATTAAAATTATAGTCCTTAGTCCATAAGGGTATTTTAATCAGTTCATCATAAAAAATAGATGAACACCTAACGGTGACTAACTAATTGGGCTAATTGTTAGATGACCGTTAGAATCAAATGTATTGATAATTTTTCAAACAACGAGTGAGTATTTGTACTCATGTCAGATCTCAGGGAAGATCATTGTAATTTACTTATAATAATAATTATTTATTAGTTATACATATTTAATTGACAATTTATGTACATTAATTTTAAATAATTAAAATTTATGATGTAATTGTTATCGATAAAAAAAAATTAAGTCAAGACAATATTTAATTTTGAGTCCACAATAAGGAAAAATTATTACAATATGCATTAAAAAATATGAAGAGAGTTATAAGTACAAAAATATACATGTTAATGTTAAATGAAAGACAAAATCGAATATTTATACAATTCTTTTTCCTAATATTAGTATTTTTCGTCCAAACCTTAACGAAAAGTGTAAATAGAGAATTTTCATAGGAGGGTACGTGTAATTTTAAAACTCTTTAAAGAAAAGTATACTTTTGTATTTTTAGAGGAGATTTAAGGGTAATTATCCCTGTGAAAATAGATAGTAAAATAATTTATATTTAGTATTTATCGTAAATATAAGGCTCCGTTTGGATTCGAATGAATAATTTAAAAACGAGTTTCAAAGGGATTTAAAATTTATTACAAAACTACTAAATATATCTCAAAATGATGACTGAAATATCTAAAATTTTACCCAACATATAAATTTTAAAGTAATTTACTACCAAGAAATTAAAATTCTTAACTCCAAACTTGTGAATCCAAACACATATTTTGAGAGTATAAAATCAAGATACAGTTGTATGTTGCTTCTACTTTTAAGGTATTTTTCTTTATTGCAGAAAATAAAAAGAGAAAGATAGAGATAAAAAAAAAGTCTGTTTTTCAGATTTTTTTAATATGTTTAATTTTATAATTTATATTTTGCATTTATTTGAATTAAAAAAAATCAAGTTAAAACATATTGACCTATATATTTTGTTAAAATAATAAAATTTATTTTTTGGAATATAACCTAAAATTTACAAGCAATAACATCTGGCCATCAACATTTGATTGAGTTGACATTATATTTCCTTGATAAAAAGTCGGGGCTTGAGAAAAAAAAAAGGAAAAAAAAAATCAAATAGTATTTTATCATCAATATTTGATTAAATTGAAATTATATGTCCTCGATGAAGGAGTGATTTAGGTTCAAACTCAAGTTCCCTCACCCCCACCCAGGGGCGCGTATCGGGTCGGTAGTTTCAATCGTGTCCTCAAAAGGTTGAATAACTATTTTAGCTATTCGATTCCTACCCAAAAATTTACATAGGACTCTGAAACTTTGAGTACCCAATTAAATTGGGTGAATCAGGTACCCGACTCAATTATCTAATATTTTTTAATATATATATATATATTTATATATATGTATGTATTTATACATAATGAAGAGGCACAAAAAAATGCTTCTTTTTCTGTAAATAGAAGGTAACAACTTCTTAATACAAAGACAGAGACTGTCGAAACAACTTCTGGTTTTATTTCAATATTTTTTTTATCTATTTTTTATATATTAAAATTTAAATTTTAAGTTTATAAATTATGAATATCTTAATATATACTTTACTCATTTAGTACAATAAAGTGAAGTAAGAAAACAAATTTTTTAACTTCAATCAACTAAACAAAACAATGAAATTCAAGAATAAATAAAATAAAGCTAAAAATATAAGAAAATTTAAATATTGCATATGTATGATAAATTTATGTCACCTATATTTTAGGGTTTTATAGAAATATAAATTATGAGAATAAGAAAAAGATAAAATAAAATTTGAAAGATGGAGTATTGTTGGGCACCGACATTGCGCGAGATGTTGTTTGCTCTACTTTTTTATGAGCTTTATGATTTGTTCTGAAAAAGTATCTCACTAGAAAAAAGAAGTCTATAAGATACTCAAAATCCTCGTCTGCAACCAATGTATGAAAGAATAAGAGTTGAATAAAGGAGAAGAGGAGTAGAAAGAAAACTTTGAAAGGAGGAGAAATAAAAAAAAAATTAAAATATCAGGTATTCAATCGGATAGTTCGGGTAGAGAGACACTATAAAAGGTACAATATTTAACCATTATTTACTATCATAATTAAAAATAAAATAGCAATATCAAATAATAGTCGATCACAGCCATGCAATGATTATTGGCCGTGATATCTATGAGGATGGCTAAAGCATTTGCCTTGACTTTTTTTCCTGGTGAAAAATCTATATTTTTGTATCGATTTTCTGAATCATGATTAATAAAAATTATTTGCTACTATATTTGGTCCATAGCTATTAAAATTATAGCCAATAGCCATAATTTTTCCTAGTGAGAGATTACCTGAAACTCGACCCAACTTTTAAAAATCAGGTATCAGGTTATTCAATATCGAATTTTTGTTAAAACAATATTTGAACAAATTTTCAAACCCAATTGAGTCAGGTTAGATCAGGACCTAAAATATCTGACTCAAATGTCCACCCCATGAAATCAAAATTAAAAAAAAAAAAGAAAAAATAAAAAAAATAATAGCATCTAGTGTCTGAGAAGCCGCACGTGACAGCCACGGCGAGGGGGTCCCGAGGTGGGGGAAGAAGCACGTGATAGAATCTTAATTTGAAACGTGGCAGCATAATAATGGGTGCTTATTTTGCAGAGGAACTCGACCTTTGTTTAATGATGAAGGGAACACCCTCCCATTCTCCGGCACGTGCATACTCTGCACCCCAAACATGTCCCATCCCCACCAACATCCCCCTGACACGTGCCATTATTCTTCCTTAAGGGCGTTTTCGTCTTTTCATTTCACTTTTTTTTTCTTAATAATATTTCATTTTTCCATCCAAGATCGTAAGTTTTACGGGGTGTTTTCAATAATTTAATAAGATAAACACACTTTCCTTCAATCAAATCTGATGTAATTATATATAATTTTTTTGTAGTTTGAAAAATTACATTCAATATTTTAACGTTTGTTTTTGTCTAAAACATAAGTCGCTCGTTAGTTAAAATTCATTGAATTCGTTGATATTAACAAAAAAATTAGATAAAAATATATATTTATCTCGATTAATTTATTACTGATTTATTGCATGTCAAATAAATATTTTCATGATCAAATTATTCTTATTCATCTTCACACATCAATACATGTGAAGAGGATAACTTCACTGTTGTAATGCCGTTTAGTCACACGAATGATATAGACACATGTTTTCTTTTTTTTTTTTAAATTAGAAGATATAATTACATTAGATTATAATTTAAGAGTGCGATCACTTACAATAGATGCGTGGACGTGACATCAGTGTGACATGGAACGTATTCTTCGCCATGCTTCCCCCTCCATTCTCAAGGCAAAAAAAAGATCTGCGATCACACATTTGTGTCACAAATTGATAATCAAACTTAGTTATAATTTTTAATTTGTAAAAAAGCAACACTAGAATGTGAAATAAGATCCAAGATAAAATTATATTTTTAGTCCTTTGCTTTACACAATTTTCAAAATACTCCTAAATTGATAAAACTAGACACACTTAACTCTGCTTCGCGAAATTTTAAAAATAGTTCCAAAATTGAGAAAACTCGAACACATTTAATCCCATGTCCAAGTTTTCATAAAAAACTAGGCAACAAGGACACGTGCAATGCACACGTTCGTTAGTTTGGTTGCTTTCACAACTGATGGACAAGCACATTGAACGTGTCCTTACCGTCTTTTTTTTTTAAATGAAAACTTGAATATAAAAATAATTGTGTTGAGTTTTCTCAATCTTGGGACTACTTTTAACATTTCGTAAAACATCGGATTTAATTTGTTAAATTTTCTCAATTATGGAATCATTTTAAAAATTTTATAAATAAGAAAACTAAAAATATTGACCCCAATTTTATGGAATTTAAAGTGTAATTTCGTGGAAGGGAGAAATTGACTGATTTCTTTATAGGTCCATGCAATTGTGAGGCACAAAAAAATTCAAATTTTTGTGTTAGAAACATTGTATAAAATATTAGGTTTGAGGGAATAAAAATATATTGACCCTTTTTGTCCCATATCGTCCATACAATAACATAATTGCATGCACCTACCTATTGCAAATAACTTATGTACATTTATTTCCACAATTTTGGAATTTAGCATTTAATGTGGTGGTTATCTCTTCAAGTAATTAATGCCATATGGCCAATGAATATGGCATGTATGGCTATGAATGCACAAAATACTGTTATAAAAATCAGGTTAAGAATACATGCGATACAGTGATTCACGTGGTTCTGATTCAGTGGGAATGCAGAATTGAATTTTTTTATCGTAAATTTGTTAAGTTTTGCATTATATTTAATATATATAAATAAATAGAGAAAAGTATTATTTTAGTCCGCTAAGCATACCTAATTTTAATTTTAGTCCGATTACTATGTCCATTTTTGTTTAGGTCCAGTAACTTACGAAATTGTTTACTTTTAGTCCTCTGGCAGATTTTCGAACAATTTTACCCATATGAGTGCATATGGACTAAAACTGTCTTTCAAAAATTGCATAGGGGTAAAATTGTTCGAAAATCTGCCAGAGGACTAAAAGTAAGCAATTTCGTAAGTTACTGGACTTAAACAAAAATGGACATAGTTATCGGACTAAAATTAAAATTAGGCATACTTAGCGGACTAAAATAATACTTTTCTCTAAATAAATATAATATAATTTTTGTATATGGAGCGATTATTAATAAATGTAATATAAGATTGAGTATGAATTTATAGTAGAAAATTCAGTTCGATCGAGTGGCATGGTCTCATAGGCCAACCTTTGATTGATGTGAAAGGAGAATGACGGCAGTAGCTCGACGCTCACGATTACTTTAACCTAATACTTTTGATTAAGCGGACTATTGCGTCATAATCAAACACCTAAAAAAATGCTTTTACGGTGCAGTCAAGTAATAATGAAAAAATGTAATTGTTGAATAAATACTTACAAGAAAACAAAGGATTAATTGCAATTTACCCTCCGTAACAAAATTAATAAGTATAAAAATTTTCAAAAAAAGGAGGATGCGGTGGCAATACGACTCCTGAATTTTATAAAAAGAGGCTTACTGCCTCCGCATAAGAGGGTCGTGCTGTGGTTTTTTTTGTAAAATTTTAGAGGGCCAAATTGCTATTTTTTTTAAAAGAAACTTTTTATTTATTAGTGTTTTTAATAGGAGGATTTTTGTATTTAACGTACCACAAAAAGAAATAAAAAAAGATTAATATATAGACTCCATAAAATGGGCAAATAGCTAATGAAGTCCGAGATCGTCGATAAAGATTGGTGTTGATCATCCATAAGTGGACCTGTTTTTAATTTTGGTCCCACACTCAGGCCAATTCGCAGTTTTACGTGTGGGACCGAAATTGGAAATAGGTCCACTTATGGGACCAAAAATTTAATTTACCCTAATCCATGCATGATACATATGCGAGTATCTCTTCTAGTAAGATATATAAGAATTAAAATATGTTTTTTTTGATAGAAACGATAACATACATAAATATATTAATATCTCAACAAATTAAGCAGTATATCGAGTTGATCAATACATCAATACATAGACAAAATTATATTTTTAGTCTCATGGGTAGAGGGTTCAACGATTTTAGTCTTTTATTTCTTGGAATATTCAAAATGGTTCCGAAATTGAAAAGACTCACACATTTAGTTCTCTACTTTTAGATATTTATGGGACTAAATGTGTCGAGTTTTCTCAGTTTTGGGACCATTTGAAATTCCATAAAGCATAAGACTAAAAACGTGTCGAATTTTTTTAATTTTTGAACCATTCTGAGAATCTCGTAAAGTATAGAACCGAAAGTATTGAACCCCCTATCCTGTATGGGATTAAAATTATAATTAAAAACCACACATTGATACAAAAAAAATCTGTAAAATAAATTTCAATATATAAACTCACATAAAGTAAAATTGTGAGACAAATATACATATATTTGGTAATACCTAAATATATGATTTCCAATTCGTTCATAAAATTCAATTTTAACCACTAAACTAAAACACGCGTCAGCGCAAATAAAATGCTCTGAAAGTAAAAAATGGTGTAAAATTGTTTTTGCAACGGCCAAAATGTACGTTATATAGATATACAACATGCATGCATGTTTCTAATAGATTGAGGAAATAATTAACTGCGTAATTAGCACTAATTAAGCCGACGGCAGCAGATTACAAACATCGTATCAAACTGACAAAAACATCATCTACAAAACAAAAAATTAATCTAATTACAGCCATTAATTTGTGGTAATCACGACAAACAGTACTCCTTCCTATGATTTGAAATAATGTTAATAATTCAGACAGACTTAGTTGTGCTGAACTGGTCGGTTTGGATTTTATCTGAACCGTCAGATCAAACTCTGTTGTACTTCCAACACCTGTTGGATTTACTCCAATTTCAAGATAATATTTTATTTTTTTAATTTAACAAATTGTTCAGATCATCGGATTACGCACAAACACATCTGTAAGGACTGTTATTATTGTAGTAAATTAATTAATATATAGGAAATTACGAAGACAATTATTTGGATTTAGGATAATTTAAAGAAATTAAGGCATGCATGCACGCACGTGAAGTAGTTCGATTACACCTGATGATGTTTGTTTTTTTTGTAATATATATAAATACGTCGATATTTTTAAAACAAGTAATATAATATTACAACATTCAATACACAGTATACGATAATTACACGATTACATCAATATCTTGATAAATTGAGTAGTACATCAGTATTCGATCAATTCATTACTATAATTAAGAAGAGTCAATAACCTTACATAAAGTGAAATAGATACCGACATATTTGATGAAAATTGAATCCATGACATCGAATTCGTTTATATCGGACAAACATTTTCTTTGAATATTATGTTTTTACACTACGAATACTTACAAATTATATGGCAGATAGGTTTTTATGTCATGCCACCTATTGTGGGCATGCAGCAGAGTGGACTTTGAACTTTTAGATCTTGTATGTTAATGTCAATATTTTATTTTATGATATTATTATATTCGAGTTCAAATATTTTATTCTAAATTAATATTTTGTATTCAATATTGATACCATAATTATCTAATATGTGTACAAAATATACGTATTTGAGATGATAAATTACAACGAGCTTTTCTGAGGTATTTTGTAATGACACTTATCTCTTATTGTTTGAAAATTTCAAAGAGAGTTCTACTATTAAACAAACACCAGCCCCCTAGTGATAGTCCATTCTAGAGAGTATCCGTTAAACGGTCATTAATTTCAAAAGAGTATTTGTAATTTTTTAAACAATGAGAAGGTTTTTATAATTATAACAGATCTCGGGAATCTGTTATAATTTATCCTTAATTTTAAGTATATTGTATGTGTATATAAAATGAAATATCAATTTAAAGTAGAATATTCAAACTGCATCATATATATGTTTCCATTATTCACAACCCACTCATCCAAGTGGTTACATGTGCATGATTCCACACATTTAAATTAAAGAAAACTTAAATAAATGTTTATTATTTATTTTATTAAAAAAATTGTATTTACTTAGAAGAATAAACTATTTATTTAGAAGTACCTCATGAGCTTACAAACATCAATGAGAATAACATTGGTAAAAGTATATATTTGACATTTCGGAGCTACGTATTTACAATATAATCCATTGATCTAAAGACGATTAAAAGATCGTCGAGATCAGTAATATCACGAGTCGGGCTCGGACTGAACCACTCAAACAAAAAATGCCCCAGATCTTTACAGCATTCCGTTATTTTCAGGCCGTGTCTGGAGGCATTTTGATCACGTCATGGAATTCAGGTGTGGCCCCCACATCAGACACGACTGATCAGAGTTTCTTCTATTGTTGTCCAAAATTTTTTGCTCGATATTTTCTCTTCCGATATAGATTAATCAATTTATATACAGATCGATAATTAGCGTCTCTGGCTTAATAAATTGTTTCTTTTTTATTTGTTAAAAAAAAGAAGAAGAATATAGAAGGAGAAAAAATTGGTTCCTTTATTCACTATGAAAATGAAAGCTTATGCTACACATGAAAGGAACATTTTTTTCCTCAAGGAGCAACAAAAAAGTTGAAACTGAAAAGAGAATTTAAATGGTATTGAGATATATAAAAGTTCACATTATCTTTCTTGCTTTTTCCAATCCTCAATTGATTGATAGTGAGATTTCACAAAAGTGTAGTCATTATCATAGACAATAAAAAAAATCTTTCATCCATAGTTCCATTATATATATAGCTAGGGACCATATGGTAATTTCCCATTATCATTCAGAACTTTTCAAGCCAAGTTAAATTAAAATAAAAAAAAAATACGACACAAGACTATATTTTTGGTCCTGTAATTTTAGGGCGTTAGTACTTTCGGTCTTATAACTTTATTTACATATTTAGTCATTTTCTGATGAATTTGAGTTTAAACATCTCATGTTTGGTCATTTTTTTTTTCTTAGCAATTTTAGTCTTGTGTTGACAATTTGGATCCCTTCACATTCCAATAGATCTTTTTTTTTTGCTCTGTAACTAGGAGTCGTTATGATCAAAATTATCAATACATGACTAAATTTGTTAAAAAATAAATAAATATAAGATGTTCATGACTAAAATCGTCAAAAGCACGACCAAAAATGCTAATAATCTAAAATTACAATACAAAAGATATAATTTTGCCAAATTACAATTGACTATTATAAATCTATTAAAAATTTAGATTTTCTTTCTCTTTGTTTCATTTATTTACTTAACTTATATAAGTATGATGCACGTACTTGTAAACTTTTTTGTATATGCTAAAAATTTGGGGATAAAATAATAATGCATGCGACGAGAAAAGAAAAGATTAAAATTTTAGAACACAAAATCTTACGTTGGTTGCAATGAGTTTTCTCGTACGCTCATGGTTGTTTGGGCTCTTTTATTAGGGTTAAATAATTGTGGAGTTATAATAGACAATCACTAATTATCAATTATGTAATTAGAGTGTGTACCAATTATATTAATGGAACTATGTACAAAGCCCCTCATAATAAAATATACGGACACTATTGATATTACAATCTCATATGTGATTATAAAGAACCGTATCACTTCAGTGCCAATTGAAAAAATTTAGTTTGAACTCGATTTGTTTATACATGAATCAATCATATAGGAAGTGCAATACACTTGTCATGTGATTGGTGTACAATTCAGAAAAAAGTGACCATTCACAGAGTAAGTATAGATTAGTTTGATCAGTTAAATCTGATCCGGATAAAAATTTTTCCGACGGCAAATATCACTCACGAGCTCTATTATGTTTTTACCAAAGGATTGAGTCATCGATCTTTGACCATGGGCTTGAAGGGCTTTATTGGAATCCTCTCGTAGCTTCCTTAGTTGTGTTCTTGCAATCTGGTTCCTTGATTTGAATTTAATCAAATAAAATCTTGGCCATTGATTAAGATCCCAATTAATAGACACGCGCGACTCTATGTAAGAAAGTTGCAATGAAAATACATCGTACAACTAGGTTTTGGACACCATCAATTTACTCTTACCGGATTAACTGCATTTTACCCTCATATAAAAATACTAAAGGCATAAGACTCCCTTCAAGAAAAAAAAAAAAAAAAAAAGTAAAATGACTGTTCGACTCCTAAACTTCTTAAGAAAGAACGAAACTCACCGTGTCCAGCATTAGGGCTCATGTTGCCCTTTTCTTAAAAGTTAGGGAGTCGCGATATCATCTCCTTTTCTCAACCCCACCTTTTTTTTTAAGTGAAACAATAGAATAAGTCAATTACAATCATTATTATCAAATATAACAATCATATACTATTCGTCAATATCAAATAACTATATATCATCAACACCTACAGTAAAGTAGAATTACATTTACTATAAAAATTGAAACATTCCATATGTTGGTAGAGTTCGAACATATAACCTTAGAGTCACGGGATCTCAACTTCATCTATTGAGTTAAGCCTCGTCGATTCTTTTTTTGCCAAAAAACCTTTTTTTTTTTTTTTTTGGCCTATTAGTATTGGCATTTAACCCTATTCCGAACACTACCAAGAAAACCCTCTAGCATTCAGGCATCAATCCTTTAAAAATTTCCATGTATCTCTAAGATTCAAGGTTAAAGATGGAAATAATATCAATGACATGTGATCTGCCCCCTAACATGATCACCCTCTCGATTGAATTTTCTATTTCAAATCATATAACATAAGTATTTACGATAACTTTTGATTTTATAGCAAAAATAGATAATTAAAAAAGTTATAAGTTTAGCGATTAGAAAAAGTTAGGAAGGTTTGAACAAAAATTAAACGTGAAAAATAGTCGAAGTTGGAGTGTTTGGAAAAACAGCTTAATGCGTACAATTGTAGTAATAAGTTGCAAAATTTGGTAAGCCGGGGTTGCTTACAACTTTTGACTTAATTAATCAACTTAATTTAAGCAGTTCAAAAACAGAAACTGTAAAAAAGAACCGTCTTTTCAACTTTTTTTCTGCAGTAAGCTAATAAAACGCTTAAAAATAGACATTTGCAAACACCACCTACATCTTATTTTTCATTTAATGTATACATGCCACATATATAAAAATTATATTATTTATTTATTTAAAAAATATTTTATACACACGAAGCTATATATTAAATAAAATATAAAATATAAAAAAAATTGAAATAGAAAACCCGATCGTTGTTTCCATCGAAGAGGATGAAACGCTCCATAAGCTTTTATCACATTTTTGTAACCTGATCAGCATTACAGCGTTGTTCTTCGCTGGTCCTGCAGGTACACTGCATCCGAGCAAATCACAACTGATGATTTTGGGTCTGATATCACGTTGATTCGCACATCGATTTATGATGGGATCAATGGTCCTCCACCATGTTGATCTGCCCCCTCGGAAATTTCTATCATTTTACCCTTGATTTAGACCTTGAGTTAAATAGACTATTTTTTAATATTAATTTTGATCTGATTGGGAAATTTTCCCTTAGTTTGGATAG
The DNA here is from genome assembly GCF_026168435.1 of Sesamum indicum. Classification (NCBI taxonomy): domain Eukaryota; kingdom Viridiplantae; phylum Streptophyta; class Magnoliopsida; order Lamiales; family Pedaliaceae; genus Sesamum; species Sesamum indicum. The sequence continues at coordinate 9,285,989 of NC_142668.1, forward strand.
GATTTTGTAGTTTGAGAAGCCATAGAAAATAACTAGCATATTTCTTGGAATTTTCCTAGTCTAAAATATTTATATGATATGATAATTTAAGTAAACTGATTTGTATTTTTCATATTATAGGTCATCCAAATTGAATTTATTTTGACGTGATTCGATGTCGTGGGGCCAATCAGGTGATATTCAATTCTCGAGTTAGGGAAGAGGGTACTTGAGAAAACAGTGCAAATTAGAATTGTTAGATAGGTCCTAACGAAAATCTTGTGATGCCTAAGTCAAGTTAGGATTAAATTGGAGTAAGAGTTTGAAAAGTTGGGATATAATAAAATCAGAATAATAATGACATGCCTTCATTTATAGTTGTTTGGGGTGTTTGTACTTGTACGGAAACAAATGGCAGCATCCAAGTTGTCCAAGTGTCAGATAATCGACGAACTTGTCTCTGGGTGCAAGGATTTTGGACCTTTTTTGAAATTTTCAACCTCCGACGGGGGGTTGGACCAATCACATTTATACATGTATCTATTAGCGATAGCTGGTGTACGATTTATGAGGTGTTTGACTAAACTTGTATAAGAACTTCATACATTTTATAAAATATTTTTTGAAAATTATAAGGACGTTAGATCTTTCTTTTGAAAATAAGCTATTGAAGTGTTTGCAACAATGGAGGAAGGATTCATGTGGTCATGCCAAAAAATAGTTACTAACATCGATCCTTTTCCCCTTACATTTTTAATTATAAAAAAGGGATAATCACATTTCCTTGGGTTTTATGTAATTTCACCTAAATTTTCTGTGCTGAAAAATTGTATTTAAGATTTACTTTTGTCTAACAAATAAGTCCGTTCGCTAGTCAAACTTTATTGAATTTGCTGATATTAACAAAAAATACTGAATGCAAATTTATATTTACTCTCGATTGAATTATTATTGACTTATTGCAGTTCAAATATTTTTTTCGATTAAACTATCCTTATAAGGGTGAAGATATACCTCCTCACATGCATTAACGCGTAAAGACATATGAAAGTAATTTGGTAATAAAAAGATTTATCTGACCTGCAATAAATTATTGAAAAGTCAATCGGAATAATTCTAGATATTTTTATGTTATCTTTTTTGTTGATGTGAGTAAATTCGATGAATATTGACCAACGGAAGGACTTATACAGTAAACGAAAGCAAATATTATAGATGCTAGGTATAATTTCGGAAAATTTACGTGTAATTATATCAAATCTCATGAGAGATTGTGCAATTATCTCTAAAAAAAAAAAAGATAATAATATATTGAAGTACTATGATATTTATAATAAACATGCGTTATCTCTAGATCCAAAGTATTAAGAACTTAAAATTTGAATTAAAATGAAGGAACTAATTACTTTGAGTAAGAGAGGGGTAATATGAATAGATTGAAATTCCCTAGGGAGATATGCATATGGGGTATGTTATTATAATACTCATTAGAGAGGGTCATAAAACTTAGTTAGATCTGGATCATTAATGCTGGCTAACCATAAATAATCAGGAATCATGTGATCAAAAAGTTGAGGTGATTAGGCTAGCTGCCCAATTGTTGTGGGCCAAGAATCATGTGATTGCCCCAACAAAGAAGGTGGTTCATGCAAGCCAACAACATGGGATAGTTGAAATATGAACCCTAAATATTTTTATTTATTTATTTATTTTGTGTGTGTTTGTTTTTGGTCAATTATTGTGAATTTACAAGAAGGTCAATGGAAGTAAAGAAACTAGAAATAAGACCCTTTTTAAGTGTTTTTAATTTGAATTAAGGCATTAATATTACATCACTTACAAATTTAAATTAATTAAAAATATAACTGTCAACTTTATTTAAATAAAATATGTATATTGATTCTATACTACTTATAACATAAAATAAAATTTTATTAACTAATTTAAATATATTTTTATTTTCGCACATATACCTGTACTGAATCACATAAATTTTCTACTGAAAATTGAAAATTCATCTAAATCTACACTATTATAAAAAAAAAAAATCTTTTGTCATACCAATTTTCGTAATACTTATTTACCCTTTAATTCATTTTTTCTATTTAAAAAATTGGTCAAAAAGGTATTCCATATTTTTTAATAATTACATAATTACCGTGTTTCTCTCTCAAACTCTTCATATTTGTTTTCCTCACAAACTTTCATATTTTTAAGAAATATATAATTATAATTTATTTTTTCTCTCTCACCTTCTCAGTATTTTTTTACTCACAAACTTCCATATTCTTAATAAATTCTAAATAATAATTTATGTTTTCTTTCCCAATGCCCCAATTTTTTTAATCTCACACAGTTTTAATAATTTCTCTCCATTTTATATAATGATTTTTTTTTATATATATTTGCGGGAACCGTGTGCAATAATAGCTAATAAAAGCAAAATCAAACATGGGCTTAACTTTTATATTTAAAAGGCCCAAAACCATTTGTAATGTTTGGTAGAGTTGTTTGGTTTTTGTTGGGCTTTTGGTGAAAATAAAATGACAATATATATTCGTCAATTGCTTGGCCAAGTCACATATTTGTATACTAGAACAAAACCCCTGGCCCCTGCCAAGGTACGGCAATATTTTCAATTTAAATCGTGACTATAATAATAAATATTTAATAACACATACTTATTTGGTTGGACAAAAATTATTTCTATATATTCTTGGATTGAAAAGTCTTTTCTCTCTGGTTAATTTTATTTTCTGGATCTAGATTTCAACAAAACCCCGCATTTATTTTATTTTGTTTTATCTTAAAAAATTAGTTTAATATTAGTTTATGTGAACTCGACCCTACTCGTAAAAATTTTAATATAAAATTATTTTTTAGTAGTTTCTCAATTTTTTTGCAAAAAGGGTTAGAAATTGAACATAAATATATTTTCTTAAATTTTTGGGGGTAAAATGTATATTTTGATAGTTTTGATGGAGTAGAGTGTAATATCATTTGAGCAAAATTCACCCTATGAAAAGTTTACAACCATTGGAGTGTAGGTTGGGCCGGATCCTCAGAATGTGAATCCAATGATTCACTACTGTTTATGCGCCCAATTGGATCTTGACCCGGTTGCATCCGGGCTTGGTCCACTATCAAGATATGGATCTTCTCTCTGCAGCAAAACAGCTTCTTCAATGGCGGTCTCGGAAGGAGCAGCAGCATTATCCGCCTGCGGCAATAATCAGATTTGATTGCTTGTGATATAGCGATACTTGGGCAAGTTTGATCGAGTCAACCAGAATACTGCTAGAGGAAAAAGATAACTACTAGTTGTGTTGAGATACTGGTAGTGGTCACACCTTGGGTGCTCCAGCAATGGCGGTGGACAAGGACAAGCTCAGAGTAGCAGCGTTCACGATAGCTGCCACCTGTTTCTTAGCGCTTGTAATCTCCATTCGCTTCGTCGGGCAATTCTTGATGAAGTCAAGAAGGAAGAAGTCGTGTTATTTGACTACGGAATCCAAACCCCAGTATGCGTTCAAGCGGGTCTTGGCAGATAACTCGTACTCGCAATTCAAACACCTCAAGCTCCATGCAGCAGACTCACAGTCCGATGGTATAATCCAGGAGTTTCGCGCTGTAGTTCTGATTATTGGTTTTGTTTCCGCTTGTGTTTAATTATTTTGCTTTCTTTTTCTTTTTTTTTAAATTCGGAATAGAGGACTACTCGAATTTGCATCCTTACAGGGGAGAGATTTCCCAGTTAATTAAGAATCCGAATGTAGCGTTTTTGGAGGTTCTTGATGGGTGTGAAAAGGGGGTTTTGGAGATGGGAGATTCTTATGTGTGGGTTGAGACTGAGGCGCAGTTAGGTGAGCTTGTGGAGGTGTTGAGTAATGAGAAGGTTTTTGCAGTGGATACGGAGCAGCATAGCTTTAGATCCTTCTTGGGTTTCACGGCTCTCATTCAGGTTCACGCTAGCTTTTTAACAAACACCTTGTGTTTAGTTTATGTGTGTGTATTTGTACAGTATGCTAATCGATTGTATGTGTGTTTGTGGATTTGATCACTTGTATGGTAATAGTGCAAGCCGTGCATTTAGCATTGTTCATTATCCATGAGTAGTTGTGTATGCACAAACATGCAATTATTTGGAATGGAAATGCAAAGTGTATGGTGCTTGTGGTTGAGACACGTTATGTGAGTAATTTACAGTTGTAAATGCATCTGCCATTTAAGTGATATATATGCTTTTATGAAAATAGAGTGGTGATCATCCTGTGGAGTTCATTATACAAGTTTTTGGTTAATAGCAGAGCTTGGAATTGCGGATATTATTCGCCCTACGGGGGTGCCGGTGTAAAATACTTGCTTATGTGGATTTATTGATGTCAAAGCATATGCTGGTTAACTCCATATATTAGAAGATATACTTGGTCATATCTTCATTTACTCGTAAAACGGAATGGAAATTGGCTGATGAGTCCAGGCAACTGCCCTCTTTGTTCCCCTGCACAGTATGCACACAACACCGGAAAAATAAAACAAAAAAACACAAAATCTTCTACAATGCACAAAGAAAGAAAAAGAAACAAAAGCAACTTGCTGGACTTTATTTCACTTTTGTGGTATATATTTCTTTTGTCGTGGTTAACTAATTTTACATCTTTCTATAAATTGTAAATAGATATCCACTATAAGGGAGGACTATCTGGTTGACACAATTATCCTGCATGATGTCATGGGGCTTCTTAGGCCAGTGTTTGCTGATCCTGGAATATGCAAGGTGATATTACGCACACTCTTGTCTGGCATAATGCCTACCCTTTATTCTCTTTGGGTCAATCTTTTAGGTTCTGCTATTCTTAATTCTCTCATTAGAAGTAACGGAAATGATTAGAAAGTGTTATGCCTGCCAGAAGAAGTGTAATCATGTTGATCGATCGTAATCTATAGACATGAGTTTATAACAAACTAATTATAATTGTCATTCATGCTTTTTGTGGCTGAAATCTTCTCATCATTTCAACTAAGCTGAGAAGAAGAATACAGTTATATTTGTAGCTGAACTATCTTCTAGTTCATACAATAATACAGAAAATTTACAGGTATGATTCATAAAGAACGTAGTAGTTTAGGAGTGAATGGACTTTATATTCTTTTGCAGCATTACTAGCGTATGGGAAAAGTCCTGATTGTTTACTTGAATTATGTGTTCTTTTGTGTTAAAGCTTTTTAAGCTTCTTGATAAAATCTATTTAATAGAATTATGGTAATTTTCCTTGGAATGAAGCCTTTCTTCACTTTGAGAAATAATTGGCTTTTGTGTTGATAAATATGAGTGACAGAATTTGGGAAAGAGTGACATTTTGAAACAAATTTCCCATCCCTCTGATAATGGGGAATTCATTACAATAGAAGGATTACTTTACTCGAATCTGTTAAAGGAATACATTACTTTCGTGCTGTTTGCTTTCTTCGACTTTCTTGATTTAACATTCTTTAGCAATCTAGGGTTCACTGTTTTCAAGCTATTAGTCTGTGCGTATGCAAATTTGCATTTGGCTTTTGAATGTACTTTGTTGTAGCTATTGTTTACAGGTCTTTTTCATGTAAACTGAAATGTGTCATTTGTTTGAATTTATTTGACTCAGCAAAAGTATTACACTTGACAAGTCTTCTCTACTTCCCTCCCCGCCCCCCCCACCCCCAAGGACTTTTGTTTTCTTATTTGTAGGTTTTGAGGAGCATGGTAAAATTTATATCGTGCAAGAAGTTGATATCCTTAGAATCTTATGGATTTAATACAATGTATGGGCTATAAATTTTGTTATGTTATTTTATTTATTTTGCTTTAAAAAGTTCTGTTTGATGAGAGATTACAGCACAGGTGTTTCATGGTGCTGATAATGATGTTCTCTGGCTGCAAAGAGATTTCCACATCTATGTTGTCAATTTATTTGACACAGCAAAGGTGATTTATAAGATCTAATTTGTGTCGTTAGTAGGTTCTTTGACTTGGTTCATGATTTCTAACCAATGAGAAGTTAGAGTATTAGTGGGGAGATTCCCAGCAGAATGATCTTCCATATAATAATTGTCCCAGTTGCTGTATATGTATCAATAATGCCTGTTGTATTAATTTATTGCAGGCATGTGATATTTTATCAAAGCCACAGAGATCATTGGCATATTTACTTGAAACATACTGCAGCGTAGCCACAAATAAACTGTTACAGGTTTGAATACTGAATTTAATCTCATATATCTTTGACTCTCTCTATATAGTTAATCAACATGTTTTATAAGTTTCTCATGGTGGAGTACTGTGCATGACATTCTAGAAATTACCAGGAGAAGAAGTGAGCAATTCTTGAGAAATGTGCTCCACCCCCTTGAAGAATGTGCTCTATCACTTTCTGATTAATGTGTCCTTGTGTTCATAGCAACTTCACTTCTTCAATTTGTGCAAGCACTATTTGATAAACTGTTCCTCTAGTGGGAAAAAGTGCATTCAAGGACTAAATGATGCTGAATCCAAAAGACCAATTACCAAATGAATGATCAAAGTTCTTGTTGTGTCCTGCAAATTTTATATGCTATACACCCTCGTATATGTGACGCCAGGACTGATTTGAGTTGTTCATGAATGTCTTTTATTTGTCCTGGTTTCTAGTTTGGTCATGTTTGTCTGTCAAGGAAGCTATTTTGAGTTTGCTTGAAATTTATTTCTTGTACTAATGGTCTGTGGGGTGTGGTCCAAGGTTTGAGCTAGCATGTGATCCAATTTATTTTAGCGTTGTTTAAAGTAACATGTATTAATACTTATACTGTGTCTTCAGTCAAGCGGAATAAGGACGAAGCTTGATGGTGAATTGGCTCATAAAAAAGCTCTAGCACGGCTACGCATTGTGCTTTAGCTCGGGAGTATGATCAATCTCCAATTAGCTGTTTTAATACACATCTAATTTGAGCTCATTATAACAACAAAAGAACTCAGGACTTGTTTTGTTAGTCATACTCGATTCGTTTACAGTTGTCCAATCAAGTGCTGTGTTATGTTTATTCTGTTCTACCAAGCAATGTGGTTTGTGAAAGTTCTGTTCCCCATTTGTGAAATTTAATGGGTTGGAATAAAATACTTTCAATTATATTATTGTCTAGTAGACATGTAAATGACATATTTTCATGAAGTCTGCAATTGTCGAGTCACTTTTCATCTGTGCCTGTACCCAAATTGATTACTATCAATTTTTGCTGGCAACACTGAGGAACATGTTATGATGGGGTATTCAACTGACTATGTAGCCATCTGATTTGTAGAGAGAAGACTGGAGACAACGTCCATTGCCAGAGGAAATGATACAATATGCTCGGACGGATGCACATTATTTGTTGTATATTGCATACTGTCTCTGTTTGGAGCTCAAGGAGAGAAATGGTATGGCTTACATGAGCTCATAAAATAGATTCTTGCTATTTGATCTTTGGGTATTTCCAATTAGATATCCTGTTCACATCTCTATAATATTTATTTGTAACACTACTTTATTACATGATGAACCAACTAGCTGCTAGAAATTGTTGTAGAAGGTCTACTGCTAATCATGGTGATATGCAATTTCTCTTTCCTTCATATACATAGAGAGTATCTAGAGAAGTTTATATTGCCATTTAGAAAGTGCACGTTAGACTCTTTTCTTTTGGTAATTTGCAACAGAGACATAAAGTGAAAATGATCAAATATGATGCAAGTGTTTTTGACACTAATAAAAAACAAAAATCCTTGCATTAAATCTACGCTCAAGTCAAATAGCACCTTTGATCCGTCTCCGGCTTACCTGTAGTGTGGGTCTGGGTTTCAGTTGGCATCCCTGTTCAAGTTCTAAAGGAACGTTTGGTTAAAAATCAAATCGAATTGCTTGGTAGTCAATTCAAGATCGATCAGGAAAAGCTTGTTTATTCTCGGTTTATTAAACATAAGAATTTAGTTTGAATATAATTATCATGCAATAAACCCTTACAATCATCTCGAGCATTCAATTACTGAAAGGATGACAAAATGAGCATGAAAACGTCAAGCTACTCAACCTTGGCTCAAGCAAAAATTCATTTGAGCTTGATTCGATTATTAATCGAACCGTTTTCAAATTCAATTATTCGAACATGATGAAAATTCAAACAAGCTTGAACAATAATGTGTTCAGCTCAACGAGTTGCATTTACATCTCTAGATATGGTAGCTTCACTTTGAAAGGGTGATGGTAGTTACTAGTTGACAAAACCTTTAAACTGGTTTCTTGGAAATCCGGGTGAATGGGATGAAGGTTCAATTCTATTAGAAGAAGTGTTAAGGAATCTTTAAATATCGTGTGCGAAGCGATGAAGAAATTGTCTCAATGTTGTTCTGGATGCTATTGAGATTCATTATTCTTGGGTTTACCTTGATTTCATCTGCCAATTTTCACTCTTCATCTAGCATTTTCCCTAACAGAATGTATCATTCCATAGAAAAAAAATAAGGTTTAGTTAAACAAAAGTTTAAAAGTTATTTAGACGTTTTACCTGAGAATTTGTTTCAAGATACAATTGTATAAGAGTTAAGAAACAATAATAATAAGCTTTATTCTTGAAATATGTTACTCTTGTATGAGTTATTGTCAAGATGGATAAGGAAAGGAAGTGTAGATGGAGCCACTAGATTTTGAGGATGGAACTGGACTCTGAGCTGTGGAATTAAGTGTGGTGATTGCCGACTAATTCTCCTGGGGTATATTTTAGAACTTCATTTTTGTCCTTTTCTGTAAGTAGATTATATATATTGACTGCATATTTATCTACAGACTTAACTTCTGAAACTGCTCATTCCAGAGATACTAACAAAACTCGCAAAACAAAATAAAAGAGGTAGATCAGCAGAAAATCTGTGTGAGGGACTGGATTAAGTAAACTAATGTCATTTGAAGCACTCGTTAATCAAACTTAATCTTTTTATTTATTATTCAAACTCTTCATACTGTCAACATTCTAAAGAAAATAAGTGCATCAGAAAATTCGTCTCCTGGTGACAAATTCCATTTTCTTCTCGAGGCCAGTCGACGTTCCAATGCAACTTGCTTGCAGCTTTTTGCAAAAGATATTGAAGCTTGTCAAGGAGAATTAGCTGCGTCATCAATAGTTTCTCGGTGCTTGAATGATCAAGGAAATATCTCATCCAGTCTTTGTGATGATAAGGTATCTTGTTAAGGATCTTTAAGTATCAGTCATTGGCATGGTATGGACAGTACTGATGATCAACTTTACATTTAGTTTCAGGAACTTGTTCGGCGACTTTGCTTATGGAGGGATATAATGGTTAGTGCAAACATGTCTATCATCTACTTGTTGTGCTACAATCTAACCCATTTGGGCTCCATAGACTATGAGTCCCAAAGTTTGGTATGAGCCTAGAACACAATTGCCACAGGAACCAGGTTTATTTTGGGCTACCCTAAAGAGTTTTGAAAAAGGGTACTGGAGGGTTAAGGTGGAAATTGACTGGACCAAGAACAGGCATCGCATAATCCATATTTTACTTTTTACATTTTGGATATGATATCATGATCTGCATGTAGGAATTGCATATTTTATGTGTTCCTTTTCTGTTACCATTGGTTTGGCTGTGCACAAATGCGCACCTCTTGAATTATGTATTAGTACTACTATTAGTACTCAAGTTTGATTACATACTCCTTAAACGGGGAGCAGTTTAGATCATGGGTCTCGAGGATGAAGAAACGGTCATGGATTGAGAAGCAATAGAAGGGGTTTAACTGTGCTACGTAGAAAAGTTGAGATCTTCATTGAGTATCATTTTCTCTTGTGTAACTTAAGAGTATAGTAGAGTTCTCTGACTGCATTGACTGTTAATATTTGGAGCCTTTAAGTATTTCTGTAATAGAAAGTAGTATATCTGATAATAGAATGGGGGAACTTGTTGAGAGATGTAGGATCTTAAGTCGTGGATTGATGTTTATTTGCAACGGTCCACTATGCGTGTTGATTTGGTGTCTTTGTTTAATTCTTTGTATTTAATTCAATGTGGTACTGGTGACTGGGCTGGTCATTCCTGGTCTACCAATAGCATGTTGAACTTCTTTTTCATACTTGACACTGTAATAGCTAACCTAGTCAGATGTCAAATTCTTTCAGGCTCGTCTCCATGATGAGAGTCTGAGATTTGTTTTATCAGAGAATGCTATCATTGCACTCGCAGCTCAAATTCCGACAGATGAAACAGATATTTGCAGCACTATATCGGAAGCTGATCGAGATGTTGAATCTGTGGCTCTTGTTCCTCTCCAATCTCCATCTTCTGTAGTTTGTTGTCATTTGGAGGACCTTCTTTGCCTGCTTCAAGAAAACACAGCTAATCTAGATAATATATTTCATCGTTTCATCCAGCAGCACCTAGGTCCAGCTGGTAGTTGTCCTCTTTCTGCATATAATTATGCTTTACTGTCCAAAACTAGCCTGGGAGTAACATATAAATCCACCTCCAACCGTAATGGGTTTAGGGCTTCAAAACAGATTGCAAAGAAGGCTTCCCGAGAGCTGTTTGTTCAAAAATTTTCATGCAAAGCACCAGTTTATCACAACTGCAAGATCTACGCAAATGATGGCCGATTATTATGTTACTGTGATCGCAGAAAGCTTGAATGGTTAGATGAATATCTCATAAATGCTTGATAATATACTTCAGCTCTTTGTGCATGGAAAATGTACTGACCACGTTATGATCAATTTATTCAGGTATCTTAGTCGGGATCTGGCGAAACTTGTAGAACAAGATCCTCCTTCCATCATGCTTCTCTTTGAACCCAAAGGGCGTCCAGAAGATGAAGATAATGACTTTTACATTCAGAGTAAGAAAAATATATGTGTTGGTTGTGGTGAAGGAAACCATTACTTAAGATACAGAATTATACCCTCATGCTACAGGATACATTTTCCTGAGCACCTGAAAAGTCACCGTTCCCATGATATTGTCCTCCTTTGTGTGGATTGTCATGAAATTGCTCATGCTGCTGCTGAAAAGTACAAAAAACAAGTAGCTGCTGAGTTTGGAATACCACTATTTATTCGTAAAGTAGTTGACTTTGATAACACACAGCATGTACCTTCATCTATGCCTATTGTGACGTCTGAGGAGATAGGTGTGTCTCCTTTACAGTTGCGTACTGCTGCTATGGCTCTGCTACGCCATGGACCAGAAATGCCATCCCAGCGTCGTCAAGAATTGATGCAGGTAGCAAAGCTTATAGATTTCCATTGGTTTTATTTTCTTAAAAGTTCATTTTGAATTTAAGAGTAGTTACGCATTCCTGTATGGTATTTATGCAGATATTCATTCTGAAAATGTTAGTCTTTTTGCATGATTTTATCTATCAATTGAAATCATATACATCAAGTTGAAGCATGGCTCTTTCACGTGATCCAAAATCACATATCTCCTTTGTGTACATTGCCTTACAAGTCCTTACTTTGAGCAGATTGTCATGACGTACTACGGAGGGAGAGAAATATCGGAGGAAGATCTTGAAAGAGCTTTGATAGTTGGAATGACTCCTCATGAGAAAAGAAAATTTGAGAAAAAAAGAGGTTTTGCATTTAAACATCTGACAGGAGGTATTAATCTGAATGATGGGAAAGAAAATAATATTGGCAGCAAAGGAACTCCCTCTCTTCAAACTGCGTTGAAAGGTGGAAGTATGGACGCCAATATGACACTGATGAATCGGGAACAAGATGTTGATACTTTGATGATAGAGGACAGAGGAGGAAGCACTCAACCTTCATCTTTGAATGATGGTGGCAATATTGTTGAATCTACTATCGATACTGATGATGTGATGTCTGACTTAAAGATAGTTGAAGATGACCATATTTCTGGGAATGGAATTTTATCGAATGAGACAACTTGTTCCATGCATGTCGGAGATGTTCCACTGAAGCATGAATCAAAATTATCGTTATTAGGACATGGACCGCATGGGAAACAGGTAGTCGCACATCTGCTAAAGGAGTACGGGGAAGATGGGATTCGTGAATTCTGTCAGCGATGGAGACAAGTTTTTGTTGAAGCTCTTCATCCTCGTTTCTTGCCTGCTGGCTGGGATGTCATGCACAGGTATGTCGGGTTTGATACTCAGTATGATACTCCTGTGGCCCAAATAATTGCTCCATTTACTAAGTAATACAAAACTTTTGACCTCCTCCTTTTGTTGAATCTGAATTTAGACATTTGTAGACTTCCAAATTTTAGAATTTGTCAGGTTTTACTATTTAGTTAGTTTTTTTAAAAAATTGACTAGATTATGTGTAATGAAATGAAGAAAAATAGTAGTATGTACATCATCAAAAAAATGAAGTATTAAATGTCTCATTTTATCACAGACGATGAATGTACTACCGGATTCTGCTAGGTTCTACAGAGTTTGGCAGAAAACGTTAATTCCCGTTAACATAGAAAGAGAGAGCATTTGATAGGGGAATAGGAGATGCTTGTATGGCTTGTGGATCTATCTGAACTTCCTGGTTTTGTGTTGGATTATTTGCCTCTATTTAAATCCTAGAACGAGTGGATAGAGTTGGCACCATCTCATCTAAATGAGTTGACCCATAGATCCCACTAGTAGGTTTGTTTGCTATCTCAGCAGTTCCATTCTACCATCTGAAGGTGACTTCTAACTTTTAGAACCAGTATCTGATTATGACTAACATCAACATCCTGGCTCCACTAATAATGTATGGAACATTGAGCATCTCTATTGTTACAATGCCTTTACTTCCGACTTTTTAGTGAAAAAATTTAACTGATACTTGATTCTCTGAAGCACGAAGTTTAGTTCATGTTTTAAAATTGTCGGGCAAGTTACTTGTTGATTAGGGAACCGAAGAAACTAAACTATTTATGGTTTGAAATTCACCACCAATGAGATAAAGTAAACTAACGCTCCCTTCTATAGCTCTTGCAAGATTACATTAGTATGTATAATGTGTGATTTATTCCTTTTCTGCAGCTTTTGCTCAACCACTACATCAACTTTTATTACAATACTCAAATCTTAGGTTGTTTCCGCAACTGATTTTTTTTCGCTTTGTTCAAAGGATTTGATGTTGGACACTTTTTTGCCAGTGGTAAAAGAGATTTCGGAGAATACAGCGTCTACAATCCCACCAAGAAAGCTTCCGGGGTTGCTGCTGCAGGATAGAAGCAGAATATCGTTGATTTCAGTCGTATATCTTCATGTTTTTTACTTGTGTGTTTTCTTTTTCTTCTCTCACATGTTTCTACTCTCCATGTTTTCTGTTCCATGGTAGACTGTGTTATTTATTATCAATTTTCTTTAAAAAAATATTTATTTGTTACTTTTCAACGAGCGTAATTCTTGAGTCAAGGCCAATGTTGTTGTATCTTGTGTAAGGCAGATGAATTACTCAACTTTGGCATGTTTGGATGATAAATGTTTAAGTTTCAAAGTATGCATACAGCATAGGATATTTACTGTTACATTTTGATAAATGAATTCTACTTAACTACCCTGCAATGAGAACAAATCCCTTGTAATTACAAATGCACTTTATGAGGTTGTAATTGAGATTTACATCCGTATCTACTCAGAGTAAAAATCCTCATACACAGCCTGAGGGCCATTGTAATTACAAATGACTTTATCAGGTAGTAATTGTAATTTATGTTGACATCTACCCGAGGGTAAAAGTTGTGATCGACCCTCTTGGGTGTTTGTTTATGTAATTATATCTATTTTTAGGGGTGTTTATGTAATTATATCTAATTTTAGGGGTGTTTATATAATTTATTCTTATTATAATTTTCAGTTATATGTGAAATATTCTGTTTTTTACATAATTTAAATATTCTCGCGTAAGTGGGTGGGAGAAAAATAATTTAGATTTAAACCTATTTATATATGTATTATATATAAATACAGAGGATATAATTCAGAGGATTCTGGAATATGGCGTGTTGTGATTATTGCTCTAGAGGAAATTAATATCAAGGGATAATCACACCCTCCTTTCGTGAGATTTAGTGTGATTATACGTAAATTTTCTGTGATTTGAAAAATTACATTTAATATTTTAGAGATTTGATTTCGTCTAAAAAATAAGTCTCTTCATTAGTTAAAATTAACTGAATTTGCTGAAATTAACGAAAAGATTGAATGAAAAATTGATATTTACCCTTAATTGACTTAAAAATCACTTATTGCAGGTCAAATAATTTTTTTTGGGCTAAATTAATCTTATAATAGTGAAAATATACCTCCTTATATCCACTAATGTGTTAAGACGTATAGGGATAATTTGATTATAAAATGATTCATTTGACCTACTATAAGTAAGTAATAAGTCAATTTAGAGTAAATTTTTTTTTATTTTTTTTGTTAATGACAAATTCAGTGAATATTGACTAATGGTGGGACTTATTTGTTAGATAGAAGCAAACTTCAGGAGTGATAATTGTAATTTTTCAAATCACATGGGACTTACGTGTAATTATTATATTCATAAGTTGTTATAAATTGCATTTATTTAATAAATTGATATATAATGTATTGATATGCTACATATATATACATATGCATGTATATAATATGTTATGCGTTAATCGCTTTTTTAATGGTTCGATCAATCGAATAGTGACTCAATAATTTATCTGATTCAATTATCGATCCAATTTTCAAAACATTGACTACAAAACTGCTATTTTTCTGCAATTCATACTCACATTTTAGCTCTCGTTTTCATATCCAAACTCTGTACATCAATTGTTTGATCATTATCTCACGTCTATTCAAGTTTTCTTATTTTATCTTTTTTAAGTTAGTTATTAATTTAAGCATCGAAGTGCTAATTTAAGTTAGTTATTAATTTAAACTCGATTTGATCAGTGAAAAATTAATATAATATATTTAAAAATACCAAACTACTTGAGTTGGATTATATTTGTTTCATTTAAAACTTGTTCGAATTCAATTCGACTGATAATGAAATAAAAAATTCTTATACAAATTTTCAAGTTGAATAACAATGCAATCAAGTTTAAACGGTAATGTGTTCGATTCGACTCAAATTATTTACATTTGTGTCCCCCATGACTTGGAGCAAAGTGTTCTAAACAAAGAAATTTTTGGGGTGTAAGTTGATTTTTACTTAATTTTATGGGTAAATCAACAAAACAAAGAAAGTTAGGGGGTAGAAGTGATATATTGCCTACCGAGTTGGATTAGATACCCGAAGCTGACAGTGGAGAGTCGAACTTCAATTCACTCGGTTTCTTCTTCTTTGCACATTGCGATCTCATTCCCCACCAAAGCAGAGAGAGTTTGCCGCCCATATACTTCTGCTGATCTGCTCTGCGAGAGAGAGAGAGAGAGAGAGATTTGAGCGAAAGGAAAGAAGGGGAAAAGGGGGAAATGGCGTTAAGAACTGGGGTTTTGAAGGCGGTTCTGGGATTGATGGCAGTTTGCCTGGCAGCATACATAGTGGGACCGCCTTTGTATTGGCACTTGATGGAAGGGTTGGCGTCTGCTTCTGGCTCAGCCTCTTGCCCGCCGTGTAACTGTGACTGTGATTCGCTGCCCCTTTTATCCATTCCCCAAGGTATTATGTTAGATCTGCTTCGATCTCTCTGTTTCAAGTGTTTTTGCTGCATTGTGCCATCTGGACTTAGCTTTGTTTTGTGTTTAAACTTGAGTTGGATGTGCTATTTCGTGGTCTTTCTGGTGGTATTTGCTTCCTGTAGGCATGAGTTTCTTCTTTGTTTGTTTGATGTTGATTAAGATTGAGCCTTTTGGTGGCGGTCCTAGTTACGATTCAATGTAACTTGTTTTTAGATGATCGAATGTCTGAAGATGCCGATTCGGCTCTGTTTGCTTGTTTGTTTCCACACTGAACTATATGGGCTCACGTTCTCTTTCGTGTTAAATCTCGATTTTGGTTTGAAGCCGAAACATTTCAGTGCTTTTCGCTTGGTAGCACAAGGTTTTTGCTTCTTCAACTAGGAACTGAGTAAAGACTAAGCCGTGGTGTGGTGCTTATCACTGAATATATCTGTATGTTTTTTATGACTTAATACTAGAGTGACTGAATAAAGATGTGAATTTTACAGCTGTTTCAGTAGTATCCCTGTTAGGATTTTCTATTTGGCGGTCAGAATCTGATGAAGATTCTATAGCAACCATTCATAAATGGGTGAGAAAGGACATGTAGAAATAGTCTAGGGAAAGTCTTTCCAGAAGACTGTTAAGCAAGCAAGATTCAAGCTGTGGCTTTGGCTTATTCAGTTGCTATGGTTCAATCAAAGGCCTTCGATTATAGTGTTATGTGCATGTCCTGGTTACAGAACTTCTACTAGTACGGTACTCTAATATCTTAGATAATTAAAATACTTAATAACTGTGCTGTATCCCCTTAAACTAAAGACCTCACCATTTTTACGGTTAGAATGCTTTTAATCACAGTAGAAAACCCTGAAGAGAAAGATTGGTGAATGTTGATCTTAGAGCAGGTTAGTTCTCATTAAAAGATGATAACTGAAGATATCCACAGAACCACTTTGAGAAGCCATTGTGATTAGTTTGGGTTCGAAGTTATGCCTTTTGTGTTAGTAGTACCTTCAATCTCACATGGATGACATCTTTGAAGCTTTTTAAGCTTACTACTTTTGACTGTAAAAGCTGAAAAGAGAATTTCTTGGAATGAAGGGGTACTACTTCAATTATATATAGAGCATGCATTCAATTGCAAGCTTTTGTACTATATAGTCAAAGAAAATGCATTGCAACAGTCCAGAGCAAATCATATGGTTATGCCCACCTCTGATGATTGCGAGTAATCAATGGAATAATTCTGTTGCCGCATTCAATTACTCTATTAACTAAAAAAGGTGACAAATGGTATACTAAAGTATAACCTAGCTCTAGCTCAATAAAGAATGGTATCATGCTGACTGAAGCATGACCAATAAAAAATTGATAGTTGGCTAGCGATATATCGCAAACCTAAGGAGTTGAAGGTAAGCATAAATCGGTATCATGTTTGGTGGCCTTACAGTGATGTTGGAAATTATTGCACAACTGGAACTGGAAGTTTCTGTGAGCTTCTTTTATTAGCACGCATAAAGGTCCTCCAAATGATGCAACCATATCACATCTGTTTCTTGCTACTAATAATTATTCTTCCCCTTTGTCATAGCCCAGTACTTGCAAGTATTGTTGCCTCATCATGTAGGTTGTATAATAAGGTATCCTAGGTGTAGTTTGTGAAGGATGCACCTTTCTGAATTTGGACGTATCTCGTAGTTATTAACTTCCTGAATCGTGTTATCTTTCACTGTTCCATGGTTAGAGCTTGTATTTAATGATTACTTCTTTATCTTTCTTGCAGGACTGAATAATTCTTCGTTTGCAGGTAAGCATTGTAGGCTTCATTTTAGCATTTTTGCAGTTTCACATGTCTCTACTTTGTTTTGATCTGGTATCATGCTTTAGTTGTTGGTTGTTGCATAATGTGGTATTACTAATAAAACAAAGAAAAAACTAACGGAAAACGTGGCAGGATAATATCATCTTTCTTCATTCATCCAGGTTAAACTTTCAATTGATAGAATACCTTCACTAGTTTACTCCTTAAGTTTTTCTGAGCAGTTAATTCGATAGTACGAGAACATCTTGAAGCATTATTTCTTTTGAATGCATAAAATGTTATTTTGGCCAATATGAATTGGTTTAGCTGCTGAACAGTTGGCAATCACATTGAAGTTGGTCAACTAAACTACAGTGGACAAACTTGGTCTATATATATATATATATACCTAAGTAGCAAAGTGGTTATTTAAAAATATACTTTCATTAATATTAATTCCACTGATGATGGATTTCCTGTTGGTTTCTAGTTTGAGATTGGATTAAGTTTACTCAATCTACTGCTCTACTCCACCTGAATTTTATTAATTTCTTGTAAGAGATATCGTAACTATTGTATATCATGTATGTCAAAATTATAATACCTCTTGATCTATATTTGGTTTGTTTGTCTAACCCTTTTTTATGCATGGTAAGAATGCTTTGGACGTTGGTTTTTAGCATGGAAACCACTTGAGGGATGTTTAGTTTTGAATGGGAACACGAATTAAATGGGTGTAGAAATTTGATTACGTGATATATTTTAATTTATACATCCGTTCCATTTTTCTTCATTATGCTCAACAACATGCAAAAAGCATTTGAAAATCATTCATATATGATTCAGAAAAAAACAAGGTATGGGATTTAATTTTCTATACTTGTTCCTTTTAATCCACTAAACCCTTGATGCAAAAATTTTATAACTTCATATTGTGTTATATTCCTCGCTTAGAATACTTATATCTGGTACTCAAATGTTAAGCTGTTTGAAGCCAAGAGTTAGTTTTCGGGAATGCTTTTTTCTTCTGACTAGATTAATTGATTCAAGTTTCCTGTCTAAATGTTTCATTTTATCTTCTATCACCATATGGTCCTTGGAACATGACATTGGCACTTTGTTTACCATCATATTAGGAACCAACTAAAGGTGTCCTAATTTTAGATGCAATGCTTGTGAGATTTTTTATCCTGTAACATTTATCTTCCTTTAAAAGGGCAGTTAGATGAGATGGAATTAGTCTATGATAGGGAAAATTTACTGAAGTTCCATTAGTTTTGGAGTATCTCTGAATTGAATCCTCAGACTGTGTGCTTCATCTGTTTCTTTCATGTATCTCAGAATGTGCAAAGCATGATCCAGACGTGAGTGAGGACACACAAAAGAACTTCGCAGAGTTATTGTCTGAGGAATTAAAGCTGAGAGAAGCAGAAGCTTTGGAAAATCAGCAGCGTGCGGACATGGCACTGCTTGAGGCAAAGAAGATGACATCCCAGTACCAGAAAGAGGCAGACAAGTGCAACTCGGGAATGGAGACATGTGAAGAGGCCAGGGAAAAGTCTGAAGCAGCTTTGCTGGCACAGAAACAGCTGACGGCTATGTGGGAGCAGAGGGCACGTCAAAGAGGTTGGAGAGAAGGAAATGGCAGGTCGCAATCCTAGTCGAACGTTAACACGCAGTCTATTAGAATACCAGCAAATTTTTATATATAGTTCTTCGAATTGGTGGATTGGATCGAACGCATCAGAGAAGCTCCGAGTATCAGGTGTCAGCTGAAAGCGGGCATCAGGTTTACGTGTATCATCAAACTGTCAAGAAGATGTAACATTTTACCCATTGTTATTACTATTCTAGGAAGTTCCATTTTGTGAAAGAAGTTGGCATATCCATTTGGAAGAATCTTGCATATATATATATATAAATACCTGTGGCTCTGAACTAGTTATTTTAAGTGAAGCAGATATTCATATCTTTGAAGTTAGTTTTGGTTCATGAAAATATAGGATTACAATTTTTATATTTTCACAGATATGGACACAGAATCATTTTGTTCTATGCTAATTTTCAGTTTGTTTGAGAGCAATATCTGATTATTCAAGAATTTCTGTCAAAACAAAGCATGTTATGAATGTGCATCTGATATCATAAAACCAGACAAGCGTACGGAAAACCTCCAATCTTGCCAATTTCTTTTTATGTTACCCATTAATCATCACACACACTTCACACAATGTTTAGACTTCATGGATTTGATATATATCTCAAAATCCCATCACTTGGCCTTCTTAAGAGTGGTGAAGGAGGAAGAAGAAATAGCAATCTCATCATATCTCTGAAACAAGTAAGCCAGAAACAAAGCAGCCGTCATTGGCACGACATCCCTTGCAGGGCACTGCTTGTTGGAGGCCGACGGCGCGTTTGTCCCACTCTGCGGTCCATTCGACCAGAACAGGTACTTGAGCAGCTTGTCACCACCTTTTTCCTTGGTAAATCGGTTGTACACAAAATCCTCCGGATTTTCAAAGATTTTAGGATCCTTCATCACCAGTGGCTGGTAGCCACACAGCATTTCCCCTTTCTTGATCTCAAAAACAGCATCATGCGAGCTGAGCTCGAAGTCCTTCCGAGCTCTGCCAAACTGCGATGGGACCGGTGGGTTCAAACGCAGAGTTTCATACACGAAGGAGAACACCAACTCCATCTGTTGCACCGTCTCGAAACTAAGCACATTATTTGATAGTTTCTCCCTCACTTCCTTCCTGAGCTCGTCATGTACGCTCTTCTGCTCTCCAAGACTGCTGAGAAGCGAAATAAAGAAGATCAAGAACCCGCCAAAGGCGTTGAACCCGAGTATGAAGAGGAGGTTGTGGACGGCTTCCTCTTCGGTGAGTTTGAAATCCGTCTCTGCTCGTTGCACTGTTTCTTTTGCTTCAGTTTTCACGAAATTCGCAAGCTTTTGGTAGTCGGATTTGACGAGCCAGAAGGGGTACGAGAAGGAGTGGAGGAAGATCTCCTCAAGCGGTTGCAGAATATTGATGCTGATGGTGGGGAGGAGCTGCAAGGCAAGCCACTTGTCGAGCATTATGTAGCCGGATTTCTTGATCTCCGGGACAGCTGAGGGGTCAGCATTGAGGAGGGCGCGGCTGAGGAAGGTGAAGAGGAAGTCTTGGAGAGGGAATAAATAGCTGGCGGAGCTGCCGCCCTCGAGCTGGGCGTCGAAGGAATCAAACATGCTGTCGAGGGAAGTCACCAGCGTCGATGTCCAACTCCTGGAGCTCCGTTTCAAGATGTCTAAGGTGAAGTTCTTTATCTGCATGCACCACGCCATTTTGCCTTATGAATTTTCCGTTTTGAATTCAACCAATCACACGATTAATAACTATACTCAAACTATACATTTCGAGATTATTAAAGTCAGATCTAAACACGCTTTATTGATATATTACGCTTTTCAAATACGTGTTATTACGCTGATTTAAATAGTTTGAATTAAACATTATGACTTTAATTCGAACACATTCAAACATTATACTCAAAGCATAAACAATGATGCAAAATCAGTAATAATTAATTGGGGGTAAATATAATTTTTTATCCTTACTTTGTTAACATCATTAAATTCAGTAAATTTTAACCAACAATGAACTTATTTGTTAGACGAAAGTACTACAGTAAATATAATTTTCCAAAATTATAGGAGATTTATGTATAACTATACCAAATTTCAGAGATGGGAGATGTAATTATGTCTAATAAAAATGTGACATGTCAATAACTCTTCAATGCTCATTCTAATTTTTTACTTTAAATCCTATTCTATTAATTAAGTATACAATTTTTTTTAAATAAAATAAATAACAGGTGGCCATGCTGGCAAGCAAATGGACCATATCAAATCGAAGTAGAAAGGGGGGGGGGTTACCTCAAAAGTCAAAAATAAAATAAAAAGTAATTATTGCCAATCAATTAATCAATTCATGTCTATATTGAAAAATAATTGAAAGCAGGGGTAATGTTATGATCTTACAGGAAAGTTATAATTACACTCATTTTTATGAGATTTTGTATGATTACACGTAGATCTCTTGTGATTTAAAAAATTATATTTAGTATCCATCAGTTTTGTATTCCTCTAGCAAATAAATCCCTTCGTTAATTAAAATTTATCAAACTTATTTATATTAGCAAAAAAAAGTCAGATAAAAATTCATATTTATCTCGATTGACTTATTGTTGATTTATTGCAGATTAAATAGATATTTTTTTACCACTTATCCTTATTCATATTCACACGTTAATCCATGTATGGAAGTATATCTTCAATGCCACAAGAGTAGTTTAGACAGAAAAAATTTTGTTTGGCCTGCAATAAATCAGTAATAAGTCAATCGATGGTACTTATCAATTTTTACTCAATTTTTTTGTTATATCAACAAGTTCAGTGAATGAGAAAAAATATAAATAAACCAATACATTATATTTCTAAAAAGAAAAAAAAAACGAAAGAAAGAAAGCAAAAAAAAAAAAAATCAACTTAGAGGTATAATTGGTATAGCGATAAAATTGGTGTGGCGGTGTCATAACCGCCATTTGTGAGAGAAAAAAACATTTTCTTTTTATATAGATAAATATTTATATTTATATATACTAATATAAATAGGAAACAGAAATACTTTTTACTCATAAATAACTGTCTATGACACCACTACACTAATTTTTTTCGGTTATGTTCGATAATAACCTTAAATTGTTTTTTGTCTTTTATTCTATCTTTTTTTATGAAATATAATGTATTAATTTATATACTTCATTTCTATTTAATTATATTTTAAAACATAAAAAAATTATATATTATATGCACATGTTCGATAATAACCTTAAATTGTTTTTTGTCTTTTATTCTATCTTTTTTTATGAAATATAATGTATTGATTTATCTACTTCATTTCTATTTAATTATATTTTAAAATATAAAAAATTATATATTATATGCACACCTAAACAACATATCATGTCGGTAAGTATGTACAGAAAGGAAACGAAGATATTTCAGAGTAAAAGAGTTGAGACAAGAAGACATGAAATGTAAATTTTGGGCACGAAAAGGAAAATGGACCCATTAAATTGACAAACTTTGTCTTATCAATTGAAAACAACACATGCAATTATGGCTAGCTTACAATTTTTTTTTATAAGCTCAATTTTTATGTCAAGTTAATTAAAAATTTCTATTTGTAACATATGATTATAAATTTTATAAGATAATAAGCTAGCCAAACATCCTCTTAGTCTGTCTTTAGTTTTATTTTTTTTAGTTTTTTTTTATATTAACGCACACACATAAGTTCAAAATACATTCCATCCACATGCATATTTATAAAAATTTATTATGTTTAATTAACTTTAAGAAAAAAAGAAAATAAAATGAACTAACCAAATCTAATAAAATGAATTAACCTTAGATATTAATTAATAAAAAGTTATTGATAGAAAAGTAATAAAAATAAGTATAGTTGAGGGTATTTTAGACCACACACATCTTCCCAATCAATAATTATTATTATAATAAGCCAATCAGGCTAATTTAAAAGCGAATTTGAAACCCCATGACTTTAAGGTTATGGGTTCGAACCTCACCAATATGTCATGATGTTATTCTATTTTAATAGTAAGTGTTGTTTTATTTTAATAGTAGTTATAAAAGTTGTTGATTAGATGTAATTATTTGATATTGGTGATTAATATAGTTGTCGATTGTTGTCAGGTCTACATATTTAATATTGATAATTGTAATTGATTATTCAACACATAATAATTCATTATTTTCACTTAAAAAAATATATTGTTATGATAAACTCCTCCCATGCTCCCACTTAAATAGTATTAGCAATCGAAGCACTCCTGTTGTGTACGGACAATTTAATTTTTTTATTATATTTAAAATTAATAAAATAGATAAAATTTGAATTTATATGAATAAACAACAATTAACATAACTAATTAATTAAATAAATGGTAATTTATTCGAAAAAAAGTATTTTAATTAATCCACGTCTTGGCTGTTAAAAGTAGTTTTTCTGAGGCCTTAAACTTTAATATATAATTAGCAGGAGGAGGAAACTGGATAATTAGGTTCGGTCGAAGAAAATCAATGATGTGATCGATCATTTTTCTTAAATTGTATACTAATCACACGATAAATATTTTAAGGACATGTAACATTTATTCAATAGTATAGATATAGATAGATATATAGGTAGGTAGATACGTCCATTCTTCTAGCTACTATATCATAATTTTTAATATATTTATAAAATTAATTGTATTATGAAAATTAGTAAATCGCAATTATTTCTTTTGAAATTTGGTATAGCCCCTCAACAATAATGTGAAAAATATGATAAATTTATGATGTGATTAATCATTTTTCCTAAACTGTATACTAATAACACGGTAAGTATTTAAAGGCATGTGCTTTTGTTCAAAGGAAACCAATCACAGAAAAGTATAATAAATTTATGATGTGACTGGTCATTTTCTCTGAATTATATATTAATCACACGACAAGTATTTTAAGAGCATGTGCATTTATTCAATAGTATAGATATAGATAGACATGTGGTTCGGTAGGTACGTGCATACTTCTAGCTACTATATCATGATTTTTAATATATTTATAAAATTAATTGTATTATGAAAATTAGTAAATCGCAATTATTTCTCTTAAAATTTGGTATAGCCCCTCGACAGTAATGTGAAAAGTATTATTTTAACCTTATTAAATATTTTTTATTTTAAAAAAACAATGTCTGAGAAAATATAAAAAAAAAATGAGGGTGGATAAATAAATAATCAATAAAAAATATTAGCCAATAAAAATAATTTAAAAAATTCTAAAAAATATATAATATTATGACTTATAATCTAATTAGACATTTTAAACAGTTCACTAAAAAAATTAAATAAAAATCTTACGAGACTAATAAAATAAATTTATTATTATACGAAGGTTAAAAATGGGATTAATTATAAAATTTTTAAATAATAATAAAATATTTATTATCACGGCAAATTTCAAAAGGGACCGTAATTATCTCAAATAATATTTAATTCACTTTTTTCTCTCTCTATTTTTCCGCACCACTTATTTATTAATTTTGTCCTCCCGTCGTTTTCATATGACTTTTCTTATCAATATTTTTTTATTAGTTTTTTAATCGCTCATATTATTTTATCTTATTTTAATCAATTTTTCCTATTATTTAACGTAAAGACAATAAATATATTATATAATAATTATTAAGATAATAATTTTTACAGAAAATTACTAAATATTTATAATGTTATATTTAAAAAATTAAATTTACACATCGAATATGCTAATGATGATAATTAAAATAAAAAATTTTATCAAACAAATTAAAAAAGAAAACATACACACACACACACACCAGAATGATAGTACTGAATACATACCTGAGAATGTTTAGGCTCAGAGGTATCAAGATACGCACAAACCCTCAACCCGCCGGTGTAATTCACGCTGGGCATGAAATCTCCGACGAGCGAGTTCGCTTTCTCCACCACCTCCATCTCGAACAGGTGGCCGAAGGATTTCACGTCCAGCACCGCCACCACGTTCGGGTTCACGCCGACGAAGAAGGGGAACGCCGGCGGCACGTTCGTCCTGAAAACCGTGCTGCTGTACTTGTCGATTCTCTTCTTGAAGAAATCGGACGGCCCCTGGAACCAGAAGTACTGCAGCCGGTCCCACAGCGGCCCCACCACTGGCCACCCGTACCCGCCGGGAACCGCCATCCGCTGAAGAGCCGGAGGCGACTGCGGCGTCAATGACGGTGGCGTTGCCATTCTGATTTTGGAGAGACGATGAAGTGTGTGAATCTGTTAAGTAGGAACCAACTCTGAAGAAGGCGTTGGGAAAACGTGAAGTCGCTGGCAATTTTTATACTGAGAGATGCATTTTTCGTCGGCTGGTCGGCTCTATTTTTGTTTTGCAATTAAAGACAATAATTCTAAAAGTACTATATGAATTTAAGGATAATTACAATCTTCTTCCCAAAATTTAGTATAATTATACTTTAACCCTTTGTGATTTAAAAATTGCATCTTAAAGATTACTTCCGTCTAGTAGATAAATTCTCCCGTTAGTCAAAATTGATCGAATTTGCTTATATTAACAAAAAAAATTGAATAAACATTTATATTTACCCTTGATTGACTGATTATTGACTTATTTAAGGTCATATCATTTTTTTCGAACTTTACTATCCTTATAATGATGAAAAAATATATATACCTCCTTACATGCATTAACATGTGAAAACGTATGAGAATAATTTGATCATAAATAAATTTTTATTTGACCTATAATAAGGCAGTAATAAGTCAATCAAAAGTTAATATAAATTATTTTTATTTAATTATTTTATTAATATCAGCAAATTTGGTAAATTTTGACCAACAAATGGACTTGTGTTAGACGGAAGCAAACCTCAAAAGTGCTAGATGTATAGGAATTTACGTGTAATTACACTAAATCTTAGGAGAGAAAAATGTAATTATCCCTTAATTTAATTTTTTTAAAAATATATATAATATTTACTATATATATTTTTTATTTGGTGAATTGGCATTTTCCGACAGAAATCTAATGGAACTTGTTACTTTTTTAAAATCATTTTCGTCAATTGTAAAATGAAAATCTGGGTGACATAATTTTTTTATTTATACTTTATTATTAAGGGAGAGCAGTAGTTTAGTGTCTCATTCTTCGTTGTCTGTATTCTTTTTCCTAATTTTATCCTTTTCTCATAAACACCAAGTTGGACATTGTTCTCAACTTTAATTAATTTTAACTTATAACTTCTTTATCTTTTTCAGGAATTATTACACTCTCTTTTTTTAAAATTTGGTGTAATTATATTGGAGTTTAAAAAATTACATCTAATACTCTTGATATTTTCTTTCATCTAACAAATAAGTCTACCCGTTAGTCAAAATTTATCGAATTTGTAAATATTAACAAATAAACCGAATAAAAATCCGCATGTACCCCGATTAACTTATTACTTATTTATTGCGGGTCAAATAAATCTTTTATGCCAAAACTGTTCTTATACATCTTTGCATATTAATGCATGTGAGGAGGTATATCTTCACTATTATAAGGATGGTTTACTAATAATTTTTTTTTACCTACAATATGTCAGTAATAAGTCGATCGATGAAAAATATCAATTTTCTTTCAATTCTTTGTTAATATCAATAAATTCAATGAATTCTAACTAACGGAGAGGGACATATTTATTAGACAAAACAAACCTCATGGGTACCAAGCAAACCGTGGATAATCTGCGTGTAATTACACCAAAGAGAGTGTAATTATCCCCTTTTTTATTTTTTAATGTTTTCAATTCCTTCAAATAATGTTAAATTTCAATCTTAAAAATAAAAATTATTTCTTAAAATTTTTATTTAATTAATTGAGTGTGCCACATGCACTAGTTACTAATTACAGTAAAACCTCTATAAATTAATACTCCATAAATTAATAAACTCTCTAAAATAATAAAATTTTCCGATTTCGACTTAGGCCTTTGTAAAAAATCATCAAATTCGATAAGATAATAAGATAATA
This sequence comes from Sesamum indicum, assembly GCF_026168435.1. Classification (NCBI taxonomy): domain Eukaryota; kingdom Viridiplantae; phylum Streptophyta; class Magnoliopsida; order Lamiales; family Pedaliaceae; genus Sesamum; species Sesamum indicum. The sequence continues at coordinate 9,313,089 of NC_142668.1, forward strand.
ATTTTTCAGAAAATTTCTTTATAAATATTAGGTCCCATTAAAACTCTAAATTAATAATTCATAAATATTATAATTATAAATATTATGGTAATTTGCTAAAAATTGAAGTCTGTAATGCTTTATGCATTTGATCATTCAAGTATAATTTTGCGATGCCTTTTAGATAAGGAGACATGGCCGGGTGTTATAAATTATTTTATTTTCAAATTGAGATTTATATAGTATATGTTTCTGAATTATAAATTTGTACTAAATTCGCTCAATTTAAAAAGTCTCTCTTTTAATTAATATCTCTCTGAATTAATAAAATTTCATGGTCCCAAGGTTATTGATTTATAGAGGTTTTATTGTATTGTAATTATCATTTTTAATACTATAAAAATTTGAGGAAAAAAATGTCTAGTAATACATAAAACCAATGATAAAAATTAATACTGCCATTTATTTATTTATTCTTGTTTAATATTTTCCTTTTTTTTGGTAATGTCATTTCATTTTTAAATAATTATTCAAATAAATTGTTGAAAATAAAATATTAATGAAAGAGACGAATATGACAGTTGATATTATTGAACACGACGAACTGGCTTTCTCCAATTGTCAATTATTGAGCTCTTAGGTGGTCCCAGTGGCAGGACAGAGATGAAGGTTGTGTGATGCCATGGGAGAAATGAAAAGTTCGTTTTTTTTTTTTTTAGATTTGACATAATTATAAATGCTCTCTTGTTGATTGAAAAATTATTAATATTTTTTATTTAATGGGTATTTAATAATTTTTGTTAAATTTTTATCTATTTTAATTTTTATATGGTGAATTGATTAAATGTCCTTGTAGGTTAAGAATTATAATTTTATTTATTTTTAAAAAATTTATGAAGTTTTTTTTATAGATTAAGTGAATATTTTTTTATAATTTTATAATTTTTGTTTGAAAATACAATAATGAAAAAATTGACAATTTAAATCTCCATTCAAGAACTACATAATTTCATCAAACACGAGAGGGTATTTTTCAAATGAGCTACATTACTTTATTTTAAAAAGTATAGGGGGGTAACTAACTATATTTTTTTCATAAAGAGGTAATGTGCTCATTTTAAATATCACAGAGGGGTAAATTGTTGTTCACCCCTTCTCAAAGTGTGGTAGAAAATCCTTCATCAAGACGGACAATATGTTTGGTTTAGTTTTTCAATAAAGTTTTCTTTATTACACTTTGATGTTATGTATTAATGTCATATCAATATATAATTGATACTATCTATTTTAAAATTCTTAAAAAAAATATACATGTCCATCAGCTACTTTGCATCTTTGGGATGATTTTAGGACTTGACAAAAGAGCATATCGTTAGGTTTGTTGGGAGGTTCCCAGGTAAGAATCTCCAATGTTTAAAAATCAGCAAAGTAGTTCGAGGTAGAAGAAAACGACCTTAAAGTGTTTTCAAAGTATTTAATGCGAGTTTTAGTGTAATATATATTTTATCATAAATAAACTGTAGATGAGGTATTTATAATATTTGAATGAGTCTATTTACTTGTTTGAAGGGTACATTTGCATTGAGCCACATGTCATGATCCTACCTTGTAAAATATAGGTGAAATCAATGGTCTTCAGCAATGGATCCTCTGAGTCGACCTGGATCTTGCGACCCAACCTAGAATAAGAGGGCGCAAATCTTTGGCTTGACCTTGTACTAAATGCCTTTTTTTGAGGGAATTTGTGTCATTTCTTTGATAATTTCCTTAATCCCCATCAATTATATATTCATATTTTTCAATTACAGCTTGATTTAGATATATATTTTACTTCTCAAAAACACATCGCAATCACACATTAACATGACATCAAAGTGCGGATCGCCCTCTGAAAGAACAGTATAGAAAACGTTCAAAGCCTCTCCAGAAACCATACAAAACCCTCAATCACATATCTTAATACACATCTCAAGATCTTTAGCTTCGCTTGTTTCCATCTTCTCACTGTTCCAGAAAATAGCAAAAAACATTCTTAATGCTGAATGCTTATCCACAATTAAAGATAATTATATAACAAGATCTATTTTAGTATCAGTTGATAAGATGAATACAGACCAAATGAAAAGAGACTTACGAATTTGTGACTCCACTATTAATAGAAAACCCATAAACTCAATTAACACATCACTTTTTACGTTTTCTCGATCACAGAAGGGTCTCGAATCTGTTTCGAAATACAAAACATATCAAGAAGAAAAAACTCATCTAATTCAAGTTACACGAGATCCACAAGATTAGTGTTTGATGGGGACCTTTTTCTCTTAAATCACACAGCATTCACAAAACGTACAATTCAGTGTGTTTTCATTTATCTAAAACTAAAAAGACAAAACTCCGACGTCGGTAGGCTGGAGTTGATGTGATGGCCACACATTGTCACTCCACTCAGAAATATCTTGTTTGAATTTCAGTTCAATTATAAACACGTGTATCATGTGATGATAGTGTCATAGTTGTAAGAGCAGATATTTTTGTGTAGCTTATTTTTCGAGGACATTGAAATAAAAAAAATAATATTAATATTAAAATATTACGTGATAGTATTTAAATTATTGATAAATATATGTATTGAGCGATAATAATTTGATCTTATTATAATAAAAATGATAGTGATAATAATCGTGCATAAAATTAGCCATTGTAGATAATTAGTGATACATGTATAATGATCAGATAATTTTTTTCGTTTTTTGTTTCTATTCTTTTACTTTATTTTTGAGTGAATTAATTATGCTTATATTATGAAGTTTAATTAAGAATTAATATACTCATAATATCTAATTTTTATAACTAATTAATTAATAACTACTATGGTAAAAAGGGGCCGACATGTGCACATGATTGATGGGATTGGCCAATTGAGTAAGGCATTATGACACTGGAATAAATATAATTTTTTTTATAATTAATTATTATAGTAAAACAAAAAAATTATGGCGATCACAAATTAACCACAGTTTCGCAATTGTTGTTTCTGCAGGTAAGACCATGGCAATATTGCAACGAAATTGATTCGTGGCAAAGTGGCATCTTGTAAGTTGTTGCAAAATCCATAGCAATATTTTGCCCCGACTTTTACAATGACTTCAACCCGTGGGCCATTCTTTGACCAAATTTTGCAATGGGTAATTCAGTATAAAAATTCATCGTTATTTTGCAATGAAATTAGCTAAAAAAATTTGAAAATCTTTTATAAGGTTATGACAAAAGCCATTGTAATATTTGTTACTATAAGTCTATTTTTTTGTATTGTATATCAAATAGAAATTGTCTTACTATAATTTCTATTAACGAGGACTTTAATGTTGTCATCACTTTATGTAACAAATTTAGTATTACAGATAAAATAAAAATTATTATTGATTTTTAGTATAGTGAGGAATTTAAATTATCATAATAAATATTTGTAATGAAAACACTGTTCCGATTCAAACAATTGGTAACAAATTCATTTTCTTTAGTAAAGTTTCCATAAGTTTACTTGAGGATAATATTGTAATTGTTATAAGGTCAAATTGACGCGTCTGGAATGCCTTCAGAAAGGTTTCCAAAATGTCCAGTACCAGATTGTCAGGGCTCCCGCAAAGGAGTAGCAGGGTGTCCCCTTCTCCGAAGCGGTAATGACGGATGAACTCCCAACAAATTGACGCACCCCAGCCATTGCTTGTTCTTTTATTCGTTGGCCCAATTCCAACATTGAAGTCCAAACTTGTTAGGCCCGTGCTATTTTCACACACATAATTATATATTTTACTTTGTTTTATAACATATTTTAAAGTATATAAAATTATTTATTATAATATACACGTAAAGACACCGTGTTGTGAAAGTTAGTAAAAAAATATACATCCAAAGCTTATGTTTATGCAATTTGACCTTATCTTAATGTATGTACGCTTATGTAGCTGAGAAAAAATCAAAAAAAAAAAAAAAATCAGTCAGTATAAAATCCCCAAATAAAAAAGTGTCTCCTCCCTTTTTTGCATGACATTGTTTGGTGCGCATTGTTTATTTAAAAAAAAAATTATAAAATACAATTTATCAATATTATATATTAAAGTCAGATAAAATCGATGCAAAAAATTAAATTTTACCATAAACATTCACTATAGTTTTATTTATGGTCAAAATATTTATCACAATTTTTATATCTTGATTTTTTACCTTTAACTAACCATAATAAAATGCCATATTTCTTATAAGGAAATTTGGTCTCTGACATAATATTTCACAAAATATAGTTCAAAGTAAGAGTTAAAATATCTCAAATTATTTCTAATTATGGAATTTCCAAACTAATACAAACAATTTATTATTGGGTATTTGACATTCTTATCTTGATGAAATCCATCAAATGCATATTAAAACTCAATTAAAAAAAAAAGAAAATCAACCAATATTTGAGTAACAACATGTTCAACTAGATTTTACATTTATTCATCACAAAATTGATGAATGAGAGACTTCGGAAATAATAAAAAGCATTAAAAAAATGAAAAATCAAGAATCTATTGACGAGATCGTTGAATCTTTGCCCACCTCTCCTGGATCCTGGCTTTGGACTTGATCAACGTCTCCTGCTTCTGCTTCGCTCGCTTCATCAACTTCGCCAACGCCGTCAATGGATACTCTCCCAGTTCGCGCTCCATCTTCATAAACTCACGCCGCCCGCCGTACATATTCCGGATGCACGCCAGGTTAAGCGGCGAGAAATGCTTCTCTATGTCTGCTGGAGATGAACGGCCCCGGAGGAGGTGCCGCCGGAATCTCTTGGCGCTCCTTTTGGTTGCAATCAGGTTGCTTATCTGTACTTCCACGTAAGACAACGAGTCCTCCATGTCGAAATCTGTTTGCTCATCGGGGCTGACGATCCTTGGCGGGTTTCTTGGTGGAGGCTCTGCTTTCTCTTCTTCCTGGTTGTGGCCGGAATTTCTGGTTCGCCGCTGAGTCGTTCGCGACGGTGCTGCGGGGGTTTTTGTCTCATCATGGTTTCTAGATTCTTGGCTCTGCGCGACTTCGAGATCAATATTGTCGCCCGGATTCATCTTTCTTGATCCTTCTTGAACATAAGATTCCGGCAAGAAGGACCTGAACTCCGCCTTCAGATCACGGTGCTCGCCGAACAGTCTGCCGACCTTAGCATCAACTTCAGAAACAGTGAACCCTCCACGTGAGTAAGAATCCATGCACTCCAAGAACATCCTGTACACTCCATCGCCGCCAAAACGAGTCCCGACCCGGTTCAAGAAATCAACACAGGCCTTGCAATCATCAGTCTTCATAGCGGCGTCCGTGGTGGCGGAAGCGGAATCTGTGGCGGTGGCGGTGGCGGGCATGGAAGCTTTGAAAGCGGGAAGCCAATCAGGGTGGTCGAGGAAGATAGTGTAGAGAGCGGAGACAATAAACGTTGAAAAATGAATATTTTTCTCGCGAAGCTGCTGGAGGAATTGCCGGAAATCGCCGGTGATCTGGCCGTCACTTTCAAGAAACCTGGTTTGAACTTGGGAGACGTAGTTCAGACACATAGCCTTTACCTCCTCCTCGTCGGAGAAAGCCATCTTAGGGAAAAACCTCGGAGTACTATGAGTAAGCTTATATGTGTTGTGTAGAGAGAGAAGTGGTTCGCAAGTAGGGTTCTAATCCTGTTCTAAATTGGAAAATCAAAGTGTATTACATATGGAACTATAATATTAGGGTGATTCCAGTGTTCTAATTCTATTACATTAGAATAGAAGATTCCAAAATTAAATAACTAAAGACCTAAAGTCTAAAATGTTTCAATAGTAAAGTGTGCTAATTAATTATGCGACTTTAGTTTATTTTTTTTCAATGATAATTACACTCGATTTCTCAAAAGTTTGGTGTAATTACACATAAATTCTTTGTAATTGAAAAATTATATGTATAGCACCTCTGAGGTTTACCTCCTTCTAACAAATAAGTACCTCTATTAGTTAACAAATTTTGTGAATTTTGATTAACGAAGGGACCTATTTGTTAAATGGAAGCAGACCTCAAGAGTACTAAATGCAATTTTTCAAACCACAGGAGGTATATGTGTAATTACACCAAACCTCATGGGAGAAGAGTGTAACTATCCCTTTTCTTTAACAATACATCGATCTCAACCAATATATCAATATGTTTAAGAATAGTAAATAAATTTTATCGATTCAATCAATAGATCAATATTGCTATAACAGTAATCAAATTACAATAACTATCACTTATCAATATGACTAGAATAGTAAATAAATTACAATAACTTTAACTCATACGAAATTAGAAAAGTAAACAAATTACAATAGCTATAACACACATAAAATAAGACAAACATTCATATAAAGCAAGACAAATATTCACACATTATATGAAACTCAAACCCATGACCTTAAATTTGTTCGTGAGACATCAATTTTACTCTTGACCACTAAATTAAGATATCATTGATTAACCCGACTCTAATCAGCCATTGCAAAAAGGGGTTACCCAGACCTAGGACGGGTTTTTTTTTTTTAAGAATAGTGTAATTATTATTACATTTTATTTTCTTGTAATATGAGAATTATACTTTGCACCCATTTTGAGAATGTTCTGTTTCAAAATACAAATGAAAATGGTAAATTTTCATTTTACCTTAGGTCAAAAGTTTTTAGAATAATGAAATTATAATAAATTTATGAAATGACTATTTTGATCGTGGATGTATTAGTAATTTTTCCTATATTTTTCATCCATCATGGATGAACGTACTATATTTATATAACTTGAAGAATGTCTATAGGGTTTCTCTTGTTTGATTATTTTGATAAGTTATTTAATCATAACATATAATTTTTTCATAATGAAAAAATTAATTGTGTGCATCGATTTTATTTTGCTAAAATATTTGTCATGAATATCTGAACTTTATTTTTCTAGTTATGCTCATTTTTATGTAATATGCGTATAATTTAATTAACATATATATTCAAAAAAAAAATTGACAGGCGTATATATTCAATTCATTATATATTATTTGCATATATATGTAGTGGTGTCACAGGGTGTTTATTGCAAGTTTTTTCTCCAATTCCGAAATGGTATTTGTGATTTTCCTACAAATAAGAGTGTGTTGTGATATTTGAAAATGGTAATGGACGTAAAATTAAATAGGTACACACATTTTTGTTAATGAATTTGTAACTATCAAATACTCGAGCAATAAAAATAAAAAGGGTAAATTACAACAAATTTGCCTAAAATTGGCATAATTAAGTATTCATATTCGTTAAAAAAATAATAAATACCCCTATTAATTTTTGATGAAATTGTGCATTATCAATTCTGTCCTTACTGTATTTTTTTCTTAAATTGTAAAAAATATTATCCACTTAGTGTATAAAAACAATTCAAAAAAATTTTAAAAATAAATAAAATTATAATTCATAATTTACAAGATCATTGTGGTCAGTTCACCAAAAAAACAAAGCGAGCCTAATAGAAACTAATAAATTGAGCTAATTATTACACCTTACCCTAAAAAAGAGCTTGCTAAAATTGGTTCAATAATTGGGGTAATCTCAAATCGCCACTAGCTATAAAAACACACGCAACGAATGTGTATATTCAAACTTTTATTATATTTATTTAATTACATGAAAGAGAAGAAAATTAAAATATATAATCAATCAAAACTATTAGTTTTTGCAATATTAAATTATGAACTTTGGAATGTACATAAATAGAATATTATTGATAGAAAAATTAAAGAGACGATCATATTGCGCAAGGGCAAATATGGTTGAGGACATTTCAATTAATACGCATTTCGCCAACCAAAACTAGTTACTCTAACTATGCACATTTAGTAAGTAGGTGGAAAGATTATTGAAAATTAATATTTTAAAACTACATAAAACTTTTACGTCATTAAAATTCGTCCAAGTTAAATTAACCCTATCATCATGAGACAGGAAGGAGATAATTTCAATAAAATCATAGGCTGGCTTTGGCCAAGAATTCTCGCAATTAGTTCAGACTTTTAGTAGCATATTTTTTCATGCAGCAGTAATCAATCAATTTTCCTAAGAAAATCATCTTAATAGAAGAGGTGGTTTATGTTGTACTTACCATTCAAAAACTCCTTTTTTCCTTACCTCAACAGATTCAGCAGCAGTCCAAGGATCAAAAGCTGCAAGTGTAGTCTTCCTTTGCTTTCTAGTTTGTAGCACAGAGGGGCAATGATTATAACTTTAAATGGTTACAATTATGAAAATGTGCTACTACAACAGCACACAAATGAAATATCAGGAGAAAAAGTTATCGGTCATTCGTCTCTACAATTATTAGTGAGCATAGCATAACTACAACGTCAAGACCATCGATATGTCTTGTCGTTTTGAGTTTGGATGGATCAAGCGGGTGTGGTAATCTACACAAAATGCACATATAGCAATAACAATAAGTAGGCAGAGGTTTGGAGGTAAAGCACCTTAAGTCGGGGGGTTGTGAGGTTTGAGGTGTATGCTGAGATCATCCAAGCTGGGGCAGCCAAGGATCCGCAGTCCATGCTCGTTGGCCAGATGCAATAGGCATATGAAGCACAAATGTGGGGAGATGTCGTTGAGAGAAGCTGCTGCTGTGCAGCTGTCTGGGAAACTGGCCAAGACTTGCTTGAATGATATGGTCTCTTCTGGTGCCTCTTCCTGAGAAGGTTCCTGCATCATGCAAGTTCACATAACTTCAGGAATAATCACATAACTCCTTAAATTTGGGAGTATTACATTACAAATCCCCCCTTCTATCTGATCTTTCGGGAAAACATGAAGTATAAAATAAGATTGTAGTATAGTGTAATATTTCAAAATTGGAAGTTTCCTTTAATACGTCTAAATTCCAGACTCCAGAGATATTTGTATAACTATCTGTAACTCCAATCATTGTAGAATTGTCCTCTCCTCTAAAACCACCACCACCACCACCACCAAAACAAAAAAAAAATACGACCGGATAATAGGGGAGATATGCATGTGCACATCTACGCATCTGCACCTGTATCCCATCAGACCATATACATTTAACCAACTCTGGAAGCGAACTCTTAGGTGAGGACAACTTACCTCAACTGAAGTTTGGTTGATTTGTTGTATTTGGCCCCAAAGAATTTCCTTTAGTACGTGAACATCTACTTGTTTACATGTCTTATCATACTGGACTTCGATCTTACTTACCTGTTTACCAGAGAATGAAAGCAAGAATAGTCATCAACCCCAGTATATCCTCAATTGGAGTCAGCCCCAAATGATTAAAAAATGGTGTAATGTCAACAGTTTCATTACAGGCTCTACTACAAGTTTGTTCTCTGTTTGTAACTGATAGACAACAAGTATCTAAAAATCTCTAAACATGTCAAGCAATCAAAAGAGAAATAGAGAAATGCCATCCACGTATATTACCAATTTAGCATCAAATACTTCATCAACTATCCATCATCTTACTGCATGATATTCCTGCCTTCATTTGTAATACAAATTTTACATGCATTAGAAAACTGAATTGTAAATACACTGAATTTCAATTCTGGTGTTTATACGGTAGGAGGATATTGCCCATAGTAAGGATAAAATCATACACTTCAGAACCCAAAACAAAGTGATTTGCCTACAGCATTGAAGTATTTTATATGTTATTAAAACTTAGAGAGATCAACGTAAAACAATTCAACCAAAAATTGATAAACAGGAATTTCCTAAAGAAACTTAAATTGTTAACATGAAGCTTATGGTCCAGACCACAAGGTAGTAAATAAACATGTCAAGAGAAAACAAACAACCTGTCGAGGTTGAGAAACAAGTGTACTTGTCTCCTCATTATCACTATAAGCATGTCCATCATCAAAAGCACCACCAAAAGCATCTTCATCATCCCAGGATGTCGTTGCTCCATATCCATCTCTTTGTTGACTTTCTTCATCTAACCACAAGGATTACCACCTCAATACCTCAACATGTAATATGAAAATCAAATAGCAAAAAACCTATTGTCATAATAAATCATGTTCAGACACACTGTTAGGTCAAAATAATGAGAAAAATATGTTGTATGTGTTTCTACTACTATTTATATCAACACCGAGCTTATATAGTAAGATTGCGCACACAGAGACTTTATCTGTGCGCGCGGGGGCGGGGATGGGGGTTGGCCATTTAGTGGACATTTTTCAATCATGCCGTCGCACAAACTGATATATCACGATACAATTTTGCATGCCAGCATGCATCTCAATCAGGATGCTGCTTAGGGTTTTCGAAAATTCATTACACCTAGACTTAAAAGATTTTGTGTTTCACCTGTGGAGCCGAAGTTGTTTAAGAAATTATATGTAATTTTTAGATATTATAAGAGTAAGCATTAAACTCACCCGTTCTCTTCCTTCCACTTTTTCCGAGGGACTGCAATAAGGAATAAATAAATAAGGAATATGGTCACCCTCAATCTTATGGACCAATTAGATAGATAGCAGACTCAAAGACTAGGTACAAAGACAGATGAACATAATCTCAAGGCAAGTCAAATGTATTTATATGTCTTAATAAGCAATGCAACAAAGGTCAACAAGTGGCCAAGGCTAGGAATGGGGGTATGGGGGCAGGTGTAGCAGTTCATGTTTACCAAAACATGAGGTAACAAAAATAGCTTCACAAGATCCTCCGGTTGGTAGTGACAATCTTCTGGAAGCTTTGTGTCGCAAGGTGCTCTATTTGCTGGCAATAACAGGGACTTTGGATTCTTTGGAGGAGCAAAGATATGTGAAATATCAGTGTCTATTGCGTTTGAAAAATCAATGTCGATATCTGCTTTCTTGTTTTTCGTTTTCTTGGGCTTTAGTGGTCCATTTTCCTTGTCTGGAACCTCAGGATCTATAAAAGAATTCTACCTTCAACGTTAATGAAAAAGAAAGCAGAAAAGAGAAAAGAAGTGGAGATGCATAATGTTTTAAAGCCTATAAACTCTGACCTTTAACTTTCCGGTATTTCCAATGACTAGGACCTGCCCATGCATTTTGCTTCGTTGAGAATCCCAAACTTAAGAATAAATAGCTATCAACTTCTTGAACTCTATCATCCCAATCAGGGTCATGAAAATTTAATTGCTCATCAGCCTGCAAAAAGTAATCAAAGTTACAGAACATATTGTGGAAAATGTGAAGGGACATGTAAGAGTCAGAAAGGAGAATAAAGCAATGAAAATTCTACCATATCAGTAGCTTCTTGCTGACTTGGGAAAACTGTATCCTGGTCATAAGTGTCCTCATCTACCACACTTGCTTGATCATCATGATCAAAGTCCCAAGTTCCAGCATTCCCAAATGTCTCGCCATCTAAGTCAACATTCCTATCAGGATTCTCGTTAACTTGCTCAGAACTTTGGCCAGTAGAATATGTCTCCAGTGGTCTTCGGTCATCCTTATCAAATTGGTTTACTATAGCCGTAAGGCTGGGAGATATTTCAGACTTGTTAAGCACATTTGACACCATCTGTTCAACACACTCTGAGTAAAATAAAATAACTTAGAAGCATTACACATCCGTACAGACCAATCTTTCTCTAAGGAAAAAGTAAAATCCTTACAGGAAAATCCACAAAGACCGCGGAGGTACATACCACTAGCAAAAGACAAATCAACTGTCTCTACGCCCTCACACTGAGACACAGGGGACAGACATTTCCCAGGTACTTCCAAAGAATCAAAAAGAACACGGCAATTAGCGTAAACACCAAGATTGTTCAGTAAGAGACCCTTCGCTCCACCTTCATCAAACTGTGCAGATGTCTGATGGTAGAGAGGATCTACCACAAAAGCAACTAAAAGAAAAAACAAAAATCAACAATCAAGAAATAGGCTAAAACATATCATACATTACACATGCCACTGAGGGAAACATGAACATGATAAGAAAGAAGGGTTATTCGCAGGAGAGGCAGATCTGCAAACACGCAGACAGACAGAGAGTGCTCTTACAGAACCATATAAAATCAATAGTTGTCAAATACCTGCTCTGGATGGGACTTACCATCAAACTTCTTTACATTTATAGCTGCAAAAGAGGACTCTAATGTTGACAGCGGTGACAACTGTAAAAGATATGCTACTACTTCAAAATACATAAAGAATTCAATTTAAAAGATATTCAAAAATCAAAAATTCTCAACCCAAAATATTGGAAAACTCTTAACCTTTCTCCCTTGCTCTTTCTTTGGATCATTTTCCCCTTGTTCAGTACTGAAATTGGCAGCATCAACGGCATGGCCTGGCAGGGGTTGAGTTTATAAAACCAGTGAGTATCAAACCAAAGGAAAATAGTAACAAATAACAACATGTGCTTGGCTAACTGAAAGTGGCTTCAGTAACCAGCAAACATATAAATTAACACTGCAGATCATTCTTATGATAGGCATGAAGATCCAAGGGAGTACACACAAGAGGGAGGGAGGAGAAGAAGAAGAAGAAACCAAAGTCATGGACAAAATCAGCGCCAACAGGAAAATAAATCCATTAGATATGATGTTAGTAGGGAAAGAGGTTAAGTGATTTCCTTTAGCATCAACTTTCAATGAAAATATTAATGTGTCTTGCTCGCCATTGTGCTTATAATTTGCTTCAATCAGCCCACCCAATTAAATGACAAGGAATAGAGTCCTTTCATGTGAAAGGCCACAAAAGTTTGATTTAGTAGTAATGATATTCAGCCAACATGTTTCCATTTCACAAAATTGATAAGCTCAATTTTTTAAGCATGCTTAGTACATGTTTCTTCCTGTAATATTCAACCATCAAATACAGAGGCATAGCCAGATCTAAAGAAGTTGAAACACATGCTTAGTAATTGAAACAGTCTTGGTGAAAGTTGAAAGCCTTCTTACCTCATGCATTCTATGTACAACAAATAATAACAATGATTATGATGATGGCGATGATGATAGTAGGAAGAAGAATATCAAATGTTATATTATTAGTTGTGTTAGTACCAAATGAGAAGGCAAGCATGACTGGGGTAAATATGGTGATGGTAAGCATGAATTGATTACTAAAATGTACTAATACAAACAACAAAAGTGAAGCTAGCATTCTTGATGATTAGGACAACATGAAACAAAAGAATGATGGTGTAGCAACACAACTCACTACAGCATAATACTAAATTCAGGCTAAAGTATATCCTGATCATTTGCAAATCTTATCACCAGACCTAAGTTTTCCTTACACCATTTAAGTTCTTATGAAACTATATACCAAAATAATTTGTAAGTAAAAGGCAAAACAAGTAAAATAATAACAAACAGATAGCAAGGATGCTGTCAAACCAAACCTTCTTCATCTTCTTGCCCAACCCGATTAATTCCTCCAAGGACTTTATATGCCTCAGAATGCACTGAATCTACCCTCATGGAATAGATCTTAACCCCAGCTTCAAGAGTACAACTTGCCTACAGTCAAGTGAATCACATATAACTTTATACAAACGGTACATATGCACATATACCCAAAAGACAGTGAAAAGAAACACAAACACAATCATGAAAGATGCTCATGCAACCATCCAGCTTAAAGGTCTGAATTTTCTTCCTTCTATTCCCTCTATTCTTGTTTTCAAAATTCATAACCTAAAAATTAGGTCCAGTAATTCCAGTTACCGACAAAAGTGAGACTCTCAAAATGTTCCAGTTTATTACCTACAATTCCAATTACAGACCAAATTGAGCCTCTCAAAATGCTTCTGTATTTAATACCCCCAAATCCAGTAAGTATTAGCAACATACAGACCAATTCCAAGAAGAAAAACAGAGAATTTTCTTTCTTTGTACTTAATATATCCATTACTGTAGAAAACAAGAGAAATCCTGTCCGAAAATAGATACATAATTATACCTTCTGAAAGTTGGTCTCGGTGTCATTTTCTTCCTCGACCTTAATAATCTCGCAGAGATGATCTATTAAATTCAGCTCCCATGTATTTTTCTGATTAATTTTCTGTAATCCGAAACGCACAAGTTAAAGATATTCGGGAACAAATGAGGTCAGAAAATGTAAAAAAAGAAAGTGAAACTTAAACCCGGACATTTTCACTGGCGAGTTTGATGCAGTTGTGAAACAACTCAAGAATCTGTTCTTTTCCGAGACATGGGTCGACTTCAGAGGTGACGGAGGTGGTATGGACAGTAGGCTTACGTCGGATGGCGGCGGCGCGTGCCGCACGCGCCTGAGCGCGTTCAAGTTTGTCGTCATTGGAGCCAATGAAGAATGGGCTCTTCGTAGGGGAAAATGGAGCCCTAGATTTGGGATTGGGGCTTAGGGTTTCAGCCATTTCCGGTTGCTACCAGAGCTCAGAAATTCCAGAGTCTGCAGGGAAATTGAGAGAAAAAGGGTTCAGCTTTTGAAATGGTTTTTGAAAATGAGTCGTTTCCCTCCAAAGTTTGAGTTTTGGGGTGGGTTCGGATACTCACGTGTAATGGCCTGCGATCTTTCATGGGGTAAAATTGTAAAACTAGCCCCATAGTTTAGGATTATTCCTTATCTGATTTCATATTTTATGTGATTTTAAAATTAACCCCATATTTTGTTAAAATTATAAAAAGAGTCAAAAAAATGTTGCAAATCGACCTTTTTTGCAACATGTGGGACCTTTCTTGCAACGTGGTAATTTTTTTTGAAATATTTTTGGACTCTTTCTGCAATTTTTAACAAAATCTAGAATTAATTTTAAAATTTGAGTCAATTATTAAATCATCATAAACTATGGAGTCATTTTATTATTTATGCATAAACAGCACACTCGATACACGAGTTTAAATTTATTTTATGTGAAATTTAAAAATATTTATGTATTTTGTATTTTTATTATGACTAGCACTACAAAAAAATGCGGAATTTATGATGGATTTTGGAACAGTTATTTTATTATTTGGCACGGTTAGAATTGGAAAAATTATTTTAGACCGAATTTTGGAACGATTTATAAACCGTCACTGCATAAGGCGTTACGAATATTTAGAAATGGTTGGTTTAGGACTGTTCTAATTTGGCACGATCATTGTAACACATTGATGGTGACCGTTCCTAATATTGAATTTTGACTAAAAATTCTTTTTTTTAATTGGAACTGATTGGATAACATTTGGAATGGTTATATAACTTATTTTGAATTACTTTTCGAATGGTATTTGTGATACCATGCCTTAGTTTTGGAACTATTTTAATTTGTGTTGATGAAATATTTATAAAGAATCATTGGAATGATTTGGTTGTCAATTTTTGAAATAGTATTAGGCACGGTTTAATTTAGGAATGGTCAAATATTAAACGATCATTCCTAAATTTGAATTTTCTCCACTTTTCATTTGGCGTCAATTGAAAATTGTCTGGAATTTCTCTAGGCACGGTCAATTTATTATGACCGTTCCTAATTTTTTAATTTTTCTCATTTTTTTAAATAATTTTGTAATAGTTTCAAGAATAATTTTATTTATTTGTTTGTTCCTAGTGTTAAATTTAACAATATGTGCGTACCACGAGAAACGCTTACAATAGAAATGATTTTTATATTGATCGAAATTATTTAGAACAATTGTGGAATGGTTGTTTTTATTTATAACTGTTCCTAAATATAACAAATATTTTTAAGAAAAAATATAATTAATCAGTAATTTTTACATAAATATTTACAGATGTCTAATTACAGGAATACTGAACTTTCAATCATAATCATTGTTTTCTTCAATCTCGTAATCCTCGTTAAAGATATCTTCATTAGATTTGTCATCAAATTCACAATGCGCCGAGGGGAGATGTACCTACTCCTTGTTGATTAGCAATAGAAAGCTCAACGACTAATTGTATACCATTTGGGTCATTCAGTTCATAATTATATTTGTCCATCACAACTTGTAGAGTAGGTATTGTCTCATCTTCTTGATATGTAACTTCAATCCATCGAGAGTTATCAATGACTTTCCTGGCTTTTGTTTTGCAGACAGCCATCCAGTCCATCGAAGTTTTCAAATAATTTAAATTTTAACAATAATTAAATTTACACTTTCACATATTTAATATTTTAAGTTTTTTTTATATTTTATGTGCTATATCATCTAATTATATTATTTCATTCACATGTTATTATTTGATTAATTAATAAATTAAGTATTTTTTACAATCATGCAAGTTTAATTATTGTATATGAATCAATAATTATATTACTTAGTAGGAGCATTATATAAATTAAATATATTTTTATAATATTTTTAAAAATATAAATATGAAGTATTAATCGAAATAAAATTTATGAATTTTTGTGGAAAAGTAATTAATAGTGACAAACGACAAATGGAATAACAAGCAAAATGATAGTATCTTTTTAACACATATGGACAAACCAGTCTTTCATCAATTAAGTTTATTTTAAAAGTCATTTTTCTCCGAACACTATTCAATTTAGCTTTGATCTGCTTTTCACTTTTTTACAATTACTATTCACTTTTCCTTCTGCTATAACTTTCAACTTTTTTGACAAAATCACTTCGTTAAAAGCAGAAGTTTTTGCAAACACTCTCTATAAGAGGGTAGTCCGAGATGTGCCTCATTTATGACCGTCATCCCTAGTCTCATTAGAGCACTAGCTAAAATTTTAGACTTTGTACCACCTCGTTAGTGCATCGATATTGCTTACGTCACGTGTTTTCAAATTTCAATAATCATTACAATAATATGCAGTTGAAAGATCTTTGTTGGAGAGCTGACTTTAACTATCAAATAAGAAAAACCAATCAAACTATGGAGGAGATTAAGAGCCACAAGCTAGAAACATTTGCATACTTAGATCAAATCAAAACGGAAAGCTTCTCATGACGGCAGTGGCGATGCAGTATTCCGGCAACCAACATGTCAGAATGCATCAATGGAGTTCTGAAAAGTGCTCGCTACCTGCCTGTGACTGCAATAGTGGAAATGACATTTGTCCGTTCTATCCATTATTTTCGTGAGAGGATGGCGCGAAGTATTGTAATGTTAAACAACAACCAACTCTTGACTAATTATGCTTACAAGTTGTTCAAATGTTGATATGAAAAAAGTGTTGAGCTTGCATTCATGAGATACCATCAATTTAAACAATAGGCTTCTGTTGTTACAAAGCGCCACCATAGACATAGATTAAATACTCATATTGTTAAAAAATTGCCACCCGAATGTTCATCTGACAAATGGAGTCAATTTCGAATTCCTTCATCTCACGCTCAAAAGGTATGTGTTGTATATATAATTAGCGCGTCACTAATGATTAATGATTATTATGATTTGACAGCTTATAGAAGGACATATTTTAGGTCCTTCCAACCTTTGACGGCAGAAGACTATTAGGATGTCCCGAACTTTGCATCGGTCCATAACACTACTTTTGTCCTTCTACATGCCCTGATTGAAGTTAGACATCATGTATTCATAACGAGATGGACTTCTACAAAGTCATCAAAGACAAGAACACCAACAACGCCAAGATCCTTCAAATGTGCAGTGCGGGGTCATGACAAACCATAAATAATATTTGTACTTATTGTAATATTTGTAACAATTAATTGTAATTTTTTATTTAATAATTTTTTAATGTTGATTATAATTAAAAAAATACTTAAATTCATAATCAAATAATTATAACATATAAATAATATATAATATTTAATAAAATAAAAAGTTTGAGTCCTGGACTCGGGCATTAAAAAAAATCTTAAAGTCAGTGAACAATGTCGGCGATTTGTAATAAAAGTGTTATGTATTTTCAAAAAATAATATTTTTATTATAGTTTTTTTGGTAATAAAAAGAATAAATAAGCCAAAAAAGAAAGGCATTAGACAGCAGTTGCTCTTCCCATCATTATAGAAGGCAGAGTCAGAAAGAGCTGCACTGGACCTCTCTTTAGACCCATAAAATTAAATGAGTAGGTATGAGTAGGATCTAATACCCTAAAATATCCATTGGTATAGGTAATGGCTTAATACCTTAAAAATTAAAATACCGATAGGTATTGATATAATCTAATGCCCAAAAATATTGATTTATTCATTGCTTTAAAACTGAATTTGTAAACTTTTAGTAAATCAATCAACTAAATTTATTTATTATTTACAAAATATTAAATAGTATATAATTATTTCATTATAGATTTTATTTATATTAATTACTTATTGAAATTTTGACTAAATGCTAGAGCTTGTCATATTGATTTCGTAATCACTCAAAATTATTTTTATGATCAAATTAAGCAACATTTAACTTGACATGTAATAAATAAAAATAATGGGGTCAAAATGTAATTTGGTTAAATTTGAGTAATATAGGGAATAAATAAAATTTGTTTAAATTAAATTATTAGAATTCGACAAATCAAAGTTGAACACAAATGCAAATTCAAATGATACGTGAGATATTTAAATGAAAGTTAGATATATTATACTTAATTTTATTTATTTTTACCAACTCTTGTGTCTTCATTCTTATTTTGAACTTGTCTCGATTTCATAATCAATTAATATTATCGGTCCATCATTTGAACAAATTTAAGATTCTTATTTAAAATAAATATTGGTCTATCATTTGGAGAAAATCAATTTCATTATTTAAATTTCAACGATGATCAATTTGCACCTATTGAAATTTAAGTAATTAATTTTATTTTATAGACCGACGGGTCATAAAATTCCACTAATAAGTTAATGTTGTAGCATAATTATTTGGCTTGAATGTAAATTTAAATATATTGAAAGAGAAATAAAATTAAGTAGGTCTCAAATGAGTAAGACCCGAACTCTACCCAATTCTTTTGGGTATAATTTGAGTAAGACTCTATAGGTATATTATATGGTAGCATGTGGATAGAATATGAACAACAATTACTACATATATTTGTTGAGTTCGAGTTCGAATAAAGCGATACCCACCTATTGACAAGCCTAGTTAACGGGCCAAAGTCTTGTTGGCCTACCAACCAACCTGCTGAGGGGATCATACTTGGTCCAAGCCCAATTTTGGCAAGCCAACCCATCCACAACATTCGATACGTTAAACTTATTGTACACAACAAATAATACATGACTGCTCCAAACACGCTAGCAAAGATGTACATGCCAACTTTATCCGTCGGATAAAAATGAAAGGTAACGACTTTCATGATTTTAGACTATTATCTTGCTAATGTGATAGGATTGCTTCCGGCAAGCATGGGGCCCATTTGACGTCGCAAAAACAGGAATAAATATTTCTTATATCAGGAAATTAATGCGTAATTCATATTGAACGGATGATTGTAGGACCGTATGAAATTTGGATAGTTTTAACCAAAAAAGCATTATAGTCAAACTTTACAGATATGTATAGTCACTGAACTTATTTTCAACCACATACTTCTCATGACTTAAAAGCGTTAATCTATAAGAAGTCGAATGCAACACACTCGATCCATCTGCCAGAGTGATGCTCTCTTCATTATCACTGGGCAAAAGCAGACGGCATTTCCACGTCTATACTCAAACGAGCCGTGTGATGATCTGCGTGGATAGCATTTGGTTAGCTCAATTTGGTCCTTTTTCTGCACTTGAAATAGAAGCTAAACATGCCATCGACACATTAATCAGTTTCTACTGTTCCTTCCGATGCAAGGATCGGATCGTTCTAAAACAGTGAAGATCGATCCTCACCCAGAAAAATCTGTACACTTATCTAAAAGATTTATACATCGAAGCCACTCTCTTTCTCTCTCTCTCTCTCTATATATATATATATTATATGTCCAAACAGATTTAGCTAATACTCTGATTGGAGGTGTAGGTTTAATGAGATGTCAAGTGGATGTCCTGAGGCCGAATTCTGCCACCTCTTGTCTTCTCATGCCTTATGCGTCGAGCAGCCTCTTGGATCCGGCGGTCGTGCTCTTTGAGCACCTGCTCTATATTGTTTGAAGGGACAAGTATAGGACCAGAAAAATGAATTGTTCTGTCCTTGTGGCCGCGTCCATCCTAGCCAGGGAAGAATTATAACAAAAGAAATCAATAAATCATTCAAGCCTGAGACTAGCAATCGACAGCAAATAGGCAAAAAACTGAAATGACAAGTTTCAATATATCACAACACAAATTCTTGTTTGCAGAAAAGCCAATGCAGCGGAGGGAGCAGCGAGAAATATTGTTTGCTAATGGAAGTTCAAAGCACTAAATATTTATCTCTCTCTTCTATTTTTTCTTTTCAAAATATACGGCTTGAATGGATTTTTTTCCCCTAAAATACCTTCTTAAAGTTTTGAAGCTCTCATCTGGTACTATTAACAAAAATAGTATAAATCTAGACAGAACTTTATGCTTTTTAGTCTCACCCAAAACAACGTTGAGGTGAAATGAGAACTATGAAAATGGGATGGATGGAATAAAAAATCGAATTCAGCCCACTAAGGATGAGGCTAATCAATAAAAATAGAGTACTTCAAGTTGAGTTTTGTCATGAAACTCACCATAGCAGGTTCTCCTCCAGTTTCGGCATGTTGTGAGCTAGAAAAGTTTGGCATTTGGCGTCTTCGATCCTTCTTTCTTGTTGGATTCCCAAATGATTCCAAGAGCCTACCGACTTGATTTGTGTCTTCCACATTTGAAGAAATTAAATTATCTCGGGATTCTAAAGATGACAAAGCCCTAGATGCCACCAAGCCTGATAGTGTTGACAAATTGTTTCTGGTGGCAAGAATGGAAGAATTATTATTCTTCCTCGCAGATATTGTCCCAACTGAACCCACTCCTGAAGCAAGAGGCCCTGAATGAAAAACTCGCTCTGGAGGATTTTGGTGATGATCTTTACTGATCTCTCCCAAACCTTGTGCAGGTCTTGCTGGATCCATCCAAAAATCAGAAGTAGCTTCCTCCTTGTGAGAGTTGAACACTTCACTTTGGCTCTTAGGATCCACATAGCCATGCCTCCTCTGAAACACAATTGAAAACATCAGTAAACAACAGGAAGGTAGCCTGTGTCTCTAACAATTAAAGACCACTGTTCTCTCAGTAGGTGCGGCCACCAGTTCATTTAGATTTCATCAAGATGCATGCATACAAGTTAAAAACATAAAATGGACCAAAGGTCACAGACATAGGAAGATCACTTGAGGCATTTTATGTGCCTTAATAATTAATATCTGTCCTGTGGAGAAAGTCATATGGTGGGGTGGGGGGAAGTCCACTGATGCAATTGATTGCAAACAGTCAACACAGACCAAATTTCGTATCCCCATTTCTACTGGTTAAATACAGCGACCTACAGAACTTGTGGGCAGTAGCAGCCCTTAGGAGAGCCAATTAGGTGGAACACAGAAGACAGATGGAATCTTTTGGCATAATTCTACAGAAAGAAAGATCTCATCTTTAGACATAAAGGATTCTTAAGATGTTAGATTTCTTAAGAGCCAAATTGATCTTTTTAACAGTAATTAGTTCTTGGGGAAGACACTGTATTTTTTACTTCTCCACAAAGAGAGTATATATCAACTCATTAAGGCAAAAAGCATAGAAGTACCATTAGCATCTTAGGAGGTGATTGGTATGTACAAATGAAGTGGGAATGGAATGCACATTTTCAAGTCTATTCCTACATCTATGGTATGCTCTAGGATTGAGAATATTTATTCCCATGGGAATTCTTATTTCCTTATAAAAGGGATTAGCCATTTTCTTCCCCAACTGTCTATGCATGGTAATAAAAAAGTTAAATTAGTTTGATATTTAGGTATTTTTATTAATTCAAAATATTTCTTTCACCCAGTATTAAAGAAATAACGGTAGAAGGTAGATGCATTATGATTAAATAAATTAGTCCATTTTGCTTGTTCGAATGATTTTTATTTTGGCAGAAAAAAATATTATCTATATGTTTATTAAGTCGATAAATTATTTATTATGTAAATAAATAATATTTTTTCATATATATTCAATAACATATGAGATGGTGTATAAATTGCTTATAACCTTCTATAAACGATTTTGAAAATACAACTGTTATGTAGTTGAATTCAACATATTCACTAAAATATGAATAAGTAATTTTTTTTAAAAAATTACCAAAGGGCAAATTTGTTATAAAAAGTAATTTCATTCTATTACTAATCATTATTTTCTAATTACCGATCATGTGAATGGAATCAACTAAGGAATGACAATTCTATTACCTTTTAATTTATCGTGTATACCATTCATAGGAATACTATTCAAATGTTATTCCTTCCTATCTTTATTCCGTTCCTTAATTTATTCCATTCCCCTTAATTGCATTCCTACATACCAATCATGCCCTTGAGATTTCCTTTCAATTGAACCATGGTATGTCAAATTGCTTAGAATCAATATGTACCTGCATTGACCAAGCTAACCCAGCATTAGCACCAGGTGCTGGGGGACCTCGTAATTCTTTTGATCTTCTCAAATCATTTTCGCTCTTCTGTCCCTTAACTCCTGCCGTTCCTTGCCTGCAAAAGTTGGTTCAAACAACACTGTCAAAGACCTTAGAAATAGGAGAATATGAGAGGTTAAGAGAAACCTTAAGCAATACGAAACTAAAATTTGTGAAACGCAAAGTTGAGATGGCAAGTTGACACAAAAAAAGTTTAGATGCCAAAGTGTAAAAACGGGAATAGTTCGGATGGAAAAATGTAATTTACCCTAATACTATAAAAGTCAAAAAACAAAATTTCTACCAATAAGAAACCAAATAGGAGAAACCATATCTACTACTACAGCACTGTCAGAAGTCAGTAGTATAAGCACAGACCTTCTTGCTTCCTCTTCTCGCAATTTTGCATCTATCTCTTTGCTTGGAGGATATTTTGGCAAACTTGATGGATCACAAGCAAGCGGTTTTGTTCTGAAGAACTGTAAGAAAGAATTGGATCAATAAAAAATACTGCTCGAAATGAAACCATCAAGGGAAGATCTTCTATGGGATAAATTTACGACGTAGACAACTAGAAATGCAAATATTGCAGAATATTCAAGGATGCAGAGAAAGAAGTACGAAAACATCCAGCACTTAGCAAAAACAATAATGATAGCAAATTAGCATCTAACGGCAGCAAGCAACAATTTTTAGATTAAGTAACAGATCACCTGAAAAGACTAGGACAAAGTTCAATTAGATATACTGTAATTCAGAGATAGTTTCAGATTTGAAGAACACATCTTAGCTGCATGAAGTATCCCGCAAATTCAAAAGCCAGCCAATAGAACAGTGTACAACGCAGGAAGACAAAACAGCTAAGACAAAGGTAGAGACAAATAGAGAAGATATTTCCTCTCATGGTAGCCTGCCCCAGTCCTCTTATGAGACTTCCATTTATTGGTAAAGTTCTGGACTGCCACATACACAGATTCATTTAAAAAAATATGAATCATCTACATAACTTTAAATCATTGCATTGCTGCATTAAGAATGTTGTGACAACCAATCCATTACAATCACTAACAGAAGCTTTATCCCTCTTCGTCTATGTTTATTGGGGGCTATATTATTTCACATGATCTTTGGCAATGGTTGTTGGTATAAGCAGAATAATAAGAACAATAGGAATAAATATAAGATAAAGCAGCAGGAGAAGGAAGAAGAGGAACAGGTAGGACAGAAGAAGAAGCAGCAGCAGGCGGAGGAGGTGCGGGGTCACCTCCTCCTACTACTTATGAGGAAGAAAAAACTGCTTCCTGCTCCTGAGGTATAGTATTATATTTTACCCAGAAATAATTAGCCTTACAAAGAGAAGAATAATTTACTTCTTCAAGGGATATTCTCCCATGTATAATGATAAATTGCAGAAATGTGAAGTAAAGAGAAGCAGGCAGAGGGGAGGAGGTGATGAGAAGCAATAGGACATTAGGTGGACAAGGAGCAAGCAGGTGGTGCTGCTGATTCTCGTCTCATTCTCATTCTCCTTCTCTCCTGCTCCTGCTCCTGCTCCTGCTCCTGAGGAAGTGGGAGCTGCTGCTCCTAAGCTATTGTCATTACTACTTTTTACAACTTCCATGGCTAAAGATTGACAATAAATTAAGTAGAGTTATAGAACATGTGGGTGAATGAATAACAATAGCTTAGGATATTGGAAAAGTGGTGATAATATTAGCAGTTATACTAGCCCGTTCCAGTGACTGAAATATTATTACTATTGTAGGAATATCACATGCAGAAGTCTTCATTTAGTTTGGCTTTGGGCCTTGTTCATGGGTAACTAGTTTGCAGCGTATATTCTTCCATATCTCGTATAAGGAGCATTAGTCTATGATTAAAATATGCAATGTCTTTCGTTTGCCTTTTTACACAGTATTATAGCTCAGGACGAGCTCTACATAGAGCAAGATTCCGCACATGTTGCTGAGCAGTAGACTTGAGCAATTAAAGAAGACTATTCATGGTGAAATAGCACCCATGTGCTTGGTTTCAGAAGCTGGCAAAAAATTATAGTTTCTGCAGGTCCAGGAGACACACCCATCTTACTCATTGTAGTGACAAACTTGGCACAGGAGATATAAAGATTTTCTAAAGTGACATTTGTCACTAAAGAGTTGGGAAAAGCAAGGTACTTCATTGAGACTTAGACTGCTCACAAGAAAGACGCCATTCTCTAATCACAAAGAAAATATAGACCTCATCTTGGAGAAGATGGGATCCTTGGTTGAAGCTAGAATATATACCCATAGAACAAAATCCAAACTTATGCCATGAAGAATCTGAAGATTTCACAGATGATGTTGGGAGATATAGATGGGAATTACCTCACTATTGAGAGCATTACATGCAGTCCCCCGATCAGAAGGGTCAATAGAGAGTAAGGTCTCCATGAGGCCCACAGCAGCATCAGGAAGATACTTAAAGGTTTCAGCAACTCGCCGTCTATAGGGCTGAATAGGCTTAAACACTGGTGAATGAGGTAATTTTGACTTTCTCCAATAATCCTCAGAGGGAGAACCACAAAGCTTGAATATCTTGTGCAATTGCTCAACCTACAATGTTCAAGATAAATTAATTCCAGGAACTGTATACAGGAAATATCATAGGGTGCTGCACGTCTCATAAGTACCCATGACTGAAGTGTCATAGAAGCAAGTTTAAATCATAACTATCAATTTTTGTATTAGCACAGTTCATTCCATTATTGCAGGGAACAAATGCTTTGCAATTCCTCCTTTGAACTGCCACTTTCAGCTGCAACTGAGCACCGCAAGTGGGTAAATGACATGCACTGCAAATTAGTGATGGCAATGGAAAAAGTAGAAGCCATAAGGAGTAGGTATACACTTATTGAGACAATGGAATATGGTAGGATTGAATTATTGAATATTCTTCACTTGACGAACCTCCACCTCAGAAAAGTATTAGATGAGTACAGACACCTCTATTAAGTGCACACTTAAGAAGAGGAGGAATAAATAGTAGCCTTGTTAAGTCTCTCCTTATTCAGCTATGAAATAGATATTCATCAGCACAAATCCATGTCAAAAAAGCTTTAAAAGCAAGGAGGAAGCGTTACGACTGTCATATACAGAGGACACATTCTTTGGTTAAATCCCATCGAACGACAGAATGCTCATAATAGAAGCTAGTGTGAACAATCAGGTCTTAGACCGAACGTGAACATTTGACAAATATGCTGAATTTGGTTGTTCCACGACACCAACTTGTTTTACTTAAATTTAAATGTCTAGATACTTCTTAGGGAGTAGAAAATTGCACTAAACTATGAAGCATGCACCTCCAATCATGTATCAAACGTTACATCACATAACTGACTCAATAACAGACCATTCTGATCTGGTGCCTCCTCTTCTTTTATCGTTCTTGCACACCTTTGTAGTACTACATTTTACAAAATATAATGGCCTGTTAATCATTGTAATGCTTTGCACCAGAAGTTGGGAACAGATAAGTATAGTTTATAGAAAAACACTGAAAGAAGCTACATAAAATTTAAAGCAGATCTTACATGCACGGTGGCAATACTAATAACAAAACCCCGAAACAGAGTGCTATTTTCAAAGAATCCATATATGCATCTAAAAGTAATACCTGAAGCAAGCAAGAAGTTAAGGACATCTATGAGCAGACATGCAAATCTCAAATCTAACCCCCCACCCTTCCCCCGGTAACAAAAAAGACTCTGTGGGCAGTGACCGAGCACCAAAATTTCTGGCAGTAGTAACTAGTTAGTTTGTGGAGTCTCAAGTACTTCAGAGAAAGGAAAAGGAAGAAGAAAATTCAAAGATAAGTGCTTATTTTATTGTCTTCACATGACTCAAGCTGGGTCTCAATAATACCTCAGTTCTACCAGGCATGATGGGCTTGCCAGCATACAATTCTCCAAGTATGCAGCCAGTACTCCACAAGTCCACTGCAACTCCATACTGAGTTGCACCTAGTAAAAGTTCAGGTGGCCGATACCACAAAGTCACTACGCGGCTTGTCAATGGAGCTTTCTGATGATCATCAAAATAACTTGCTAAGCCAAAATCTGCAATCTTCAAGATGCCATGATTGTCAATTAAGAGATTTGAACCCTTAATATCTCGGTGCAGGACACCATGACTATGACAATAATCAAGTCCACTCAGCAGCTGCTGCATATAACACTTCACCTGAAAAAATAAGAAAGAATATTAAAGTAAAGTTAGTGCATCAACCAAGCAAACAAGATTACAGCTAGCCAATCATTTGAGGGCGTTGTTTCATTTCACACTCTTCAAACGGATTGTGAACTAAGAACGAATTCCATAGCCAGATTCTCCCACTTGGTATTGCATTTAAGATAAACAAACATAATAAAGAAGAACAATGAAGAACTCACCTGTGGTTCTGTAAACTTAACGCCTGGAAGTGATGCAAGTCCAGTGAGATCATGCTCCATATATTCAAAGACGAGATATAAACTAGAAGATGTTCTTGAAGTAACCAAGCCTTCCAGTTTAATTATATTTGGGTGATCAAGCTTTCGCAAAATCAGAATCTCCCTTGCCATAAATTTGACACTTTCAGGATCCATATTATCAAAGCGTACTCTTTTTAGAGCAACAACTTTATTATGCAGGAGATCACGACCCTTGTACACGCTACTGTAAGTTCCTTGGCCAATCTGCAATAATAAAATGCTATCACAGAAGAACCAAAACCAATCATATAACGGTACAACATAAATCGTAAACTATAATATAGCCCTAAAATACATGACATTTTAGAAGTTCAAAGAAACATCTCCGCCGGTTGCTGCAACAAATATAACATTAATAAATACTTTTGACCATAAGAAGGAAATTTCAAACAACTCTCACATGAATGTTTCAACCATTGCAAGCTTTTGACACTATATGTTCTATCAAAATAATCAAGCAGAGTCCATATTCCTGCCACTATCCAGTCCCAACTTCACCAAGAAAAGGCAAAAAACCCTAACACGGAGAGCATTATCATGGGGTGATAGATAGCAAATACTTTTTAGAGCAATAAGCTTTAGTTGAAGGAAACCGGAGAATTATATGGTGTGAGTGACTACATCCTTTTGGAGTTGGCCCAGGTGGGTATTAAATAACAAAGTGACTTGCTTTCAGAATACAAATAAAAGCATGAAAAACAAAGTGGCTCAGCTTCATGAGCACGGCATTGACATGGACAGACGAAATCGCTTCTTGCACCAGGTATATTACTCGATCCTCACTTCACATAACATCAACATATAGCAACAAACAATCTCAACAAAATAATCTTCATAAGGCAGATTACTAACATCCATCCAACTCGTGGACAGGTCAAATGAGTTCATTGTTATCTCCTATTACTCCTTACTCCTTAGCACTCAAATACTTGTAAATGAATGATTCTGGACAAAAACCAAAAATTTAGAAAACCATCTATCTTCAATTGTATGTATGATCTTGGAAGAACTGACTTCTTCACAGCTGATGGGAAGAAATCCCAAGTCATGTTCCCCCGATGGAAGAACACCAACATAGTTGAGAAACATAATAATAGATTATGACTTAAAAACTCCTGAATTGCTGCCTAATCTACACTTTTTACTCTGATCATGAACTTCAATCTTCATACTAAAGAACACTAGCCAGAAACATTACCTACACATTCTATAATGAATTTCACAGGCTAGACAAGAATAATACCTTATCAAGTTTTTCAAAAGTATCAGCTTTGCGTGGAATCCATCCTCTGATAGCTTCCCCGGCCACCGCAACTAGCCAAGACGGCCATCCAGCCGCAACCTGTTCTCCTTCTATGGCTTTGGGAAGGTTTCTCAATCCCGGAAAATTGCCCACATCTTCAGAAGAATCTCTTTTTTTCTCATAATAATCATCCCTCACCCTTCTAGACCCACTAACTTTCCTATCAATCAACCCAATTTTAATATCACCAGTCTCCAACTTCTCCTTCCGTGACAAACTCTCATCCCTTTTCGAGGAAATCGCTCGAGCCTCACGCAATTCAGATGTTTTCTTAATCAATTCTCTCTGCTTTGGGCTCTCCTCACTAGCTTTAACAGCTGAAGAGGGTTTTCCACACACACAACCCATAATTTCCCAAATATAAATCCCAACAGAGAATAAATACACCCCCTCTTTCACGCGTTCAAAGAACTAACCAGAATACTAATCTCATCACGACCTCTTAGGGAATTCAACTTTTCACAAACCCATCAACATAAATCATCATAAGCTCAAGCCAGTTGGAAAAATACAGTATCAGCAAAGAATTCTGTCCTTACATGCAAACCAAAGCTTAGAAAATTCAACTTTCCACAGTCAAAAGCATAAAGCAAAATACCCAGAACTTCTTACAATTTCATGCACACACACACTCACCCACCATGGCAGGGCAAAAATCCAAACTTTTCACTAAATCAATAAGAAATAAACCAAAACTACTCTGAACTTCAAATCCTGAATCATAACAAAAAACAAATTCCGATTCATGAACTCTTGATCTTCAGAAAGTTTGTGAAGCGAAAAAGACTAGGTCTTGAAGAAGAAATGTCATGACTCTGTCATTATTGACTGTTCAATACGCGTATACATTATTTATATATATAGCAATAAAAATTGATACTTTAGAATACATGCATGAGTTGAGTTCATATGTATAGATATGTAGAGAGAGAAAGGGGGTAGCCGGCAAGTTTGTTTCTCTCTCTATATCTAAATCAGCAGTTCTATAGTCAAGACACAATGACGGCGTAGGATTCTCTCTCTTCACAACTTCAAATCAGTAGTTTCTGAATTTCTTGTTTGCTAATATGTTTAACTTTGGTGATGTTTTCTTTCCCTCTTTCCTTACAAAAACTTTTTTTTCCTTGTATTTGTCGGAGACTCGGAATTATACATTTTTTTTATGCAGATAAATTTAAGTTATATATACATACTTCGTACATATATAATTAAATAGATACAATATAAATTTTAAAAACATAAATCTATATATAATTAGAACCAAAGCAAGTGATGAAAGTGGAAAATATTAATGATTAAAAGATGACGTGAATTATTGAAAATAAGTAAATAATTATATCGCTATTTGAGTTTTTAAAATTTAGAGATAATTACATTTTTTTTTCCCGAGGTTTTTTGTTATTATATATAAACTCTTTATAGTTTGAAAAATTACATATAGTATTTTTTAGGTTTGCTTCCGTCTAATAAATAAGTCATTTCATTAGTAAAAATTTATCGAATTTATTGATATTATTAAAAAAACTAGATGAAAATTTCTATTTACCCCGGTTGACATATTACTGATTATTACAGATCAAATAAATTTTTTAATGATCTAATTATTCTTATACATCATTAATGCATTTGAGGATGTATATTTCTACCGTTATAAGCATAGTTTAGTTCGAAAAAAATTATTCGACCTGCCACAATTCTCTGTCAATTCGCTGGCCACTGCTCGACCCACGGCACCGGACCTCCACCAAAAGTTTCGCCATCCTCCAACGATCCTAACACACCGTCTCCCATCTTTTTTCATCAACTCTTCAGCCACATCTCACCAATGTCATTTTCGCATCGCTGTCGTGATTTTCCAACCTTTCCACCGTCACTTCTCTACCGTTCAGCGTCCTCTCACCTCCAGACTGCCCCTTTTGGAAAGCCCATCGTCTGACGATCATTTTCCACCAATTAATTTCAGTTTTCTTCAACTTTCGAGCATTTAGACATCCTTTATTTGTCGCCAATTCCTCCCCCTTGCGGTTCCTTCTCGTCACCAACTTCTGCCATGGACTCAGCTCCCCACCATACCCCATGCCACGTCAGCAATCGTGTAAGACGCCACATATTTAAGTTGAGACTAGTAAGCAGCCAAAATCCTAAGTCCCAATTTGTCCAGCTAATTTTTGGGTAATTTTGGTAGAGGGACCAAAATTGCTAGTCCAATACGTACAGGACTAATTCTGCGACCCCCTACACACACAAGACTAATTTTACAATTTTGTCTTCAGTGAATTTTGATTAACACAAGGGCCTATCTGTCAGATAGATGCAAAACTCATGGATACTAGATGTAATTTTTTAAATTACAAAAAATTTATATATAATTACATCAAATTTCAAGGAATGAGAGTATATATCTCTAAAATTCAATATTGCGAAGTTAGATTGTTACTTATATAAGTTGAAAGTACCTTTTTTTGTATATTAATATTATATATATACCCTTTTTGTAAGCCAAATACAAGTGGGAATATTTGGTGGTTATAGTGTTAGGAGTGGAGGAAAATCCGTGGAAAAAAGAAAATTGTTCCCCACCTTTTCTTCACTTGTGGTGAGCTTTTTTGCTTTTACAACGGAGAATAATACCAAAAGTTTGGATTGCTTGATAATAGAAATTACAAGTAAAAAAAGTTAAAATTGGAGTACTTGCAAAAGATAATTTAATATTTATAATTTTATGAATAAAATGTAAAAATTATAGAAAATTGCTTTAGCTTATGAGTTAAATCAATTTATTTTAAATAATATTGAGCATAAGTTATAAAAGAAAAGCACTCTTTTGGGCTTATTTTTAGCAATAAACTAATTTTGAAATAATTAGTTTTTTAATATATGATTATCATTTAGATAAATAATTTACTTCATTGATAATACTAAATATAAATTATATCTATACTATGCATTAAGAATCAAGACCTTGGGAAAACTACTTTTGGTAGGACCAACGTGGATTGACTAAAATATCTTTACTTATACTTTTTCCTTCCATAAATAACCGTTTCTTTAATTACTTAGTTATATCGATTAATTTTTTTCATGTAAATTCAAATTTAATCTATTTTCATTAATTTTTTCTTCTATTTTTATGCATATTGGAGGATCGAACGGCTTTCACAGAAATTTTAAAATTAATTGGGGACTAACCTGCAAAACATAAGTTGGCACTCCAATGCTTAAGTCAGTAACGGTTTAACAGAAAAACTAAAATGGGAAGATAAAATAATATGAGAATAATGGATAAAATGATGATCGAGTGACAAAATTCGCGTAGAGTGCAAAAAGTAAGCTGAAAATAGTTTATGTTGAGTAGGAAGAAGAGAAAGAATTGATTTTTATTGAAGAGCTAGTCCCAAATATATAGTATTAGGACTAGAGAGAATTACAAATAAGGTAAGAATATGATCGATCTGTTTACCAGAAATAGAAACTATAAATAAGGCAAATATAAGAGTTAATTAATATTTTATTATTAAAAAAATATTATATTATTATAATTTTTTTAATTATATAATAAAAGTATGATCAAATCGCGACTCGTCAATAAAATACACTGAAAAATTGCAAAAGTGGCCAAGTCGGGATTTAATCTTCGAACACTTCCCCTCAAGCTGGAGCAAATATATCAACCATGCTCAGCTTGCTACATAGGAACTGAAACTGCTTGCCCCCTAAAGCTTTGGTTAGGTTCGGTTAACCTACATAAAAAATTAAAATTGAATCGAATAATCGAAATCTTAAAAAAATAACCAAAATTGAATTGATATTTTGATTTAGTCAATTTTCGGTTGGTTAACTGAAAATTGCACACCTCTAGTAGATCTATTGATAAATAATAATCAATTGAATTGAGATTAAAAAAAAAAACAGACATTTTTTAAGTTCAAATTGAATATAAAGACTCATGGGTGTTGATGGGTAGAGACCCAATCTATATTTTTTTAATGGGTCAGAATCAGCGTCTAAGCATATTCATTGGGTTCGGGTTTGGGTCTTTAAATTATGTTATGGGTGTCTGGATAGGATAAGACCCTACCTAACACCCCTAGTTGTAAATCATTGGATCTTATTAAGGGTAGCAAATGAGCAGGTTGGGTTGGGTTTGGGTGGGGCCAAAACGGGTTGGGTTAAAAATGGATCCAAGTAAGTGGGTCCAAAACGAGTTGGGTTGTGAATAGATTGGGTCGGATTAGTATGAACCATTTTTTTAATTTTAAGCAAATGTCTCAAAATTTCACACAATGAAATAAGAAATGATCATATTTGAACTACTAAAAAAGGTAACTACTACTTGTAATGCAATACAACTAAACTTGTATCATATGTCATTCTGACTAATGATATGTATATTAATATTCATTTGCTAAATCGTAAAGTAAAAAAATCTAGTAATATATAATAAAATACTATATTTTATTAAAATAATTCATAAAATTTTGGATGTTCATCTTGAATGAACACCAAGTCGTGCAACCAAATTTTCTATACTTGTTGAGAGGCAATTTTCATTTTTATCACCTTCAGAATCATAAGCTGTAATATGAAATAAAAAGTCATATAAAAATATAAGAATAAATTACAACGACCTCCCTTGAGGTTTGACACAATTACGAATACCCCCTTGTTGTTTGAGAAATTATAAATACCGTCCTGATATTTGATGAAATTATGTAAAATCCATGGATGGAGGTATGAAATTGTTAATTATGCCCTTATTGTATGTTTTTCAAAAAAAAATAAAAATTTGTAAAACGATCGAACTGGTGGATGAGAAAATTTAAAAAACTATAAAAAAAAATTCACTTAGTCAAAAAAAATTAATTTTTATACAAAATAAATAAAATTATGATTCCACAAGGACATTTTGGTTAGTTCAACACAAAAAATAGATGGAAGCCTAATAAAAATTCATTGAATGGGATAATTGTTAGACGACCGTTAAAATCAAAGGGGTGTTGGTAATTTTTCAAACAACAAGAGGGTATTCGTAATTATACCAAATCTCAGGAGAAGTTGTTGTAATTTACTCAAAATATAAAGTATGTAGAGATAGTGTTGTGAGTGTGTGTGTGTGGAGAAAAAGGATTGCATGTGTGTGTGTGGAGAATAGGGGTGTTCACAATTCGGTTAAACAGACCGAAATCGAACTAAACGAAAAATTTGGTTCGAACTAAAAATCGAACTAAACCGAAAACTGAAAACTAGTCATTGTAATTTTTTGTTTAGTTTTTGATTTTATTAAAGAAAAATTCAGATTTTTTATCGTTTTCTTCCTTGTTTGGTGGCAGAACCAAATCAAAAAATTAAAATGTTTTTATATATATTTTAATTTTATTAATTACATATAATATATATTATGTTTATATAAATAAATATATATAACTAAATTGAGTCAAAATTGAGAGAGTACTTGAGTTGACTTGACTTGGAAATATTTGAGAAGTGAGAACCCTCTCCCCACCTCCCTCTCTCTCTCTCAGACGGCAGAACGCCAAAAAAGAAAAAAATACTAAAAATCATTTTTAATTTTTATTTTTTTAAAAAAATCAGTTATAACCAAAATCGAGGTTTTTTTGGGTTTATGATTTTGGGGAAAACGGTTCGATTCGGTTAACCGAACTAAACACCCATAATGAACAAATAGACTTGTGAATGCAGCTAATTGAGAAGAGAAGATTACGGGTTTGTTTTAGTTCAATCCATTTTAAAGTATAACTAAAATCAACGTCAAGCTAATAATTAGCAAGTAAAACTTTCATTGCTAATCTACATTATTTAATATTATTTCGAACAATTCATTTCTAAATTCGTTAGCAAGCAAATTTCTGCTACTAAATTTATCAGCAAGTAAATTTCTTGTATTAAATAATATAAATTAGCAACGATAAATTTTACTTGCTAAATAACTCGACGTTTTTTTTTTTTTTGGTTGCTACTGAGCTGTTTTCTTATAACGTCAAACATGTCTTGTCAATCAATCCAAAATAAAACAACAATTCGTATTCTTATCTTGAATCAATCCATCATAATACATAAGACCCAAATTTAGTATGAATTTATTACGAATCTATCCATCTTGAAAATATATATAAAATTCACATTGTTATGAATTTTAATTTTAAATCCAATTATAAGTCAATTTACTTCAACTTTAACTGATAATTTACTTCAAAAGAATTTAATGTGAAGAATCTGACCAAGTTTCAACTAAATTGTCTCTATAATTATTATCCTCAGAATTTTATTGATATATTTTCTAATCAATAAAAAAAAAAGGATAAGTTGAATGTGTGCTATCGGTCCAATAATTCCACCCATATTTTATTATCATTCATACTTCAAACATATTTGACAATTTACAATCATTGTTTGACAATTCAAATCTGCTATTTGGGACGTCAGTCCAAGTAATTCGTTTTTTTAAATTATAACATATTTCTAAAATCATGTATTTCTTTCTATATAAAAATAAAAATATATATTTAATATATATATATATATATACGTAAAATGAGAGAGTCAAGTATGACCGTTGCATCAATAGAGTAGGATGGAGGGTGGAGTAGGTGATGGAGACAAGGACAACGATGAGGGAGGAGAGGGTGGTGGTGGTGGTGGAAGAGGCGCCCGCAGGGTTGGAGTGGTGTACGAACGGTAACACTTTTTTTTTAAAATATATATATTAAATAATTATTTGCTAAATTTGGATCTTTAAGTGAGATCTAGGCCATTGAATTCAAACTTTCAATTTAAATTTAATGAAATTCAGCAATTAATTTATTTTTTACAAAATTCAAATCATAAATCCACAATAATTGAAATCCGACGGTTCATAAGATAAGATGTAAAATTAATTTTAATGCTACAAATCTAAGCCGGGGCAAATTAAAGGCGTGTGTACCACACTCCCACATCCGTACGGGTGTCTTGCAATATCTCGACAATCATAACAGGGTTTTCAGTATTTTATTTTTCATGGGGAATATATTTAAACATTTCCATTTTCCACTAATATATATAAGTAAATTGCATTTTAATATAAAGTTTTTTCTAAGGAGCTAGGGTTGTCAAAATCATAATGGCAAAAATTCAAGAGTGTGGGGGTTGATGGCATAAATTTTCAAACTTTTAAGGTGGAACAAGTCTTTGTCGGGTCGGGTGACATGTCCGCACCTGCACTCCACTCTATGGATAAAACAACACCACATTGCCAAAAACCAGCGTCTTTCATTTCATGTGGTTTTGGCAATGCTTATTACAATTATATCAAGAGATATTTTTTCGATATAAATAAGGACGACAAGTGGTCGGATTTGTCTGTTACCTTATGTTTGTATTTCTGTTTTGAGTGTTTTATTTTGTATTTTGGAGATAGAGAGTGAAAAATAGAGATAAATAAATATGTGTTGAAAATAGATGGTATGTTTGAATTTGTGTTTTGAAGTAATTTAAAATATTTTAAAATAAGTGGTGTAAGGTTTGATGTTGGGATTTGGGAGACAAAAATCACTGTTCATTATCAAATCATATCTCTTTTATATATATTTTTATATATAAATATGTATATATAATATTGTATGTTTAATATTATATTTTTTGGAGACAAAAATCACTGCTTATTATCAAATCATGTCTTTTTTATATTATTAAATGAATATATATATTATATACAGAAAGTTGAAAAATAAAAAAAACACACAAATAAGGTGTAAAAATACAAAAACAAACATTAGGTGCGTTTTATCTTGTTTCGGAAAATGCGAGAATATAAATCCAAACATTGCCTATATTTTCTGGACTCGTATCGACTTGTTTCAAGTTTGGGATCTGACGAGTTTTGTTTTTTTTTTTTTTTGTAAAGGTAATTTTTATTAAATAAAAAAAAAGTATAATAGTACAATACGGGATTTGACGAGTTGGACCCGTTAGATACTGTGACGGTTTAAATTTTTTTATAATAGTAAGATATATTTTTAAAAAATAATAATACTATAACTTTGTAGATATGTATGAGGCCGTATATAATATTGTGAAAATTAAGGATTTTTTTTTTCGTAAAATTTATATGTCTTCGTAATTTTAGACTTTGAAATGTTAAAATTCTAAAAAATGTGTCGATTATATATACTTGAAAGATACAGCTTGTTTTAATATCTTTATTTTAATTTACCAAAAGTATTAATTTCTTTTATATATTATTTAAGTATAAATAAAATATACACATACATTTAATTAGTATATGTATAAAATTTATAAAAACATATAAAAGGGGAAATATTAAGAGAATCTTTTTCAGGTGATGCACTGATAATAAATAATGAATCCCTAATAGACATCCATGCAAGTTCATTATCATTTTTTTTTTCTGAATAATATATCGATTCAACTAATATATTAATATAATTAATATTAATAAATAAATTATACTAATTTAATAAATAAATGAGATAAATACCCACACATTTGATGGAATTCGCTCGAATCCATGACTTCGAACTTATTTATGAAATCTCAGTTTTAACCTCAGCCTCAACCACTGAGTTAAGATATCATTGGTTTTGCATTATCACTTGTGATGCACGTTTTAGTAAAATTCGTTTGTCCCTGCAGATAATTCCGTTAAATTGTAGTTAAAAATTTAATAGGTATATTTTTTTGGTAGAATTCAAATGTCACTATAATATTTTTTTTAAAAATTAATTATTATTCCAAAATAAATTCTCTTATAATTTATTATGCAGCCGTCGAGCCAAATTAAGTGGGGGCTTTAATAGAGTTTACCATATCAAATTTTATTGAGGTTGTCTCTAATATATATTGATACGTACCGAAATCCAATAACACCACAACAGTCGAAGAATCTACGTGAAAATTCTAAGACTGCTTGAAGACTTTGCACTTGTCCTGAGAAACTTGTGACCATCCAAATGGTCATTAACAGTTAACCCAAAAATCTAGGAAGTGGTTACCAACTGCTGGATTTGGCCAATCCTTCTGATTTATCATGTTACGTTGAGAATATATATGACAATGTTTTGTTGTTCGTCGAGTAATCTTGTTGAATCAAATATATTTTGGAGCCTACCACATCAGTCTAAACTTAGAAGATATGCATTGGATATCTTCTTGGTTTAGGTCACCAGGATTGAGCTTGCCATACTGACCGGTGAGGGCTCGGTCCTTTGTTTTGAGCTTTTGAAAAAATAATCGAAGATCCATATTATATATATATATATGTATATATTTCGACAAATTTTGTTATTAAATGTGTCATTTTTTATTAAAAAAAAATTACAGAGCTTAATTGTCAACTTTGATTCCAAACGGACTAATATTGTCATCCATAATTACAAGACTAAATTGCAATTTTTGTAATTTCAAATATAGTGAAATTTGGGCACGTGCGCCTCACATGAGTCCAAAATTCAAACCACATTGCAATTTCTGGCAAATTTCGTCTATAATGTGCCTTCTAATTGTATGGCTTAATCATCAAATTTAATTCTAATAAAATTAAAATTGACATACCATAATTAGGACAGTAATATTACAATTTCCTCATTAGTCAGCAGTAGTTGTCATTGTCAACAAATGTGTCAACTTTTAGGTATTGTTGGTGAGTTATTAGGACTACATGTGACCAAAAAAAAATTCAAACAGTCCAAAACTACCCAAATTAAATTGAATCAAATTATTTTTTAAACCACAATTCTAAATTTAAAGTAAAATTGCACCGCACAATTAATTTAGTTTTAATTTAGAGTTTTAAAAAAAACCACCAACAACCACACCGCAAAGCCAGATATATAATTAATTTTTTAATTATATATATATAATAATATAATAAAATAATTAATTCTTTAGGCAATTTCATATTCAAACTATATAATCTCAAAGTTCATATATTATCAAAGATCCATATTGCAAAGTCAATCTTTGTAAAATTTATATTTGTAATATGTCCATAATCGACCCTTGCTCTTTGTTGGATTACTATATACGTTCTTATTATTTAATCTACTTAAAGTTGGGAAGAGTGTTGGTGGTCTATACTGCATAATGTTGGTCTTTCTTAATAGCTACATACAAATACTTGTTTCATTTTTTTTTTATTTTTGCTAGTCTCGACGTCTTATTTTTGTTATAAGTATTAAAATCACCAAACCACTAAAAGCCGCACCTTTGATTTTAGTTTTTAAAAGTGACAATTTAAAAATTTATTTTATAAACCGTTAATGGAAATTTAATTTTAAAAAAATCGAAACCATACCATGAGACCCCTTAATTAGGCCAGCTTCTCCCTTTTGACTTCACACCCATTTCAGCATTCAGACAAAGAAGGATGATGAAGTACAACTAATTTCTAGAATCATTAATAACAAGCTTCGGGTTTAATGTAATTTGGTCGAATATCATATTATAAATGAGTAAATTATTCCATTATAAAAAAAATTACGATTTATCTCCTATCATAAAAGGATAATTTGCTCATTTACAATATCACATGGAGTTGCTCGCATCTTTTCCTAACAAGTACCCTTTATACCTTTTTTTTTTCGGTCAATTACATTCACCTCATTCGGGTTTTGTATTTTTTAAAAAAAAAAAATCAATGAATTTGTTTAGAAGACTAAAATTCCAAATCCACATAGTTTTGATAGAAGAATTCAATAACGTGTGGAGATTTTATTTTATTTTAATAATAGGTGTCTTTCTACTTTAATAGTAATTGTTGATTATATATAATTATGTGATATTAATAATTGATATAATTGTCGATTCTTGTTAAATATAAATATTTAATATTAATAAATATAATTTATTTATTTAATAAATAATAATTCATCACTTTTACTTAAAAAAAAATCCGAAGACTAATATTGAAGGACAGTCTTTGTCAAATATTAAAAAGTTAAGGTGGATATCAACAACCCATTTTTTGTTAAAACTAAACCACTTTTCAATTGATACTATAGATGAGTACCTTGGGTGGCTTTTGACTAATTTATCATAAAATAATGGGTTAATTTCATTTTGTCATTCGAACTATGGCTGTTTTTACATTTTGACATATTAACTTTTTTTTTATATTAACATATTATTTTAACTTTACAAAATTTTGCGTTTTGTTATTTATAACTGTTTTTCAATCAAGTTTTTTATCGAAAAAAATCATATGCAGTGCACATGTGATATTTAAGGGTTATGAGATGTGATATTTTCCACTATGCCCCTATAACAAAAATTCAATTTTAAAAGTAATATTAAAAATTTTACTTAATTACATTTTTTTATTTCAATATATAGGCACTAATTTAGTTTCGGTTCTCAAAGTAGTTTGGCCGTTAAATTATAGTCCACGTGAAACGCACGTGAGGTCAGTTTAGGAGGAAAAGTTGGCCAATTTTCCCGCTTTTATGACCAGTAGTTGGTTTATATACAGGGATTTTTGGTAACCAATAAAATTTTTGGAAGAAAATTTAATCCATAATTACTCTGTAAATTGTGTTATTTGATTGTCTTTTGAATTATTCCATAATTTTTTATAAACTTGTTGGAAGAGATTGCACTTATTTTCTTTTTCTTTCTTTTTTCTTTTTCTTTTCCTTTTGCAGTCGACGCACCAAAATCAGGAAAAAATCATAAGAAAAAAAATTAAAAATAATTATTATTTCCTCGTATCCAATCACAAAAAAGGCGTGAAAAATGACTCACTTTTCCTCCCGTATTAGCCTCACGTGCGTTTCACACGAAGAAATAAATTTGTCAAAAATCATCGAACTTTAGGTACCAAAACTGATGACGAGGAGTTTGAGGGACAAATATCGAATTATTACTTATATATAAGGACAAAAAATGTAATTAACCCTTGAAAATTTAGGAGGTATGACGAAGTTAATTCTCTAGAGTTTGTAAATAAAATCTCAAGTTTTCCCAGAAGAACAAAAAAAAAAAAAAAAAAAAAAGAGGTCAACCAATCCCTGATAAATGCTAGACAATGGCTTCCCAACCATCTGTTTTGCTCCATATAACAAAGCAAAGTTCTTGTCCAAGTTTAGTCTAAGCATAATCGTAATCAATCACACGGCAAGTAGTATAATGAACTCACCATATAATTAATATTAATCACATAATAAGAATATTATACTTACGTGTAATTAGTTCAGGTCTGACCAGATTCGATCTAGGCTAAAATTTCCCGTACGACAAGATACTTTTGTTTAAACGGCTTCAAGAACCTGTTCCGAGTCCATACAAGTTTCTCAGCTGCAACAAGATCCATCTGAAAGAATTTTAGGATAAATTCCGAGAATCGCAAAGCAAAAAAATATTTGCATATATGCTTCATTCGATGAAATTATACACCTATATGTGAGACAAATATTAAACTTCCCTCGCTATAGATAATCGAAACAAACAAAAGATGCAAAGGGGATATATTATACTTCAAAGAGATCATTCGAGTTTTATGTATATGTGGTGTCGCTTTATCAACTTCGTGTGCATAATCTTCTCAAGTAACCCAATTGCGAAGGAAGCGCTCCTTGAACTCTTGCAAGTCTACAAGACTGTTCCGTGAAAAGCTTATATGTTGACGGCCTCTTCCATGGAATGATCCCGAAGTCGTCGTTGAAGTCTTCCATCCCTTCAACCAGGAACTGCCAGACTAAAGCTCCAGCACCGGCCTTGTTTCTTAAGGCAGATTTGTAAATGACATCGTAAATCACTTTGTACATTCTCTCTCGCTGAGTGGGGGTGAAATCATTGTTCTCAGTGGATAATCCGAATTCTGTGAACATTACAGGCTTTTTCAGCTCTTTATCGCCGTCCTCAATGTGAGATAGCATCCACTTGTAGACGAATTTTAGCTTGTATTCGAAGTCTGGATTGTGAGTCCTGCCAAAAGGATCCAATCAACATACATTCTATATTCAACAGAAAAGAGAAGATGTTTAAGTGACCTTATAAGCTCTTTAAAAACATCTTAGAAGCTGAACTTATTAGATACTGCAAACTGTTTGGTAAATTTTTCCGTATATGAGCTTACACGATCCAAAAACAAGTTCTTAGGAGCTTATAAGCTCCTTCAAAGAAAGTACGGAGTTCCAAACTTATTTTCAAAATCCCGACAATTTGGTTTATTTTTTCTAATAAATTAAAATTTGCAATCAGTAACATATTATAAGCTCCACAATCTTATTTATTCAAACACTTTAATAACTTCTTTTTAGAATAAGATTTAACATATTATAAGCTCAAAAAATATTTTATAAGACATGTACTTATAAGATCTTATAAATAACCTTAGTCAAACACCCGTTTAGTCTGCCGACTTCACAGTGCAATAGTAGATATATTGGAAAGTCGAGCGTGGATTTGCAAGCATCTTTGTAAAGGACAACCACAATGCTTTACGGTACTTCCTCAAACTTATCTCAAAAGGAAAATGCGTAGGTGAAAATTGTAGACATGGGCAAGCACTTCAACATGACAATTGAACTTCACATTTTCAACTTGCCCTGTTCTTTAATATGTTTTCCCTTTGTCCCTAATTTTACTTCTACAGTCTCTCTAAGGTTCATAAACTGAGTATCTGTCTTAGGATTTTTCCAAGCTTTGTCCTCATATACCGAATGTTAGATAATTTATGCAGGCAAGTAAAGGGACAAGCAACACAGTATATACGCAAAACAATCAATAGAAATGAAGATAGCTGCGCACCAGTGATCAGGGTAAATATGAACCGATGCGAAATCAACAGCTGAGATCTTTGAATTTCGAATAAAATCAGTTCCAACATCAGCTGCCCAGAACTCGGGATTGACTGTTAGTCTTTTGGGACTTTTAGGTCCGTAAAATCCTTCAAGGCCCACTGTTATCATATGGTTCCTGTCAATTGATTTCACGAAAGCCGACATTTCTTCTATCCAATCCTGCAGTTGCATGAAATATAAGTATATCTTCATCATCAAATGCAAATCATGATGATGCTAAAAGACTCTCTTGAAATAAAAGATATAAGTAGCTCGGGATATGTCCAAAAAAATAATGGTTTCGACGGCACAACTCAAATAGTTATAAAATTGATTGTAATCTTATAGAGGGTAGCAACTGGCTGCAAAACACCAACAGAAATTCACTGATGTAACAAATTAACACCAATAGTGTTGTTGTTGGTCTTCATGATTTAAAGGGACAGTCATATGCAACCCCCCCCCCCCACCCCCCCGGTCAGCTTTTGGTGGTAGAAAATAGTAGCTGGAAACTGTTAATTGTCTTTTTAACCTCTCTGGAAAATAACCAAGAAAAAAGAAAAGAAAAGAACGAACAAATTAAATATTGTATGAATGAAAAAATACCTATCAAGTTTTAAATTTAAAAATTTCAAGTCTCCTCTCTTCTCCCATCTCTTTTCTCTCTCTACAGTCTACACACACACACACAGGGGTAAGTATATAAGACATAACATAAATGCACAAAAGATATTTGGATGTGCAGGGTGGGGTTGGTTGCGGTGGGGGTGGGGAGACTGGGGAGATGGTGTGTTGGGAAAAGAAAATAAGAGAAATATGAGGACGGACATACAGGAGAGAAATAAAAGAAATTATTATGTATTTGATTTTATAAAAATAATGAAAAAAGGTTTTGAACATCTTTACTATTGCTTGATTGATTATATATAATATTACTTCATGATAATTGTCAAATTATTAATTAAATTATATTTTTATAAGTTAATTACTTTTTAGCTATGTGTTTAATACATTTAAATTATTTGTCACTAATTAATTAACTAGTGGAAAACTTCAGAAAAAATATTCTAATTACTTTAATTTATTTACTTGATTAATATAAATCTACTCATGGTTAAATTATTTTTCAAGTGATTAACTAATGAACTAGTAGACTGTAGATAAACACATTTTTTGTTTCTTTTAACTTTTACTTGATTAATTACATAAGTTTTAGCTATTTCTCCAGCATTAATTGAACTTATTAAAATAAGATTATTAACTATATTATATTAGCTTAATAACACTAAGGAAAAATTAAAATTTAATTTGACGGCAGCACCTTACAGTTACACCCTTGTGTTTAGCTAAAATAACACCTTTGCACCTCGCATCTGCGGGGTGAAAGGATATCTTTGTTGGTGATGTCGTTAGTAGACATAAGTCAAAATCGAACACCAAAAGTCAGAGGGACATTTCAAGGATCTCTGGATGGCATCATCATATCCCAGGCTGGAAAACTCGCCAGGGCGGCGCATGTAATTAACACCAAAGAGGGGTTTGCATGTAATTTCCACTACCAATAGATAGATTGTCATATGACCAAACTTCAAAGAGTCTGTAAGTAATTAGTCCAAAATTTAATACAACTGACATAAATACTAAAATAGTTCCAAGTCCTTTGTCATGAAGAAGATCAGAACAAAATTGAGTTCAAAGAACCTCAAAGATCAATCAACCTTCAATATGATGTATCTTGAATATTTCTATGAGTTTTAAGAGGATAAAAATTTGCTATTTACCTGAAGTGTATCACCAGATTTATCAGTTATACAGCGGGGTTCGTTGATTAACTCCCAGGCAAGGATTGTTGGATCGTCCCTGTACTCGACTCCCGTTATTGAGTTCTTCCTTGTTAGAACAGTCTGCCAAATGTGAAATTAGAAAATATTGTTAAATAATGGTTGATAACAATTACTGAAAATATTAAATTGAGAACAAAGATAAAAGGGGAAGGAAGCTTCGCTTATTTTTGGCAACTGGAAAGGATAATGCTGATGGAGAATAATCTACATCATTTCTGTAGTTATGAGAAGATTTAGAAAACTTAAGCGGTTTGTCTCAATAGAAACGACAAAAAGAGAGAGGTATGGGGGCGGGTGGGCGCGACTGAAATTTCTTTCTTTTCTTTTCTTTTCTCTTCAGCTTCCTAAATTTGTTCCTCCGTTCTTAGCTTCTTATTAACAACAGTGTTGATACCAATTATGTTCATTATAAATTAATACCTGCTAATACTTTATTAATTAGAAGTGCGAGAATGTTTAGCTAAGTACAAGACATATATTTGAAGTAAAATCATAGTATTGACAATATTTATTGAGAATTTTCAATGGAGCTCTTCAACGTGCAGATTGCAACATATTGAGGCAATACAATGTTGAATAATATAAAATCAACGCAGATATAATTTCGAAAAAACACGGAGATGTTAAGCTGCAAAGTAAGTTACCAAAATCATCAGAAAGATAAGTGCAAGTATTAATAGCAACATGACCTCACTGGCAGTTTTTATAGTCTGGATTGATCGATCATTTAAGATTGCTTTTGGAATAACTAGCAGCATCACACTTCATGTTTTTGTGTTCTCAAGTGCAACATAAATTGAAACACGAGAATGTTGAAACAAAGACTAGAAATTTCTGGAAAGGAGGGAATAAAAATGCGTTTGGGAACTCCTACTGTCAAACTGCTTCAATTCCAGAAATGCATATTACTAATAAAATGAGAAGGAAGGAGAAAAATAAAATGGTTTATGCAGCTAAGTCCTGTATCTTCTCCTAGAAAATTAAGATG
Source organism: Sesamum indicum (assembly GCF_026168435.1). NCBI lineage: Eukaryota > Viridiplantae > Streptophyta > Magnoliopsida > Lamiales > Pedaliaceae > Sesamum > Sesamum indicum. The sequence goes on from NC_142668.1 coordinate 9,358,023, forward strand.
AAGGGACATAGTTGAGGAATTTTAGTGGTATAGTAATGGAAATTTGTCAATACGCTGACAGAAACAAAAGCATAGATCCACTGTTCCCGGTAAATATTTCTTTGTATGACAACTAGCAAAGATTTTGTATACCAAAATGTACACTGTAAAGAAACTTCGCCATATTTGTTTATATGAAACAAATATCCACCTTTGGCCTTTGGGCATAGTAAATCCTTCTCATAGCTTTGCAAGAGCTCATTCAAGAAGATCAAGACAAGATTTTCCATTCCAGAAAAGTCGTCCTTTTAATGAGAGAAAGTTTGAAATCAAGGACTCGTATGGATAGTACCATAACATTCAAATGTGGCAGGCAATATGATGTATGTCGACAAGAGTTTATATTCCTAAATTTGGAAAGGAAATCCAAAAGTCTCACAGTCATGATGTAAACCTTTCACTGGGTTTACGGCAAGACAAAAGAAAATCGTAGTTTGTATTTTCTTGATCAAATTTGCAGTTCAAGCATGCCAGTTCTCCCAATTTAAAGATTGCAAAAACAAAGTTACCTTAACATAATTCTTGAAATAACGCCGTATTGATGGGTCATAAAAGAACGAATCGTTAGAAGAACTTAAACCGACACCTTCTTCCCATGCCCACTTAACATATTGTGTCTTTCCACCATATGCTTGCAAGTTATTGACCAAGCATAGTATTAGTCTTATTCCATATCTCCTAGATTCTGCAATGACATGATCCAACGCCTGTAATAATGCATGTAAGCATTAAATCGGATTATCCATAAAAGTATAACAGCAATAAATGACAATGTAGGATGGGTAATATAAGGCAGGGCGTCAACATAAGTTCAATACAGAAAACTGAAAGAAACCAGTATATTCAAAAGTTAGTGGGTCATTACCATGATTTGGTCGAAAACAACGAGCACTTTACACAAGGACACTAACACCCACAAGCTTACACAGACAAACACCATCACTATGCTAACTAATTCTAGATTACAATTCAAATACATCCAAATTATGTTTTTACTTTCTGCAATTTTAACTAAATAGAGGAACTTTTCAAGTAAGAGTAAAACACTAAAACAGCAAAAATATAATAAAAAAATAGCATTGTGAACTCAAATGAACCAAGAGATTTGGACTGTACTGCTCCATATCCAAACATCAAAGAATAGCTCTTAAAAAGAATTAAACAACGGATCGAATCTTTAAGTTAGACTAACGATAAATTAGAAACAAAGATCAAACTAGCAGCAATCAACTCCAACGCTATACAAATAATCATACTGACAACAAACTTTCTCTTACTCTGAACACTCTTTCGTTGAATCGACCCGGGGCAATTTGGAGAGCGTTGTAATCACCATCATTGAAAGCCCAAGTTCTACACACAGTAAGGCCCATTTTGGCACCAGCTTGCAGCATTGCCCTGATTCTAGGTTTGCTGGATTCATCCACAGCATGGTCCATCATCCAGTAAGAGTTCCACCCATTAAAGTAGAAAGGTTTACCATCCACAATGAACTGACTCCCATTCCTCGCCACAAAACTTAGCTTCGTATCTCCTTCAAGATTGATCCACAAGTCTCCAAAAGACAAGTATATGAAAGCCACACATGAGGCAAAACCAATAATCGGGTACAACACCCCATTGCCTCCAAACATTTTGCTCTTAACCATCAATATCGATCAAGAACCCCTCCTCCCAATAAACGAAACAAAGCAAAAATACAGTCTTTCAACTGTAAATCAAGAAACAGCTCAAGTAAAGGTACCAAGATGATATCTTTCAGCCACAAACCACAAAAAATGATAGAAAATGTGAAAACCCAAAATAGAAATTGTGGTGGTTTGGATCTATTCAGCTTTCTAAATCTTTGGCTTCCAGATAAAGACAAGACTTTGAAGGCCAACCCAGATCCCCATCGACAGGCAGCAAAAGGGTATTTCAAGAATTAGTTGAAAGACAGCCCAAGTCCAAGAACCATGAATGAGGCTTCATATTTCAGTTACCCATAACCGAAACTGCTTGATAAGAATTACTGAAGACAACAAGGAGAAAGTGTGTGTGTGTGTGTGTGTGTTTCTATATCCTACAATAACGGAAGCCTTATAGTAAGGTAAAACCAAAAGTGAATCATAGGGCAGTTGATGGTGGAAATGAAAGAGGGCTACACCATATGCAAGAAATTAAGGAAAATCCCACCATCCATATATATATATATATATGTATGAAAAAAAGTCTTAGGACAGATTTTAATGAAGAAGAAGGTAGAATGTTGGTATCAAATGCTTTGCCTGATTAGATCTGAAAATCATCATTTCAAACTTTCTTCAAATTTAATAATCTCTGCCTTTGAATAATTGAAGAGGCATCCTCTGTGATTTTTCTATTTGTTTTTTCATTTTTTATATTTTTAATTAGTTTATTAATCTTCATATGTTTTTTTAGATAAATGTAATTTTTATTAAATAAATAGTACAATAGTACAGTACAACAGTGCTCTGTTAATCTTCATCTATTGCTCTTTTTCTAATAATTTTTCATATTTTTTTTATTTTATTTAATTCACATAAATATTTTAAATATTAAATATATTTTCAATTTAGAATTAATTATGCAGGCAAATAATAATAAGGTAATAATTAAGTCACGGGCCATTTATGAGACAGCCCTTTTATCTTTGTCACATTATATTTCCATTTAATTCTTTTCCTGTTTTTCTTTATCTTATTATATATTAGGATAAATTACATCTACTTTTTTTAGATCTGTTATAATTATAAATGTCACTTCATTATTTGAAAAATTACAAATACCTCTCTAATTTTAACATTTGTCTAACAACTAGCTCATGCCGTTAGTTTTCGTTAGATTTCTATCTAAATTTTGTGATAAAATGACCAAAATATTCTTTTGAATTATAAATTTAAATTTTAAATATTTTAAAAAAAATATTTTTGTGGACTAATATTCGTTATGAATTAATAAGTATTATACACACACAAATGTTTTTATATTCTTTTAAAAAATATATCAGCAAAAATAAAAATAGTAATGTCAATTTCATCATCTAGAATTTTTTTTAATTTTTTTAACTTTTAAAATAATAAAAAAATATTTGTAATTATATTAAATCTTAAATAAGATAGTCATAATTTACATTATATATTGTCACATTGTTTTAATACTTTTGAGGGCATCTGAGTCAGTGACCATTTTGATATGTGTACTACTGAACTTCCTTGATTTCAACAAAGAAAAATATGCCCATTTGCTTTTTATTTTCCTTTTCTTCTTATAGTATATTATTTATTATATAATTTAATACAAATTCAAAAAATATTTTAATACATAATTTAAATTAATAAATACGTACAAACGAGTTAAAAAAATAATAAATTATTATAAAAATAACCATACACTAGACTCGAACTTGTTGTTGAGTCTCTCTCTCTCTTTCCTTTTCTGAAGTGAAAGTAATTATTATTCTTTTTTTAAAAATATAATTCGATTAAATTATTAATATCAAATATCTCATTAATATCTGATCAATGTTTTCTGTTAAAGTAGAACAACACCTACCATTAAAATAAAATAATATCTCATATATTAATAGAATTCGAGTTCATAAATTTAAAATTACGAGAATTCAATTTCACCAATTAAACTAGACATCGTGAACAACTTATTGTTGAGTGTGTTGTGCATAGAATTTGGTGCAGAGTCAGAGGAAAAATGAGATATGGTTAGTGTTGTGGGCATGTGCAATTGACCTAAATTAGGTAAAACTCTCTCAACTTATTATTATTATTTTCATCCCCCCCAACATCTTTGTCTCTTCTCTTTTCCTTTGTTTACAAATCTCTGGTAAATCATCACATGGTTGGTACAAAATTGTCATTGCTCCATTTTTTTATTTTAAATTATATCATATTTTATTACAATTAATATTATATCTATGTTATGTGTATAAGATTAATTATTTATCTATATCTATATTAATATAAAAAACAGGTCTTCTACACTCACAAACGATTTTACCAATTTTTGAATATGACAATTATATATCTAATAGATAATATTTATTAACATAAAAATGAAAGGGTTTCAACCCTCACAAAGGACGGTTAGTGATATCATTGCTCCAAATTTTAAATATGACCGTGTTCCTACTTAGATGATTTTAAAAATTAATTGTAATTACTTTGGTTTTTTTTTTCTTTGCAAAAGTGACTTAATGTCGTCACTTTAATACCACTATACAAATTCTTTTGTTGTTTTGATAATACCTTAGTTAAATCTTTTTGCTATTTTTTTTTCTATTTTTTTGTCGGTTTACATGTATTATTCTTATTTATAATATATTTTAAAACATAACACAACGGCTAGTTAATAATAAAAAAAATGTACTTTTCGCTCACAAACAGCGATTTATGACACTGCGACACCAATTTTTTTGTTGTGTCTAAGTTCGTTTTCTTTTTTTATTCCATTCTCTCTTTTATATCATCTAACATTTATGTGTCCATTTAATAGGTATTTTATATCATCTAATATTTTTCATTTCTTATCACAGGAAAATTCATATTTATTTGTTATGCATAAGAAAATTTATATTTCCATTTAAGGAAAATTGTGGATTTAGTTCTGTAAGTATAGAGGTCGGAATTTTAGTAATGTACAAATTCATCTTGCTAATTTTGTTGTATGATTTTAAAATAGATTTCGCACATCGAGAATAAAATGGGCAGAGTTTCTAAAATAGAGGAAAAGTGCACGTGACCAGATTAATTGAGTGTACGTGGCCAGATTAATTGAATGGACTAGTTGGGTTAATTTTAACAAATTTCGACTATTTTTATGCTTAATATAAGAATTTTATAAAATTATAGAACAAATTTGTCAAAATAAATTCGTACATGATTAAAATCGATTACATTCCTATATTTACATAACTAAAATTATAATTTTCCATTCTATTTAATATAATTGTTGATAATTGGAGGAGCCATACCTACTTTTGTATCCCATGCATACAAAAAATAAATAAATAAAGTAGTAAAATAATAAATAAATATACCTCAGAATAGATTGGAAAATCTAGACCGTCTACTAAACTAGCCAACAATATTTCCTGAACTGGCATGACTTTGTCGTAATGGATCTTTTGAATTTCCTGAACTGGCTTTTGTCTACCCTCAACCCAATGCAAATGACTTTTAGTTCAAGAATGGTGTGGCGTGAAAATGATTCCGACTAACAAATAAATTTATTCGTTAAAATAAAATTTTATCAAATTTATTGATATTAACAAAAAAATAGCTTAACGAGACTATACTTATAGATCTTCATACGTTAATGCATGTGATGAGGTACATCTTTTTTGTTATAAGGGTAGTTTGGTTAGAAAAAACATTAGTTCGACCTGCAATAAGTCAATCCCGTGTCAATATCTATTTTCATTTAAGTTTTTTTTTTTTTTGCTAACATCAGCAAATTCAGTGTGTTTTGAACGAATGGATCTATTTGTTAGACGAAAACAGATATCAAGGACACTAAATATAATTTTTTAAACAACAGAAAATTTACGTGTAACTACACAAAACCTCGTAAAAGAACAATGTAATTATCTCATTATTCTAATCTCACTTTGCCCATAATTAATTAGTGATGAAAAAGGTGCATGACAATTTGGAAATCATTAATATCTTTCTTATCTAATTATGTCATTGATTTAATTATATATATATTTTAAAACTCCATTACTTTTAAAGCTTTTTTGATTCTCTAAATCATTCATATTGGTCCTACTAAAATAATTTACATAAAGATACAAATAGTTCTAAATAATTCATATTTTTGGAAACTACAACATTAAATCTGTCTATATATATCTATAGATACTTTTAATAATTAGCGGAGAAAGCACAATCGATATATGTTCATAATTTAAAATTTTATTATATTTATTTAATTGAACAAAAGAAAAGACAATAAATGATTATATTACATCGAGCTCCTTCGAAATTTAGTATAATGAATATCCCCTCGTTATATTTTTGGATGGAGGTTTGGAATTATCATTTTTGCCCTTATCGTATTGTTTTTATTTTAAAAAAAATAAAAAATTATAAAAAACTCGAATTAATTGGACGGAAAATTTTAATAAATCATTGAAAAAATACACTTAGTCCATCAAAAAAATCATAAAATATTAGTCCATTCACCACAGAAAATAGATATAAACCTTTCGGAAACTAACGCACTGGATTGATTGTTGGACAACCGTTAAAATTAAAAAAAAAATTAGTTATTTTAAAAATAATAAAGAAGTATTTGTAATTATGTTAAATTTTAGAAGAACTCGTCGTAATTTGTTCTGTTTTAATTGTGGAAAATGAATGGGAAAAGAATAATTTTATTTAAAGAAATTTTAAAAATTGCAAACTTGGGATAAATCATTCCAAAAGTTAATTATGATTAAGGTGATGATTTTCAGTTGTTTAATGATTATTATAATAAAACTCAATACCTTCAAACACTTGATGATTAACATAGAATTTAGAATGATGAACAATCAATTATACCCTATAAAAAAAAATAAAAAATAAAAAATCAAATATCCATGTATGAATCATGGTGTGTTCAAGAGCTTGTGCACGTGACGTGCACGTGGGTAATTCTTGTCCTCTTCAACACGCCAATGAGAATAGTTCTATTGCCCCCACATTTCTCGCAATCATTGTCGGCGGCGTATTAACAAATGATTTAAGTACTGCGCTGTGCTGTGCCCTTGCACATAAATGGAAGGGATAATTACACTTTTTTTTTTTCTTGAGATTTGGTATATTTATATGTAAATTTTTTATAATTTAAAAAATTATATATAGCACTTTTGATATTTATTTTCGACTAACATAAAAAAGTTTCTTATTAGTCAAACCTTATCGAATTTATTGATATTAATAAAAAATAAAAAAAAACTTATATTTAACCCGTATTGACTTATTACTTACTTATTGCAAATCAAATAGATTTTTTTCAGACCAAATTATCATCGTACGTCTTCAGGCATTAATGCATATGAGGAGGTATATTTTAACCGTTATAAGGGTAGTTTAGTTCTAAAAAAATTATTTGACTTGTAATAAGTCAGTAATAAGTCAATCAATGGTAAATATCAATTTTTATTGAGTGTTTTTTTTTTTGTTGTTAATATAAGCAAATTCAATAAATTTTGATTAATGGAGGACTTATTTGTTAGATGAAATCAAATCTCAGAGGTGCTACATGTAATTATCAAACCATAGGGGGCCTACGTGTAATTACACCAAACCTCAAAAGAGGGAGTGCAATTATCCCTAAATGGGATTGAGAGGCAGTTTGGCTAAACATTTTAGTTTTAAAGTATACGTACCAACAAATATAACATTTAATCATGATTAATCGTAATAAATAATCATTGAGTATGATCATGCAATGATCGTCGGTTGTGGTTTTTACGACGGTGGTTAAAATAATTACGGTGGTTTATTCCTATATGACTCTTAGTTGTGGCAGATAATTTTTCATGATGGAAAAATTAATTTTTTACATATATTTTATTCCGCTGCGATTAATATCATAATTTTTAGGCATAACTATTAATATTGTAATTAATAGTAATTATTGTTTCAAAAAATTATTAAATGCTTTGTAATATGTTATAAGAATTTAAACATCTCATGAGATGTTTCAAAAAACTTTTAAACTCATCCAAACACCTTAACAAAGGTCAAGATATTGCTTAGATTTCTTCTATCTATCCTAAGTAGAAACATAGTGACATTTTCAACATCTACAACCAAAAATTTCTTTATTTGGTTATCTGTAAAACAATGTTTCCAAGACATTAAATGCAACTGATCTCAGAGATGGGTAAAAACATAGTAAATATTTGCCTAAATTTATTTTGGAGGTTTTGGTGTGTTTTGAAATATTTTGAAATAGTACCTCATTTATTTTTGGTCAAAATAAGTCTACACTAACTAAAAAAATCATATACATACTCATACATATACAGAAAAGAGACATGATTTGACAATGAACAGTAGTTTTTGTCTCCCACTAAATAACATCAAGCATACCATACTTATTTTATATTATCTCCAAAAATAAATCCAAACATATACACACTATCTCTAACACATACTTATTTATCTTTATTTTTCTCTTTCTATTTCTAAAAAATACACCAAAAATAAGTTAAAAATCCTGCATGATATTTTTAAATAGAAATCATTAGATCAGCCATACTAGGACTAATATGATTTTTTATTAATTCCTTTTTTTTAATATCAGCAAATTCAGTAATTTTGACTAACAAGTGAATTTATTTGATAGACAGAAACAAATATTAAGGGTACTAGATGTAATTTACCAAACCACAGGGAGTATGTATAAGTACACTAAATTTCAGAAGATGATTGTGTAATTATCCCTAATAAATATATTTAGTAATGAAATTAAAATTAAATAAAGGGTAGATTACAACGAGTGCCCATATGAATACTTCCTCATTATTTAAAAATCATCAATACCCCGTAATATTGATAAAATTATGTAACCCTTGGACGATGTCCTGAAAACCCCACTATACCCTTACTATTTTAAAAAAAAATATCACAAAATTAAAAAAATAAAAGAAAAAAAAACTGACAAAGTGAAATTTTCTTCTTACCCTTCTAATCCATAGAAAAATTTGAAAAATCTTGAAAAATAAGTAAAATCATTTCATAACCCATAAGAATATTTTAGCTAATTTATCACAAGAAATAGATAAAAACCTAACGAAATAAGCTAATCTATGAACGGACGTAATCGATTCTGATAATTTTTCGAACAACGAGAAAATCTTAGTAATGCTCGTTGTAATTTATCGTTATATAATTATTATCAGATTTAAAACTTAATAAATTATTTATTTTAAACTTTAATATCTAAAAAGTCCCAAGAAAAGTTGAACAGCCAGGGACTGAATGTGGGCAAAATTTGGATGCTGTTTTCAGACGTGAAATTGAAATGGGCACCGACAGCAAGCAAAGGTAAAATAGTGGGTGTTCCATCAGTTCATTTACCAACCGCTACCATTCTGTACCAGGACGCAAGGAATCAACGCTAAGTGCGACATTAGCTGTTCCCACCTCTATATATATAAGTGTTCATCCTCGAACACGATTTTACGGTAATCAACTATTTCTGGGATGATCATCATTTCCATCAATACTCAAAACGTTACCCTATATGCTTCATTTATTTTAACTCCCATAATTTTAGACTTAGGTCAAGAAATTTGGTCCAAAAATTTAGGGAGTGCTGAAGATAGTTATGAATAAGCGTTTTTCAGTTTTTAATTTGAAAAAAAAAATATAATTATTGCTAATGGCTGCGCAATGATTGTCGGTTTAGTTTTTACGAGCGTGGCTAATATATTTGTCATCACTAGAAAACATGAAAAAAATTATTTTCATAGTGAATAAGTCGAGTATTTTGCATCGAGTTAATTTTATTTTACTGTGATTAATTATAATTAATGATCACGACTTTAATTTACACCCGATAAAATCTTATGCAATAATAATTTTTTAATGTAAAAAACCCGATTTTGGTTTTTCTATAAATAAGTTGAACTTTAGTTTGAATTACTTTACTCATGTTACATGAGTCCTCACTCAAAATCACCATTTTTAATTAGTTTTTTTTTTTAAATTTTACACGTTTATTTATAGAAAATTTGAATGGTTTAACATGCTTGGAATAAATTGCAATTATTTATAGAAAAATTGAATATGAAAAATTAAATATTTATTTTCTAGAAAAAATAATTATATTAGTAAATGACAAGTGCAGACTTTGAGTAAAAATAGTAACTTTTTAAAACATAAGAACAAAATGATCTTTAATTAATAATACTTGTTTAAAAGTGTTTTTTTTTTTTCCGAAACAGTATCCAATTTGACTTTCAAATACTCATCACTTTGTTACAAACACGACCCATTTTTTTATACTATTACAACTTTCAAGTATTTCTACAAAATTACTTGTCTCCGTTGATACAGAATCCATGTATTAATTTGTGGTACACTTATTCAAAATAAAATATTTATGACATTTTATTATCTTATAAAGCATATTTAATAAGTTAATGATAAATTTATAACAAAATGATGATAAAAGAAATATGAATAAAAATTAAAAAAATGACTATTTGGAAGATGATGGGGAAATGAGGAGTTAGATGAAAAATTGAAAACAATAAATTAAATATAAAAAACATACCAAAAAAGAAAGCGACGAGAAAGAGGTGTTCTCCCTTAATATAGAGTATACATACTTAACTAGAGAGTATACTCTATAAAAAAAAAAAAAAAAAAGGAACTAGAGAATATACTCGTATTCTGCATTTGGATGGATAGAATTGAATTTGAAAATAAAAATAAAAATTAAATCAAAATAATTTGACATTCATTAATATTTAATAGGGTAAATTATAATTATCGCCTCTAAAATTTGACACAATTATGAAGTCGGGATATGAATGAATCCCCATCCTCCCTTGACCTCTCCCAACAAGGCAAGATTCCATCTGAATTCTACACTCCCAGATATGAGGAAGCCTATCCTCAGCAACTGCCATCCCGACTCCCTAGTGGGATAAGACTCTTCCCTCGCTAAGGGACTTCTACTATTAATGGCACGTACAACCCCTCCCTCCAAGTGGGAGACCATAATTATTTTATTATTCACATGCACTCACTCATTCACTAACTGTTATTTCATTTTTCTTCGTATCATAGCTCATTATCTTTTTACTACGCTTCTCTTCTCAAAATTTTATTATTTTAAAATCGTGTACTGACTTGATCGTTCGAATACTAACATCATATTTTTATTTCAAGCTTACAAAAGAATTTGGCCCAAAAGACCTTGAATCCGAGAACCTCATCATACTTTTGCATGCATCAAAATTTATGAGCCACCTATCATTTTTGAACTCCAATGATAAATTGTAGTTACATTTACTATGGATGTGAAAGTCCTATAAGAAAATATTAACATCAAACATCAACATACAGCTAAGAAACAACCATAAAAACAAAATAAAACCACATCTTTTATTACATTTCTCGATGTGCAATGTCATATTTTTCACTAGTATTGCTTAGACCAAGAGGACGACATTATTATGAGCAACAATAAAATGTCAAAGTTTGATCAACCAAAAGGGTAAAGTCCTCCCTATACTTACTGCAAATTCTTGAATATATATATATATGTAGACATATTAGGTTTTTGTTATTTCTTTTTGAAAAGGAACTGTGAGACCATCCACTCTTCTCCATTGTTGTACCCAAATAGTTCTGCAGTTGCAATGAAAAATACTCTCCAATAGACCATCCATTTCACCATTGAATCTTTGCCGTATGTGGATTTCATTATTGGCTTTATAGCACTCATGTTCTGGTCCATTCTCCTAAGCCATTCCTGGCTGCAAACACATTTATTCGATATTAATATTAAGTAATTTTCTTTTTTAATAATTTGTAATTTTAGATAATGTTGTCGTTTAATATGTTATTATAGTAAGGTCAAATAAAAGGCTCTATAATTGAATCTCATCGGTACTCGTTTGAAAAAAAAGAATGGTTTCACGTGTGGGATTTGTACGTGAGGGTGGAACGTGGTAAGATATTAATATTAAATTATACATATAACTAGCAATATTAATCATATCGTGACATATTACGTTAAAGGTAAATTACAGCTACCTCCCCTGAGGTTTGGCATAATTATGAATACCTTCTTATTGTTTGGGAGATTATAAATACCCTACTCAAATGGAAAATAATTATGTAGTACCTAGATTGTGGTGTGGAAATTACTACTTTACCCTTGTTAATTTTGTCTTTTAAAAAAATATAAAAAAGACCGAAGGGTGGGTAAAATAAATAATAGGTATATAAGTTTATAATTTATAATTCAAAAGGGCATTTGGCCAGTTTACCAAAAAAATTGGATGGAAACATAATGAAGGCTAACAAAAAGGGCTCATTGGTAGACGTACGTCAAAATTATACGAAAAATATAGGAAATTTTACAAACAATGAATTAAAATATATTTATAATTATATAAAATATGAGAAGATGTGACTGAAGTTTACCCATACATTAATTCATAGCTCACTCTATTACCTTGTCTGTGCATAATGCTTGCCGTTCACAAGCCAATGATTAATTATAGACACATCTTCCTGCACGCAAGACAGCAAGAAACCAACGCTCAGTGAGATACTTAGGGTTCTTGCATGGAACTCCAAAATGCGACGCAACTGACCTGAAAATAAAGCAGCAGGTTTGAGGAGGGCATTGTACCTCCTGTAAAGAAGTGCCTACCCATCCAGTCCTCCTCACTATCAACCTATTTAACAACACAGTATCAATTAATAAACATGTTTTCACTTTTATCACTGTTTCGGGGCATAAATGCCGGTATTGGTAAACACTACCTCAAAGTGGTAAGCAAATGTTTTATGGCAAAAATATTCGACAAATAGAAGACCGTCTGGTTTCATCCACCTCGATATCTTCTTGAGAAGACTATGATAGTTTTTCATATGCTGTTGCAATGAAAACTCGATCATGAACTCGCACTTAACAATTCATATATACCATGCATGAAGGGGCCGCCCTTGTATTAGAATCATGCAAGTGAGTGTTAGTACCTCAAACATTCCAATGGAGAATATCCTATCGAAGGAAGCCTCCATATCGAATTTGCTAATATCCGCAACTATTATCTCCACATTCTTCAGCTCAAGATCTCTGCAAAGGAAGATTATTTTCTTTGATTTCGAGACAAGTTTGATCAAAATTTTCAATGAAATTGAAATGTGCCAGTCATGTGCCGGTGTAAACAAAAGGCGATGTGGCTATGTTTCCACATCAGTAAAGGTAACCAATAAGATCTGTTTTTCGGACTTTCAACTGGCACGTGCCACTTTCCAGTCAATTTTATCTTGAACTTGTGAAATTAAGAAAAGGTTTTATCATTTCACAATTCTAATAAATTGCAGGACTAAAATGCTAATTAGCTACAATGAGATGACCGAAACTGCAATTAAACTCATGATTTGTAACATAAATTTGGCAATAATAATCAGCAGATAAAGCGAGGAAAAAAAGCACTTATATGTGCAAAATACCGGCACTGCTCCTCAATATGTGCTTTTTGAGTTGTTGAATTGCAAATCCCCATAATTTGGGAATTGGGATACTTCTCCGCTAAGTATAGAGAAAAAGCTCCCCATCCGCAACCAATGTCAAGAACATAATGACCATCTTTCATCTGTGATCTCTTACAGTACAACTCTAGCATTGCTTTCTCGGCATCTTCTAAGGTGCTGCACTTGTCTGGAAAGAAGCAACAACTGCAAAATCCCGTTTCGATTAGGGTAAATTATATAAACATTCCTGAAGATGTTAGACCTATTCACACAAATACCTCCTTATAATTTGCAAAATTACAGATACAGCCCTTTAAAGGTAGTCAATGTAATACATGACCTCAAGAAGTATTTGTATAAAATTTTGAAACTAAATAGGGGTGTACTTGTAATTAGAGTTACAACTTCAAGATGTGTACTTGTAGTTTTACAAAACATAGGGAGCGTCTGTGTAATTAAATGCGGACACCCTCTATTTGTTTACATGGAATTTACACTTTTTTACCAAACTGTCAATTTTGATATGATCCCTAATTTCAATAAATATACCTTTACTATCGATTTTTTTGGTATGTTTATAGTTCAAATTGGCGTCTCAATCTCTTTTCAGGTTGGTTGATTTCATTCAAGTACAAAATGGCTGGTTCACTATCTATATTTCACTTCAAAATGGTTCGAACCTTAGTTTTTAATGGTCAACTAACAGAGAAGATCAAAAGTGAACATTTTAAGAATGTTGGAGTATCAAAATTGATGAGGCTGGTAATGAAATACAAAGCTAATTTAGTTATATAGTTTGGGGACTAAAAGTGAAACTTTCTCGGAGTTAAGCCTTGATAAATAATATAAATATATTGTACGCTCATATGTAACACATTCAAGAAAATATAAAGTGTATGCTTCAAACGAAAAAAATGTAATTTTAGTTCTATAAGTTAGGGGGTCGATAATGTTGGTCTTATTCAAATTTAAATTCGCAACTGTCCTGTAATTTTTTAAATTATGGCAATTTTAGCTCTTTTCAACCAATTTGGCCAAAAAATTCCATATGATCAGTCGTGTCAGCACCTAAATTTGGCTTTCTGGTGATTTGATGACATGACAGTCCAAGTTGTAATTTTTTTATTGCAATTTTGGTCCTGTATCTTTAAGAGGTTGGCAATTTTGGTCCTCTAACTTTAGATGTAGCAATTTAGTCCTTTAACTTTCAAAATAATAGCAATAATGGTCCTTAGACGCAATTAATGACCATTTTGCCCTTTTATGATAGAAGCTCAATAGTCATATCACATGTTTTTAATCATACCCAACATGCCTTCAGAATAAAATTAAGTCTCATTAAGCTCCATACCTTGGTTTTGTCTTGCCACCATGTATTTAAAACTCTTGGTTTTACGAACTTCTTCCCAAACTACCACCACAAATAGTACACATGTACTTGGTTCCTTCAGTGACAAACAATACCAAATGTGGTGAGACGTGTACAATCCATAGAGATTTTAGTAGAACATCAGCAAGGAGAAATCTCGTCCACCTTTTGGTCCAAAAGTTCTATTTTCATAAGTATATGCATTAACCTATGTCTATAGTCTAGAACTGTCTTTTGAATCTCTCTTAGATCTTGAGACAGTTTTGAAGTATCCGGCTACATCATAACATTTAAGGATGGTAGTGTTTCATAAGTTTACAAAATCAATTTTTTCTTACTGGTATTCTACCCGAATTTTCTGTATATTGTAGATGTCTCACCACTTTTATTCCTGAAGCAGCAAGTACGTACCTGCAAACCATCTGTTGTGATAGTATGATTAGAAGAAGTCAATAAAATTGAGGGCTTCCAACCAGTGGTAAGGTGATCAAACCACAGTATGAAGTTTATGAAGGCTTAATTTTATTTGGAACGCATATTTGGCCTGATTAGAGCATGTGACAAAACTATTGAACTTTATCATAAAAGGTCAAAATGGTCACTAATTCTGAAAGACCAAAATTGCTACTGTTTTGAAAGATAGAGGACCAAAATTGCTATATCCAAAATTAGAGGATCAAATTACCAACTTCTCACAGATACAGGACCAAAATTACAATTAAAACTTACAACTTTGATTGCCACATTATCAATTTCACGGGAACTCACATGACTGATGATTTGAAATTTTCCGACTGAATCAGACTAAAATTACTATATTTTTAAAATTATAGAACTAAATTATAAATTTTAATTTTAACAGAACCAAAATTGCTAGGCTCTTCACCCTACACACTAAAATTGCATTTTTCCCTGGTTCAAACAACAAGTTCTGGAATGGCCGAAGATCTTGCCTATATTTCAAATGCTTTCCAAGGACAAGCTTGAAGAAAGCTGTGGGAACTTCATAGTGCTGAGACTTTGGCTTTTCTGTGTCGATTGCTATCGCCATTTCTCTCAAAGCTGCATCAAGAGAGCTATCAATATATGTTATATCTTTTATTACCATTTTTTTATAAATCTAATATTAACTTATTACTTTTTATATACTTATGAAATAATAAAACTTTTAAAAATATTTTACTTTAAAAAATTACACATACATGTAGAACGTGTAACGAATTACTAGTGAAATTTAGATGAACAAGTTGAGAGTAAACAATCGTACACAACATACACAGTTGAGAAACGTACAATGCACAAAGTGGAGGAGGTTGGAGAGACGGATATCGGCCAAGGGTCTGTATGCGGACCGGAGGCGACTAGCAAGCAAGAGCCGAGTGATGCAGCGTACGACCGCATCAGGCAGTAAGTTGCAGTCGAGCAACGCAAGCATAAGACGCGCGAGAACGTCGTAGAGCACCTGCACAAAGGAATCCGCAATGCGGCCGTCAGTCGACGCCATTACTAGACCTCTAATTACGAAGGATTCTGCGGTTGTATAATCTGTTGGGGGACGTGAGTTGTTTTTATTTCGATCGCCTTGTCGTAGGGACGGTTGAGGCCGGCGCAAGATTTAAGTCCTTGTTTGATTATCGTTTGTAGGTGTGGTACAAAGTCAAATTTGCAACATTTTTGTACTAATTAAAGATCTTTTCCATCTATCCTTGTACGACACTATAATGTCGAATATTATATCTATTATTCTTGATATTTGCTTTTGCTTAATAAAATAAGTTCTTTCGTTAGTCAAAATTTACTAAATTTGATGATATTAACAAGAAATCGAGTAAAATCCATATTTATCCCGATTGGCTTGTTACTAGTTTATTGAATGTCAATTAAGTTTTTTTATGATCAAATTACCCTTATAAACCTTTATATATCAATAAATGTGAGGAAATATATCTTCATCATTATAAGGGTAATTTAATCACAAAAAGAGCCTGCAATAAGTTAGTGATAAGTCTTTACATAACGGACGGACCTATTTATTATACGGAAGCAAAAATTCAACGGTACTAGATATAATTTTTCAAATACATAGGGTGTACATATAATTACACCAAACATCAGAGAAAAGGAGTTTAATTATCCCATTATTATTATTATTTTACTAAATAATATATTTTTAAGTTTTAATTTATATATTTATATATAACTTAGTCTTGTATACTAAATACAAAAATATATTTTTTTTCATCCCTTAAGTTATCCAATATTAATTTTAGTCTTGTAAGTATGCACTCATCAACTTAAGTCATTCAATTTACAAAAATGATTAAATATGGTGCTATTTAAAATTTTTAATTGAAATTCCGACAATTTTCATCAGAATTTTCCACATGCTCGCCAAAAACTAATAGGCCCGTCAATGGATAAGATTTTTATCCTACCCATGCCCAAAACCCTGAAAAGACTAAAAAATATTATTCTATATCTAAACCCTATCCAATTTATTAAACCCAACTTAAGATCATGGGTCTCAAGACCCATGACCCGACCAAGACCCATTTTTTTGGTAAAGTCAGGTCTGGAGCCATTTTTTTTTTTTAAATCGTACTAATTAAATTAATTTTTTCCATAATTTATCAATAAATTTAGAATTATTGAGACCAATTTACAAATAACTCTTTTTGATAGAATTTTTTAAATATTATATAAAATAATTTTATGAAAATATCAAATCTACATACTTAATGACGATCAAATTCAATATTATAAAACTTTAAAATTTAATTTTATGACTTCAAATTTTCAAACAAACAATATTGTCTATTAAGATATTGAAAAATAAACCCAACATGATAATAATAGTTATATAATTAGTTATTTATTATTTAAAAATATAGAAGGTTAAAGAATTATACAATAAATAATGTTATGGTATCTTAAATTTTTTAGGTTTGTTCGCTTAAACGTACATCACATGGGTGTTCAATTCGGTTAATCGAATTGAAAATTCAACTAACTAAAATTTTAGCATACCGAAAGCCAAATGAAAATGCTTGATATGATTCGATAAAAATCAGACTTATTTTGGTTCGATTCAGTTTTTGTAAAGAACTAATAAAAAATTATATAAAAAAATATAATGTTAATTCGTTGTTATAAATTATTAATAATTATAATATTTAAGTATGTAAAAAGTATAAAAATATTATTTTTTTTGTTATAAATACTTATATTAAGATAATTAATATTTATATATTATTTTTTATTATATTTGTATATATTTATAATACAATATATTTATATTTTTTTTAAACATTTAGTACCCGATTTGGTTTTGTTACTCGGCATAAAAACTTAAAATCAAAACAAATAATCAAAATCTAAAAAGAAAAAACCAAAATCAGACCGAAATTTTGATTTAGTCGATTTTCGAATGGTTAATCAAAAATTGCACACTCCTTGTAGGTTGATTGATAAATAATAATCTAATTAAACTGAGAGAAAAATAAACATATTTTTTGGGTCCAAATTGGTAATAGACCCATGAATATTGATGGGTAGAGACCCAATCCAAACTCAATTTATATTTTTTAATGGATTTGGATCTGGGCCTGGGTTTAAAAATATTCATTGGGCCTGGATATGAATCCTTGAATTACATTATAGATTTGGATAGGGTCTTAACTACCCATTGACACCCCTAGTTACTACATGACTGACATTACGTATGACCTAACAGCGCTCGTGTAAAACTCCAAATTACTTAGTCCATTTTAAGAAAAAAGAAAGAAAACATAGGGACATCTTGGCAATTTTGTCTGTTAATTTAAAATATCTTAATAGAGCAATCAGTAATTTAGATTGACTGGCAAGATTCATTTCAACAAGCTACAACTCCCAAAAGATAACTCCAAATCAGATTCGGACGTTATCATTGTATAGCTAACATTAAGGGGTGTCAATTAATAAGCAAATTGCTCATAAGCATATACAGAATCTTGAAGTATTAATAATTTTTTAAACAACAAAAAATATTTAAAATTATATCATACATTAGGATAACTCAACCTAATTTACCCTAACAACAACTTATATGTAATGTGCAGGTACAAAGTGTAATACAACAACAAATTAGAAGACCCAAAACATATAATCACTGCTCGTAAATGAGATCCACGCGAGTCAAATATAAGTTGAGTAAATTACAATTATTACATTGTGTTACTTTTATGAAAATTCTTCCTCCTTTTATAAAATTGCGACTACAACATTAGATGTATCTGAAAAACTCAAGCCGGGCTTAATTCGGTTAAATTTAAATTAATCATATAATAAATATAATACATTTATTGTGTGATTAATTTATAGTTCGTAAAAAATTAGGGGTAATAAAAAAAATAAAAATCGCCCGAACAAAATTCAATCGAAACGTTTTTTAGGTACATCAAATGCCTATTTTCTGGCGTCGCAAGATCACTGCCTGAACCCACCAAGTCAGAGCAATTGATTGTACTGTTTACCTAAATGAACCAACCTCAAGATGTTATCACCATTTGGCCCAGGAAACAGAGAACAGTAAGAAGCTTCAATTCACATTTTTATGTCTCATTTCTTGATCAAGAAAACTACAAAACAAGTACCTAGCTAGAGCAACACAAATCCCAGATCCAGAAAACAAAGACAAAAATTGAAGGGAAAAAATTAATCTACAGATGCTTTGGGTCAGACAAATCATCAAACACCTTTAAGTAGATGCTCCAAGCTTCGACAACCTCGGCGAACTTCGTATTCCAGCAGCACTCACAATGGAAGCACCTATCTTCCTTCCTCCCTTGACTAATTTCCTCTTCCCTGTCGTGATTTTCCCCTCTTCAACACCCACATTCCCGTCATTCTTCTTGCCCCTCGTTCTAGCCGACACAGACCCACCACTTTTCATCCCGGATTCCTTCGCCACCCTCTCAAAATCATCACCCAGTTTCCTCACGGGTCCCCTCTTCCGGGGCTCCTCCTCCAGTTCATCTACCAACCCAACAACCCGCCTCCTCTTAATCGCCACCGGAGCCGGCGGCGGAGACGGGGTATTGCTAATTCTACTGCCGTTCTTCTCCGCATCAGGGCGAGAAGCAATTGAAACCTTCGCGTATTTCTGTTGCTTCGGAGACTTCTTAAACGCGCTCTCCCGCTGCGCCCGGAGCTTCTCGACTTTGCCCTCGATGCGGCCCTGGAGGCGGTGGCGCTTGAAGCTGAGGCCTCCCATCGACCAGTGAGCCTCCTGAGCCCACGCCATGAGCGGATCCATGACGGGGAGTGGTGGGTCCACCCTCTCATCATTTAGCTTCACATCGGTGTAGAACCGTGGCCGTGGCAGGCTGCTGCCATAGAACTTCCCGGGACCCAAGGCCACAACCATGGCGGCGGCGGCTGAAGAGTGTGAATTAGTGTGTGTGATTGTGATTATAGATCTGGCTGAGTGTGTGCGAATGCTTGGATCCAAGCGCCTGCTGATATTTGTAGCGGGGTGGTTGGGGCTATGGCGGGAAACTTGGCGCCACACAAAGAATCATATACCGCGCGCTCAAGCTTTCAGTTTCGAACCAAAATGTACAATCATCTTTTCAAAGAGTTCAGTCAAAACTAGAAGAAATGTGCTAAGTTTTTATATTTTTTTCTTGTTATTTTTCCTCATCTGCTTATAACCAAATTAAATTTTCTGGTTTAAGTTTTGGTTTCTATAAGTTTCATTAAAGTTTTTAAGAATATTTAGAAGTATGGAAATTTATTAGAAATAATTAAAAATTTTAAGGGTCAAATTACACTTACACCCGTTCTAAAGTTACGAAATTATATTAAAATTTAATGATTACATCCAGTCTCTTTTCGTTAAGATATGAACAAATAATATTGATGTTGACAAAAGAAAATAAATAAATTCTAAATTCACCCCTCATTTGATGTTCGTATGTAATAATTTGTACTTATATGAAAAAAAATATAATGATATTAGCCTCACTCTATATTATATTTATCACTTTATAAGTATAAAAATATGTATGGAAATGTTGAAATAAAAAAAATATTGAATATATATGTAAGCTTTTTTGCTTACGTCAATATTTGTTGCCACCCTAACGGAAGAGAGTCAAGTGTAAACGAGAAATTCTAGGAGGTGTGTAAGTGTAATTTTAAACTTTTTTTGAGAAAAGTATAATTTTACATTTTTATGGGGTCTAAGTGTAATCAACTCAAAATTTTAAGACAATTTTAAAGTATAGAAGTTTATTAAAAATAAATTAAAAATTTTACAAATGTGGATCTTTTTAATCAACACAATTGTGTCAATGAAACTTAGCATAGTTGGTGAAATTGAGATCACATGACTAAAATATTTGAAGTTCTGAGTCTCACCAATTTGTTGGCATTGGTCTACTTTATAAATAGTTGTCGGTCTACTGTGTTTACAATAGTAATTATTAATTAATTATACCTATTTGACATTAATAATTGGTGTAGATTAATTGTTAATTATTGAAACTTATAATGTAATTGTAATTGATTCATTTAGAAAATTAAAAAAAGAATTCAACACAACCATGCATCTTTTAAGCTAAAGCTCCATCTATGATGTTGGTATAATGAATTTATTAAATGGTATAATTAAAATTTCTTAGGCAAAAGCTCAAAAATAATAAAAATAACCATGATTTCTTACTAAAAGAATTGACTGAATTATATTTAAACTTCATAAAATAAACTTCGTGGAATAGTTACAAAATGAAGAATAACACTTTCAATTCACTTATTTGCCCTATTTTATCTTTTGGCATTCAATTTACTACTTTCACCTCCAAGTGGATAGAGGGCTACATTTTTTGCTCATATGATTTGCACAATTTGTGGGAACACAGAACTAAGTCCTGAGAACTATGGAAGCTACCAACACCTCCTCGGATATCTCCTTTGGGAGGAGTCCCTCTCCCGCTGGATTACCTCCAGCGGATTATTTCTACCTACGTTCTAGGCCTAGCTTCAGCTGCCCTACCAGTATCATTACCTAATGCTCATGTTAATGCGCAGGAAGCCTTGCGATAGGAAGTCCTCTCTAGGAGAAGGCAGGAGCACTCGCCCCCACAAGAAGGTGCCCCTAGCCACTGGATAACACACATTGATAAACTTCAACAGGAACCGTTAGACCTGCAGTGGCATGTCTTTAGGGTACCCTTGGGAGCACTAGGACACCCCCCTCACTGAATAATTCTTGACCACAAACTTCACTCAAGGAGAATCTCTTGTATTTCAATTTAGTAACCTTGGAGGCCTATTTTACTATCTCTTATGTGCTAACATGTGCTTTCTTATAGGGATTGCAGGTAGATACTTCTCCAAGCTTCTAGTCGAAATTCCTCTTTTACGGAGCAACATAAGCCCTTTTCCATGGAGACATCAACCTCTTCCTTCGAGCAAGCACTTAGGTCCTTTTTGGGGAAGGCACATAAACTTTATTCTATGCAACCACAAAAAACCCTGTCTTTCATACAAACACATAAGCCCTGCTTCGAGTAGACACCTTATCGCTTCTTCAGCGAGGCCCTGAACTCATGTTCCAAATAGGCACCCTCAAATAAGTCCTCTTATGAGGAAGCACATAAATCTTGCTCTATGCAAGCACAAAAGTCATATTCATAATAGACAAATCTCTATTGTTAACATTTTTTATGCAAAAAAATAAAGTTACATCTAGTAACACAAAAGGCACCTGATAAGCCTTCCTCTGTGGAAGCACACAAACTTTGCTCCAAGTAGGCACCTCCAAAAAATCCCTACTCCATACAGCCACAAAGTAAGCTCCTTTTTCTCTAAGCATATTTATGTTAATAACATTCCTTTGCAGGAATATGGCCTAAAAAAAAAAAAGGCTCCCTTTTCAGGCTAGTCTCTTGCCTCTAAGACACATACTCTAATAAATGTCGAAATATCCACTTATTAGGGGGGAGGGGGCTGAATGATGCCTATAAAAATGGGGTGGCCTAGAGAGGCCAAAACGGTCCAAAAATAATAAAGGAATGTGTCCTCCAAAAGGTCCAATTCGGGTAAGAGCACAAAATGCACCCAAAAAGCTTAACTAGGTATAGCTCCTAGAGATTCCGATAAGCGCTACCAGAAAATAAATTGGCCAAAAGAAGTCCGACCAACAAAAATTCGAGAAAGTCTCGATCCAAGAAGGGCTCACAAACCCACAAGGAAGTTTAAGAACTAAAAATCCCCCAGCCAAAGTCAAACCCACGAGGAAGCTTAAGAACTAAAAATCCCCCAGCCAAAGTCAAACCCACAAGGAAGCTTAAGAACTAAAAATTCCCCAGCCAAAGTCAAAGCTCATCTCACATGGCGTCCACGGTAACCTAGGTAGCATCTTCGTAAGATTTTTGGAGGCACACCTCATAGAATCGGATAAAGACCAGCAACCCCATTAGAGACACATTGCGCCTTCAGAGAGAAGTCACTTATAAATTCTAAAATCTTGGATTCCAGCTCGGAGAAGGCGTCTCCTTAACCACCTTTTCAAAAGATAACTTCATCTATAACGAACTCCAACTGTCCCCAGAGAATCGCGGTCTCCAACCGCCAAAAGATAACCCTCCACCAAATTCATGTAAGATCCTCCAAACTCTCCACCGAATCTTAGGGAAATTCAACATCATCTAACAACTTTGAGTCATGCTCAAACCAAATTCGTGCTCTTTTCCAACCAACTTATGATTGTCTATAAATAAGAGAAGCTCTCTCAACGAAAAAAGACATGTTTTTTACACTTTGAGCCTGCATATTTTTCACTCTAAGTGGATAGAGCAGTATATTTTTTGCTCATTGACTGGCACTATCTGTGGGAACATAGAACTAAGACATGAGAATGGTGGCAGCTACCAACACCTCCTCGGATATCTCCTCTGGGAGGATGGTTCTCCTCCCGCTGGATGACCTTTAAGCGAATTATTACTACTTCCATTCAGGGTCTAGCTTTAGTGATCCCACCATTATCATTGCCTAATTCTAATGATTGTACTACCCAAACTTATAATGTGCAGGTTGTGATAGGATGACCCCTCTAGGAGAAGGCAAGAACACCTGTCCCCACAAGAAGGTGCCCCCAGGCACTGGAGAGCGCACATTGATAAGCTTCACCAAGAACTATTAGATATGCAGTGGCGTGTTTTCAGGATCCCCTTGGGAGCATGAGCACACCTCCCTCAGCGAATAAATCTTGACACACAAGATTCCCTCAAGGAGTTCTCTTGTATTTTAACTCGGCGACCTTGGAAGCCTATTTTACTACCTCCGGTGTACTAACAGGTACCTTTTTATAGAGATTTCAGGATAGATCCTTCTTAGAGCCTCTAGTCAAAATCCCTCCTTTGTGGAGACACATAAACCATCTTCGATGGAGGCATCTATTCCACCCTTCGAGTAGGCACTTAGGTCCTTCTTTAAGAGGCGCATAAGCTTTGTTCTATACAGGCACAAAAATGCGCCTTGTCTTCTACACAGGCACAATAAAGCCCTATTTTCTATACAGGCACATAAACCTACTCTAAGTAGACACCTTATTGCTCCTCCGACAAGGCCTTTAACTCCTGTAAGTCATCTTTTGAGGAGGCACATAAATTTTGCTCCATGCAAGCATGAAAGTCTTTTTCATAATATGGAAATCTTTATTGTTAACGTTCTCTTATACAAAAATAAAGCCCTTACACCGAGTAAGCACAAAAGACACTCAATAAGCCATCTTTCCTAGAGGCACACAGACCTTGCTTCGAACAAGCACCTTTAGAAAAACCTTGCTTCATGCAGGCTCAAAGTAAGCTCCTCTTTCTTTATGCATGTTTATGCTACTAAAATTTCTTTGCAGGAATGTGGAAAAAAAATGGCTTCCTCTTCGAGCGAGTCTCTTGCCTCTAAGACACCTACTCTAATAAGTGCCGAAATATTCACTTAGGGGAGGCTGAATGATGTCTATAAAAATGGGGTGGCTCAAAGAAGCCTAAGCAGTCTGAAAAGAATAAAGGGAAGCAAGGCCCTTGGTGTCCCCTAGAAGGCCCAGTTCGAGTAATGGCCCAAAATGCTCCCAAGAAGCCAATTCAAGTAAAGCCCCTAGGATTCCAATAGGCGCCACTAAAAAATAAATTGGCCAAAGAAGTCTGATCGACCCAAATTCGTGAGAGCCCCGATCCAAGAAGGTTTCACATACTCACAAGGAAACTTAGGAACTTGAATCTCCCTGTCAAATTAAAGCTCTTCTCACATGGCGTCCACAAATAACCTAGGTGGCATTTAAAAGAATCGATATGGTCCGAGACTTGGCAAGAACGCAATGAAAGTATGAAACAAGCATATTTAAATTCTAAATCGAAAGGAAACTAGTCCCTTAATTCCGGACGTTCAACATTCAACAAGCACAATACAAGCTTAAAATAAAATAAGTGACTATTGTAACAAAGAGTAAGAAAAATATAATCACGAAATTTTACTTTTTCAATTTGAAGATTCTTCAAACTCTTCTCCTTCAACGGTGTGCTTAAGCAAAGATTAATAAGATTTTCTCTATATCAAACACACACTACACCACAAGGTGGTCACCAAAAATTGCTAGAGAGAAGGTGTATATAATATAAGAGACTTGATTATATTATATAGTGTAAGGACAATTTTATTTACAAAATTAGTTAAAAGGAATAATTATTACAGTTATTAGTGTAAGGAGGTAAATAAGACATTTAATGTAATTGAAGGGCTAAACTCCATTCAACCCTTTTGTAAAAATGGTATTATTATATTTTGACATACTCTAAAGGAGCTTAGGGTAATTTATGCAAACTAGTAAAATTGAATTTGAGAAGGGGGTTGAATGCAATTTACTCTCTCTAATATTTTAAGAATAAGTAACACAATATCTGTAAAAAAAGTTAACAAATTAAATTTCATGTATTTTGAAAAATAAAGTAAATTGCCTCACTAACAATGCTTTAGATAAGGGTTGCTTTATTTTTCCAAATACAATGGATAATTTGATAAATTTTATTCATATGGTCCTCTTTTTTAGCAAATGATTTCCTGCGCTTCAAAAAATGATGCAGCTTACTCCCCTAACAACGCTCACTATAAAAAAATTGAGTTTTCGCCATGCAATAAATTACCACGGCTTAAAAATCATAATAAATCACTACTATTAATCACAGTTAAACAAAATCAAAACAAAAATTTAAAATTTTTCAATGTAATCAATATTCAGCATGATTTTAGCCATAGCCAAAATAAAGTATTTTGATCATATTTGTAAAAACAATAGCTAATGTCTGTTGTGAAGCCATGATTAATTTATGTTAGCCATAATTTTTTTTATTGTAGTAATTAATCATAGAAAAAAATTATATTTTTTTCTAGTAGTTATAGATAGAGGTAAGTTTCTTTATTTTCTCAAACAAGGGCGATAATTTGTTAATTTTTATTTGCTAATCCTTTGGAAAAGAGTACGAGAAGCATGCAGGAAAAACACCTATGCGCTTACGCTGCTGAACTCATTCAAACCAGGATATCTCGGGCATTTCGGCATCAATTTGTTACGATTTCATTACCACTCCACTTCTAAAAATTCATTTTCGCAAAAGTAATTTGAGTTCCTTTTTTCTCAACTCTCAAAGAAAACACATAAGGGGGGAAATCGAAAGATTACCAAGAAAAGGTTTCAGATTGATTCAGTCGTCTTTCTTGAGTTGAAATGTACAGCGGTGGATACCAGCATACAGACCCGAACCCATATGAGGACCCGACGAACGACGTGGTGGTGGAAGTGGATGAGGAGGAAGAGGAGGATGAATCGGCAGAGATATCACAGGAGGATGCATGGACTGTGATCAGCTCCTACTTCGAGGAGAAGGGTTTGGTTCGACAGCAGTTGGATTCTTTCGACGAGTTCATACAGAACACAATGCAGGAGATTGTGGATGAGTCCGCCAACATCGAGATCCGCCCTGAGGCCCAGCATAATCCGGGTCGGAGCTCCGAGTTTGTTGAGGTTCCCCACTGTCTTCCCCTCCTTTGCTGTTTGGATCAGTTCCAAACTCGAATATGAATTTTCTGTGTCGCAAAGAATTTACAAAGAAAGAGTAAATTTTGCGTAGTTGTTGGAGTTACTGACCCTTAATTATGTGATTTCGGTCGAGTCAAATACATTATTACTCAAATTTGTTTGAATTATTGTCGAGTTTGAAGTGTTTGAATTTGGTTTGTTTATTGATATAATTGAGCTGAAACCAATTGTAATTGGATTAATACGAGTGGAGTTTGAATAATTTGATATTTTTAAGTATATTTTATTATTTTTACACTGATCGAGCTCGAAAGTTTACAATTTTAGTCCAAATTTGGTATGTTAAGTTTAACAAATCAAGTTAAAACAAGCTTTTATCATTTGGGTTCAATTGAATATCGAATAATTTGATTTATTTTTCAACGTTACTTAGGGAAAGCAATTTTGTTCAATTTGAACCAATTACAGGAAAAATAAATTGTTTTTGAATTAGGAAACACATTAGTGAACTTCTAGCAATAAATTTTCTAGTTAAGAGTAAGTTGGCATTGGAAAATTGGTTGAGAATTTCCAATATTATGAGTTTCATGTGAGGAGATAGAGAGTGTTGTGTGTTTGTTCTAAGCCAGTGGCTGGCATTTCCACTCAGACAAGGCATTGGGGATGAAATTACACAAGAAGTAGATTTTATAACATTTATGTTTGAATTGTTTATAGGATAGTTTCTGTTATAGAATGAAACTTTATTTGCATCTTTGGAACAGGATAGTATTGTAGTATTGTTTGTATGTTGAAGGATATCTATTTCGATTTTGACATAATCCCAGATGTGAAACGAGTCTTGTGACGGTTTAAGTGGAACAAACGAATACAGATTAGTTGCTCAACCATTAGCTTCTGCTGTTTTTCAGACAATCTACCGGATCAGCTTTGGTCAGATATACCTGAGTAAACCTATGATGACAGAGTCTGATGGAGAGACGAATACATTGTATCCGAAAGCTGCAAGGCTGAGGAACTTGACCTACTCTTCACCGTTATATGTGGATGTGACAAAGCGAGTCGTAAAGAAAGGGTTTGACTGTGAACAGGTCACGGAGACACAAGAGTTCACCAAAGTTTTCATAGGAAAGGTACGTGCAGTTGTCGAGTCTGAACCAATAGAGGGTCATTAATGAACTGGGATTTGGCATCCTGATTATATCTTGCTGTATCTTTAGGTTCCAATTATGCTCCGTTCGAGCTACTGTAGTTTGTATCATCTATCTGAAAAGGACTTAACCGAGATGGGGGAGTGCCCTTATGATCAAGGTGGATACTTCATAATAAACGGGAGCGAGAAAGTCCTGATTGCTCAGGAGAAGATGAGCACCAATCATGTTTATGTGTTTAAGAAGCGCCAGCCTAACAAATATGCTTATGTAGCAGAAGTTAGGTCTATAGCTGAGTCCCAAAACAAAGCACCCAGCGGCATGTTTGTGAGGATGCTTTCCAGACCTGGTGCAAAAGGGGTAACTCAAATTTCTCTTGTTTTCTTAATCTTGATCTTCTCTCTTTGAATGCAAATTTCTATATTGGATATGCAGGGATCCTCGGGGCAATACATCCGTGCTACACTCCCATACATTAGGACGGAAATTCCTATCATTATTGTCTTCCGTGCACTTGGTTTTGTGGCGGATAAAGATATTTTGGAACATATCTGCTATGATTTCAATGATACACAGATGATGGAGTTGCTCCGGCCTTCCTTGGAAGAGGCATTTGTGATACAAAATCAGCAGGTACTTACTTCTGTATGATTTTCATTAAGTTCACAGCACCTAGTCCGATGCTGAAATTTTGAAGCATGTTTGTGTAGGTTGCGCTTGATTACATCGGTAAGAGAGGATCTACTGTGGGGGTTACAAGAGACAAAAGAATTAAGTGAGGATGAAATTGAGTTGCCGTATGATATAGTGCTAAATTCTGCTGTTGAACGGATTGTGTTTATCTTTAACAGGTATGCGAAAGAAATCCTCCAAAGGGAGATGCTTCCACATGTTGGTACTGAGGAATACTGCGAGACTAAGAAAGCTTATTATTTTGGGTTAGTTTTGGTACCCAAAGTTGCTTCCATTGATATATATGCTCCATTGCTGCCAGGAACAACATAGTTTTGGTTTTGGCAGATATGTCATTAATAGGCTATTACTTTGTGCGCTTGGACGAAGGCCAGAAGATGATCGGGATCACTACGCAAACAAGAGGCTCGACCTTGCTGGTCCCTTATTAGGGGGTTTATTTCGAATGGTCTCAAAATAATGTTTTGGATATTATGGAAAAATGTTGAAGGAAATTCATGTCATAATTCTCTTTTGTTTGGTGCAGTTATTCAGAAAATTAACCAGGGATGTGAGATCCTATGTTCAAAAGGTTTCACTATTTTGAAGGCATATTTTAGTTACTCATTTTACTTGTAACATCTAAGGTTCCAGTAATACAAAGTCAAGCATTTGTTTGTGAAAAAACCAGTGTGTTGATAATGGGAAGGATGTAAATTTGCAATTTGCAATCAAAGCAAAAACGATGACAAGCGGACTCAAATATTCTCTTGCTACCGGGAACTGGGGGCAAGCCAATGCAGCTGGAACTAGAGCAGGAGTTTCTCAGGTTAAATGTTGTTATTTCTGTATTGTTAATTTCACTATCTTCTTGTCACGTATATACTCATTTTTGTTGTATAACCAGGTGCTTAATAGGTTGACGTATGCCTCAACACTTTCCCATCTAAGGAGATTAAACTCACCTATTGGCCGTGAGGGTTAGGCTTCTTTAAACTTCGAGTCTTGTTTTCTTTTCTCTTTCATTTCGACTTTTTCCCATCATCTGTTTCCTGAAATCCCACTCTTATGTGACTAGGTAAATTGGCTAAACCGAGACAATTGCACAATTCCCATTGGGGAATGATGTGTCCTGCAGAAACACCTGAAGGACAAGTACTATTATCATGATCTGTAACTCCAATTCCAAGATGAATTTGTGGATTACTGAATCTATGTTTTGATGTTAATATTGGTTTAATATCAGGCATGTGGGCTGGTCAAGAACCTTGCACTTATGGTGTACATAACAGTAGGATCAGCAGCAAACCCCATTTTAGAGTTTTTGGATGAGTGGAGTACAGAGAATTTTGAGGTGAAAATATTTCTAGTGTTGCTCAGCTGCAGTAAATTAGCATAACCCCTCCGCGATTAAGCTTATTAACTTTTTATTTGAAAGGAAATATCACCAGCAGTGATTCCTCAAGCTACAAAAATATTTGTAAATGGTAGCTGGATTGGCATTCACCGTAACCCAGAGCTGTTGGTGAGGACTCTCAGACAGCTGAGGCGACAGGTCTAGCATCCTTCGATGATTACAGTCTGGTTATCCTCGCTTGAGATTTTCGTTTCAGTAATCAAATTTATTGGATTTTCTAAATATATCTTATCTATCGATGAATGAAAGTTTGAGTGCTAGTGTATTCCTTACAGGTTGATGTGAACACAGAAGTTGGCATTATCCGTGATATACGTCTTAAAGAGCTTCGACTATATACAGATTATGGTCGCTGCAGTCGCCCCTTATTCATTGTTGATAAACAAACGTTGCTAATAAAGAAGAAGGATATTCTTGCCCTGCAGCAACGAGTATGCATGACAGAATATGAACTTTTTCAGTGCTGTGTTTTGCTTTACACAATTACTCATGTTGGTCCTTTGCAGGAAACCCCTGAGGAATACGGTTGGCATGATCTTGTCAGGAAAGGATTTATCGAGTATGTCGACACAGAAGAAGAGGAGACCACAATGATATCAATGACGATCAACGTAATTACCCCATATACTGTCTTTCCTTCATGTATTTAGCCAAACAAATCATTTTTGTTTAATGAAGTGCAGGACTGCACTGTTTGACTTTGTGGTCTGATTTATGTCGACTCATTAGGACCTTCACAATTCAAGGCGTAATCCAGACGATGCTTACTCTGAAACATACACTCATTGTGAAATCCATCCATCACTGATATTGGGGGTTTGCGCTTCAATCATACCATTTCCTGATCACAACCAGGTCCATTTGCTCTGATTTTCGTTTTGTTTTGTTTTTTTCTGTTATTTCTATAAGCTTAATAGACGAACATAAGGTTTCCTTTGTCAATGTGATGCAGTCTCCTCGTAACACTTATCAGTCGGCAATGGGAAAGCAAGCAATGGGAATATATGTTACTAATTACCAACTACGAATGGTGAGCAATTTTTATACTTGCGTTCCCATTCAAGATAGTTCAGTGTTTCCATCTCTGATCACTTGACCATGTATATCTGGCTTGTACTTCTATTTCCAAACAGGATACATTAGCCTATGTACTTTACTATCCTCAGAAGCCCCTTGTCACTACTCGGGCAATGGAGCATTTGCATTTTCGACAGCTTCCAGCTGGAATAGTGAGAACTTCGTCCAGAACCTCTCCTTAATTTGCTTGCTTTCATAATCAAGATATCTTATTTTCTCACGTCTTGATACAAGAATGCCATTGTTTCCATTGCCTGCTATTCTGGATACAACCAAGAAGATTCCGTGATCATGAACCAATCTTCAATTGACCGTGGATTCTTTCGGTCCTTATTCTTCCGTTCATATCGGTAATTTATTTTGTACTTCTTGCCGCTTCAGTTCACTGAGATCATCTCCATCGGATTCTAACTTCTGTTTGGTCCTTTCCTATCTTTTGCAGGGACGAGGAGAAAAAGATGGGAACGCTAGTTAAAGAGGATTTTGGTCGTCCTAATAGGGACACCACTCTGGTTAGTTTGTCCTCAAATTTCATTGTGTCTGTTTTCCGCTAGTCTCCCTACAGAAAGGGTAAAATCTGCAGTATCGTTTGTAGGGAATGCGACATGGATCTTATGACAAATTAGACGATGATGGCTTTGCACCTCCTGTGAGTATGACTGACTATTTTTTTCTCATTCTAAATACACGAAGGTCAACGAGGACTTCACAACTCAGTTTATCAGGGTACAAGAGTCTCTGGTGACGATGTTATTATTGGGAAGACAACACCAATTTCTCAGGAGGAAGCTCAAGGAAAATCTACGAGATTCACGAACAAGGATCACAGCACTAGTTTACGCCATAGTGAAAGCGGAATTGTAGATCAGGTAGATATTTCACATGTCAGCTTAAATTAGTTTTCTTATGGAGCTAATCTTATGATAGTTTTCTTCATTTCATTCTTTCGTCTAGTTGTTTACCTGTTGCTCGTCGTATTAGGTTCTGTTGACAACAAATGCTGATGGATTGAGATTTGTAAAAATTCGGATGCGATCAGTTCGAATACCTCAAATTGGAGACAAATTTAGCAGCAGACATGGGCAAAAGGGAACAATTGGAATGACTTACACACAGGAAGATATGCCATGGACAATTGAAGGCATTACTCCGGATATAATCGTTAACCCCCACGCCATTCCTTCTCGCATGACAATCGGTCAGCTTATTGAATGCATCATGGGAAAGGTGGCTGCACACATGGGCAAGGAAGGAGATGCTACACCTTTCACTGATGTTACCGTAAGTAATTTATCCAATGATGAGTCGACTTTCCAGTTTACTACCGATAATATAAGCAATGACTGCTTGTAGGTTTAACAATGTGTGTATGCTCAGGTGGACAATATCAGCAAAGCTCTTCATAAATGTGGTTATCAAATGCGTGGCTTCGAGACAATGTACAATGGCCACACGGGCCGTCAGCTCACGGCTATGATATTTCTTGGACCGACCTATTACCAGAGGCTGAAGCACATGGTGGATGATAAGATCCACTCTCGGGGTCGAGGTCCGGTGCAAATCCTGACTAGACAGCCTGCGGAAGGAAGATCTCGAGATGGCGGTCTAAGGTTTGGGGAGATGGAGCGTGATTGCATGATTGCTCATGGAGCTGCTCACTTCCTGAAAGAGAGGTTGTTTGATCAGAGTGATGCATATAGGGTTCATGTATGTGAGAACTGCGGCTTGATTGCAATTGCTAATCTGAAGAAGCATTGCTTTGAGTGTAGAGGTTGCAAGAACAAAACGGACATCGTTCAGGTGGGAAGACGTCTCTTACCCCATTGTATATAATTTCCTGCTAATAATTCTACTGTAATATTGACTTGCTTTGCCTTGAACAGATAAACATTCCTTACGCCTGCAAGCTTCTAATTCAAGAACTGATGGCTATGGCCATCTCCCCAAGGCTGCTCACAAAGGATATTCAAACATCAAAGGAACAAAAGAAGAAAGGTGGATAATGCATCTGTTTGCTCTTATGGTAAGGTTCTCGATAAAGCAATTTGTTAGTCCGTGGTCCAAAATTGAGAAAACTAAAACATTTAGTTCTACGGGATTTATGGGACTAAACATGTATTTCACCCAATATTGGCATCACAAGAATATTACTAAATGATCAACTTCCATGTTTCTGAATCCTTGTAAAGTAATATGATTGTCAACAACCCTCAGTTTTCATTTAGCATCATGGACTTCAGTCTTATAATTGTAACTGTTTTCAGTCCACATGTGCCTCAAACAAACGAGACATTCAAATATAACTAGGAATAATCTGCCAAAATAAGTTCCCTATCTTCTCTCATATTCTACTCCCCACCATAAGCTGAATGCTGTTAAGATCATCTAATATCTTCTGCAGAAGAGCTCTCCCTTTTTCCATTGCTTCCAATTGTTCGACGGTCGACATCTTGATACGTTCGAGCAGCTCACTTAAATGGACCTCATCGACCCGGTTTTGCTCCTCCTCTTGTGATTGAGCCACCAAAGAAGCATTTGCTGCAATCCCAGTTTCAGCATTTTCTTGCAAACCAATCTCAGAAGTTTCTTGAGGTTCAGTAACATAATCAACAGGGACGGAATCAGTTACAACGCCATCATCCGACTCCAAACAGCCATTGTCATCATGCT
The DNA here is from genome assembly GCF_026168435.1 of Sesamum indicum. Classification (NCBI taxonomy): domain Eukaryota; kingdom Viridiplantae; phylum Streptophyta; class Magnoliopsida; order Lamiales; family Pedaliaceae; genus Sesamum; species Sesamum indicum. The sequence continues at coordinate 9,391,729 of NC_142668.1, forward strand.
CTTGAACTGGCTGTTGATATGGAACTTCTCCAGACCTGTTTGAATCAGTAGATTCAGTACAATGCACAGCTTCATCTTCACTGATCTTAGAATCCATTAAGGGTCCACCAGATATTACTGAATCCATAGTGTTTTCATGGATCGTTACAACTCCACCAGCTTCCTGCTGCTCAAAATTACTGCTTTCTTCTTGAAGAAAAAATAAAACAAAGAGAAAAAACACAAAAGAAGGCCATGAAATATGTTATATCTGAAGGAAATTAATATAACATTCATGAAAAGTAGAGTATACAAATATAATAAACTCATACCTCCAACATCTGGTGCAATATTTCTTGAGTTTTCTTGAAGTTCCTTCTTCTTCTTAGCAGCTTTCCGTTTCTTGGGCCCAGAAGGCATTGTTGCTGCTGTTGTGACCAAAACAGGCAATGGATGATACATGTATTTATATACAAGTAAGTGAGAAGTCTTGTTTGATTACATGACGGCTGTTGAACTTCTAACTGGGGGGACTGCATTTTGATATACACATATTGCAAGAACGGAGAGATGAAGAGGCAGCAGCATTCATTATTTCATAATGCATTTTGGAATTTAGATGGTCTTTTGTTCCCATCTTCCAACTAGTGTTGTTAACTTTACATTTTATGTTTTATAGGGTAAACCTAGTTGGTGTCCCCTGCCAAGATAGGGGAGAATTGTATTTTAATCAAAATAAAAATAAATAAATAATTTAGATTTATGTTGGCCTAAAAATAACTCAAAATATGTTAATTAACTTCAATGCGAAATATGTAATAAAAAATAACAAAAGAGATAATAAAATTTAGATTAATGTTCTTTAAAAATAACTGGAAATTAGTTAACTTCAATCTATTTTGAAAATTTTAGTGAGAAAATTTTGATAAAAGATGTTAAAATGCTGTATAATTATTTTTACAAAAAATTAGCAAATGAATATTAAATAATAACATATAAAGCAAGATTTTATAATAATTATACAAATAAAATATTAATCATAGACTAATATCAATTGTATAATTATATTTTCAAATTAAGTAAGTCAATGGATTATGGGATCAACATGTCATCCAACTCATTTTCCAAAGCAACATAGGACTAAAAATCCCCAAAAAATGTCCCATTTGCATGTCATGTTATCTTTTAGATCAAAAATTAAAATTCTGGTCATTAGGGACTAAATTTCATCAATTTAAAAATTTAATAATCTTATAAAAAATAGCATAATTATAGGACTAAAAATTAATATTAGGCATATTTAATAGACAAAAAAAATATTTTTTCCTATATAGAATTTTAAATTTATATATTGTAGATATATTATAGGAATATTTTAATTAAATATATAATTACTCCTCATATATATGGAGGGGCATTTTAATCATTACTCCTGAAAAATAGGCCCAAGTTGACCAGGAAAAGTGTGTGTCATTGTTCATAATATAAGGATGACTTTTTATATTTAAATTTTCACAGGGAGTTTTTTGATATTTTCTTTTATCATAGGAGGTCAAAATGAATTTAACTCATATTACAAGGTATCTTAAATTGTGGTACCAAAAATTCAATTTTATTATTTTTTTCCCCACCGTTGCTACATAACTTAATGGCCACGTTCAGCGACATACACATGTCGTTATAAATCTAATTGCAGTATAAAAGATACAAAGGGAGCTATATTGGCTTGCTGTTAAAAATCTAACGGCAATATAAAGAATGCAAACGAGACTATTTTTTAGTACCATTTCAAACTATTTCAAAAAATATGTACCAATATAGAAATAATTCTAAATTATGGTACCAAAAATACAATTTTCTTGAAAACCATAATCGTAATTTTCATCCTGAAAATATAATGGTCCTCCCACCAAATTGAACTTCCACGGTGACACACGTGATCACTTGCGCATGGTTTTAGGGACAAGATAGTAAAAGCACACCAAGAAATTTTATTTATTGTCTAAGGATAATTTGGTTATTACATAAAAGAGATAATATAAATATAAATATAAAATACGAATTGATTATCAATTTGATATTAAAAGTGAATCCGAATACTAATTGGATCATTTGTGATTGCTCCTGTACCATTATAAATGATAAAGCTTGTGGGTGTTTGCATAAACTCTGTTGGAAATTAAATAAGTATTGATACACACCGTCACATAAAGGATTCCGGTTATTACTTCACTAGTTTTGGTATGACAACTAGCAACGGAAGAATCCAATCCTGGACTTTTCTGGCTCTCCTATAAGCTTTCAAACGATCTCGTGGATTCACAAACAAGTATTTTCCCAAAAATTCTACGAGCACCCTCTTCTCGCTCTAAATAAATAGCTACCAGAGTTATCCACTCAATTTACACGCATTAAGCTCTCAGAGACTATAGTAATACTCCAAGAGAGAATATTTAGGAGAATGTACGTACGTAGAATTCACAACTGAAAAGAGGAGATGAATATACCGAAACTACCTCGTTTAAATATATTCAAGTGTTTAAACCTAGAGCAACAACTCAGACATACAAAGACGGAAATAAGCATGCATTTAAGGAACCTACTTATTTCTCAAATATTCTCTTTTGGAGTTGGAGGGCCGTTGATAGAGACTGAAGCTCAACCAAAGGACGATTCAAATGGAAGGCCAAATTCCGTTCATAAAAAGTAATAAGAGATCAAGACCGTATAATATAAATTATTTTTTAATTATTAAATTAAGCTCAGATAGTGAATTATGTCCATAAAGTAATTGGTATAAAAAATTATTTTTATCCCCCTCCCCCCCTGTTTAGATCTCAAACTTCATATTTTTCTGCATCATAAAATTACGAAGCTTATAAGATGTTAGTAAAGATAAATTTGAAGGAATTTTCTATTAATATCTTAGAAATAAATTGATACATCTTTATTCTTTTTTTTAAAGGGCTTATAAACTCCTAACATCTTATTTTTAAAAGTTATATGTTTTGTCTCGAATGTATAGCATCTAATTCTCAGCATCTTATAAGATATTTTGAAAAGTTTATAAGCTCACCCAATCATCTTTTTAGCCGATCAAATTTGATCGCCGATAACACTATTTATAAGAAGTGTAATATATTTTTTTTGTCCGATACTATTATTATTTAATTTGTTTTTTTCAAAGAAAAAAATTAGAGATTAATATATAATATCCTCACGATTAATTTAATTGGTATGTACAATAATGTTCCCGATCAATTTCTGTCCAAAATAACAGACCACGTGACTTTACTTTGTGATTAGAGCTGCACCCATTTTCTAATCATTTTATTTTATAAATTTCTCATAAATATTTTGGGAAAAAAATATTTATTCTATCACATGCAAAAAAACGTTAATTTAGCGTTGTTTGGTTTCATTTTTAAATAGAGTAAAATTCAATACCGACCCCCGAGTTTGTCATTAATGTTATATTGATACTCGAATAATTACAAATAATTTAATTAGTAATTGATATTTACTTTTAATATCACTTTTGTACCCAATTGATATTTTTATTTTTTTATTTTTTTATCTTTTTTATGTAATAGCCATTTTACCCTTGATAATAAATAAAAAATAATAAATATATTAAAAAGAATTGAATAAAATTTTTAATCAATATATTTTGTCTTTACTTAAATCATCTGCCGTTTTATATTTGAGTATTATATTTGATAATAATATCTCATGAATTGATTATTTTTCTACTCACTTATTTATTAATATTTATAAGATAACTCATTACTTAGTAATTAATTATATTAAAAATAAAATTCAAAATACATTGCAACCATAGAGAGCTAAATTTGCATTCTAAATTTTGAATTTTTTTTTTAATCTAAATATAAGTTTTGCAAATTAAATTTAAATATCTCGATTAAATGCAAAAAAAAAAAAAAAGTATCTTCGGCAATGAAAATTTCTACTCACCGAGACTTTACTATTAATATAAATTATCTAATAATGAGTTTTTTTTATATATATTGAGAAATAAAAATAGTAGAAAGCATCAAAATAATAAAAATATAATAATTTTGATAATTAAATATAAAAATGAAAGTCGTCAAATGATTCAAATCAAGACACAATTTATTGATAGAAATTTATGCAATTTTTTTAGTGCATTATTATTTTTTAGTTTAATATCTAAGAGTGAAATGATCATTACATAAAAAGATAATATAAAAAATAAATTAAAAATATTATGAATTAAGTAATAAAATAATATTAATGATAAAACTCGACTACTAATTAAGTTATTTATAATTACTCAAATATCAAATTAATATTAAATAACATATCCTCTTTTATAATAGTATAAATATCCAGTATTCAACTTTCTTTGTATTTTACTGCATGCAACTATTTTCTTCACTAGTTTGGAGTGTTTGATTACTTTAAGAAATAAATAATAATTTTCTATAAACAATATTTGTCTATTCTAATATTAGAAAAAAAAGTATATTTCAATCATTAAAACGCGATTTATAATAACTCAAAATCGACTTTTCTGTTGCATCGATAATACCCTTAAGTTAGTTTTATTATTCTTATTTTTTTCTTTCTCTTTTGTTTTATTTGTGAAATATGATGTATCGATTTATATATTTTATTTTTATTTGTAATATATTTTAAAGCATAAAAAATTATTTATTATACGCATGCAAGGACGGGATGCTACGACGACTAGTACTAATATTAAAAGAAAAGGTATTTCTCACTTGCAATTGGTACTTTACTACATCGCAACATTAAATTTTAAACTATCGGTTATACTCTTAAATATTTATACGAATAGAATTATTTTTTGGTTTAATTAGTCAGTGGCATCTTTTAACTACTAAAAAATGGCCTTCACTCGTTAAAATATCTATTTTTTTTAAATTTTAAATTTTACTTTAACTAATAAATTAATTTTTGTTTATGTGATGTACTAATTTATATATTTTATTTTTATTTATAATATAAAAATTTATTTAGTATATAAACACATAAATAGTGTTCTGGAAGAGACTATGTATTAATGATAACTCAGTTAACTAATTTAAGAAAAAAATAAATAAATATTGAGTTTGATTGAGATAAAAAAAAACAAAAAAATGTATGTAATTGATAAGAGATAAAATTATAACGATAATAATTGATGTAATTTGTAACATGTGTTAGGTAAAAACAAAATATAACAATGATATTTGGTATGATATATTTTCATTAAGCAACCAAATGTATTTTGTAATATTTTTTATAATTAGACAAATTTTTGGCCTGGTGAAATGACATTAGAAAAAACTCTTATCGAATCAAATTTGGTTAAATCAAACCAATCATATAATAAATATTGTATTCTTTTGATGTGATTAGGTCATATTGAATAAAGTTTGGTAAAATTGAACCAATCACAGCAATAAATACGGTATACTTACCATATAACCAGGTCATTTTTTTGTTAAATTGTTAGCCGATCTTAAAATAAGTATATTACATTTGTCATATAATTTATTTAGGTATTGAAAATTCTGATTGGGTCATATCAAATCAGGTTTAATTAAATTAAATTAAACATAATAAATATAATATACTTATCGTATAATTGAGTCTGTAATTTTAAATTATTAATCAGTGATATAATAAGTATATTAAATTCCCATGAAATGAGCTGTAAATCATTCCACAGGCGAGCGGCAGCCAAAAAATTACAGGCGATAGCCACCAACCAAACTCACAACACCGCAATAGTGAGAGGAAAAAGGAGAGTGAAAAATGGAGAAGAAATTGGCGAAATGGGGTTTCAAGAACCAGAAAGAGCAGACTCTCACCATAAGAGATACTCTTGAAAGATTAAAGGAAAATCTCAAAGAAACTGAGCAAAGGCCACTTGTTCATCTGGGCCATGGCGACCCTTCACCTTACCCAAGTTTCAGAACTACCCCTGTTGCCGAACAAGCCCTTCTCTCCGCCCTCCATTCCGCTCAGTTCAATGGCTATGCTCCGGGTGCTGGTCTTTCTGCAGCTAGAAGGTTGCTCATGATTATGTTCTTAACATTTTGTTTGCCTTTTTTGTTTTTGTTTGTGTGTGTGTGTGTTTGGCCTGATGTCTTCTTGCATGGATGCCAAGATTCTTCTTTTCTTGCATGGTAGTCTCATTGACTAGCTGCTTACTCCCTTTTGTTCTTACTGTTATAGGGACTTGTTGAATCTTAATCTGGTAATTTCTTGTTGCTGTTTTTGGGGCATGTTTGGGCTTAGGGACAGGTTTATGGTTGGTTTTATGGAAGAGTGTATAGGGATCTTTCAATGGAATGATTGGATTCATTGCTTTAATGCTTTCTATTAGGCCCAAAAGTAGGTAATGTACGTGTGATAGAACTAGAAGATTTGCACCGAATCTCGCGGGGATTGGCTGGAGATCAGTTTATGAACTTTTGTTCCATGTTGGGCTGGAGAATCAAGAATATTGGATGGCTTTCTGAAAAGAAATTCATTTGAAGTGCCAATTTGACTTGTAGTATTGTTGTAAATAGAGCTATGTTTCTCATACTAAGTTATTGATGATAAGTTTTTACTATTGACCTCATCTTGTTTCTTGTTGGATATTCATTTACATCATAGTTTTGAGGATAAATGTTCATATGTATGTATAAGTAATTTCCAACTGGAAACAGTGGGCTTATATCTTAATCGCATAACAGGGCCGTTGCAGAATATTTATGTGAAGATCTTCCATATAAGTTGTCGGAAGAAGATGTTTTTCTCACTGCAGGTGCTAATCATGCAATAGAGGTTGTATTAACAGTATTGGCTCGTCCTGGTGCCAACATATTACTTCCTAGGCCAGGATATCCATTATATGAAGCTCGCGCAGCATTTAGCAATCTTGAGGTTCGGCATTTTGACCTTCTACCCGAGAGAGGCTGGGAGGTCGATCTTGATGCTGTGGAAGCTCTAGCAGATGATAACACTATCGCCATGGTTGTAATCAATCCTGGAAATCCATGTGGAAATGTTTTCACATTTGAACATATGCAGAAGGTAATGAGGAATATGGAGTTGAGGGGCTTGTTTGATAAATGATTTTGGAGTCAATTCTTGCATAAGTTTTTGGGTGGCTAACGTTTAACATAAATTTCATTTTTGAAGATTGTGGAGATGGCACAAAGGATAGGAACTCTTTTGATTGCAGATGAAGTTTATAACCATCTTGTTTTCGGGTGTAACAAGTTTGTGCCAATGGGAAGTTTAGGATCAGTCACTCCTGTTCTTACTCTGGGGACAATATCGAAGAGGTGGCTCATCCCGGGGTGGCGGTGTGGTTGGATAGCTGTGACTGATCCCAACAGGATCCTTAATAAAACTGGGGTTTATATCTCCCTTTCTCTTTCTAATCTTCCTCAGCAACCTTCCCGCCTTTATGAAATACATATTCATGATTTCTACTGTGTTCTGCCTAAAAGATGTTATGTAAAATGCTTTAGTACTATTTCAAAAGTTTAATGGAATTGTATCTTGCCAGATTGCCGATTGCATTGAGAGCTATCTTAACATAACAGCGGATCCTGCAACTCTCATCCAGGTACATAGAAGAGTTAAAGAGCTTCTGCACTGTTCCCTCGATTCCAAAATTATTGTCCTGGTTTGACTTGGCATCAAGTTTTTTATGAAAGTTGGAAAATTTAAAGGTGGATTTGTTTGCATTTTTTCTCTTTAAAATTAATGACTGATAGGTAATTGGTCACATTATTACTAAGTGCGAGGCTGACGTTTAGAGAAAACCATTCCACTTTGGGATGTTTATAGAGGGAAATACAAGCAACAAATATGGGAGAGAGGGAGTATAACTTATTTTCTGTTATATTCGGGACGACTCTTATTTATGCTTAGACATCTCTTGGTTTACTGTATGACCTCTGAACATCCTTGTTGAATATTATGTCTAAAACACATGCAAACAACCATAATCAGGGAGCTGTTCCTGAAATCCTTGGGAAATCGACAAAGAGTTTCTTTTCAAAAACAAATGATACACTTAGAGAAGTTGCAGACACATGTTACGCTAAACTCACTGAGATTCCTTCACTCATCTGCCCACACAAACCAGAAGGAGCTATGTCTACAATGGTGAGGCTTAAATTGAAACTGAACTGTATTCTTTGGTTAGATGTGCTTTGTGTTTACAAAATGAACCTCCACTTTGTAGGTTAAGATAAATCTTCAGCTGTTGGAAGGCATGGAGGACGACATGGATTTTGCTCTTAAGCTGGCTAGTGAGGAATCAGTTCTTGTTCTGCCAGGTTAGAAATGCCGAAAACAATGTCTTACCTTGGTCTGAAAGCATTAAAAAGTTTGCGTACTCATTATTAGCCATTTTTCCCTAAGGCTCTATTTGGATGGACGGATTTGGAGAAACAAATACAATGGATTTGTTATTATTGATTTGAAATTCTTAGCTCCAAATCCATTGATCCAAACACAACATCATTAATTTTGGTAGTAAAACTTGTGGTTGTTGCCTAATAGATGAGCTGAGTTATGGTGTATACGCAATTGCAGACAAGTAATATATATAATGTTGTACAGGATCTGTATTGGGATTAAAGAACTGGTTACGCCTAAGTTTTGCTGTGGAGCTGGCTGCTCTCAAAGATGGACTTGAGAGATTGAAAGCTTTTTGTTCGCGCCATTCCAAGAAGTAAAATTTATTGTCATTCATGATAGCAAAACTGACTCCCGTTTGCATCAAATCATGTTTGGTGACAGTGCACAATAGATACTCACCGACGTAACTTTGCTATAAGTTAATGAATTCTGGTGATGGAACGCTAGGCATGTATGGGGAGAATTTGAACCTGCAGAAACATGTGATTAACAGTTCTGCTGCTATGGCTTATATCAATGCACAAACACCTGAAAACTGCATCTTTTCCTACCGATTGATTCTTGAACTGCAGAATTACCATTTATGTGACTACTGAAGTGAAAAAGTAACTAAGATATTTGCATTCTTTGAGCTGGAGTGTTTGTTAGATTTTGGTTCCGTTTGGTTACATGATGAGTGAATTAAATTGATTACATGAGTGAATTGTGGTTTTGTTTTAAGGACATAAATTTTTAAGAAGCTTATTAAGAACACCACATCAACACATGTAGCCCTTGTTCTTTAAAAATGCTTTTGTCAAATTTTGATTGATGAATTTGGATCCGAGGGGAGGATTTGAATAAAGGATTTCAGATAAAAATCATATTAAAAGACTTTGAAATTTATGTTTACAAAAAATAATTTAAATTTAGAATTGAAAGATTTGAACATTTTTTAAATTCAAAACTAGGGCAAATTACAACCACTCTGCTAAGGTTTGACATAATTATAAATATCTTATCGTTTGAAAAATTATAAATATTTTTTCGATTTTAACATCTATCTAATAACGAGTTCATTTTGTTGATTTCCATCCAATTTTTGTGATAAATTGATCAAAATGTCCTTTTAAATTATAAATTATAATTTTTTATATTATAATTTTTTAAAATACTTTTATGAACTAATATTCTCTCAAGATTATTTATTTTACTCACTCTAATTTTTTTTTATATTTTTTCAAATATTTTTTTTTTACTTTTTAATAAAATTTAATAAAGGTAAAATAGTAATGTTCACTTCACCATCTAAGGGCTATATAATTATTTTTCATTTAGAAAAAAATCAATAAAGCTAAAATAGTAATATATATTCTATAGATTGAGGTTAATATTATTATAATTTTTTTCTTATACATACAAAATATTGCATAGAAATATTAAATGAGGGGTAAAATTGATAATTTAATTTATTTACTAACATGAGCATTTTTCGTCCAAATTATCACAAAATAAAGTCAAGTGTAAACAGTAAATTTTTAGAAGGATGCAAGTGTAATTTTAGAATACTTTTAGAAAAAAAGCATAATATTACATATTTATAGGAGGTTTAAGTGTAATTAACACTAAATTTAAATAAAGTATGCGAGACATCAAATGAAAATTACAACGAAGTTGATAAAGCGACGTCGTTTATGGATGACTTCGCGTGCTACCATCACTTATTTTCTTGTTTGTTTAATAAATCAATAAAGAAGACAAAATTGTATAATATAAAGAAGGGTTAAATACATTTTGCACCCTAAACTATATATTTAATCGCATTTTTTTCCTTAAAATATGAATCATAATAAAAACCCTTGTGATGAAATAATTTGATAATAATAGAATAAAAATGTCATCTTCGCTTATCCCATATATTTTTTATTTTACTCCTTATAATATATTTTATTAAAAAATCTCTTAATTTAAAATTTTACTCAAACTTTATTTATAAAATAATATTTAAAATTTATAGCTCTTTATCAATTATGTAATACAAAAAGTGTTTAAAAGTATGCTATATGGTGTATAAATTTTTATTTAATTACATGTACATATAATTAAAATACATCATATCATTACTCAAAAATTATAGAGTATTATAGATTTTATATTTCACCATGCATTTATACGTATGTACATGTTTGATCTAATATTTTAAAATTGAATCGATAATTTACTTTTAAAAAGAGTTTAATAATATATAATAACACAGGCAAAAACTATATGAACTTTTGAACAGTTACGTAAAGAATATAAGGATTGTAAATTTTTACAGTTTACCGATTCATATGCATTATAAAAATCATAAATTTTAAATAAATGTTAGGGATAATTATGCTCCACTCCCTTGAGATTTTGTGTAATTGCACGTATACACATGTGGTTTGAAAAATTATATCTAGTGTCTCTAAGGTTGCTTCCACCTAACAGATAAATCTCTTCATTACTCAAAACTCACCGAATTTGATGATATTAACCAAAAAAAAAAAAATGAATAAAGTCATATTTACCCCAAATGATTTATTACAGGTCAAATAAATTTTTTTATGAGCAAATTGCCTCTATGGATATTATACGTTTTAGCATGTGAAAAGGTATCTTCACCTTTATAATGGTAGTTTAGTTACAAAAAATATGTTTGGCATGCAATAAGTAAGTAATAAGTCAATCGAAAGTAAATATTAATTTTTACTTGTTAATAACAACAAATTCAGTGAATTTTAAATCTATTTATTGAACAGAAGCAAATTTTTTGAGTATTAGATGTAATTTTTTGAACCACAACAAATTTATGTATAGTTACACCAAATATTACAAAAAGAGAGTGAAATTATCCCTAAATATTATGAAATGGTATAATGATATGTATATTAGTATGATTATTAATTATTAAAATTTTGTAATATAATTATAACATATTCATTAAAAAGAACAAGAAGAAAATAATCCCTTCATAAATTTAGACAATGGGAGACACAAATTACTAGAAATCAGGGCCCAAATCTCCATTTGGGTAAAGGTCAATTTTAACGTTAACGGACCGTTTCCTTCATTACCGTTAAAGTATGGGGTGAGTCAGGTGACCCACTCCCCGCCGTTAATTATTCAAAAAATCCAAAAGGTAGCATCCCCAACGGCTATCTTTGCCTAAGCCCTTCATTCAAATACAAAACTGACAACACGAACGAAACCGAACCTCTCTTCATCCTCAACAAAATCCGACACGAAAATCTTCAAACCCTTCAAGAAATCTAACCACACACACAGCCCATTACATCACACCATGGACTCTACGCCACCCTCTCTCCGGTCGGAGCCCCGGACCCGAACCAAATCCGCCTCAAGACTCTCGAAGCTCCGCCATTACAGCGATCAAGCCGGAGGTGGATCACCCATCCCTCAACTGTCTCTTGAGATAGTCCCTTCCTCCCCCAAAATATCAACTCCATCGCCGGCATCCACTATTTCCCCTAGACCCCCTTACACTCTTCCACTGCAAGAGCTTCTGATGCTCTCGCCTTCCCCTCTTAAAAGATCGAAAGCCCGTCTGGGGGAAAGGCTTGAAATGGCTGATGATGTTGCGGTTGAGGCCTGTGGAGTTAGGAAAAGATGTAAAAGTCGGAGTTCTGCCGCTCCGTCGCCCAGGAGTAGTCGAAGATCCAGGAGGAGGGTGGAGCAGGATATGAGAGAAGAGAGGGAGTCTGTTGCCGGGGAAGAAATCTGGGTTAAGCCAAGAAAGAAGAGGCACAGTGAAAGATCTAGGAAGGATAAATCGATTTCGGTTCCTCCGGTCCTGTCTCTGAGTATGTTTATATCCTGATGTTAGATATTACTCATTGTTGCTGTTCTTGCTTTTTTGTATCTTTTTCTGGGACTAATGGTATTGTAATTGGAGATTTAGGTACAAGTGATGGTGATGGGTGCAATATGGATGCAATTGGGGAGATGGTAAATGATTTAGTTATGTGGAAGGATGTCTCAAAATCAAGCCTTTGGTTTGGTTTTGGATCACTCTGTTTCTTGTCTTCTTGTTTTACCAGGGGTATTAACTTTAGGTACTTCATGTTCTAAGTTTGGTTTTCTTGATGATTTTTAGTTGAGCCTTTCTCGAAGATAGCCTCAAGAACTTGGGTTTGATTTTGCAGCATTTTCTCATTCCTATCTCAAGTGGGGCTTCTGTTCTTGGGAGTGTCATTTTTCTCCAATACCATGCGGCAAAGGTATCTATTTTGGTGTGGCGTTATGCTTGTCAGCATCGTGCTCCCTATCGTTGATTATGCTTGAATTGGTTGGGGAATTCACAGGGACGGCGATGGGATTAGGCGTGAGATTAAGTTGAAAGAAGATGATATTCTGAGAGTCGGCAGATTAGTACTCCCAGCAGCAAATCTTGCAATTTCAAGAATGAGAGAAGTCTTTTCAGGAGAACCAGCAATGACACTTAAAGTACATATTGCTTGAACTATTGTCAGTATTGGTAAATTGCATATTATGATATCCGAATCTAAGTAAATTCCTGAACTTCTTTCACTAGGTGGTTCCGTTCTTGCTTGTCGGAGCAGAGTATGGCCATCTTATTACCCTATGGAGATTATGTGCACTTGGTAAGCTCAGTAGAACTCACCTGTGGATTTCCATATACGTAGGAAACGTCGAAAATCTCATGAGAAATCTTGATGTTTACTGTCCTTTGTTTGAATTTTACAGGTTTTTTTATAAGTTTTACAGCCCCAAAACTCTATTCTGCTTACTCGTCTCAATTATCTAAGAAAGGTCAGTATGATGTGCCCCTCTCTTGTGATCTTGATATGAATGCTGCCGGTTTTTCACTGAAAAAATGTGATATCTTTGAAATGAACAGTTGAACACCTGAAATCTTGGGCATTGAATGCATGGGAAAGCTGCACACACAAAAAGGTCGTGGCTGCATCAGCGGTAACGGCCTTCTGGAATCTGACATCCATCAGAACCCGAATATTTGCTGGTAATCTGGAGAAGAGAACTGAAAATTTCCATTTAATTCATTTGGATGTGAAAAAGTTTCACAGTGATGTAGGAAACGCAAAGCTGTCTGAAGCCTATTTGGTCCTGAAGTTGCGGAAGTCATTAACATGTTTTTCTGGTGTTGTTCCGTGCAGCGTTCTTGTGTCTTGTGATACTTAGATACCGCAGACAACAAACAGAAGCAATGGGGGAGGAAGATGCAGCAGAAGGGAAAGAGGAGCAGCAACAAGAAAAGGCATTAGTTGCAGTGGAAATTGAATCCAAGAACTAACACTTATAACCTAATCTGTATTCTTGAAACCTTATTGTTTTCTCCAACTGAAGAGGGATGAAGTTTTTGTATTTGTCAGGCTGCAACAAATGACCTATAGAACTCAGAATCTGTTATCATGACATGTTTGTATCTAATAATGCTGATGATATATGCTCACTTCTTAATTCATTGATTATATTGATGGAGTTATTTGAAGTGATGGCGTTGAAAGCCATATTCAGTTTCAACTCGGATTTTCTATGCAAATTCCTCATTGCACCTTATATCGACACGCTACATATAAAAAATAGGATTAATTATATTTAAAATCCTATAAAACCACAATATACTTTTTTCAAAAAGTACATTTTAAACCCATCTAAAAAATACACAATTGTACTTTTCTTTCAAGAAACTTTCAAAATTACACCTGCACCCTTTGAGAATTTTATGTTTACAATTGTACCTCTCCCGTTAGGATTTGAAAGAAAATGTTAATATCAACAAAATATTTAAATAAACTTCGAGTTTTACCCTCTATAATTTCTTGACAAAAATACGCTAATAGTATTTTTATACTTATAAGGGGATAAATATTATATATATAAAATCAAAAAGACGTAATTGCAATAAAACATTATTCTAGAATTATTGCAATTAGATAAAAAGTAGTTGTTGATGAAAAAAAACTAACCGTATTGCAATAATTTATAAGGAATGTTGCATGAGGCATAAAATTAAAATTTATGTCTTTTTCTTTTTAGGGCAGCATTTTCTATCTAAATTCTAACACAAAAGGGGTACAATCGTGAACGGAGAATATACGGAGGGAGTGTAAGTGTAATTTCGCATTTTCAAAAAGAGTCTAAGAGTAATTAACCCTAAAAGGTATTTCCTCAAATAAATCAACTCAATACTTGTTACATCTTCTATTTCATTTTACATATATCACATGCATATAATGTTTACGTCATAAATCTTATCTAAAGAAAGATTTTATACACATGGGCTACATATCTTAACAAAATATAAAAGGACACAAATATTGCAATAGAAAATTCTATTCTATGAACAAACACGCTTCCCTATGTCTGTATCAAATGCGACATAGGAAAGTGAATGACTCCTCGAGTAGAAGTTTCCCAATGAACATGGGTTGATGTATGTGAAGTAAAAATGAGATTGGGAGAATGGAATTTTATGGTGGCGTTGCTTTGTTGAAGCTCAAATCTTAGTCATATGAGGATATGTTTTTCTTTGTTAATAATCAATATAGAGTATGGTAGGGCATAAAATTTTATCTATGTTTATTCTAATAAGATCACAGCTCTTTGTTTCACTCTATTCATCAAATGGTCAAATTGAGCTGGAACTTACCCTGAAATCACATCTGCCTACATCCTGAATGGTGATCTTATTTGAATGTCTAGAACAGCAAGGGAAAAAGTTCGTACAGCATCACTGTTCTTTTTTGCTGGTCATTTTTAAACCCAGTCCTGAATCATATAAACTATTTGAGCATTTCTTCCCGCATAGGCGGACTTGTTCTTGCATGTGTTCTTATCCCATAACCCTATAAACTTAGAAACAAATGTCATCATCCTTCTTGCAATGATACCATCATCTGTCTATGTACTCAGTTTCATTACCATACAAAATCACAATGCTTGTTCCCCAAAAATGTTGTACAAACTGCAAAAGTTGTCATTCAAACAGCATGCTCTTCTCATTGTCTTCCTTCATTTGCATAAATCCAGGAAAGACAGACCTAATAAGTTGAAATCAGCATCATTCTTCTCATTCCGAAGTGAAATTGACAAGAAAAGCTCCTAATTAGTCACCAATTTTGAACCTAAATGTGCAGAAAAAGCTTTCATTCTTACATGCCTAACATTATAGTAGTACCAATGCTGACACTAATCAGAAATCAGGTGTCTGAAGCTCTAGCCTGGATGAGAATACATCTAGAACAGGGATGATGATGTCTAGAAGGATTATCTAAAATATTTTACACTTATCCAGAAAATAATTTCTCATGAAAGGGAAACACCAGAACTTCAAAGGAGATCCCAACAACTTGAAAACTCATTACAGCAGTGTCAAGTCAAGAGTAGTACTTCCACTATGCATCATCACAACCTGGCAAAAGCAAGGATGAAACAGTCCATTTCAGTGCTCATGGATTTAACAAGCAGCTGTTTCCTCTTTCTACACGATGATCAAAAGCTTTAATAGGAACCGAAGTTTAAGCCTTCTTATTCTCATTCATAATGCATATGATTTTATACTATGAAGTCAAAAGCATACAAGTTCCTACTCAACTTGACCAAAGCATGAAAACCAAGTATTCCAGTACAAATCTCAAGGAATAGCAAATAAGGAGCCACTAATAAACATATTCTTTTCGGCACATTTGCTGCTCTCAACCCTCGGGCATGTAAGGCTGATTATGGACTTGCAACAGGAAGATTCATGATAATAAATAACAATCTTTCAAGCCCCAAAGCGACGATAAACCAAGATGAAAGTGTTCTTATCTGGTACATAATTAGTCTTCTAGAACCATAATTTAAGATAGGAACCTTGCTGGAGACCTTGAAAGATGGTATCGATCACAGATCATCATTGCAAGCTGATTAATATATGAGAATCAGTACAATACTTTGACGATACTAAGTGCATTGATAGAACATATGTTCAAAAAGATCAGATCAAAAGGCAATGTATGAGCAATTTATCCTTCATATGAGTAAATTTAACAGCCAAAATCAAAAGGACATGATGGTATTCAAACATTATCATAGAAAGATCAACATTTAATAGTTCCTCTAGGTCTACACGCAATGTAGCGGCCCTTCTCCAGCTCAATCAAAACTTTTCTTCACTTTCCACGACCAGTGTTAGAAAGAAGAGTTTTCTTACAATAAATATTCCTTGCCTTCCAAAGTTCATCACACATCATCATTGCAAGCTGGTCGAATAATGATAAAATGTAAGTCTCGATCAAGATAGATGTTGCTAAGAAGTTTTCTACTATATTAATGACTCCCACACCTATGTGGAATCCTAATCCAGAGAAGATTCATATTACCAGCTCGTAAAGCACACTACTGTAAAATTTACTCATACTTGGGAAATATAGCAAGTGTTGGAAGAAAGTCTGTATGCAAAAAGAAGAATTTAGACATCTATAGTAGTTATGAAAACAAATATAAGTAAAAGAAACTCTAAAAAATGAGAGTTCATTCAATCTGTTGATCTACAGAAAATTGAACTAAGTATTTATTAATGTATAAATAGCCCGAACATGTCAATTCAATTTAAAGCACTGTCTTCTTTCAGGGAAGTTCTAGAAAGAAGGAATCAAAGTAATTCCTCTTTGCTTCACCATCTTCATCTAGTCTTCTCAAGGCCTACAACAGGAAGATTGAAGAAGGGGCTTCTTTATCAAAATGAGAAAAAATATATCTGGACAGAGACATCTTATGGGCTTCACATTAAATAAGGATGAAAAAGCAAACAAGAAACGCAGACGGCATACACGTTTATCCATTTTCAGAACCACAACCTCTCAATCCATCAGAAGAAAAGATCATCAAAGGACTAGGAGGATATACAAGGAAACATCAGCTACTAGACTGGGTTAGTCCTATAAATATACAAGGGTGTCAATGCTTCAGGTGACAGGCACTCTCGAACGAAAAACTAACTCACCGAGATATGAAAGGAGGACAGGGTCAGCAAAGAGGGCTCTACGTCGCTAGATACCTAAATCAAGAATGAAAAGCCATTGGTTAGGTAACCCATCAGCATTTACCAATTTTAAGTAGCTGTATAGAAAAGCAAGACTATAAAGAGATCTCACTGAACACAGAGTGGTTTTAGGAGAAGGATGTACGTAAGAAGGAAGCATTAGAGTCATACAAGCGCAGATAATTATAGAAATACAGGACAGCTGATGAACTCTCTGATCAAACTTCCTCCTATTTGAAAGAATAAGCAGAGGAAAAGAAGACAACACAGGAAGTACAGTGTATATGGTGGTTCTTGGTCTAGCTAATGGTTAGAGGAAAGCTTCGTTCCAACACAAGAATGAATTGATATTCAAGTAATTTGTTCTAAGAGCAAGCCAAGCAGCAATTTGACCGCTGCTGATCGGGATGAGGCAGTACTTTTGATCGGATTGTTGTGTGCCCTATCCAGTACTTTTAAATTCACGAATCCTTCTCTAACAACTTCTGTAGCAAGCTGGAATCTTTATTTATGAAACAGAAGAGAACCTCCAACTCCTCGGTGACCATAATTGTATAAATAAATAAGTGATGTGCTTTTTGTTTTTTAACTTAATTTTCTTCTGCTATTCCGCCTCAGACTTCAGCCACATAGTCAAGCAGCAACAGCAATGATACATCACAAACAACAGAGTTCTGAAGCAGAGGTCCAAGCATCTCTGAGTAACTATAGCAGAGTGCCACAGATAAAATAATAAACCATCTATCCTGAAATTATTTCTACATTAACTCCTTTTCCAGAATATCCCACCCAAAAAAATACCTATATTTCATTTCACTTAACATAAGGATGTGCAATAATTAACCCTTAACCAATACTTTTGATGCTAATATGGACAAGATATTTAAAGATTTCATCTTTTTGAAACTCTTAAATAGTTCATGAAGAAGCAAATGACCCGTAAATATTGGGACGGGTAAGAATGTATATGAACACCCTACGCATACAAATTAAACAACAAGACTCGCGTTCACTATAAGCTGATGCGATATCACTAATAATTACCCTAACAATTCACTAAATAAAAGCCAAAAACTCAAGAAAAAAATGAAACAAGTTCTTTGAAAATAAAAGTAAAATTTCATATGAAAGTACCTTCAGCAAGCCAGCCAAACCCGCAGCGAGAGACGGTGAGCATTGATGTCATCAACGCTGAGGCAGTAGCGGTGTGGTACGGCTGCATCGACTCCAGGCACGCACTCATTTCAACGGGAGACCTTTCAGATTAATTCAACAATGAAAAAAGTAAATTAAAAAATTAACTCGCAGCACCATATGAGTGAACGGCTAAACCAAAGCAATTTGACGTGTAGAGGACTAGAGATACCGTAGGATGCGATTAGCGAGTACCGGAGCTCTGGCTGGGAGGCGGAAGGGCGAGGAGCGAGCAGATTTTGCTTGAGATGCAAGCCTCGTGGCGGCGTTACGGACGGTTGACGACCGGAAAACGGATCTGGCGGCGGTTGATGCGGCGGCAATAGCCATTTCTGAATTTTAAATTTTCTTTTCTCTAAATTTTGGAGGTGAAGAGTGGAGTTGAAAGCTGTGTAAAAGATGAAAGGGTTTTTGGGAGCTAAACCCTACCCACAATGCAGTGTTTGGTTGGCGATTCCGAAATGAACGGGTCTTGTTTTTTGGCCCAATTTTGGAGTATTGGGGATGCAGGTGGGTTATTGTAAATATTTATTTCGACTATGGATTTAATCTAATTATGAGTAAAATAATATTTTATTTACTCATGGAAATTTTAATTGATTTTTTTTAAATTAAATTACTTTTTTTTTAAAATTATAATGCATCAATATTAATAAAATTTATAAATATGCAATTAGAAGAACATATATAAAGAGATATTTTTTAAAATTAAAAAAAAAATTATTCTTTTGGGCATGAGTTCAATAACAAATCAAATATACCATCTAAATTTGTTACATAAAATTTCAAAATCAATCCAAATTTTAAATTGACCAAGATATGAAATATAGTCTAAGATGTTCTGATTAAAAATATCACGTAAGAATATGTTTGATGCGTATTAGAATCCATCCACATTACAAGGGTCAAAGGATCTCTGCAAAAATTTTAAGATCAAAGAATAAAAAACTTATAAAATAAATTTTAGCATTTCAATGCTTAAATCAGTAATGTTTTTACTGAAGACATAAAAGACAAAACTTAAATCCATGTGAGAACAATGATTGAGTATGATGGCAAAGAGATAAAACTCGTGTAGAATGCAGAAAGAGAGATAAAAGTAGCTTAGAGATTGAGAGAGAATGAGAGTTAAAGTGTGATGGAATGTGTTACCAAAGTGATTGCATAGAGTATCAATTTATTGACATTCATAAAGCAAGATCTAAAGAGTAGTTAGGGCAAATAATATGTTATTGGATAGTTGCATATATTAATTAAACAACAGAAAAAAGAAAAAAAAGGTTTAAAATTTGAACTTCTCTAGAAAGAATTATGATCATGTGAAGAGGTCTTGCAAGGTCAATTCGAGATTATGTTGTTTGCTGCTTAAAGAGTTGATTCTAATCAGTTCTCTTGGAGTTAATATGAGATCTTTTAGTATGATGCATCATAAGATGTTAACGACCTACATGACGTGTCATTCCCTGCTGGATGCTAACTCATCCTGTTGGATTGTATTTATTTCTCGAACCTGCAAGTTAGTGAAAAAGGAGAAGCTTATGGGTTTTATACTTTGCCCTTGGCATATTAAGACTTGGCCTGTAAGGTTGCTCAGTAAGGCCCACTTCTTTGTTCCCATAGTGCAAGACTTGATTTCAGACTACTGAAGTAGGAAGAGGTGCTCCTGCAAAAGAGAAAGAAGTTTACATCTAGGCTTATTAACCAGGGAATGTCCTGCTATCCTGTTTCATCCTGTTGTATTGACTGAAGGAGAATTTTGTTGGCTGAGGAGAAGCCACATTGGCGCGCAGATTTGGGGGAGGGGGTGGGTCCGTGCATATCCGCAAAAAAAGGGTTTAGTGATAATTACAAAAAATATAGGGATGGGATGGACCTGGTGGTGCACGGAAGGCACGCACTCAATAATTGGTGGAGAGGGGACTAGTAGGAGAGAGGAGTGCATATCATGTGGAGATGGAATTGCGTGGTTGTCTGATATTAAAAGCATCTTGTTTTTTGTCATTTCACAAGCCTTTTGCAATCTGAGTAAGTTGTTTTCTCCTTCTCCTTCTTCCTTTCTCTTTTTCAAAACAATTTCTCAGCGATCTAAAATTTCCTTTAGCAGGTTCTAACTTTTTTAGGATTTTTTTCGATTATCCTTTGCTCTTTCACCACTTGTGCAAGTAAGACTCCATGTTTTCTTCTGCTTGTTTTTATTTTTGAAAGAAACATATCATAGTATTAATGAGAAAGTGATTAATGAAATAATGATAGACCAGAGGTTTTTCTAAAGAGGAGGGAGAGAGCTAGGAGGAAGGGAATAGTAAGAAGGAAAAGAAAAGAAAGAAGTTAGAGGATAGGTTAGTAGGATTGGGGGTTGAGTTCTTCAGAGTTTACCGAACCCGCTTTTTCGAGGTTGATGCTATGATCATTAGGGAGAAGTATGGGATACCTGTTGAATTCGTGATATATTTCCGATGCTTGCCCTAATTTTCCTCCCGAGGGATTTTTGTATTTTTATTTGGCCTAGTTGGAGGCTGGTTTATGCTTTCCTATTCCTGAGTTTTTTTCTTTTTTTTTTTTTTAATGTGGTTGTTTTGTTTAACATCCCCTAACTCTGTTACTTTTCAAATCTTTCAGTCCACTATTTAGATTTTACATCTTGATGATAGCTTGAGGGAAACCCCCTCTGCCGCTCAATTTCACTCTTTTCCTGCTCAAGAAGGCAAGTTCAGGCCCTTCTCACTTCACTATCCCGGAGGATACTCGGTTTCTTCCCACGAAGTCCTCCATGAAGGAGTGGAAATGCCATTTCTTCTACATCTCTTCCCCCATATCTTGGAGATTTCCTCCTATGTGGATTTCAGCCCCTCCCTGAACAACTCAAATATTCTATTCATAATCACCCTACTGGCTCTTTTGCCAAGCGCATACTGTTGAAGAGTCCTCCATTGACCCCAGCCACCTCTGCATCCACTGATGATACATAGTATGCAGTCTATTTTACTGTTTATAAACTTATGTTAAATTTTGGTGATTTACTGCTTGATTAAAAAAAATTCTTTTTATTTTGGGTTAATTACTGTTAGACCCGCTATAAAAATGCATAATTATACTTTTTTTCAAAGAATTTTTAAAAAATTATATTTACACTCTCTTGTAAAAGTACATAAAATTTCAAATCTACCCCTCATGTAACATTTCAATGTAGTAATTTTGTACTTATAACGGGAGAAATGAAATAATGTAACCTCACTCCATATATATCTGTGGACATATATTACGTATTTTTATTCCTTTATAAGTACAAAAATATACAAGTGAATGTTCAATGAGAGGCAAAAGTAGACTTATGTAATTTGTTTGCTAACGTCAGCATTTTTGTCCAAATATTAACAAAAAGAGTCAGGTGTAAATAGAGAATTTCTGGAGGGCATGTAAGTGTAATTCCACAATTTTTTTGAAGAAAGTATAATTTCACATTTTCGAAAAGGGTCTAAATGTAGTTAACCC
Source organism: Sesamum indicum (assembly GCF_026168435.1). NCBI lineage: Eukaryota > Viridiplantae > Streptophyta > Magnoliopsida > Lamiales > Pedaliaceae > Sesamum > Sesamum indicum. Next base: position 9,413,846 of record NC_142668.1, read on the forward strand.
TTCTATTTTTGTATAACTGAATGATATAAAATTTAAATTACTATCATATTTTAACAATGTATATTCACGACCGTTCTCATTTTACTTTTAGAAAATAACACATTATTATTTGTTTTATTAGTATTAATAACTTATATAACTTGAGGAGTATTTATATACATTATATATTTTTAGTAAATTTGTTACTATTAAACTAATAGAAGATGCATAATAAAGATATTATGAAGTCATATATTCATAATATTAAATTAAAATATTATAGCATATATACCTTTTATAATTTATATAATAATATTATATAATTACAATTAAGAAATACTTATTGAGAAAAAAAGTAAAAAGCGCCGATGAATTCGAGCTTGACTCGATGAGAAACAAGCTCGAACTCGAATTCTTCATATATATACTTCATGTTCGAACTTAAGATAAAAATTTCAAGTTTGTGCTCAACTCGATTGCACCCCCGACTCTTAGCACGACATCGTCGAACCTCGCCCCAACAGAGTGCAGTGACGATAACACCAAGCTATTTACATGCCCAGACCAGAAGTGAAGGCACCAGTTTACCATTCTGTTGCTCAAGAGCCTTTATCAAATTGGAAATTAAACTTCTACCCATCTTGACGATAAATTATAAATTATCATATAATGCAAATAAGATTAAATTCATTTTATGACATCATTACATTGCCCTCCTATATTTCTGAATCCATATAGGTAACAGCATCAAATCATCCCCCAACGCATCGATGCAAGCTAGGATGTAACACACTTGGCTCAGGCCCAGTTTTGCTATAGTCCAACAACACTGCTTATATGGTTCAGAACTGTTTTCGATTTTGTTATTTACTTAAATTTGGCGCATAATTATGGCCATGTCCTTGTATCACCGAACATAAAAGGGAAGATCCAACTAATTATAGAATTAATGCACCCTAGGCTATGTCACTATGTCAAAAGTTCTCTCTCATTGTAAATAATTCTACTTGGTATAAACAGCAGTAAAACAATGCATACACAAGCAATACACTGCTGCAATTACATCTGACAAATAGAAGAGAAGAAAGCATTGAACTTCTATGGTGAATCGTCTTCTGGGTATATGGCTCTCATATACTTCACGCGGCTAAAAGAAAGGGAAAAGAAGAAATCACTCAACTTCTTTGATGATTCTTCGTTTGCGTAATGCCTCCTTTGGCATACTTCCTGGGGCACTATGTGCTCTCCTCCTCTCGGTTCTCTTTCTTTCAGCTTCAGTCATAATACGCCTGAGAGAAGCTGCTTTATATATTGCTTTGGGCAAGTGTCTGTGCCTGTAATGTGACAAATAAAGGACGAAATGCTCAGATAAGATCTTTAAATACACTAAAGAAGAAGAAATGCAACACACCACCCCCGACGATGGAAGTGAACTTTGAATAAATTGATGATATACATAGTAGTCAAGCACAAGCTTAAAATGCCAAGGCACCCCATTGATGATATACATTACAATCATGTTGTCTCAATTTCCCAAAGTCAAGGACCAGATATCGAAATTGAGGGCATCTTTGTTGCTGGAAGAAGTAAAAAAGTAACATCTTTTCATCCTTACAACTTGTCCTAGCATAACATTCAGTTTCAGAAAGAGCAGTATGGAGATGTCTCTATATTCAGTAAAGTTATTTCAGTCCAATTCTACTTTAATGATTGGACGAATTCGTCACTTGAATCTAATAGAAATTTGTTAAGGCCATCCATCCAATCTGTCAAGCAGAAACTTAAAAGTTCAATAAACTCAAGTACCTGATAATGCGCTTAACCTCAGGAAGATGCTTGTAACGATTCTTGACAGCCTCCAAATATTCATGCTTCTTACGCTCTCTTGGCAAAAGCTGCAAAGGTAGCAAAGATTGATTATAACAGAGTCGACGGGATGAAAGTATTGGCTTGCACCTCATGCAAAAACAAGAACACAAGTTAGCAACACTTTAATTAACTAATTTGGCTTACTTGATTTTCAACATTCAAAAAAATTCAAAACCAGCTCTATGCAACAATATCCAATCATAAAGTTTGCCCAACACCTAAAGCACCCCCTTTGCCTCCTCTTCCCACATAACAAAACAGAAGAAAACGAAACAAAAGAAGTGTCGTTGCTCTACACAACAAGAAAACTTACAAGAGAATTTTATTCATTTAACAGTGAATATATACATTTCATAGACATGATATTAGATTCTGCACAAAGTGACATACGTGCGACAGTCAAAAAGTTCCATCTGTTCACTATCCTTTTGTTCATCTGTTTCTCTTCAATTGTCTATATAACCAACTGGCATCTTTGGATGGCTCCAGAAACAAAACAACACAGCTCATCACAAAAATCCAAACTAAAAGAAAAGAAGAGAAAAATTGTATTACAAGTCCTTTCTAGCTACAACTAAGGACATCAGCAGGAAGATACTAGTGTTATATTTGCTTTTACAGGAGCTCAATGACCAAATCACAATTACTATTGTTCCATTTCCAAAGTGTTTAAAAGTAACTTGATCACCAATATACTTGACAGTTATTGCAAGAAAATTAATGAAAAAGGATAATAAGTAAAGATAAAGAAGAGAATCATACAACTCCCAATTGTTCAGATGCTTTAGCTTTCCAAATTCGAAGGTTGGTATCATCACTACCAGAGATGACATAACTTGCATCACAACTGAACTTGACACAGAATACCCTACATAAATGACAATTATATCAGGACATAACCACTTTATTTTGGAAAAAGTATGTAAAATCTGATAAACAGTTTTTCATATCAAATAACAAAAAGCAGTCAGTAATCCAATTGAATTTAAGTAATTGCTCATGATGATAATGCCAATTACATCCAAATGATCATATTGAGAGAGATTTTAATACTAAAAGCTCTAATCTGCAAATTAAACCTTTGCATTCTCTTGGTATGATAGATTTCTCTGCTGTGACCACCATTATATTGGAATATTCTAACCTGAAAAAGTAGTCACATCACAGCATGTCTCCGAATTAGAACATAATCTTTCAATTGACACTGCTACCATAACGAGAGAATCAGAAGGATGAAAAAAGGGGAAGAAAACTCACAGTTCTATCATATGATCCAGTTACAAATTCACGACCAGTTGGTGAGTAATCAATATCCATACTGCACAAAGGTACATGAAACATTAGCAAATCAATTTGTTATACTGAATAACACATAACCTAAATTGTACATAGATGAAAAATAAAAAATAAAATCGGAGATGCTAATCTTACACTGCAGAAACATGATCCTTGTGCACACATCTGGCCTCATCCAATTTTCGGGCATCATAACTATAACAATTGCAATCTTCATTTGCCTACATTATGTCACATGTTAATTGACCAACATGACATCTAAGTATTAGATTTAATCTGGGAACCCCAGACCCCAGCTTTTGGTGCATCCAAAAGTTTGAGCTCAAGTCATGAATTGATAGACCAAATTTTATTTGCATATGGAAAGCAAAGAAATCTGAAACATAACTCAAAAAGTTGGTATACTACAAGTAATTTTTTTTTGTATTAAATATTTTTAATAATTCAACAACTCGAAGATTACAATTAGGAAAATAAAAAAAAGAAACAAGGAGAAAGATGACGTGGAAACTAGCTTTTCAATATCAGGAGAAGAAAATCCCTCTACAAGTGTCTACAACTATAAACAATAGTGAAAACTGAAAACAGAATAAGTAGGTTAAAACGATGACGGCATATTCGAGTCTAGATAAAACATACAGGCTTGTTTTCGCTTTCGTAAATAAGAATTTTAAGGTCTTAGGTCTCCTGCAAAGTTTTTTTTTTTTTTTAATTTGATTCAGCATCCAAAACAAACAGGAAGAATGAAATGAGTTTCAGAGTTGGCTTACAGCTGTAAAGTTCATCGGCTCCATTGGATTCCATGCTATAGAATTAGTTTTTGTCTGTGAATAAACAGAGCGAGTTATGACAAGTATTTAACACATTCAAATGAATTAAAATAATTTAAAATATGGCCAAGTAGGATCCAAGAGAACAAGTAAATAAAACATACATTGCCAACTATGGCCATGTTCATACATCAGTTAAACCCATTTGCACTTTAAAACAAAAACAAAGTTTAACATGCTTAATTCTATCATGAGAGAGTCTATGATGATAATCAATATACAGTCTCACTAGATATTCATGTAGTTCCCCAATTGTGGCATGTTGTCTCCTAAAATGGGTATTTCACTTGGAAAGTGATCTACCAAAGCTATGGAATGTGAGAAATGGTGGGTGAAGAGGAAGAGAGAATGTCAGCTCAGAAAATGCAAATACTCAATTATCAATGCCCAAATCTTCCACCAAAAGGTTCTCCACGAAAGGGTGAGTTGGGGCCTAAGATCAGGCTGAAAGTCCATGGATCGACAACAAATGAATATTCATATACTATCCTTGTTGGTTCCCAAAGATGGAGTAGGCCAGGTTAGCCAAAAATCTGATGAATCATTGTACATTTCAATTTCAATTGGAATCATAGTTGTTCAAGATGCATGGTGCATCATGGCGCATAGGTGCTTTGGAACCATGGCGCATAGGTGCTTTGGAACCATGGCGCACGGTGCTGAGCTTCTTGGAGCACCACAAATTTGCAAGAATAATTTATATAATTATACCATTAGTATTTGTACCAAATAAGAAAGTGTAAGATTATGTTTTTAATTTTTTTGACCAAAATTTTTGGAAAATAAAAATTATAATTAGAATTTTAGCAAGAACATCAAAATTTTATTCATTTAGCAAATTATTTTATATTATAGCAAGAAAATTCATTAATGACATTAAATGATAACAATAAATTACATCATAACAAAGTAAACAACAATTTACTAAGGTTTCTGGGAGAAAACAAAAGAAAAAAAAGGATATAGAAAAGAAAGAAGAGAATAGAGAAAGAGAAAACAGTAGCTTCCAACAAGAACGAAAGAAGAAATAATAAAGAAGTGATTATCTGAAGGGGTGGCAGAAAATGTTAATTGGACATAGAAATTTGTGCAGATTAAGGGTTTTTCTTCACTTTTCTTTTTCTCTTTTTTTAAAAATAAAAATCCCAGCCCAGCCCAGCCCAGCACCAGGTGGGTCTGGCATCCCAGCAAACGGCGCCCTAGTGCAATCCATGGACGCTGGGCTTTCCTGGAAAACATTGGTGCTGGGCTCACGCCTTGTGCACCGTGCTATATTTGAATTTGGGATTCCACATACAACTTTTAAATGGCCCTTAACAAGATATGCATCTGATCAATTATGCATTAACTTTATGTACTAAGTATATTTCTTCATGGCCCCGATGCTAAGCCATCATAGTTTTTGGTCATTAGCAAAGCAAACTAATCCCTAACCCTCCCTTTTTTCGCTCTCCCCCTTTAGCTTCTCCTATTTCTTTCTTGGATGGTTCAGAAGATGCTAATCTTATGCAATTAACAGTTAGGGTAACTGGTTTGAGGAAGCAGAGAAAACGTTACATAAGAAAAATATCACCTTAAACTTTACCCAACATTCCATGCCAAATCGAATTAGAGCATTCCGTTAGGATGGGGACATAGTGCCTTCCACTATCAAATTTATACACAATATCTTAAGATCAACGTAAAGGCAATTACTAACCAAATCTCCACTTATGATATCTTGTAAAATACATGTTAAACACATACATGCATACATAACTCATACCTAACACCAACCTGCTACATATCTTTATTAGATTTCAGACCCTCGACTAAGCTAAAGGTAGCTATTAACATAATGAAGGCTCAAAACCCCGAAGATCAAACAATTCAAACCCCTTTTCAAAAACTTAGAAATGAGCTACAAAGAAGATTTTATATATGAAATCATATTTCTTAAGCTTCTAATCAATAACATCAATTTCTTGAGAGACTAATGTCATAATGTGAAGAAGACTTTTACGCATCAAAGTTTGGCATGGAAATAAGATTACAGTTCTCTGTAAATATATGATTGTAAGCATGGACCAGCACATGCAATTCAGAAAATAAAAAGGTTTCTTCATATGATAATCAAATAAAAAGTTGCTGAACTCACCCTCATAATAATCTTTCGTGCAGGAGAAGACAACCGTAAATCATATATTGTAATGCTTCTATCACTGCAGTTGCAGAGGTGGAGAAGGATGAAATATGACAACCTTAACTCAAATAACAAATGCTTGTGGAAATTTAGCTTGTATGAACACACTTAATACAAGACATATAATGATTCTCAACTGTAAGATAAATCCTGTACACTTGTACAAGGTGTATTTAACCGATACATTATAGACAAGATGATCATGAATCCAACTTAATATTTGCAGCACATATTTTTCTAATTAAATCAAGTTTCCTATAAGCTGCAGACCTGGCTGATGTTGCCAATATATTTGGTTCTCCTGGATTAAACCGCACAGATATAGTTGTATCTTTACCCCATTCAAAGCTGTTAACAGGCTGAGACCTTGAAGAGAGAAACATAATATGTTGGAAACTTATCCATTTTCCAAATTGCAGCAAAAAAAAAAAAGGAAAATGGAAAAAGTTTAGATGAAACCTGTTGTGGTTCCATATATCTACTTGGGCTCCAGCTGTCGCAAAAAGCTCACCATCCCATTGATGATCAACAGCCCTGAAAGAGAAAAAGAAAAGGGCAAAACAAAATAAAAATTACTTAAAGCAAGAAGTTACTGAAAGCAGACAGTTCGACCTAAGATATATGTTGCAGGCAAAAGCAACTTACCAGAAAGCATTTTTCCAAACATAGACTGCAAGTGGCTGCAAGAAATCTCAAACCCAGAACTTAGTTGTTCAGACAAATAGAAGATCAACTATGCAGGCAGCCAGACAGAGAATATCAAACAGATAAATAAAGAAAAACTGACCTTGGCTTCATTATCTGATGAGTCATCAGAAGCCATAAGAGAAGGAATGGGAACATTCCAGAGTCTAACACTGAAACAGCAAGGTCGAGTTAAGATCACGAGAATATATTTGCAAATTAATTCATAAAAGAATATGTACAGACAGAAATCAACTCTGAAGTTAGATAAAGAGACTAGGCCTCACGTGGAATCAGTCCCACATGACACAAGGACATGACCGTCAGTTGATACTGTTAGACCTCGTACAGCACCTTGGTGACCAGGAAACTGGCATACTGTCCGCCTATTGCCATAACAAAGTACAAAATCCTCAGGGCATAGACAATGCCGGAAATTGTTTATCAACAACTAAAAGTTTTAAAGATTTTCTGCTTGAACATTCGGAAAATGTAAAGTTAACCATGTCTTTTTCATCTGAAAAATATATCACTATCAAGAACTTAAAAAATAACATCAGAAGCATAAATTCGTTGTTGCCAACTTAGCTGCATAAACATACGCATTGGACAGAGCACTGGATACACTTTCATAACATTAGCCAAACAAAATGCATAACAAATCACAAGCATTTTACTATTATTACCTGGTGGCCAAATCCCAAAGACGAATATCTGCAAATGAAACAAAGTGGGACAAGTTTTTAGTCTTTAGATGCTTCAATTAAAGGCCAGAAACTCATTTCAAAACTCAGGCCTTCCTATGACAAAAGCTTGTATGACCAGTAAACAAATACTAATATTTTAAAAAAAAAAAAAAGGTGTGCTTCCAAAACCAATCAAGTGATCCCTTTAAATAATCATTGGTTACTAACAACTTCCTAAAAGCCACATATTCTGCTAACCAAACAAAAAGAGCTCAAGAAAATGGAGAGCTAACAAAGAAAGAATGGAAACTGTACCTCCATCCATAGAACCAGAGAAAATTCCCTTTAAATGATTGGGGTTCTTAGCCATACAAGAGACAGCATCAATGTGCCCATCCATTGCCCCAATAAATGGTCGAGCAAAAATCTTTCAAGATGGAGAAAAGGGACCAACAGTTTCATTAATTTACTTATTTAATCCTCAAACACTTGGCTTAAATATGATGAAACATCCTATAACATCACTTGTTATGGATGGAGTGATACCTTATCTAATTTAGCTGCACTAAGAGCACGAACATACTCGACAGCTTTCTCCTGAGTCCGAAGGTTAGGGTCGAAATTACGAAAAACCCTCTGCAGAAAATCCAAAACCAAATTTCCCCAAACAAAAAATCAGAAAAGATAATAGGGTTTAAGTAAAACCATTCCCGTGGTCAGAACAAAAGTACCTGAAGGTCCTGGCTTCGCTCTCGAGTGAATTCATCTGTAGACCGAGAAATCACTTTCACCTTCATTTTGTGAATTTCAGCGAGCGAAATTTGGGTGTCAGGAGCAAAAACTTACAACCCTAGAAGCCCAATACCACATAAATCGGTTATTGACGGCACCCATTACTGTTAAATTTTCAAACTAATAATTTAAGTTGAGTTCCTGTTCCTAGAAATTTTCTTCAAAGGATATTGATTTTATTGATTCTGGGCTCTCACGAAAAATACTAAACTTGAAAGCAGCTTCTCAACATTAGGAGTAAGACACGCTCATCATGACCTTCCATACCATGCCTCATTACAGGTTTTGTAGTTCGTTTCAACGGAGGAAACCCAAAAAATTAATACAATTGAAAACAACTCACCAGATATTCGTCTTAACCATCAGCAGGAAGTTGCTTTTGAATGACAGGTGAAGCTGAGGTAGAAGAAGCAGGGAGAACTTAGGCGTGACTTCTCAATGATGAGATTAGGGAATTCAGTTTAGGGTTTATGAGGGGTTCGGAGAATTTATTATTTTATATGGGAGGGGGAACGCTGTCCAAACACTTTTATCACTCTTCTCCTCATATAATTCCCAAAAAAAAAAATAAGAAAAAAAAATCCAAGAACCAAATTGACTAATCTTTTGATCATAATGCATCTACAATTATTTTTTTTTTCCAATACTAAGTGAAATAAATATTTTAAATTTAATAAAAATATTTAAACTTCAAACTAATATTACTTTTTACTACCTTGCGTGCATAATTATTTTTCAATATTAGATACAAGAAGTACTTACATTTAATAATAATTAGAGATAATTACGCTGCCGGTTTGGTGTAATTATACGTTTACTTACTGTGCTTTGAAAAACAAAATTTAGTACCATGAGATTTGATTTCATATAATAAATAAACTCTCCATTGGTCAAAATTAATTGATTTTGTCGATATTAATAAAAAAATTAATGTAAATTGATAATTTACCCTCAATTGACTCATTACTGACTTATTGAAGATCAAATATTTACCCTCATAAAATACATTAATGCGTGAAGATGTATGGGGATAATTTGATCATAAATAAATTATTTGACATGCAATAAATTAGTAACAAGTCCACTAGAAGTAAATATAGATTTTTTTATTGTTTTATTAATACCAGCAAATTTGGTGGATTTTGACTAAAGAAATGACTTATTTGTTAGACGAAAGCAAACTTTAGGGGTGCTAGATATAATTTCTCAAACTACAGAGTATATACATATAATTACATCAATCCTCAGGAGATAAGAGTGTAATATCCCTAACAAATAAAGTTAAATATTAAACTAATACAATAAAAGAAAGTTCCACTCGCAACACACTGGGAATAACTAATACCATGTTGGGAGGAAGGAATAGCTAATTCCTAATCTGAAGGAATAAGTGGTCCCAGATGTAGGAACAGATTCGGAAATGTACATTCCATTCCCACTCCATTCTTACAAATCACCCCTAAATGCTACGATTGAGTATCAAATACCAAATCTTTATAAAATGCTTAATTATTTGATGTCGATATAATATATCAATAACAAAAAATGAATCTATTTTATTGGGCTTAATGAATTTTTTGTATAAAACGGATTACAATAATTTTTAGAAAATCCTGTATTTTTGTTCCCTGATATTTAAAATTATAATTTGACTTGAATTTATAATTTACCTTCAATTAGATTTATAACAAATTTGTATTATAGGTTTGATTATAATGCCAAGCTCGCGAAGTAGTGATTGATCGGGAACTTCAACTGCCGATTTCCTTCGAATTTATGGACTCTTCTTGAGTTTTGTTTTTGTAGCAATGTTGTTGTTGTAGCTAAGACGTCTTGGACTAATCTGGACGTCGTTTTCGAATTTAAGTGTAACCTAGAGTACCCAACAAAAAGAAATAAAAGAACATATTTTCAGTGACATGTGGAGAATGTGTATTATGTAATTGGAACGAATTTCATGTATAAATATTAACGAAAATAAAATACCCAATAAAAATAAATACCTAAACACTATATACCAAATAGAAAATTGAAGCACTCACAAAAAAAAAAGAAAACAAAAACTCAATCAACAAAAAACAGAATATTAAGCAACAAAACCAGAAAATTGAAGCACCCAAACAAAAAAAAAAAATAGAATCAATAAAAATATAAAGTTCACTCAAATAAAAACAGAAAATTAATGCACCAAAAGCAGAAAATTCAGCCATATTTTTTTGTAAAAAACTGAAGTAAAACTATGAATAATCAGCTTCATAATCTGGAACATGAAGGCAGCAACATAGTACCAAAATCAAGCATCAACTTCAAAACAAGCAGCAGTTAAATGAAAGTTAAAAGATGGTCCAAACCCAACTTATTCACCATAAGTTCTTGACAAATAAATTATGAAAAAATAAGAATAAGTTATCTTCAAATTGTTGGAGCTGATGTTTCACCTTATGGAACCAAGATCTGACCAAAAAAAATGAACACACATTATTTATTTTATTTTTATAAATAAAATAGTAGATCTTTCATTTTTATAAATACGAGTAATGATTTTGTAAGAAAAAAAGGAGGGAAGAAACTTGCAGTTGGTGGAAGAACCTTTAAGAAGGAAGAAGATGGTGCTGTGAGTGAAAGGCAAATGTACCTGCAAACCCACTTTTCAACAACTTGAGGATGATGAGGGTTATTTTCCGGTAGAAGAAAAGAGGTCTCATTTATACTAAATTTATCACACCTCTTGAGGTGTGGTAAGTTATATAAGTGGAACAGTAATTAATACTAGGTTTTTATTTTGTACAGGGCCCTTCTCTATGAAGTAAACGTCTTCTAAATCTATGCTAATTTTTTAATACACGCTAATATATCAAAGTAAACGGGATCTGAAGGTGAAGCCTGTTTTATTAATGGTTCTGGCATGACATTCCAATATTATATGAAAATCATCAGTAGGATTGCATTGCATGGAGACACAATCTAGAATATGATCCTCTTATCATCAAGAACCAGACTGACATGCTATTTCATAAGGATATATTTGGATTAATGGATTTAAATTTGAAGGAATGATTTAGAGAAAGAATTTCAAATAACTCCATTTGAAATCCATCATTATTCATCACAACTTAATTCAAAATTAAAATGAAGGGATTTCAAATCATGTACATTTAGAGTTATCCAAACATCTTTAAAGAAATTGTTATTAAGTATTTGAAACCATGTATTTCAAATCCTTCAATCCAAATGCAATAAATGAAACATCTGGCAATTGAAAAATAAAAAATATTATTCTGCAGAACCAACCTCATCACCTTTCCCAATAAATTCAAAATATGCCCAACTTTAAGTATGGAATAAAAAAAAATAATAATTGGCCCAGACACATTTATATTTTTCACACCTACACCATGTCTAGGTATAGAAAAATGTACATCCAAACTTATTTTAATTTGTCGTATAAAAACATAAAATATCAACTACATGCGAGAACACTGGAACCTAAACATGAAAGTTAAAATAAAAATAGAGTATAAGTTTCTAAAGTAGTTCATCAACAACTAGCTTCGACATACTATGGTCCTTTCAAAGTTTTCGGCAAGGTGGGTGTGATGATACTTACCGGTTGAAGATGGAGGAAACACTGATCTAAAATGTTCTATATGGATCATGCAAACAAGAATAGGAAGGATTTCGAAATAGTAGTTTCTTATTACTTGATCCACTGGAAGATAAAACTGATGCTACTATGAAGCAGGATGTAACCCTATGGCATGTCAAGGAAAAGTCCATGCATCGGTATTGCCTACACCATTATGGCATTACCTCTTCAACCGATTTTGGACACTTAACTAAATGCAACTCTCTGCTGAGGCTCTTTACGTTGTATGTCTCCATATCTGTTTATTTAGAGACAGCATCCCGCTGGGCCTTCAGAGTCTCAATGTCCTGACAAGGCATAGTTAGACGAACGCACCATTAATATACTCCACAAGCGTTAGCCCACCAGTAAACGTTAGCGCGGTAGACTGGTGAAGTGCGTCTGATGACTGTCTGCATAGTGAGCTAACAACCCTATGAAGTTCAATATTACCTTGTTCGACACTGGAGTCCACCCTATAGATGCCAGGCAATTCAAATTGCAGGCAAGAGTATATATCAATCAAGCAATAACATTCTACTTCTTCAGTTATGGATATCACGGTTTTTACTCTTAGATTTCCCATGTATATGATTTCATTGTTTAACATCTGGCAGACACTTTAGAAACCAAAGGGAGTGTCCAATTTTTTCTTAAATGTATTCAAGGTAACACTAAAAAGGCCAAATAAAGCAACTGCTAAATCACAAAGATACAGACCTTTGGGAATTTCATTATGTAACACCAAGGTGCTCTATTTTGATGGGAGAAAGTAACAATCTATCGTGGATTAATTGGAGGAAGGCACTAAAAAACAAATATATAACATTAAACGTAGAATCTGTTCATGACAAAGCACGTAATACTAGAGTCCAATATATTTCGTCCTATCCAATTCAGAGCAGAGTCATAGGCATTGCCCGAGCAGCTCCAGAATGGATGGAACTCAAACAAAGCCAAAAGTGTCGTCCATCATCCTTCGCCATCATCCATGCTACTCGAACATTAATAAGATGTTGAAGTGAGATTCTGGTTAAGCTCAGCTATTAACTCAAGGATATGCTGGAAGAACCAAGTTGGGTTCTATAATATGCTCGGCTTAAACAAGCAACCCCAATATGCATCAGTTGTCGTCCTTGTATTCTGGATTCTCTTTTAAGATGACAAATCCCTCAAGAATGGGTGATAAAGGAATATATCTGCAAAGACAAAGTCATTCAACATCAGTGCCCAGTTTGAGCTTTGGACAATGAACAGAACCATTGCATACAGAATGCAGCTTACTTCTCAGTTGCAAGTTCTGCTCTGTCACCAGCAGACAGCAGAACAGGAGTTGAGTGGGTCTGGAAACCCGTTATAGTTTTGGGACGACCTGCTTGACCGACGACATCAACAGCTTGGCCCACACGGACGGGTACTGACAGTGGTTTAAGGTTTTCGTCCACAGTCATCAGCATCCTTGGCTGTACAGAAACACACTTATATTAGCAGCTTAGATCAAGAAGGGGAAGAGAATGTGAAACAGGGGTGAAAATCAGAATCAGAAAGAACACATAGGCCAATCAACAAGAGTTGAAAGAAAAAATTTGACACACCTGCATGGCCAGAACAAGGAAATATAGAACGTAATGATATTTCCCCAAGATGATAGCTTTCATATCGAGACATGCATGCAGCAAAATCACAAGTCCAGCCAGTGCAGTCCTGGAAAGGATAGAAAAAGGGGGTAAGTATATAGCGGTAAAATAGTAAAAGACAAAGCATGTTCCACTTGAATCCTAGCCTACAATTACATAAGAAAATATCCACAAAGCTATCCTGGAGCTCCTGACATATGAAAGAAGGAAGGGCACGGAACAGCTAAAATGCTGGTCCAGAATCATATTTAAATTCAATCAAGCATTGCACAATGCAAAAAGTAACCATATTGCATCTCTACATTCTCGGTGCAACGACAGTAAACTAATAGCGCCAAGAATGTTCCAGTTGATGATCAACTGCTAAAACTTGGTAAGTTGGCAAAATTAAATACCAATTTCATAAAGTAGGAAAGTGGCAGAAATATTGGTGTTTTCAATCAGTTCAGAGATCGTGCTACAAATTAAACAGTTAAGTGAGGTTAAGACAGTAGCAGCTAAAAAAATCAGACAAAAGAAAGACACTCAAAAAAATACAATACCAGGTGAAATGTCCCAACGTCACCTTTATCTGATAATTTCACACAAGGATCCTCAGAATACAACCTAACAATACCTTCAAAGTGTAACCATGTATTTAACCACACATTCATCTGTACATTTTCCAGCAAGCACATAAGCTGGACCTAGTTCATGCTTTAAGACACAATCTTAATCAAAACTGACTATATAAGCTATGTAAAGGGGCATTTGCTAGTAGTTAACTTACGGGGACAACAGAAAACGCTCAGAATGATATGGAGAAAGTGTCAATAACCCTTTGCCCAGATGGACAAGACCTTGAGCTATCCGGACCTGCGCAATCAGCAAACACATCGTTTAGGTTCTATAAGAAGTATCACAACAATTGGATGAATGCTTCATCATATAAACGGTTCGATTGGATTCATACACAAAATAGAAGGCTGGCGTCCTTGTAGTAATAGCTTGATAGATTGCGAAGCATTCCAGCTATTCTGGCATTGTTGGTTCCAGCACCAATCAGACCCAACGAAATGATAGCAGCCTGGACAACTCAATTGTATGTATATAATTAAACAAATCATCCACTTCCACTTAAAAAATAATTACATGGACAAAAATTTTAACATAAAAAACTAGCCTGCCTAAGTATCAGATTACCATTGCAACTTCAGCATCTGCATCATGACTGAGCCTGCTCAATGTGTCCATGACATTGACCTGTTACAGACTACCAGATCAATCAAGATTCAAGAAGTAAACAAAATGTAGATATAAAAAGGTATGGGTAAATTGAGCAATTTTCCCAGCATTTTGGAATTAAATCAACCTCAGAATACCATAAAATACCATTTTGGTATTGCTTCTATTGATATATTACATTGATATCTATTAGCCTATGTGCCAGTCGTGTGATTTGCGTCAAAGAAAAGAACAGTTATCGCTTGTTAACAGTTGACCAACATCACATCACATAGATGTCAAGCTCAGCATTAGACACATTTGTGATAAGACTCGTCTTGAGACCCATGAAACATGTGCAATACCTACTGCTGAACAAGTAGACCCCTTCTCGAAAGAGGCGGAGTTCAATATCCCAAACTTTGATTAATGGTTATAAGAACCGCAGAGATAAGAGAATTTATGACCTTTGGGTTTGATATGCAAAGGAGACCTAGTGCCAATGGAACAGCTCTTCTAATATTCTGCTCTCCATACTGCAGAAGGTGCTCCAATGAACGAATAGCCATCTCAAGCCCCAGTTCCTCAGCCATGGCTACCATAGCAATTCCAAGGACAGCGGGTCCCTGGTATGTTTCGCCCTTCTCAAGATGTTGTGCACACTGACCAAGAAAGTGTTGTACCTGCAACAAAGGAACAGGTAATTAGCAACAGAATTGACAAAGAAAACAGCTTATCCTCGATGAAAAATCTATGGTGTATAACCTTTAGAACATTCCCTGTTCCAGCATATGCACAAGATAACAGGGTCATGTCACAGTGTTTTCTAATTTTTTCATTAAATGTCTTTGAAACTTCTGCCGTAGCTTCCACACTTTCCTGTCACAGAAAGAGCAATGAAATATTAAAATGTATATATAGCTGGAGTTTAAAGTCTACAAATTTGAAATGCTTCACACCCTCATATAGCAATTTGCTAACTGATTGACTTTATGCTCATTCAACACAAATGTATACAGGAAATATATAGAAGTTAGCATATACTGAAGCAACAATATGTACCTCCTTTCCAAGATAAAGGAGACCAAGACCCAAAGGAAGGAAACGAGCCAGGGGATCCCCCAACTCGGACTCACTTCTATCCATCAAGGCAAATATTATTGCTTGGGCAACCTCTTCATTACAGGAACCTGTATATACCAAGCCTAGGGAGATTGCAGTAAATGCAATCACATCTAGAGATGATTTTCCATCTCCAAGTAAGGGCATCAATGCCCTGCGAACCTGAGAACATCACCAAGATAGTTAGATCTTTGCAGCTGCACCACCAAATACCAATAGGGATGAATAAAGCATTGTCCAAAAATTGGGCCAATCAAGGGTATAGCAAATCATTCGACAAGTTGGGCAGAGAGGAAAACTCACATGTTCATTCTGAGAACCTGCATATGCAAGACCTAGGCCCATTATTGCACCTATTTTAATTGAAGAATCTTCTTTGTCTACATAGTCTGCCAAAAGAGCCAATGCCTAAGAAAACAAAGAGCACTAGATGTCAGGAAGAGTCTAAGTCAAGAAGACATCATAAAATGTAGACAGGTTTCCATGCATGCAAATACTTTGGATGCGGGGTCAAAAAGAAAAAGATCTTACTGGATCACACTCATTCTGGACGTTACAGTTCACAATTCCAACTCCTAACAATGCGCCCGCAATGACATGAGTATCAGTACTATGGAAATATTTGTCAAGTTGAGCAAGTCCAGCGTCCACATCCCAAAGCAGAATCATGCCCTACATTGTCAAAACACAATGATCATCCAGCCACTTCAGAAAAAAATCAAAATAAAATGAAATGAATAGGTAGTTACATACCAGACTAGCTGCAGCACTGGCTTTTCCATGTTCCTTATTTTTAAAAAGCCAGCTTGTCGAAGCACCACCACTAGATGCTTCAGAAGGAACTGTCATCAACTTATCCTGCACAAATAGAAATGACATTGTATAAGAATAAAGAAAAGAGAAGATCTGAAACTTCTTCTCCTTGCAATGAATCCAAATCCAGTCATACAAACCTGACCAAAACCAGCATTTACAAATGCATTAACAAACGTTGCTGCCAAATTCTGCCTAGCAGAATCAACAGTTCCCCCACCACTACCTCGGCCGTCAATTAGATGTGCCTGAGAAATTGCCAGACAAATTCAGAACTGAACATATTTTATTTCAGCATTATTTTTCAGTTTGGGAGGTGATGAACACTAAATTAAAGATTATAAATCAATCAATAATATAAGCCAATAAAACCAGCAGTCCAACTTCACACAAAAAAAAGTTAGTCAGGGCAGAGAAAAAGATGAAAGATGCAACAACTAGAGCAGTAGGAAATATCAAAGAAAGCAAGACCTTGTAAATGTCCTCTGGAGATTTGGGCTCCATAACTTCAATATCACGAGCAAGTGTTAGATAGCCTTCATTTAACTTTGTATTATTGATGATCTCTTGCAAAGCCTCCCTTTCTTCATCTTCAGCACACATGTCTTCATAAAGTTCAAAAGTGACGCCCTGTTTATGAACCAGGCCATAAGCAAATCGTATTTTACAGGAAAGCAAATTCAAGCGAGACCAAAAGATGCACAAGTGTATAGTTCCATAAAACGCCAAGAGTGGTTTACGTCAAACTTTTATATCTTAGCTCTCTATAACACCAAAATTAAGTATCTGCTTGGAAAAGCCGCAGAGTACTTTACTTATTTTAGACCCTCAATGTACCCAAACTAAAAGAGTGGCAATTCCCAGTCTGCATTCCTTAGATCTGCATATTCAATTATGTGATGAAACCGGATTGAGTGCCTAAACACTTTTAGCGGATGCGATTCCCTTTAGTACTTATAAGTCTTTTTGTTTAGAAAACCCTCGCATACTGTCTAATCAGAAAATCAATTCTCTAAAACAATAATAATGTGGGTAAGCTCAATTGATGCACCCGACCTCAACAGAGAGAAAAAAACCACCAAAAACAGATAACTTATGGAGCTAAAAAAAATAAAAATAAAATTTTGATGCAGCATAACTGAATACGAAAAGCAAAATTCTGGACTTACATGGCGAGCCAAGATAAAGCAAAATTGTCGCCTCATGAGAGGATCATTACAACATTGGAAAAGCTGTTTTACATACTGCAAAAGAATACCCAGACGTGAGTTTTAACGAAGAAATCTATTGTAGGTTGTCCAGTAAATGTGGCATGTGTATTACACTTGGTATCTGCATTCTGCAACCAAGATATACTTACAAAAAGAAGATCCAGATAATTTCTAATTTAAGACCATAGAAGTAGCCACCTCATAATCTTTTGCAATAAGCACAAACCTGCAAATTATGGAGATACAATGCAATCTGCAGGGCTCTGGGATACTCTTCGAATTTCATATATATTGAGTGTGCAATATCCAGAACTAACATGTCATCCGGCCCAGGAAGGTATCTGAATTTGCAAGCAGCATTTGAGTTCGTTAATGCCACTGTGCAATCGTGTAACTAATGATCAAGAGGAAAAGGCCAAAACAAAACAGTAAAACATGGCTACTTTTTATGAAGTTCAAACACCCATCAATTTCAACAAGACAGACATTGAGAACCAGACCATGCCCACAGGACCAGTACTTCTAAAGATAGCAGCCAAAACCTTAAAAAAGGAGGGTTGCCAAGGTCTTCAGTACCTGCCAAAGCCCACTACATGTTTTCTGCGCATTGTAGGATTTCAGATAATTAAACATCCTTAAGGTCCAACTTCAGTTTAACACTCAACGTCCACAAAAAAATGGGTTGGACTTGGACAGAGAACTAAGTCCAAAGACACCCTAGCCCAGGCCAACCACTCACATTATTACATGTAAGACTTTATGATGTAAGTTATAGTAGCAAAATAATCAAAATGTTCATCTCACACTTACCTTATCTAATGTAACCATACGTCATATATAAACATTGACCTTGCTAAAAAAATGTAACAGGAAGTAATGTGTTATTACCATATATGCTGCCCCACATCCTAAAAGGGACAATCCAGAATGGAAAAATCCATAGACTAACACGAGTCTTCTTATAATATGTCTTGATGATATTAATAAAATCTATACATTTATATAGACCAGATGTAGCTAGGGCTAACAAATCATCCTATATATATATCAGACAAAGGGGACTATGTCCCATTCATTTCTCTTTTCCGTTTTCTCAGCAATAAACCACAATGGACCAAGGAGACTATGGAATTAATCATCAACTGCTATTTTTTTTTTAAAAAAAAAACTCCAGCTACATGGTTTCCCAAGCACATTAGGAGCCATAACACCAGCTTATAATTCACATAACTTCTCGACCAAGTAAACTCCGAAAGCATGCAGTCTCGGCAAAAGTGCTTAGGACATCAATAAGCAAGACAAGACACTCCAGATTCAATGAAGAGTATAAGATAACCAAGAACATCCATCAAATAGATAGATTGCTCAACTGATTGAGTTGCTCTCGTTCATATGAAGACTGATGAATCATGCCATCACCAAATTCATAACGAACTTATCAAATCCATCAGATACATTGCTCAACTGATTGAGCTGCTCTCATGCATATGAAGACTCATGAATCATGTCGTCTCCAAATTTAACCAAACTAATCCAATGGAATTAAGGAAAAAGGAGTAGTATCAAATACATGTACATACATACATAGTTACAAACATACATAGAATAAGGGATCAGACCATCCCAAAAAAAGGCTCACGAATCTACTTACTTTGCCGAACTAGTAAGATACAGGCAGGTCCTTTTATAATTTGCACTATCAACATGCTCCACTAACAGGTCAAGGTCTTCAACCTGGATAATAAAAGCAAAGTATACATAAGTCTTCTCTTCTATGATTCTACAGCATTAACACTAAGGATCAAGTTAGAAGGACGCCTGAAGTACCTCCATAAGAAGATCTACAGCCTCAGGCTCAGCATTATGCTGCAAATAAATGAGAACTCAAACTAAGATTTCTATTCCAAGAATGGAAAATAGAAAGGTAGAACCGCATATGACATTTAGTACTCCAATCAATATACATCAAATCCAGGACATTCACCAATATGACATAATACAAAAATGCCTAGTGTCGACAAGATATTAAAGAGAATGATACCTTCATATGGAATGCAACGATTTGAACCACCAGCTCCATCAGATCATCGATTTGGGCTTCTTCACTCTGAGATAGATCATGCAGTAAAATATGAGCCAAATAATATTTTTTCTGTGTAATTTTACATGTGCATAAATTAAAACTTTCAAATATATGTTACCTTTACATTACATTAAAACTAAAAACTATTTTATATCATTATTTTTATATATAAAGTATTACTTTTATGTATTATATGTATGTACAAATAAAATCTACACAATGTTTTCATATATATATAGACATACATCATAAAGATATACACATATATATAAAGAAAATAATTAAAAGATCCAGGTTTCAGTTGGATCTGGATCCAAATACCAAACCCTAAGACTCGCCCAAGGCCCCGATTAGAGCTTCAAAGCCCACCTCGGTCGGGCTGGTGCAGGTCTAAGCTGGACCCATTTACATCGCCACACTAAGATAGAGAAATCAATAAGATTCTTGAAAGCAATGTAGGCACATCCATGCCCTTTTTAGGACTCTTGTGAAAGAAGTTCTAACCTGCCGTTTTGCATATTCTTGAGCAATTTCCCCAGCCAAGTTCCTGCATTTATAAAACATCAGATATAAATTAAGTTCCCTGATCAAATCAACAACTCTTGCCGAAGTGATGTTTCCAACAACAAAAAAGTAGAGTTTCTTATGTTTCTCATAGTTAAGTCACATTAGATCTTCCTTGCAAAGAGGTACCTTGGCAAGCATTCCATAGTCAGATGAAGATATGGGATACAGATCCTTCATTTTAAGAGTTAGACATTGTCATATGACAAATTTGCTTGATTTGTTGAAAGGAGTCCATGAAACATCCAAACAGGTAATGCAGTAATCCACAGTAAAACACTCAAAATGCATCTCATTTAGGGGTAGAGTAACCATCATGAAGGGGTGTAACCATGAAGCACATAAGTAACTTCTCAGTATCATGCATGAACATCATAACCGACTAAAAATAATTAATATTAAGGATTACAGAATCTCACCTGACATACTCATGACCCCATGAACCAATATCACCATCTGAACCTAGTAATCTGTATTTCAAGCTCTCCTGAAATCATTGGCATTTGGACTATTGGTCTTACGCATCATAGATACAGAGAAAATCTAGAAAAGCATATACTCAAGCGCAGACCAGTAAACCATTCAGCATTCAGTCTCAACTAAATCAAAAGAATAGATGAGGGACTAGTAAGAAAACAGAGATTATAAATCATAGATAGGACAAGCAATGATCAAAGAAACTTGCATTAGCATGAGACAGCATTTTGAGGGCTTCATTAACTTGACAAACTAATATGCTTGAGATTGAGTTCTTTCACGTGCTTGTCAAAACTAAATTCAAACTTATGTTTTAAAAAATGTTCATGCTTTTTCAAGAAATCAAACATTAAATGAGAAAAGCATCCTGAGTTGCTTTTTGCTCCTTGAAACAGGCTTCAGAGGGACCGAGCACAATTTTTTAAGTTTTAACTGTCCTTTGTAATTATCAAACTATCAGATTGTATGCCAATGTATACACAGATGAAATGTTCCTATTGTCTAGGCAGAGAATGATTGGAACAACGAGGTCCGTCTAAAGCTAGTTAATGATATTTAATGGAGAGAACATCCCATTAAGAATAGAAGTGGTCAGAGTCACAATGTCAAACGAAATTCTTTTACTCGGATCCAAAAATAATTTAGAACTCCAAACTTAACTATACAGCTCAAGATAGACTTCTTAGGCAACTTGTGCACCAAGATAAGTACCACAGGGTCTTCATTCATTTTAAGCATGCTATAGGGTACCACATGGAAATTACTTCAGTGTGAAATAACTTAATATATGATTGTTGTGTAAAAGAGACTAAGACTACTTCAGTAAAACTCAGCTTAGGGTTTTATATGCAACATGCAACACTAGAGAGCTGAATGAATTAGATAAGTGAGGGGTGAATGTATAAATCCAGCGACTCCTAACTGCAATAAGATTGAACTCATCATTTTTGCTTATTCTATTAGATGTTCCAAAAAACTGCATGCAAATACGCCATAAAGCACCACAAGACAAGCAACAATACGCTCGAAGAATTAACCGCAACACTGTATGCTAATGCGAGTAAAATGGTATAACATACCCTTTCTCCTTCTGGAGACATTGTCAGGGCCAAAACAGAAAGTATATCTGCAAGTAGTTTCTGGGGTGGAATGGGTGGGGTGAGGGGTTAGATACAATGGAAAAGATTAAGAGAAAAAAAAATACCAAACCAAATAATTATCACCTTCAAATCAGAATCTTCCATTTTCTCATAATGAGTTTGTAGAGTTCCATAATGAGGGCGTAAGAACTTCAGTGGCTTTGGAACAGAAGTCATAGAGCTGGTTGCGGTACGAATTTCCTGCCTAGAGAAGATAATTAAAATTAGAAAACAACTGTAAAACTATTTGCGAATAGCCTATTCCATTAGAGCCTTAGAGGCAAAAAACAGTTGACGTCAATGTTTTTATCACTGAATTCTAAGAAAACTTGGAAAGAAACTGAGCTAATTAGACATAAGAATAAGGGTTTTGCAAAGTAGTCACGGACAAAGCAAGCACAAATTGAAATGTTAGAAATAATCCTAATAATTCAAACAGCCTGACAATAATAGTATAATACTGATATGTTTGAAGGTATTGCAGGTTGTGCAAAGAGAAAACAAGTCAATGGTAGCACCTGAATTTATGCAACCATATTCTCCCAGCAACTTCTCTTTAAGGAGTTAATGACCTGAACATGGTTTTTATCCTTTTGCAGGAGTCGGACTTATACTTGTTTAGTCATTTTAGCTGTGCAAACAAAATTAATCCATGAACAATTTTAAAACCAAATCTAGGCTACAATGAATCTCATTTAATTTGATCCAGTAGTCTTTAGCAAGACTCAATGGGGAAAGGATAGAAGTGTGTTTCCAGGTGGACAAATGGGCTCCTTACAATTTCCAATCTGAACAGAGTGATGATTCCAAACAATGATCAGATTTTGCCATAAAGTAATACAGAAAGCTCAGTGTGTTGCACTATCAAGTAATCAACATATTTTAATTATATTTGAGCAACAGACCAATCCATTTGTGCCAGAAGATGGGAATTTTTTTTTTTTTGGTCTGTGTGTGTGTGCATAAAAAGCGCTAAACACCAATTAAATAATTTTACGCATCTGGCAGATGAGACACACCATTTGGATATTGTTCTAGATAAGCTTTCACTTTAACAATTCCAAAAATGACACTGGTTCTATAACCCCCCCCTCCGCATAAGACATGTAATGTAATTTTTTTTCAATTATTGAAGGATGATGATCTAGCATCATTCCTATACATCTATCAAAGCACATCAAAACAAAACCAGTGATCTCCGTCATATTGTCATGTACCTGCTTCAGTATAGCTTGAATATTCAAATCATAGAGGGATTCTGCATATATATTTGATGTGGAGCTATTTGATTAGTTAGATAAATAGTTAAGTACCTTTCCATTTGAAAGGTGACGTGCACTTTGATCACAACTTACGAGAATTATGAAACACCATGATTTAGGTTCTTCGACATTGGCTTTCTCAGTATAAATCATATCTAAGAATTGGGGAAATTAGTCCAAGATATGCTTGTGTTGTCCTATCTAGGTCCTTTCTAGTTAGCATTATAGAATCTGCACAGCATTTTCCATATCAGAAACCATTCCTGATTCAAGAAAGGTACGCCTTACATCCTAAGTGCAATTACTTACCTCATGATATGTATATTACATAATTATCTTATCATGCATTTTATTGTTTGTGGGTCCTCTCTTTGTACATCCTTCCTAGATGTTCTTCGCTTTCTTGGTTATCATTTCTTCTCTACAATTCTTTCTCTCATAATAAATTCAATGTAATATGCATCCAACAACCATTTCACAATACCAGCAATCAAAAGTAGTTCCGGCAGAGGAAGGAGTATCTGCATCAGAATGCCATTCTTTGTTCAAGAAAGCGCTGCCTTTTTTTGAGTAATTATAGATCTCAAAATAGCTTCGCTACATAATGATTGAGCGATGTATTTCACTGTTTACGGGTGCTTCAGCTCTCCTTTTACTACCTCTCTTCCTTCCTAATGATTGCGTGATGTATCCTTACCACTTACAGTTGCTTTAGATCTCTTTTTATCTCCATTCTTTCCTAGCTTCTCTTTGCCTTCTAGATCACTATCTTCTTTTCTGCAATTCAATATTGTAGTTGTTTCCTCTCATAATAAAGTAAATATCCTATGCATCCAACAACAATTTGACAACACCAGCAAATGAAAACAGTCCAAATCTTGCTCAATAAAGGAAGGGAGAGCATCTTCTGGTTATTGCTACTAAAAGAGTGGTTATACAGTCTTTCTTTCTTCAACCTGATTCAAAAATGATTGTTTACAAGTTGCCTGGTTTTAAAAAGCCTGATGCAACATTTTCATCTTTTCAAGCTAGCTCAAGTTCCTGTACCTACGAAGTTAACTGCAGTGTCTTGTATAATAGCATATCATCAACATCCCTGAATATATGCATTTTGTTGTATGCTTTAGTCAACATGCTCAAAGTACCATAATATCACTGAAGTTTATTACAGGATACCGGCACCACAACACCATAACATAACAATATCAAAGAAAAATTGGAAGCTGAGGCCAAAATGACAAGTGACCTAGCCAAGAGTAAAACCAAAATGACAACTGGCTCCAACTTCTGACTACATTTGAATTGTTGTCTTACACCACAAATTAACCAAAACCATGCATTAATAGTGTAAGACCAAGTTGTATATCTCTTCTCAGCCCGAACAATATATCAGAGCTATATCCAATGCTAGAACAATCTGCCAATTCGTTTCAAACAAACTGAATAAAGCATCTTTATCATCTCTTGAAATGGAGAAATAAGACTACATACCTCATGCTCTCTAGCGCAACTTTCTGCAGTCCAGGATCTGAGTCTTGCACCCTCTCCACATACAACTCCAACTGCTGCTTCAACGCTAAGTCCTCCTCCGACTACAAGACAGAACAGAAGGTGCACTAAATCCATAACTTGCAAGCAATAACCCAAAAAATCGCCTATAAATGTAAAACCCCACAAATTCCAATCTTATTCAAGTATACAATGGTTGCCCAACTTACGAGATCTTCATCCTTCTTCTCGTCCTTCTTTTTGGGGTCTTTCGAAGGCACCTTGACGGACGTCTGGTCTCTGGTGGCTCCGCCGCTTGCGCTGCCTCCGCTGTTGGGTTCCGCCGGTGCCATGTCTAACTGAGGAAGCTAAAACCCTAGACTACTGATCAAACCGAGTTCTATAATGAAACAAAGGTAAATCAAATTGAAATCGTAGATTGGAAAAGGATAAAGGAAAATCACAAAGTCTGGAGCCCTAGGGAGCTGAAGATGAAGAACAGAGCAGAGAGAATTAGAAGAGGAGGTTTCCTTTTCGCCAAGCAAACACTCCGCACTTTTGAATGCACACAGAATTGGGCTCTGTGGGCTGGCCTATAGCTTTAAAGTCATGGGCCAGCAATTGCCAACCAATAGATATGGTTGGGCTTATTGGGCTGGCCCTGAGTCTAAAAGTTTACACCACTTCTACATGGTTCGAGAATGGCCTATTTATAGATCTGTTGGGTAAGAAGTGTGCAAGCATCTTAAAATGACTAGTTAATTCAATAGGAATAAAACGTGTAAGCATCTTTTAACCAATGTTTTGAAAATCCAATTAGAGATTTAATCGGTTAAATTATTGGGTTACTGAATTATAGATCCCATTATTCAGGTTAGATGAAAAAAGTCAGTTAACTCAGATTCTATTATCTATATGTGAGTGTTTGCGCGCGCTTCAAAAAAATATTTTATCAACTTCTAGCTCTAAAAAGCACTTCTGCTTCTGAAACGGCAAAAATAAGAGTTGTTACGCCAAAAGTTAGAAGCACCTTAAGGGATGCTTTTAGCTGCTTTAACTTTTTTGTACATTTGTACATTTTACAACAGTGTAATCTTATTTCCAAAAACCCACTTTTACATTTCGCTCCGGAGGCTGTAGTGTTTTAACTAGTACTAATTTCTACCTTTTGTTGTTGTTGTGCAATGGAAACAAAGATAGAACTACTGCCTCGTCAGATTGGCATCAGTAACGTGTTCCCTGTCCCCGACGGCTTCAACTTGGGGCTACTCAAAAGTTCAAAACTACTGTTACCTCTATTTTTTAAAGGCAAAAACCCAATTTTGACCGGTCACCAGGCCAGCAAGTTTTCACCGAGTTTGATCAGTTCGCAAAATGAAGATGTTTTTTTACCCTGATCGAACTAGTCGGACCGGGCAATCCATGTCTGATTTTGAAAATCTTGCTTCATATGACTCGTTAATTCAATAGTAATAAATAGTCTTACCACAAATAATAACAGAACTAATATGTAGAATGTTTTGGAAACCACAAGGACATCGAACTGGATAAGTTACATTATCTTTACTTTCCTTCTTGGATTACTTTTTAGTATTTTATGGAGACAGAGAGAGAAAAATAGAGATAAGTAAGTATGCGTTGGAAATACACTATATTTGGTTTCATATTCAGCCCTTCCTAGAGATGGATCGAAACACTGGCATGCTTGGGTGGATTTTTTTCCACCTTTAACTATGGGTTTTGGTAGGTTTTGAATTATATATATATATATAAAAGAGACATGATTTGACAATGAACGGTGAATTGTATTACCTAAACATATTCCATCCAAATATATATACAATAATATACATATAATTCGAGCACATTCCAATAATATATATATATATAAGTAAAAATATATACAAAAGAGACATAATTTAATAATAAATAGTGAATGTTTTCTCCCAAGTTACAAAACTAAACATACGACACCTATTTTACACTATTTTACACTATTTTAAGTTATCTTCTTACACTATTTTAAGGGACAAAATGCATAAAACCCTCATGTGTTTTAGAAAGTATGCAAAAAATACCATCCTATTTTCAAAATAGGTTAAAAACCCCCTCCTGTTTTGTTTTAGTCAGCAAAAAACCCCCATTCTGTTAGAAACTAATGGAAGGTGGAGGAAAGGCGCGTCTGGTGCGTTTGGTAGTCATTTTCTTTAGTTTAGGTTCATATTTAATGATAATTTTGATCAAAATACCCCTCTATGGGTGTATATAACATACAAAGGGCTTTTTGGCTTGTTTTGTGTCTTTCTTTTGCCATTGTCACCCTAAAAATAAGTATTAAATTTTGTCATATTAAATTTAAATTCAAAGAATTTTATATTTGTTAATTGTTAAATCCAAAATTATTTTAATTAATTAAAATATATATTTAATTACAACAATTATCATTATAATTATTCTTAATTAGTTAAAATATTTAATTATTGTAATTATTTAAAATATTCTTAATTAACTAAAATATATTTTAATTAATATAATTAAAAAATTAAAAAAAATAAGAAGAAATCAGATGGCGAAGCATTCGCGGTGGTCCGCGGTCGGGAAATTGAAATGCATGTATAGAGTTGACGAAAATCAGTGGGAGGGGGCTCATTCGATTCACAAGGAGGAGACGAAGTGATTAGTGGTGGTCCGCAATCGTGGGTCGCTTCGGTGGTCGTGGTGGTAGCCCAGCGTCTATGGTTGATGAAATCCCAAATTATTTGAGGGGAAATGAGCACCTCATCAAGAGGACTTAGAGGAGTCGATTGATATGTGTGGCGCCCGGCGACTCACAGTGACGACGCCGAAATTTGAGAGAGAAGGTGGAGGCGCCGGAGTTTATATATATATATAATAATATATTTTTTAATTTTAAATTATTTTTTAAAATCTAACGATTGATATTAATTGATTAAATCTAACGATCAATATTTGATCAAAGAAGATCCAACGGTCATTAAAATAAGAAATAATATATATTAAGTAAGGGTATAATGGTCTTTTTTAAAAAATTAACACCGTTAGTTGGATTTAACGGAGAGGGGGCGATTGAGCTGAGTTTTACAAAACACAGAGGGGCTTTTAGCCTTTTCTCATAACAAGAGGGTTGTTTTTGCAGACTTTTTAAAACACACGGGGGTTTTCTGTATTTTGTCCCTATTTTAAGTTATTTTCAAAAATAAATTTAAACATACACTTATTATTTCACTAGTCCAACCGGTTAGACCAACTCGAAAAAATTGATTAACTTGGATCATATTATATCCATATAAATGTAGCATATACAATATATATTAATTATTTAAGTTACAAGATAAAATATATTCAAATAAGAAACTTTAAATATTTTTTAAATAAATTCCATTCAATTAAAACAATGTTAATTTTCCAACAAAATTTAACAAGAAACACCCAAACCTAATTCAATAATTTATAAAATAAATACATTTATTACAATAATATATAAGATTGATGCATACCAGAGTCCAGTAGCACCACAAAAGTCGAATGATTTTTTATCAAATCTTAAGATAAAAAAAAGGATTAATATACAAAACAGGGGTTAGGACTCTAATGCTTAAGTCGGTACTAGTTTACTGAATAAATCAAGAAAAAAACTTAAAATAAGGTGAGAATGATGGTTGAATGTGATGATCGAGTGATAAAATTTGTATGAAGTCCAAAAGTGAGCTCAAAAGTAGACAAAATTAGAGAGAGAATGAGATTAAAAATATGAGAGACTTAGTCACCAGCATGACTTCATAAAGCCTCAATCTATAAGCACTTATTGAGCAAGATCCAGGGAGCAGTTAGTCCAAATTATACACCATTATAAAGTTGCACATATTAGCTAACTAACAGAAAAATCGGCTCGAGATTTGGACTTATCAAAATGAAGATATGACCTTTTGACAAAGCATTGCTCAGTCAACCCCAGAATCTAGGAATATGTTCACATGTTGCTTGATGAGTTGATTTCAATCGGACTATTTGGAATTAGTTAGAGATTTTCTAATATGACATGTCTTCTAACATTGGTGATACATGTGATGTGTCATCCTTGTTGTATGCTGAGTCACCTTGTTGAATTGGGCCCATTTTTAGGCTTGCCAAATTAGAAAAAATATAAATACCATGGGTTTGATACCTTGCTTATAGGCTATCAGGGTTAGGCCTGCTGGTCTGCTTGGGGGGGGGGGGGAGGCACCTACTTAACTTTTTGGGCTTTTGAGAAAAGATATTTGAGTGGGTATCATCACCCCTTCCCCCCCCCCCCCATCTCTAGGAGTTCAAAAGTTAGTGTTAGACTGGTGAGTAAGAAAAATAATCTTGTAAAGATCTACCTAAAGAGATATTTTTGTCCATGCAGGTGCAGTAGGGAAAATCCTGTTGTGCTGCTTAGGCTCGCTTGGCTATGCTGGAGAAAGAGAATCCTACCGGTTGCAACAACCTCATATGCACATGTAGATTTTAGGGGAATCTATGCAAATCTCAAAAGAAAAAGGTCTCTTAAGTGATAATTACAATATGCATTTAAGATAAGGTGACCTGGAGCAAATGAGGGTCACGAGCGAAACAGAGTAGGAGAGAGAGAGAGAGAGGAAGGACTGGTTCCTGTACAGTAGGACTGCCCTGCTTCATCATATTTAAGCAATTTTACCTTTTGTGGTTTCACACATCTTCTGCATCTTTGGTGAGTATATTCTTCTTTCATTCTTCTCTTCTCTGTAAATATAATTTTCTCACAATTTTTTTTAATTGGTTTTTCTATTTTCCTTGCTCCTTTAACATCTTTTTTTCTTCTTCATTCTTCTTTCTTTTTGAAAGAATGTCGACTGGGAGTATTAATGAAAGGGTAGTTGAGGAACTTATGACAGATTTAGTAGAATCTTCTGGGGAAGAAAGAGAAAACCACCATTGGGGTGAGAGCGAGGTAGAGTCTGTTAGGATTTACAGCTCCCGTTTACTGTTGTTGATGGGATGAATATTAGGAAAAAGTATGGGATACTCGATGAATTCGTGATTCAAATCCTTGTGTTGATGCTCGCCTAAACTTCTCTTCTGATGGATTTTTGTGTTTCTACATGGCCTAGCCTGAGGCAGATTTGGGTTTTCCCATCCCAGATTTTACTCTGATGTGATTGCCTTGTTCAATATCCCTTTAAATCAACTAGTCCTTCAATGCTTTAGCTTGTTGTCTGATTTTTACATTTTGCCGAGAAATTTGGGAGAGATCCCTTCTATTGTGTAGTTCCAGTCTTTCTTCCTGCTCAAGAGAGCAAATCTTGTTCTTTTTTATTTTACTTCCCAAAAGAAAACTCAATTTGTTCCAACTGAGTCCTCTGTGAAGGTGTGAAAACGTCATTATTTCTTCATTTCTTCCCCCACACTTTGAATATTTCCTCCTATGGGGATCACAAACCCACTTAAACAACTTAATTATTCTGTTCAAACTCATCATACTGCCTTCCAGAACTTGCTGGAACATTTAAATATTTATTCCTTTGACCCTCACAAATTAGTTCACTTTGCTACTCTTTACCGCTTCGGCCTGAGCCCAAAAGAGGCAGATATTGCAAATTTTTTGTTTGTTGTTTCCCTAATGAAAAGATAGTTTAGCTTGTTTTAATTATTGCTTTTGTACCTGAAATTTTGGAAGCCAAGATTTCCACAAATTGCTGTGGGACAAAGTTGAGAGGGGGAAGGGAGAGAAAACCCATGTTGCTAGCTCCTTTGCCAGGCAAACCTTACTAAAGAGTCATCCTTCAACTCGCTTAGCTCCACTTCCAATGAGGATCCTAAGTAGATATTCTCTTACCATAGATCGTTACATATTAAGGTTAATCCCACACCTCTGGCATTTGCATAGCTCAGTGAGTTTTCTATAGACATAGCCAACTATTATTTGTAAATTATAATACTATCTCCATACCTCTTTGTCCTTGTTATGAAAATGATGCACTTGGTCTTCCTCCAAATTATTGAGCAAAATAGACGCTTCCAATTTCATTGGAAATGTGAAGCCTCCAATATCTTCCAACTGGATTTTGCCGATGATGTTATCTTATTCAGTCGAGCAGCGGTGGACTCTATACGTGTATTCAAGGACGGACTGGATCGCTTTGGTGATTGGTCGGGGCTTCAGTTAAATGCCCAAAAAGGTCATCTCATATTGTCCCGAGCGGCTCAAGGAATGAAAGAGGAGCTGTTGACGATGCTTGAGTTACAGGAGGGACAACTGCCGATGAGGTATTTAGGACTCTCCTTAATATCATCTAGACTCCCGATACCTGATTGCCTACCCTTGCTGAATAAAATTGAGTCTCGTATTGCTGGATGGGAGGGGTTGGCTTTATCATATGCTGGACGAGTGCAAATTATTAAATTTGTGCTTTCGTCCCTTAGTATTTATTGGTCTTCGACTTTCATTCTCCTAAAAAGGGTCATTAATGAAATTGAAAAACGCTTACGGAAGTTCCTATGGAAAGGCACGAGGAGTAGTGGGTATGCTAAAGTTGCTTGGAGGGAGTTGTGTAAACCGAAAGATGAGGGGGGTCAAGGATTGAAAGACATTGGGACGATAAATCGGGCCCTCATGTGTAAAAAATTGTGCGATGTTATTCGTTGTGACAGGACATCCATTTCGGTGGAATGGTTACACCAAGGACGACTTCGGGACTCCTCTATTTGGACTATATCTGAAAATAGAGGCTCATGGTGTTGGAAGAAACTTATACGGTTAAGGGCATGGTTGCGACCGGAGGTTGTTTACCACATCGGTGATGGGCGAGATTTTTATTTATGGAAGGACCCTTGACACCATCTAGGCCCTCTTATTCAGAGAGTTCTCCATGGACCTAGTCTTATAGGATTGCAGGAATCCAGCAGGTTGTGGGCTGTCATTCACGAGGGTCAGTGGCAATGGCCTTCTATCACTGACTTCAAATGTTTGGAGATCTTGCAAGTACTACCTGTTATTCACGGAGGTAATGATCAAATTTTGTGGCGGTTCTCGGGCAATATTGTCACCACACAAGCCCTCTATCGCTTATTTGATCCCCCGGGTCCAAAAGTAGGCTGGTATTCACTACTTTCTGGACCTCTTAAAATTTTTCGGCACATGTTTATTCTCTGACTCGCTATTCAGGAAAAGCTTGCTACGACGGACAAGCAATGGTTATCACATTTAGGAGGATGCGTCCTATGTACTGAGGACAACTTGGTGACACACACACATTTGTTCTTCCATTGTCAGTATAGTAGACGTTGTTTGACTATTATCAAACGAACTATTCGATTTCTTTGGCCTAACAGACAGTGGAGAATGGATATTGAATGGGCTTCTAGGAAGTGGAGGGGCAAACACATTATTAACATGGCATACCGTGCGCTACTTGGGGCATGCGTTTACCACATTTGGAGGGAACGCAACATGAGACGGTTCAAGCACACTTCGAGGTTGCCGGCTACGTTAGCTAGCTTAATCATAGAGGACAACTACGGATTCTTAGCAATATCTTCCTAGTTCTGTTAGCTCTAGTGCACTTTATAGAGTATGGCATATCCCTTGACCCGTTGAGGAATAACATATCATACGAGCACTGCTGTATTATACCTCATTTTTCTATTTATGAAATTTACCTTTCCCCGGATTATAATACTATCTAAAAAAAGGATAAATTGCATTTTATTCTCCTGTATTTTCTTAAAAAGACTAAAAATTCCCTTATGTTGTAAAAATAAGTTAAAAGGCCACCGTGATTAAAAATATCCGATGTAAAGTTAGAAACTAGCAAAAAGTGCACTTCACGAACCCTTAGTGCGAAATTGATTGATTTTTGACAAATTTTGACCCTTTTTGGATTAAAAACGACTAATATACCCTTCTTGCATATAAAATCATTCACATTTATTTCTTTTTGTTTTGATATTATTTTTGTAATTTTATCCTCCTAAAATAGAAATAATTTTATTATTTAAATTTAAATACAAAAAATATATAAAAATTAAAAAAATTATAATTTAAACCGACGAATTAAATTAAATATCACAATACAAAAATTCAAATTTAAATATCTATATGAAAATGGTGGGCGACAGGGGAATGGGTTGGGTTGGAGTGGGGGGTTTTAATTTTATTAAATTTATTTTTTAAAATAATATTTTATATTTTATAAGTTATGACTTTTATGTATGTGATGGCATAACTTTTATGTATTTGTTTTTGACTTATATATATATATATATTAATGTATTTTTATATTTTGTGATGTATGTAATTGTTTATGATTGCGTTATTGTAGTTAGTTATATTTTAATTTTTTGTGATCTGAATATATAGAAATTTTATAGGTATTGGAGATGGTTAATAGATTGATTTTGGTTTATTTGAGATTTTTCAACATGGTTTGTTTTTAACATATTTTTTATTTTATTGTTATATATAAGTAACGTTCCAATTCAATAAAAAGAAAGGAAAAAAAAAAAAAAAAGGAATGTGTTTGATGGAGTAGTGAAGCAATTAGGTTTCCAACAAAAAGGTCTGGGTCCAAACTCTCTTGAGCAACTTATGATTTTTGGGCAATTTCATTAGTTATAACGGATTAATGGTGATGACTAAATTTGATGGAATCTTGAAACGGGATGAATTAAGTTTGATGACGGGAAAAGAATTACATTTTTATAAAAGAAAAATCTAGTTGAGCTGACCTACTAATCCAAACTAGGCGGCCCTGGGCCACTGAGCTTGATCTTATCCAAAAAATTTATATTCGGAATCGACTCGGGACCAACCCAATCTCAATCAGGCATAAACTAGACCATATCAATTCATTTTCTTAATAGATTAATTCAAATCAATTCAATCCGACCCACTGCACATCTTAAATTTGGGGGTCAGGAGTAATCGCCCTCACCTTGGCCCAAGGGTTGCTAATTTGTCTAATCAAAGGAGGTTGGGTAGAGGCGAGATGGGGGGGACAAGTCTTTCACTTATTTGCTATTTCCTACCACGATGGATGGGATGGGCTGACTCATATGAAATCCCTTTGTTCTAATCTAATTATTGGGTAGACACACTGTCATGTTCCAATTCCATAGTCAAAAGCGGCATTATCTTTTGATATAATGAACTCCATGAAAGGGAAAATCGTGTGGCGCTCATGAAACGAGGCTGTATACGGACAAGCGACGCAAGGGGGGGCCATCCTACTGTCTGCAGTTGACACTGCTTTTCAGCCATTGGTTTAGAATTTAGATTTTGGTCATTTATGTTTCTACTTTCTTCATCCCACCCCAATTAAGAGCCCTGATTTTAGCTCGATTTGGCATTGGATTTATGTATCTTTTTTAAATAGTAATTATGATATTTGGATTCATAATTATATAATCGACAATGTAAATGCATAGTATAGTTGAATTCTAAAACTAAACTCATTTTAAGAAATTATATAGGTTTTCAAGATAAATGATATTATTATTGGATTTAAATATACGAATTGTATTATTTGTTTTGGTAGATCACAACAGATTCTCCTGAAATTTAATATAATTATAATTACTCCTTAATTGTTTGAAAATCTATAAATTTCTCATAAAATTAACGATCGTCGAACATATACCCCTTGTGATAGCATATTGTAGGAGAAAATTTGTTAGACAGAATTTTCGTTGGACGACCGACAATTTCAAAGGGTATAGTAATTTTTTAAAAAACAAATGGATAATTGTAATCCTAGCAAATCTTAGGAGAGGCTCATGTAATTTGCCCTTTTATTTTTTAAATGTAATTTAAATAAAATTTAATTTCTAAAGTAATTATTGAAAATACGGTATAACACCACAAACAATCACAGTTACGATGAAAAGTTAAAACACCAACTTTTTGACCTATCACAAAGCCAAAGCGGAGGTTTTTCTATAGGTTCGAACCCACAACTTTAAAATCATGTAACTCAACTTCGTCAACTGCCGTAGGTCTCATCGGTAGCCCAAACGGAAGTTTTGGATGAATAACTTTTGTTTCCTTCTATATACTTATTTTCCTTTCTTAAAAAGGTTTTTCATGCCAAGTGTGGAAACTTCAAACAGTCCACATTACTCCATCAGTCCCCAAGTAGAACTTTTCCCACTTAAATATGATGTAGCTTGACTACGCGGAGCCAATTGATAATATAATCACAGACGAGGAATTTAGACGAAATTGCAAAAGAGCACCAAGGAGTGTAGAAGATAAGAAGATATGCACATGAGATTATTTCATCAACCGATGGAAAATTTTCACTAATGGACATGGTTCTGTTATTGACATGAAAAACTCCAGAAAAAGGAGCAACTAGTTACGCGCATGTTGGTGGTATCTTTGATATCCCTTGGCGTTGCAATTCGACCATGACACTGTCAATGGACGGGGGTTTCAGACCAAGTGGCAGCGGCAGCCATGGCTTTGATAAAACATCTCCGATGACCGCATCTATGCTCTCCGTAGACTGCTAACACATTTATGATGACGAGTCAGACCATCGGTAATGCTGGCAAAATATTGATCTGCTGTGACTAAAGAGTTAACGGAGAGAAAATCGTCTCACTATTTCAACTGCACGGAATTACAGTTTCAAAACTCATGCAACTTTAGTTTCATGCATATTAGGAATCTGTTTCTGTCACATATTCTAATCTGCATGCACCAAACATATAGGGGTTGAGCATTTGATTGAGATGGCACTTCATTATCTCGGAAGGATGCTTGCTGAATAAAAGATGCCTATTTTCTAGTGGATATACGATATGCAAACTTAATGTAAACTGTGCAGGCAACTGAAAAATTTTGCCAGAGTTGGCATATCAATCTCCATCAAGTATGAGAAACTGTTTACAGAAATGGGATGCAATGCTAAATGATCTTATGGTTTGATGACGTGCTGATGCACTTTAAACCAAGTCATCAACCGTAAAAAGTCATTGTTAGGGCATAATGGAACTGTTCTCTAAAATACTTTTGCAAGGAACATAAATCATGCACGCTTTAATGAATGCCAAGCCAATGCAAAGGGAGGCCAGTGTCTTATTCAATATACACCAGACCAATAACTTAGGCCCCTTTCACTAATCCAATATGCTATGATTTTGTTTTCCAAACAGAAGTAAACTATTTTTTTTTTTTTAAAAAAAAAAAGGAAAAGGTAAAGATAAATACAAATCCACAAGTTCGGTAAGTTGCCTTGTTTCTCTATTGTTCTCTTTCTTTTCCTAGTATTCTCCTAATACCCCAAGAAAATCATCCATCTCAAAACTTCAGTCTCCGAGACCAGCCTGCAAACTCTCATGCCTATCATTGTAAGCATTTGGGTACCTTGAAAATCTTCTCATGCCTAGAGGGGGTAAAATATTGCTAAAATTAATTTAATAGGTACTGTAAGCATTTGGGTTAAACAAGAGTCCATCCTGGTTCACTGAGAAACTATTGAGACGCCCATTCTTGGGTATTTCAGAAACTTAGCAGAACATCTGTTAGGGGCTTGAACATTTTAGCACTATTTTCTAAATGCTTTTAGGAAGAGAAGAGGAGCTGATGTATAATAAACCTCTTACTGTCTCCTGTTGTCAGAATTTTGATAGAAGAAAGGGAAACATGAAAGATTGTTGTATCCAAAATTTGGCCTTAGATCAGTCTTCATTGGTCATTAATTGAATAAAAATCATAGTTTTGGTTGGTAATATTGGGATTCCACAATTTTATGTCAAGCCAGTCTTTTTGGAACATGATGATTTAGACAGAAACATCTTGTTTTAGAAGTAGTAAAATATGCAAACGAAGTATAACTTTTTTCATTCTTTTTTTTGTTATGATTGATTCTTGATTGAACCAAATACCTCCAGCTCTTACCTCTCACAGGACTGTAAAGAATCTGCTTGAAGTAAAGGGAGGACAATAAAATCTCACCAGGTGAGAATCAAATGATGGTTGAGGCAGTGTTTGTCCAGTGGGCACGATGGGTACACCGACACCAGGTTCTGCTCTGTACAAGGAAGTCGGTGGTACGCCTGCAACTGGTGGAATGGTAAACCTCTGCATGATTGTTAGTTGGTTAAAGCCAAAGATTTCCTCATTTATGTCCATGACTATTTTGGAAATAGACAGGTATAAGAAATAGCAACAAATGCAAGTAAATATCAATCAAAAGATTCAGATTTTGTAATTACTGTGGGCTGGAAATGTGGCGCAAAGCAAGGCATTCCTGGTGCTGGAACCTATATGTAAAAGATAAGTCATTACAGAAAGAGAGAAGAGTGCTGATAAAATATGTTTGTCTGCTGTGCACTTACATCTTGGTGGTGACTAGACCAAAAAGACGGATCCCCAGATATTGGTGGTTGCAGAGGATGACCTGGGACCCAAGCAGGTGGAGGTGCTGGTGAACAGGTTAGATGATTAGGCCACATGTACATCAATGGTTGGTCTGTTGATGGATGACCCCATACATGTAAGGGTCTAAATTGAGGCATGGATGTCACTGGAGGGAACCCTGTGGTTGGTACAGCCCAAGAATTCACATCTCTCTTCGCTGTCCTGCCCGCAGTTCCATACATTTGCCGCTTCCGGCTCCAAGTTGCTGCCTCTGCTTCTCGAGCTAGCAAATGTTTCCGATGGGAACGATATTTCTGGATTTAAAAGAAAAAAGAATACAATTATATTTAAATCATTTATTTGTGCAAGAAATAAGCATAGAGATTATCTAAATATGTGTAGGACTACTACATGACCTAATTCTTCAGCAAGTTTCAACCATCAAGAGAAGTCATAAGTATTTTACTTTGTGGTACAAGGGATGACCTCCTACATAAATGGAACAAACAAATTTTGAAGTTTCAGGTACAAAATGTTATTTTAGTTAAAGATTCCAATCTTGACAGGTATAGAACTTTACATTGGAAAAAACCTCTGATATATAAGATAGCTTGAGGACTTTGGGACAAAGGACAAGGGACATACTATAAGGGAATACAACACATTATCCAAGTTGTTTCAGGATTCCGCATATTTCATAACCAAAACGTGAATACATCGAATATCCTGTCGCCAGTTTGCCATTATTACCAGACCAGCTTTACCAGCTCCGGGAAAGTGTTTGCAGAAAGAAATATCATAAAAGCCCACAGTGTTGATGCTGGAATTTTTTCAATCCTTCAACAGCTTATTACAATTATAATTCTTTATGAAAAGTATTACAATTTTTTCTGGAAAATATTAATTTTTGTAATCAAAGTAAGCAACAAGTACAAGCATACAGCATAAGTCAACAAGTCCTAGAACATTGACTTGTAAAAAACTCCATTAAAAATACGAGAAGAGATGCACGTGGAAAAAGTTGTGCAAAGTAAATCCTCTGAGAATTATTGACTAGTAGCATAAGAAGATTACAAAAGAAAGTACCGAACCCAGGCATAGGGAAGAGGACAATCGTCACAATCCATTAACCATAAGCAAACTTTTAGAAAGGAGATTAAGAGACGAGGTGTCTGGATATTGTGGAAATGAAATAAGAATGAAGGAATATGAAAAGAAAAGCTATGCATACTTGAAGATGGCTGGCGACATTATGGCGGGTAAGACAATCAATTCCCATGAGCTCCAGAATCTTTGAAGGCACAGCCTTGTCCAAACCTAGCTTCTCCACTGCTTGAACAAACTGCCTGTGTAGCTCAGGTGTCCAATCCACCTATCTCCAAAAATAAAGGAACCGTTCAATCTCTTCTCTTGAAATCTTAAATTCACACCAATGCACTTCTGACTCATGTACTAAGGTTCAAGCGTACAGTTTAACTTGGGAGATAAATAGCAATCCATGAATTCCTAAAATTTGCTTCCGCAGGACGTATTCAACAAATCCACAAACATGATAGAGAAAGCAATTATTTGAGACAAATTCACATGTAAGTCTCTCCAATGAGGACTAAGTCTTAATACATTAACACTTACAATGTGACCTAGGATTCAAGTTAGTTTTGTAGAGTGTTTCTGCTTACCTTCACTTTCCTCTTCCCTGGAAGATTTTTTATATGAGTTGATGGTTTTCTTCCTTTATTACCTGTCAAGGAAGACCGATTATCCACAAAGGAATCTCCCCTATTACTCACGGTTTCCTCTCCCTGAATCAAGCTTGATCCGGAACCAAGGTTTGAGGCTGATGCAGAGGCAGAAACAGGGGATGCTTTTTGTTCTGCAACAGTTTTACTTTCTTCATCCACTTTTCCAATGGATGCTGATGTATTAATACTGGTACTCATCTCCGATTCCTCACCGGCACCAACCAAGAATTCTCTAGCTTTTGGCTCCATCTCTGAATCCAGCTACACATTCCCATTGTTGATCCCCACAAAACCAATAAACAATATTGTCAGTGAATCCATGTCAGACATATCGAGAAACTCATTTTGTTTCATGAGGAACTCCGTCAGGATAGCTCGCTCATTTTTGTCTTCCTTGACGATGAGAGAGCAAGAGTTCCAGAAAATACAATTAGAAAGAAATGCAAACATGCTCTCCATGCTATATATATTATATAGATGCAATCTAATGTTGGTGCAAGTATATTACTAGCTATATAAACTAAATTTTTTGCATGCAAATATTCAGAGGTCAATAAACTAAGGTTATGAACATAGAAAATTCATTCTATGACAATTCTTTCTTTCTGATGGCAAGATGGCGAAACTCATTAGTTTGTTATTTTTTTATCTTCTTTTGTTTTTAAAACTTTATTCATGTTATACGGTTTACTTTTAAATGTTCTTTCAAGGTTTGTGATTGCCTAGTTTAGCTCATCAGTTATTTCAATATTTTTTCCTCTTAGAGGAGGATGAAAGAAGCTGGATTGATAAGTGTCAGCTGACATAAATTAGTAGCAAAGATAAAAAGGGAGGGAATGTAGGCAAAAGAATCTCTTCCAAAATATGGTGGAAAAGTTCAACTTACTTACACTGTGGTTTAGAAGCAAAATAGTGAGACCAAATCTGGATCCTTTCCTACAACAGAAGTATACTGGTGACTATGTGCTAACCCCAGAATTGAATTCACCTGTTTGCAGCACATTTACTGAGGCCTATACATAGCGAAACTCTTATATTTTTGCTATTTTCTTTGAATAACTTCTAATATAGAGCAGATAATCCAAAATAGCATGCCACTCAACATGTTATCTGGATAATTGTTCAAATTCGCTATTCATGCGGCCATCACACTTTTTCTCCCCAGGAATCCATGATAAGCTATAGCTATAAAAAGTGATTATACCAAGACTGTAAGTAAAATGGTATAGCATATAGAAGTTTAAGCCAAAGTAAGGAACAAGTAAAAAAGAAGAATATACACTATCTCATTCCCATGATCAAACAACAAACACAGATGTCTGACTCATTTATTGTATCATCATAGCTGCCTTGTCTGGATCCAAAACTAAATTCGGTGAAATAAAATGAAGCAACAAACACAAATATTTGAAATTTTCTCTAAAATAGAAGTACGTCCAATTTCAAGAGCATATTACGCCTCATATCGACTATAAATCAGCAAACCACTCTGTAAACAAATTAAATTATTATTTCCCCGTACAAGTTAATCAATAATATATAGTTGTACGTCAATGATTAAGCCTCACAGCTAGAGCAAAAGGAGGCAAACTTTATTTCCAAGTAAAATTAAAATAATCATCTGTCAACTTAGCAAACAGTATAAAATCAAGAAACTACACACCTCATGCTCTCTAGCGCAACTTTTTCTAGGCCAATATCATACTCGCTGCGTTCACTTCGTACGCTTTAAATGCAGCTCCACACCAAGTTCTCCTCCAACTTTATGAAAAAAAATCAAAGAAAGTTAGACACACGCACACGCACTCACAATAGAAAAAACAGAAGAAAAGAAAAAAAAACAGTAAAATGCATCACATCCATAACTCTGTCCGAATCACCACTAGAAAACATCCAAGCTTCATTCTCAAGACAATCAACGAATAATGTAAGATCACCTGAATTAGAACTCAACAAACCTCAACCTCTCTTCCTTCCCCAGCGGCGCCGGTGGCATGCGCAACTACGGCGGCTCAAATGAGTAACTCTAAACAGAGTTTTCACGAATCTCAGCGGAAAACAGACTCCAAAAACCGGAGATGTTAAGAGATCGATCGAACAAACCCTAGGTTCAGCGGTGTGTACGAGCTTCCCCACCACTTTTTCTCAGAGCTACCACTGAATTATGAGAGTGAGAGTGACCGACTGAGTGCCTTCAAAAGCTTGTGATCATAATAACGTTATTCGTTGGTGTCTTTATTGCCTCATTATTAACAGAGGATAATAAATCCAACTTTTCTCTCAACTTTACAACAAAATAAGTTGAGTTTATTTAAAATTAAACTTAGAAAATATTTTAATAATTTCATAATTTTTTAAAACTATTTTTCAACCTCATAATATGTTGAAAAGTATTTGAGACGTAAAATTCAAAAATAACATATTACGACTCCGCCTGCTTTCGTGAAAAAAATTATTTCACCGTGATATGTTTATGTTTGAATTTTCCATTATAAATCTTATATTGTATATAATAAATACATAACACACAAATAAATATATTAAATATAATATGAAATAAAAATCACCCGAGTTGTAGCGTTTTATTTTAAACTCAATTATATTTTTGTTTTATTTAATATATTCACATCATATGTAAAAAATATTTTTTTACATAAAATAACTTTTGTGTCATGTATTAAATAGAATAAAAATAAAATAAAATAAAAAATTCAAATACCCATATTTAGCATGATTGATTGAATTATGTATTAAGGACAAAAGTTTGGTGAAATTAGTGTATTGGGAAATAAAAAGGAACCTATGTTTGAATGAGGGGAGTAGAGATCAATGATTAAGACATACAGTATGAACCTGACTTTTTAGCATAAAATGTCTCATTTTCTAGCACAATAATTTGTTTAAAATTTACCATTCATTAAAATAAAGGGTAAATTATGCAGACACTTTTTGAGGTTAATTAGGTTTAATTACATAAATATTATTCATTTTTTATAAAATTAAAAGTACACTCATCGATGATGTCAGTCTAATGGTTAAGGTTAAACTTGAGATCCCATGAACAAGTTTGAAATCATGGGTTCGAATATTATCGGCTGTGTGAGATTTATCTCACTTTATGTGAGTTATTCTAATTTGTTTATTCTTAGTTATTTGTTGAATCGATATAACTTGTCTTAATCATGTTGATGTATTAGTTGAATTGATATATTATTAAAAAAAAAATTAAAAGTACACTTTTCGAGATTGTAGTTGTAATTGCAAGTACACCTTTTATTCAGTAGCGAATTTTTATACAGACACCCTATGAAGTACATTACTCTAATATTCCCTCGGAATGGTACTAATAATTTTACAATAGTTAGGTAATACTTATATAGTTGGGTCTAACCTCACGAGTGGAAAAAAAAAAAAAATAAAATTTTAGTCCTCTAACTATAGTGAAGTGGCACTTTTGGCCAGTCCGATTTGAAAATTGCAATTGAAGATTGTAATCAAAAGAATTGTCACAGAAATAGTTAGATTTGGCTTGATATTATCACATGTCTTATATGCGACCGAGTTAATTTGGGTCTTTTTTTTATTTTTTCAGACCAGCTTTGGTAACGTGACATGAGGAACGTAAACGAAAAATGCAACTTTGATTCTATAACAATAAGGGGGAGGTACATTTAATTTAAACGTCAGAAGGACAAAAATCCACATAAAGAAAAATTGCCGGAAAATTAGCCTTTTTGTTTATGTTTTCAATTTTTAAAATAACAATTAAAGTGAAAATATATATTTTTTTATACTTATTCTCATTGAAAATATATTGATTTGACAGCACAATTCAATATAAAACATAATCTCATTAACTAATCCAAATAAATTTTAATTTTAACATATGGCTTCATAAAAAAATGTATATAATAAATTTAAATATTTTTTTTTTGGTTTTGTAGTATACCAAAAGACAAAAACTAAATAAATAGGGATAACAAATCCCACCACTATATAAACATTAATTTATTTTAATGCTAACTATTAATAATTTCAATATGAATGAAGGTAATTATATTTAAATTCCCTCTAAAAATATGAAATTATATATTTTTTAAAATAATTTTAAAATTATATTTACATCCCTTTTAAAAGTTCAGTGTTTACACATGACCTCCTTCCCCTAATGGAAAATGCTGACATAAACAAAAAAGATTATATAAATTTTTAATTTTGTCCTCATTTAATAGAGATAAATATAATATATATATAGAATAAGGTTAACATCATTAC
Source organism: Sesamum indicum (assembly GCF_026168435.1). NCBI lineage: Eukaryota > Viridiplantae > Streptophyta > Magnoliopsida > Lamiales > Pedaliaceae > Sesamum > Sesamum indicum. Next base: position 9,457,190 of record NC_142668.1, read on the forward strand.
ATTTTTTTCTTTATAAGTACAAAATTATTACATGAGAATGTTGAATATATGATAAAATTATTAATATATATAATATTTTTTTTAGGTAACATCAGCATTTTTCGTCGAAATCTTAACAAAGTGAATTCTTGGAGAGGGTATAAAACTTAGGTTGAAATAATTTCGTATTTTTAGAAAGGTTTAAGTGTAATTAATCCTATTAACAATTAAAAATTATGACATAATTATAGTTGATTTATTTAAAAAAATAAAATTTATATAAATTTCCTAATGTGGAAGGCTGGAAGCGCATCTCCTGATCACGTGCACAGGAAGACTATTTGAGGTGGTCTATGAATCATTATTAGGTTTTGGAATTTGTACTGTGGTGTTGGTGTAGGTCAGAAACCCACTATCTTAGGCCTGTCCTCAGCTTTGTTTGCTAGTCAACTTCATATCTTCATCATAGTGTTGGATGATTAGTCGTCTTTCCAACTAATAAATTATAATTTTAATCGTGTAAATATAAAATAATTATTTTTTAATTTTAGATAAATTTATTTTAATATTTTTATGTTTTAATAAAAATGAATTATACCTGGAACAAAAAAGGTAAATTACAATTGATTTTATTAAAATTTGTCATAATTATTAATATTCCACAATTATTTGAAAAATTACAAGTACCATCTGAAATCATAAATACCTTAACAAGTAGGTTTTATGACAACTTATTGTAGAGGGGTTTGTTAGGATAATTGTGATTTTAGGGGGTATCTGTATATCAGGAAGGAATTCGTAATTTTTCAAATAACAATAGAGTATTTGTAATTATGACAAATCTCGAGAAGCCCCAATCAGAGTTTCCTAAAATAAAGTCTCTGTTTCTAGATAAGAAATATAATTTTTAATTTTTCGGCTAACTTATCATATTATTCTTTTTTCAACATAAAATAATTTTTTAACTTGCCCAAAACCAAAACTTTTACACTATGTTTAGTTTTATTTTTAATTTATTTTGGTGTATTATGTGTAGATAGAGAGAGAAAAACAAAGATAAATAACTATGTATTAGAGATAGTGTGTATGTTTGGATTTATTTTTTGGAGATAATATAAAATAAATATGGTATGTTTGATGTTGTTTAGTAGGAGACAAAAAGTACTGTTCATTTACAAATCATGTCTTTATATATATTTATATATATGTATGAGTATGTATATAATTTTTTTAGTTGTAGAGCCTATAATTAGTGTAGATTTATTTTGACTAAAAATAAATGAGACACTGTTTCAAAACATCACAAAACACCACCAAAACTTTCAAAATAAATCAAGGCAAATATTTACCATATTTTGGCCCATCTCCATAAATGAAACGAAACACTATGTTAATTTCTTTAACTTCACATTAAAGAATTCTTTGAAATAAAAATTTATTTTTAAATATACACTTAATTTAAGCAATGGAGTGACACCATTAAGTCTGACCCATTATTTTTAATAGTCAGTAATATCATGAAATTACATAAAAATTTGAACTTTTTAAACTTTTGTTTGAAATTTCGTGTCCAATCCAATCAAACTAGATACATCTATTTGGGACATAAAAGAGTATTTTGTCCCAAAAAACCAAAAAAACCTAATTCCATTGTAAGGACAAGTACACCGTGTTTCTATAAAATTCAGTGTAATTATATGTAAATTCTTGTATATTGAAAAATTATACTTAGTACTCTGAGATTCGTTTCTGTCCAATAACTAAATCCATTCACTAATAAAATTACGAAATTTTTAGATATCAACAAAGAAGTTAAATACAAATCAGTATTTATCTTCAATTGATATATTAACGACTTATTGCAAATCAAATAAAGATTTTCAGGCCAAATTATACTTATACATCTTCGCACACTAATACATAAAAGAAGGTACATTTTCACCCTTATAAAAATAATTAGCTTTCAAATTCTTTTGACGGACGCATTTAGAATCATTTTATCAAATTAGCATGAAAGTTTAGAATTAGGCAAATAATTTAAAGGATTAATTATTAAATTGAGACCAGTAACTTCAAATTCGTGGATCCAAATATTATTTAAAAAATAATATACCATGACTAGTTATTTACCTTACTTTAAAGTCAATTTTCTTGTTCTTTTGTGTAATTATTTCCAAGTCTTGTTAATCAATAACCATAAAATGTTAAAATAGAGGAAAATAATAAATGAATGAAAAGTCAAAAAAACAACATATGAGGGCAGAAAGAAGCCACATAAACATGTGTTGTTGGATGTTACTTTATTATGTGTTGGGCATTGGCCCACCTAAGATCAGATGAGATGCGATTACTTTTCATAGGTACTGTGCCCATCAGCAATGAGTACTCACCCCACTTTTGATGAAAGGAAAACGCCATTTCTAGAATGGAATTACAAAGGTGGTAGCCTTTCTATTTAGTTGCCTACAACTATGCAAAGAAGCCAAAATGTAATAGTTTCTTTGTGTTTTTTTTTTTAATAAATCAATTACAATCATGTTGTTAATGATAAATTTATTTATTATTAATATTAAATATTTATGTTTGATAAATAATTAGTATTAAAGTTGTTAAATAACTACAACCTATGATCATTATAAGGTAGGCCCAAGGCCTACTTGTCTTACTGGATGGCTTCCTCTTTTATCACCTAATCTACTAGGCCCATTTAATCAACCCAACCGAGGACTCGACCCGATCCACTCCACCTATTTGACCCGATAAGCTTTAAATAAATATTACTAACCCTAACCCTAAAGCCATTTCCCCCTTCCTCTTCCTCTGGCTGCGATCGCTCTCTCTACCGCTCTTTCTCTGCCTCTTTGATTTCTCCCTCCTTTTTTATCTTCTTTACCAACAATTTTCAATGGGTATGGAAACTTGTGTCATTTCCATTATCCTCCTTCTCCTCCTACATTTCTACCGTATAAATTCCTCCCTTTGGTCTGAAAATAAAAATGAATTCTTAAAGCAAAAATAACTGAGTGTTTTTGAGATCTTTGTGATATTCCTAAGTGATTGGTTCTTTGTGAACGATCCTAGCGATTTTCTTGGTGAAAGTTTGGAGCAACCCTGAGATTGATTGTCGGTCTTTTGTGGCTGTGTCTTGCCTCTCCGGATCTTGGTTTCCTGAGACGTTCTACTGCTTTTCTTTATTTTTCTATTGTAATATTCATTCTTGTATTATTCTTTTATAAAAGAGGTTTGTATTATTTAAGGGTTTGAAAAACACACAAAGATATAATTGTTAGAAAGGGCATTTTTGGGGCTTCTGCTGAAGGATGAATACCCAACAGTGGTATGAGAGCCATAAGGCCTCTGATATCTCCTCGGTGGTGGTAACCTCTAAACCCTCCTCTTTTTTTTTTCTGCAAATTTTTACTGTTGATATTTCCTGTTAATATCTGCTGTAAAATTATTGCTGAAACTGCCATATTTCTCTGTATATTTTTTTTATCGGGATCTGCTATAATTTATCTCTTGTACTGTTTTTGCTTTGTGTGAAATTTCTGGATACTTATTCTCTGAAATTATTATTCTGCTTTCTGTGAATTTTTTTCGAGAATATTATTCTGCTTTGTGCATCTGACCCATTTCCTGATCTCCCTGTCAATAACTAAACTGGCCGGACCTTTGAGGTCGCAGGAATATGGTCGAGCTTGGAGTAGGATCCCTATATTTTTTGATGTTATTTTGGTCATATTATTATCTTGTCTATTATTCCTATTATTTACTTTCACTGTTAAATGGCTGGCTATAATTTGTAACCTTTTGATGGAAAATTTGATTTTGTAATTTGGCAACAAAAATGAAAGGAATCTTGATTCAACAAAAAGTCTTTAAAGCTATTGATGAAAAATATACAAAAATATCTTAGAAGAAAAAAGGCTTGAAAATGAGGAATTTGCTTATTCTCCTATCATTTTAAATATGTCAGACATTGTAATACGAAAAGTGGATAATTCAGACTCTGCAAAAGATTTATGGAATAAATTAGAAGAGCTTTATACAAAAACCTCATTACCTAGTAAATGATTTCTACCTGAAAAATTCTTTCGTAATAAGCTAGATTTATCTAAAAATATAGAAGAAAATTTAGATGACTTTACCAATTAATTCAAGATATTAAGCTAACATGTGATAAGAATATAGATGATTATACCCCTATTGTTTTATTAAATGCAATTCTTGAAGCTTATAGTGATATTAAGGCAGCAATTAAATGTGATAGAGATAATGTAAGTCTAGATACAATGATTAATAGTCTAAAAAGTAAAAAAATTAGATTTAAAAACTAATAAAAATAACCAATCTCAAAATGAGGTTAATTTTATCAGAAGAAGGACTAGAAACCGTAATTCAGAATATAAGTATAGACGACATGGAGAAAGTAGAAGTAGAAGTAGAAGTAAGAGTAAAAGTAGATCTAAATCTAGAACTAGAGAAGAAAAGCCTGGAGATGATAAAACTAGAAGATGTTACAATTGTGGAGGAAAATGACACTTTATAAAAGATTGTGAGAAACCTAAAAGAGATAATAGAAATAACAATAAAAAAGGTGCTAATGTTGTAACTGAAGAGAATAATGCTGAAGTTTATATGCTTTGCAATGAAAAATCATCTGTAAAATTAAATGAGCGGCTTGTTGATTCTGGTTGTATATTTCACATGAGTCATTTCAAAGAAATTTTTACAAATTATAAGTCTGAAAAATTGGGCTCTTTATCCATGGCTAACGAAAAATAATGTGAAATCAAAGGTCTTGGTGACATCTGTGTGATCTTTGAAAATTGTTATAAATTAACCTTAAAAGATGTTAGACATGTCCCTAATTTGTGCCACAATTTACTTTTATTGTGGCGGGTAGCACAAGAATCAATCTACCACTCTTTTGGATTGTCTACCAAATTGACTTCAAACACCACGGTAGAGGGGTTGAGTTCTCCCAAATCTATAGGTATATATATATATATATATATATAATATGAATAAGCTCAAACATAGCATTGGAACAAGAATTACCAGAAAAAGGTTTGTCAATTGAGGGACTATCATACTTGATGGAAAATATTTGCATATGAGATGTGTAGCTCATATAAGAATGGTTTGAAGGAATTGAATGATTTCATTGAGCGTGTAGGAACAGTTGTTAGGTATGTTCATCAATCACTTGCTAGGACAAAAAAATTTAATGATTATTTTGTTGAGGAGAAGATTTAAAGTAAAAAATCATTGTGCTTAGGTGTCCCTACAAGATGGAATTCAGTTTATACTATGCTAGACAGTGATTTGATATTTCAAGGTGTATTTGAAAGATATGAAGTATATGATGCTAATTTTCGTAATGATTTCATGTTTGGCAGACCTTACGGTAAAGTCGGGTTGCCTATGATTAGGTTATAATCGAAAAATTTGTGAAGATGTTGCGATACTTTTATGAGCCAACTAATGGAGTTTTTGGGTCTTTATATGTGATATCTAATACTTTTTTTGGATGAAATAAGTGGTGTTTATGACTTGTTGAACAAGTGACTTAGGAATAATGATGAGTATTTGGTAGATGTGGTATGACAAATCAAGCAAAAATTTGATTAGTATAAGGGAAATGTTGAAAAGATAAACATGATGTTATATACTGCTGTTATGCTTGATCATTGTTATAAATTTTTCTATCTTCAATATGTTTTCAAGAATATGTATAGGCTAGAAATAAGAGATAAAATGAAAAATCTGGCCAAATCTACTCTATATGATGTATTTGAAGAATATAAAAAAGTGTATCAATTCTTCTACATCATGCCCTTCTACCACTTGTCCGGTGCATCAGGTCAGGATCAAGATGATGATAGTAAACGAAGAAATGTTAGAGACAAGAGAAAGAAATGAAAACAAAATGGTGTATGAGATTGGAGGTAGGCAAAAGTCAGAATTATCTAAACGAGGAACTTGAGATAGATGAATCTCTTAGCTTTGACATCACTGAATGGTGGAAATTGCATATGTCAAGATTTCCCTTCTTAACAAGATTGGTCATGCCTATATCTACCGTTGTATCGAAGTCTGCTTTCAGTATTGGAGGTCGCATAATCGATGATTTTAGAGCTTCATTAACTCCAAAGATGGCACATGCTCTAAATTATTGCCAAGATTGACAACGTCATGCTCCATTCAAACCAGTTGAAAAAGGCCATGACGTCATTTACAAAATTTTAAAAGGTATAGTTTAATTTATGGAAAATTATTTTTTTTTTGTCCTTTAATTTTACCCTCTATTAGATTTAGTCCTGTAAGTATGCCCATTAATTAATATCTCCTGTAAGTTTGCAAAATAATGACAAATAGTTCTTTGATGGTCATGAATTTGTATTTTTTCCTAGAAAAGGTGACATGTCAGCTAGGTTGTATAATTTTTTGTTGATTTTAATACTGTGTGCCTTGAACATGACTTGGAAACCATGTAGGACATGTTTTGGAGGGAAGAAACCTCATTTTTCCCTCCGGAACTCATGTTTATAGTGGGTAAAAATAAAGGAAAAAAATAATTATCTCTTTAATTTAATATTTATATATTAGTTTATTAACATATATTTCAGTTATTATTTTATTTCTGATGAGTAATCTTATTCTTGTAATGTTGTATCAAGTGTGGGCTCAGAGTAACCATCATCGGGTTAAAATATTGTATATCATGTAAGTATGAATTTTTTTTATGCACTTTTATAATTTTATTTGTCGTTTGATTTATAATTTTATTTATTTTTTGTTTTGTTTCTTACTTGTAAGTTATGGTTGATGGAGGAACTTCAATTTGAGGGACAGAATTTCAGGATTCCCAAGTTCCAACTAACGAGTTATGAACTTATGATTTCATTGTACGGATACATTGATGTTATTCCTATATACGTATTGGATATTGAATATTGTGCTATTAAATTTGAATTTAAATTTTTATTTTGTTTTTGGATTAAATGAATGAATTGTTATTGTGTTCTTTTGATTCAAATTGTATTCGTAAATATTTCATTTATTGTACATTTTATTTTTTAGATTTTGATATTTTTGTACAGGTGTTTTTGGATAAAATACTAAAATATATATATATATATATGATTTTTTAAAAAATAAATTGATTTTTTTCGGTTTATAACAAAAAAAAATCAAAAATAGTTTGTTAATAACCGAACCGAATTGGGGCTATTCGGTTCGATTTTCGATGCCGATAATCGATGAACCAAACTGAACAACCTTACACTGGTATGGGCGGTCTTACTACAGTTGTCACAATAATGTGACTTTCTGGTTTCCCTTCTTCTTTTAAGGTGGTTTAAAAGCCACCTGATTTCCTGCATTAAAACTCCTTGCATTCATAGCTCTACCTCATGTGAATCTGATAGAGCAGTGGCCCATTACTCTATGCAAACCTAGACTCAAGTTCTAACCAGAGATCCCAGGCAGAGGTTGTATAAAGAAATACCTCAACTATATCCATCACAATTGAATTCAATAGCCAGAACACAACCATACAGTCCATCTTCGTCCATTGCGCGCAGACCCTCCTTTTCTCCTGGAAGCCTTTCCCAAGATCCATCAATGAAGCCAAGCTTAGACTTGGCCCCACGTGCCACCCTAATAGAGTGACTCCAAGAGATGAAGTTAGATCCATCAAGTGGTACAGAAACCAAGCTCATCCCAAGGTGATCTCCGCAAGACTTTTGGAAACCCTTGAGGCTTCTGTTTCCAAGCGGTGATTTCTGCATTGGCTATTGTGTCCTTGCCGCCCATGGAAAAATCTCAAGAAAGTGCTCTAAAAAAAACAAGGAACTAATCAAAAAACCATCAAGTATGAAGAAGAGGAAGAGCAGGACTAGAGACCAACAATTGATCGCTCTGATACTGTACTGAAAAACAAAATCAATACTCCATGGAAAGAAATTAAGTTTATACAATTTGCTTAATAAAAAAGGATGGTCCAAAGCTCGATTAGACAGTGCCCCTTTAAATAGAAAAGGAAAAATCAGCTAATCTAATCGGCTAACTTCTCTCAACTACATTAACTCATTAGCTTAACTAATCATAGAAAAAATTTACCATTAGAGCTGCGAGGTGTAAAAATGCCATTTATCCCAAATAAGAGTAATACCATAGAATCTATTTGTACTGAATTTCCCAACTTACCTTCAAATATCACTGTCCTTATCATTACAGTTCAGATCCTTACAATATCATTGCATGCTCCAAATATCATTTTTGTATATATATGAGACTTGTTGTGTGTATATATATCTATATATGCTAGTTGCTGATCGAACCAAATCAATGTCCTCCATGCCCGTTTCTTTTATTTTAATTTGATAATGATCCTAATATTTTATTGTACAAATACATAATAAATATACCAGCTCGATACTTAATTAAAAAAATATTTTATACACTCAACGTGTGTACGTTTTATAAATAATAACACCAAATATAAAAACTCTGAACTCAATTAGTGTTCCTCTCACCTGCTCAAGCTTCACTATATACAGTCTTTGAATATACAGATCAACATATATAGAATATGTACAATACATTAATTGAAAACAACAAAAATGAGTTATTAGAGAAAATAAATTAAGTTTAGAACGCAAGGCGAAGTTCTTCTGCCGCTAATTACTCTATATTTATGGTAATTAACATTACAAAAAATAATGTCCAGACCTTCATGATACACATCCATCGTTCTTTGTAAAAAAGGAAATAAGAACAGCACACATAGAGGGGGGGAGAGAGAGAGAAGAGCTGGGAATAATTTGAAAAAGAACATGCACATTAGACGATTTCAATCATCTGAGTGCTGGAAATGTCGTCGAGTTGAGTTTAGTTAAGCACAAGTTGGTGGTACTTTTGATATCCCTTGACGTTGTAGTTCCACCATCACACTGTCAACAGACGGGGGCTTTAGCCCAAGTGGCAGCGGCAGCCATGGCTTCAATAGAACATCTCCGATGGCTGCATCCACGCTCTCCTTTGACTGTACACCGATAATTCACCACATGATCAGACAAGAACACAAGAGACTTATATGCATACTTCATAAGCATTATTAAAGTCATTTCTACAGCAATTCATCACTTCTACTACTTGAGATCAAAATAGAGTTCACTTAGGTTGCTTATTACAATGGATGATTTGAATTTGGATTTGGATATGAGCTAAAAGCTTCAAATGTTATTAGACTTTAAATTCATCATATAGATTTCGAATTCATATATAATGAATGACTGAAAAGGGAGGGAAAAAAAAGAAGAAGAAGAAGAAAAGAAAAAAGCTGTGTAGTTATTACATCAACTTTGAAGTTCTTTAACTCTAAACCTTCTATTATTCCAAACCCACTTAAAATCATCAAAAGATTGTCCTTAATTACACATTTGAAATTGATGAATTTGAAAATAGAAATTTTCTAATTTCTAATAATAAATCATTTGGGTATATTTCAATAATTCCACACCAGAAATTAAGTATTTTAAGTATTACTTCAACTCTAATTTTAAATTTTATTTTATGAATATTAATAAATTTAAATTCTTCTAATATGAAGTCATGATTTTCAAGTATTTCCTTTCAAAATTCAAATTGTTCTATCCAAATACAGCATATATATTTATGATTGACTATGTAGTTTGGATCTACTAGTTTGTTTCATGAATCAGAAATTTAGAAGTAAAGGGAAGGCTCACCGGGTGAACATCTGATGGGGGTTGAGGCAGTGATTGGCCGGGAGGTACAGTCGGCACGCCAAGGCCGGGCCGCTCTACTTTGTACATGGCTGCCGGAGGTGGTATGCCGGGGACTGCTGGAGTGGGAAACCTCTGCATTATTGCAAATCATCGTTAAACAATTCGTCATATGAATCTAACTCTGAATTTGAAATATTGGATGTAACAACGAGTATCTTTAACTAATTCTTGAATAGGGTTTCGTTAGTACCGTAGGCTGCAGTTGTGGAGGAAAGCAAGGCGTTCCCGGTGATGGAACCTATGATGTTTGTAAATAAATATGTGAGGGGAACTGCATGTTGGTTGGTATTTATATATATATATATATACTTACATGTTGGTGGTGGGGAATCCAAAAAGAAGGGTCAGCTGGAGGTGGCGGCGGAGGAGGATGAGGGGGCTGAGCTGGAGGCCAAGCGTGTGGTGGTGGTGGCGGCGGCGGTGAGGGGGTTAGATGTTTCGGCCACATGTGCATCAGCGATTGGTCGACGGGTGGATGACCCCATACATGCAAGGGTCTAAAGTGAGGCATTGGTGTCACGGGCGGAAACCCGATGCTGGGTGCAATCCAAGGGCTCACATTATCTCTCTTCCCTGGCCCCGCCCCACCTCCGCCGTACATCTGCCGCCTCTGGCTCCAGCTCGCCGCCTCCGCTTCCCGGGCTAGCAAGTGTTTCCGATGTGACCGATATTTCTGCAAAATTATTGAAATTTTTACTCATCAATAAAAGCCGTATGGACTATCATATTTATTTACGTTATGTTATTATATATATATAGGAAATAACTTTCCCACTTAGAGAAAAACAACAAAGGGAAAATATTGGATTTTCTTTATCAGACGCTGGATTATATATATATATATATATGACGGGGAAAAGATTGTGAATTTATGACCAGTAATTTTTGCAGTTTTTACCAGCAAGAAAAAGGTGAATGCTGGCTATGTAAAATTCACAGAAAGCCGTAAATTGTACGTAAAAGAAAGAAACGATTGACACAAGGACAAAAGCTTCTGCAAGATCTGGAGACAAGTTTCCAGCAGCCCATTTCGACTTCTACAGCAGAAAGCAAAACGAGAAACCCCACTTTGGAATTCTTAATAATTAATCAAATATATATATATGTATATATATAGATGTATATACATCTGTACATACTTGAAGATGGCTGGCAATGTTATGGCGAGTGAGACACTCAATTCCCATGAGCTCAAGAATTCTTGAAGGCACTGCCTTATCCACGCCCAGTTGCTCCACTGCTTGCACGAATCGCCTGTGAAGTTCTGGCGTCCAATCCACCTACACACACACACACACAAGGCTAATTAATTCATGTCAAATTTCCTTGGAAAAGTACATTTTTCACTTGGGATTCATTTAATTTGAGAGCAACCCCGGATTCTTGTGACCTACACCTTTCACATGGAATGTGTGACAGATTCACAAATATGAAAGAGAAACACTGGAAAAAAGAGAACATTATTCCATATGGATAAGGCTCATTTTTCTTGTTAAGAAACATTGATTTCGACTAATGTGCTGAACTAACCCTAGGGATGGAGATAGACTTTATCATCGCAGTTACCTTCACTTTCCTCTTCCCCGGAGGGTTTTTCGAGTGGGCCGATGATTTTCTTCCTTTATCAGCTTCTTTGGGAGATGGGTTAACCCCTACAGCTTCATCCCTTTTACTCACAGTCTCCTCTCCCTGAATCGGGCTTGATGAATATCCGGACCCGAGGTCCGAAACAGAACCCGAACCCGAACCCGAGCTGGCTGCAACTGTTTCTTGTTTTCTTGAGCTGTATTTTTCCTCCTCCGATTTCTCAGCTGAAACTACTGATGGGACGTTCACCTCCGATCCCTCGCCTGCACCAACTGAGAATTCAGCAAGAATTTCCGGGTCCATCTCCAAATCGGGCAACACGTCTCCGTCGCTGATTCCCACGAAAAGGTCATCGAAATCAATGCTGTCAAGCAAATTCCCGGCGGAGAACTCCGGAAACTCATTCTCTCCCATTGAGAAACCCTCCATTTCGCCTTCAGCTTCATTCTTGGTGTTCCTCAATGGCGAGACAGCAAGCATCCCAGCCAATTAAGCCCCTCTATATATATATATACACAAAGGTTGTATAGATTCCACCCTCTCTATGTATAGATTTTGGAGTAATATGAAAACTTTTGTGTAGTGGGATTGGTGCAACAACCACAGCTTACTTCCTATGTAAACAATATATATATCCTGGACAGGAATTGAAAAGCTGTTATCCTGTAAGGCAATTGGAAGGAGGTTCTGTAAGTGCAAAATGCGTTGTTGTGGTTCTGCTTCTCTATATATTTTATAAATTCAAGTTACACAAATGGAGAGAGAGAGAGAGAGAGAGAGAGAGACAGAGAGAGAGAATGCAAGAATTGGACGTCGACCACAATTTTTGTACAGGGGGCTCTGTAGGTTTTTGTTTCTATGCTATTGTATTTGCTTCTATATTATGAACAAATATTTTCTGAGTGTAAGTACGTATGTATGTCTGGGAGGGGTTTGTGGACGCCCTTTTTTTGAACTTTGAAAAAATCTGTAAAGTGTTTGCTCGTGAGTTGTTTCAGTTGTTTTTCTTCTTTTATTATTTTGCTAATGGAGAGCAGAGAGAGAGAGAGAGAGAGGAAACATGATCTTGTCAGTGAGTAGGGTAGGAATTGGACTGATATGTATATCTGTTGTACTTATCAGGAAAAATAAATAAACATAAAAAGAATGTATATCTGTTCTACAGTAAAAAGAAAAGGATCGTATCATACAGTCGGACCAGCAAGTGGGTAGATTAGTAACTCATGCTCCATCTATTCCAAAATAATAAATAATAAAGAAAAAAGAAGAAGAAAATCTTCTTTATTAAATATTGAGTTATTTTTTAAATTATAAATAACTATAATATAAAAATAAATCCATACTGTCTACCACAATTATAAAAAAACATACAAAAATTTAAATTTTTACTGCGATTGCTCTAACATTATCTATAATTTTAGCAATAGCCAAAATATTTGTCATGATTTATAATTGTAATTAATACTTTGGTCTCACCTGCAAAAGAAAAAAAAGCTAGAAGTCATTGCATAATTGTGTATAATTACTATTAATTTTTTAAATTTTAATTATTGTAATTAGCTGTAAATAAAAATTCATATATATCTTCTAGTGTGGATAGCATTTTTAGTTAATTTACTAATGAATTAATTGTATTTTATTATATCCTACAAAATTTAGAAAACTTTCAACTTATAGGATGCAATGTGATAAAATTATAACAAACGAGACTAAATTAAAAAAGACCCTAACATATGTGTGATTTTCCCATGTAATTACACGATATAAAAGAATATAACAAATATGAAGATTTGGCACAAATTATGTAAAATTAAGTCAAATTTATAACTTATTCAAAAATATTTTTACCATAAAACGTGAAGCAATTATTTGGGAGTAGCTGAAGTTATATTTGTTTGTTTTCATCAATGACAAAAAAGATAGAAACAAAATCATAAGCAAAAAGGAGTTTCCTTTAAACGCTCGAAATGTTGTAAAGGGAAGGTGGCTGTAAAATGCCACCAATATTTGCCCATACTTGTATGAGTAAGTGAGCATGTTGGCAGAGAATATGATTTGATCATTTTGAAGAAGTCACATATACCACATAGTTCTATATGGACAAGAGAGTTCTAATTTCTTGAGGGGCAAAATCATATTTTTAATTTTGTAATTATAAGTTGTGAGTAGGGAAAGGACGACACTTTTCGTCCCATAACTTATAGTTTTTTTCCTTTTGGTTTCATTAGTTACGAAATTCTCACTTTTAGTCTTGCAACTTTTAAGAAATAACACTTTTGATTTCTTAACACATTTTCGTTAGATATTTAATGGAAAAGGCACTTCCACATGGCCGTTAAGTGTATGAGATAAAAAAATATTAGTTTTCGAAAGTTATAGGACCAAAAACTCTAATTTTTAAAAATTATGGGACCAAAAATGAGAATTTTGTAACATATAGGACCGAAAGCGTTAAAGCTCTAACAAGCACGTGACACGTTCCGTTAAAATATATAATAAAAATGTGTCATGGGACCAAAAATACTATTTTTTAGAAGTTACAGAACCAAAAATGAGAATTTCATAACCAATGGAACCAAAAGTAAAAAAGGCCTAAGTTACGGGATGAAAAATAATATTTTTCTTTATTAATACTTTGGTCTTGTAACTTACTTTATTTACATTTTTAGTCTTTTTTTTTTATATGAATTTAGTCATCAACATCACATATTTGACTTTTTTTTATTTTTTGATAAATTGTATCATGTGTTGAGAATTTTGACCCTTTTTGCATTGAAAATAACTATCATTTTTGTTTCAATCATTATAGGTCGATAGGACCAAAATTGTAAACACAAATTAAATTTGACTAAAAAGAATCAAATATGATATATTTATAACTAAATTTAAAAAAAAAATACCTAAATATATAAAAAAAAGTAAGTTACGATACAAAAAATACTAATGACGTATAATTATATAATAAAAAGTATAATTTTGTCTTTCTTGATGTGTATGATATATACATTAGCAATGAAATTTATCACTGCTCAATTGGGCAGTGAGGAAGAGATGTAATTAGAAGAATTACATTTTGACTTCGTTCTATGGTTCAATGTCAGACATCTATATGCGATTTACAATAAGACATGTGTACGTTTGTTAGCAGGGGCGAAGAAAGCCTAACGAGCTCTAGCGATCGACAGAGATTGGTCTGAATCTAGGGCTATTAGTCTATCAAATTTTAAGTCTAAATTTGTCTTATTCATAACAAGAAAAGTTTGCTCAATCTTATTATTTTCTTAACACCAAATTATAATTCTTTTCAAAATTTCTCTTACTTTTATGTTTTCTGTTATTGATTTTCAATTTATATATTTTGATTTTCGACCAATTTGTTTGATCTTTTTATAATTTTGTAATTTATTTCTATTTATCAGATAAAATAAATTTTAGTTTTTCTAAATCATATTTTTGATTCTTGTAGAGAGCACCCACAAGAATGTGCGAATTATTCAAAATTTTAAATTAGTGGTTCATTATTTTATTTGAATACTTTTTATTTAAATTTTTTCAAAGCCAAATAAATTAGCTTAGATATAAAAAATTGATCATGATTTTTTTCTTAAAGTTATGATTATATAAATGTAAGTTTTAATTTTGAAGAAAAGAATAAATTTGTTATTGAGACCAAGAAATTTATAATTCGCGTAATTTTCAATCCACCCCTCGTTGTCAGAATAATATTTATAAAAATTAATTATACTTATATTATTGTATATATTTAATTTGAAACAATTAGCATATTAATTTAATTTATAAATTTAATATTTTATTTACTAAAATAATTAAATAATTAATTTTGATAGGGCTGAACTAAATTGCGGGGTTGGCCACGGTCTGTTAGTCTATTACACTTATTATCTGATCCCCATAAACTCTTCTAGAAGATCCGTCGAAGCATTCTGACATGAAAAACTTGATGTAATACTTCTAGAGTTTGTACACACGACCATCATAGCAAAAACAACTCACCAAAGGAGGTACTGCTGGTGCAACAATGAGCAATGTAGAAACAACTCGATGTATTCTCAATGAAATTAGAATGAGCAGGAAGATGAAGGATCATGAGAACAACTTCTGAGATGATAGAAAACTCTAATTGGGGTGTCCTGCCATCCATCGTGATTTCTCTACGGAAGAGATGATTCATGTGCTAAAGAACAATCTGGCAATGAGGATAGTATCCTCGTCTTGAGACAATAGGGAATCGGGTGAACAAAATAGGTCTCTTGGAAATTTGGAAAGATGCCTCAGAAAAAAAGACTTATTTTTTTTTTCTTAACGAACACTGCTTGTGCCTGGGTAGGGCTTGGGGCAGTTCCCTACATGTTTATTGATAGGGTTAATTACATTTTGTCATCTGCACTATGAATATTTTTATATTTTTGGCATTTAATTTTTTTTTTTTGTCAACTTACAATCACAACTTTACAAAAATTTGCACTTTGCCATTTATAATTGTTTTTCAACTAAGTTTTTTGTCCAAAAAAAAATCACATACAGTGCACATGTGATATTTAAGAGTTATGTGATGTGATATTTCTCATATATGCAGAGCATGTGATATTTTTCTGTAAAAATCAACAAAAACACGGTCATATATGACAAAGTGCAAATTTCATAAAGTTGAAATGATAGGTTGACACCAAGAAAAGAAAAAATTTCGATGGCAAAGTGTAAAAATAGGCATAGTTTGAATGATAAAATATAATTTACCCTTATTAATAAACTAGGAGTACTTACTCCCTCTACAAACTGCATCTAAATTCACCAAGAATTAATGAAAATGAAATTAGAGAGACATGAATCACCCCACACTAGCCCCCTCCCCACCAAGCCCCCTATGGATTTCAGTAATAGCCTCAAGAGTATGTGAAGTACAAGCAAGATTCACAAGAAAGTCCGCTGGCTCATTCCCTTCATAGAAGATGCAGGAGAAGTGCAATCCATCCTCCACTGCAGCCCCCTCAGTCGAGTCAATAACTCCTGCATATTCCATCGCCTACTCCATTCATCCAGCCCTTTGTCTAGTGCTACTTCTTGCCCACTTGACTACCACAAACAACTCTGCCATATGTCTGGTGCCCAAGAAACTCAAAAAAGGCCACCACAACACTAGCGTTGGTGTCTCAAATTAAGCCCCCCGCTCAAATATCCGGAGCCAACCAGTGTACGAGCTTTGGACTTGTGTCAATTTTTTTTCTTAAATAAAACTCAAACAACCTGGCTGCATCCAAATCCCATTTCCATTGCTCACATGTCATTATTCGTGCCTTATATATCAACTGCAACTGCGATCGAACCCACCACATAATCTCCACAGTGGTAATCCTCCTGTTATCATACTTCACCTCATTTCTTAAACTCCAAATATACCACAAGATTAACATAGAAATAATTAGATGAACATGCCCTCGAGGCATGAATGGAGATGACACATTCGAAGCTTAGAGCATGTGTTGCACATTCTCAGTATTCAGAACTGCTATATGAAAAAATGACGTGAGGTGATCCCATGCCCCTTGCAAAGATAGGAGAGAGATACTCTCAATATTATCACAAAATGGGCAATGGAAGACAATATGCACTCCTTTTGCCCTCATTCGTTCATCAACAAGGATGTAATGCGCGCCAAGGGAATATAGATGTTGTTTGCCGAATACATGGGTGCCATAGATTTGTTGGCAAAAGTCGCTGTGTGGACGCTTCTCGAGTTAGGTTCCAAGATGATTTTGTTGTGAAATGATCTTGAATCACTTTTCCACTGGGCATGATCACTCACCCTATCATCATATTGACTATTTAAAATCTTATTTAGTGAATAAGATCATCGAAGAAGATGTGAACAAGTTGTTAAAATTCGGGTATGTAGCAGAAGTGCACTATACATAGTGGTTATAAGATGTTGTAATTGTACCAAAAACATTAAGAAAAATGGCATGTGTGTGTGGATTTCATCAATTTAAACAAAACATGCCCAAAAGATGCATGTCAGCTATGAATCTATTTATTGGTGGACTCTATAGTAGGATGTGTTCTATTTAGCATAATGGATGCGTATCAAAGCCATCAGATTTTCATCGCTGAGAAGATAGAGATAAGAATTTTTTTTTTGTTACTGAAAATTGTATCTATTGCTACTATAATGTGTGTTGGATTAAAAAATGTGGATGCCACATATCAAAGGTTGATCAACAGGATATTTAAATACCTCATAGGAGTTATGGGTTGGATCTAAACCCAACCAAATGCACCTCTAGAGTTAAGGGGTGGTAAATTCTTAGGATACATGTTAAGCAAAAAGGGGATCGGAGAAAATCCATAAAAGATAAAGACAATTATGCTCGTTTGACCAAAATGACCGAGGAGGTCCAGAAATTAATAGGGAAGGTTGCATCGCTCTACTGTTTCATTTCTGAGTTGGTCGACAAGAACTTGCCATTATTTAAGGCTTTAAGGGAGGTGAAGGTTTCAAATAGACTAAAGAATGCAACAGGCTTTGAACGATTTATAGCAATATTTGATGTCTTTACCATTATTAGCAAATCATATGGTAGGTGAAACCTTGTACCTATACTTAGCGGTTAGACGATGCAGTGAGCTCCGTGCTAGTAACGAAAGTACTAGGTACACTACATTAGCAGTATGTTACAAGGAGCAAAAAAAAGATACATTCTAGATAGAAAAGTTTGCATTGGCACTAGTTGCTACTACTAGAAAGTGAAGACCTTACTTCTAATGGTGCTCACAAATCACCCATTGAGGCAATTAATGTCAACGCCAAACCCATTAGGTTGCTTAATTAAATTGGTAGTGGAATTAGAAAATTTGACATTGAATACCAAGCTAAAACCTCCGTAAAAGCATAGGTATTTGCTAACTTTATTGTTGAGTTAACGGATGAACAACAAAGAAAGGAGGGATGGATATTGCATGTTCACTACTACTCAAATTTGGACGATGGAGGAGCAGGTGTATTGTTGCAAGGACTAGAAGGGATAGAAATTGAGATCACGACAAAACTAGCTTTCCCCACAACTAGTAATGAGGTAGAATATGATGCTCTGGTTTGGGGTCTAAAAATGGCACAAGAGGGGTAAGACAATTAGACGTGTATACTGACTCCCAACTGGTAGCAATGCAGATCGAATGATCGTACTAGACCCGTGAGTGGTCCATGATACAATACTTGAAAAAGGTAAATGAAACTATGAAAAAATTTGACAAGTGTCTGATACAACAAACCCCAAAGGAGTAGAATGAGAAAGCGGATGCATTATCCAAGTTTGGAACCATGGTGTCAGGAATGAAGAATAGAAATTTAGAGTGATTGTAAAAGAGTTGGCGGTTGTCGATGAGATGGACAACAAGGTGCATTGTGTGCAAGAAAAACAAATCATGGAAAAATGAAGTAATAGAGTACTTAAGAGATGGCGTTGTGTTTAATAACTCCACCGCTGCTAGGAGCCTAAAATTCAAAGCAAATAGATTACTTTACTCAATAATGAGTTTTATATGAGATCAACAGATGGACCTCTACTAAATTACTTAAGTCATGCAAAACCCCAATACGTTTGAAGGGAAATTCATGAAAGAAGTTGCAGGAACCACTCAGGAGGGAGATCATTGACACAAAAGGTAGCACGATAGGGGCATTTCTAGCCTACATGGTGAAGGAGGCAATCAAGTTTGCCAAAAAAGTGCAAGAGTAGTAAGAAATATGGGACTTTGATATATACACCTAGGACTGTGTTGGAGCCAATTAAAATTGCATGTTCGTTGGACCAATGGGAAATCGAGTATTGAGTATGAAATATTTTTTTTTAAGGCAGTGAATGAGAGTTTTACAGTGCTTAATATCCCTGCCCAGAGACTCCTAACCATAATTTCTTGGTACCTTATGTGGGCAGGGACTTCACTAGGATCTATTACTTCTATGGATTGTTCAGGAACTGCGACCCTAGCTGGGGTTGGGATCGCAATTGAAGTGCCAACAATATTAATTAGGGGCAGGGGTACATTGGATGTTCCTACTTCTAAGTCCTTGGATTGAGACGGGGCTGCATTCGACCCCAAATATGAAGATTTGGAGCTGGAGTTTGAATTAGAGGAAGAAGCCATGAAAATAGAAGAGGTTAAGATGAAATACCTTAAGATCGGAGGTTGAGATCGCGGAAGGCAATGCCTAGGAGGATAAGCTCAAATGATGTAAGAACTTTGGGCATTGAATGAGTCAAATAAACCCCTATTTATAGAGAAATGACACGGAAAAATGCACCTATTAGGGATGGACAGGATGTTGCCACATCAGCATGATCGAAGGGTAAGAATCGCTATTGTTCACATGGAGACTGTTCAACTTCTTTTAGTGTAGTAACTTAAAACTAGAAAAAGTGGGGAAGTAATGATAGGGTATATCATATCAACAACAATAAAATACCACTGGAGTCCCAAAATCCGCATCTTTTTACCTCAACGATGCGACTCGCTCCAACAACCAACTCCAATAATTCGAGCTCTGAATCATAGATCCTCTAACAACCATGTGGACCAGGGAGCTGAGCATATTTGAGATAAATTATGTGTGGTTAATGTTGTGACTTAACAAAAATTCATTTATTGTTTTTGGAAAGGTTTTCGAATTTTTGAGCGATTTTTGAAAAACTATTTTTGGAAGAAAAACAAAATTTGAAACTGTTTATTGATTTTGTATCAATCCATAATTTGTTTGCTTTGCGATAGCTATGTGCAATTTTATGCATTAAATAATGTTCCTTCGTGGATATTGTTAGCCTTTGTGTCTTGAGCCTCGATGGCTAAGTTTCTTTGTGATTAGCCTTAGTGGTTGTATGTGTGTGCCTAAGTGGCTAATTAAGTCTTCGTGAAATGTGTCTAAGTGGCTAGTTGAACATATGTGGTTGTGTGTCTTTGTAATATTGCCTTGATAGCGGTTTTTAGCTTATGTGGCTGTGTGAATCGTGTCTAAGTGGCTTGTTGAGCCTGTGTGGCTAGCCGTGCCTAAGTGGCTAGTTGAGTTTTTTGTGTGCCTTGGTGGCGTGGACTAGCCTAAGTGGTCATTTAATTTAGCTTCGATGGCTACGGGTTTATAGTGTCTCTATTTTCTTGGTGATTGCTATTACTGTGTGCGTAAGATATCCTATTACTAACGATTCTATTTTGCAGGAAAAAAAAAAAGGCAGTGATGATATGCCAGATCTGTTTGTTTTCCCCTTGGGCCATGGCTCTTCATTTTTTGGGTCCTGATCCAAGGGGGAATATGTTGGAAAAATTTGTGGCCCAGGACCAAATGGTAGGCCCACCCACTTGGACTGCCCAAGTTCAGCCCAAGCCCACGACCCGACCCAACCCAACCCGACCCTATTGCTGAAAAATAAAACCCTAACCTCTCTCATTCATTAATCGGTCTCTCTCTCTCTCATCTTCTTTACTGCGCCTATTGATAGGACCACATTTTGTGCTTATAACCTATTTTCTGACCAAAATGCTCTTAATTAAATATTATTTTGCAGCATTAGAAAAAATGGAATGGAAATGAAGAAAAAAACCAAAATGAAAATTTGGACAAGACTCAAACTCGATTTCTGACAAGAATTTAGAGCTGCTTGAACTACCTTTTTTATGAATGAGGAATTTAATTAGGATAATAATTTTATTTCCATTAGTCTTTTAGTTCAATTAGAAATCTACTTTTAATCCTAGTAGAATTAGATATCTAGTTAGATATATATGTGATGTAATTCACTTTAAGAGACAATTTTTAAATTTTTGAAAATTTCATACCTTGCATTCTCATCTCTCTATTTTTCTATGTTTTTATGATATTTCTTACTTTGCTTTTTATGTGTTTTTTCATAAGCATGTTTAGCTAGTTCTCTCATTCCGATTGAAAACTGTTGGATGCTTAATTCCAACAAGTTGTGAGATCTAATTTATGCTTTCTACTTTCATTCATATTGGTAATTATGTTGTTCTCTGTGTTTTTATTACAAATAATCTGATTTATAAATGATAGGTACTGTTACTCATTGTCAAGAATATTTGCCTAGCCAATTAAACTTGCAAATCCGTAATTATTTGTTTAGTTCAGTAACTAGTGGTAACATAGCATAATTGATTACGTAGAAGTTTTTGATTATGTTATGGGGAATGCACAATATAACTTAAATAAATCCTCATAGGAATTTATTGGTTAGAATTGGGTCTTTTTGGTTTTTAATGCTGTCGGTAAATTAAATCTTGAGAACGTTCCCAAGGTTGTTTATTGATTAGGGATTTAGTCAACGGACGTTCCTTGACTTGACTATCCAAGGTAAGAAAATGTGAGGTCGTTAGGTCGTACCAATAACCATAATCAATTTATTATTATCTTATTCATGAATCGGTATCTCTCTCTCTCTCTTCTTCTTCACTGTGCCGACTCTGTTTTCTTGCCCTCTCTTCTCTCGCTGGTTCCCCATGGCCTTGGGACTTCAACGACCATCATTCTCCTCGATTCACCGGCAATCAAAGCCACTATTTATAGTGGTCGGTTCGTGGTTGTAGACAACTTAATATGTGCAAGAACTAAGTGTGCAAAAAAAGGGCTTTTGTGGCCAAAAGGCTCAGTGCCAAACTTGAGCAACCGTGGGTGTGTTTTTAAGCTGCCGATCTTTGTGATCGTGAGTAAAACCAAAACAACGAATCACTCTCTTTGACCTTTATGTGTTCGACATTTTTGCAGCTTTAATACTTTGTGTATTGTTCTGTAAAAGTTGTAGTCGTTTGTTCTGTAAAAGTTATAGTCGTTTGCCATATTTGAGGGTTCAATACTCATTGGTCTGTAATAGTAAATAGGCCTACACCCAACAATCACTCGATCTTAAGCCGACTTAATATCAAAGGATTCTAGTTGGGAACTCCAAATCAACATACCATGCTTTTTTTTTTTTTTTTTTTTTTGCAATAACCATACTTTATATTTGGGTGGACTCGAACGGATCATGACCCCACGATGATCACCATATTCGACCAGATTCAATAGGAAAAGATCTAACTTTTTGTAGTGACCCCTGATATTATAATTTTTCTTTAATAATATATGTGATTAAGTTAAGCACGCACCAGATTCTCCACCTAAGAAAATAAAGTTAGATATCTTTCATCCCAACAATTCAAATGAATTTTCAGACAAAGTGATAATTTCACATTACTAATTACTACATCCACCCATATAGATGTACCAAACGAAGTAACCCCTTATTTGCCGGGCCGTAAGTATTGATTGTGCCATAATTGACTTCACATGCAGCCATGGAAATGATGGGTCTTATCATCTTGTCCTCCACTTTCAATTGCCTCTACATATTTTGCATACTTCATTCGAATGTTGAGGAAAATGAGGAAAATATGATTACCAAACAAAGAGTAATAATACACTGTATCTATCGGATATATATACATTGATCGATGTCTGATATGACAAAACCCTGATTCGTTTTCAGCTGTGGTTGTAATTAAATCATCGGCGCGTCTGGTTTTGAAGCCTCTAGTTTTCAATAAGGTTGATGAGTGACTTTCAATCTTATCTTGTCTGCCAAAACAGGGGCTTTTCGTCATAATCTCGAGCTTAATTAATCCTATCTTTGAAACTTGGATTACTTTGAACTGATTGTGATCAACTTGAATACTTTGCTGTCACGGTTTAAGAAAGCGACCAGGAGTGTTTGAGATACAAAATTCTTGGTCGAAATAGATTTGTTTGAATCAAATTAATCACATAACAAATATATTAATTATTTCTTTTAAATTGTATATCAATTATATGATAAATGTATTTATATATTTATCGTATAATTAATTCAGATTCAATCAAATTAAGTTGAATTAGAATTTTCCAAACTATGTAGGGTTGATACTTAATTTTAGTGAGAGAAACGTATCATAGGAAATGTTGTCTGATTTTCAATGATGGTTAGTATTTTCTGTTCTATGTTTAGATATTTTTCGTTTTCTATAGTGCAATTCTGCATACGTATACTGATATGATATAATTAACACTTGACCACATCCACTACAAAAAAGCACTAAAAGAAATGTGATATGTAACTTAGTTTAAAAAAAAAATCGATGATTGGATCGAATTTTCAGTTCGGTCCAGTTCGACCGGTTTAACCATTTTCTGCACATCCCTATGTAACTATGATTAATTAACAAAGTTAAAAAAACTAGTCGTAATAAATAGAAATTGACCACGATCACAGAATGATTATTGATTATAGTTCTTGAGAGTGTGGCTAAAATATTTGTAATGGCTAAAGCCTTGGCAAAAGCATTTGTTATGACTCATAGCATGGCAAAAATACTTTACATGGTAAATAATTTTCAACGTATCTGACTCATATTTCTCGCAATACATATTTGACTTGTACTCTTCTTGAATCTTATCTTTGTACATTTTCTCATGCTCCTGTTCTCCCTTCATTAGAAAAATAAGGTGTGCAATTAAGTAAGAAAAGAAATATGTAAGAAGAGTTATATTAAGTCATTTATAATTGATGTGACATACCCTATAACTAATTAACTCGTTGTCTACTGCATATGATTATTATAAGAAGGATATAATTATTGTAATCATCTTAATTTGTTAGATATTGATGTCGACATAAATGATTGTAATTATAATCGATTTAATTAAAAAAAATAAAAAACTCATTGCGTATTCGAATCATGTCGGTGCAACTAATTAGGCATTTCTAGATATCCCTCAATGTATGATAAGTAGAGCATGCTCGAAATTTTCAAAATATATATTTATGCTCTTCACTAGATAGTCAGACATCATTATGTTTAACAAAATATGATATTATGACAAAATTATTAATTGACAATTTGAAATGATAATTAATATATATATTAGGTGATAATAATTTTTATCTTATTACATAATTATGTATTAGTGGTAAAATTGTGCAAAGAATTTTATTAGAGATAATTAATGACGCATCTAGAGTGATTCCTTAATTAGTGACATCAATAGGTCATCACTATATTTGTGCTACTAATTATCTTCCGTCTTTGAGCACATTTTTTTAACGTGTAACAACTTTTACAAAATAATGGTCATTATTAAAATCATAAAATTCATTATTTGTGATAAAATAAAATTTCTTGTCAATAAATAATATAATTAGTGATAAAGGGTAAATACTATATTTGGTCCCTTAAGTTCTCATTTAAAATCATTTTTAGTACTCAAGTTTATTTTTTGACTTTAGCATCCTTATACTTTAGCTTTTGTCTCAGTTTGATCCATCTGAGTATTTTTCGGTGAAAATGTGGCTGAATTTTGACTTTTTGGAGGGTAAAATGGTCAAATAAGTTTGATTTTATCATTTTAGTTCATTAAGTTTGTAAAACTATCAAATTAATCCTTTTCTACGCAAAAAATAACTTTTTTTTATATTTCTTTTATACTGATATGTTGTAATTATCTTATGTGAATAATGAAAATTTTGAACTCTTGTGAACATAATAATAATATATTGCTTCACTTAAAACAAACAATCTCCTTTTCTTTGGTAGTTAAAAAAACCAAAATTATGAATAAATTTTATAAAATTTATTTAATATAAAAATGTAACAAAAAAAAACCTAATTCAGTAATTTTTATTTCAATAGTTAAAGATTTTTATTTGCCATAATGTAGATGTATTTTCCATTGCCACGGCCGTTGGAATTCCGATTTATTAGACTCTAGTAAAATCATTCGAAAATTTCGTAGTAATTTCAACGGCTATATTTCATCATTCCAAATCCGTTAATATTGTTGGCGAAAATGCATCAATATTTTGAATGTATTCTCTCATTTCTGTTCCTACTCTAATCTAATCAACACACAAATCTCTCTCTATTTATTAACCTTTGTAACTTAACTTTTTGTTGTTATTTTAATTATACCTATATGCATCTAGTTTTAAACGACGTCATTTTAGGTTTACCATCTCTAAATCCGTTCCAAAATCTATCTCAAAAGTAATGAATAGTTATTCCTAAAATAATAAAAATAAATAAAACATAACATTAATATTCGAAGGAAGTAATTAATTTGTGGAACAAAATAAGTACTTAAACAAATAACTATTGTCATTGATATATGTTCACAATATGCAATAAATTTGTATATTCATAGTTGTAAGTATTGTACTGATATTACGGTGATCCCAAATTGTTGTACTACATTGCTTAATCAGACCATTCGATTTTAAATCAGACTTACATATGATCAAACTGAAAAACTTATATGTCATGAAGTTTTGGGTAGATCCATTTCACGGCTATGGAGATATCTTATCTAGAATGTAAGATTAGTTTTTCAGACTAGTGCATCGTTCAATCAGACTATTTGAGTCTAAATCAGATATTAGATATGATTAGACAGACACAATCTTGAATGTGTTGAGATTTGGTATGATTTTGACTTACGGATGTGGATATATCATACCCGAAATATAAGATTAAGTTTTCTTTTTGATTCTGTGATGGATTTTGATGAGAACATTAAAACACCACCCCAAATTTATTACAAAATCCATTGCAAAAATTGTCTCTTCTTCTACACTTGAAGAATAAACTTTGTGGTTTTGTGCTAGGTTAAAGATAAACTTTGTTATGGGTTCTAAAATTTGATTTGCCACCAACTTTTTAATTTTTGCTCTAAAACTTTTCGTAGGGAGGAGGTTTTATGATGAGTATTTTAAAAATATCACAAAATTTAGATTTCCCCCCATATTTTAAATTTTTCACCAAAACTACTTTTAGTTTCGGACTGTTCTAGTGATGGATTTGTTAAAAAAACCCTTCCCAAAATTTTAAATCCCTCCAGAATTTTGATTCTTCTACCAAAATCTAACTCATTTTGTAATAGGTTAAGAGACGAGATACTTAACTTATCCGTCTCAAAATATTTATTGATTTTGTGACGGGTATTTATATTCTAACATATTTGAACCAACAGATTAGTAAGTTGTCATAAAATTATAATGAATTTGTAGCATATTTGAACCCGTTGGCTACACTTACTACGTAACCGTCTCAATTTATAACTGGTCGACCCCACAAACCTGTAGTAAAATTTTATCTTTTGGAATGGACTTTGGTACAAGATCTTGTTGAACTCATTTTAGGACGGTTCACCAGCCCCCAAGCAATCTAATTTATTAGAAAGGATGTGATAACATTATTTGCCCAAATCCATTCCGTATCTGTTACAAAACTCGTTACAATTTCCGATAGCTTGTACCCCTCGCAAAATTCCCATTCCAATTCGATGGCCTTTTTTTTTTCTTTTTAGTGAACTAATTCATTATTTCATTCAAATATTTTCCTTTCATTTTCTATGAATCAATTCCTATTTGTGAAAATGATCCTTGACCTGTTTTTTCATAAAAAAAGATGCTATATAATAAAAATATGATTGGATTAGAATATTTTCTTGATATTTTTTATATGAAAAGATGTGATAATATGAAAATGCATCTGGAATAGGATATTTCTCGTATTAAAAACACAAAAGAACGTAATACTTTGTAATAACTTTTATATAAAACGATGTTCCAGAATAGATTTTATGAAATTTAAAAACAAAATAAAACCAAACATGATCTTATAATTTACCTTCTATGAAATTAGAAAAGTTCATGATATTCTTTATAAAAAATAAAAATATTAAAAAAATCCCTAATATTTGAAAAATGATGCAAAATCTTCCCTCGACGGGGAAGCAAAGTGCATTATCTTTCAAATATGAGGGGAAAATTTTTTATTTTTTATTTAATTTCAATTATATTTAATCCTTTAATATAGTATAAAATTAAAAATAAAATCAAACAAGACTAAGAATCATGACATAGTACGCATCGAAATGCATGCAATAATTCATTAAGTTGGTGTCAAATTAGCAATAATTATTTTGAACACAGTACATAGGGAAGTGTGCAAGAAATTGAACATCTCACGTGTGCGTATTTTCGCAGTTTACCAACTGGCATGATTGATGCATGTGGCATTAATTGGATCACTGCCCCCCAATTTCTCCTCATCTAACAACTATTTGCAAATCGTCTATGGTTGATCTCACTAAAGAAAATAACTATTAATTATAAATTTAATAATTATGGATTAAAAATTATGATAAATAATTTTTTATTTATCACGGTTAGACAAAATCGATACAAAAGTATAAATTTTCCACCATGAAAAAGTTATTTGTTATGGTTAAAAGCCATGATAAAAATATTCGCCATGGATTTTAACCATGATAAATGTTTTAGCCACCCTCGTAAATACCACGGCCATGCAACGGATGACTATTTGCTAGGGCTATTTTAATTTTAATTATGACAATCAACCATGGTTCTATGTTGCATTTTTTGTAGTGTCTTCATAGGACAAGAGTATATTTTATTGTGTGACTGTGAATTTACATGACAATTGTAGTTTTAGTTCGGTAAGTATAGAGGTGATAACTTTGATTTTGTTGAAATTAATTTTGATAATTTGGTTTTATGATTAAAAAAATAAAAAATTTTAGGATAATCCTCACCAGATATTCATAAATTTGTCGAAAATCCCCCAATTAACATATTACATGCAAAAATGCGTGGACTTTTCCTATCAATTTATGAACTTCTGGATAAAATTATCCTCAAACTGGCAAATTTTTTTTTAATTTCATAACCAGATTTGCCACAATTAATTTCAACATAACTAAACTTGCCATCCCCTATATTTACAGGACTGAAATTGCAATTTTTCCATGTGTTCAAATACTAGAAGAATTAAATAGACACTTAACTTTTATTTTGGCTTTTCTGGGCAGATTAAATGAAAAGATATAGGTGGCACCTCATAAACCAGCCAGGAAAGGGTTACTTTAGTGCCATGTGTGTCGACCAGAATTCCCATAATTGACTTACTGTTTTCAAGAACCAAGATCTTACATGTTGGAGTAACACACAAATTCCACTAAAAAAAAAATTATTATTGCCTATATTTGAATAGTTATGGATTAAAAGTCATGGTAAATGACTATTATTAGCAACGATATATTAAATAAATCGATGCAAAAACTTCCATGTCAACGATATTTGTCATGACTCTTAGCCATGACAAATATTTTAATCACTCACAGAAATCAAAGCCAACAAACGGTGTACGCTTATGGTCAACAATTATTTACTCCAAATAATTTTTTAGCTATAGTAATTAATTAGTTATGATTAAATATTATATTTCTTGTAGTATCAAAACATACATTTCGTCTCACCAAATTCCTTGGAAACAATTTAAATGCAAAATGTGAACTTGACAAGTGCTCGATCTTGACCATTATGCCACAGCAAATGGTGGTAAGTAGACACTTACGCACAAACATATAAAATTTGCGGTTAGTTACACTTCCCCTCTAAAAATGCATAATTACATTTTCTTTAAAAAAAAATTTTAAATTATACTTATTTCCCTTTAAATTTTCTCGATTTACACTTGACCTCCCTTCCTTTAGGGTTTTGAAGAAAAATGCTGAGTAATAAAAAAATTACATAAATTTTTTATTTTGTTCCTTATTTAATATTTTTATATATATTTTTGTATTTATAAAAAGATAAAAATATAATATAATATATATATATATGGAGTAAGGTCAATTGTACCATGTCTTTTTCTTTATAAGTCTAAAAAGTAATCAGTGCTTAGAGATAGTTGAAGGAATAATAATTACTTAGTGATTCTTCGTTTTGAATGGAAGAAGCACGAACAGAACTGTGGTATAATATTTTGGCATTTGAATTTATATTTGTTTTTATATTTTGTTATAATTTTTTTACCAATTTATTATTTTAATTTTATAAAATTTGTACTTTTTGGTATATGATAATTTTTTGTTGATTTTTTTGAGTAAAACATCACATGTTATGGATATATAAAAAAATATCACATCACATAAACCTTAAATATCGTTTGTGCATTTTATGTGATCCTTTTTTTGATAAAAAAAACTTGCTTGGAAAATAATTATAAATGGAAGAGTACAAAATTTCGTAAAATTAAGAGGGCAAGTTGACAAAAATAAAAATAAAAATACACAAATATAAAATTATTATAGTTCCAATGACAAAATATAATTTACCCTAATACTAATTTCATTCGATTCACTCGATATATTTGTGAGTATATATAGAAGCTAATATTATTTCAAGTTTTATAATTTTTTATTATTTTCAATTAGAATTCAAACTCGAACTAATTCCTACGTATATTGATCAGATGGTACTCGTTCAAGCTTGTGTTGATAGATAATTTTTTTGTATACTTACATAATCTAATAAATAAGACAATCATATTATTAAATCAGAATATAAATAAATAAATTATCTAAATAATTTAATTAATTATGATAATGGATGAGAAATCAATGCTAACATAAAAATAATACTCATAGACTTCCATAACCAAAACTTTTATATTGCAGACGAGCCCGCACAATGAAAAAGTTGCGTCAAGTTCGAATCCCATAAATGTAGGTCTTTTGTCTACTCCCATAATAGTACGTTGTTTCTCTGTTTTGTTATAACGCATTCATTTAATTGAATTACCCATGTATTTAAGTCGTTAAACTTAAATGTACTAAATGAATAAGGGTAAATTACAACGAGCTCATTGAGATTTGAATAATTACAAACACCCCTCGTTGTTTTAGGAAGAGTTTTGCAATTTCAGAAGGATGTTTGTACAAATATTTATAATTATAATAAACTTTAAAGGATCACGTCCCTAAATAAAAAATAAAAAAAAAATTCAAACGTGGACGTAAAACTCATATCCCATGACCTAAGACAATTGCACCCTTCCTAGGTTGCAAGGGCTCTAACAACAATAATTGTTGGTATGTGTTATGGTAGACAAGTAAATATCTAGTTGGGTCATCAACTATAAATGCAAAAAGTCATCACAACTTATCTCCTGTCCATAACATCCGAAATTGACAACATAAGAAGAGATCCCGATGCCATCTACAACACATTATGAACCCAAAACACACCCCGATTTCTACCACACAACTTAGATTTTATGGACCAACACTCAAATTCTGACCCTAATTAATCAAACATCTTTTTCTCATTGAATTCTCTAAATTTCTTATAAATTAATATGGTTGTATGAATAATTGAATCTGATGGAAAAAACAAAATTGAGTGGTAATGTCAAATTTATCGTTGATACGTACACTTATTAATTGGTAATAATTTTTATTTTATTAAAATAATAATATTATTATCGTCAAAATAATAATTCGGTGAACTTTGACTAATGAAGTGTTCTGTTAGTTAGACAGAAACATGTGTTAGGAGTACTAGATGTAATTTTTCAAACTACAAGAAGTTTATGTGTAATTATACCAAAAATCTCAAGATGCTTTTATCTACTAATTATTATATACCTACCTTAATCCAAACCCGTGTTTGAAGAAATTTTTATTTTAATCGAATAAGATAAATTATTTTTTCAATATAATATATAAATGTCATAAGCAATAATAAACTTCGTCAAAAGTTTATATATACTATTCCACTAATGTACTCACGTACATACCCCAAAAGGAAAATAGCAAAGTTTTATAAAATTTGAAAAGCCAACCTGATAAAAAAGTAGTGTATCTAATAGTTATATAGCTGGAACTCCCAATTTTAAATGTCACGACTGATCCACCTAATAAGATTAACAGCACGGTTTAAGATTTAATTTGGCTAGTTATTGTGACCTATCTCTTGAAAAATATGTGGCAACAAATGAGTTGTCTACTCAATAAGTATAGTTAATCAATATATATATATAAATATACCCCCAATACGTAGTAAAATAATTTTCATGCGATGACACCAACCAATAGATATTTTTCATGCAATCACGACAAATGTAAGAGGGTAGTTCATACATACAGTCATATTTCAATCCACAATATGTAATTGTTTACTTTCTCAGGACCCTACTTACCTAAGCTGGAGTGGATTACTCAATTGTCAACCATCATCATCTCAATTGCAATATCTTTTGTTTTCGTCTGTTCACACAAAACACAGCCCGTATGATATCTCATCATCAATCATATGACACAGCACACAACTTTTTGATATGTCACTTTATCAGTCATACAACACAACACACAACTAATATAATATCACGTCATCTCCGTTGATCGATTGTCAGCACACACTTGTATTAATCATATTACCATAAGTTATTGCAGTACACCCTCAATTGGGTAAGTCATCTCTTTATTTCAATACACAAAATCCCTATCAATAACTTTGTCATTCAATTTTACTCAACAATTACATATAGTATCTTACAAAATCCCTATAAATTTTCTTACACCATAACCATATATAAGTACATAACAACAACTCTATAAAACAACGATTTAGTCCAAACAAGTAACCAATAATAAATAATTAAATATACAAACAATAAGTATATACAACTCCACACACACACACATATACATATATATAAATAAATTCAATTAATTACACCTTCCTCAATCTCACAATGATTACGTTAGTAGAAGGAGCATTTTAACCTCTACTTTATCCTGTATCCTATAATAAGTTCTATTATATATAGTCAATATAGCGAGAATATCAACATAAATTCTAAATAAATTATTAAATAATATTCATATGTTACTGACCAACCTTGTAATATTCATTTCCATCAAAATCCTAATCTTCTTTCAATTTTCTTTTAAGTAACTAAATATTCTAAACTTTCAAATATATATATAGGGAAAAATGCATATTACCTCCCCGTAATATAGGTAATGTGTTCGTGCGTTGGAGGGGGGGGGGGGTGGAGCCTATATTTGCCTTCTTTTGCTAACAATGAAAATGGAAGTATGGATCGGGCTAACACTTTAATCCCGTGCACTTTGAGGCGGTGAGGGTCTTAATTTATATCGCTTGCTTTCTTAATTAATATAAGGTGTAATTCGAATTATATCTGTTTTTATATTTTGTTATCAATTTTTCTTGTATCAACTGATTATCTCAATTTTATAAAATTTGCATTTTTATAATATATGATTATTTTTTTTCTTGACTTTTCTATCAAAACGAGATTACATGTTGTACATATGTGAAAAATATCACATCACATAACCCTTAAATAATACATGCTCTGCATATGATGTTTTTTTGATAAAGAACTTGTTTGAAAAACAATTATAAATGATAAAGTGCAAAATTTTATAAAGTTAGGATGGTAAAATTGACACAAAAAAATTTTTAAATGCCATAGAGTAAAATCAATCATAGTTCATATGGTCAAATGTAATTAACCCTTTATATAATTTGATCCTAAATATTTTATAAAATTTTAGGTTAATTCTTTTAAATTTTTAATATATTTAAACTTCACCTAAATTTATTTATCTTAAATTTATATTTTTTTTAGTACTTACCCAATTAGACCCATATTTATGCATAAAAATTTATAGATGTTACAGGAGAATTATTAAAAAATTAAAATTAAACCCAAACACTAATTAATAAAAATATACATCAAACAATTACAAGAAAGATATCCTTTTTAGATATCAATATCTCATATAAAAGGAATTTTTTTCTATGCTCAAATAATGTCAGTAGGTTAGTGAATACAAATAAAATGCTTACTTTATTGTTTTTTTTTTTTTAGCCTTGTACTTATACTTTTTTGCTAAATTTTGGACAGAAAGAAAATTAGACTTTGAAGGAATTTTTTATACGTTGAGTTTTACTTCTTTTTCATTTATTCTCTCTAATTAAAGATGAATTTTTCATATATATATATATATATATATATTTCTTTTACCTCCGTTTTTCTTGTGCATCTGTGTTTCATCCGAACCAAACAAGCTCTCAGTAAAGTTAGCTAAGACCAAGTAGTTTATATATGTACTTTTATGTGTATATATATACTATGTGATAAATACATAAATTAAAAAAGAGTATTATTCATAATACAGTATTTTTTTAGTTCATAACCGACTCGGTTAAATTTTAACCCATCATGCAAGTGTATTATAATTGGTGTATAGTTTAAAAAAAAATATATCAATCACATAATAAATACGATACAATTACTTTATAATTAATTTAATTTAATTAAATTTAATTCGAGTAAGAATATTTTTATATAAGGTCTAAATGACCGGCAGGAGTGAGTGTGAGGACCAGCGAGATTGATGCGTGTTGCGTCGGGCGGACAGCCGAAGACCCCACACGCACTCACTGGTCTGTTTTGAGTACTAGCTATAGTTCCTTTCCTTTGGACATGATGAGTATGGACTGTGCGTAAATTGATTGTGGGTTCACGTACTGAGTTTGGGTTCATCCATCACTTGTGAACCAAAGATTAAAAATCTAAGTCGAAGTGATTTATAGTTAAGACAAAAAAAAAAATTTCCTGGGAGTGGAATATGGGTGTAATTGTGTGTTTTTAATTTAGGGTTTTTGTATAATCAATTATGTCTGACTTCAAGTTGTGTTAACGTGATTTATCGCATAATTTATTGTAAAACCTCTACTGATCTACATAAATGTAACCGAGCTGATATATGAATTTCGGGTTATGGGTTTGAGTTTCGACTGATCACTAGATATCATGGCAGCATGTTTTAGCTATACATCCAAAAAGTTAGGAGTGAGAAGATTAAATTGGAAATATCTACAAATATTATACATAATAAGTTAAAAGCCACAAACAATAAATCCTAAAATCCCTAAAAAGGAAATTAGATGAAACGAATTTCTACCACAAAATTCAGATTTTTATTGCAATAATATTTGATATTCTAACCGACAATGTAGTTGTTTTTAGCATAAGCTTTTAATCTTTTCATTTATGTATATATATATATATATATATATGTGTGTGTGTCATTTTTTAAGAATTATTGGGACTACAGATTTCGGATATTCTTCGCGGTTATCCCTATCAGGACCAACTTACTGTTTATGATTTTCTGGAGATGTTGCTTTATTTTAAAATGCATAGGGACTAAATTGCTATCTTTTTATTATAAGGGATAATTTGCTCATTTGTAATATTATAGGAGGATAAATTGCATCACACCCAATATGCAATTGATAATTAGTTTTTTGCCTATGTAATATCTGTTTTACCCGACTTACTAATGTGAAAGTACAGTTGTTGAACTTAAAAATAAAAGGGTTATACCTACCGACTTATGACATGTTTACACGAATCATCTCTGTTGTTTTTCATAATTATAGAAGTAACCCCTGACAGTCAAAAAGCAACAGTAGTTTGTGTAATGATGTTGACATTTTACGGGGAGGGTATATATAATTCTTTTAAAAGAATAGAGGTGATTTGTGTAAGTGATGTTAACGTTTCTAATAAGTGTATGTATAACTATGCAAAAGATAGAAATAGTTTATATAAATGGACAATAAATCAAAAAGTTTAAATATAATTATCTCAAAAATACAAAGATAATTTAATCGTCACTGCACTTATGATATTAACTCACTTTATGTGAGTTTATCGTAATTTATTTTCATAATTCTTAAAATATTTATCTTATTTTAAATGAGTTTATTGTAATTTATTTCAAATTCCACGTCATAATGTATATATATTAAACTAATATATTATTTATTATCCAATTATTAAAATATTAATATAATAATATAGTTACCACTCTTATTAAAAAAAAAAAACAGAAAAAAATTTGAGACGTCCAGGAGTAGAAGTATAGTGGAGTGACAATGAAGTGAGCAAACATGCTCCCCATCCATCCTACGTTTTGAAACCTTATGCGCAGTATCTTTTCATGATGATGCAATTTTATGTTCGATTTACACGTAATGGACCATAATATGTGCTCAAAAAAATAAGTAAATAATAAAATTTGAACCATAGGTTATTAATAACCTCTGAATTAGTCTCAAGCCTTACTTAGTGTTAAAATTTAGGACAAATTATAGATACTTCTTTTCAGGTTTGACATAATTATGAATATTCTCTCGTTATTTGAAAAATTATAAATACTCACTAGAAGAATTATAATATTTAACCATGGTTAGTTCTCATAGTTAATAACAAATAGCCGTAGTAAATAATTATTGATTATGGCCAACGCAATGGTTTTTTATCGTGGGTTTTGCGAGGGTGGTTAAAATATTTGCCACGCCTTTTTTATAGTGAAAAAGTTCATTTTTTGCTTCAGTTTTATTTAACCATAATTAATAGTAGTCATTTACCATGATTTTTAGTCATAGTCATTTCTATTGTGGCCAATAATAATTTTTTTTTTAGTGACCCCATAAAATAGAAAATAATCATATAGCCTCTAAACAGTGAAGTAGACATTATTATTTATCTTTGTCGAAATTTTTTAAAAAATAAAAAAAGTACTTGAAAAAATGTAAAAAAAATTAGGATGAGTAAAATAAATATTTCATAGAAAATATTATTTCATAAAAGTATTTTAGAAAATTTTACTTTATAGTGCAAAAGGACATTTCGGTTAATTCAACATAAAAATCGGACGAAAACCTAACAGAAGCTAATGGAATGGGTTCTTTGTTAAACGGACGTTAAAATCGAGGATATTTATAATTTTTTAAATAATGAGGAGGTATTTATAATTATGTCAAATCTCAAGCGAAGTGATTGTAATTTACCCTAAAATTTATTATTCCTCATTTTCTCCATTTTTTTGAATTAAACACAATTTACCCTCCGTCAAATAAAAAAAATTCAGAAAAATCTCTATGAAAAAAATAAATAAATAAAAAAACTCCCTTGATATTTGAAAAATGAGCAAACATCTCCCCTCTTAGGTAGGGAGGTAGTGTGCATCATAGTGTAAATATCATGGAGGAATTTTTTTGGAATTTTTCTAATTTCACAGGGAGTAAATCGCATACAACCCTTGTTTTCTCCTATCAATGTCCGAAATAATCACTACAAAAAAATATGATATTAGTGACAAAATATTAAATGATAATTTTAAAGTTATAATCACTAAAAATATATATTAAGTGACAATAATATTTGATTTGTCACTAAATAATTATTAGCGACAAAAAATTACGTATAAAATCATCATTAAATACAATTAGTAACATATTTATATACTAATACATTTTCTTTTGTCACTAAACTTCTACTTATTTTTTAATTTTTGTAGTGAATGAAGATGTCAAACTTGAAATAGTATTAGCAACAGTATAAATTCCACGTAAAATAGCAAATTCGTTGCTTATTAATGACGTTAGCAATGAATTCAGTAAAACAAGAATATTTATTTGATAATTAATTCGTCGTTGATTTTAGTATTGGTTTTTTTTATTGTTGATTTTGATAAATATTTTACCAATGAAAAAATATTTAAGGTTAATTACACTTAAATGCCCTCTAAAAATAAAAAAATTATACTTTTCACCAAAATAGTTCTAAAATAACCATTTACATCCCCTTCGAAAATTTATTGTTCACACCTAACCCCCTTTTATTAGAGTTTGAAAAAAAATACTAACGTACCGAAAAATTTACATAAGGTTTCACTTTTACCCCTCATTTAATATTCTCATTTGATAATTTTGTACTTATAAGAAAAAAATTGCAATGATGTTAATCTCATTCTTTATATATATATATAACCATATCCCTTTATAAGTATAAAAATATACATACAAATATTAAATAAGGAGTAAAATTAAAAATTTATATGTTTTTTTTGTTAGTTCTGTTAACATTTTTCTTTTAAACCCTAACGGAAGGTTATCAAGTGTAAAAGAAAAATTTCGAGGGAGGATATAAATATAATTTTAAATTTTTTAGAAAAAAAAAAAGTATAATTTCGTAATTTTAAAAAATAGTCCAAATGTAATTAACTTTTTTCTTAATTATTGACATAATTTGTTGTAATATGTTAAAATACATGTTGATTAGCTCAGACATGCATTCAGTGAAATTCAAACCCAACATATCAAGTATGAGATGTTAGATCCCAAATCATTAGGATGTTTCCTCGTTTTCGAGTATGAGACGTTGGCGACAAAATTTTTAACTGTCAATGATTTTTTCTCAGTTTTCCAGACGAAGTTACCATCTCACCCCATCTTCTCAATGATTAGCCCACGCAGTTCAAAATGGCATACATAGAAATTATTTAATTTTGGTGTTTGGATGGACGAATTTAAAGCAAGAATTTCAAATTCTTATTAACAAACTTTTAAAAATTTATTTGGATTTTTTATATTACTGGAATTTCAAATTCTTCGACTCTAATTTTGTACTATATTTTGTAAAAAAAATGATGAATTTCAAATTCTTGGATTGACACATTTGGATTTGAGGAAAATATTTGGAGAAAAGATTTTAAATGATTCCATTTAAAAAGAATTCGAAATTTATCAATATTCAATAAAATATAGTTCAAAATTAGAATTGAAAATTTTGAAATTCTTTAAAATTGAGAATTATTCGAACAAATTTAGATGATTTGTTATTAACAATTTAAAATCCATAGTTGAAATCCTTCTATCCAAATGCATTCTTAATACAAGAGCCACTGAAAATTCCTTTTTCTAAATGACTAAATCCTTTAGTCCAAGCAAATCAGACGTAGCTCAGGTGGCGAAGCCGAAGCCCAATGACCTTAGATGTTGTGTCTACTGTATAGTAGATGTGTTGTTTACACTGAATAGTAGGCGTTGATATTATTGATCAGAGTACGATTATTGTTATAGTCTTTATTAAATATTTATATCTGATAAAAACAATTGAAATCAATTTATATCAATAAATAATAATTTATCGTTCTTACCTCAAAAAAATTTTCATCCAAACACAGTGTAAGATATAAAGTTAGCACGTAAAAACAATTTATCACAACCAACCTCAACAACGTTATAAATTTGTAAAAATTCGACCTACATGTTTAACGAATCGGATTTTTGGTGTCAAAAACATATTACAGTTATACGTATTTTGTTCAAAATTCATTGTTTATATTAGACCCCCATTTTTTAGAATTTGGACAAAAAATACTGACATTATCCAAAAAAAATACATAAATTTTTAATTTTATCTTTATTTTTTGACATTCTCATGTAATAATTTTGTACTTGTAAGGAAAAAATTATAATGATGTTTACCTCACCCCATATATATATATACATATATATTTCATTTATCCTTTCATAAATACAGAAATATACATGAAAATGCAAAATAAGGGGCAAAATTAAAAATTTATGTGTCATATTTGTTACCGATATCATTTTTCGTTCAAATCCTGACAAAAGGGTATCAGGTGTAAAAGAAGATTTTTTATAGGGGTGTAAATATAATTTCAAAACTTCTTTAGAAAAAAATTATAATTTCATATTTTCAAAGCAAACCTAAGTGTGATTTAACCCTTGATTCAATTAATATATACGCGTACATGCATAAATATTTTTCTTAACAAAATCAAACGTCATCATCATTACATAGTTATCATGTGTACATTAAACGAAATAGAATTTGCAACAGAAAATCAAGTCAGACATGTTAATTCATGGCCTCAAACTAATAACAAAGAAATTGTCAAAATCTGCAACCTGCAAATAATTCATGAGTGCAGCTCCTCCCCTCCCCCAAGGAGTTGCTCTCATGGGCCAAGAAAATGGTGTTATCTTAGAAAATGGTGGGGCATTTTGAGGCGATACGGGATTTTTGGGACCACGAAAAGATACAAATTGGGGCAAAACTCGCAATGACATATTTGTAAGTACTTCACAGAAAAGACACCAATGTCTTTATTGTGGACATGATAGACTTGCAAATGGATGTAAACAAACTGGGACCTCGACATTATTAACTTGCTGTTGTTGTTTCTTGCATAAAGGTCCTCACACTTTTTTTAATTATTTTAGGGTCTTCTCTCGTATAGGTCCCCCCCCCCCCATGAAGCTGCTGGCCGTAGACCTCACCCTTTTTCAATAATTGAAGTTCACAATGGTTGGTATAATTATTGGAATTCAATTTGGTAATTAAGTGGTGTAATTTTAAACAATTGACATATTAAGGACCAAAAATATAGGAAATTATGAATTTGGTTGAGTTTGGCGTGTGAGCCTCAAGTGAGCCCTGAATTTTGTCTAATATTTTGGCTATATTTGCAGAAACAACGACAATGGCCGTTGCGAAGCCGTAGTTGGTTTGTATTTATCACAATATTTTTCTTCTTTTGGATAAAATAATTAACCGTAGCAAAAAATCATATATTTTCTATTGGTCTGAATTGTCTAATCGACGAATACGTTCAAAAGAAATAAAGAAACAACAAGGTACTATAAAAATAGACATACGCATGTATAAGTGGGACTCGAACTCATTATAATCTTTTCAAAATAAAATTTACAGTTCTCAGTGCACAAGGGTATTTTGGTTAGTTCACCAGAAAAAATAGATGGAAACCTGACGAAAACTAACAGATTAGGCTAATTGTTAGATGGTCGTTAAAATCAGAAAGTATTAATAATTTTACCAAACAACAAAAACGTACTCGTAATTATAACAAATCTCATGAAAGATTATTGTAATTTACACAAATTAAAAAGTGGATGATAGAGGGATATTATCCTATAGCATACATATAGCCCCATGTCGTTGACATCTTTGCTGGACCTGCCCTGCATATATCTTTCATGTCATATATATAGAGAAAATGATGGTACGCAATGTGGTAGATATAATTAGAGTATATATAACCCCATCAAACGCGTTAAGGAAGTTGGAAAATGTGGTGTAGATTTGTGAAATGTCACTTTCATTGTGGTTGACACTGATAATCAACTTCACTGGCTTCCTAATTGCAAATATATATACACTATGTTACCACGACTATTGACATTTGATTTTTCTCCAAAAACCCTTATTTTTTATTAAAACTATTTATCTAAATCGATGCCGGTTTTGTGATGGGAATAAGTTGTAAAAGGAACAGTAAGTTAATTAATTATAAAAGCTGAGAGTATTTAAAAATAAAAGTAAAAAGCGAAAAGAATTTCAACTCGTGTACATGGAAAAACAACTTAATGTTTACAATTTTACTAACATGTTGCATGAGTCGACACTGAGTTTTTTTTTTTTTATAATTATTTTATTTAAATAAACTTAATTAAATAGTTTAAAAATAGAATATGCGAATCAAGAATTCTCTTTTCAGTAATGAGCTGATAAATACTTTTTCTTAAGTTATTGCAAATGTATCCTATAATTTTAAATGATTGACACATTAAGGACAAAATTTATTGGAATTTGGCATGTGACACTCACGCGGCCCCAAGTTGAGGTTAAATTACAATTTGCGACAATTTTATTTTTTATGTATCAATTATTTTAAAATTATAAAATTTAATCACCAAATTGAATTCTAGTAGGATTAAAAATATTGCCACATGTTTATGGTTACGTAATTAAAATTATATATTTCCCGAAACCCTTTGAATAAAGTAACTAAGATCATACGTTTTATAATATGGTTCTAACAAGATTTTATAAATAGTATAATTAAAATCTTAGGAGTTTGTTAAGATTTCAAAAAAATAAATTAAAAATTTACTACTTTCTCCACATGAGTTTATAAGCCCCCACAAGCCTTTATACACGTTTGACTACGGGGTGTTTGCAATCTTTTAAAATAAATATTTATTAATTTATTATTGACAATAAATTGAAAAAAACATGTTGATTTACAATGTTTTGTTTCAGAACTGTTTAAATAAATATTTATTAATTTATAAATGACGATGGTTTAAAATTCGTGGCAAAATCAATATTATTAGTTATGATAAATAAAACTAAAGCAACAACTTAAATTTTTACCACTACTAATCTATATATGTCATGATTTTTAGTCATAGCCAAAATATTTGCTATGGTTTAAGCATGGCTAATGTTTTGGCCACACCTGCAGAAACAACGACTAATGGCCGTTGCAAAGCCGTGGTTGATTTGTATTTGCAATGATTTTCTTCTTTTGGCCATAGCAACTAATCGTAGTGGAAAATTATATTTTTTCTTGTGCAACACGCGCGCGCGCACACACACACACACATATATATATATAAGATTGAAATACTTTAATGGGTAAATTACGACAAGTTCTTGAGATTTGACATAATTATGAATACCCCTCTTTATTTAAAAAATACAAATAAATTTCTGATATTCGATGAAATTAATTATGTAATCATTGGATGGAGGTTTGAAATTGTCAACTTTATCCTTATTGTATTTTTTATTTTTCTATAAAAAAATTAAAATTTATAAAAAAAAAAAACAAGGTGAACGAAAATTTTTGAAATATTGTAAACAAAATTATCCACCTGGTCAAAAAATAAATTATAAAAAATAAGTAAAATTATAATTCATAATCCACACAGACATTCTGATCCTCTTACCATAAAAATGGATGAAAATATAATCTAAACTAACGATTAGACTAGTTTTTAGGCGGCCAATAAATTAAAAAAATATTGATAATTTCTCGAATAATAAAAAAATTATATCAAATATTAAGAAAGTTGATTATAATTTACCCTATTCTAAACAATACGATGAGAGTAAGCCACC
Source organism: Sesamum indicum (assembly GCF_026168435.1). Classification (NCBI taxonomy): domain Eukaryota; kingdom Viridiplantae; phylum Streptophyta; class Magnoliopsida; order Lamiales; family Pedaliaceae; genus Sesamum; species Sesamum indicum. The sequence goes on from NC_142668.1 coordinate 9,499,309, forward strand.
CAAGGGAACTGCATCAAACACAATGAGAAGACTCGTTCAAAAAATACAGAATTTATATATATATATATGTGTGTGTATACAGACACACATATTGAAATTAAAGGAATTAATATTTAACTTTTTTTTTTTATGGCGAGGGTGGAGTTATAAAATATCAATGTCAACTTGATGAGAAAACCAAATGTACGGTGCAAGTGCTACATATGCAATATATACAATGGTTCAGACTTAATTGCTTAAAATAATTTTTTAAAAAAAATTCTTTTAATTTTTAATTTTTATTTTTGAACTGTTTAAATAAAATTTAATCTAAATTATAAGTAGCTCCTTGTCAGCTTTTGCAAGCTTGCAGCTTACTGATAAAACTATAAATACTAAGTGAGTTGTTTGCTAATGAGGCCTGGCTAGCTTAATTGGTGATGATGAGGTCCCAAGACTTTAAGGTACTGAGTTCAAACTCCACCAACATGTGGTATATTATTTTACTTTAATAGTAGGTGTCGTTGTAGTCTAGTAGTAGTTTTTGCTTAGATATAGTTATCTGATATTGATGGTTAATATATAATTGTTATAGGTGTCGATTGTTGTTAGAAGAAATCTCTGAACGAGGAAAAAGGTGAATTTCGTGCATAAAATGGAAGAGGAAGCCGAAATGAAGAAGAGGGGAAATTATTCAACTCTGGGTCATGAAGACTCATTCTTCTAGTAATAATCTCTTCTTTGCTTCTTTGATGGGAGATTTGAGAAAAAAACCGTTTAGGACGGATTTTTGGCAAGAGCAATTTCGCAGATGAAAGAATTTGAAGAGGAAATTAGGGTTGAAGATGCATTATTTTTTACCCAAATACATGTGAGAAGCATATGCCTCTTTAGCAATAATTAGCGTATTCCGTCAATTATTTGATGGTAGCACCAAACTGAGACAAATCAAAAGATATTGTTCTGTAATTGATATTTTTGTAATGAATGGGACCAAAATTGTACAAGACCTAATATATCGGACCAAAAATGAGATTTTTTCAGTTATTGACCACGGCCACCCAACTATTGTTGACCATGATTTTTATAAGGGTGACTAAAATATTTACAACGGCTCTATCATTATTAATCCACAAAAATCCTCTGCGATAAACAATGATTAGACAAGAAAACCTCCATTTTGTAATTTTAAAAATAGAGTTATTATTTAATTAAATACATGACAAACCTAAATATTAAAAAAATAAAAAGTGTGTTGTGTTCTTCAAGAAATTCTTGTGGTTGACATTACTTTGTTTCCATGTGTAATAAGTCACATAAAAATATTTCTGGTGGTATATATCTTGGAGTTATATATATAGAAGTAATCTTATATATATATGTAAGTATATGTAATATTGCAAACATTATTGTTAAAAATAATCACACTGTTCTTTTCTAAAATTTAGTGTAATTATACATAAATTTTTTATAATTTAAAAAGGTACATATAGTATCCGTCATATTTATGTTCATCTAACAAATAAATTCTTTTATCAGACAAAATTCACTGAATTTTATAATATTAGCAAAAAAAATGAATAAAATCTATATTCACCTCTAATTGATTTATTATTCACTTTTTGCAGGTTAAATAAATTTTTTCTGACTAAATTACCCTTATAAGGGTGAAATGTATCTCGTCATATTTATCAGTGTATGAATATAAATGGTAGTTTGGTTAGAAAATGATTTATTTGATCTGCAATAAGTCAGTAATAAGTCAATCAGCAATAAATATTAATTTTTATTCAAATTATTTTACTAATATCAACAAGTTTTATGAACTTTGGTTGACAGAGAGATTTATTTATTAGATAGAAACAAACTTAACTCGATATAATTTTAAAAATTATAAACCATCGTTATATAATTATATTAAATCTAAGAAAAAAAATATAAATATTCCTTAGTATTATTGTAGTATATATGATACGCAAATGTGAAGGGGACGACACATGCAATATGATTGCACGTAGTGTGTATATAAGAAAATAAATGTATTCGCGGGGGAATGTGATAAGTTTGTCACCAACCGAAGATATCGTCGCGATTTTCCACATCTCCAATTTCTAATTTTTACTATTTATTTTCCCAAAAAATATTATAAAATACTCTCTCACAATCAAAAAAAAAAAATATTATTTCCCGTATTATCAATGACTGTGACTTAAAAATCATGACGAATCAATACTACTTATCACAATCAGAAAAAGCCAATTAGTGCAAAACCTTAAGTAAATAATAGTTGTAGTAAATAATCATTGACCACGGCTATGCGATAGTTGTTGGCCGTGGTATTTATGAGGGTGGTTAAAATATTTGCCATGACAAATAACTTTTTTTGGTGGAAAAACCCATGTTTTTATATTGTTTTTATATAACCGTGGTCGATAAAAAGTATTTACCACGGTTTTAGTCCGAAGCTATTAAAATTGTAACCAACAGTCATTTTCTTTTTCTTAGTGATTCATTCTGATTTTAGCTATAACCAAAATATTTATGGGTGATTTTTGCGTCGTCCGTAGAAACAATAGTTAGTAACGTAGCACGATTATAATTAATTAATTTTTATCATAATTTATTATTTTTAATTATGATAATTGATTATGACAGAACGTGGTAGTCTTTCTAGTATCTAGTGCGTGTGCTCGCCGCGCGACGACGGGGTTGAAATTCTAATGCATGTGATATAACTCTTACTGATGAATATTTGATGTATTAATGTACCGTAAATATCTTGTGAACGTCGAAAAGCCGAAGGGTATGGACCAGCATCTTTTGAGGCAAAACTTCCTGAACTGGAAATTCGATTATATATATATTTTACATGTAAACTCGTAACTATGTTATTTTGCTATATATATACATTACGTATATATATATTCTTTTTTTGCGAAAAAATACAAGCAACTCCCTGTGATATTATAAATGAGCAAATTATCTCACAAAAAAGTATTTTTTTCTTTTAGTAATTTACCTTCCTGTATTTTTTAAAATGCGGTATTTACCCATTAGTGTTTTTTAAAATGAATCTATTTACCTCCCTAGACACAAGGTAAATTGTTTCATTTAATTAACACAAGGGGTAAATTTTTTTTTTTTTTATAGAGGATAATCTGCTCATTTACAATATCACAGGGGTAAAATTGCATTAAATCACTTTTTTTTTGGAAGGGTTAATTACACTTAAACCCCCTCTAATAATACAAAATTACACTTTCTCCCAAAAAAATTTTAAAAATATACTTAAACCCCTCCAATTTTTTTTTAAGACCTAACCCCCTTCCCGTTAAGATTTAGACAAGAAATGCTGACGTTAGAAAAAAATATATAATCCTTTTATTTTGCACCTCATTTAAATTTAATAAATATAATATATATATATAGAACGAGATTATCATCATTATATTTTTCTCTTTATAAGTGCAAATTACATGAAAATATTGAATGAGCGGTAAAATTTAAAATTTATGTAATTTTCTTGCTTACCTCAATATTTTCCAAACAATCCTAACGAAAAAAGATCATGTGTAAATACGAGCTTTCAAAAGAGGTGTAAGTCGAATTTTTTAAATTATTTTTTAAAAAAAATATAATTTCATATTTTCAAATGAGATATAAGTGTAATCAAACCTTTTATTAAATAATTTTGTTATTAAAATGACTCCGTATAATATTACAGTTTCATCGTCCAAAATACGCAATAAAGAGTCTCCTCATCACGTACATCTCATTTTCAGTATTCTTCATTAATTAGTATAAGGAATATGGTCGAAAATAGCAAGGTGATGGACGAGGGTGACACTTCTGTCGCCAAATTGATAACAACAGGGGTAAGTATATATATATATTAGTCGTTGTGGCACACTATTCTTATGTGTATATGATAAATAATTTTTTATATTTTAAAATATATTATGAATAAAAATAAAATATATAAATCAATAAATAATATTTCAAACAAAAAAAAAATAGAAGAAGAAGAAGAAGAGAACCAACTTCTTTTATTAGTATCAACAACTTCAGTTAGTTTTAACTAATGGAGGAACCTATTTATTAGACGGAAACAAATTTTACGGATACTTGATGTAATTTTTTAAATCACAAGAAATTTATTTATAATTATACCAAATTTCAAGAGAGATGAATGTTTCGTGTAGTTATCCCTGTTATCAACTATTAGCTAACAAAATGCAGGATCGCTTGACGGATCATGAAAAACGAACAACTTACAGATTACGACATTAATAAATAATGGAACAAGGATGCTGGAAAAATTAGCGCACAACCAGGAAGCACCAGATGCACCCTTTCGACTTCCAATGTATTTTAATCTTACAGTTTGAAGTTGGAACTTTAAACAGTTAGTATTTTTAATTTGAGAGAAATTACGGAATAATCTACCTATTATTTTGACCATCTTCAAGAGAAGGATCCATCCGCTCATCATTATAGTCATGAGGATCCATCGTTGCGAAAAAATTCTATTGTTTTCATCATCATTCCTATGTTTCTTTAAATTTTTCTATTTTTTATCTGACTTTAGTTATTTTTCATATTTTCTATAGTTATCTTTCGAGCATGATATTTTATCGAATTATTGCCCGGGTGTCCGATTATTTTTAGACTGCATTTCATGGGCTTCCAAGATAGTCCAAAGTATATCAAGTAAGCCCAAGCTCTGGTGGGCCTATTCTATCAAGGGCCTAGGCTAGTACTTCTTCAGCCTAGCGAACGATCAGGATAGACAAGCTATAACTAAAAGCACGGTAGCCCAAGTGAACTCAGATCAACAATAGGCTCGACAGCAGGAGTTCTGGGCACGCTAAAAAAAATATATAATTTTCGCCACAGTTAATTAGTATAATTTTCTTGAAAAAATTATGATAAATATAGCTCCTTTTTTGAAATTTGGTGTAATTATACGTAAATTTCATGTGATTTGAGAAAATTACATCTACCATCCTTGAGGTCTGCTTTCATCTACCAAAAAAGTCTCTCCGTTAGTTAAAATTAACTGAATTTGCTTATATTAACAAAAAAAATTAATGAAAATTGATATTTAGTCTCGATTGACTTATTACTGACTTATTGTAGGTCAAATAATTTTTTTGGACTAAACTACTATTATAACAGTAAAGATATACATCCCCAAATACATTATCACGTAAAGATGAATGGGGGTAGTTTGATCATAAAAGACTTGTTTGACCCATTATAATTTAATAATAAGTCAATTCGGAGTACATATAGATTTTTTTTTGTTAATACCAACAAATTTGATGAATTTTGACTAACAGACGGACTTATTTGTTAGACAGAAATAAATTTTGGTGGTACTAAATGTAATTTTTCAAACCATAAGGGATTTATGTGCAAATATACTAAATCTCAGCAGAGAGGAGTGCAATTATCCCTATAAATTAACTATAGCTTTGAAACAATTATTAACTATTTTTTTGTAAGTAGAGTCAAAATTTTAATTATAGTTTAACTATATCTAATTTTTGACGCAAAAAAAATCGTGATAAATATTAATTAACTAGAGTAAAAATTTAATTTTTCACATAGATTTTGTTTGACTGTTGTTTAAGCTATTAAATTGATATTTAAATTGATACTAACAAAAAAATAATAAAAATTGATATTTAGCCTCGATTGACTTATTACTGACTTATTGTAGGTCAAACAATTTTTTTGAACTAAGCTACCCTTATAACAGTGAAGATATACCTCCCCAAATACATTATCACGTAAAGATGAATGGGGGTAGTTTGATCATAAAAAACTTGTTTGACCCATTATAATTTAATAATAAGTCAATTTGAAGTATATATAGATTTTTTTTTTTGTTAATATTAACAAATTTGATGAATTTTGACTAACGGACGGACTTTTTTGTTAGACAGAGGCAAATTTCGGTGGTACTAGATGTAATTTTTCAAACTACAAGGAATTTATGTCTAATTATACCAAATCTCAGCAGAAAGGAGTGCAATTATCCCTATAAATTAACTATAGCTTTGAAACAATTATTAACTATTTTTTTGTAAGTAGAGTCAAAATATTAATTATAGTTTAACTATATCTAATGTTTTGATGCAAAAAAAATCGTGACAAATATTAATTAACTAGAGTAAAAATTTAATTTTTCACATAGATTTTGTTTGACTGTTGTTAAAGCTATTAATTTGTCATGATTTTTAAATTCTGATCATTTATAATACAACAAAAAAATATTTTTTTTTTGCAGTGGTAAGGAATCCATAACAAATTCATTAGAAAAAAAATATGATTAATAATGATAAATAACTACTATTAAACAAGATTAAATAAAATCGATGCAAACTAATTTTTTTCACCATGAAAAAAATTATAAGTCACAGCTAATAGTCATGGTAAAAATATTTGTCATGGCTTTTAAACATTACAAATATTTTAGCCATCTTTGTAAAAATCACGGCCAAGAATCTTTGCTTAATTATAGTGAATAACTATTTGCTACGATTATGTATTATTAACTATGATAATTAGTCGTAATTAAATATTATATTTATTGTAGTAAAAAGATAATTAAACACAACACATTTTTTTACTACTCCACAAATTGTGTTGTAAATATCCATAAAATGCTATATTTAATATTCATATTACATGCTACAATATGAAATAAACGTAGTTTAATTATACTACAGATGGTGGTGTAGCAAAATGATTATTATACTATTATTAATATTTTATTTTCATCCATTATTGTTTTTTTTTGTTACCACATTTAATTGGTGCAGTAATAGATAAACATATAATGGTAGAACTAATTTATTTTGAGATATTATTTTATAAACTAATTTCAGAGGTAAACATTCATATAATTTACAATTGAACGTGCATGTTATGTACATCTCTAGGAAAATTTGCAATTATATATAATCCTATAACTTAGGATAGCGATATTTTTGTACACAAATTAATTTTTGTAATTAGTGTGTAATTTTAAAATTTTAGCTATTATAATCTTTTTCAATCAATTTAGTCAGAAAATTACATATGACTTGCACATGACATTTAAAATTGAGACTTTCGACCGTTATGACGAAGTGGTAGCCCAACCATCATAAAAAATGCCGACCCAGTTGGACTGCCGTGTCTAACTAAATAGAAATATTAATCCATCTTTTTGCATATCATGACCTAATAAATAAAATCAAGAAAAGGTTATTGATGTACATATCATTATAAAAAAACAAACAAAAATAAGTTTCACTATATTACAAATAACCACAACTTAAACAAATCAAGAAAAAGTGTAAAACATCACTTCCGTCATAGAAGAGCAAAGAAAAGAAACATATAAGTATTATGTTTTGAGATCATTTAATATATTTATGAAGATGATGTTGCTAACTAATAAGATTTTCTCTTGACAATTAAAAAATTTAAAATCACCAAAAATTAGTGTTCGTTCAAAATTACTTAATTTTGATCAATCATCATTCTACGCTATTTATATATATATATATATATATATATATAAGCGCGAAAGTACGTAAATACCCTAAATTTAGAGGGAAGTATGGCCACAATGTAGCCGGAGGGATGACATTGCAAAAATAAAAAATGTACAGACGATCTTGCAATTAATTTGTAAACACATGGATGAAAATGAAAAGTACCTTTCAATGATCATGCTATATATTTCATAATTTTCATAAAAATTATGGTTAATTACACTTAGACCCCTCTAAAATGTTAAATTACACTTCCTTCCAAAAAAATTTTTGAAACTACATTTACACCCCCTTCAAAATTCATGGTTTACACCAACCTCCTTTCGTTAAGGTTTGGACTCAAAATGCTAGTGTAAGAAAAAAAATTCAGTTTTATACCTCATTTAACATTTTTATGTATATTTTTGTATTTTTATAAATGGATAAATATTATATATATGGAAAGAGGTTAATATTATTCCTTTTTTTCTTGATTAGTACAAAATTATTATATAAAAATATTAAATAAGGGGTACAATTGAAAATTTATGCTTTTGTTTTTTTTCCCCTAACATCGGAATTTTTAATCCAAATCTTAACAAAAGGGGTTCAGGTGTAAATAAAGAATTTGAAAAGGGGTGTAAGTATAATTCTAAATTTTTTTTAGAAAAAAATATAATTTTAAAATTTTGGAGGGAGTTTAAGTGTAATTAATCTTAAAAACTATGCTAGATCTAAACAAAAAGGCTCATAATGATGGAGGATTAAATAAGCTTGGACCCAATTACCCAATGGGCCTAGCCGAACCATCACCAATGGAGCCCCACCCGAATTCCAAAGTCCTCACAAATGAACATCTATCGGACCCAGAAATCAGAACTCTCTTCCTCTTTGTGAGGAAATAAAGAAATTAGTAAAATTTTAAAAAAAAGAAGAAAAGAAAGAAAATGAAATTCACAGACTCGCCTGTGATCGAGCTGTCCGTGCGCGACACGCGCCTCTCAATCCAGCAGGACAACGGCTCGATGCACGTCGGCACCTCCGTCTGGCCTTGCTCTTTACTCCTCGTCAAGTTCGCTGAGCGGTGGGACCCGCTGAGATGCGCCGCTGACAACCCCTACGCCGACCTCTTAAACTTCGCCAGCAAGCGGGCGATCGAGCTTGGCGCCGGCTGCGGGGCCGCCGCCATGGGGCTCTACTTGCTTGGCCTCCATGACGTGGTTCTGACCGATATAGCTCCCGTCATGCCGGCGTTGAAGCACAATCTGAAGCGCAACAAACCAGCGTTGAAGAAAACCCTAAAGACTGCGCAGTTGTACTGGGGGAACGAGGAGCAGGTGAAATCGCTGAAGCCGCCGTTCGATTTCGTGATTGCGACGGATGTGGTGTACCTGGAAGAGACGGTGGCTCCGTTGATTAAAGCGATGGAGAGGTTGGTGGCGGATGACGGCGTCGTACTGTTGGGCTATCAATTGAGGTCGCCGGAGGCGCATAAGTTGTTCTGGGAAATGTGTCCGGAAGTGTTTGAGGTGCAGAGGATTCCGCACGAGCATTTGCATCCGGAGTATGCATACGAGGAGACCGACGTCTATGTTTTCAGGAAGAAGAAGAAGGAGGGGGAGCAGAATTCTTGACGGGTTTAAAGTTGTGGTGAGACATTTTCTTATTCATGCAAGAAATTGGAATTCAGTAGTAATTAAATGGAAAAGTGTGCGAAACAGTGGTTGAGATATGAGGTTTATATACAAAGTGTTGTCCAAAAGCTTCTGAAATTGTACTCCTAGAAGAAAATAACAGGGAAGAAAGCTATCTCATAGATTGTCTGGTTGTAATACCCAATGGGAACTTAGTTATCCTGATTGAGTTATTTTTCCTTTTCTTTGTGTTTTCTTCCATTTCTTCAACTATTAGTTTGGATTGAATTTTTAACCAATCTTGAACAATTTTGACGTTTTTCTTTGAGCTAAAATTTTAACATTTTGGGTTGAAATAATTCCAACAGAGATTAAGTAGTGTGATCTATAGAAGATGTAAGCTCGAGTTTAAACTTCATAGTTAGTTTGCTCTAATCTAGCTGCAGTTTTCTTCATAAAATTTCCACCTGCAGATACATGATAAAACATTGCAAAGGAAGGCCATCCAGCCTCTGCCACCCAGAGATACCTAATTTGTAGGAGACACAGGCCAAAGGGGTTTATTTCGTAATTTTGGGATTTGATGTTGTCTTCTTGTGGTCTAACGTGCAAGATGTAATAGTAATAACATCTGTTCTAAGTCCAATTCTCTTTTTCTTCAGTGTCAGTTTTGCTGTTAGATAGTATCATGGAATATTTACGTGGTGGAGAACAATGGAATAAGGTGAATAGAGACTACACTCATGTCATATGAAGGGTATTGGGATAGTAAGATTGCAATAGAGCAAGTGACTCTTAGGGTCGGTGAATTACACTGGTAGAGTGCCTTAAAAATATCCATTTCAAAGCACATTATAGAGGAGCAAAGCTGGAGCGTTAACCTTCTATTGAGTAATCTTGCATCTGTGCTCGTATCTGTTTTGTGAGTTTGAATTGCTTTGATGCTTGATGGTTTTGGCAGTAGCTTTTAGCTATAGAATCAAAGAATTTTCTGGTGTATCCGTGTGACTTCGTAGAATCCTCGAAACTACTTATGTGAGTTTGATTTCCCTTCATGCTTGATGGTTTTGGCCTTGCATTCTATTTGATGCAAGAATGCAGACGTCCTCAACTTATTGAATGAATACTGTCTGCACAGTTTCTGGAGGGAAAAACACTTTACGGAACAGGCAAATAATGAAATGAACAGTTATCATATTTGCATTTTTGTAGACCTTTCTGATGTGGAAAGAAACAACTTCACTATGTAAGGTAATGCCCCTAGTATGTTAAAAGGAGATGTAATGAAAGAATTACATCTCATTTAGGTACCCTTGGAAAAATCTTTTAGAGGAACGGTAGTTAGGAAACTAGTGTTTGAATTGCTACATAAGTGGATTCACTGTGATCATTGATGCACATTATTTGCAGTTGGTAAACAAATGACTCCTAGGCCAACTGCATATAAAACTGCAGCATGCCCGGCCTGTCTTTTGCCATTGGATCCGGGAGCTCGCATTGATCCTCCACCATCATATGGCAAGATGACCTGGTGTAGTTTACATGCTATGTTGTATTGTGGTGCATCAAATCCACTGTATGATGACCCTCTTGTATGGTATTTTCAGTCTCATTGTCAATCATGTCATCGTGGTCTAATATGTAACAAGAACCACATGCAGAGTATCTCGAAAGTCAGTCAAATTGGCTGAATGAGGGATAGAATTCCTTCTCTTTGATCAATTATTAGTTTAAGTACAGTGGCGCGATTATAGGTTCGCTTAACCAAAACCATGCTGTTATTGATGATAAAATGCCATCTTGGCATGGGAACCAAAGGGAGAAAGCGCATGCAATGGTTGGTGTGGGTGTTTATGAGCTTATAAGATATTGGATCTTATTCTAAAAATAAAGCTTCTAAAGTGTTTGGATGAAATAAAATGTTAAAGCTTATAAGATGTGAAAACATCTTAAAAGATATTAAAGTGTTCGGCATAATAATGTTTTTTATTGGTAAAATGAATAAAATGGACATGATAACGTTTAAATCAAGCAAATTGTTATTCATTGACATATTTTGCTTTAAAATTTTTTAAAATGCTTTTATAAAAAGTATACATTAATTTAATTCCAAATAAAAATTTCATAGATATATATTTACAATAAATAAAAAAAAACGACGAATTATTGCCTAAATTTTTGAATAAAAATAATATATATGTATATTCATGCTAGTTGAATAATAATATAGATATATAATTGATATTTTCTTTGTTAATGTAATGATTATTTCTAATTGTATTATTTATAATATCTTGAATTTATATTTTTCAAAAAATATAATATCAATACCAATCTTATTTTTATTTAACTATAAAATTATTATTAAATAATGAAGTACATTCTCTTTTTCGAATGTTAAAAAAAGTAAATAGTAAAAATTATTTTTTAAGTTGTAGAGAGAGAAAGACTGTGTGTAGACAGTGTGTGTTTGAGAGAGAGAGAGAGAGAGAGAGAGAGAGTGAGGGTGTGTGGGATAGAGAGTGTGTGAGTGAATGAATGCGGTAATTTTTGTCATATGACATATTAATTTTATGTAGCTTATAAGATCTTATAAAAAAAATTAGAAAATTTAATTTTTTTTAAAAGAGTTTATAAGATTCATAACCTTTTATTTTGGGATTTTATAAGCTCTTATGAAAAAAATTGACAAACACTTTATTGAAATTTATAAACTTTCTAACATCTTATGACAAGTTCTAATGAACTTATAAGCTTAGCCAAACCCCTTTTTTGAATTTCTTTTGTGAGTTCTAAGCTGAAATTTCCACCATTCATAAAGAAAATTGTAATTTTGACCCCAAAGTATAGAATAATTTGCGATATTAGCTCCATACTTTCTGAAATATTCAATATTAGTTTTACATTTTAAGAAAACGTCGCAAAGTCAGTCCCGCTGTAAAAAAAATTACAACATTTGGGACTAACTTTGCAACCGTTGGAGCTAATTTTAAAACTAACTTTGCAACATTCTCCTAAAGTGTGGGACTAATATTGCATAGTGAGACTATCTTCACAATAATTTCTTAAAATATGGGATTATATTGACAATTTCAAAAAATACAGAACTAATATTACAAACCACCCGATATTCTATGTCTGAAATCGCAATTTTCTCCCGTTCATCTCTAGGTGGAACTTGAGATGAGTCTACACAGCTACTTGTCATGGATTTGAGATATGCAACTGAATACATTTGTATTAGGTCTCTCAGGTGAGTCAACAATTTTCGTAAATAAATTAATGAAATTTCTTATATATATTTTTTTAATAAAATATGGGATGTTTTACAAATTACTTATAACATTTTCTAAGCAATTTTTGAAAAGATACTATATATTATTATATAAATTCAATATATTGAAAGTAGTTTCCATCGTTACTACCCATTTATTTTTAATTAATAATTATGTGAATGAAATTAACTGCGAAATGACATTTTCATTGCCTTTTAATTTTTCGCATAATAATCATAGAAATATTATACAAATATGATTATTTTATTCCCCTCCCACATAAATTATATTCTTACATATTAATAATGCCTTATTTATTTTTACAATATTCTTACATAAATTATCCTCATTCTAATCTTCAATTTTCTCTCCTTTCCATCTCCCAAGCTTCTCTTTCTTCTCTCAATTTTCCTTTTAATAAATTTCTCATAATTTCTTTTTATTTTTTGAATATTTTTTACTTATCTAATTAAACAATATATATATTTATAAAAATAATATTTTTTTTAAAAAAATAAGTTAATTATGGGCAGAGACATTCGAATGTGCCACACACTAGTTTTATACTTACAGAAACCATTTGGACTTGCTGTATCCAATCACGTTTCTTTACCTTTTCTTTTTTCCTTAACTTTTCTTAATACTGTCGCCAATTCAGAATTTTCACTACCAAAAAATTGTATTACATCAAATTCGTTGGTAAATTATTTTGCATCGGGCTTTGTATAAATTTCGTTGTAAAATTATTTTGCCACGGAAATTTGCAACGGACTTATGTTGCTATACGTACAACGAATTTTTCGCTTGTGGCAAAATAGTTGTTTTTATCTAAAAATATTGATGAAAATTTGGACGACTTCACAAAACTGATTCAGGATATTAAATTGATAGGAGATATGATGATTATTCTCTCATTGTTTTATTAAATGTCATCCTGAAGCTTATAATGATGTAAAAGCTACCATAAAATACGGTAGGGATAATATTAATTTCCTTATTGTTATTAATGACCTTAAAAGTAAAGAAATAGTCCTTAAAACTAATAAACCTAGTCAAAAATCAGAATGAGTTTAATTATGTTAGGGAAAAATCTAAAAATAGAGATTCAGACTATAGACATAGAAGACATAGTCAAGATGGAAGTAGGTCTAAGTCTAGAACTAGAGATGAAAGACGATATTATAACTGTGGTAAAAAAAAGGTCATTTTATTAAAGATTGTAAAAAGCTTAAAAGAGACAAAAATGAAGAAGATGTTAATCTTATTTCTGAAGAAGATGTTGGAGAAGTGTTTTAAAAATTTTTATAAGGCAAAACTTAATTTATTTTTCCTGCACCATACTAACCCTTGTAACCAAGGAGCTTTCTCTGTTTCTCTTCCAGGTACTTTTCTGTTCCCCTCGATGAACAGTGATGATGATGTCTGATCCAGCTTCATGGACTTGACCCTATTCTTAAGGTCCATGGTCCAAAGGGGAGTATGCTGGAAATTTATGACTCATGTCCTCTAGGCTCTGCCTAACACCCCTCACTTGGATGGCTAAGCCCATCTCCATGTCTCAACCCATTTGATATTATGGCCCAATACCTTAGCTTAGCCCACTTGACCCACACCCATTACCCAATCCAGCCACTTCTTCGTACATATAAAATTTATCCTAACCCTAATTTCTCTGGCTTCTATTCCCTTCTCTCTCGTTTCCTCTTCTATCTCCTCATCTCTTCACCTTATCCCTCTTCTCGGTTTCTTGCCCCGCTATCCCTCTCTTTCTCTAGCTTTAATTCCTTCCTCATTATTTATACTGCTAATTTTTCTGGTGGATAGAGAATAGATAGAATAGAAATTGTCTTCTCCCTTTTTTTATGAACTAAGTTCTTTGTGAAATAAAATTTCTTGAGTGGAAAGATCTCACTACTAGTGGTTAACACCCAACACATGCGTTTGTTTGCTTGATATTTTTAGTGAAAGCGATGAATTTTTATTTGAAATAAATTAATTACTATTATTTATTTTGAATATTTATATCTAACAAAGACAACTATAACAATCATACCCTAATCAACAATTATATCTAAATAACACCTATTATTACTGTAAAAAGACAACACTTATTATGCTGTAGAACAACATTTTATGCATTGATAGGTTTCGAACGCTTGATTTCTAAGATCATGAAATCTTAATTTCGTCAATTGAACTAGATCTCATTAGCGCGTTCATTTGTATATTGTAAAGTGAATTTTGCGCCACGTGATTTAAACTCCAGTACATATATTATTAGCACGCAGCGTTCTTCTGGACTTTGATGGCAGTAACCCTTTGGTAGAAGAATGGCACGTCTTATTTTCTTATCTGACCCAAAAGAAAAAGAAAAAGGAAAGAAAACTATACACAATTTTCTAATTTTAAATGATTCAACAATAGAGTTATATTTAAAAGGGTAAATACTACATATATTTGGTTCCTTAAATTTTTGTTTAAAATTATTTTAGTCCCTCGAATTTATTTTTGACTTTAGCATTCTTAAACTTTATTTTTCGTCTCAATTTGGTCCCTTTGATCATTTTCTGGCAAAAATGTGGTCGAATTTTAACTTTTTGAAGGGTAAAATGATCAATAAAATGAGTTTTATATATATTTGATGAAATACACCAAATATATAATCACATTTTATAGAGAAAGATCTATAAAAACCTCTTAAAATAAATTTTATATATTTTTTATATCTACCACATAATCTAATTAAAAGTAAATTACACTAACTTTTCTTCAAACCATAGTTGTTAATATTTAATAACATTGTTAAGATTTAATTTTATTAGACATTAGATTAAAAAATTGACTTAATTTTTTTTATTACATTTTTTGATTCAATAAGTTTTATAAAATTTATTTAAAATTTAATTTTTTTGGTCAGTTTTGAAAGTGAAAAAAAAAGAAACTATTTTATTTTGAGTTAAGCAATATATTAATATATGTTCACAAGAGTTCAAAATCTTTACTTTTTTTATACAAGATAATTACATCATTCACCATATAAAAATATAAAAAAATGGTTTTCTTTCTAAAAAAGGACTAATTTGATAATTTTATAAATTTTAGGGACTAAAATGATAAAATCAAACTTAAAAATTGATCATTTTACCCAAAAAGTCAAACTCCAGTCATATTTTCATCGAAAAATTGTTAGAATGACCAAATTGAGACAAAAATTAAAATTTAGGAATACTAAAATAAAAAAATAAACTTAAGAAACTAAAATAATTTTAGACAAAATCTTAACCAACCAAACATAACATTTACCTTATTTAAAATTACAATAATATTTTTTTTATAATTAATAAGAGATAAATCTATTTCCAAATACATGTTCCAAATCGTGCATATATAGAATGTGATACTTAATTTCTAGTAAATACTAAATTATGACTAATTAATTCAATTCAATGACTAGATACCAAAAACAACATGAATTAATTCAATTCAATGACTAGAGACCAAAAAAAACAACATGAATTAATTCAATAGAATCATAAGTAATTAATCATTACAGCTCATAATGAGACAAAACAAATATGGACACGTCGTACAAATCTTAAATCCAAGACTTTGTACTTATAAATTGTTGGGACCTTAATTCACATAAAACCCTTATCTACTCTTTTATTTAAAAAATAACTAAAAAAACAATGATTACAAGGAATAATTATACTCTCATCTTTTGAGGTTTGGCGTAGTTACACGTAGATTTTCTATGATTTAAAAAATTATATTTAATATTCATAAGGTTTGTTTCTGTCTGACAAATATATCCCTCCGTGAATTTGTTGATATTAATAAAGAAAACTGATTGAAAATTGATATTTGCCCTAAATTGACTTATTGCATGTCAAATAATTTTTTTCTGACTAAACTACCCTTAAAACGGTGAAAAATATACACCCTCATATACATTAATGCATGAAGACGTATGAGAATAATTTGATCATAAAAAGATATACTTGGCTTGTAAGTCAATTAGGAAAAATATAAGTTTTTATCTAATTTTTTTTGTTTATATCAGCAAATTCAGTGAATTTTTTACTAACCGGTGAACTTATTTATTACACAGAAGCAAATCTTATGTGTGCTACATGTAATTTTTCAAACCATCAAAAATTTACATGTAATTACATTAAATCTTAGGGGAGGGGAGGGCAATTATTCCTAATTACAATGAGTGTGACACTAATCTCACTTAAAAAAAAAAAAGGAAATAAAATATCAGCACACAAAATAAAAAGTTCAATTATTCCCTATATTATAAATCCTATATTACAATGATCAATAAAACTTATGTAAAAACTTAAAACTTTTAACAAGGGTCAGTTAACATTCGCCATGTTTTTACCTACGTACAAAATATTTACCATAACTTTCAGTTGTGCTCTGACTTCGCTCGCAGAAACAACAACTAATAATCGTTATACAGACGTATGATTAATTAATATTCACTATGACTTTTTAAATTTATTAATAATAATTAACCATAACGATTCACGAAGAATCGTATTTTTTAACGATATATGTTAAACTCAAAATCTCATAGTCATAAAATTTGAAAATCTTGTTTTCAACATTATTTCATTTTCCCAAGTACCAATTAAATGTATTCCACCATTTACTTTCTTAGTTGGGTGAAAAATATTTGGTTTGGGAAAATGGTGTCGCTGTACCCCCAAAACAAGAAGTCCTCATACGACCTTGAAATGACAACCAACACTGCTCTCTGGAGGTCCCATTTCAGTAATGAGGGTCGGTCGGCAATGGAAGACAAAACATAAATGCAATCCAAACCACACTATCAATTAGAGGTCAGTCAGCTTTCATGCTCAAATCACAATTGCGACATTTGCATACACATTGGCCTTTCAATAGTGAAAATAAAACATAATTTAGAATAGAAAATTCAATCCGTGGCCTTTCAATTGGAATTAAAAATTCTTTTTAACTGGAATTTGAAATTGCTATATGAAATACACATGAAATAACAGTAGTTTTTTGCTATATTCTTCCATGCCTAACAGACAGCAACCCTCAGCAACTGTGACATTTCCCTCCTGGAATCAATCATTCAAATTCAAAAGGCCACCAAACTGGACTTTCCCTTTCTTTCTTAATCTAACATTTCTCAATCATAAGCTTCTCAGCCTAATTTTTCAAAGTGAAGGGAATATTTTACCATCCTTTTCTTGCAGACCAGGCATGGTAACACTCAATTCCTGCAGCATATTGACCACTCTGCGCATTGAAGGACGGTTGATTGGGAGGGAACTAGTGCAGAGCAGCCCGATGTCAAGAACCTTACAAATGTGTTCTTTGAATGTTGATTCTAGCTCAGGATCGAGCACGTGATCGACTCCTTTGCGGTCCAAGGTCGTGCATACCCAAGTCGCTAAGCCTTTCTCCCCGAACTCTGGGTCGATTGGAGATTTTCCAGTCACAAGCTCAAGGATGACTATGCCAAAGCTGTATATGTCACTCTTTTCGTTCACGCGAAGAGTGTAGGCGTATTCTGTGATGGGATGTGAATTTACAATTACTAGTTTGAAGCAAATGGGATAATGCCGGTTAAAAGCAACAAGCGCCGTTGTGAAAACATTAATAGATAAAATAACCCCTAAACAAATAAATGAACACAATCCTTTGACGCGAAGGCAGCGAACTACTTTTGTTAAAAGTTTAAGGAAAACTTGAAAGTTCATGAGAGAATGATTACCTGGGGCGATATAACCGCAGGAGCCAGCAATAACAGACATGGATTCGATGCCTTTGTTGACTGCTTTAACAACTTTGGCAACTCCAAAATCAGAAATTTTAGCTCCAAAATCTTCATCCAGCAGTATATTATTTGATTTCACATCCCTGTGCACAATCGGAGGAACGGAATCGTGATGCAAGTACGAGAGTCCCTCAGCAGCATCTAAAGCAATCTTAAACCTCGTCGGCCAATCTAACAATTTACTCTTATTACTTTGCAACAAATCGCCTAAGCTCCCATTAGGCATGTACTCATATACAAGAAGCTTGCGATTTCCCGTGTTGCAACAGCACCATAATCTCACAATATTCTTGTGTCTGATCTTCCCGAGCGTCTCAACTTCCACTTCATATTCACCCGTATCAGAATCGACGCTCTTAAAGTTGTTTTCATCTTTCTTTGGTCTTTCATGCAGCTTCTTCACAGCGACCGTCTCCCCGTTGCTGATAACAACTTTATACACTTTGCCGGAGGCTCCCTTCCCGATCACATTAGCCTCTTTGAGGCAATCACTGATTTCAAATTCACTGAAGCCCAGTTTATGGAACGATGTCCACTTGGTTATAGCGACTCCTTTCTTCATTTTCTTGAGTCTCTTGTACTTCAACAGAAACCAAACAACACCAACAAGAAAAACGATTCCAGCGATAACAAAAACAGACTTTAGCACCCACGAAAAGACTAAACTTCTTTTTCCTGCTCCCCGATTGCATGATCCAGAGTCACTGACACATAGTCCAGAATTTCCAAGAAAGCTATCTCTATAAACTGCATTAGCAAATAAAGGAGGTATATCCCCTGTAAGCATATTGCTCGACAAGTTTAGTTTATTGAGCTTCAAATTCTGCAAGGACAGTGGAACTCCCCCGGAAAAGTTATTCTGAGAAAGATCAAGGTAATTCAGCACAGGCAAGTTCCCAATTTCATCAGGTATATGACCAGATAACCTGTTGTTAGCCAAATTAAGCTCATTCAGCTGCTTCATGGATTGAATTCCCATAGGAATTCCACCAGAAAGATCATTGTTACTGAGATCAAGAATCTCAAGCTGCCACAAGTTCAGTATGGCAGTAGGGATTTCTCCACTAAGCTCATTACCGTCTGCCCAGAACTCAACCAGAGTATGTAATGATCCAACTTCACTTGGTATACTCCCAGAAAATTTGTTCTTCGAGATTTTGAGGGTAGAGAGGTTTCTTGCACCATAAATCAAATGGGAGATGTTTCCTGAAAAGGCATTTCCATAGAGATCAAGCAAGTAAACTTGTGGCAAGCCCCAGAACTCCTCTGGAACTTCCCCGTAGAGCCTGTTGCTGCTCAAACGAACACGTCTTAATGTCTGGCATTTTGCAAGATTCGCAGGAATAGGCCCTGAAAAAGCATTGTTTAACAGAACCAACTCCTGAAGAGCCCCACTCTGGCATAAAAACTCAGGAATTCGACCCGAAAGAGTACAGTCTGATACGTCCAATGTTTGCAAAGCCGAGTTCTTGCCAAGTTCACTAGGTAATGATCCAGTGAGCCTATTTCCAAATAATTTGAGCTCATACAAATTCGGAGACTTGGCAATGCTCTCCGGGATCAAGCCCTCCAGTTGGTTCTCATATAAGTTGAGGGATTCCAGGGGCAACTCACACAACTCATGAGGAATCATCCCTGTCAACCCGTTCATGGATGCATCAAATCTTCTCAACTCCGTCAAATTAAACCATCCTGCGGGCAATGTCCCAGAAAACGAGTTGTTGTACAGCTCCATTTGCACAATGCTCTTGAGATGAGAAATCTGACTTGGTATTGGTCCAGTTAGTCCATTATTCGACACGTCGAGATTCTTGAGTCGAATCAGCCCGCCAAAACTCTCTGGAATAGGGCCGACGAGATGGCATTCAGTGAGCCACAGCTCTTCCAAGTTGGTTAAATTACCAAGTTCTGGAGCTAGTTGGCCTGGCGTAAAAGGGTTGTAAGCCAGGACCAGGCTTTTCAGACTTCTTATGTTACCCAGAGCCGCGGGAATAGTGCCGTTTAGCAAATTCTCAGTGAGCAGAAGACTTTCGAGTTGCCGAAAGTTCCCAAAACTCGCCGGAATTTCGCCAGAAAAGTTGTTGCCCTCTAAGTTAAGGTACCTGCAAAGAACGCTAGCATTAATTGTAAGAATATCTAACCTGAAAAATGTGAATGTAAACAACCTAAAAAACTTTAAGAAAATGGCCGACAGATTAATGTAACGTAGATTTAATACAATCAAAAATTGGATGTTTCTTGGCCAGGATGACAGAGTAAACAAATAACATTATGAAAGGCACAATCATCATAAATGTTTGACAGAAAAGATTGTTCTAGAAATTAATGACGCCCAATAATACACAGCTCAATAAGCAAAAATCACAATCATAGCAGAAACCCCACAAAGGAAAATTCATAATTGGGCAATTAACCATAAAAAAAAAAAACAAAGAAAAGAAAATGCAAATTTCAGAACCCTTATTCTCTTTCTTACTTTTTGTCAAAGCCCATTACTCAAAAGCAGAAATCTTTACCTTTTCTCCAGAAAACTTACCTTTAAGATTCATCTTCGTAAGCGAATTCTCAGAATCATATATATAAAAAAGTTGTAACTGTACACACCTGAGAAAATGGAGGTCGGAGAGAGTGGAGGGGAGGGGACCCACAAGTAAATTCTGGGAGAGGTCAAGGTAACTGAGGTTCCGGCAAGAGGAAATGGAGAGAGGAAGCGAAGAGTTGATGGAGTTGGAAGAGAGAGAGAGTGTAGATAGAGAAGGCAAGCGGCAGAGAAAGATTGGAAAAGGACCGGAGAGAGAAGCACTTGGGAGAGCGACCGACACGACGGAGTTGTCATGGTTGCAGGTGATTCCTGTCCAGTTACAGGGGGTGGCGTCGCGGTCGGACCAGCCGGAGAGGAAGCCGGCGGGGTCGGAGAGTGAGAGCTTCACTTTCTGCAGGTAGACACCCTCTTGATTCAGAGCAAGAGAGATGTGATTTGAGTGGAGAGTGAAGGTGTAGAAAATGAGGAGAAGAGCTGAGACTTTCACTTGCATGGCTGCTGCGAGTGGGAGCAGTGCCGCATGCAAAGGCAGAAATTTATAGGAAGAAAGAAACAATGCTAGTGCGTGTTCTGTGTGTCAAAAAAAGAGAGAAAAGTGTGTGGGATTTTGTAGTGTAGTTCGGAAGTTGGGGAGTGGGGATAAGAAAATGTGAATTTCTGGGGAAGAACAAAGGAATATGAAGAGAGTGGGGTTGTTAAGTGTGAGCATATTTTTCAATGTGTGGGGTCGTGTTGTTTGATTGGACAGAATTTGGGTGATCTCATCTGGACTTTTGGGGCCTTCGCTTTTTGGGCTCCAAATTCTCAACTAATGCTGCATTTAGATCTTGTTGGGATAAATTTCAGATTTGTTTGTACTAGAGTTACAAGTGACTAGTATTTGAACAAAAAGAAAAAAAAAAAAGCTAAATTTAATAGTATTTTAGAAAACAACACTTATATAGCAAATTTAATTGATTCAAGATCGTTTGGAAATAAAAATTAAAAGTGAAAAAAAATTAAAGGTTGAGTGTTTGGAAAAATATATATTAGCTTGACGTTTTTAATTTTATCCGTGAATTACAGAAATTTTTATGGAGTTGCATATAGATTTTGGCTCAAATTTGGTTAATTTAAGTAGTTCAAAAGCAAATATTATAAAATAAAAATACTATTTTTAACACTTAGGTGATAAGTGCTTATTTTAAGTTTCTGGGAACACCCTATTATTTAAAATATCTTATAAGTTTGTATATTTTGTAAGATGTTTTGAAAATTATAGAATGTCAGATTTTATTTTTAAAATTAAAAAAAAAGATTCTAAAGTGTGTCATAAAATGAGATTGTAGAATTTATAAAACGCTATTAGTGACAATTTTATAACTAATATAATAATAATTGAAAGTGATGCCCATAAAAATGGACTAGTTCAAAGAGGCTTGAAGATTTGAAAAGAAGAAAGAAATGCAAGGTCTATAGTGTTCCAAAAGGCCCAATTCAAGAGAGGGGCCATAATGCTCCAAAGATACCCTGTTTTGGTAAAACCCTCAAGGAGCCCGATGGACGTCCCCTCTAAAATAAATTGGCCAAATGAAGCTCAAACGACCAAAATGTGAGAGGGTCTGAATCCAAGAAAACTTTACAGGCCCACAAAAAAGCTTAAACACTTGAAGTCCCCCAGCTAATGCCAAAATTCATTTCACATGGCGTCCACGGGTCACCTTGGTGGCAATAAAGAAGGATCTCTGGAGGCACTTGCAAAATCGGATAAAAACCAATAGCCCCCCCGAAGACAATTGGAGCCTCTAGAGAAAGTGACCCATATAAATTCTAAAAGCTTGAACTATGGTTGTGAGAGGGCATCTCCTCAACCTCCTTGAAAATATGAGAATGCATCCATATCTCCAGAAGAGGACTTCGTCCTTAGTGGACTCCAACTAACTCCCCTAAATTCGGGGGGATCCTCCAACTGCTGGAAACTCTCCATCAAATTTGAGGGCTAATTATCTAATAATTTTAAGATCATACTCCCCTAATTTCGTGTTATTCTCCAACCAACTTAGGGTTGCCTATAAATTGAAAGCAACCCCCTAGTGGAAGAGGATATATTTTAACACTTCGAGCCTACTTACTCCAATTTTCACATTCATGCTGCCATTTTAGCTTAGGGGTACATTGTAATTTCTTACTGAGAGCTTAGTTTCATCTGCGTCCGGAGGAAATCGAAGAATTTCTTATCAACCTCTCATTTGTACACGCAAAATGAGCAATGATACTCCCTCCATCATCCATTTAAACTCTTTTATTTCTTAGCATTTCACTTTATTATTTTGCATCCTAATTGGATCGAGCACCATGATGTTTTGCTTGCATCATTGGCCCCGTCTATGGCAACACAAAACTAAGACTTGAGAATAATGAAAGCTGCCAACATCGAGGCTAACATCTCCATAGATACCTCCTCTAAAAAGAAGGTCCCCTTCTCGTTGGAGGACCTTCAACGGATGATTACTACCTTCATTGAGGGTCCAACTTCAACGGCCTCACATTATTATTATCTAATGC
Organism: Sesamum indicum; assembly: GCF_026168435.1. NCBI lineage: Eukaryota > Viridiplantae > Streptophyta > Magnoliopsida > Lamiales > Pedaliaceae > Sesamum > Sesamum indicum. The sequence continues at coordinate 9,522,633 of NC_142668.1, forward strand.
TAGTATCCCTACTAACCCAATTTTTAATGTGCAGAGAACCTCGCGATAGGACGTCCCCTCTAAGGCAGGAACACCCATACCCACAAAAATGTGCACCTAGGGATTGGAGATCACACATTCATAGGCTTCAATAGTAGTTGTTGGACCTGCAGAGGCGTGTCTTTGTGGTCCCTATTGGGGAGCAGGAGGGCACCTTTTCTACCAAAGAAATCGTGATAAATAAACTCCCCCTAAATTGGAAGGAACCCAATCTATCAGCGTACGATGGAACTACTGATTTGCAGGAGCATCCGTCCTACTTCGATGTTTCCCTTCTCCACCATTATACCACTGGGGTCAAGTGCCCTGTATCTGTAACCACTTTCACATGGTCGGTCTAGTAGTGGTTCAACCAATTGTCCATAACATCAATCCGATCATTTGGAGAATTTCACTCTCACTCTTTCTGCACCAATTTTTCGAAGTAAATGACGTTGAAAGACAACCATGAACTTTTTTTTCCTATAGCAAAAAGAAGAAGAACCAAGGGAGTATTTTCAGCGTTTTAACTTAGCCTTAGAGGTCCCTTCTGCTACATTTGATGTACTAACTTGTGCTTTCTCGTAGGGATTGCAAGACGATAACTTCTGCAAGCCCTTAGCCAGGAAGCCCACTGATTATCTCTATAATCTCCTAACTTAAGCTGAGAAATGCATTAACTTGGAGGAGGCTAGGAAGTCCAAGCATAAAATCGTTGGTGAAAAGTACAAGGAACAAGAAGACGAAGCCCCGCTCGACATAGACTTCAAGGAATCAGCTCTGCCTTCAAGCAACACCCTAACGCCTCATCCCAATAGTCACTTAGGATCTTCTTTGGGGAGGCGCATAAGCTCCATTTTGTGCAGGTATAAAAAAACACTGTCTTCTACATAGACGCAAAAAGCCTTATCTTCTGCACAAATACATAAGCCCTGCTCTGAATGGACACCTTATCCCCCCTTCAGCAAGGTCCCTAAGCTTGTTGCAAGTAGACACCTCAAATAAACCCTCTTCGGGGAAACACTTAAATCTTTCTCAGTGCAAGCACAAATGTCTCATTCATAATAAGCACATCTCTATTGTTAACATTCTCTTGCAGAAAAATAAGGTACACACCTAGTAGGCACAAAAGGTACTCATAAAGCCATTCTCCATGGAGGCATACAAGCATTGTTCTGAGAAGGCAATTTACAGGTACGAAGTACTCTCTTTTTTCTTAAAGCATGCTTATGCTACTAAGGTGGCCTAGTTCGAGTAAGGGCCCAAATTGCAGTCAAGAAGCCCAATCTGGATAGAGATCCTATGGAATCCGGCAGGAGGCCCCCTTGAAAAATAAATTGATCAAAAGAAGTCCAACTGGCCAGAATCCGAGAGGTCCCATATCCAAAAAGCCTTACAGACCTACAAGGAAGTTTAGGGACTTGAAATTCCACAAACAAAGTTAAAGACCTAAAAGATACCTTCATCTACAATAGACTCCAATTGTCCCTCGAAAATTGTGGTCCTCCAACCGCCAAGAGATAACCCTTTCCTGCATCCAAGGGGCATACTCCAATCGCTAGGGACACTCCATCGAATCTGAGAGGGATCCAACCTCATCTAACACTTTTGAGATCATGCTCCACTAAATCCACGATGTACTCCAACCAACTTATGATAGCTTATAAATAGAGAGCTCTCCCCAGCAGGAGAAGCCATGTTTTTACACTTTGAGCTCACATATAACCACTTTCACCTTCCTACTACTATTTTAGTTGAAAAAAACTTCGTTTTTTCGTACTTACACATTTTCTTTATATCAATCTCTCATCTGTACATGTAAAATGAGAAATAACACTCTTTAATTAACTTATTTATACTCCTTTGTCTTCTAGCAATTATTTCATTACTTTCATTCCAAGTTATGGAGCAGCACCAGTTTTTGCTCGCATCAAATTATTTTTTACTTAATACAATTTACAAATCAAATGAACTATCATCATATTTTTTTTAACAAAAGAAATAAATAAACCTCATCTCAAGTGAAGTAATTTCATCTAATTTTTTCTAATTGAGGTGAAATTATAAGTAATTGCAGCCTATGGGTATGTAGCCGTTTTTTTTTTTTTTCTTCTTTCCGTGGTTTATTAATTGTCTAGTCCTAGCTCATACAATCAAGGTACTACTTTGTTTATCCTGATGGTAAGTTTTTCTTTTTATTTTTTCATAAATTGTAATCATAGAGTTGATCTTTTGGTATGTACGGATTCCTTCAATTATTTTATCCCTCTCATGTTTCTATGTTAATTTGGATTATATTTACATCACGGATATGAAATATGCTTCTCAAATGGATCAAATACAGTAGATTCCATTTGAATGAAAACTACAAGCTGGATAGTTGTAAGAACCAAGCCAAAAGATTTTGATTATAATTGTTTGGTGTCTAACAGGTAATAATAGAAAAATGCTTAAAATCATAAAAAATATTAGGATCGATGAAGTTGTACCTGGAGCATAGATAATAGATATTTATAAATTTTTTAGTTGTACGATTCATATGAACCACATATTTGAGAACGATCGATTAGTCACGTTGAACTCGTACATGCTCGAAACTGAATCGAACCAGGAGCGAGTTAGAACGACCAAAATAAAAATGGTAAAATTCTTTTTTGGTCCCATTAAAAATGTCATTTTCATTTGTAGTACATAATTATTGCGAATGTCGTTTGGGTACCATAAAATACAAAAAATACGCCTATTTTGTCCCAAGTTAACAGCAGAGGCTGTTAACTCCTATTGACTCACGTGACTTTGACTGGTTTTGACTTCAAATGCCCTGTTTAATGATAGCAAAAAAAAAAACATGTTGTTTTGGTACCATTAGAAGAAAAAAGTATATTTTGACCAATTTTGATCGCAAACTATACGATTTTTTTATTCTTTACGAAAATAAAAATGTTAGAAAAATTTTATTCTAATATATATAATAAATAGTTCTAAAATTATAATTATTTTAATTTCAAATAATTTCTAGAATCTATTTTATTTTTTAAATTAAATTATTATTTGCTCTAAAAATATATTAATATTTGAGCACAAACTATAAAATGTAAAATTCACTTTTTAAATAAAAGTATTAGATTATTTTTTATTAAATAATAAATTAATTTTTAACATAATTATTTATATTTGAGATAAATTATAGAAATAAAATTAAAATTTATTTCTTACATTTTTTTATCAAAGTTTATTAAAAATTTTTTAGAATAAATAATAATTTAATTTTAAAAATAATTAGAATATGCTAGAATTATCTGAAATAAATATAATTATAAGTTATAAACTATTTTATTATTTATATTAAAATAAAATTTCTTTATTTTTTAATGTTTTTAAAAAAAAATTATTTCTCATAGTTTATAGTCAAAGTTAATTAAAATATTCTTAAATAAAGTAATAATTAAATTAAAAAAAATTAAATAGTTGCTATAATTTATCTCGAATGTAAATATTTTTAATTTAAAAATTAATTTATTATTTAATAAAATTATTATCTAATACTTTACTCAAAAAATAAATTTTACTTTTAATTGTTTGTGCTCAAATATTAATGTACTTTTAGACTAAATAATAATTTAAGTAAAATAGATCCTAAAAATTATCTAAAATAAAAATAATTATAATTTTAGAACTATTTATTACATATATTTAAATAAAATTATCCTAAGATTTTTGTTTCTGTAAAAAATAAAAAAAATTCTTATAGTTTGTGGCCAAAGTTGGTCAAAATGATTTTTTTCCTTTTAATGTTACTAAAAATAACAAAAAAAAGTTATTTTTTTTTATACCATTAAACATGACCTTTGAAGTTAAAATCAATTAAAGTCACGTGAGCCAATAGGAGTTAACAGCCATTAACGGTCATATGCCAGGCACATGGGGTATTAAATTTTAGTACGTCCTTCAAAAGATTATCGCACGTCACGTTCAATAATATGACGAAGTAGGATCAAAATAGTAAATTTTAATATATAAATATAAAAATTTATCCTACTCCCTCAAACTTTGGATATATCCCTGCATCGAATTAGCAAATACATTAGTAAATTTCTAAAATAAGAATTCATCTACAAAGAAGCAACATTAATAATTTAGTAGTTGCTCTATTTTCCAGTCATATCGAAATGAAAAATAAATAAGCAAATTAAAGACATTAGACGTCGTGTACTTTACACAGACAATAGAGGTGACATTTTGACTAAATAAAAGGTAAGGAGGCTCAGGTTGTCGTGTACTAGAGTGCAGTCAATAGAGGACCAAACTCTCCAGTAACCCAATTGAAAAAAGCTTGAGAAGGTGCATTCTCATACCGTCAATCACTCACAAAACATATCTTCAACATTGTAAGTTAAAAAAAAAACACTCACACATTGTAAGTGTTAAAAGTTAATTATATCATTTTATATGATGAGCGTGTAACCCGCATCTAGAAAAAAGAACAGAAATATCCTTTTTTAGGGCAAAAAAATAGCAAGAATACCTCAAAATCCGAGCAGACAAGGTCGGGTCGGGTGATTCTAACCCGCCATCTAGATCCGGTAGACGTGGCCGTTATCTCACTGCACGAACTCTGACAGTGTGGACTTTGAAATGAAGCCACGAGGCCCATTCAGTGAAGTACAATTAGGCCTATAAATACCCTCATTCCAACACATTATAGTATGACACATTTATTACTTTCTACCTCATTTATTGTTTGAAATCGCCTACTGTCCATCTCGAAGTCGAACTGACTTGAGCGTTGGAGGGTTTTAGTTGGAGACGTACCCGGCTAGCTTGAAGTTCGTGTTTCTTCTCATGGACCACTTTGATATTTGGGATGAGTATTGTGAGCTTGAGACCGACCTTGGAGAGATCGCGTATTTCGACTCGAATCATTATATATTTAAGTATTAGAAGTTATAAATAATTTCAAACTACATGTTGAAAGGTAATTAACTAAAAATAATTATGAAAATAAAACAAACACTCATGTTTCTAAATTTGAATATAATTTTTTTAGGATACATTACATTGATAAATCCTGATGTTAAGTTTAATTACATAAATACTCTCTGTCATTTACATAATTACAAGTATACTACTTAAAGTTGTAGTTTTAATTACAAGTATACCTCCTACTTTGTGACAAAATTTTAGAAATGCACTCTAAGTTAAATTACATTGACTTCCCGGGGTGTATTTATAATTTTACAAAGGATCTAAAAATATTTATGTCATTAAGTCTAACCTCAGGGTGTGCTGATAAATTTTACCTTTTTTTTTTTAATTACATGAATAGTTTTAAGGTCTTACTACAAAAAATAGGATTGTTCCCCACATTATAAATAATTATAACTTAAAGATCAAGACAAATCAATAATATTTACCATAGTCAAATAAAACCAATACGAAAATTTTAAATTTCAACTATAATGTTGATTGCAGTTGCGATGCATTGTAATCAACAGGTACCCCTCTTGAGTTTTCAATAATCGATGAGGAATCCTATTTATATTGGAAATTGTTTCTTCAAATATTGAGCAAATATATTATAAGAGGCCAGTTTGGGATGTGCCATATTTCTGACCGTCATCTCGATCTTGTTCGAGCAGTAGCCAATATTCCAGACTTTCTTTCTCTTCATGATGTGCATCGATATTGCTTGAGGCATGTGTATTTCAAATTTAACAATCGTTGTAAAAATGTTCAATAGAAGGATCTTTATTGGAGAGTTAGTTTTGAATATCAAATCATAAGGTTTAATTGAACTATGGACGATATAAAGAACCACAAGCTAGAACCATTGATATGCTTGGACAAAATTGAAAACAAAAAATGGATATCTTCTCGTGATGGTGGATGACGATGCAGTATTCTGACAACCATCATATCATAATGCATCAATAGAGTTTTAAAAGGGGCTTGTCACCTGCCTTTGACTGCAATTGTGGAAATAACATTTGTCCATTCTATCCATTATTTTTTGTGAGAGGATGGCGAAAAATAGTGCAATGTTAAACAACAACCAATTCTGGACAGACTATGCATACAAGTTATTCAAACGTTGATTTGAAAAATGTATTGAGCATGGGGTGACTATATATCATCAGTTTGAACCGTTCGCCTCAATTATTACAAAACGCCAACACGGACATGGGATTATACCCATATTGTCAAAATTGCACACTCAAGAATATTTATATGACAAATGGAGTCAATTTGGGATCCGTTACTTACACGCTAAAAAGGTATGCATGTATACAGGCTTAGCGTTGCATCAATGGTTTAGAAATATTATGATTTAATGGCTTGTAGAAGTACATATTCTAAGTCTTTTAAACCTTTAATGATGGAAGAATATTGGGATGTCCTAAAATTTGAGTTGGTCCACGATCTACTATTCGTGTCTACTTGTCCTGGTAGAAGGCAAACTGCATGTATTCAAAATGAGATTGGCTGGCCATAGTGCGTGAAAAGACGAATTTCGAACTGACAATAATCCCGATAAAGCAAAGCTACTTCAAGTCAATCTAATGTGTCAGTACGAGGTTGTAGACAATAAAATAATATTTATGATAATTGATAAGTAGATTGTATATTTATTAATAATTATAATTAATTAAATATTTATAATTATTAATTAATTTAAAGAAGTAATCAATAATAAATAAAGTTTAAGACAATTAAAAAAAATAGAAGCCATTATCGCAGATAACAACTTGAAGTCGCTATTCACGAAACGACTTCAATGATTGAAGTCGTCCATTGCATCGACGACTTCATTAAGGGGAAAAAAATTTAGTAACCCATCAATAGCATTAACAATTTAAAATAAAATTGATGCAAAAATTTAGATTATTTCTATAGTAAAATTATTTGTCATGACTTTTAATCATGTCAAATATTTTAGAAGTACATTACATCTACCTCCACTAAAGTTTGACATAATTACAAATACCTCCTTGTTCTTTAAAAAATTGTAAATATCCTCCTGATTTTGTTTGTGTAACTACGAGCCCATTTTGTTAGGTTTTTATTTTAATTTTTACTGTGAACCGTCCAAAATGCCCATTTTGAATTATGCCTTATAATTTTATATACTTTCTAGCTAGAATTTTATAAAGTATCTTTATGAACTAATATTTTCAAAGGATTATTTACTTTACCCATCCTTATATTTTTCTTATATTTTTCTTATATTTTTGCAATTCTTCTCCTTTTTTTAAAAAGAATCTATCAAGGGTAAAGTAGTAAATTTTACCTCACCATCTAAGGACTGTATAATTATTTTCAATTTAAGAAGAATATTTATAATTTTTTAAGTAATGAGGGATATTCGTAATTATACCAAATTTCAGAAAAAATGCTGTAATTTACACATGTTTTAGCTATGGCACATATTTTAGCCAGACTCCCAAACATCAAAATTAAAAAACGTGCGTGATCAATGAATATATACTATAGTTATTTATTTTTAATCATGATAATTAATTATAATTAAATACTAAATTTCTTATACGACCTATAGGCAGAAGAATGAAATTGACGAAGAAGGGGAAACCTTTAAACTTCTAAATTTGGGGATAAAAATGAAGATTACATAGATTCATTGACATTGAAACACATTTGGATAATATCCGAAAATGTCTGAAAATATAATAATGTGAGTATTTTAAATAATATCATAAACATAAAGGGAAAAATGCAATTTTATTCTCCATGATATGAGTGATGAGTTAAAAAAATATTATGTAAAATAAAATAATAAATTATCTCATGTATTTTGAAAAATGAAGCAAATTATCCCCTATCTAAACCATTGATAGGATGTAATTTATTTAATTTTTTGAAACACAAAAAGATAATATGCTGATTCTTATTTTACAGGGGAGTATTTACTCATTTCACATATCACAGGATTAAATGCAATTTAACCCTAAACATAAATTCAGTGTCATTCAAACTCATTTGAATAATATCTGAAACTGTAAGCAAATATATACATAATCTTTTTTCATGTTATGTTAGCTAATATTTCAAGAAGACACAATTCACATGAAGATTTAAATCCTTAGTCGAACTCAAGAACTCCTATTAATATTTGTCAAACTAAAAATAATAAATTTAGAAAATCACATGTATTCATCAATTGCAGAGGAGTAATTGGTAACTTTTGAGAAGAACCTTCTTATGATTTGGAATGTTGTCTCTATTGAATCCCCACACGCACTGAGTTGAATGCAACAGGTTTCCTATAAAAATTACTAATAGGTAAAAAAAACATTTCTAAACAGAAAAAACAAAAAAAAAAAAAATTCTGAAAATTCTTACACAAATTATATTTGTCCGAATCAAATCAATTACATGACAAGTATGATACACATGTTATGTTATTATTGCTCATTTTTTTTTAACTGTTAAACAGACGACAAATGTATTATACTTATCATATAATTAGTTCTAGTCTGGACAATCACCCCGATTCCCAATCATTGTGAAGTCCTACTTTTCCGTCTGTGCTTAAATTTCTACTTCACTTACTGTCATTACTAGAAAACCTATGATATTTCGTCATGGTTAATTGTTATAGTCAAAAGTAAAAATCGTAGTGAATACTAATAACCGCAACTACCCTAGTAAGTAATCGTTGGTCTGCAGGCGAGCCAAAAAATAGTAGCGAATAAGATTAATCATGACAATTCAACAAGCATTAACTATTATTTCTACAAGCAAGACCAAAATATTAGTCATACTTAAAAATGATAGAAATCAATGTTTTGATTAGAGTCAAAGTCGTAATAAATGTTGATTAACTGTGATTAAAATTTAAATTTTCATATTAATTTTATTTGGAAGTAGTAGATTGTATAATTTAACATAATTTGCAACCAATAATAATAACTTATAATATCTGGAATAATTCATATTCAACATATCTAATTTTTAACGGTCCTATGAATTCAACATATCTAACAAGGATTTAAATGTCTGCTCGAAATTTGGATCGTTGTTCTTAAGAGGTATCAAAATATAAGATTGATACAATCGGAATCATTTACATAGTAAAATTCATGATGTCATAAATAGGATATACGAATTTTCGTGATTGTTAGAAACTTCATATTAGGGGCTTCCATAAATCGGTCGAATCAGGAATCCCATCAAAAGACATTTGTGTTTCTACAATGTTTCTCAACAGTGAAAACTTCTGTAGCTAAGGGCCCAAAAGTCTTGATTTTGACTAAGTACACACCTACTATTGCCACTGATTACAACGCACATCAAAGAAGAAATTTCCAAGTATACCTAAAGCAGTGACCAAGAGTTGAACAACACATTAATGTTCTTCTCATTTAGACCATGTTCACTGCTCCAATTAATACATAACAGCTAAGTCACCCAGAAATTATAAGTTGGCTTCAGTGCACAATCACCGTCTAATAGTTTCAAGAGGATGTTTCGGCGGCAAGAGTTTATTTGAAACATCTGGAACAAAATACATTTTGGTCCCTCAATAATATTACTAAAACAAGTCTGGTCCTTGAAGTTGTGAATTTTTTACAGTGTTCGTCCTAGTCGTTATGTCTCCGTTAAATATGGTCAATCGCCAGGGTTAGTGGTTAACAATAGATACTGTAACAAATAGTCATTAACCACAACCGTGCGTTGGCATGGTGTTTACGAGGGTGGCTAAAACATTACATGGCTAAAAGGAACGACAAATGTTTACCATCACTTTCAGATGTGACTAATAATTTTTTCATGGTGCAAACACTTTTTTGCATCAATTATTTAGTAATGATTGATAATAGTTATTTCTATGATGTTTAACCATAACTATTAATATGCTGCCAAGAGTAATATCGTTTTAATGAGTGGAAATAAGCTGAATTTTGTCCTCAAATTTGTTACTAGCAATATATACCTGATTTCGCCCAATTTTTGGTGCCAAAATTCAGCCCATTTCTCCCTTTTTTGCATTCACATGCTGTCAAGTGCGCATTTTCATTAGTTTTGACACATAATGGCTAGACCCAACTCTATTCAAAATTGGTAATTTTAAAGACAAAAATATAACTTTTGCGGGACCAAAATCGTCATAGTAATATTGTTTAGGGACCAAAAAAGGATTTTTTTCGAAACATCTTATAAACTCCTATATTTTATCTATAAGATATTTTAAAAGTTTAAAGATGTTGAATTTTGTTTAACATAAGCTCTTAAAATTATTTGGATATAAGATGTTAGAGTACTTAGCATAACAAGTTTTTTTATTTGTAATAATGATGAAAAAAACCATCAAACTATTAGAATTTATAATCATATCAATAAATAATTTTGCTTCTGAAGGAAAAATATCAATTCTATGAAGAGTAAAAATGAAATACTAACAAAATTATGGGCGTATTTTTGTCTATTCTATGTCAATATTAAAGAGCTTATAAGAAGTTTTAGAAAATATTTGGTGAAGTTAATATATATATATATATATATATATATATATAAAAAGAGCTAATAAGATCCTTAAGCTCTTAAATAAATAAATAAATTGCCAAATATTTTTCAAGAACTTATAAGCTACCAAACATTTTATAAGATACTTTTAGGAGCTAATCTGATTAGTTATCTGATTATGCTGTATATATCTTGCAAATGTTTGAATGAAATTATTACCAAGTAAGATATCAGCACCTGTATCATCAAAGTAAATAGGAGGTGTTTTTACCCTAAATTAGGGTGTTCTGAATGATCTTCCAAATCATGATCTTAGCTTCTCGTATTCACTTATTGAGTATATTAGAATCTTTTGTGAAAAATCCCTTCCTGCAATAACGTATAAGGTTTTCCTAACTTTTTTAGGAAAAACTCCAGATTTAGTCGTGCAAATCCCTGATTCTGAATTAAATAAATTGCAAAATGCTCTATCTTATATTGTTCATATAACATACCAACAGATATATATATAGAAGAGGGACTAGAGATTCAATCTTTATGTTAACACCATCAAGACTAAATTCCATACCGTTACCTTTTCTTCTCCATGGTTCATGATCTTTGAGAAAAGTTAACCCCAAACTTATACTCCTATTTTCTCATCCGGCTACTCTTGCAACTAAAATTTCGTGGCTTGCTATTTCTAGCATGCTTTCATATCTACCAACAACAAGTTGCTGCAAATAATAGAAGTCATCACAAGGAAAATAATTCTTTTTCTTAGTGATGTCAAATATAACTTGTATTTATTTTCATCCTTCAAGGCATCTAAGTTTTACGTTATCTTCCCTAATATCTTGAGGAGCTAAAGTATGTAATAACTCACTTCTCCTTCCTTTTGTAACTTGTGATCCTAATGTTTGAAAAGAACATTCTGCTACTAAACTCAGTTTTAGAGCTATGGTTCAGTCTAAAACTGGGTGATCTTTTATAACGATATCGGCACCACCTATTCTAGGTATCCTAATTGGATCTGGTGCCATTACCTCGATAAAAATTCCTTAAAAATTTTAAAAATCTCAATATACTCTTTTCTAAGAAATAAATAAGAATAACGTGTGTTGGAAAGGGCATAAGCTATTCTGTAAGTGATAAAATATGGTCTATTTTCTTCTTTCATTAAATCTTTTCTTTTAAAATCCTAATGAAGGGTTAATTCTTTGATTAACTTGATGAAGGTCAAGAATAAGTGCCTCACTCACGAGAAAAGTCCCTGCATAAAATAGCACAGTGTATATGATTCGTAGTTCATTAGAAGTTTGGTTTGTTTTGAGTTGGTCAGTCTCGAATACTGCCAGATATTTTAAAAATTTAAATATTTTGAGTGTAATTCATTAGCCCCTTCGAAAGCACCATCCCCAGAAGCCACTTTCATGTCACAAAATCTTGCTCCTCTATTAAACTCCTCGATTAATCAATGAAGTTGGAACCTTCAATATGCTAATCTAAAGATATTTCTTTTTCTTGGATCAGATTAGATTCTACCAATAGCCTTGAATACAAATATGAGAGAAAGATAAAGCTTTCACTTATAGAACTATAGATATGTTGCTCCAGTGACATTTTAAGACAATGAGTCTCAAAGTGATTACCATGACCTGCAAGTGTAAATATACCATATGAATATCTTTTCTATTGCTAAAGTTATAGTAAAAGCTTTGACATGATTCAAAAGCTCTAACATCTTATTTCATTAAGTATACAGACACAAACACACGATGATTGCATTGCCCCCTGTAGTTTGTTTTGTCTCCAATTTGGTGTTAGAGTTAATTATTGCTGGTATTTGTAGTGTTTCCAGAAGAAAATAATTTTATTTTTTTATTTCTTTTTCTCATTTCATGAAATAAGTTATTAGCTTTTATTGATGTTTTCTTTTTAATTTGTTTTTTTTTAATCATATTATTTCTTATGAACTTTAATGTTTGAAGGCGTGAACTTTAATTGGGACGGATCTTCTTTTTGGAAGCTTTGATTGATGCAATTAAGCAAATTTGTCGGAACAATGCTCTTAAGGTATCTTGCTCCTCTTTTTGTTTACAATCCAACTTTTGCATGTTGTAGTTTTTGAACAGGGTAAATTATATTTTTTGTCTCATAAGTGGACCTATTTTTAACTTTGGTCCAACACTCAGGTCAATTCGCACATTGACTCCTATATATGTTTTTTTTTTTTTTCAATTTGAGGACCAATGGGGGATCTCTGTCCAATTGATAACGGCAGTTGCTCTCTCCGTTAGTCAATACAAACAAAATAAGGGTAAATTACATTTTTTATCCCATAAGTGGACATGTTTCTAATTTTGGTCCCACACTCAAGTCAATTCGCACATTTATGTGTGAGATCAAAATTGGATAATTTAGTACACGTCCACTTATGGGATCAAAGTTGGTAAGTTTTAACGATTTAATTAATATCAATTTAATTTAAATAACTTAATACTTATTTATATTTCTATTTCAATTCTTTTCATTTATAATATTTGGACATGAAGCCCAGCTGGACAGGCCACCAAGCTTTGTTAAAGTTTTCCCGGACTATTAGAACAAGAATGTGGACGGGGCTCTGGGTGGTGGAAGTAGTGATAAGATTGTTTGTTTTCTTTTTTCTTTTTCCTTGTACATTTTATAATTTTACTTCTAAACCTATTTTCTTTTCTATAAGGAGAGTTGCGCGTCCTAGTTGCCCCCATATGCAATTGAATCAACTGCCAACAAGCCACCAGAAGTGGACCTTTGGTGATCAGCAACAAGTGTCGCGTTCTTATAATGGGGTTGATAGACCTATTTCCATTCACCAGTCAACCCAGCAACTTCATTGCACTACCTCTAGCAGATAGCCAGGCCATGAGCTTCATGATTTTCGATAGATGGTGCCGATGATTATAGAATACCTTAGGCGCCAACTATCACCATTCGTGCCAGCCAGTAACCCCTAATTAACCAGTTGTTCACCCTAACTCCACCCCCCTCTGTTTTTAAAATCGGAACGGAATGGCCGGTCCAACCGGGAAATGGCCATGTATCCGGTCCGGTTCGTATGGTAAAACCCACCTCAGTGACCCAGTTCGAACTGGTCAAAACCCTCAACAATCGATCAACCCGGTTTTCATTTAAAAAAAAAGAAACACTGAAAATTGTGCAAGAGATGAAGAAGGGGAAAGGTAAAAGAAGGTGTGGAGAGAGTGTGGGAGAAGGAGAAAGATAGAGAGAGAATATGCTTAGAGGAGAAGGGAGGGAGAAAATAATAGATATTAGGTTTTAGTGATGGAGAAAGAGAGGGAGGGAGAATGTTATAATTATGAAAAAGTTAATTATATTAATTATAATTATTATTTAAATTGTATAAATTATATGTACTGTATAAATTATTCGATCTGTATAAAAATTATATAAATATGAATTCATAAAATATTATAATTGTCTTGAACTAGATTGACTTCGTATATTTTTTATTAAATTGTTGTTGGAAAATTTATTGGGTTGTATATTTAATTTATTTGAAATGTATATATAGTGTAATAATATGTGCTACATATATGTGTATATACATTATAATTCGGGTTAATCGATTTTTTAAATTTGGTCTGACGGATTGAACTAATGACTCGATAACTTGATCGATTCGATCCCTAGTCCGATTTTGAAAAAATTTCCACCAAATAATTTCATTAGATATTTATTAAAATAGATTTGCAATGTATGACCCATATGACGACCCATGGCAAAGATAGTGCAATTTGCGACGACTTTGTGATGGTTGGTTCTTCCGAAATTTATGATCAATTTTCACCAAAAATAGATGTCAAGTCCGTCAAATGGTTTGAGATGGGTTCCCACGGCAACATTTTGTCTGTTTTTTTTAGGGGGTCGAAAAACGTAATTTATTCTCTGTGATATGAAAAATAAGCAAAAAATTCCTTGTAAAAAATAAAATAGCAAATTACTTCCTGTGTTTTGAAAAATGAAGAAAATTACTCCCCCCTCCCAATCTAAACCATTGATAGGGGGATAATTTACTTCATTTTTTGAAACACAGGAGGGTAATTTGCTAAAAAAAACTTCATAGGAGGGTATTTTCTAATTTCACATATCACAGGGGATTGAATTGCATTTAATCCTTTTTCGTTTTGCATGAATTGATTTTAGCAAATTAATTCTATAACTTTAAATTTTCGGCAATTTTATTCCTTTTTCGATTAAGTTGGTCGGAATTGTATGTGACTTGTACATGACTCAATTGAACGATCCCGGCAGAAAAGAGTTAAAATTATCAAAGCTTTAAAGTTATAGGACTAAATTACAAAAATCAATTCATGCAAGGCCAAAAAAGTCACCCCTAAATTATAAGACTAAAATTATATTTTTTTTATACTAAAAAGTTTTAGAATAAAACGTTGTTCTCAAACTTGAAGTTGTAGTTAAAAAACAATATATTAGCGAAAGTAATAAGAGAAACATTCGTTATATATGCAATAATACATTATGTACTAAGAGTTTTCAAAAAAGAAGTTTAAAGTTCATTTATGTATATAGCATTCGCGACAACACGAACTTAGTGTATATTATCACAATGATATCCCAAGAAAATTGATCATCATATTGACAATATCATTCAGTATTATTGTCTATACATACCTTATAAAACCAACTGATTAATTTTTTTTTTTATATGGGAAAATCAAGTTATAAATTAAAGCAAATCAGAGTTGGACAATTGAAAATGCTTGCAACAGCAGAAAGAGAAGGGAGAAATGCAATTTTGGTCCAATTTTTTAGGGACGATCGTAATTTTAGTCCAGGTTCAATTCAAAATAGCGAATCGAAACAATAATTTTTTTTAAAAAATAACAATGTAAGGATAAAATATTTTTCCAGAATCGCACACATGATGTGCATGTGACCATATAAATTTGGGAATTTCTCCAAAATTAGCGAATTAGCTTACGTGAAAGTATTTTCCAGCCGAAGCTTACGTTGCAAGAGATAAGCACTGGCCGAAAAAAATACCACCACATATGCTAATTCATCGAATTTTGGAGAAATTCTCAAATTTATGTGGTCATGTGCGTATCATATGGGCGATTTCGAAAAAATTAGGGCATTTTGTCCTTAAATTGCTATTTTTTAAAAATTACTATCCTGATTCGTTATTTTGAATTTGATCTGGATTAAAATTATCATCGCTTCCAATAAAATGGACCAAACTTGCATTTTTCCTAAAGAAAATATCCAGAGCCTTCTAGCGATGGTCTCCGGTAAGTTTGATGGTTGAAAATTCGTTAAAAGAAGAAATGTGACGATTTTTAACATTAATTGATAACAAAAAGGGTAAATTACAACGACCTCTTCTGAGTTTGTCATAATTACGAATACTCCCTCGTTGTTTGAAAAATTATAAATATTTCCTTGATATTTGATGAAATTATGTAATCCTTAAATGGAGGTATGAAATTGTCAACTTTACCCTTACTGTATTTTTTTTTAAAAGAAAATTAAAAGCTTATAAAAAGATCGAACTAGATGGATGAAAAAAAATTATGAAAAAAATTATCCACTTAGTCCATAAATAAATAAATAAAATTATAATTTTTAATCCATAAGGCCTTTTTAGTCAGTTTATCATAAAAGATTGATAAAAATTTAATGAATTTAGCTAATTATTAGACGGCCATTAAAATAAGGGAAGTATTGATAATTTTTCAAACAATAAGGGAATATTCGTAATTATGCCAAAGTTCAGAGAAGGTTGTTGTAATTTACCCAAACAAAAATAAAACCTTTCTTATTAAAACTCCCTATTAATAGTGATTCATTAAATTAAGAGTCTCGCAAAACGTATATGACGCTTTTAAACCAATTTCAAAACTCATTAATTGAAAGCTCTATGTGTAATGTCTATTTAACCATGCACCTCCTTTTCTCTCTTCATAATATTCCACCATTACTTACCCTCCCTTCCCTCAACCCCATATGCATTCAAAACCTTTTGAATGAAAAGAGCCATTGCACATTTATAACAACATCAATTCTTCCATTACTCCATGCATATAAAGGATTAGTCAAATCCCGAAAACGCAAGGGGGAATCGATGGATATCCGCAGGGAAGAAGAATCAAGAAATGGTATTCGTGAATCGTACAGGGAACCAGATGAAGGGATCCAAGTTCCTCTCCTGGAGAACCAACCACCTCCAGCCGGGGCCAAACCACCAAAAACTCGGGCGCGGAAGGTCGTCCGGAAGGCATTCAAAGGAACAGCCCATCTCTCCAATCTCCTCCCCACGGGCTCCGTTCTTGCTTTCCAGGTTCTCTCCCCCGTCTTCACCCATGAAGGCAAATGCAAATCCATCGTCAGCCGAAGCACCACCCTCGGTCTCCTCGGATTCTGCGCTGCCTCGTGCTTTTTCTTGTGTTTTACGGACAGCTTCAGAGACGAGCGGGGCAAGGTCCGGTACGGCCTGGCCACCTTCCGGGGCCTCTGGGTCATTGACGGCTCATCCTGTGCTCTTCCACCGCAGGAAGCCGAGAAATTTCGGCTCCGGTTCGTGGATTTTTTCCATGCCTTATTGTCCATTGTGGTTTTCGCGGCTGTGGCGATGCTGGATAAGAATGTGATGCACTGCTTCTATCCCTCCCCGTCAGACGAGACCCTGGAAATTCTGACGACCTTGCCGGTGGCAGTGGGGGTGATCTGCAGCCTGTTCTTCCTTTTGTTCCCGACCAAGCGCCATGGAGTTGGATTCCCTCTGTCACCCCGTTAGTTAATCGATATGATCCTGAACTGAAATTCTTGGCATATAAATTTCAATGTCCGTTCTTCTTTTGGCCCATGAGAACATAAATTGATCTGAAATTGTTGTCGGAGAATGTTAAATGTTAGAGAAAAGTGTTAATTTTATCAACTTTATTAACCGAATTTTCATGTTTCATGAAATTTAGGTTTGACATCTGATTATTGATTGTTCGGAAGATGAAATCCGTCACTCTAATTTGCAATAGCAAAATGAAAATCAGGCTTTGAATTGGATTATTGGAAGCTGAAAACCTTAAGAAGTGGAAAACCGGGTTAATTATTTTTTCATTACAAAAAAAAATAAAAAAACTATATTAATATAATTTTTTTAAATATTATAATATTATTATTACGAGTTGCGGTTTCTAACCATTGACTCAATTAAAAAAATAATTTTTTTTTAAATTTAATTCAAAATTGCCACTTGGTGTCAATTGCAATTGCAATTCACATTTAATTGGCCCAATTCACAAATTATATTTTTTTATTTTTTTATAAATTAATTATATTTAAATACTTAAAATTATATTAATTTTAAAAATACAATGAAGCATACAAATGTAATGGCGTATTTTTTCTATACAATTCTAGAAAAATAAAATAAATCATACTGATAAGTTTGCGACAGTGTTGGAACCCTTTAATTGAAACTCAAGGCCAGATTCAGAATTTAGAAAAAAATGCAAGTAATTTTTGTGATACTATAAATGCATAAATTATTATCTTATATAAAAAATTAGCAATTTACTTTTATATATTTTTTAAAACATAATAATAAATAAAGTAATTTATTTTATATTTAAAAAATACATTATCGAATCATTTTATGAACTTTAACGCATGATGGGGTGAGCAGTCACTACACACAGAGTTTGTTCGCTTCAAATCAAGAGTTGGTAAGAAGAATGATACTATCTTTGTGTCTGAGGAGCTCATAGCTAGGAAGCAAAGTTTGAGATAACAAGACTATTAATAAAACAAGATCGTACAGTACAACAGTGCTCAACTGGTGGTTTCTCCCTCAACAGGCCAAGGGATACACTGATAATCCTCTATCTAATATCTTTCACAATAATGGTGGCTATTATATTCGATGGTCGTTCTGTATGTTCAAAGCGGCTCAACATTCCCTCCAATTGTGGTAAATGCAAGCAGCCAGGAATGCACGATAAGCCAAGTTAATTGAAGCAGATAACAAGACTATTGACGAAACGTCGTGTAGAGAGGTTGGAGGTCTTCAAAGGTGCTCAATTACATTTCTATTTGGCTAAAACTTTTGTTATATTCATATAAATGAGATAACTTAGATAACACCTATTGCTCTTCAATTATATAACTATAAATTGGATTGATGCGTGAAATAAGTATTTAATCGTTGAAAATTTTTCATTTTATTTTAGTAATAGACTCTCTGTCTTTTATTTTGGGTGGACCTTTTTGTAACAGCAATATTTAATTGATATTATTTTATTCAGGTTCTGGTCAAAATGTATTGAAATTCTGATCAATTTCAAAGAATATAAGTAATTTTTGCATTGATTCAACAAAATTACGTGCTAGTTTCTATAATTAAATCATTAATTAGTGTATATAATTATATATAATTTTTTAATCATAACATATGGGACTAAATTAGTAAAAAAATTATGTGAGGAATAAAATTAAATGAGAAAAAATTTTATTTATAGGATACAATATAGAAAAATCACAATATATGGGATTAAATTGAAAAAAAAAAAACCCTTAATATATAAAACCAAAACTACGATTTTTTCAAAAATCCTCCGTACTCAGAAATCAGTGGACCTAGTAATAGAGCCCAACTCTTAGTGTACTTTTTTGTTGGGTCACGATTTTGACATCATTATTAGACTTGGACCGTGTGTCTTTGGTAAATGGGCCACGCTAGGCGGGCGTCCATTGGGCGTAGCCCGTGCATATCAAATATAGCCCAAATAGATGCTACTACCACCGAGCATATTTCTATATGGTTTGTAAATAAATAGTTTTTATGGCAACCAGCTCATTTGAAATTTGACATAACTATAAATATTCTTTCGTTGTTTGAAAATTATAAGTAAACTTCTTATTTTAATAGTCGCCCAACAATGTGAACTTCTGACTTTCGTTGTTGTATATTGTGAAAGTCAAGCCACAATTGCAAAGGTTCAGAGTTGTAAATATAACCAAAAGATACATCTAAATTAGACTAAAATCTATAAGGAAATTAATGTCGGACAGAGTTATAGACATTGACTTTGTGGGAATAAAGGATTATTTGGATGGTCCTTTGACAAAAAGATTAGATTTGTCACAATTACAAAAAATTCAGATTGGGAATGGGATTGAAAACCCATCAGTGACAAATCTACGGTAGCAACCCAACCTTATAAGAGAAAATCCCACAAAGAAGATTTAATGTGGTATTAACAAGTCACAGGGTATGTCAGAGCATCAAAAGTAGACTTAATACTTTGTATCTAGAGTTTATCTCTTGTAATTCTGAAAGGTGTTGATATTGTAAGTATTTTAAGAGTTTAACTCTAAACGCTAGCAATACATCCTTGGAGACGCCCAGCTAAGTGAATGTAATTGTTTGGCCACAACTAAATAATTGGATTATTACTGAAAGTATTAATGAATAGGATCAGGACACATGATCTAAGTGTCAACCTTAAAGATCAATACAAAGCCAGTGGTTTATCGTTAGTGATAGATGTTGTCACAAATACAATCACAAGCTCAAATTCAAGCTTAGTTTCATTTGACCTGGTGATAACTGACGTTAGTTAACTTAGACAGTGGTTCAAATCCAAATCTATCTTTGTTGAAGACAAACTACAGAAACTTGAGTTTAAATTTATAGATTTGTGGGGGATTGTTGTAATTTAAATTAAATTACATGTTAAAATCCATAGATTTAAGAGGAAGAAATTGAAAGAAGAGCATATCCCACATGAGAAATGATGGGGATAAAGTGGGCATTGATCTGTATATAAGGTAGATGTGGGGGTGAATGTTTTTACTCTCAAATTTGTCCCATATTGGAAGTTTATATATAAAATAAACTCCTTATATTAAGTTCAAGTTCAAGTTATGTTTAAAATGTTATGGAGACTTGAGTGAACATGGGATTGTCCTACATGTGTGCGCCCACTTGCCTATCTAGTCCCAGCTCCGAATTTGGGCCTAGGCGTTAGAGCAAATGTATTACTCTCAGGATATATTTTTTTGTAGCAGAAATATTTGAATTTAACCGAACATGAACAGAAACAATCTTTTTCAATCAAAATATTTTTAAAATTACATTAATTGTTTGACTGATAGTTTTAAAACTGCTCGTTCGTTTCTAGCCATTTTCGGCCTTTTCACCCGAGTAATAAAAGTCCGGCTTAAATGATAGAATTTATGGCTGGTGCTGGAGTGCCTATACAAGGTTGCCACTCCTTCATTCTCATACACACCAATAACAAACCAAAATCTTCTTCTCTCTCTTGCTCTTGGGTTTCTCTCAAAACTTCAAGTTTTGAGCTCTAGTTTCGCTGAAAAGGCTATTGAGTTTGTTCGAGGTGTTTATCAGTATAAGTGTAATATTGAATAAATAGTAATCATCTATACTGGAAGGAATTGCATAGTACCCGATGCACTTTTGGGCGGGACGTATAATTTCTTCAAGGCATGCAGATTTTCTGCGATTCGGTTAGTGTGCCGTTTCTGTTGGACCGAGAGTTGTTACGGTACACCTCTTAGTAAGTTATCTTTTTAATTTTGTAGTAAAACAACATATCTAACTGTTTTTCTTATTATTTTGTTCCAATGTGGGTATTTGTGTTTTGATTTCAAAACTGATTAATATATCCGATTATCTATTTGAAAACAATGTTACACATTGTTGATATGAATTTTTCCAACACTATGTCCTTTATTTATCTAGTCCTGTATATACAAAATTGATGACATTTATTCCTATTTACAATTGAAGAAAAATAGTAATCTATCATATGACAAGTCTGATACACTTATTATGATTTATTGAATTCGATCAAATTTTATTTGGATAAAATATTTCTAGCATAGAACATAGACTTTCCCGAAATATACATGCACGAAATTCTTAAACTTAGTATACAGCTTTACATTTTTGGTACGTTTCAACGTACGAAGCGAATAATTAATTAGTCACAAGATGTTGATACAACTTAGACTACAAAAAAGCACTCCATTAATCACTGCATTATTTTTCCTATATTTATGTAAGTGTAGCAAAAATTAGTATTTCCTTACATTTTTAGGACGTTCAACATACGAAACATATAATTTGTCACAAGACGTTTTATAACAATTACCTTTACATAATTTATTTAGCAACCACTTTCATTTTTTTTCTTTAATAAAATTAATTATATGAAAAATAAAATTACAACTGCTCAATTCCCTTCTATTTTCCTCATGCAGATACCACTCGTTTTGTTTACGAGAAAATTCAATTTTTCATCTTATAACTATGGGTTGACATTTTTTGTCCACTGTGATTTTATTTTGTAATTGAAAATAATGATGTTAAAAAGCAGCAGCTCTGGTCAAATTTATACTGAAAAATGCCAATTTCACCAATAAAAGGCATATACTTGACACGTGTCAATTTTTTTTCAGCAAGAATGGTATATATTTTTCACAAAAAAATTGGATTAAATGTGAGATTTTTTTTCTAAAATATCGTCTTTAATTATAAAATTAAAATCAAAGTAGATCAAAAGAGGCACTTTTGTTCAAAATAATTATAGGACGAAATATACATTTTTTTTCCTTCTTTTTTTTGGTCACGTACAAATTCGGAAAGGGTAAGCAAAAGAGAAGTGCACTTTGGTTTTAAACAAGAAGAGTAGCCCTAGCCTCACCAAAACTAGGTTTAGCCTTTTTTTACACTGAAATGATCTTTTGAATTTCAGTTTGCGAAGATAACAACTAGGACATAATCAAACACAAAATAATGGAGTTCAAAAAGGGCCTCTTTCCTTTGCCCCCCACAAATGGCCCTTTTCACCAAGAAAGAAAAATTTATTAATTAAAGCCAACATCTTTCATGGGTTCAACAGAATATGCATGGATCTTATCTCCCTTAGAGCCCTTTTCTATACTCATATATATTCCCCCTTTTTTGCTCTAAATTGATATTATTATTGTCGAGAATTTTCTATTATACTTTTTGTGTTATTTATATTAATGATATATTAATATGTGATTGATATATGTTAATTTTTAAATTGAAAAATATAGTTAAATTAGATTATAATTTAAAAGTGAGACTGTATACGATTTGATATTAATATGTAATTCAAAAGTGTGATGGAAGATTCTTCCGCTGGTCCGCCACCTTTTCCTTCTCTCCAAAGTCTGAAAATGCTAAATTCCTTCTCCCTTTTCTTTAATTACTCCAACTTTATTTCCACGTTTGATAATTAGCTTACTTGATACAGATTGTTAACATGAAAATCCATCACAAATTATTTCAAACTCCCTTCAATCATATCCATCCATTGATTGAAGATGGATGGCAGATGGACTGTACCCCGACCCCAAGGAAATCCCTTGTTTCTCCGCCGGTGATCTCGTGACCGTTCGCCACACGCCGTCTCTTGGAAGAGTACATTTCCATCTGATTCAGGGCGGAGAGGTCATTGACTGAGCTCTCTACATCACTCCCAAGGCCACTAGTGGCCGAGCTTGTACCGTACAGCCCGCACAGCTTGTTTCCATCTTGAACAGAAATGTTGTCACTGCCCTTTAGCCCAAAGTTCCCTAGGAATGAAGGGTCGTTCGTGGTTGCTCCTATTTCGGCAGCTTTCTGCAATAAAGCCGTTGCCGAAATCGTTGCAGTAGTGGGTTGGTGACTTTGGTTTTGAGTGCTGAACAAAGATGGAACGCTCACTTCTTTCACAGGGAGAGGATTGTTCGTTAGGTCATGATGATCATCCCCATTGGAGGAGATCTTGTTTCCAAAGTCCCAATTCATCTGGTTATAGGTAGATGGTAGAGGGTTCGAGCAGGGATTGTTGATAAGTGAATGAACATGATGAGTGAAGTTGTTCACTGCTCCGGAGCTCACAGTAACCCCCATTGGCTGCATATCCTGGAGATTCTTGGCTATGGAATCGTGGACAGGGCCCGGACCCATGTTCCATAGGGACAGGCCACGGCCCATTGGGATCGGATCGATATTTTGATCCGTATTGCTCAAGATTGGTTTGAAAATCGAAGAGAAATGCTGCCCTACGGCTGCTGGTTGCCCTAGTGATGATCCGATGAAATGATAATTGATGCTTGCTGCATGGTTGTTCATGTGAGATGCGGCTGTAACTCGCGCCGTCTCTTCTGCTAAGGCATCGCAGAATGCCCGATGCGTGATGAAGCTATCTCTCCTATATTCATACAAAGTTGAATAAGTGAAAAAAATTGTTCATTATTTAGGGAGATCTATAAGTAATTAAAACAGTTCATAGATATGAAATTAGTGGTAAATTTCCATTTTTATATATTTGTTTGTGTAATAAATCACTATTGTTATTTACCAGCGTGTAAGTATATGTTTCATCCTCACATAACAAGACCTAGAGATTTGTATTATTTCCATCAGAAAGAGAACAACACAGGACCCTAGTTCCAAAGATGAAAAGACATCCTAATCTAACAAGCTATATATATCTAAAGGGACTGAAAATAAACAAATCTTGACTAGAAATAGGGACCAAATCAACAAGACTAAAAAATTTGTCTTTCACTCTTACCTTCTCTATATATCTTTCTAGACCGTAGCATACATTTCTTTTCTTCGGATGTATGATTTAAATCAGAAAAAAGAAATTAATTAAAGGGAATAAAATTTCTGACCACCTTAAATTCTTGATGGAGTATATGTATTCAAGATAGAGCAAAGATAAAGAGAGATAATACCTTGAAAAGATAGTCCCACAGTCACACTTATACTCCCTAGTGCCACAAGTCTTGGAGTGGGCCTTCCAATCCGACTGCACGGCGTAGCGTTTCGAGCACTTATCGCATTTCCACTTCTTCTCCCCATGCTTTCGACAGAAGTGCTTCTTGATGCCTGTCAGGTCACCAAGAGCCCTGGATGGGTGGTGGTGGACGCACGTCTTCTCCGGGCAGACGTAGACGCGTTTCCTCACTTCCTTGCTGCTCCTTTGCTTCAGCTTCCAAGGCAGGTTGTGCCCCCTTCTGTGCAGCTGCAGATTCTGGTCCCTCTGGAAACCCTTTCCACATATTTCACACAAGAATCTGTTGGTGGCCATCAGGGTTTGGGGCGACAAGGCTATCACTTCTGCTTCAGGATCTGTACTTTGGTTGATATTAATTAGTCATGAAAATAAGCGACAGAAAGGGAAATCTTGATTGTGCTGGAAAATTGAAGTTAGGAGAATTTCAGAAGATAACAGACCTGGGGTGCCTGGAAGGTTTCTCTTCTTCTTGGCAGGTGGAGGATTTGATCCACTGACAGGATTCGCGGTGGATCCGATTGAGATTACTTCCTCAGTCATCTTTTCTTGTCGAACGACAGCAACGACGAACTTTTTTTTATTTTTATTTTTGATGTCTTCTCTTGGTGGGATTCAGTCCACAAGCTAGCTAGGAGAAAATGATCTGATCGATGATATTACTAGAGAAAAAGAAGAGTTAAAAGATACCTTTTGCTGTGATGTCAAATTCAAACAACACTAGCTGATGATATGCAGAATTGAAGGGATATACTTCCCCTCTCTCTCTCTCCTCTCTCCCCCCCTCTCTCTCATCCAATGGTGGTATTAGTTATGGAAGTAGGGGAAGCTCGAAAGAGAATGATGGATAATAGAGGGTTGCAGTCTCATTAAGTAACACTCGGGCCGGATCGGTTTCAAACTAATCACACGGTAAATATTATTTCACCAACATCCAGTATATAAACGAGTAAATTATGAATATTTTAAACTTAACTTAGCACAAAAGTTATACGTTAAATGACAATTTGAAAAGAGTAATCATATAATATTTGGGATCTCCCAAACAAGAATTGCTCACAAGAATATTACATCTCTCTCTACCTCGTATATTACATATTTTTAACTGATTCCTGTCAGAATAGAATAATATGAACTATTTTACCAAAAAAAGAATACTGTTTTCTAACATGGGGGTAGTGAGGGCAGGGGGGGGGGGGGGAGGTTGCAGGGCAGGGAGAGTGTATAATGACAGATATGATGAGGTCCAGAGAAAGGTGGATACCATGCCTTTCTGATTGGAATGATTATCCCATAATTGTTTTGCTTTTTGTTTTATATTATTGTACTAAAAACTTTGTTCCAATCACCAAGCATGAAAATATATATATGTAATAATGTGACCCATTGCTTTGATTCAATCTCAAGAACCCCACTTTCAAATTGCATATGTAATTTTTCTGATTGGTCTTATTGACATATGACATTTTTTATAGATATACGTGTAAAAGAAGTTATAATTTTCACCCTTAATTCCATGATTAATGGATGATAAAATTTTATTGAAAATTTCTACATATTTCAAAAATGATTATCTCGTGATGTTTTTTTTTTCTTATACATGCAATATAAAAAAATGGTTCAATAGCTGCAGAAAAAATCAGCGTCAAGCTAATTAGTAAGTAATAGATTCTCGTTGCTAATCAATATTATTTAATACAAGAAATTTACTTAGTAATGAATTTTACAACGAAAATGGACTTGCTAATGAATTTAAGAACGAATTGTTTTGAATATATGTTAAATAATGTAAATTAACAGTGAGAATTTTGCTTGCTAATTAGCCCGACACTGATTTTAGCATTAATTTTTTTCCGTAATTATTGAGTTATTTTCTTGTAGTGATGTTTTGTAGATCAATTTTTTATTTCAAATTCCATCACACTTTTTATCCTATTTAATATGTAGCTTGGATATTATATTGAGAACAATAGAAAATGCAATATAATTTGAAATTGAAAAAAAATCAATTCAATTTTAATTGGGACGAAAATAAGAAAATTAATCAATATTATAAGAGTTCATTTGAATTGAAAAAATTAAAAAAAAAAATTATGGGTTTAATATTCATAATGACTAACCATTTTGCAGTTATTCAATTAATTTTGATCAAACGACCATGAATTTCAAACTCCTTAATACTCGCTTTGAATTATCTTTGCCAGGGATCGATTTGCCACATGGGAAATATTAAAGTTATACAAAAAAAAAAGCTCTAAATATTTCATAGATACTCATGCAATCCAACTATATATATAAATTAATTGCATTGCAAATATCTAAATATTCTATATCTATACATATATGCACACAATTATAAAATAAAAATACTTTTAAATGATCAATATATATATATATGCACAATTAACGATATATACAGAGTTATAGTATCGATTCAAGCAACAAGTACTTAAGCTGTGGGTAAAAATTATACAACGATGAGAGGTGAAAGGAAAAAATGTAACTTTAGTTTTAATGGGGTGGCATTTTTTATCTCCATTAATTGATCTTCGTTATTTAGTCCTATATAAAATTTTTGGCAATTTTCATTTTTTCGTCAAAAAATTGTATGTGACTTGTACACGATTCAATTAAATTATAATTTTTGTTCTATAATTTAAGAGGCGTTGATATTTTTAATCCTACAAATCAGAGGTGATGTCATTTTTTGCCCTGCATGAATTAATTTATAGGATTAAAATTGTAATTTAATTAAGTCATGTACAGGTCACATATAATTTTCTGATCAAATTAGTTGAAAAATGATTAAAATTATAAAATTATAGAACTAAATTATGAAAATCAATTCGAATAGAATTATAAATATCATTTCTTAATTTACAGAACTAAAATTACATTTTTCGAGGGGTAAAAACTTTGACGGGTAATTATTATGAAGAATGCAGAAGGCAGGGCATGCACGTGCACCAACTGTGAAACAAAGTAAAATCCATAGAGAACGACAAGCAAAGTAGCATAAAAAGGGAGAAATCGTCCTTACGACAGACAATCTACGCCATTGGCAAATACATGCATACATACTCTCTCACATTTCAATGATATTTTTACAGCACTGTTAATTAATTTTGGTATTTAAGAAAATGAAAAAAGAATTTGAGAAACGGGAGAATATTTGTAAAAATACTTATAATTTGTATTCATTAACTTTCAGCTAAAATTTATCCTGAGTTAAATAACATTGTAAATATTTGTACATATAGATATGGGAGAGTGTAATTATTATCATGCTCCTCCCTCGCAAGAAGTACCTCCAAACCTACCAAGTGAATTATAATATTCAACTATGAATATTGAACAGAAGTATTCAATTACGAAGCTATTTGAGTCATAGTTGAATTTTATATCAGTACAAGAAAATCTTTCAACAGCAACTGAAAAAAGTTAGCGTCGAGCTAATTACAAAGTAAAATTCTCGTCGCTAATTTGTGGTATTTAATACAATATGTTTCTTTGTTATTGGATTTAGCAACAAAAAATTACTTGCTAATGAATTTAGCAACGAATTATTTAAAATATATATTAAATAAGAAAAAAAATACAATTTTAGTCTTGTAACTTATGATGGGTGGTATTTTTGATCATACATGAATTGATTTTCACAATTTAGTCATGTAACTTTAAAAATTTGGCAATTTTCATCCTTTTTCGATCAATTTGGCCGAAAATTTGCATTTGACTTGTACATGATCTAATTAAATTGTATTTTTAGTCCTGTAACTTAGGGAGCATCGACATTTTTAATCCTGTAAATTGAGAGAGTTGGCATTTTTGGTTTTACAGGAATTTATTAATTTATAGGACCAAAATTGCAAGTAAATTGCAAATTTCTGGCCAAATTGGCCGGAAAATGACTAAAATTATCAAAATATGGAGTTACAGGAATAAATTACAAAAATTCATTTGTACAGAGCTAAAAATATCATCCCTCCTAAATTACAGGACTAAAATTATAATTTATCCTATTAAATAATGTAGATCATCAAAGATAATTTTACTTGCTAATTAGCTCAATCAATCGACACTGATTTTAACATTAAATTTTTTAATAGCTATTGAATTATTTTCTTCTTGTGTATGTTGCACATCTTATCAGTTTTTAATCCACACGGGATGAGAATATTACAATAATGATATTATGTATAAGTTGGAGGAGTAATAATAGAGAAGAATGGCTTGGTCATATGGTCATGGTGATGGATAAAAGTGGATAGTTTGATAGTTGGATGGTTTCCTTCACAACATTGAACGTTAGATGGACAACTTTATTTGATTCTGTTAAAGTTATATTAAAGCAATCTTTGCTTTAAAGAAATGTGCTGTGCTACAATTCCTAACTTTTTATAGTTCTCCACACCTTGATACGTGTTACCAATTTGTTCGAATAGTCATAACTCAAATAATGTAATTTTCATTGTAAATATTTTGATTATAATTAGGAACACGGCAAATATTTATTCACAGCTTAAAATTATGGTAATTATCGATTTATAAAAAAAATTATAATTTTGGTCTGAAAGTATAGGGTAGTTTGCAATATTAGTCCCGTAGTTTGGTTTTGCAGGAAGTATGGGACTAATATTGCAAACCATCCTACACTTTAGTTCGGACCAAAATTGCAATTTTCTCGGATTAACGATGTTCAAAGTTTGAGTTCTTGCATTGGTTTTGTTTGACAATAATAGAAAGTATTGATTTGTTATGTTTTCTAAAACATAATTATTTAAAGTATAAGAAATAATTTATTTTACTGTAGGAAAAAAATAAATAAATACTCAAAATGCCCCCACAATTTGAAAAGGATGCAAAATACATGCAGAAGGATAGGAGTTTGTATGACTATTTAACTTAATTTTATGGGTGAAATCGTCATTCCTGTAATTCTATGGGGTTAAACAACATACCTTAATCAACAATACCATATAATTTAAATTTAAACAAATCGTATTCTTATAGTAGACAACACCTACTATACAGTATAACAAAATCCCAAGATCATGGAGTCTTTATTTCGCCAACTGAGCCAGGCATCGTTGGTTACCAAATTGACACTTCCACGTCAATTTTTTTTAACTTATAACCATTATTTCCAAACACCCCAAATCACTTATCAATAATACACACAGATCCTCTAAACAAATACTACACTAATAGGTAGTAAAAAAAACCCTGATATATAAATAAAATAGTGAAGAGACAGGGAACTGACAAAGGCAGTGAATTTTTGGAAGTGTGGGTAAGTCGTCTGGTTGTGGGCTGACTTTTCCTGCAACCTCTTTAATCATAATCTAATGATGTTTTTGCTTTGTGTGTTTGTTTAGAATTTAAGTTTTGGAGTTTTGCTGTTTAACTTTGGTGGGCACAGAATATTCTTTCCCCTCCCCGACACTCTCAAAGGCTTCAACTTTCAAAGTCCAGCTCAATTCTTACCCCTTTTATTACTTTTTATATATCTATATATATTATTCTCATGATCTGCAAATCTCTTCCCCCACAATGCATAATCTACCTTGTGTCTCTGCGATCATCGACCAGCAATTTTTTTTTTTTTTTTGAGAATAATAATATTAAATATGTTTTTGACTGATTGTATGGTAAGATACTTGGAAATAATTTAGAGGAAATGAAGTTTGAGTTTTCTTTTTTTTTTTTTAAATTTGATTTATGCGTGAAGTTTTAGATTGAGGAGTAGTCGGTGGGGCGGGAAAAAATTAGGGTTAAATGCAATGGATTTCGCTGTAAAAATATTAAATAAGTTAAGAATTCTGCTGAAAACAAAAGGCAAATTCGGTTTTCTAAATTCTTTAAAATTAAACAAAAAAAAGATAATGCAGTCCCTTGATGCGGGAGATGGTGTGATTCTCTTTTAGAGGTTTAGGAGTTCTATTTTTATTTTATTTTTATTTAGAGAAATTAATTTTGTGTGTTTTTGTTAGTATTTTCATAAAGAATAATGCAATTATTATAACGAAAAAAATTATGGTTAAATGTAATATATTCTCCTAGAAAATAATTAATTAATAGACTAAAAATTCACCTAAAAAAACTAAAAAACGACAGACCTCCAAAGGTTTGAATATATATATATATATACATATATATAAGATAACACAATTCTTGACGTGGAGAAGACAATAGGTTTTCTTTAAGTTTCCATTTTTCTGTCTATCGTTTATTTTAAAAAAAGTTTAAAAATATATTAATCGAAAACAAAATTAGGGTTCGATACAACAGACTCCCCTAGCAATAAAAATATTAGTACTCTAAAAATCTCCTTGAAAAAAAATATAATACAACCTAAACTTTTAAAATTAAAAAAATAAAATAATATAACGCAACCCCTTAACGGGAAGACAATGAGCTTCTCTTTTAAACATTTACGAGTCAAATGATTATTTTTATTCATAAGCATTTTATGTCTGTTAATATTTTAAAATTAAAAAATAAAATGTAATTTATGAGTATATTGAGAGAAGGAGTAAACTTGCATGGAGTTGGTTTTGAATAGTGGTTGGAAGTGTTTAGGGAAAAGTAAATTGTTGTCACCAAGGGTATGTTTGTTTCCTCGTTTGTCTTTTACCTAAAACCAATACTAAGTTCTTGGACATTGAAAGTTTTATTTCCTCATTTTCTAGGATTCAACTTTGTCTTCAACCCACCTTCTCAACATTTTCTCTCTCCTCTTCCTCCCTTTTTCTCAAAACTTCAATACTTCAATCTTTTTTTCATTCTGTCGATGTGTTTGTACTGGTAGCCAAGAATTTGGAATGGAATGTATGTCTTGTAGCTATTTGAAACTAGGTCATATATATAGTAAGAGATGACTTTGTATTATGTGTCAATTCACCTTTTGACAAAAAGTGTACATACATATATATATATATATAGGGTTAATTACATCTCCTCTAAAAATACAAATTACTGCTTCTCTTGAAAAAGTTCTAAAATTATATTTACACTTTTTCGAAAATTTACTGTTTACTGTTGACTTTCTTTTGCTAGGGTTTGGGTCAAAATTGCTGACATTAGCAAAATACTTACATATATTTTTAATTTTACCATTCATTTAACACTTTCGTGTAATATATGAGAATGTATAATTTCTTTTGCTAACGTCTGCATTTTTCATTCTAACCCTAACGAAAGAGGGTCGGGTGTAAACAAAAAACCTTTGGAGGGGTATAAGTGTAAATTCAATTTTTTTTAAAAAAAAATAGATGTAATTTCATATTTTTAAAAGAGGTTTACGTATAATTAACCCTATATATGTTCATAAGTTTTTATGGGTATAAAATATGGGTTAACTGCATTCAATATATCCCATTGCAAGAAAAAAAATAGATTAGTCCTTATATTGTAAATAGCCATGATTTAACAATAATGATAAATCAATCTATCTATCGCAAATAAATATGTGTTGGCTATGTACGATTAACTAGATTTGATGTGGTTTCAGTTATGGTCAGAATAATTGTCATGGTTCTTATCTATGACTAATGTATCGGCTTCGTCTGTAGAAACAATTGTTGTTATCCGTTGTCCAGTCATCATTAATTAGTATTCATCATGATTTTTTATTTTTGGTAATAGTAATTTGCCATGACAACATATTGTACTTCTTCTAATAATCCCTCAAAAATCCTAATAGGTTCAAATTCTCTTAAAAAAGATGACAATAGGACCCCGGCCCCCTAAACTTTTAAAAAGACACATGTATAATTGTTCCATTCATTTCGATATGAATAAGACACAATAGTTAAGACCCATATCGGACCCAATTATTTTGAATATATATAAATAAGTCGCAACGGGTATTCTACAGGTAGAATTTGGGTAAAATATATATGTAACAACTACGAGTATTTATCGAGTCCAAATCCCAATTTGCGAGGATAATATCAATCTATTGACAAAACTAGATGTGGCGCAACTATAGTATTTAATATAATTTCACAATTTTACATTTTAATCATAGTAATTAATCATTACAAACATAATATGTTTTTTCTAGTGGATTTTCCTAAAAAATCAAGAGGTTGAATTGCTTTTACCTTTGCATTTAACGTGTTAGATTCTTAGTCTTAAGTGTGAGATGAGCATTTTAGTTATGAAAGGACAATTTCAAAATTCAAGAGGGGCAAATTTTTAAATTGATGTAATTCGCATGTCAAATTTGCAATTATAACAAAAATAATTGGGCAAAGTACACTATATTCCAGTTCCTACTTAGCTCGGTATTTAAATAAAAAGGTTTCAAGGATTAATTTAAAATACAAATACGAAGAATTAGACTGTCACAGCATATACTATACGATTCGATGCAGAAGAACTGCATAACAATGGCCAATGTTTGAGATGGGAATCCTTTTGAGAAATTCACATGCTTCTTATCAAAAAGGAAGGAACCTATGCCTTTTGGGAAATCCTATTTTTTGTATATATTATTTATTATTTATTTTTATACTTGGGAATACAAATCAAGATTCATACATCGTTATACTTAAATAGAGAAGAAAATAAAAAAAAATACTTAAATAAATAGATATATGAAAAAAATATTCTCAAAAAAGCCCTCGTCCCCGACTTGATAGACGGTAAATTTGATATTTTTATTTCAATAATAAGATATGATCCACTACATCATTTAATAAATTCACATTTGGAGAGTACTGATCAAATATATCGGTAATTTTTTACTTTCTTTTCCATTGTCAAATTTTCATCTACATATAAAGAGACGATGATAAAGAAGTCAAGAGTGTCATTAACATAAACACATTTATCACACTGATTGATCTTAAAGCCATTAGACAACATTGTCTTATCAAAAAGTTTCATGGTATTGTTTCGGAGATTGTTTGAGCCCATACAATGGCTTGACAAATCAGGAACAACAAAGCCTTCCAGTTGTTCAATTTAGATTTCTTCATAAAACTAGTCATTTAAGTCCGCACATCAATTTACCCTTAAAAAACAATGGGGACTTCCTCATCTAAAAACTTCCCAAAGTTCAACTTATTGAGGTATAATAGCTTCTATTGACAAAAACATTGGAAGTCACTGGAACATTTTGCTAGAATAGCTAATTTGTTGTGCCACGGGAGGACGGACAACAACCACAATTGAATTAGTAGCAATAGAGTTGATTGTCATAATACCTCTCCAATGATTGGCACTTGTTTGGTTGCTGACTGCGCGCCATCAACCATCATTCACGTGTCACGAGCTCGTAATGTGTCGTTCATTATAACCAACATTTGTACACTTTAATCTAATCAGAATTAATTTATTAATTACATTTTTTATCTTAATTCGTCATTCACCATTTTTCAACACCTTCAACTATGTACCTATCACATAACAAGTATAATTAATTTAAATCTAAATCACACCTGATTTAGGTTGGAATTTCCCAATATATATACACAACAAAAGCAATTTCAGTTATCATTTTCAATTAATATAATTATATTATATTGAGAAAATTGTAATTCTGGTCTCGTAATTATAAAGGAAAGATGGTTTTAGACTCTTTGGAACTAAATTTGGCAATTAAGCCCTGCAATTTTTAAAAAATCGCACATCAGAGGCGCAAATGTCAAATTCTGGCTAGATTTGCAATTTTGGCAATAAGTGTTCTTAATGTGCAAATTCTTCAAAAATTCACATAATTTGAGTGCCAAGTTTAATTGCAATAGGCTAAAATTGCTATCCTTTATAACGATGAGATCAAAATTATAATTTTTCCGATCACATTATACTTTGTTATTTTTTTAATGGTTCTTTTTTCTATTATTATTTTCACCTATTGCATAAACACTCCCACAATGTTATTAGAGGGAGGATCTAAAAAAGAGCAAAGCTATAATTTCTTTTTTGGGTAAATGTGAATTTCATTAACTAAAAACAATAGTAGTACAACACCATGTTCATGAGTTGGTTTCTCCCGTGACAGACCACGGGATACGCCATAGTCTGTATAATGCACATGTGCTAATCAAACAAGTAAGACTAATACTAAGAATCCTCTGCTTAATATCATTAACAATCAAGAAAGCCAAAGTTGTAGTTGTTCTTTCTTCATGCTCGAGCAAAGCTATAATTTCATTTATTGCACATACATATATATATATATATATATATGGCCAATTGAGGTGGGATATAAATTGTTCCTTTGTGAAAAAGAGATCATTTGTGGCTTCATGAGTTGCAAATTTATGTATGATAATAAAAATAAATTATAATAAACTTACATAAAATAAATAAATATCTATATATTGGTGGGGTTCGAATCCAAAATTTTAAATTATGAATCTAAGACGTAGTGGGTTAATAGAGAGTTGTGGTTACTCTTACAGATATTTTGGGCTTAATTATATATAATTAGTTTGCATGGATTGAAGCTGTGATTTTGGTACTATATATAAAATAAGCTCAATCAACACAATCATAATGCAATCATTCATTCAAATCTAATCTAAAAAGATAAAAGTTCCTTTTTGCTCTATAAAGTTCCACTCCCAATTGTAGGTTTAATGGCCCATAATCATATATATATAAAACCTAGTAGTCTCCTATGATTCTCTTTTGTAGGAGAGATAAGAAGGTGGGCATTTTATGTGAGAATTGTGAAATTAATAAATGATAAATATTCTATATATATATATATGTAATTTTTAAAAATGAATTAAAATAAAATATTTTTAATTTTTTGTAGAGGAAAAAAATATCTAAAAATGTATATTAAGATAATAAGTTAATATAAAAAATTTGATTTGTAAAAAGATATTGACAAACAAATATAATTAATAATATTCGAGAAATCAAATAATACATGAGGAGAAAAAAATAACTGAAAATAATAATAAACGGAGAAGTTAAAAATAATTATTTAACTTAAAATTTTTAAAAAATATGGCAGATCAAAATAATTGAGACACCAAAAAGATGCTCTCCCGCTCTCACTTAATAATAAGGTATAGATTACGAGCAAGAAGGAAGAATGTAGCTTTTGTTTTTTCTGGTGAAAATAAGAGCATGTTTGAAAGGGTGTGAAATAAGTGTTTATTAGCTTATCTTGAAAATAATTAAGTTGAAAATAGTATTTGATTATGCAGATTTTTAATTTATATTATTTAAATTTCTTATCAATTTCAGCAGCTTATTATTAAAATTATAAATATTAAATTATTTTTTCAAATGCTACAACATCAACTTTTTTATTTTTAATTTTTGACAGCTGTCCCAATTTTTATTATTGTTTAATTTATAATTTTATACAACAACTTATTTCTATCACAAAAGTAGAAATTATTGAAAACAACTCTTATGTTGTAGAGGTGAAAGTTGGGGATTATTTGGAAAAAGAAAAAAGAAAAACACAAATGAAAAGTGGAGAAAAATTGAAGTTGGAACTTAATATATATAATTTTATCAATAAACTGCAAAAATTGATAAATAAAAACTTTTATAATTTTTATTGAAATTAATTTAATTTAAGCAGTTCAAAAATATAAGACGTAAACAAAAGAAACACTCTTTTTTAACTTATTTTTTATAACAAGCTGATAAATATTTTAACTTAATTATTGCAAACACCTCATATAAGGTAAAGGGTTAATTATACTTTCCTCTCCTGGGTACGGTGTAATTACACGTAAACTCTTTGTAGTTTGGGATCTAGCACCCCTAAAATTTGCTTCCATATAAAAAATAAGTCCCTCTAATAGTTAAAATTCATCGAATTTGTTGATATTAAAAAAAATCAGAAAAAAATCTATATTTGTCTCTGATTGACTTATTACCAACTTATAACAAGTCAAATAATTTTTTTTATGATCAAATTACTGTCATACGTCTTCACACGGTAATGCATGTGAGGGGATATATCTTCACCGCTATAAGGGTAGTTTAGTTCGGAAAATAAATGTTTGACCTTCAATAAGTCAGCTTAAGTCAATTATAAGGGTAAAAATCA
This sequence comes from Sesamum indicum, assembly GCF_026168435.1. Lineage (NCBI taxonomy): Eukaryota > Viridiplantae > Streptophyta > Magnoliopsida > Lamiales > Pedaliaceae > Sesamum > Sesamum indicum. The sequence continues at coordinate 9,559,011 of NC_142668.1, forward strand.
ATTTTCATTCAGCTTAAGTTAATATCAACAAATTCAATGAAGAGATTTATTTGTTAGATGAAAGTAAACTTCATGAATGCTAAATGTAATTCCCAAACTACAGAAAATTTATGTATAATTACATTAAATTTTAAAGAAGATGCGCGTAATTATCCCAATAAAAGAAAGACTCAAGTCTATGAATTTTCAAATGACTTGTTTGTTACATACTGCATAATTATCATTAGAATTAATAATCACTATTACAAAGGTTATGTTGTTCCATCACAAAGGTTGCAAGAAAGGGCCCCTCCTTCCACTAATTAAAATTGCCACTAAATTGGTCAAAAAATTGAACAAGAAGAAGAAACCTAGTGCTAATTTTGATGGTGGGCTACTTGTTAAAGAACAGATAAAAGTAAAGACTGATTAAGACAGCATATGATATACTATAATACTATGATTGTTAGGAAACATTTTTTATTTTAATTTCTTTTAACGTGATGGCAGCACAATAAATAAAGAGCCAAAGTGCGTTTTGGTCCCACCCAATTACGCTATTTATTAATTAGGACCAAAAATCAAATGAAAATTTTACTGCAGATATTAAATTATCAATTAGGATAAATTACAACTTTTTTTTTTTAGATTTGATATAATTATAAATATCCCCTTATTATTTGAAAAATTACAAATATTCTCCTCAAATGGAAAGTAATTATATAGCCTCTAAACGATGAATTGGACATTATTATTTTAACTTGCTGATTTTTTAAAAAAATAAAAAAAAATATTTGAAAAAAAGTAAAAGAGTTTGAGGGTGGGTAAAATATATAATCTAGAATATTAGGTCATAAAATTATTTTAAAGAATTATAAAATATGTGTAAATAAAAAGACATTTTGATCAATTCACCACAAAAATTGAATGAAAACCTGACGGAATGGGCTCATTGTTAGACGGACATTAAAATTAGGGGAATATTTATAACTTTTTAAATAATGAAGAAGTATTTATAATTATGTCAAATTTCAGGAGAGATGATTGTAATTTACCCTATCAGTTATTAATACTTAATTTATGGAGCTTAGGATAAAAAAAACAGTGGTGGTTTAATTTCGGACTTTAGCCCCATGAGAAGAGGATTAAGCAAAAGTGATTAGGGTTCGCGTCCAAAAATAATATTAGTCTCTAAATTCTTGCAATTGTCTTAAATCGTGTTTGGATCCTAAACTAGCCTGCACTCATTATACTTGGTGACAACAATAACGTTGATATCAAAATATTTTGAAATAAATTATCAATTAAAATTCAAAAAATTGATTTAATAATTGAGTTTTAAATTAAAAGTTCATAATATATTTTAACTTTTCGTATTCTTGCGAAAATAAATTCATAAGCCCGTATCAAATTTGGGTCTTATATATTTAATGAGTTGATTGGAAATAAATAGAAGTTTATTTTTTTAGGATAAATACTATATTCTGTCCCTTAAATTTTCTTTTAGAATCCCTTAAATTCATTTCTTGACTTTAACATTCTTAAACTTTAGTTTTTGTCTCAATTTAATACATGTTACTATTTTTCGGTGAAGATGTGGATTTTAACTTTTTGAGAGGTAAAATGGTTAATAAATTTAATTTAATCACTTTAGTCCCTTAAGTTTGTAAAATTATCAAATTAATTATTTTTTTAACAGAAAAAAGTGACTATTTTATTTTATATCACGACTTAGATTTTTTTATTATATTTTTAGATTAAATAAGTTTAAAATTTTAAGTTAAAGACTATGTTAATATTATGTTCACAAGAGTTCAAAGTTTTTATTTTTTCATATAAGATAATTACATCATATTCACCATAAAAATATAAAAAATGCCTATCCTTTCTAAAAAAAGAACTTTGATAATTTTACAAATTGAAGTGACTAAAAGCGATAAAATCAAACTTAATCGACCATTTTACACTTCAAAAGGTCAAACTCCGACCAAATTTTCACTGAAAAATGGTCAAAGAAATCCAACTGAGACAAAAATGAAAGTTTAGAGATGTTAAAGTAAAAAATGAACTTGAGGAACTAATTTATTGGACCAAATATAGCATTTATCCATTTTTTTTTACTTTAGATTGACTGAATTGGGCCAAGATTATGTTTAAATGCGGACCATCCGAAGACTAATCCATGTCAAATCCATTGCTGTCACCATCGTCGATCAATCCTCCACCCGGGCCAAGATCATTGACACATTTTCCTCTAACAGTTCGAACTCAATAAGCCCTACCGAGATGAATTCGAAGTAAACTCCTTTTGCCACCCTCCCAGCCATAATGACCAATGCGATTACAATGGCAGAACAACTTCCACAAATAGACCCAAGCCATCGTCAATCTTCAAAAGATCATCAAGAACAAAGACCCCTAAATCGCCCATATATATATATAGATATAGATATTTGCTTGCAATGTAATCTCAAAAACTACAAAATTTGTAATGTGAACCGAATAATCTCATTTTAAATTTTTTCAGGGTCTCATACATTTAAGTGGAAATAAAAGAATAAATAATATTATGTAACACCAATAATCCAGAAGAGTTGGTATAATTTTAGATTTTAACTTTGTTCCCAAATTTTTATAGTACAAAAAAGCACCCGATCATAGTCAAATACATATAGCATACTCATATTCTCATACATGCATCACCCTTTTTTTTTTTCATTATCATTTTCTGATACTTCAGAAATTAATCAAACATGCATTCCCAAATTTGTTTCTCAACGTTGACATGAAAGGGCTGATTGTTTTGGGCTAACTTTTAAGGCCCATAAGTGTTGTGGCCCGTCCAGTATCGATCGAAATCGGAATTATAAACAAAAAAAAGTAGCCCTTTAAGCTGATCATAGCTCGTGATTTTCTGTGCGTCAAATTTGAACCAGGTATTAATTATTGACTCAATTTTACTCAGTTTTGGTTAGAATTTTACTCAATTTTCTGATATTTTATGTATTAATTAGAGAAATTGATTAATTAGAGCGTTGAAATGGTAGAATTTGGTAAGAATATTAAGTTCAAGCATTTTAGGTTTCGGGTGTGTGATGAACGTTTAAATATTTGCTGCAGAGATTGAATTTTGAGAACGGCGAGAAATCGTACTCTTGCTCATTTGGAATTCTGTTCTTAGTTTGTGATTCTTTAGTATTCGTTAATTCTTATGCACCTTTAGTCAGTGGTGAATGATTCTTTAGTAATTGTTGTTCTTCGAAGCATTCCGTTAATAAAATGTTCGATTTTTCATTTTTTAATGTAAACTGCAATTTAAATGTTTTGGGAATTTCATTTTGTTTGGAGAATTTACCAAACTACCAACTTTTTTATCTTGTCGTTAAGCCCTCCTTTCAAGCCATTGATTTTGGCAGACTCATTTTGTGTGTAAATGTTAAAATTAAACAGAGTTTAAAGTTTCCATAGTTTGAATTTTGCACCTGGAAACCTGCAGGAATTGATTGTTTTAAGTTGAATAAAATGGATATGAAAGCATTGGCAAAATCAAAGAGAGCTCATTCATTGCATCATAGCAAGAAGCATCACCCGAACCCAGCATCGAAAGCGGCTTCCAGTAGTTCAGGTGATAAGAAGCCAGTTGGAAAGCAAGCCAAAGAGAAACCGGCCCAGTCTCATGGCGCTAGACCCCTCCCGTCGAATTGGGATCGCTATAATGAAGATTCTGATGTGGGCTCTGAAGACACTGCCGGGACGAGCTCAAGTCAGCCAACTGAGTTTGTTATGCCAAAGAGTAAAGGTGCAGATTATGGTCACTTGATATCGGAGGCCACAGCTCAGTCTGAAGCAAATTATTCTTCAGATGTTTTATCTTTGTTCGATGATGTTATTCACGGTATGTTCTTTGCAGTTGGTGTAATTTCGCATGTAGATTCATTAACTCAATCTTTTTTTTGGTGAAAGTCAGATGGTTATATATGAGTACCACCTTGATAGTGGTTCTTTAGCCTAATCGTCACTTTTGACTATTGTTCTTCTATAATGTAGAAAGCCATGGAATGTAGTCTTATCATCACCATCAGGAAAATTTTTGAACACCGCCATTTGGGTGAACTTTAGCATTGCTGACTCCTTCAAGAATTTGTTGGTTTTTCATTCTTTTTTCCTTTGAAATAGAAGTATTTGGTAGTTTTGTTGCTGATGTTTTCTATCATGTCATTCATGTCATTCTAGGCCAATAATTGTGCGTTAATTAGACTAGGCTAATCAATTGTATTAGAAAATCTCCCATAGGTGGAGTTTGAGTTCTCTCCTACCATGTAACCGCCCTTTCTCTATCCCAGCTATGTATCTCATAGTCAGAGTTCAGACTTGTGTTGGCTTTCCTCCTGTCAGTGTAGTAAATGAGATCTGAATCATGCGGTAATCTTTTGCCTGTATTTCTATTATTGCTCAAACATTTCTGGAGTTACTCTGTGTTCTCTTTTATTTGTTGTTTGGGTGGTCATGGTGTGGATATTAGCAACTGCCATTTATAGGACCTTACCCATTATTTTTGGACCAATCGAGGGGAGAACATGGAAAAAAGATGAATAATTGGAGAGCAGGAGTAGGGCTATGCATTTAGGAGAGGTTACAGTGGACAGTGACTGGTTAAGGACACTGGTAATATTTCACAATGTTCAAACTGTAACTTCTTGTCCTTGTTATAATTATTGTCAACAAGACTGACCTATATCTAACAAACATAGATGATGAGGATCAGTGGGGGGTACCTTCATCCAGGCTGCTTTAAGAAGCTCTTAGTTTTTCTCTTTAGTTTGAGCTATTTGCTCTGTGTGATCTGAAACCACAAATCTAAAACTTAATGAATGGAATGATGCAAGCTTAGAGATACTTCATTGTTTTTACTTTATACTTCACATGTAATATCTGAACATTTTCAACACACACACACACACACACACACACATATATCTGGGTATATATAACAAATTCATCTGCATTGCCTTTAGAGAATGTAGTGCCATGGTCTGTTGATGGTTGGAGAGCACGGTGTCTTCTTGGTGCTTGGATGTGATGGATAGAATTGTAGGGAATCAATGAAATAATGGTGTTAATGTTTTTTCTCAATTGTCATGACATGAATCAAGGTTTTTCCCATGAGGAAGCTTGTTAGCATCAAAAGCGCAACGGACAGTGGACTTTGGTTTTTCAGGGGAAACTTGAATATGTCATGGAATACCATGTTGATTTTAGTTAAACAAAAGGAAGGATAGTTTTGGTAAAAATAGGAATGCGCTGACTGACAGCAGCTACGTGGTAGACGAACTTCTAATGCCCACCTATGGCTTCTCATATACATGTGCAATGATTGTAAAGATCAATAAACCGCTTCAGAGAGTTACATAGATGATAACATTGTCCCAAGTGACTAATACCTACATTATTAGACTTTACTCAGGATTTTGGTCCAATGCTGGCTGCCAAGGGGCAAAGCATACTTTCATGGATTGCAGATGACAGTTTCGAGTTTGAAAGCAAAACAAGCTCCAATTTTGAGGTAATTGTCTTTAGCTTTAGAATTTGAATCGATAATCCATGAGGTTTTATCTTTCTTTATCTCTCTATTTCTTTGCCTTTTAGTTTGTTTTCCATGTATTATGGATGTGCCAATGGTTCTTAAAAAAATGACTGCATCTGAATATCTGATATATCTACAAAAGTTGTAATTCTTGTGTTATATGTAATTGTTTAGCAAGTTTTCCTGATGCAATAGTGTGCTGTTGTGCTACTCTGTCCAATGGGTCGATGACTTATTTTCAGTATTATGATAGAAATTCTACTAAACAGACACTACTGGTTAATAGTGCATCTAGAAAAACTGTTACGTTGGAGCACAGTGGTAACTATTGCCTTAATCAAATGACGTCCAGATTCCAGAAAAAAGATATTTACCAATTATTACGCAGATCTGGTCTCATTTATCATTCCATGTAACTTGACATTGATCAGTGAGATATTTTCCCCCTATATTTCATACAGAATTATTTTATCACTTTCGGTTAGGTTTCTGAAAATATTACTGGTCGGTTTTCTTTCATTTTTTCTGTGGAAGAACTACAGAACCTAGAAGTTTATTGCAAAAGGAAAATATGATATTGTGGTTAATCATACTTGTTTACGTTACAATATAATGGTTGATATTCTGTTAACCAAAGGTTACAAGTGTATGTATATCCATCTCTTTGGTCTTTGGTACTTATGAATTTTTATCTTTCTTTCCTATTATATTCTTGATTACATAGGCACCTTTTCTTTCCCTTAATTTGAATGCTCTTGCTGAACAACTTGGAAAAGCAAAGCTCTCAGAGAGGTTGTTCCTAGAGCCAGATCTATTACCTCCAGAGCTGGTATGGTTGCTTCTTACGTTCACTTTCTACTGTTTATTGAATTGATTTTGGAGCACTGATGAGATGCATATAATCGGTTCATGTTTATTTGGACATCAATTCTGAAAAATGATACAGAGACTGGAATATTCATGAAAGAGACAGGACCTGAATGCACAAACCATTCCGTGTTAATGATTGTAAAATGTGAACTCGTTTCTTGTGGGCTTATGACGTGTGAGCAAGTATTAGCATGCATATAGGTTTGGACTTCATGGTGTAACAAAGTCTTGTTTCTATAAATAAGGATAATTTTGTGATGCAAAATAATCAAGTGCATAGTTTGCCTTTCAGTTCCCAGTAGGTGAACAAAGAATGCATCTCATCAATGTTGAGCTCTTCACTTTCTTCAGACCTTTAAATTCTTAGTTGCATGCATGCTTTATCAACTCAGTTTACAAAATCTATGACAACTGAATAAGCTGCATCCACCTACCACCTTATGCAACTGGTAGTTGATAACCAGTTCATGTAGCATTTGTTCAGTTGTTGACAGGCATGTGATCAATTGGGTGCATTATGTTTCAGTTTTACCTATAATTTCATAATTAATTTTTGTTTGTCATGCTTCTTTTTTATCATATAAGTTGTAAGCAATAAAGTTATGAGATTATCAAAATCTCATCTGAAGGAATGAACTGTCGCAAAAAAAGAATGAAATTGGTTGAGCTATCTGCTTTCAAACTACAAACTTCATGTGCATCAGTCATTTTAGATTCTATCTAAGTTGTATCTATTCTGAAGTTTATGACAACAATTTTGTAATGTGGCAGCTGGGTGATGAGTCACAGGCTTGTGGTGAAGACAATGATTCTCAAACTGCAGTTGCAATAGATACTGGAACATCGACTCTCGGTTATAAACAGGAAGGTAGTAAGAATTTTGAACAATTCCGTGAACCTTCGTCATTCACTACGACGTCTGGAAATCTTTCTGTTCAAACCTCTGAAGGACTGAAGGCTATAAAGCAAATTAAGGAAGATACCTTCCAGTCACAAGGAAACTACAGAAGCATTTCATCAAATCCCATTTCAGAACGCATTGTGGATTCGACTTCTGGGAACCCACCTATATTTGAGGCAGCAAGTGCAGAAGCAGAACTTGACATGCTTCTGAGCTCATTTAATGAAGCTAAGCTTCTTGGGTCATCCAGCGCAGCATCCACAGGAATTCTGTCTACTGCTGCTGCCTCAGCTGAAACTCTGAAGAAAGGAACAGATATAATGAAACCTGCAACGACGCCGGTCGATGTATATGATGGTATTGATGACCTACTTGAGGAAACTTCCCATCTAATCAAGACAGAGGGAAAACGGCCATCGCAAATGGTAACGCCGTCCCCTGATGATATATCTTCTGCCATGAATCCGACTTCCAAGTCTAAACTTCTTGATGATTTTGATTCATGGTTGGATACAATTTAATTTTCATCGACTGCAAAAAGAATGTTTGTCTTTGTTACAAGGTAGTTGATTGGTGGATTCATTTATGTCAACCTTTTAGGTGTTGTTCTTCTTCCAATCAAATCTCAGAACCATTATAGTTAAAAACTGTGTGGCTGCAGAATCTTTCTCCATCCTCTACTGTGAATCCGAGTTTTCATTATTTATTTACATCAGAAGATTTATTGACGCCTTCTTTTGTCTTCTCCCTAACTAGTTTTCCACGGGGGAAGGCTAGATGATTTGGGTTGATCTGCTGACACGTGAGATGAGACGACACTGCTGATGCTACCTGTTGGAATGTTATTACCTTTTCTTTCCCCCTTTGTGACAAATAGATTTAGGCATTATAAAGTTAATGTTGTAAATCCATGGTTACAAGGTTTAGTGTTATCTGGAACATGTACCAATTCTTCCTGGCTACCAACTGCATTCTTAGTAACAAAGCGAGCAGTCCTTTTGCTTGTTCTTTCTTCCGAGATGTGGACATAACTGGTTTCTCGGTAAGCTTTGGATGTCCTCCAGCAGAGTTCAAAACATGAGTAAATTTGCTCAGTCACCTTCAATTTGTACATTCTTCCAGTCAAAGTCTTTGATGAGGCCACCCGGGCAGCAGCAGCTACACGCCCACCAGATCAAATAACTCGTTCAGATGACATGATTTTCAGTAGAGTCCATTGCAGTGACACTCTAGACAACTATTCACTTTCATGCCCTGCTTCTCAGGAGGTTTTTGATGTGTTGGGAGGATTTCTTTGGTGTTGTCTTGCTCACTGCCACTCAAACAAGTGATCCATCTTCTCTAACACGAGAAAGGGCATAGGACTGCCACTCCAACGGTGATTCATCCTCTTCAACCCGAGAAAGGACGCAGGTCAGCTACAACTGCAATAAACTCAGAACCGAACCAAGGAAGTATTTTATGTAGCCGAAATAAGATAGGCATTATCCAGTATAAGATCGAAATCATCTAGTTAAACAACCATCAAGTTTCACTGTCCTTGCCGTAGTCCAATCCTCATTTCTGTGTTGGTGACCGCTTTCACTGGTACAGCTGCCGTGTTCACAGTTTTTACCCAACTCTAATGATCTTAAAGTTCCGTCCAAGCTTTTGGACCACTTGATTAGCAATGAAGTCATGTGTGGAACTTAACACTTCTGCACAAAAGAAAGAAATATATGCAGCCAAATGGTTCTGGTTTGGCAATAGAGAATAGGTGGTCATAGTAATACGAGTATAATAAGCTCAATAAGAGTCCTATATGGTTCCTAATTTAATCATAACACTCTTAAGGAGGATTTCTTTCAATTAGGAATGTGAATGGGTAGGGCCAAAGCCCATGGAGAAAAGAGAAGATTCAGGCTCAGGCCAATGGATATTATTGGCCTAGATCCACTAAAAAAAAATATATTGGGTTTGGATTAAGTTTTCACCTAATAATATATTCCGTCTTTATACTTAATTTGGACAAAAATAGTTCCTTTTTCTTTCTTAGAGAGTGTTTGGAAAGCTTATAAGCTTCTTAAAAAGTATTTTAAAAAATGTTTAAGAGCTTATAAGCTCAAAAAAAAATGTTTGACAATTTCTTTTTTAAAATAGTTTATAAAATCTCAAAATAAAATAGCTTATAAAATCTCAAAATAAGATGTTTAAATCTTATAAGCTTTCAAAAAATACTTCTCTAACATTTTTCAAAATATCTTATAAGCTCTATAAAATTAAATATGTTATTAGATAAAATTATCCTTATTTCCACACATGAACTCTCTCTCTCTCTCACACACACAAATGAAATTCAAATTTTACAAGAATAATGGATTATTAAAAAAAAATTAAGATTACAAACCAATATACAGTAAAAATATAAACAAATCTTAAACAATATGTATATTTACAGATCTATAAATAATATGAGAGAAATTAAAAAAAGTCCATGGCCACAAAGACCGACAACCTCTCACGATTGCTCAAAACCCAAACAACAATAACAACCAGATACCCAAGCCACATAAACCCACTTGAAACTACAAAGATTTTCTTCAAAAGATGATTCACAAAGAACTTTTTAATCAAAGCAGAAGAAGGAGAGGGAGAAGAGGATTTCTTAATTTGTTACTTGAAAAACCAAAAGTCATGGGAGGGTTTCATAGAGGTACAACATTGAAGACCGAAGGAGAAAGAGGTGGCGGAGAAGGATTTCCAAGGCCATGAGAGACGGTGGAAGAAGAAGTCAGAGAGAGAGAGAAGAGACTCCAAAGAGATGCTGTGGAAGAAAACGAGGAGGCAGAATGAATTAGGATTAGAGTTAAGGGGTATAAGTATAATACCAATCGGGTCGGGCAAGTGGGTCGGGACGATGGGCTAGATGTGGAGAGTGGGCTGAGCCAACAAGTGGGCTTGAGACGTTAAGTGGGTTGAACCATCCAAATGATAGGCTTGGGTCTACCAAAGGGTCATGGGTCATTTTTCTCAATACTTAAAAACTGCTTTGGAAAGGTTTAAATAATCTTTTTTCTTGCATAGTCTTTTGTTCTTGAGATTATCCAAACAGAAATTCTTACTCCAAAATCCGCTGCTTTATATTTGAATTTGTGTGTGTTACTCGTAGGGAGACAAGGCTTACAACACTGTTCCACCACGCACCGCTCTTCACCATTTTTTTTTCAATTTCTTCTTCTAATTGTAAGTTTGGTTTGTCGTCTTATTGTAATGGGTTCCACCAACTGAATTTGGAGATTCAGCATATTCTTTTTACATATTCTTTTATTTCTGAGATTACCCAAAAAGAAATCCCTACTCCAAAATCTGTTATTCTTGATGCTTGGAACGTATGATCATAAGTAGTGGGAAAGGAAGAGTGTTTTGCAAGTGAAAATGGAAAGGGTGTGGAAGAAAGAAGCAGAAAATTAGTGGGTAGAAAGGCAAACAACAAAAGCAGCCACCTGCTGAAATATAACATTGATGGATTACAACTACAGCCGATATCGCCGCCTGGGCTTCAGCTGAGTTGGGCCGTTCCTTCTAGGCTAAGGTCCTTTTTAGGCGACTCTGCTGGAACCATTTGACGGGTTCTTCGGTCATCAAATTTAGAGACATTTCTATATATATATAAATTAATTTTGAATATCAACTAACAATGAGATAATATTAATATAATCAAATTTTTGTACCAATGAATCAAGTAAAGCAAGTGGAGCATCTATATGCTATTGTGGGAAGGAGGGTCTAGCCAAAAGTACTAAACCACCACGTGCTCTACGCCATTAAATTGTGGATGGAAAAGTTGATGAAGACCAAAAGTGCTATTTTTAAAGTTATTGGATTAAACAGTACTAATCCCATAATAAATAAAATCAAAAGAAAATAAACCTAACTTATGGGATCGAAAATACTATTTCTCCTAAAAAAATAAATATACGCATGCACGTGTTTGGTGAACTCTGACTTCTGCACTCAACATCTCTTTGTCTTCATCCTCAACTCATTCTGCAGAAATTCTAATCAAATTGGTTTTATTCATATCGTGAGTCAATTACATAATAAGTGTGTATAATTATTAATTTGATATAAAATTCTAAAAAATAATTAATCAGAAAAATATATTATATAGAATACTTTGAATAAATTTAGTTTGCATAAGAATTTTGCAGTAATCTTGCTACTGGAACTAAATTTTGTATCTCAATAAACATGTTAGCACTATAAAAAATATGATATTTAATCACGGTTAATTGTCATAGTTAAAAATTAATAATTATAGTAAAAAATCATTAACCACGGCCACACAATCATTAATTTTTGTAAGTGAAGCTAATACATTTGTTTAACTGTGGTTGATGATAATTATCTACTACGGGTTCAATTCATAACCAACAAGATAGTAGCAAAAAGTATATTTTTTCTATGGTAGCTAGTTGACCCTTTTTTGTTTATTTGATATCAATTCTTAACCTCAACTAGAGCCGAATTAGCATTAATCTAGAACTGGGCTTCACTAATCTAAATCAATTGTAATAAATAATATTTGAGCACTCCAAATTAATTAATATTAATGCATCCTCAGCCTGCATGTGATTTTGCCGTAAACTAGATCTTAAGATATTATTAAAACTCTTTTTAAATGTCAAACAACACACACACACACACACACACACAACAAATACAATCAAACTGAAAAGAAATAGCGCAAAATGTAGAAGTTGAATGAATTCGTAAACTCAACCACAAATCTCAACAAACGAAGAATAATTAAACAATATTTTGAACAACAAAGAAGGAAAAAAGAGAGTCAAGAAGCAATAATTCAGCATATTTGCAGCTTTCCTCCTGATCAGGACAATAGTGCCATGCACAACCAAATGCCAGACACCAATCCCAGCCCCACACTCATCCTCCCTGAACCATTTCCAGGATTCCCTGTTGACGGCGCTTTCGCACCGCCATCGGCAGCAGGACTGCTTGACCCATCGGCAGCTGGCGGCGAAGCTGCTGGAGCCTTGGCTTTATAGAATTCTTCAGGCAACAAGACCTTATCAACCTGGTAAACCGCCAATGGGAAATCCTTCCTCAGGGCATTATATAGAGGGACCTCAACAATCCCTGTGGAGACATTGACTTGATTGGCCTGTCCGGTGAAGTTAAGCCCGAAAACTCCGCCGTCCTGCCCGCTGGCCAGGGTCCTGACAGGGTTGCTGACGGTCAGGAGGCTGTCCAGAGAGTAAAATTTGGGGCATATGTGGTACAGGACGAGCTGCACGTGCTGCTGATTGGTGAGGTTGTTTAGGGTTCCGGTGGGGAGGTTGTTGAAGGCATTGTCCGTGGGGGCGAAGAGGGTCATGCCGTCGTGCGAGTTGTTTACTTGGTTGTTGATCTGGTTGCCGGCCTGCGTCTCGTTAAGAAGGCGGATGAAGAAGTTGTATTGCCCGGCCTTCTCGAGGATGGCGGTGACGTTGATCGGGCCAGAGGGAGCGGGGGCCGGGGCGGACTGAGCTTGGGCGGCGGGGAGGAGGAGGAGGGAGGAGACAAGGGTGGTGAGAGAGAGGAGGATGAGAGAGGAACATGGTGGAGCCGCCATTGTATGTGGTGGTGGTGGTGGTGGTGCGTGAGTGTGGGTATGTGTTGATGAGCACTTGTGGGTGGGATGCAGAGATGGTTCTTATGGGGATAAGATGTGGAGGTTGGACTTCGTTGGAATGAGCTGGCTTGCGATTTGCATCAAGACAAATCATATGGAAAAAGGGTCCTATTAATGTTTTAATAAATTATTAGGAGCTAAATAAAATTTATGCATTTTTATTTTAATTAACATAAAATTATGATTTTAATCCTATAAATGTGGAGTGCCAATTTAGTTCTTACAATGATTAATTTTTTAGCAATTTTGTCCTGTAATTTTAAAAAATTCACACATTAAGAATACAAACTGTCGAAATCTGCTAAAATTATCAGAAAAGTAGACGTCACTGGCTCAATTGGGTACTTTTTCCAACCATTTTAGCAAATTTCAACCACTTTTTATTCTTAATTAACAAAATTTTTAAAATTATAAGATAAAATTATTAAAATGAATTTGCAAAATTAAAATTACCAACCCATATTTACAATATACTAATATTATAATTTTCATCATATGCAAAAATAAAAATCATCTATTTTATTAACAAAAGTCTTAAACAATGGTTGAAAGAAAAAAACAAGGGTTATTGCACAATAGAATATATACCTATATTTTTGGCATGACAATATTGATTTGTGGGACAAGTTTAATTTAATTAATGGGTGAAGTAAATTTTATGACGTGGTGGACGTATTATTTCATGGAGAAGCACTAAGGAAAAATCATTTGGCGGTGGAATATATATAGTATTGTTAATGACAAATATTTGACCATAGTATAAAAGAAATAGATAATATCTATTTTGAGTAAATTACAACCACCTCCCCGTAAAATTTGATATAATTACGAATATTTTTTTGTTATTTAAAAAATTATAAATCCCCCCGTAATGTTTGATAAAAATATGTAATCCCTGAATGGAAATATGAAATTGTCAACTTTGTTCTTACTGTATTTTTTTTAAAATTAAAAATTTTAAAAAATCGAACAGGATGGATGAAATTTTTTTAAAAATTATCCACTTGATCCATAAAAAAAAGTAATTTTTTAAAAAATAATTAAAATATAATTTTTAATCCACAAGGACATTTTGGTCAGTTCACCATGAAAAATGGATGAAAACTTAGCAGATTGGGCCAATTATTAGATGATTGGGGTATCACAACTTGAATTGGAATTGTGCAACTTTCTCTTTTCGTGGGATTGTTGGTCTTACAAAAAATTGGTAATTTTCAAACAACAAGAAGGTTGAATTTTCTTTTAATATAGTACAAACTTAGGGCATTTAATCAAATTATTTGAGTCTTATTAGAAAATTTTAAATCTAAATTCAAGATTTCAAAAACTAGATTATAAATTCTTAAAAAAATAAAATGCGATGCGAAGATATTTTTTTAAGATTGCATTGTATTTCCAATTTGACATCAATATAAAATACTAAATAGTGAATTTCTCATAAATATTCAAAATATAAAGATAACAGGAAATAATCTAATAATCAATTGTAAAGGATGTAAGTAATTATTTAGAATAAAATATGATGCATTTGAAAAATGCTGGATTAAAATGAGGCGGAAAGTAAAGATGAAAGGCTAATATTGAAGGGATTTAGTCAGAATAATATAATCAGGTAAAATTATATTTTCGGTCCTACAGCTTTAGATTATTAACATTTTTATCTTGTAACTTACTCCATTTATACATTATTTTTTTGATGAATTTAGTCTTGACTACATCGAATTTCACCATTTTTTGGCCAATTTTAATTCTATGTTGATAATTCTGATCCTAACGACCTATAGTTACAAAATAAAAAATGAGATCTATAACAATATATGAAGGAGATTAAAATTGTCAACAGGGGATTAAATTTATCAAAATAAAAGGACCAAATATGAGATGCTCAGGACTAAATTCGTCACAAACAAAATAAGTTATAGGAAAAGTACTAACGACCTAAAATTACAGCACAAAAAATGTAATTTTGCCATATAATTAGGTAAACAACCTTCTCCTACATAACATTGAGTGATTGCAAATTTATTAATTAATTGTAAGATTAGAGCTCAAGATTGCTATCTCAAATCTATACATTGCACCAGTGCAGGCTTATCTTAATTATCAAAAGCTATATAAAACATAAAATCAATTAATCTGTCAGATGCTTTGCAAATTTGGCTGGCAAAAGTTGAAATAAACCCGAATTAAAAATATCCAAGTTGTAGTTTATACCTACTCCACACAAGAGTAATGTATTTTATCAAATGACAAATGATATAAAAAGTTGAACAATTAGCACATTCACAAGCTGGCATGACATGGCATATGGCCTACCCCCACCTCCCCCCGCCCCCATCTATGATAATATTAGAACAGTAGGTCGATATTGATCAGACATAATTCAATTACTGAATAGGCTCCACGACTTTAAAGTCGTGAATTCGAATTCAACTAATATATGGAATGTTTCTACTTTAATAGTAAGTGTTGATTATATATAGTTATTTAATATGAATGAATAGTATATAATTGTTATCAAAAACTGTTAAATAATAATATTTGATATTAATGATTTTAATCGACTTATTTAAAAAAATAATAATAATTTCTCGATTTCACTTAAAAAAGAACACTGGTGGACAGCCCCGCACCTGCATTGATAATTTTGGTTGGTTTTGATACACGAATGTTGTTATCCTCAAGAAGATGATTGTATACGAATGTAGGGCATGACAGTAACATCCCATCTGCAGCCTCATCAGACTGATAATCAGATGTTGGTATATTTGTAGGTTAGGTAATGATTATTGACTCAGTTGCTTCGGATATACCATATCGATACTCTTTGAATTTATGTTTAAGTATATAAATACTTTTTATTCCATATCTCTCAATCTTTACTCCATATTTTTCCCTCACATCTCTTCTTAACGATTCTTTTCTCACTCTCTTCTTTGCACAAATTTCATTCTCTTCACAAATTTTTCTTATTCTCTCATTTCAATATTGATTCATATACTAACAATATAAGCATTAGAAGCAGTAAACAAAGCCAATAACACACATGAACGATCATTGTTATATATTCACAACAAATAGAGGCGAAAAAACTATTACAAGTTGATTTTATTTGTTTCTTATTACATACATATCTTGCGTTAATTTCAATATCGGATTACTACGGGTGTTAATTTTACTTTTGTTGGTTTTTAGGTGATTGTGCATTAATTGTACTTATCATTTCCATTAGTTTCTCTTGAGATCATCTGTATTTTGATTATTGTGATTATAATCTTTGGAAAGTCATGCATGCGTCGTTCATATAAATGATGTGTAGAGAAATGGTACTGGTAGTTGATTGGACTAAAAAAATACCTTGAGCAATTACTAAGTACTGAACTTAGAAGTCATTATTTTTTCTACTGAAGAGTTGTTAATTTTTTAGTTTAATTATTGAAATTAGTATGCGGATGTCTTATTCTGAAAAATTTATGATTTGCTGTGAATTATGGCTTCTTTGAAATTATTGAAAATATTGTTCCAAATAATGAGTTCTTTGGACTTAAGAACTCCTTTCTTAAGCAGTTGAATTATTTTTTTATATTTTATACCTTTTAATATTTTATTAATCTAATTAATATATTCTTAAAATAATAATATTTTTTTTTAAAAAAATTAGCTTAATTGTGCACACGCATGTGAGCGTGCCACATACACTCGTACTATTATAAAGGAAAACTCTTTGATTGTACTAATTATTTATTGCCCCAGTTTACACTTCAATGTTTAAAAAAATGGACATAATAGTAATTTTAATATTTTTTTCATCATTTTATAATTACTATTCCATCCCCTCTCAACCACTATTCCATATTTCCCAACCACTACTCCATATTTTTCTCTCACATCTCTTCTTAAAGTTTGTTTTTTCACTTTCTTCTTTTCACATATTTTCCTTATTCTCTCCTTTCAATATTGCTTTGTATACTAACAATATAAGCATTAAAAGCAGTAGACAAAGCCAATAATGTATCATTGATTTATATTGGCAGTGAACAGAGGCGAAAAATGTGACATCCCCTCTATAACCACATTCAATTATCCGAACAAACTCATATTTATCCGATAATATAATCTCATTAATTATGTTGTCCGTTAGGATTCTACACATAATTGAAAGACTAATTGGTAACTATTAAAAAAATTTAAATTCTATTATAATAAATTATTAATTAAAATTCGAATATATTAAAACTTGAATGGAGTACATTTGAACTCATTAATATTTGAGAGCAATTATATTAATTAAGAAATTGGATAGGGGGTAATGAGTATTTTGATAAGAGTTTAAATTAAATAAATAAATATAAAAATAATAAAATAAATAACTAAATAATGATAATATATATATATAGAGAGAGAGAGAGGGAGGGAGTTGAGATTATGGCAAGTGGGCCATCACTTCCCACCGCCATATCTACACACGCGAGAATATATATATATGAAAAAAATGCAAACCACTCACAAAACTCTCACACATTATGCACACACAAGTTCATATATTTTTACACAAACAAAATTTGCGGAAACGATAATAGGTACGAAAATTTAGATTTTAATTTATATTAATTTATATAATTATATATTTAATTGCTTCATCTACTAAATGTAGTTTATGTTATCCGATGTAATATTTAATTGAACAATTTTAAGAGTTTGACTATTTAAATTGGTGTTGAATTAAATATTTCATTTAATTTAAAAATATTATAGTTGGTTAATTAAATTACTAGATTCGTTGGATTTAATTATTACTATAGTTAATTTACTTAATTTCATTGGGTCTGTTGACCAAATGCGTAATTATATACATTGATATTTAATTAAATTAATAGTAGCGAGAAATTGATAGAAAATTATAGAAATATTAAAAACCTATATTTAAGAAATATTAGAAAATTATACATGTGAAATATTATAGTTGTAAAAAAAAAGAGAGAATTTTGTGATAAGACGATCGTTATAAAGATATAAGGGGTTTGATTTAATGAATTATGCGAGTGTTTTATTATGAAGAATTGATGATCTGCTGTGAATTATGGTTCCTTCGAAATTACTCAAAATGTTTTTCCAGATAATGAGTCTTTTCTTAAGCAGTTGATGCTTTTTTTTTATAATTTTATTGATTCTTATGTTATTTTTTCTTTTTAATTGGAATATGGTATTTTCTTTGGGATCTCTTGTAAAATTACTGATGGTACTTTCTTAACGTTGTTTCTGTAATTTGTTTATTAAATTATTGAGCTTAATATTCTTCTTTTTACATTGGTTCCACTATTTTTGTACGATAAATTGTTATTGTTCTTATTTGCACCAACAAAAAATACAAAAGTTTGATTTGTTTCTATATATCGGTATTTATTAGTCAAAACTCGCATATAAGCAGAATACTAAAAAGTTATATGCAATATATTTGGTAAGAAGATAGCATCCCAAATTATTCATAGTGGTGAAACTATTTAAATTCTATTCCGTGTTAATTTATTTCTGCAGAGAATCTTAAGAGAGAAAAAACAGAAGTTTTTGAGGAAAAAGAAACGTGAAGTAGTGGGTTGAGAAAAATAAAATAAGTTGGAATTGTGTGACTGCTGAAATTAATAGAATTTAC
The DNA here is from genome assembly GCF_026168435.1 of Sesamum indicum. Classification (NCBI taxonomy): domain Eukaryota; kingdom Viridiplantae; phylum Streptophyta; class Magnoliopsida; order Lamiales; family Pedaliaceae; genus Sesamum; species Sesamum indicum. Next base: position 9,577,669 of record NC_142668.1, read on the forward strand.
TATTGTGCCTAACTTTTTTTCTTAAATGAATACAACAAAGATGATTTATTTAATGCATGGTTAAAGTCAATTGGGGAGTACATTAATGGTAGACGTAGTCATTAGCTCACCTTCTAGCTGAGCAGACCCAATTAATTCAAAGTCATATACTCTAGTTTTTATACTTTTATTGTAAAACTTTTTGAATAAATTAATTGTCTTTCTATATCTATTAATTTATTATTTGTAAAAAAAAATTCATTTGCCGTACAAACTTTTGCACACCTATATTTACCCTTTAATTTATTTTTTCTTTCTCCCGATCAACTACTCTATGTTTCCCTCTCCATTCTCCATATTTTTTTTACTCACAAATTTTTATATTTTTAATAAATCCACAAATATATATTATTTTTTTGTCTCGCACCTATACACTTATTCTTATTGCGTTTATATCTTTTTATATTTTTTTTTCTTAATCTCATATTATATTTTTTTTATATACTCGTGGGGAAAACGTGTGATAACTACTAGTAAGAGGAAAAGAAAACTTCGAGGGCATACGTACGGCACTTTACTCAGGCAGCTCTTGGAATGTCCTTTATCAATTCGGAGGATGAAATAAAGAGGTTAATTCGAGCAAGTCACTTGAAAGAATTCCTATTTTTTAATCGGGAAATTGAGACCCCTGTGGGCAAAATTGTTCAAAATTTCATGCTACAAGTACACTATGTTTAAAACTAAGCTTATGGTTGACCTTTTTGTATTTCTATTATGATAAACTTCACTGCTATGTGTTTTGAACTTGTATTACTTGCTATTATTATTGAAAAATTGCATAATTATTGGTAGGTTCTGGCCTATAATATTATTAAATCTTGATGAGGGGCTCTAGCCTATGGTCTTTTTCAACGGGCTCCAACTTATGATCTTGCAGACATGCCGCGGCTTGTGATCCTCTTGAGTGGTCCAGTTTGTGATCTTGCTGACGAGCTCTGACCTATGTCCTAGCTCATAAGCCCCAGCTCATGATCTTGTTAACAAGCTCCAGGTTATGTTTGTGCCTTTACTGACGGGTTTTGGTATGTTATCCTCCTAACAGGCCTTGACCTATTCTTCTATTGACAGGTTCTAGCCTGTGATTTTACGAATGGGCTCTGACTATATTTTTAATTGTGTATTGACAAAATAATAGTATATGTGACCATGAATAAGCCCCGCTCAAAAATTTTCAACTAAGGCATATTTCACATGCCTCCTTACAAAGAATATTGGTGTCCCCTAAACAAATATGCTTCCAAGCCGAATTGCCAAAACAAGTCCAAAATCCTAGATATGTGAGCATGTTCCCATTCATTCAACCACGACCCAAAACTCAATTTTAGACAACAAGGGCCGCAACCCAATTCTAGCCCCCTGTTGATGCAATAGAGTCAATTACCAAATAGCAAGGCGGCTATGTCAGCACCATTCGACACGTCATCATAAAATAGGGCCAGCAGGGAGCTTGTATCTGGCTGATCTAGTTGCTTGAAGTAGTAAATAACTGTTTTCCTTACAATCCTGATTTATGGGAAAACTCTTTCAGATGTGCATATGTCTTAGGAGATAACTCCAAATAATGGATAACCATTATTTGGACAAAGTTGACATCTTAAGGATTCCTATGATATCTCATTTGAAGGGATAATATATTTCACTTTTCATACCCAAAATATACTCATTTTTCATTTTTGATTAGTATATCAGGTTTTAAGTAATAAGATTTGGTACCAAAATTTTTAATTTTTATCTGTTTGAGTACCTTTCGTTAAGTCGACCGTTAAAATAAACGATTCAACCTAATTTGGAGGGAAAATTAGGCAGAAATTTTTCTATGTAAGGACATGCTTGGGTTGCACTTTATTCAACACATAAAAAAAATTTATTTTGATTCATTTCGACTTCAATTTCATAATTGAATATTCAAAAAATACATATTTAATCCAATTTCTATAAAAAAAATACCGATTTACTAATAAAAAAAAAGGCACATTTTTTTTTCTTTTCGTTAGTCATAATGCAAATGATTGTCATACTCTACTTATCAAGGGTTTATGCCATAATTTTCATACTTTTCTTTTAATTATTTCAATAAATGATTTTTTTTGGCTTTTTTTGTGACTAGTGAAATAAAAAGTTTAATAAATTTATAAATAAAATTCTCTCAATCAAAAACAATAATTGAAATGTATTTCTTGTTTTGTGCACAAATTATGGTATAATATATCAAGATATGGATATGCAATTTTATTTGACTACAAAGTACATTGAGTGGCTTATTCGATTTTTTTTTGTTTATTTTTTGGCAAACAATTCGAGTGGGTGATTGCAAATAAAAATCTGTTAGTTTTCTTGAATACTAGGCGATTATCTCTATATTACTCTGTGTTTAATTAGCACGCATTTTTATTTCCATAATAATTTCAACTGGGAGGAAATATTTGAATTGGAATTTTCATAATGATTTGAATTAGTATTTATTTTTTAATAGAAATTGGGTTAGATATATCTTTTTTTTTATATTATTGTCCTGAATTATAAAATTAAAATCAAAATAGAAATTTTTTGTATGTTGAATAAAATGACAATCAAACATGCCCTTTTATAGACAAGATCCCGCCTCCTCCAAAATTGGGTTGACGTTTATTTAACGATCGAGGAAGCTAACAAAAGGTAATCAAATGGATGAGAATTAAAAACTTTAGATACCAAATACGATGACTTGAAAACTTGAGACACTAAAAACAGAATATACTTTGTTGCCAAAACTAAAACTATCCCCTCATTTGAACTTAAAGAATTCGAGAATCTTTCCCAAAACTCCTCTACAAATGGAAGTCTAAAATAAGTGAACAAAGTGGGTGAACTTTCACTCAACACATCTTCTTTCTTGAACAGCAAGAATACGCACTACCTGCACTCTTCACTTGTGTCATAGCTCCTATTTTCATATCAACTACATATTCCACACTCAATCACATTATTAATTAATTGATTAGTTTGCCCTGATAGCCTCGTTGGTTGCACCTAATATCCTGTCTTATTTGCTCCAATTAATGTATGTTTACTTACTTTTCCCCTAGTCTTAATTTAGATCAGTAAAATGTTGGGACAATCTTTTTACCGTCCCACCATAATAATAGGATAAAAAATTGACAACCTTAAAAGTGATCAACTAATGTCCAATTTTGATCCTATTTGAGTTATTATTACATTTAAACCATTTTCAGAACTTTACTTCTCTCTCAAAAATCATTCGAGTATCAAACATTTTATTACTACAAGTAAACAAAACATACAACTTCTTCAATATTTAATTATTTATTACTCAAACATTCATTTATTTTATTCCATGAAGCCGCAACATATTACATTGTTCCATTCACACATGCAAATGAAGTAAAAAGGCATAATAATTATGGGAAAAGCTCAATGAGAGAGCGTAGTCCAAATGCAGGAGTAATCTTATAACTTGTGAATCCAGCAGCTGAAAAGAGCTTTGCCCAATCCTTTTCAGTTCTCTCTATTCCTGAGGTTAAATTGATCATCAGCATATCGAAGAAGAGCTGAGTTTCTATTGCCTTATGCTCCTTCTTGAAATCCACAACCATGTCTACTATAATCACTTTTCCTCCCTTGTCTTTGTTGGAGATCGCTTGTTTGCATTTCTTCAATATTTTAAGACATTGTTCGTCCGGCCAATCGTGCAATATCCACTGCTTGCAATATTAATCTTAAAAGTTAGCAAATCAATTAAAGATAATATTTGTAATAAACTATTAATTAAGGTGGAATGATTACTTTGGTAAAAGAAATAATTAATTAAGGGGCAATATAATGCTAGTGGTGACAATTATACTTGTTTTTACTATATTGTGAGTAATTGTGCACAATATATATTCTGAATACTTAGATGAAATAAAAATCAAAATTATTGTCACTCAATATATTATCACTAATATGTTATTTAAGGCCAAATTGCGTTTCACCCCATGTGTTTTTGTGAATGATAAAAATTCCCTTTTATTTTTAAAAAAATGCAAGAAATCTTTCTTTGATTTTAAAAATCCTGCACGAAACCCCTTTTGTTAGAAACTAATTAAGAAAAGATGACATCACGTACAGTAAATGCAAAATAAAATGATTTTTGGTGGATTTTTAGCCCTATTTTAAACTGAAATTGACGATAATACCCCTTTTTTCTTTTGTAAGTCTAACCCCTTTTGTTTCTTTGGGTATAAGGGTGTTCTGGTTGTTTTTTATTTTTGTTATTTTCATCATTCCTAAGAAAGTATTATATTTGTTTATATATCTGAATACCAAAAAAGTATATGAGTTTTTAAAAATCTATAATTTAAATTAAAACACAATACAATATTAGTATACTTTCATTTCCCAAATTTAGATATCTATATGAATATAAATGTTAACAAAATATAATAATTATATAATATATCAACTAATTTAATATACCTTCATAAACACTGCATCAGCAGGAGGAATGTAATCAAACATGTCGCCGGCAACAAAAGTCAAGCTCTCAGTCCCTTCACATCCAGCAACTACGTGCGGAAGGTCAAGCACAACACAGTTCAAGCCGGTGAAAGCATCGGCAATAGCCTTGGCCACAGTTCCTGTGCCACCTCCAACATCCACCATCGATTTCAAACCCTCAAATACATTTCTACAATCTTTAGTAATCACAGTAGCAACCAGCTCTGAATCGCTGGCCATACCCTCGTTGAACAACTCATTTAGCCTCGGATCTTGCCCAGCATGCTCCCATAGTGTCCGGCCATGAGTGGTCAGAAATGGCGTCAGATCACCATCAGTTTTAAACCACTCGCTCAAATGATGCCATGGATCTGTCAAGATCGGGTCTAGCATGCCGAGTGCAAAAGGCCTCACGCTCAAGGGCTCGTCTCTCAAGAGGAGATGAGAAGCTGGTGTGAGCCAATACCCTTCACTCTCCTCAACTTGAGAGATTTTGACGTTGATAAAGAACTTGGAATGGATCATAATACGCATTAAACGTTCAAGACTGGGGGATTTGGCATCGTTGAGGTGGAGGGAATGGGTTAATTCTGAAAGCGTCATGGGTTTGCCGTGTTTGAGGATGATGTCGGGGATGCCAAGTTGAATTACGCATTTCAGAGACATGGAGTTTACGAAGTTGAAAAGATGGTTCCAAACATGAGATTGAGCGTCAAGAAGCTCTTGAGTGGACTGTATTCCATTACTAGATAGAGCCATGGCTTTTGGAAAATGAGATTGTTCTTTATGGTGATCAGTTTGATCGGAGGTTTTCTATTTATAGCTGAAGGGCACATATATGTTATCTCGCTCTGGTAAAATGATTTGTTCTGATTTTTGTTTTATCATAAACGTGTGAAGGATACTGTTGTGATGTACACACTTAACCAATATGTCATATATAATAGAAAATACATGAAAACACAATTGTGATGGAAAACATGAAGCGCGTCCGTGGGTATTTCATAATTTATTTATTTTTTAGTTAAATCACGGTAAGATGGGGGTAATTTTTTGGGATCAACATCCCTTCTTTATATTATAACGAGGTGTACTAACTCCCTAATCATCTAGGAAGCGAAAATAAGGAGTGCTAACTCCCTAGTTATCTAGGAAGTGAAAAACGTGACTCAGTGAAAAGGACTTTTTGCTTTACCCATGAACAAATGTGACGTGCAATTTCCTTTGTAATACAATGAAAGTGTTTATAAAACTTTTATTTAGAAAGTTATAATAGAATCAAACTACAAGAAAATAGAATATCAGAGACGGAAAATTTCATCTCTCAAACTATGATTTATGTCTGTGAAATAAATAGCGACAAAACTCCATCGTCGCACTCTGTGGCTGAAAGCCGAGTGACTAAATATTATAGACGAAAACATTCCATCTCTAATTTTGAGATTGAACATTGTCGACAAACAACAACAAAGTTTTAGAGCAATCCGTCTCTGATTTTCATAGGAAATTCGTCTCTGATTCTGTCGATAAAGAAAAATACTTTCTGTCTCTAATCCGTCTCTGAAGGTAAAGTTTTTGTTTGTTAATTCTGTCTCTAATTCGTTTCTAACTCCCAAAATATTCCGTCTCTATTCCATCTATAAATCCTTATAATTTTCCGTCTCTAATTCTGTCTCTAAACTCCCAAAATTATCAATCTCTAATTGTTTAATGTTTTTTTTTATAGATTTTTTAATTTCTGTACCCAAATTAATATCCTGCTCATTATACTATCAAATACATTCAATCAATACCAAATCTGAATTTCCAAAATCAAGAATAATAAATAATAACAAAAACGATATTCATAATACAACCAACAATAATATAATTAATGTCATTGTATCATCCAAAAATTACCAAATAATATCAATGTCTGCACTCTCAAACCAATAAAAGTAAGTCAAAATACAACCCAAATCAATATAAACTAATTCATAAACCACCAGCAGAAAAAAGAAACTAATTATCTTTCCTAAAATGTTGTTGCTCTTGCTATTCAGACTTACCAGCAAATTGATGCTTTCTGTATCCCACATCTTGAAGTAATTTACGAACAAATTCTTGTAAGTCTGTCTCTCTCTTTCGAGCCTCTTCTTCCCTCTTTTGGACTTCTTCAAGAGCAGTTCCAAGCAATTTTCTAATTTCTTCTTCTTGTCTGGAAAATTCTTCTCCCATGTTTGTAGCATTAGAGCGCATATCCTCCACAATTACACTTGTAGATGACGAGCTACTTCCAAATTCACATAAGCATCCTTTAGAAGGACCTCTAGTTATATCATACCAAGTTGAAAGATCGAATGGAGACTGGGAAGAAACATCAGTACAACCCATTTTTGCAATATATTCTTCCTACACAAGTACATTAGATATAAATGAACATTTATGTAATAAAAATCTAACAAAATTTCTCAATATATATACCGACCAATATTTAAATACCAACGATAAAATATACTTACACTAATTCTTTTGGATTTGTTGTCAATGAACTCTCCAATTTCTTTATTTTTTTCTATGGCATCTTTAGAATACCTCAAGATCAATCACTTCTCTACCAAGTTCTTTTTCCTGTAGTTTGCAAAACAATATTAGTTTTACATGTCAAAAAAATTGCATAAAAGATATCTAAAAACTTTATATTTAAAACTTACCATTTTTTGCCTATATGCCCCTACAGGAATAGAACCACCAGTGTGTTTTGTGATCGAACCATCTTTTTTAGTCAAACGAATTTTTTGGACAATTCGACATTTTTCTACATAATCTTCTGAGGCCCAATACTTCTAAACTAGCTCATTCCATAAATAAGAAATAAATCAAATTGCGATGAAAACACAATTGTGATGGAAAAGATGGAAACAAAATTGCAATGGAAAAAATGGAAACATGTTTGTTGGGTATTTCATAAGTTTTGTTTTTTTTAGTTTATCCACCAAAAGGTGGGGGAAACTTTTTGGGATCCCCGTCTTATAAATAAAAAATAAATCAAATTACATGGAGAGTGCAAACTCCCAAGTCATCTAGGAAGCGAAAAACAAGGAGTACTACTCAGTGAAAAGGGCAGTCTTTTTGCTTTACTCATGGACGAAATTGACGTGAATTTTCTTTGTAATACAGTGGAAGTGTTTGTAAAAACTTTTATTTAGAAAATTATAATAGAATGAAAAGTGTGTATTATTTAAAGTAAAAAAATAAAAAGTAGATAAAAGTTAACTCAATTAGTTAAGAACAAAAAAAAAACACTTTTAAAATAACTTAATTGATTAAAGACAATTTTGTGTCCCTATGTGTTAAAAAGAAACTATTTTCGCTTAATGTTTTGCACTTGTCTTTTGTTAATAATAAATTATTTTTCTCAAAAAATAAATATTTTATTTTCAATTTAGTATATTCCATATTTATTTTATAAATATATTTGTCGTTTAAATTATTCAAATATTGAATAATAATTAATTTCAATCATACACAACCAAAAAAATTGCATGATTGCCCAAAAACAAATATTAGCTATTCATAGCAACTTCATCTACATTTCTCTATGATATATGAATAATCTCAAATAATGTATCAAATAAAATATAAAAGTTTTAGAATATTAAATACATTCTATTAGTGTTAAATTATTTATATTATTTTAAAACTTTAATATCAACTTTTAGATGTGAAATTTTCAAAATAAATTAAAAATATAATTTTAAATTAGGGTAAAACAACTACTTCTCCTGAGGTTTAGCATAATTATAAATACTTCCTTGTTATTTGAAAAATTATAAATATTCCCCTCCCTGATTTTAGCGTCGGTTTAACAAGAAGCCCATTCTGTTAGGTTTTTATCCAATTTTTATGATGAACTGATCAAAACGCCCTTGAATTATAAATTATAATTATATATATTTATAATTTTTTAAAATATTTTTATGAACTAATATTCCCTCTATATTATTTATTTTACTCACCCTCAAATTTGTTTTACATTTTTTCAATTTTTTTTTCATTTTTCAAATAATTCAACAAGGGTAAAATAGCAAATATTCACTTTAGTTCTAGGGGCTACATAATTATTTTCCATTTGAGGGATATTTGTAATTTCAAAAAATGAGGGGGTATTTGTAACTATGCCAAACCTCAGGGAAGCAGTTGTAGTTTACCCTTGCAATTAAGATTTTTATAATGAGGGTAAAGTAGTAATCCAAAATAATTGTTTATCTAACAAAAATCAAAACAGCTAGAAGCACCCTTCCTCCACCCTCACCCCTCAACATGCTTCTAAGGGACACGGCCTGTTGATTGATACCCATAAGCCGAAATCACCATATTGATGAAATTCTGAATCAATTTCATCAAATCTTGCAGCGATATCTCAGGATACGACTAGCCCATCCTTCTGATTGTACAAGAGCAGAAACTTCACCTGACACCGTGCCGGCTCATTGATTACACGAAACTCAAACGAAGTAACGTGACTAGCATGGACTCTCAAACTCCCTCTTCTCCCTCATGCAGTTCACACACTAATGCGCTATCTACCATGGCAGGTGACGTAGATGGAGCTCCTGCGGACGATGGGGATGTTGAGGAGGACGGTGGCCGTTGTGTGGAGGCTGGTGATGGTTCGAAAAACTGGCAAAAATCGCAGGTATTAGAGGAAGAAGAAGGCGTGGGTTTTGATAGAGTGATAGTCGCCTGCGATTCTCCGGCGGATGAAGGAAACCAGAATGTCTTGGAGGCTGAGGATTTGATATTCGATGTGAAAGGTGGCACTCTGGCCACGGAAACACTGGATATGAACGCTGGCAAAAATTACGGTTTGCGCCACCTCCATGAGCGACGCCTCTAATGGAGGTTCAGTGCAACCGCCGTTTCAACTGGAGGAGCTCCTTCGTTTGGCAAACCAGATCATTGATGAAGGAGATGCGAAGGGTAGGGCAGTAATTGATGAACTTAAAACGAAATGGATGGCGAGATTTGGACGGAACAAGATGAACAGAGGTATCCGACTGGCCTGTAGATGTCCTATCCGCCATCGGTTATGGATCAGATGACGCAACAAGCTCCGGCGCATGGATTCCGCTCTCTTTTCAGCGGATTAGGTGGCTTCCCGCTGGCGACAGGTGTGCGCCTCACTCAGCGCGCTGGTTGCTGGCTGTTGAACGTTCGGCAACCTAGAACGGGCTGTCGTGGTAGCAAGGAAGGCGATGATGTGGCAACTCATGTGAACAATGAGGTGGATGATGATGTGTCGATGATATGGCATCCCATAGGCGACATGTGACGGTTGAAAAGGAGGTTGAGGTGGCGGATGATGTGGAAATTATGGGTGATGTGGCGCGCATGTCATTGAGTGAAAAATCCGTTCCTACCGGGTTATTCATTGGTAATATCCCGCTGCATGCTTGTTCGGAACCTCTTGTTGACGACAAAATCTCACAAGCATTCAATAACTCATCACGGAAGGTTCTCTCATATATTGCTCCGACTGTGCAAAATGGTCAGATCATCGTACGTCCTTCAATTGATACTATCCATGCTGGATCAAGACGTTGGAAAACAACAGTTGTTGGGTATTTTCTGGGGAAAAAACCCTATTTTCACCACCTCAAGAAGTTTGCCAAATTCGTTTGGCCAGCGGTACAAGAGGTCACAGCCACGACAAATCGGTTCTTTTTTCTTTCAGTTCAAAATTATTATTGATATGGAGAAAATTATTGAGAGTGGACCATGGTTGTTTCAGGGACAACCTATTGTTCTCCAAAAATGGGAGCCGGGGATAGCGATGAGGAAATTGAAACATACGCAGGTACCTATATCGATTAAACTACGACATCTCCTAGTGGAACTGTGGATAGAGGAGGGTCTTAGCATAGTTGCTAGTGGCGTGGGAAGACCGTTGTATGTAGATGCGATTACTAGAGCATGGACGAGATTGGATTTCGCTTGTGTATGCGTGATGATTGATATTAGCTCCAAATTGGCAAAATATATCATTATTATGACACCTGATGAGGATGGTGGGGAGTCACCCTATAGAGATAATGTCGAATACGAATGGGTTCCTCCAATATGCACTTGTTGTATAACTTTCGGCCATGCCGCTAAGGGTTGTACCCTGAACAAAGCTCACAGAATGGTAAAGCCACCTGTGATAGTTTATGTACAAAAAACGGGTCCATACCGATTACCGGCAGGGTGGAGAAATCCTCCAACATTGTTACCGCACCAAAAGGGGGGGCATCGAGAGCCTCAGTGATGCCTGAACCGGATAGGGACCGACCTACGGTTCGTATGGTGGAGGAGGAGATAGTGACTCGCGAGAAACCTATTATGTTACTGGTCTGAGTCGTGATGATAGGGTGAAGCTCTTATTGTCTATAACTCCTTAATGATGCAGTTGGTTCTCCAAGGGGTCCTAAGACGTGCAACCCCAAAAGCGTTGATCTATGCTGAATGCGGCTGTATGGAATATTCGTGGCCTGAACAAGAGGGACCACCAACTAGCTGTCAAAGATCTAATTGCTGAGTTCAGGTTACACTTATTGGTATCCTTGAAACTCGTGTTCGCATTCAGTCATTTTTATTGCCCCAGTGGAAATGATTTGTGGATAATGCGTCTGTTGGTAACCGTATTTGGCTTGCATGGGATGACAACTTTGTTGATATTGATGTGTTAGAATTGGGTTCACAATATATACATGTTCGGGTTAACATTCTAACATTGCATGAGCCTATTATCTTTACTGTTATTTATGGAGCGAATGAAGTAGTCGATAGGCGGGATTTATGGGGTTCACTTGAACTGCTTGCTACACAATATGTGGACTTACCATGGATTGTTGGCGGTGACTTTAATGCGTAATGGATCTAAGCGAGGCCTATAACTTGTCGGGAGACATACAAATGGCAATGGAGGAGTTCAATACATGTATCCAAAATGCTGGATTACTGCCATTATCCATACAGGGCGAATGGTTTTCATAGCATAACTGTAGTGCCAGCTTGAGGAATCTATGGAAGAGGCTAGGCCGAATACTCACTACCGATACCTGGGCGGCGAGGTTTTCAACGGCACTTTATTCTTGCCTTACCCCATGCACATCTGATCACTCACCGATGGTAATATCGGGGGATAGTCAAAGACAGTTTAGAGGTATGTTTTGGTTCGCTAACTACCTTACTCTCTCACTGGAATTTATTCCCAGTGTGCAGAATATTTGGCAGCACGAAGTTACCCATATACAGTCACTCGGAAGTTAAAGGCTCTCAAACTTGTATTTTGGGAGCAGCGGCGGAAGAAGAGAAATTTGACGCATAATGTACAACTTGCGGAAGGATTCCTGGAGAAGGAACAAATGTTGGCTAGCTTGAATAGATAGGATGAGTTGTTCATATGCTTGGAACACTGTTGTCGTCTTATTTATTCCAAGGTGGTCAAACTTGAACAAATTATGCTACAGCAGAGAGCTAAGATGGAGTGGATGAAGGGAGGGGACCAATGCTCTCGCGTGTTTTTTCGCAAAATTGCACAGAGGCGGACTGCGAGAAGGATTCTTCAAATTAATGATTCTCATGGGACCACTCACACGAAGCCGAATGCTATGTGCCAGGACTTTGTAGCTTATTATCAGTCTTTGTTGGAGGAGTTCGATGCCGTGAGGTTATGGATTTTCGATACATGAGACCATGGGTGCAACATGTATTATCTGATGAGGATGCCTCACAGCTTGTCTTGCCATTTACACTAGAGGACGTGAACTTGTTGTATTTTATATTGCTGACGACAAAGCTCTGAGGCCTAATGGTTTTTCTTCAGGATTCTTTAAAGCTGCTTGGTTGGTGGTGGGGAGTCAGGTCAAAAACGCTATTTTGAATTTCTTTACAACAGGGAGGCTACTGAAGCAAATTAACAGCAGGCTTTTGGCACTTATTCCTAAGGTACACTACCTTATGGCTGTTGTTGATTTCCGCCCTATTTCGTGTCGCAATATTTTGCATATGATTATTGCAAAACTACTTGTCCAAAGATTGAGTGTGGTGTTGGACAAGTTAATTAGTCCCTGTCATGCTGCATTCATACCTGGCAGAAGTATTAGGGACAACATTAGGTTGGCAAAAGAACTCTTTACCGGCTACAATCAAATGCGGTTACCACGGAGGTGTGCGTTAAAAGTGGATATTCGCAAGGCCTACGATATAATATAATGGGATTTTTTGTTAGCGGTGTTACAACTCTTCGGGTTTCTAGTGGTATTCATGAAATGGATTGAGGAATGTGTCACCACTACCTCATTCTCGGTGCGGATGAACGAAAAATCGCATGGTTTCTTCGCAGGTGCCCGGGGCCTTTGACAGGGAGATCCACTCTCGCCATACCTATTTGTATTGGTGATGAAGGTGATGCACCTGGTATTCTTATAAATGATCCACCAGGACGGGGGCTTTACCTTCCATTGGAAACGTGAGCCTTCTTGTATTTTTCAGCTGGGGTTCACTGACTCCACTAGAGTATGTCGTGCTGACATTGACTCCACTAGAGTACTCAAAGAAGGATTGGATCGGTTTGGGACGTGGTCGGGACTACGTCTTAATATGGAGAAGAGTCATCTTATTATCTCCTGATCTCTACAAGGACGAAAAGAGCAAGTGTTAGCGGTGCTCGGATTTCAGGAGGGTCTTCTACCGATAAGGTACTTAGGTCTTCCCTTGATCTCTTTTAGACTGTTTATTTCTGACTGCCAACCTTTATTGAAAAAAATTGATGAACGTATTGCTGGTTGGGAGGGCTTGGCACTCTCATATGCAGGGAGGGTGCAAATTATTAAATCTGTACTCACAGCTCTAAGTGTTTACTAGGATTCAGCATTCATACTACCAAAAAGGGGTTAATTGAGAAGCACCTACGATCTTTCTTATGGAAGGGAACGGGGAGCAATGGTTATGCCAAAGTGGCGTGGAAGGAAGTATGTAAACCACTGGTTGGGGGAGGACAAGGGCTGAGAGATATTACCACAATGAACCGTGCTTCATGTGCAAAAAATTATGTGATGTCATCCGGTGTGATATGACTTCCATTTGGGTTGATTGGCTATATCAGAGGCGACTACATGATGCTTCAATATGGACTATCCCTAATTATAGAGGCTCGTGGGGTTGGAAGAAAATGGTCCATCTGCGAACGTGGCTGAGACCAATGGTGGAATACCATATTGGAGATGGAGGTGACTTTTATCTCTAGAAGGACCCATGGCATCATCTTGGTCTCTTATGGAGAGATTCTCGAGGGGGCCGATCACCCTTGGTCTTCATGAACCCATCAGACTTAGCTTTGTCATCCAGGGAAGTCAGTGGCAGTGACCTTTCATTACTGACATAGAGTACATGGAGATTACTCACACGCTTCGACCGATTCATGGGGATAATGATCGAATTGTTTGGAGATTTGCAGGTGGACTCCTTACGACCCTGGCTCTATACCGATTATTTGACCCACCAGGCCCGAATGTAGGTTGGGCTTCACTACTTTCGGGCGCTTTGAAGATACCTCGCCACATGTTTATCTTACGGCTTGCTATATTGGAGAAACTACCTACGACATGGTTATCTCACTTAGGTAGATGTGTATTATGTGATGAGGATGAGATGGAGACACACAGGCACCTATTCTTCCGATGTACATACAGTCGTCGATGCATTCACGCTATTAGACGTGTTGCACGCTTTGTGTGGCCTAATAGAGACTGGACGACGGATGTTGAGTGGGTTGCGAGGAGGTGGAAGGGCAAACACATTGTCAATGTGGCCTATCGCGCATTACTGGGTGTCTGTATCTACTATATATGGAGAGAGAGAAATCTTAGACGATTCGAGCATATTGAGCGGAATCCAAATATTGTAGGTAGTTTAATTGTGGAGGATGTTAGACAGCGTATACTTAGCATTACCTTAGCTAGCTCTGTTATAGATTGTGGCGTATCCCTTGACCTATCGAGGGAAACACTACCTGATTCATGATTGTTGGAATGATGATTTCTACTTTTAAAACGGCTAAGAAAAATGCTTTTAGGTCAAAAGTTAGAAGCACATAGGGGGGATGCTTTAGCTGCTTTGATTTTTTTGTAAATAAATCCAACTTTATTTTTACTACTACTAGTAGTTGTTACACACAATCCCATGAGCATATAAAAAATGAATTATAGCGTGGGATTAAGAAAAATAAAAATTATGAAAAGATATAAACGTAGTATAAGGTGAGGAGAAAGAAAGAAGTTTGTGAGAAAAAATAAATGTAGGTTAAGGTGCGAGACAAAAAAAATAAATTGTAGTTTGTAGATTTACTAAAAATATAAAAAATTGTGAGTAAAACAAAACATGGAGAAGGTGAGAAGGAAACATAGAGTAGTGGATTAAGAGAAAGAAAAAAATTATAATTATGAGAATATTAAAAAATATTGATACTACTATTATGACCACTTTTTTAACTGAAAAGATGAATTAGAGGGTATGAAGGCATTCAAAAGTTTGTACGATAAAAGAATTTTCTATTACAATATAGTTAGATTGACAGATATCGACAGGCAATTAAAATTATAAAAGATTTAGTATAAAACTTAGAATTAATTGGACCGTTCAACTAGAAGTAAGGTGAGCTAATAACTGAATCTGCCTGTAATTTACCCCACAAATATACAGTATGAAATTGAAAACAGTATGAAGATAACATAATAAAAAATTTCTAGTTGTTGGGTTAATGCCCATTAATATCGATTTACTTTTTTCAAATAACAATCAGATATAATAATAGGTTTTGAAACCAAAATCACAAACACGTTGGAACAAATAAACAATAAATCAACTAGATATGTTATTTTTACGAAAAAACTAAATCGAGAACTTACAGAGAGAGTTGTATCATAACTACTCTCGATAGGCAATTAAAATTATAAAATTTTAGTTTAAAACTTAGAATTAATTGGGCCGTTAACTAGAAGTAAGGTGAGCTAATGACTGCATCTATCACTAATGTACTCCCCTATTTACTTTAACAATGCATTAAATATATCATTTTGTTGTATATATTCTTTAATTATACCCTTTCTTTAAAACAAAAAAGTTAGGCACAATATTGATTTCAATTAATTTTAGTAACCACACAATTGCAACTTATTTAATTTTCTCAACCCACTACTTCACGTTTCTTTTTTCTCACACACTTCTGGTTTTTCTCTCTTAACATTCTCCTCACAAAAGTACAAAATAGAATCAA
Source organism: Sesamum indicum (assembly GCF_026168435.1). Taxonomy (NCBI): domain Eukaryota; kingdom Viridiplantae; phylum Streptophyta; class Magnoliopsida; order Lamiales; family Pedaliaceae; genus Sesamum; species Sesamum indicum. The sequence goes on from NC_142668.1 coordinate 9,593,483, forward strand.
AAGAGTTTCCACCACCATGAATAATCAAGGATGCTATCTTCTTGCCAAATATATTGCATATGTAGTATTTTTCTCGTATGCGAGTTTTGATTAATAATACTGATATATTTATATAAACAAATCAAACTTTTGTATTATTTTGTTTCTGCAAATCAAAATAGTAACATTTTATCGAACAAAACCAATAAAACTAACGTAAAAAGAAGAACATTAAGCTTTTAATAAACAAATTGCAAAAACACAAAAATTCAAGTTGTGGCATAAATCAGAAATATGCCTTACATTTTTTATGGTTAACTTATAACTATTTTTAAAGGTTAAACAAATGTCACCATGACTTTTTATTTCACAAAACTTTTCATTTGCCCATGGACACAAAGCCCAAATTATCATATTCAAAGTTTGTGAAAATTTCTTTAAAAGGACTCATATAAAAATTGCATCCAGAATCAATTAACCATTCATTCATATTTAAAGAAGATTGAACAGAATTAACATCACAAATCATATCTACTTCTCCAGAATTTTCTTCAATAATTACATTAGCATCTTCTTTATTCTTATCTCGCTTTGGCTTTTTACAATCTCTTATATAATGTTCTTTTTCTCTACAGTTATAACATCTTCTTTCCCTAGATTTTTCATCCATATTTCTAGACTTAGACCTGCTACAACTTCTATTCCTACCTTTATTATGTATTCTATCTTTGTTTTTAGAATTTTACTTGGTTCTTCCCCTAATATGATTTACCTCATTTTGGACCTGACTGAATTTATTAGTTTTAAGATCTATTTCTTTTACTTTTCAAACCATTAATTTCTCTAAATTTACATTATTCCTACCATATTTAATAGCAGCTTTAACATCACTATAAACTTCAGGAATTGCATTTAAAAGAACAATTGGAGAATAATCATCAATATTTTTATCTCCAGTTAATTTAATATTCTGAATCAGTTTTGTAAAGTTATCCAAATTTTCTTTAATGTTTTTAGACAAATCTTGTTTACAACGAAAAAAAATTTTAAGTAAAAATAGTTTACTAGGTGAAGAAGTTTCACTATATAATTTTTCTAATTTATACCATAAATCTATAGCAGTGTCTTGCTTACCTACCTTTGCTAAAAGAGTATCTGAAAGATTTAGAATAATAGAAGAGTAAGTATATTCATCATTTTCTAATATTTTTTCCTCAGAAATATTTTCAGGGTATTTACCATCAATAGTTTTAAAAACTTTTTGTTGAATTAAAATCACTTTCAATTTTTGTTGCCAAATAGAGAAATCAATTTTTTCATCCAACGGTTGCAAATTATAACCAACAATAGTAATAGAGATGACAACAATAGATGTAGAAAATATTATCGAGTTAAACAAATAATATCAATGGATAAAGAGCAGTATGGACAGATACTGGATCAAAAAATACCAACAAATCCAAAATAATATTAATAGAGGGCCTTAGCTTAACCTCAACCAGCTACCCGGCAGCCTCAAGGGCGCGGCCAAGTGAGGAATAAGCAAGGGATCAGTCTTGGTAGAAGGAAACACTAAGCAGATCAACATAAAAATAACAGCACTCAACAGTTTAACGCAGATCCACTAAGCAATACTTTTTATACACTAAACATTGTCTAGAGAATAAGTTTTGCACACAACATATTAATATTCGTACACAGCGAGAATATGATGCCCCAAAGATTATAATTCATAATTGTATAATTAATTAATAAATATTTATAAAATTTAGTTAATTAGTAAATAAATTATAGGTCATAATTAAAATATAATAAAATTTGAACGGACTGAATTAAAGCTCATTATAATATTTAGGAGCAAATTATATTAATTAAAAAATTAACTAGAATATAATAATAATTATTAAAAAAATTAAAAAATAATAATAATAAAAGAGGGGTGAGTATCATGCCACCCACTGGCTCACTCTTATTTTTTTCTTTTTAAAACACACACAAAACACCAAACACAGTCACACACACACACACTTAATCACACACACAAACACATTTCGGAAAAATAGACGTACCCAATTTTCTTATTTTAATTTATATTTATTTATATAATAATATTATTTAATAGACTGTTTATTAAATATTGTTTATATTGACTAATGTACTATTTAATCGAAATATTTTATGAGTTTAGCTATTTAAATTAGTGTCGAATTAAATATCACATTTGATATAAAAATGATATAGTTGATTAATTAAAATTATTAGATTTGTTAGATTTAAATATTACTATAGTTGATTTACAATTCCATCAAAATTATTAATTAAATATGTAACTCTATGTATTGTTGTTTAATTAAATTATATAGTAGCTAGGAATCGATAGAAAATCCATAGAAATTTTTCGGAAATTATTACTAAGAAATATTATATTATTAAGGTGGGGGAAGTGATGTTTTTAATGATAATCTAATTTAGGGATGTTATTAAAAATAATAGTTATAAATATTTAAGGGGGGTTGAGTAAATGAATTCTTAGGAATTGTGTGAATAATATTTAATATTCTATTTAAAAATTATGATGTTCTCGATATATTAATTATATGCATTATAACTATTATAGGATATAGGGATAAAGTGAAAGGACTAAACAATTATCTATTTGGTAGTTAAAAGCGTTGTAAGGTTGAGGTAAGTAAATAATTAGTATTATCTATATATGTTTCCTTTATTTGTGGTATTACTTTTATATAATAAAATTATGATTCCTGTTGAAGTTGATCTATCTGAAAATGTATGAGTGGTAGATGACTTAATTTGACTGACGATATTGTGTACGTGAGATGAGAAAGTACATTGAAATATTATAATTATTGTATGATGTGTTGTGGGTGCCTAAAAATGAGAATATGTCGATATATGATTTTCCGTTACTAGCTGCTTACAAAAATGGTGATATGTAGAACTGATGGAGTAGTCGAAATTAAATATAATTGTCTATGAATATCCTTTGATGTTGTTGAAAAGTCTGTGCGACGAAATAAAATGAAAAGAGTTATGATGCGATATGAGAAAGAAATGAAATGAACAGAGCTTTAATACGATATTAAAAAAAGCTGTGATGCGACATAAATAGTTATGTTGCGAGTTTAAAGAGCTGTGATGCGAAATGAGATTGATGAGCCGGCTGTCAAGAGGATTCACTTGAACTTTGTACAATGGTGAGATCGAGTTTATGGGGAAAACACTATATCAACTTCTGGTAAGCAGACTAGGAAAAAAGAAGTTTAATTAATTATTTTATTGCGGTTGGCTATGTGGTGCAATAAAGCTGATTGTGTTGGGATTAAATTGATTATACTCTATGCATGTTGCCTACTTATCTTGTCTGGTCTATATTTGATATACATATATAGATAGTGTTGGTTATTTATTTGCTGAGTTGCAGGCTCATTCTTCTGCTGACATTTTTTTCAAGAGTAGATCTTGTAGTGTCTACCTATCGAAGGCTAGGTTTAAATGCTATACTTTGTCAGGTCGGACTAAGCGTAGTTTTCTCCTCATTGTAGTTAAAATACAAATCACATTTTGATTGTATAAAGAAGAATTAAAAGCGTGAGAGCTACTTGTGATTGATTACTTTATGGTGTTTGATATACGCACATATATATATATAATTATAGGTTGGTTAGGTTGTTGTGACGTTGGGACTACGTGTGCATATTTATATATATAAATAGAGTTTGCTTTAAGTATAATATTTAGAGGAGATATAACCGTAATATCGATAAAAGGTGCTACACTAGGTGGTATCAGAGCAGAGATTGGATTTCCTAGGGATAGTAGATGAAATGTGATATTATACGTAATGTATATTAGGAATCTACTTGCATGTGTGCATTTCTTATTGGATGGAAGCGTCAGGTGACAGCGCTGCTGGTCCAACTGAGTCATTATAGTTTGTGTAAGGTCATGATCATGCATCAAAATATTAGGGATTAGAAGCCCAAAATAGAAATGCCCCGTAACCATAAATAAAACCTTTTATGCAACAGCTCCTAGAAATGATGCAGAGGATAGCTCCACCGCCACAACCCCAACCACAGGATGTAGTTATTAAAAAAAATTATGAAATAGTGAGGAGACAGGGGGCTAAGGTATTTGCAGGTACAATTGACTCTGTAGAATCAGAAGAATAGTTGAGAAACACGAAAAGAGTGTTAGACAAAATTGAATGCACTTCTGAGCAAAAGTTGAGGTACACAGTGTTTTTATTGGAGAAAAATGCTTTAGACTGGTGGAAACTAATTCCATGGAGAAAGAATCGTGTTGAGAATCAAGAAATAAAGAAGAAGACATGTTGCAAAGTAAAGCCAAGAAAGAAAAGACAGTGTAATATTGAATTGGTTTTAGCTACTGTAGCTGCTATTATACAGAGGACGAAGGAAGGGGGGTGTTTAAAATAAAGAGTCCCAACTAACTTTAACTAACAAAGTGTTAAATCACTTAAGAGCCTGTTTCAACCAAAAATGTTTCATTTTTCTCTTTTAAAATAAATGGTCCAAATGAGGAAGAACGTTGTTCCTCCTTCTTCTTCACCAAGGTGTTCTGCTTCTTGCTGCAATTTGATGTTTTAACAAATCGACCGATCACCTTGACTTGGAATGACTTTTGAAAAGAATTTTCTGACAAATACACTCTATCGGTCTATGATAATAATAAGAAATTTGAATTCTTCGAACTAAAGCAGAATGAGTTATTTGTTGCTGGGTATGAATTGCAATTTATGAGATTGTCAAAATATGCTCCAGAAGAGGTGAGTATTGATGAATTTAGGAGAGACGGATTTGAAAGAGGGTTGAGACTCGAGATTCGGGTGGAGTAGACGAACTGAGCCAAAGAATGGGCCTAGCAAATAGATTGGGCTAAGCCATCCAGGTGAGGGTTGAGGTGGTTTGGGCTAGGCCTACCCAGTAGGTCATGGACCATATTTTATAACAATTATTGACGAACAACAAGTGAAATAAGAAGCAAAACATAATATTCTTTTAACATATAGGGACAAAACGATCTTTAATCAATTAAATTTATTTTAAAAGATTTTTCTCTAAATAGTGCCCATTTTTTATTCTACCACAACTTTTAACTTTTTTAATAAAAATCACTTCTCTACAAGTAGAATTTTTCGCAAACACTCACTAAACTTTGGTTTAAAAGTGTTATTTTAGTAGCTTCGAAAATATAAGTTGACAATTCAAACACCTCAAAAGTATTTTTTTTCAGAAAACAAAAACTGAAAAGCACTTTTCAAAAGCTCTTGCAAACGCTAGTTATATGTTATAGCACATGTAAGAAAGAATTACCTAATCTCCTAATGCCATAAATTGTCATTTATTACAGCAGTAACATGACTTCTGAAATGAATTCTCATCCACACCATTTTTATTCTTAGCAGATTGTTCCTTCACTACAGTTCTGAACTGAATTCTCATCCACACCTTGCAATGTTCCTCATAGTCTCCCTACACTACAAAAATAATCCTCCATTTTTTTATGGATGGATGACCTTCCGATCGAAATTTCCGGCGTTCTGATGAAAAAATTTAATGTTTTCAACAATACATTCAACAGATATTTTTTTTGTCGAAAAAAAGTGCGCCCTAAACAATTTCAGACTATTAGATTAAGTATGTGAATATGCAAATAACGAAGTTAACAATTTCTAATGGATTGTTTGATGGTTTTTGCTGTATTTTTTTTTTTTTAATTTCAGCCATTTCCCGAATAATGTGGTTTCATATGAACGGGTATTTATCCACTCGAAAGTTCATTGAAAAATTTTTGACGTCACTTTTTGATGGAATTAGTTGGAATATCAACATGGAATAATCATATTTAACCATTTAAAGCAGAAATAACTCCAATGAAATAAAAATTCAGAAAAATTAGAAAAAAAAATGAAAAACTGCATTTTTTAGGTGCAAAACGGTTGGGCCCACAACGGCAACACTGCCGGCTCCCACGCACATGCTCTCCCGTGCACTGTTGTATGCTCAAGCTGCATGGCAGCGTGGCCATGTGCCCAAGAATGCACAGTCAGCAGCACACGGACAGTACACAAAAATTTTGTTTTTCTATTTCAAAATTTTTTAGAATTTTTTTTTCTGCAAAAAATGAATATTTCCATGCCTTTTCATACTAAATTGTATTTAATACAAAAACAAGATATCTAAAAAATTGAACTGCAACACCTACACATGTTTAAGCACATAAATCATGCATAAATTTTATGCAAAACATGCTAAAAATTTTACACATACTAGAGTCGAAGCCCGACCAGAGAAATAGGAGGGATGATGACCACTGTCTGGCCACAAATGATACCCCAAGAATTTAGGGGAATTATGAGATTTGTTTGTACGTATTGCTACGATTTTGTGGTTTGTTGCAAAAGTGGTTGCAATATCATAATATCCACAATAAAATCTTTTGCAAACTTGTCTATTTAATTTGCAAAGAAAAATATATCAACAAGATATTTTGTCGCAAAAGTGGTTGCAACACAATAATATCCACCATAAAATCTTTGTCTATTCAATCTTGAATGAAAAATATGTCAACAAAATCTTGGTAAAGGTCATTGCTACATTATTAGAAAATTAATGTGACTTGAAAGTCATTGAAAATATATACTTTTGAAAAAATTATCATTAAGTTGCAGCAACTTCTCTCAACTGCAATTTCTATGGAAAAGTATTTGCAATAGATATAATTTGTCATGTAATTACAGATCCGTTGCAAACTTTGCCTCCAATATAGTCAATTGCAGAATTCGTGGCAAATTTGCAACGAAAGAACTCCATGGCAAATATTGCTTTGTCTTTTGCAACAATCTGACAAAAATGTATCACCCAAAAGTGCACTAAATATTGCAACGAAAATTCTGTTGCAAAACTGGTTATTGTTTTACCACGAAAATAACATTTTTAAGTTGCATGGTGAATTGTAGTGTACATATAAGTGGCAAAAAATCCATGACAAATAGCTTCTTTTGTTTGTAGCGAAGGTATTCCCTTAAATTTGTGTGTGTAAGGGACTAAATTGTAATTTGAAAATGGAAAGTGATGGACTAAATTGATTCTTTATCAAAATAGTAAACTTTATAAGATAATATGGAAAAAAAAATTATTTTTTTGTTTGGGAAGCGCACAGATAATCTCATCGAAAGGACTAATTATTGGTGAAAAAGTTTTAAAGATAACAATAAAAATGTATTGTTACTTAATACCCATTACAGGTGAGCTAATAAAATGGTGAAGTGGGACAAGATCTTTCATGCCTCACAAGCTGTCTTAGCATCGCTCCCAAGAGTCGCCCTTAACGCCTCTACCCGCAAGACAAAGGATGCTCTGTTAATACTGAGTCACCCTCCTCGACCTCGTGATGATCCACCACCTTGGAATCTGAAAGTATTGTTGAAAAATTGGCTCAAACTCAAATTTGATAGGCCCAAGCCCACAATCCCAATCCACCACTTGGAAGGGCCTGACTTGACCCACCGACCCGACCACCCATTACCCGACCCGATTCCCATTTTAACTTTTCTAAAAGCCCTTCCCCTTCTTATTCTTTTCCCTTGACTGAATTTATCACCCTCCTCATTTTCTCCCCACTTTCTCGATTTTTTGCTCCATTATTAATGGCTTCTCTCTATTTATTCACTATCTTTGGGAAGAAAAAGATGTGAGAAACAAGTGGGGAAAAATGGGATTAAACTTGCTTAAACTGCCAAGGGAAGCTCACAAGTGGAATTACCTATATTGCTTTGTTTGTTTTCATTTTTAATCTATTTTTAACATGGGCCAAAACATGCTCAATATTTACCTTATACAAAAATATCATATCTTGGTGTTTTTCTCTCATTTGGCATAAATACACACATATATATAAATATATATAAAAGAGACATGATTTCACAATAAACAGTAAATTTGGCTCCCAAAACACAACATTAAGACCCCATTTACTTCGAGGACCGTATTAAATGAATGAAGGATTACCCTTTAGTAATTGAATGATAAAAAAGCCTTGTATAATTAATCAGGTGTTTATTTATAAATTTTATTGAAACATGATAGATTCTATCATGTTTTTACTTTGATGTATCCACATGTTTTTGGTAGAAAAAGTACCGTTGAGCCATTTACAAATTTAATAGATAGTAAAATATTATTATTATATACTATTATTATCTTTATTATTGTTGTTGTTGTTGTTCTTGTGACTACTTTAATTATTATTATTATTATTATTATTATTATTATTATTATTATTATCCAATCAAATTTCGAGGGTACAATAGCCATTCTCATTTGGTGCAACCTTGAGACTAATTTTATATCATCTCTCAAGGTGGTACTAGTTATTAATGTGTAACAATAATTAGTACAGAATTTTGATTTTATACCGGGATCTCATACAATAAAGTAAACATTATATTAACCTATGCTAATTTTCTTATACAAACGGACCTAAACATACAACACTTTTATATATATACACATATATATATAATATATATATATATATTTCAATTCCTTGCTCAGTTTCTCCTTAAATCGTGCCTTGAGAGCGAATTTTTTCTTGCGTGGCAAAGATTGGGAGCGAACTAGGGTTCTTGCATAGCAAAGATTGGGGGTAAGCTGTCAATGAATTTTGCAGAACAAAACTTGTGATTTTAATCTATGGGCAAGCTGACGTGGCCTTTTTTTCCACGTCAGCTTGCCATGTCATGTTGACCCCCCCCCCCCTTTTTTTTACACCTAATCCATTTAACCAACCACATAAGCTTCCCCCAATTTTTAGACGCTCACGTGCCTCCCTCGTGCAACTCCAGCCGATTTAGGGTAATTTGTCATAAAATTGCCAAATTTTTTTAATTACTGTTCTACTATTCTATTTTGGAAAAGACCTGGACCGAAAACATCACCGCCCTTAAGAAACTCGACGAAAATTGCAATTTTCCCCTATCTCCAACACATACTTATTTATTTTTATTTTTCTGTCTCTATCTTTACAAAACACTCAAAAAAATAAATCCAAACACTATGGTGTTTTGCACCATTTCCCATAATAGGGAGAGTGGAAGAACATTTTTTCCCATAAGCATCTCTCAATCGACTTGAAATGGATACGTATTTTTCCCAGGATTTCATCTCTCAAGGAGCACATTTACTACAAGAAAATAGCTTGATAGCAATGAAAAAAATTGGCGTCGAAGTAATTAATAAGTAAAATTTTTGTTGTTAAATCACATAATTTAAGACACAAATTTACTTGCCAATATTTAGCAATAAAAGTTCACTTGCAAACGAAATTAGCATCGAATTATTTATAATATATTTTAAATAGTATAGATTAACAACCAAAACTTAATTTATTAATTAACTCGAGATTAATTTAACATCAAATTTTTCATAATTATTAAACTATTTTGTTATAGTGTTTCCCAAGAAGCGTTACACTCTCCCATTTCGCCTTGGACCGACAGGCATCCTCCAATGAAATCTTCTTTCCTATAAAATAACCAAAAGAAAAGAAAGAAAAAATTAGCAATTAAAAATACATATACACAAAGTGCCAAAAGATTTAAAATGAATAGCGTCAGAGAATAATCGATCAGGGATAGCTTATTTGGATTGAATAATCAACGTCATCAACATTAATTAAAGAAGAAAAATTCACCTCAGCAATAATTATGGTACTTGATGTCCAACGTGGAGAGAGGGAAGAGCATGGAGTGAAATTACATGTGCGTCCTCAAGAAAGTTATCATTATAGTCTTGATTAGGGGAGGCAATTAGATCAGTACCAACGGAACCGTCTCAGACTCATTCTTAATGGGGTGGGTCAAGTCCAAAAAATATTAATTGGGGTGAGTAACAGCTCCTAAAAATTAGGATCCGCCCTGTTTTGGGGCGGGTCTCAGGTCTCTATAGACCCGACCAGAAAATATAATATATATATATATATATATATTTTACTTTGAAATCATTGATGTGTTCTCGTGGTTAGTTGTCGAATGAGGTAAATGGTAAGTAAAATTTTAATTATATTTTTTTTATACTTTATTTTGGTAGAATAAATATTAATAAAATATTATTATTTTTGTTTGTTTATTGTAAGATACTTGTTCAACAGTTGAAAAATTGAAAAATTGTCCCACTATTCTTGAAAAGGAAGAAGATGAATGATGATGTTGTATTTATTTTGACTTGAGAATTTATTTTTGGATTTGAATATTTGACGAACAAATTTATTTATAATTAAAATGTTAATTTTTTTTATATTTATATAATAAATAAAAAATAAAAATATAACCGGATCCATCGGGTTAAACCGGCCCTGATGGGTTTTGTATCGGGGCGAAGCAGGGTGTAAAAAAAATTGAGGTGGGATGAGTCTCGGGTCTGCCCAAACCCGATCCATTGCCACCCCTAGTCGTGACCAGTAAAAAACTCGGACAATACTGTCAATTTATACTAACTTCCTTAATTAGGAAAGTCTATAGATATGTGGTTCTTACCTGACTATATCCCTATTTCCCTCATTTTTTGCATTCCTACCTAACTGTATTAAATTGCAGTGTCAGACTTTATTGAACATTTCAATTCAAGTAATAATATTGGGACTGATTAGGGGTGCCAATATGGGGCAAAATTCATGGTTCCAACCCAATTCACTTAATTTTGAGTTGGGTTGGGTTTAAATTTTTATAAATATGAATTTAATATAATTAAATAGATTATGGATTCTGTATGGGTTCTAATGAGTCCTAAATGAGTTATTCATATTTAATTTTTTATTAGTTTACCAAAAGTAATTTATAGAATTAATGAAAGATATCGTGAGTTCATTCTGGGTCCTATATTGGTTAGTAATAGGTCTTAAATGGGTCGATGATGGGTTCTATATGAGTTGGTTATGGACTTTAAGTGGATTGGTAATGTATATGAGTTGATGATGGGTTTCAAATTCATTAGAATTGATTTAATTATACTATATATTACTAATTACTTTTACATTGCTAACTTTTTTGTGGGAAATAAAAATTTCAAAATTTATTTAGTAAATTATTATTTTTTAAATTAATGAGAAACAAATTAAAGGAAGGAGAAGAATTTTATAAAATAGTCAAAACTCGCGATTCATATGTAACCATTTAAAATTCTTTTTTTTTCCCTAATAAACTGACAGTATACAATTATATTATAAACTGACAGTATACATATCAAATATCCATATCTAATAATAATTTATAATGAACTAACAAGTACTATTATTATTGCGATTGAAAATTCACAATTCTATTTTAAAGAATTATGGAGAAATTGATTGCACAACTATTAATTTCATGATTTGTTTTGAAAAAATACGGTATTTTCTAATACTTTGCAAACCTTTTATTTTATATTTAATAAATAATTTTTTGATAAAACCTGATTACTTTGCATAAACAATGAACAATTCAAATTTAATCGTGTTATACTATATTACAAGTTATATTAAATGTATTGTCATCTTATTATTATTATATGAAATTTTTAAATTTTTTAAATATTAAATATAAGAAAAATAAATATTATCGACCCAACCCGATCTATTTGTAACCCAAGTCATTCTAATCCGTTGATTCAAACCCATTTTAAACCTAATTCATTTGAACCTAATCTGTTTGGGCCCGACTTAACTCACTTATTTGCCACCCCTAGGATTGATAAGACGTTTTGCCTTATTCGAGGGCAAAAATGTCATAATAGTCACAATCATTCTGATAAGCATAACATATAATTCGAATACACGGAAAAATAACGTTTGGTACTTTTGCCATAATCACCTAAAAATAAATTTGTATTAGACTATATAAGCAACGGAAAGATAGCAGCTATTTTTTATTTTGAATTTTATTGTATTATGTTTGGTTTAATATATATATATATAAATTATGTATATGAAAATTATGTCATTTATTTTAGAAATAATTACAGTTTTTTCTATTGAGGTTTGGTGTAATTACACGTTGATTTTCTATGGTTTGAAAAATTACATCTAGTACCCTTAGAGTTTACTTCCATTTAATAAATAAGTCCCTTCGTAGTCCAAATTTATCTAATTTTCCAAAATTAACAAAAAAACGGATAAAAAAATTCTTATTTACTCACAATTGACTTATTACTGATTTATTCAGGTTAGATAAATCTTTTGATGATAAAATTACACTTATACATCTTCACACATTAATGCATGTAAAGATGTATATCTAGTTTAGTCAAAAAAAAAAAAAAAACTGCTTGATTCTAAATAAGTCAGTAATTAATCAATCATAAATATAAATTTTTTTTATTTTTTTTTTATTAATATCAATAAATTCGGTAAATTTTGACTAACGGATGGTCCTTTTTGTTAGTTGATGTAAATCTCAAAAATACTAGTTATAATTTTTCAAATTATAAGAAATTACTTGTACCAAAACTTTATGGAATGGGAGTGTAATTATCTCTTTATTTTATTCAAAAAAATATTATACAGCTTGTATAAATTAGGCTCGGGCTGGACTCGAGGTCAGTGCGAAGGAGCCTCGAGCCCAGCCCCACCAGCTCGAAGGTGCCTCGAACAAGGGCTCGACACCGCCAACTCAGGTGGGTGCGAGGGAGCTTCGAGCCCAGCACCACCAGCTCGAGCTAGGTTGACACAGAGCCAGCGCCCAACATCGCCAGCTCGAGGCTGGGCGGGCTGGCCTCGAGTAGCACCTCCAGCTCGAGCTGGACTTGAGATTATCAGCCTCGAGCTAGGCACCTCGAGTCGAGCCCACCAGGTGCGGAATTGAGCACCCCAACTGTCGCGGTTCACCACCACCCTCTCCCCACCGACCCAATTGCTTGGGCCACCTTCAATAATAATATTGGGCTTGGGTCATAAATGTTGGGCTTATTAACTATTTCAATATTGAGACAAGTAATTGTTCAAACTAAGTCAATGTCCTAAATACTTATTGTATTTTCTTACTCTCGGACAAAATGCTACACCAAGATTAGATATTTCATCCGAGAGTAGGGGGCTATATGATGTATATATTGTTAATGCACATTTAGTTACAAGGCAAAAAAATAACTTTTATATATACAATCCATACAATAAATACATACATCCTACCATACTACATAAATTCCAACACCATTATAAATATCAAAAATATTATTTTTTAAGGGAAGGGACTATTCATTAATTTTGACCCCACACATACCAAGAAACCCTCTTGTAATCTGTATTTTCACCTGATATGCAATTGTATCGTAGGTAAAATTCTCATTTTATACTTTCGTTAAAATCACAACCACATCATTATGAAATTCCGCTTATATCCCTATTTCCCTCATTTTCTGCATTCCTATCTAACTGTATTAAATTGCAGTGTACTTTATTAACATTTCAATTCAATAATAAATGTGACTTATTAGGGGTGGCGATATGCATGGAAACCCATGTACCAATCCAACCACCTAGTTTTGGGTTAGGTTGGATTGAATTTAAATTTTCTTTAATATGGATATAATTTTATTTAAATAAATTTAAATAGATTATGAGTCATAAATGAGTTATTTATATTTAATTATCTATTAGTTTACTAAAAGTAATTTTAGTAATATAATAGAATTGATGAAAGATATTAGTATAAATTACAATCATGAATTCATTATGGTCCTATATGGATTTGTAACGGATTTAAGTGGGTTGATTATGAATTTTAAATAGATTGGTGATATATATGGATTGATGATTGGTTTTCAGTATATTAAAATTGATTTAATTATACTATATATTACTCATTATTTTTACATTGCTAACTTTTCACATTTTTATGAGAAACAAAAATTTCAAAATTTATTTCGTAAATTATTATTATTTAAATTAATGAGAAACAAATTACAGAAAAGTGAAGAATTTTATAAAATAGTCAAAACTTGCAATTCATATGTAACCATTTAAAATTCTCTTTTTTTTTTCCTAATAAATTGACAGTATACAATTATATTATAAATTTCAATGAACATATCAAATATCAATATCAAATAATAATTTATAATGAACCAACAAGTACTACTATTATTACGATTGAAAATTCACAATTCAATTTTAGGAAGAATCATGGAGAAATTGATTGCACAACTATTCATCTCATGATTTGTTTCGAAAAATACGATATTTTCTAATACTTTGCAAACCTTTCAAATTTAATCGTGTTATATTATATTACAATGTATTTGAAAATATTATCATCTTATTGTTATTATCTAAAATTTTTATATTTTGTAAATATAAATATAAAAAAATGGGTATTTTCGACCCAACCTGATCCATTTGCAACTCAATTAATTTTCAATTCGTTGATTCGACCCAACTCGTTTGGATCCGACCACCCATTTGCAACTCCTAGTATTAATAAGACATTTTGTCTTGTTCAAGGGCAAAAATGTCATAATAGTCACAATCATTTTCATAACTATAATTTAGAAAACAATCCTATTATTTGTAAATAGCGAATTGTTTAAAAATTTTCACCTTCTGTAGTTTCTAATCCAAAATTTTCTTATACAAGCAAGTAAAAGAGGCCTAAAACCAAAAGGACATCTACTCTTATAAGCAAAATAAATTTGTATTAAACTAAGTACCTGAAACATAGCAGCTATTTTTTATTTTAAATTTTATTGTATTATGTTTGATTTAATATATATATATATGTAAATTATATATATAAAAATTGTGTCATTGATTTTAGAAATAATTACACTCTTCTTGTTTGAGGTTTAGTGTAATTACACGTAGACCGTTTATGCTTTCAAAAATTACATCTAGTACCCTTAGAGTTTGCTTCTGTCTAGTAAATAAGTCCTTTGTTGGTCCAAATTTATCTAATTTATTGAAACTAATTAAAAATCGGATAAAAGAAATCCTTATTTATCCCCAATTAACTTATTACTTGACTTATTTCAGGTCAAATAAATCTTTTGACGATAAAATTACTATTATACATCTTCAAACATTAATGCATGTGAAGAAGTATATCTTCATTATTATAAGAATAGTTTAATCAAAAAAAATATTTATTTAATTTGCAATAAATCAGTAATCAGTCATTATCACTTTGTTTTATTGAAAAGAAGTTATACACGGCTTGTATAAATTAACTGAATAGAAAATGCTTTTAAAGTAGAAATTCCAATTCCCAACAAAAGCTAATAAATTTAATCCATTATTAACTCATTAAATAGAAGCAAGTGTCGCTGCAGTGATCCATTATTCAGATGGGAAATTTGTCGAACACCTTCGTGGTATTGCTTCCAATGGCACCACTTTCCTGACTGTCACCCCCATTCTCTCTCTCGTATCCGTCATTGCGTTCTTTCCAATCTCATCAACGCGCCAGTCAAATTCATGCAGCAATGATCCGAGCAGTAGGTGAAGCATCCTGTGAGCCAGGGGAATTCCAGCGCAGATCCGCCGGCCTGCTCCAAACGGTATCAGCTCAAAATTTTGTCCCTTGTAGTCGATTTTCGAGCCTAAAAATCTCTCGGGCTTGAAGGATAACGGGTCGTCCCAGCACTCTGGATCCCTTCCTATCGACCAAGCATTCACGAAAAGTTGGGTGTTCTTGGGAATCTGATACCCCATGAAATTTGTTTCTTGAATTGCTCTCCGGGGAACTAGGAATGGGATTGGAGGATGGAGTCGCAGAGTCTCCTTCAACACGGCTTGCAAGTATGGCAAACTCTCGATGTGGCTCTCTTCGAATTTGTTGCTCTTTCCAACCACCCGGGCTAGCTCGTTTTTGGCCTTTCTCATGATTTCCGGGTGGCTGAGCAGCTCAACCATCGCCCATTCAATGCTACTGCTCGTTGTTTCTGAACCAGCCAGGAACACTTCCTGCGATCATTTACAATCCAATATATAAGAAAACAGAAGAATGAGAAATGTTTGTAGCGATTGCATGTACTATTTGTTTGAATGGTTGAAAGGATTTTCCTTACCGTAATGATCACATTCAGTTCGTGTTCAGAAATGTTATGTCGCTGATCATCGTTTCTGTTTCCTTCACATTCCAAGAGCACTTCCAGGAAGTCCTTTCCCGCCCCGCCGCCCAATTGCCTTTCTTTAAGCCTCTCCGCCACAAATCGTCCGACGATTTTGAGTGTTCTCGCCATCCCACGTTCAGCGTTCCGTCTCAAACCTTGAGGATCGAGCCACTTCAGCCATGGAAACAGATCCACAATATTCGGGTGCCCCGACCACTCCATCAGCTCAATCATGGCGGCAAAGAATTCCGAGCCCTCCACCGACTCAGGGCTCACCAGGTCTCTCGACAACATGAGGTTCCCCAACATGTTGAACGATGCTAGAAACACAAACCTCGCCACATGAATCCTGCCCGATTCTCCTCCAGCTGCTGCTTTGGCTTCTTTGTTGATCCATTCCACCATGTCGCCGATGCAGCGGCGCCTGATGGGCTCCGTTTCTTTGATCCTCTTCTGGACCAGCATCTCAACAGTCATTATGCGCTTCATCACACGCCAGTAGGAACCATAAGGGGACAGCGAAAGGGCCGTCTTGTGGAAGTCATGGACTTTCATCACCTCCGTGATTGTGCGCTCTGCAAAGTTGGCGTCATGGTTCTTGAACAGCTCCGCAGCAGCTTTGGCAGTAAGCAACGCCACAGTGTTGATCGAGCCAATCCTTAGCCAAACAACGGGGCCATAATCTTTCTTTAGCCCGGCTACGGTTTTGTGCGGCATGGAACCAAGATCAAACATGTTGCCGACCACCGGCCATCCCGGAGGACCAGGCGGCAACCCCCCGGAGGTGGAACACCGCTGGCGACAGAAAAGAAATAGCACCGGTCCCAAAATACCAATACACCACACTAGAAATATCCACATCGAATCCATATGGCTGGGAAATATTGATTTGTTAAACGCCACTTCTACAAAGATACCAATTGTTATCACACCTGTTTTTATAAGTTGTGCACTAGAAATGGTTCTTCGCATTGCAGATAAGAAAAAAAGTCAAACATCATTACTAGCAGCCCTGTTCTTTATTAGGGATCTTTATCCTCAACATAACAACTATTCCTAGAATCTGCTTGTTGGCATTTAGTGAGCAATCTTGGTTATTCTCTGTTGACAAACAGACAAAGTGTTGATATCACTTCCTGTAGTACTTTGGAATTTAGTAACGGGCTCGGTGCTCACGGGGCTGGACGACAATTAATTCAGAACTGGTTTGATTCAAGTAAAGAAAATTGGAAGTGAAGGAATAGTTATAAGCTTTTCTGAGTTCTATATGCAGTCGGCAATGCTCATTTATCAACGTTGAAAAATGTATATTGATTAAACTATCTTTAAGCATACTTATGAGTTCTGATAAGTTCTTTGGTTTCTTTATAAGGATAATTACATTGTTCTCTTTTAAAATTTCATATTATAATTTTTGTGATTTGAAAAAATTACACCTCGTATTTCTGACTTTTGTATACTTCTAACAAATAAATCTCTTTGCTAGTTAAAATTTATCGAATTTGCTCATGTTAACAAAACAATTGAATGAAAATCCATATATAAAATCCCGATTGACTTATTACAAGGTAACTTAACTGCAGATCAAGTAAATCTTATCATAACCAAACTATCCTTATAAATCTTCACACACATAGTATTGGATGTAAAGAAATATATCTTTACTGTTATAAGGGTAGTTTTGTAAAAAAAATTTGTTTGATCTGTATTAAGTTAGTAATAAGTCTATGGATGGTAAGTATGGATATTCATTCAATTTTTTTCTCCTAAAGTTAGGAAATTCGGTGAATTTTGATTAATGGAGAAATCTACTTGTTAGACGGGGAAAATTTTTTTAGGGGTATTGACATAATTTCTCAAACCACAAAAAGTTTACGTACAGTTACATCAAATCTCAGTAAAGATCGAATAATTATCCATTTTTTTAGTCTCTTTCATATAATTAAATAAAAATTAAAAAAATTAAATTATGCACATGCAACTAATGTGTAGTCCATAGTTTTTTTTTTTTGAAGTAAGAGCGATAAATTATTATTAATTAAAATAAATCGATTGCAATTACAACCATTCCTGTCGACATCAATATCAAACAAAAATTATTACAATAATCATATTCTACTCAATAACACATACTATTGCAATGGACAGTAACTTCTACTATGCAGCAAACAACATCCACACATATAATAGGATTAAAACCCGTTACCTCTAAAATTATGGGCCTCAATTTCGCCTACTGAATTAGGTTTTATTTACAATGTATAATCAATAGTTGGTATTCGTCAATGAGTGGGGCTTGATAGGTTCATGCTAATAATTGAGTGACAGTGTGTGGGTAGGGCAGCATTCATTATCAATGACCATTAAAGATGACTCCCCACATATACTACTACTGCCAAATTTAGTCGTTATCGTTACCGCAAGCAAGTTAGGCTGAAAACTATATATATATATATATATATATTTTTTTTTTAAACAAAATAAATTACATAAATTAAAACTCGAATTAAATACATTTTATATCTGTAAAATATGCTTATAATCGTATTCATCCTCTAAAGTAATTTGGAATTGACATGACAAAAGTGCCCTTCATTTACGTCCTATGCTCCTCATTTTATTTCCTAAAATATGTTGTATTAAAAAATCTCCCTCATGACTATTTTTAGTGTTTTTAAAATTTTACTCAAATGTTTAATTAATGTTTAAAATTTATTGCTTTTTATAAATTATATAATATAAAAAATATTCTCATGCTCAATATATGCAAATATGTTTTACAATGTAAATTATTTATGTTAAAAATACATATAAATATGCATAAATTTGATGTAATTGTATGCATTATAATTCATATAATTTTTTTTAAAAAAATGTTATATATGTTATATATTTTATATACAATTACTTTTATATATATGGAGAATACATCATATCATTACTCATAAAATTATAGGGCGTTATAGATTAATTATATGTATAGATATTTATATTTTGCAGTACATATATATTCGATATAATATTTTAAAATTTATTGATAATATTATTATAAAAAAAGCTCAATACATATAACATTACATGAAAAAATTATGTAAATTTTTAAACAATTATATAAAAAAATATAGGAATTGTAAATTTTATCAAGTCAGTACAAAGTTCTCACTCGTTATGAAAATCATCATTTTTGGGTGATATTTATTTCAAATAAAATATTTTGTAATAGTTAAATTTATGTTTTAGAGGAGGAATTTTACCACACATATTTCAAGGAACGTAAATAAAAGCGCATTTAATCATAAAACTTTTGGTCCTTATTATGAGGGTCCATTTTGTTATCTTTTACAGTTTAGAAGATGAATACGTCTATATGGACATTTCAGGGTCGAAAGTATATTTAATCCTAAATCAAAATTACTCTTATGTCAAAATTGGAATAAGCTAAAAAAAAAAGAGTTCACGAATAAATTATCGTAACATTTTAGAAAAGAAGCATTCAACCTTTATTGTCATACTCTGCTCTTAACAAGATATATAATTTAAATAATAATTAATTAAAATTTAGACTCGCCAGCCTTGAAGTCCTTAGTCTCTTTGGGCACCTTCAAGTCTAAACCTGGGTTGGCGGAACACCATGTCCTTCAGCGCGACCCTAACCACGACCAGGAGGGGACATAAGCAAACCACATTGTGTGACTATTTGAATAAACAAAACTGTAATTTACGACCATCTCTCATGAGATTTGACATAATTATAAATATTTTTTTATTATTTGAAAAATTATTAATATCCACTGATTGTAACTGTCGTCTAACAATTAACCTAATTTGTTAGATTTTCATCCATTTTTTGTGGTGAACTGATCACAATGACCTTGCAGATTAAAAATTATAATTTTTTAATTTTTTTTATGGACTTCATCCACCCCGTTCAATTTTTTTATAAGTTTTTAACTTTTTAAAAAAATATAGTGAGTACAAAGCTGATAATTTTAAGCTTTCGTTCAAATATTATAAAATTTCATCAAACATCATAAATATTAGCACATTGGAAATATGTTTTAAAATTTTCTACATTATCAAATTATTTCTAATAATTTATTTAATCCTAACATTCCAGTTTAATTTGATATTTATTTGAGATTTATGGCTCCATTATTATTAATATTTTAATTATACTTTTATGAGGTTTAATAAGTATTTGACTGTTACATTTTATAAATTTATGTGGCCAATATATAATTAAATTTATTATAATATTATAAATTTTAATTAGGCCACTTAATGTTTATAACGGTTAAATTCTTACAACCATTAAAGGGTCATTCGCTTTCTTCATCTGGTACGTTGAGAGAGTGAATTTTGTGTTGACAGTGTATGAGTTTTGAGAAACACTTCTTACTCTCCCACAAGTATCTTTAGAGATTTGGCAACGTGATTGTGGGATGAAACACTGCTAAGAGCTAATGAAATTCTATTTTGGAGTCATGATGAGTGGTTAAAACCTTCAGAGAGATGATTTTTCCAAAAAAAATTAAAAAACTCAATGTTAGCAAAATCAAAATAATAAAAAATTTAGAAAATAATATATTTAATCTTTCATAAAGATCCGATTTTATTCTAAAATTTAAAATTAAAATTTATTCAACAACCACTATTTATTTCCATCCAAATTGAAGTTTCAATTCAAGTGGGCATTTAATGATTTTAATATCAGAGGAGTACTTTTTACACCACTAGAGAGTAGGGGTGATTCAAAAATTTAAAATTGTCCAAAATCGCCCCAATTAAATTTGATCGTATCGTTTTTTATAATTTATTTTTTAAATTATAATTTTAAATTTAGAGTAAAATTACACCGTATTATTAGTTTGGTTTTAATCTGAAACTTAAAAAAATCATAAAAAATCGAACCGCAATGTAGGTGGTGTATGATGCATAATGTTGGTTTTTCTTGCTTGTTACATACAAATACTTGTTTCAATTTTTTGTTTTTGTTAGTCTCAATGTCTTATTTTTATTATAAACTAGTTGTCGTGCCATTGTCGTTCCTGCGTGCATATGATAATTTCATATTTTTAAAATATATTATAAATAAGAGTAAAATATATAAATTAGTACATTACATAATAAAAAGAAAGAAAGAAAAAAATTACCAATTAATATAAATTTTAAAAAATTAAATAAGTTAGTTATTTTGTCATGAAGAGTATTTTTGACATAAAAAATAGTGCAGCGGTACAATTAACCGCCATTTGTTAGCGTGAAGAGATTTTTTTTTTTAATATATTAGTATAGATATTAAACTCGCCCAATATCACACAAAATTGCACTGTTCATTTTAGTTTTAAAAGTAATAATTTTAATTTTTTTTATAAGATCACTAATAATAATTTAATTTGAAAATATATTTAAAAAAATCGAAATCGCAGCGTGCACCTCTACGAGAGTGCGGGAGAAAATGAATTTAACCCTTCCCCCTTGCCCATACCCACCCCCCCCCCCCCCCCAAAAAAAAAAAAAAAACCCAAGAAAAAAGAAAAAAGAAAAAACAAAAGAAAACACTCCCCTTTGTCAGACGAAACATCAAGCACCTGGTACGCAGGGGATATGTCCTCGTAAAAGAATCCTCCCTCCAGCCATAGATGCTCTGCAATCTGATTAATATTTGTGTGAATAGAACGGAGCGTAGGTTGAGCTGCGGGAATGATATTGCCGGTATTTAAGCTCGGCACACTTGCGCTGAAGACACTTTGCAAACCCATTGGGAATCGCATAAAGAAAGGGGCTGGCTTGCACCCCAGGTTCAGGCAATCCATTATCAACATTGCCCAGGTTCTTCTCTCGCCCAAATTTGAGCACACAGAAAGCACAATTGTGAATTATAGAGAAAAACCCGTCTGAAGACAGGTCGATTTATGAGGGATGCACACCTTTACCGCTGCTCATTTTCTATTGATGTTATTTACTTGTGATGTTAAACTTTAAATTCACACTCAGACACCGTTAAGTTAAACAAATACATGCAATATATGTAGAACAAGGGAACTGATTGTTTGAGCATGAATGTAGAGCATTCATGGGTGGTCGCCATCAATAAGAAATACAGGTTAAATTGTATTTAACCCTAAGAAATACTTGACCCAAGTTTCTTTCCTTTTCTATTGGTCTTTTTTGGTGAATTGTCTTTATATTTTCCTGGTTTTTGTAGTACTCTCTCTCTTTTCGCGTAATGTTGGTGGTTATTTGAGAAAAATGGTATTGTCTTGTCTGTTTTTGTTGGAATTGTTCGTTCAAGGAAAAGTTGCCAGCAAATTAAGCCAAACAATAACTAATGTAAGAATGATAGACGACAAGTTTCTTCATACCATGTTTATCTGATATTTTATCTAAGCCAATACTGCAGCTTACATTCAAATAGATTGTAGATGCAAATGTTGTGTGATGAGTCTGCGAGTTTATCATTGTTAAATTAATTTCTAAACTAATCCCCCTTGCATAAGTGCAATGAACATGATTAAGTATATGCATATCCTGTCTTAGGACAATTTAGTCTTCGTGTTTTTTGTTTCATTCTTAAGTCCGATAAATTCTGGAGTCTCATCTCTGTGGTAGTCCAATTATTTACAATTTAATACAACCTATGAGTGGGGTTTCACCATGAGGAACATGCCATTTGGCATAGACCAGAGGGGATGGTAGCTAACCTGGTTCTTGAACTTTGTTACGAACTTAAGTTTTCTTTGCAAACTATCTTCTTCTATACTAGTAAGAGTTATCTTTTTCATAGTTGAGAATTTCGATCAATGTATTGCAAAAAAGTTCCAAGCGATGTCTGTCACGTGTTAGGTTATAAGATGCCAATCATTGGGATGCAAAAAATGCTTTACGGATACTGAAATTGCTTATCTGTCGCTTGGTCCATTTGTCATTGCTGATCCCATTCATGGACAAATAGTCCTTATTTGGAAGCAATGTCAGTGGCCTCATAATATTAAGTATAGCCGAAGTAGTCAACAAAAGTAGCTTGAATAAGATAATAGTTTCTAGAGCCTACTGAATCTGTTTGGGAATTAGAATAGCCATAACAATGTTGAACTGAAGGTGAGCCACTCAGCTTTCGCAACCTTTGATGCCGAAGATATTTGGGAACAATTAGAACATGAACATCCTTGTGGTTGTGTACATGCTGAAGTTTTATGGATAAAGCTTCTGCATAAGATGATTGTTATGCAATGCAAATTAGGACTATAATGTTTAACAGTAAAGGTAAAACATCTCAAGTTTCATGGTCTAGTTTTCAAACACTTTAGATGTCAATGGTGTGAAATACCAATTCTCAGCCATTGACTTTGCTCTTCGCTGATAATTTGTGGACCTTCCATTACTGGTGATAACGAAATGTAATAAAAAATGGGATGGGCAGTTCTCACATGTACTGGACAAAAACGTAATTTTTCCATGTAATTAACATCTTGGAGTGCTTGATTGTGGATAACTTTAAGAAATAATAAACTTTCTTTTGCAAAATTTCTAAAGCAATATCCTACATTTTAAAAAAATAAAATAAAATACATTGCAAAGTATGGACACGTTGAGGGATGCTTATTCTAAAATCGAGTTGTTTTTCTTATGAAGTTTCTCTATTCTGATTTGTGTATTTGGGTTGTCTTTTAAATGGTCTTTTTTCTACCTCATGTGGGATGAAAGAACAGTTTTATGCTAAATAATAGGAACATGTATGTTCAGAATGCGAACCTTATGACTTTAAACCCTCACTGTCTGTGATTCTTTAACAGGCTAATCATCGGTTAACAACAACTTTGCAAAGACGTATATATGGTCATGCAACAGATGTTGCGATTCGTCCGCTTAATGAAGAAAAAGCTGTTCAGGCTGCTGCAGACCTTCTAGGCGAACTCTTTGTATTCACGGTAATGCTAATTTTCTTTGAAAATAATTTATTTGGGATGGCTGAAGCCACAGAATACATGTACTATACATATGAATTTTCGCCATGAAATTCAGGATAATAACATGAAGCATTAACTTTTCCTTCTGCATTTGATGTTTCTTCTGGTAACATGACCATGTAGCGCAAAAGCATGTCTCTTTTTATCACAACTATCCTGATCTACTTTCACTCAACCAAATTATACAATGAAAAGAATGTAAATTTTTCAATTTATTTGAATCGCTGGAGACACAAGGAGTTTTGTAGCTGGGTGGATGAGCCTAGTGCTTTATCTATATTTCTTGCATTGAGAATATGGGAGTTTTACCACTGGGTTTTACTGCCGCAGTTTCCATGATTACTAAAGATGATTAAATGGATTCTGTCTAGTGTGAAATATGATGGGAAATTTTTTAATGTGAAAATGCAAAAGTAATATCCACTTTTCTGGATTTGTTCCTGTAATTTCTACTTTTTTGGATTTGTTTCCTCCTTTTTATCAATCACTTGTCTTCTCAAGCTTCTGGAAAGCTTCTCCAGGACTCATGGCATAGGCAGATTGATAGGTCGTGTGGCTTGTAGATGTGGTTGCTTACCTTTGATAACACTAAAATTAACTTATAAGAGTATAAGTTTGATTTTGTTATGGTTGATGCTTATTGATTATGTCCGTCTTCATCATCTTCTGTTATCATAAGCCATCCAGATCTTTGACCCATATTTTATCATGTAACTTCCCCTGTATTGATTCTGTCTTATAGACATGTTATGAGTCCGCTGACTTGGTAATTGAGTTGCTTCTCTCTTTTCCTGTCTTCTTGACAAAAATGCATTCATGCATTTTCGCTGTTGTCTGTGCAAATACTCTTGCTAGCAATCATGTGCACAATAGCATCATGGAGACTGCTCCATGTCAGCCCCAAGTTCTTTCTCACTCACATTTTCTTAGCTAAAATTTAACTGGTTGTTGCACTCACATGCATATGTGTGTATTGCTCCTTCAAATGCCTTGTCCTTTTCTTCTCAATATCTGAATTCCAACTGAAGGCTTCTCCTTGCTCTTATTAGGTTGCAGGTGTTGCAGTAGTTTTTGAAGTGCAAAGAAGTTCCAGATCAGAAGCCAGAAAAGAAGAACTGCGCAAGCAGGAACTAGAGGTCCATCTTCACATTGAAAATAGATCTTTTTTTTGGTTCTTGTGCTTGTCCCTCAACATGCATATGTGCTCAATCTCAGAGACATGCATGAGGGCTGCAGACTGTGAGAGTTTGTTGGTTCACTTTCTATACCACTGTTAATAAATTGTGCTATGCTTCATTCAGTTAGAGCAGATGGAAACTAATAGTATTTGTTGATCTAGCAGCCTTCATGGTATTTAAAATTACGGATAGCTCTCATTCAAGTATATATAATCATTGGTCGAAGTTGATCTAGTTTGACATATCCTTTTTATTTCGTCATAGATATATTAATCTTTCCTCTAATATGCCAGGTGATGAGACAAAGAGATGAGGAACTAGCCAGAGAAGTCGAGCAGCTGAAACATAGACTGGCAGAGCTGGAGCAGCTCACCAAGGACCGGGGCCTTAGCAGTGTTTTCAGCTTTAGGCACTCCAAAGCAACCGATAACAAAACAAAAGATTCTCATTCCTCTTAAGACGATTGTAAGAGCCAGATGGTTTTTGCTGCCTAGTTTCTTATTTTGTTTATTTACTTTACAGTATATAGTAGCTTTCTGCCCTCTGAATCTAATAATTTCTTCGGCATTTTAACAGATGGACCAGACGAAGCCAAATTCTGCGTTTGGAAGCTAACATGAAACACAACACAAAGGGTCTTCTACCCATAATGGTAGGGTCTGTTTATGGGTAGAAAAGATAATTCTTGAATATGATTGGGGGAAAACGCTGTCAATTCACATGCCGAAATGATATATTTAAATGAGAATTTGACGAGTGGATCATCTAATGAATGGCACATATTTGGTGCTTCGAAAGTTCCATTTGTGACTTAAATTATCGGCCAAGTAGTGAAAGTATCAACTTTACCGAGATATTACTTCAATAAGCTTGGCTACAGTTTGTCAAGATAACTGAGAAGATTTAGAGCTCATTCACCACATACGAGCGACAATGCACTCTGTGATGGTATCAGATGCGATGATGACGTCTCCCCTCATATTGCGACAAAAATTGCAAAAATCTCATCACCCCTTTCTCCATGAATTCTGTGACATCTGCATTCTGATATTTTGCATCGCAATTTATGACAGATCTTGGTCGTCAATATGTGTTCATGACGAGTTATTTAATAATTTATTATTAAAAAAAATTATATTATTATAATTTTTTTTAATTGTATAATAAAAATATGACGAGTCATGATTTGAAATAAGTAAATGCAAAAAAATGGAAAAGGTGGCCAAGTAGTGATTCTAAATTCCAACTTTGCCTTTTTCCTTTTTTTTCGTTTAAATAAATTTGTATAATTTAATTATATATAATTAATTTTTAACAACATATTAAAAATTCAAAAAATTATAAAATTAACATTGCATTAATTTAAAAAATTACAATTAAAGGTACAAATGTAATAAAATATTTATTTTGTACAATTGTAAAAAATTACAATGAACTATACAATTACGAATATAAAAAATGTCCACCCGTTTCACAATTCCGTCTGTGGCGTTGACGCCGAGGTCTTCTTATTTCCTCACCCACGTTTTAAACTGGCTCCTTTGCGCTTTATTTTCATCACCACCATACCTACTTGATAAATAATAAATTATTAAATAACTCTGTAACTTTTTTCTATAGTGATGATATGACTCAAAGTCACAGATATATTGCCACTTAGAATGGCTATCTTTTGCATCTAGGATAGACATAAGAAAACTAATTTTCTTGTGTGTAACCTGATGCACAAGTCCAAGATCTAGGATGGCCATATTGCATGTTAGCTAATATGTTTTCAAAACTCAGCAAAAAAAATTTATAATAGGAAAAAAAATTTCTCTATTTTTTTTAAATATAGCACGTTTGCCCTCATTGTTAATTAAAACTAACGTCATTAAATTTTTTATCAAAAGATTGTTTTACACTTATTTACTTATAAATTATTTCTTATTTTCATGACCATTGGATTTTTTTTATTGCACAACAATCGTAAAATTTAACCAATACATCTTAACCGTTAGATCTAAATTATTAAGAGTTAAGATTTAATCAATTTTGATATGTATTATATCTATAATTATAAAATATAAATAAAAATTATTATTTATAAATATAATAGAATTAATCCCACCCCCAACTACCAAGCCCTCCTTCCACGCCCCACCACCAGGCCCTCCACCCTCGTGCTACCCAACGCGGTCTCTCAAATTATTATTTTTTATTAAATTTTAAAATAAATTTAAGAAAAAGCAAAGTTTTAAAATGATAAGAAAAATTAATTTAAAATTTAAAAATTAGTAAAAAAAGTATTATAATAACATATACGAGTAATTTAAATTATTTATAATAAATCATTTATTAAAATACATTTAAATTAGTTAATACATATTATTGTTCATTAACATTTATATTGACATAATATTTAAATTTTAAAAAATGAACTTAGTATGCTTTTTTTTTGCATTGTGATTTTTTAATTTAATTTTTTTACTTAAATTATAAATTTAAAAAGAATACAAATATTTTTTATATTAATAAAATATAATTTAAAAAAATTATTTACTTTTTAGGAGGGATGAAAATGCAAAAATAATCAATTAAAAATAAAGTTAAACAAGTACATTTGATCAACGCGATAATTTTAATCACAATATACAGCTATTTTTGACAATTTATAACAAAAACATGTCAAAATCTACAAAAAAAAATCATACCCCCACACCAACCGCAAGTCCACTTCACCTTCTATTAACTTCTAACCGAAGGGGAATTTTGTTTTTGGATTATGTTTAAAAAATAGAGGAATTTTTAGCTGACTTTTGATAAATATGCAATTTGACCCATGTAGGATAGACATAAGAAACTTGGCTATCTTGTGCATCTAAGGATAGACATAATCGATGTGGGATGATAAACTCGTATGTGTTTTCACACTGAAGTATATAAGAGTTCACCCCAGAGATCGCACTTGAACTCTGTTTCTTATTCTCCAAGTGGTGAAAGACCAATCCTCACTAGTCAATAGACATTACATGGCGATTGCAACGAGCGCAGAATTACAAAGGATATGTTGCATTTAAAGCATAATGACAACGGAAGAGAGCAGATAGTAGTACGATGTGCAGAAAAGAAAGACATTTGCTGTATAAAATTTCAGTATGTTTCTTTATTCATTCGCATAAATAATCTTACAACAATGTGGCCACTGATCCTAAGCTACTTGTTGCCACCATCTTTACACGATTTTAAACAAGCGACACGAGTATTTAATTTCATTATCCTCTCACAGTGAGACAGAAAGCAACGGAAGCATGGATTCGAGCTAGTTTTGAACTGGGGACCAAGAATTTGCTGCAACCCAGTCAAATGCAATGGGACTCAGAAAAGCATCAGGAATACCAAGAGAACTGACCAAGGCAAGTGCATGTGGTCTGATTTCACTGCAAAGTTTTGCAACTTCTTTCCTCACTGTCGCAGCATTCTCGGTTGTTAAGTAACCGTATCGTAGGAATGCAGCATCCTCGTCCAATGTAACCAGAACATACATGGACCTCAAGAGACTCAGCATGTTCTGCATCAGTATGAATATTTTGGTTCAGACACAAGCTTATCTTTATTGTACCACTTTCATATTAACTCAAGGCAGTGGTGTGAAAATAGCTCCAGAAAGATGATTCTCATGTCGAGATTGTGTGAAACATAAAACTTCGAGGTTCCACGGTTTATTTACATAACGGAACAATTGAAAATTCAAAATGAGCATGTACCTTCAGGGGGGCATCTGTGACATTATTCTCAGCCTCTATAAAAGTCTGCAAAATTGCTCGGTCAGCGAAGGCTCTGCCTAAATCTTCAGCAAGCTGATAACTCTGCAGGACAAGAGTATAGAGTGTAAGAAACTATGGATTAGGGTGTTTGGGCAGGATGGGCGTTGAAATTCAAGATGAAATTCATGTAAATGCATCATTACCACAATAAAAGCAGATTCTTTGCTTTCTCCCTGAGCTTGGTATCTAGAGACTTCAGCAGCAAAGCGGTTCAGTAGATCTCTTTCTCTCAGGCAGAAGATATCGTTCTGTAATAGATGAACAGTTAAAAACTCCAAGCGCTTCAAAAATAGCTTCTCTAGGATAGTAAACTAAAGAGAAGCTTTCTCTAAACCTGAAATTGAGCGCTCCTGGCAGTGGAAACTGTGAGCTGTGAAGGTATAATAGGGCAGGATTTGTTCATATGTTCGAGTCCCAATTCTTTGAATGGTTTGTTTTTCCTTTTCGCCGCTGCATACTCTGCTAGCAGTGCCTTGCTAACCTGCAACGAATACACTTCATAAATTCCAGTCCTCACAACAAATATCTGAAAGTTCCACGTTTTCAATCATTCAGTGATCCAATCTCTGTGATTCGATAACTATATCTATTTCAGTTTATACAGGAAGCACTCAAAGGGTCTGCTGAATGAATATTTTAATGAAAGTACTAATCTAATCAACAATACCTGTTGCATAAGAACATTGTTGTCACCCTCAAAAGTAGATTGCACATCAAATTCACCTTTCAGCTGACCAATACGATTCTCGGTTTTCAATCCTTGTCCACCGCATGCCTCACGACATTCCTAGACAATATACCACTGGTGTAAGAAAGCGAGCTTGTCAATAAATAAAAAAACTCGACTGTGTTCCTATTAACCACCTGAAGAGTTCGCATGTTATGCCACGTAAGAATAGCCTTGAATGCACTGGAAACAACATGGATTGTTTTGATTAATTGAGGCGTCCTCTTAACATATAGTTGTTTCAAGTAGTTACCAGCAAAGCTCATAGCATATCTGCAGCACCAAAGAAGAGCAACTAGTTAGAAAGCAAATAACAGTTCAGAAAACTAACAAATGTAAACAATATGCTGCTCAGTTACTTAACGTCGACCGACAGATGATAAATGTAAGTGTCACACAAAGGCAAATAGTAAAATACTAGACTGAATTTAAAGACAAGTGCATGGAGTCAGCATGAGAGATAGTTGCTCATCTACCTTCATTATGAGTAATATCAAAGAAATGGGTTGAAATCAAGCAAACCCTCTCCTTTTCTGCTAGCGCAAGTGAATATCAACTCTTGAGATGAAAGCAACTCAAATATGATAATAGTATTTGAGATAATATCACTACAAAATTAAATAAATGTAACTGATGCAAGAACAAAAATTTGCTCAAACAACCAACGACTTCACCGCTGACAGATGACAGAAATAGGAATGATGGAAAATAGCTGAGCTACTCAATTTCATTCTGCTAGTACAATTACTCGCACAAAAATTTGCAAACTGACAAGGAGAGCACCACATACACAGAGACCAAAAGAAAGAGATACACAAAGATGAGAGTTTGCATAATAAAATGACAACTTTCTATTCAGATGATTGAATTAGGAACTAATACACAAACACCATAAAAATGCCAGCCAGCAAAAGCCACTCAATGGAACACTCACGTCTTTGCAAGAAGAGGGAGAAGGCGCCGCTGATGACTAGGGTAATCGAGCAAGAGAACTTCAGGGGTGTTTGGTGAAATTGAAAATGCTCTCCTCGACAATGAATATCTTATAGCAATAGCTAAACTAATCTGTTGAAAGAAAGCCAAGACATCACATCACTAAAGAGATGAGGTGGAGACAGATACTAAATTTATTTTCTCCAGTTATTACTAGAGATGGAAAGGATTTTACAAATGATAGGAAGCCAATGTACTCCTTTTGTACTGACCTTTGCTGAGTAAATGGCACTGACTGCAATGGTGACACGCCCAGATGTCAAAGGGGCCATGAATGCACCAAATCTCTGAAATAAAATGATGCATGTCAATTCCACTTTTATTGTTTCATAAGAAAAAAAAAGCAATAGAC
This sequence comes from Sesamum indicum, assembly GCF_026168435.1. Classification (NCBI taxonomy): domain Eukaryota; kingdom Viridiplantae; phylum Streptophyta; class Magnoliopsida; order Lamiales; family Pedaliaceae; genus Sesamum; species Sesamum indicum. Next base: position 9,624,612 of record NC_142668.1, read on the forward strand.
AGATCATATCATAAATGCCACCAACAGTTTTCTTACACAAATTGGTCATAATTTTATTTCGATCATCATAGAAACTTATCCAAAGGCGCATAATTTCAGTGGGGAAAATTCATCTACGCTCTATCTAGGAAAATATTTTTCAGTTTAAGGATCTACTAAAGCATACTCAAACTTTCTTATGCGCAACTCATTCAATGAGTCCTCACTGATCAAACATGACCTTTTGCTGAGATCAGTATGATGAATAGGAGCCAAACCTGGTCCGGGTCGTTTATCGCACTCAGATATTTTCCATCTGGAGAAACATCAGCGACTGAATTCAATAAATTTTCCCTAGGGATGCGAACATTGTCAAACCTGGAACATAGTGCCACAGGTTTCAGACTAAAACAACTAAGATAATAAAAATTACAAACTTCTCTAATAAAATTCAGAAGGGGCCTTTTACCATATTCGACCATTGTCAACACCATTCAAACCAATCTTATGACCACAATCAGAGATCCGAATATTCGGAGAGACATTTCCATCTTCATCTCTTATCTGGGTGATAAAAGCATGGACACCTTCATTCTTTCCATCAATATTGAGCTGTGAAAAGACTACTGTGTGTGTCGCATGCTGTAAACCACACACAGAAAGTTATTGTTAGAAATTGTCACTGCTTGAGACTGATTAAGAGGAGAAAAATTAGAAGTTTCAAGCAATCACAAAACCAAGTTTGACGGAAGTCATTACATTAGCTGCACCACCTATCCAGTACTTTTGAGCTGATTCACATGGAGTGTTGATGACAAACTCTCCAGTTTTAGAATCGTAAGTAGTTATTGTTTCAATTCCTCGAACCTGAAAATATTGAATAGAAATGCCTTAAATAAGATTTAGAAACAGAAGACAATACTAATCAGTAGGCTATATGCTGTACAAATAAGCAACCGAACAACCACTCTGCTCATACATTACTTCCATGCCCCAACTCTGTCATTGAAAAGCAGCCTTTGACCAGGTAATTTTCCGTGGCGCTCAGCCACCTATCATGATGACGCTTTGTGCCAAAAAACTGGACAGCACCACCCCTGAACCATCAAGAATGAAAGAAGCTCAATGTACATTTCTCAACTAAATTAAGGGACAGGAGACAGCATATCCAGCAGATCAACATAAAGAGCCAGACAAAAAGATACATACTTTGGAATGAAAAAAGAACCATAAGATGCTCCAATCAAAATATACAAACATCAGAAAGTTAATAAGGAGGTATAGTTCTTCAACCAAGCCAATCTTGATAGGCCTGTATATTCTCATTCTGTAAATTTACCACTGCTGAAATAAAGACACTATAATGGGTCACAAACAACCCGAATCTGCCAAATTTCACAAACGCATCAACATCAAATAACTTTTGACATGTCCAACACAATTTGTATCAGCAAGCAGCTTGGCCTACAAAATTCTACAATATCCCAAACAGGATAAAATAAAACTAACCCCAACAAACACCAAAGTGGACTAAATAAACCAGCAAAGAGAACAAACAAAATAAGAGTAGAAAACAGTACCACAAGAAGAAGTGAACACCAATCTTGATAGCAAGAGAGTGATCAAAAATCTCAATAACCTCCAAAAGAGCCAGCTTTCTCATCTCAGCTTCAAACCCTTTACGCGTGAGCCAACCCTCGAACACCCCATGATCCAACAAATACTGAATTCTTTTCATGGTGATCTCCCTCTGCTGCTCCATCGACTGGTTATAATCCGGCACCACAAAAATTTTTCCGCCCCTGAGCTTGGGATTGAAAAGCCTGCTCTGGATCATGAGGTTGAAAAGCCAGTCCCTGTCCTCCAAGTTGTGGCCATCCATCAGTTTTCGCATCGAATTCACGTCGAATGATGAGGGCTGCTCGGAAACCTCCGGAGGCGTGTAGCTGAGGCATGGCGAAGATGAAATGGCGGTGGCCGTGGCAGTGGCGGCAACCCGGTGGTTGTCTTGGAGATGTCTAGTTAAGACTTGGGTTCTGAAATTAACCTTCTCCATACTTTCTGGTGGAGTTATGATTAAGATTGAAATGCGGAAGATGGAAGAAATAAGGAAGACTTTAACGCTTTTATAACGCGTTCATCAGCTTCTACCTCCTAATTTTTTTTTTTTTTTTTGAAGTATTTGGAATATCAGCGACTTTACTTCTATTATAATAATTTTAATTTAATTTTATATATTTAAAATTAATATTAAATTTAAATAATTTAGCGATAATTAAATTTACACTTTCATATATTTAATATTTTAAAAAAAAATTATATTTTACTTGCTATATTATCTAATTATATTATTTTGTTCATATATTATTATTTGATTAAACATATTCTTTTTGTAATATTTTTAGAAATAAGTATAACATATGCTAATAGAAATAGAATTTGTTGTTTGTTTTGGAAAAATAATTATTATTGACAAAAAATAAAGTGAAATGATAAGTAAAAAATAATTTTTTTTAACGCATATGGATAAAATAGTCTTTAATCAATTAAATTTATTTTTGAATTGATTTTTCTCTGACAATATTCAATTTAATTTTTATTTATTTTTCACTGTTTTTACAAACACAATCCACTTGTAATTCAGCTATAATTTTCAATTTTTTTTTTGTTACAAAAATCACTTTTATAAAAATAGAAAATTTTGCAAAACACTCCCCAATTGCTCCAACGTCAAAGTCAACTCTTTCCTTGGACAAATCTGAATGTCAATTTGATACGTTTCAAATCCAAATAGTATGTCTGCATAAATTCTTGGATTTCTCCCATACGGAACTTGTTTGGTTCCATATATAAAGAGAGAATAAATTATGATTATTTTCTTAAAATTATAAATATTTTAGTAATTTTTTCCTTGTGACGGCTGCTCATAGGAGATATCTATTAGTATATTTGTAATTATAGAGGGATATTTGTAATTTTTCAGATAACGAGAAATATTTATAATTAAAACAAATTTTAGGAGAGCTCATTGTAATTTAACTTGTAAGAAAACTTGAAGCAAAATGAAAGTATAGATATATATATTTAATTAGGATGAACAAATGATATTTTAATCTAGTTGGTAATTGTGTAGAGAAAAAACGATCGGGTAAATCGTATACCTGATATTTATTAAAAATAATAAAATATAAGAATATTAAAATTATTAGGAAAAAGAGAAATATTTATTGTTACTAGTAAAATTGTAAAGTAAGAAAGAAACTATATATAAATAGTTGATCTACTTATTAAATTATTAATATTATTTATGGGATTATTTTATCTATTAATTTAAATAATTGTAATGTTATATTATTTTTAACATTAATAAGTTGATATTAAATTTTTGTATAATACTTTAAAAAAGATAAACTACCATTTAAAATTATAAAGTTATGAAAATAAAAACAATTTTTAAATTTTCTTTGTTGCCCCTATTCTTTTTCATATTTAAATTACAAAAAAGAAGTAGTGCGGGCATTGAATTTTGGGTACGCAAACTCATTAAAGTTGTGTTAGGTATCGAAATATAGTACCTAACAAAATTATTGAACCCGAAATATCCGACCAAACAATTTATTAGTGTGTTTTGGTCAAATGAAAATTGGAAAAATACGTATATGTATATCTATATCGAATATTTTATTATAAGTATATAGTACAAAGGGTAAAATACGTTTTGATTTTTTGAACTATTTGTCATGTAATATTTATCTTCTCAACTAACAAATATAATATTACCCCCTACAATTAAATTTTTAGATAATATTGTCCTTATTCTATATATATATATATATTTAGTTCAAAGAATTTAGGTTTTTTTAGCAATTTTGCATTATAAATTTAATTAAAATTTTCTTAATTGAAAAATATCTTGTATTTTATAGTAAAGTAAAATATAATTAATGAGTTGAATAGTTCGAATTTTATTTTTTTTATAGACTCAAAGTTAAGTAATGAATGAGTATAATAAATACACAAAAAGACTTTCATGAGAACATTTTATTAATTTGATAATAAAATTAAATTATTAACTATTTATTCTTTTAGATAAAAATGAGTTATCACATATCGATTTTTTCAACATATTTTCTTTAAAAAAATATGATAAAATATATTTCTTTATTTTTTTAAAATAAATTTAGTTTTTGGTTAAGCATATATATTTGTCTATTTCTTTTAAAAAGCATATATGAGCTGTTGGTTATACAATATTTGTTGTGTGTCTACTATACATATATATATATATATATATTAATTTATACTCTACTTTTAGAATGGAAAATATGCAATTTATCTTTTGCGATATGAGAAATAAGTAAAAAATTCTTGTGAACAAAATAGTAAATTATTCCTTATTTTTTAAAAAATCAAGCAATTTATCCCTTCTTCCCCCATCTAAACTATTGATAGAGGGGTAATTTGCTTCATTTTTAAAACATAAGGGGTAATGCACTATTTTATTTTTTTTTACAGGGGTAATTTACTAACTTTGAAAAATTACATATAGTACCACTAATGTTTGCATCTATATAACAAATATATTCTTCAATTAGTTAAATTGATACTCACATAAAAAACTGAATGAAATTTGATAGATACATTCAATTGACTTATTACCGACTTATTGTAGGTCAAACAAATTTTTTCTGACTAAACTACTCTTATATCGGTGAAGATATGCCTCCACACATGCATTAATAAGTAAAATGTATAAGAATAATTTGATAATAAAAAAATTTATTTGACCTTCAATAAATCAGTAATAAGTCAATCGAAAATACATATGAATTTTTATTCGATTTTTTGATAATTCAATGAATTTGTACTAATAGAGGAACTTATTTATTATAAGAAAATAATTTAACAATATTAAATATAATTTTTTAAATAAAAAAATATATATAATTACATTAAATTTTAAAGGAGAAGATTATAATGATATCTTTTAATTTTGTAATTGCATAGTTGCAATTATTATATAATAGTAAGAGAGAGAGATGGGAATGGGGATGCGTGCAGTCCCATCCTGTGTTTCAGGATGATGTTATCCCCTCCCAACTTCTTGTGCAAATTGCTCTGCACTCCAACTCTAACTTCACTTGTTGCATTGGGACTTGTGAATTTTGTTTTGAAAATTATTAGCTGAACCCAAAATGCTAAAAATATCACACATAATCTGTGTGTGTGTGTGTGTGTTGGGGGGGTGGGGGGTGGGGGGGGGGGCTTCTTACTCTCACATTTTGATCCTAGCTAGGTTTTCATTGTGATAGTTTTTAAATATTTTCCTATTTGAAAATTAGTAAATAATATGCTGAATATATATTTGTATTTTTATAAAACTACAATTTAGTATAACTTAATTATTTTCAGGGATTATTACATGCTCAAAGATTTTGTATAATTATATGTAGATCTCATGTGGTTTGAAAAATTATATATAGCACTTTTGAGATTTGCTTCTATCTAACAAAAAATAGATTTATTTGTTAAGCAATTAGTTATTAATAAATCAATTGAGTATAAATATAGGATTTTTTTTTATTTTTTTTGTTAATATCAACAAATTCAGTAAATTTTGACTAACAGATGGACTTATTTGTTAGAGGAAAATAAACTTCAGGGGTATCAGATGTAATTTTTCAAACCAAATAGAGTCTACGTTACACTAAACCTCAGAGTTCGATGGGTATCTTGTATTGTATATTGTATGGCATTGACTGATAATGATGATGGTCGACAAAAATATTGAATGACGTACTCCAACTTTTGGTTGATTTCAATTGCATGGAATTTCTCCTAATGCACGCGTGTGTGTCTATATATATATATATATATATATAAGCTAATAAATAGTTATACTTATTGAGTAGAACTCTCATTTCTTATCCTATATTTTTTCAGGAGATATACCACATAGTGAGTAGGCGATCATTAATATTAATAGGTGGGTTATCAATATTTTTTCATTAGCGATATATTGAGTTGGGAGTTCTAGCTACATAATTACACATAAATTATATTTTTAGTGGATTTATATTTAAAATTTTGTAATAACTTAAAAACTTCACTTTCTCCTTTCATTATATTCATAAATGCTTAGTTAAGAATTAAATGTAAACTTTTCATGAGATATGTCATTCCGTGAGGTTTATACAATGTATCAACGATAATAGGAATAATCTTATTGGGTTAAGTATATATTGGTTTCATATGAGATGGATTATAATTAAGACGGGGAGTGCAACATAATAAGTTCAGTATCAAGTGAAAAATAATGACTTCAGGTTGAAAAGGAAAAAAGGTTTTTGGTTCATTAACTTGGCACTCTTTCAATTTCCACTTTCGGGCAATTGAATGAAAATTGATGATGTGTCAGTTAATTGCTAATTTGTCCGATAAAATGGGTCATGTCATTGTCTGACGTGGCTAATAAGTACACTGAATATCTTACATGGCATCATTGCATATAAATATATACATAATTATAAAATAAAATTATTTATATAATTAGTATTTAAAAAAAATGGCGGCAACTCGCCGTCGGTCAGTTGTGCGCTGGGTGTAGGCGAGTCGCGCAGTACGTCGACCCCTTCTGTGGTGGGTGCGAGCGAGGGCGGCAGGGCGAGTTCAGGTGGTGGTGATTATTTTTTATTTAAATTTATATTATATAAAATAATAAATTTTTTTCATATATTATTATTTATAAAGTAATAATTTTTAGTTTTATAATTTATGTATTGTATGGTATAAAATAAGATTTTTATTCTTTATAATCTATAAGTATATATAAAATAAGTATTTATAATTATCTATAATTTTATTTATTTTTTATAAATTAATTTTTTATTTATTTTAATCTAATTTATAATTAAATAAAATAATTATTTATTATATAATTTTATGTATTTTTTATCTATATAATCTCTAATTATTTATAAACTAATAATTATTTTTAAAATATATAAGTATTTATAAAATGACTATTTATAATTATCTATAATTTTATGGGTTTATCTTTTTTTTTGTGGATAATATATATTTTTTGAAGCTGATATATTGAGTTGTATATTTCATTCTAATTTATAATATATTTTAGAGTGTGTAAGATTATTTATTATATGCATATGCATAGTTTACATGTCGCAGAAGCTAGTATAAAATATAAATTCAAAACTTGTTTTTATGCAATATCCATTTCAAATGCTAGGTTATTCTTTATATTAAGTTCAATATATTCTGTTTGAAATGTTATGGAAACTAAAGTAGACATGAGGTTGCCCCACAAGCTCGGCGTGGGCCGACCGTTAGGGCGAATATCTGAGTCTTAGGATATATCTTTTTGAAGTAAAAATATTAGAATTTACCGTTTCAATTGAAGTTTTATGACCGAATTTAATTATGGTATTTACTGTTGCTGGTTGAGAGGCAGCGAAGGCAAAAGCGAAAGACTGATTAGCTCCAGTGAGGTGCCCTCATCCCTTCCTTATTCATATCTATCTATTCTTTCTTGCTATTTCCTAGTCGATCTAGGGTTATAAGCCACCAGCTAAAAGAAGACGATTCTAGAGGAAAGAGCAGATCCATCAAGAGACCATGGGGAGCAAGCAAGAGCTATTCAATCAAGACTTCTTCAATACTAGCAGCTATCATATCGCAAGCGTCGAATTCCTTTCGATACATAGGTATAAGGAAAGACAATTTGGACAAATAGGTTTTCTTCCTATTCTGTAAAAGGCTCCCTCCTCCTCACTTCAAAAATAGACCAACATAACACCAATAATCTTCTCTCTAATCTTAAGATTTATGACTGTTTTTGAGGTGTTTTTCAGTATAGTGCAATACCGATAGAATTGAAACGTTTTATTCTAGAAGAAGTTGCATAGTACCCAGTGCACTTAAGACGGGACGTATAACTTTTTCACGGCAAGCAAAACTATTATGCAATTCGGTTAGTTTGCAGTTTTGGCCCGTGAGTAGTTACGATACAATTCTCTCTGTAAGTTCTCGGTTTAGTATTTTTGTAAAAACAATATATCTAACTGATTTACTGTTTATTTGTTTCAACGTGTTTGTTTGTGATTTTAGTTTCAAAAACTATCATTATATCTAATTGTTATTTCAAAAAAGTAAATCGATATTAATGGGCATGAACCCAAATACTAGAATTTTTTTTATTATGTTATCTTCATACTGTTTTCAATTTCATACTGTATATTTGTATTGTTAGCATATAATTTCGAAGTATACATATTTATATTATTGGTTTCAAATTTTATTAATTTTTTATGAAAGAAAAAAAAAGTACTTTTATGCTTTTTTTAAGTATTTTACTTCGAGAAACTTTATTTATGGATCATTTAGGGGAATTTATATCACAGGATAATAGAACAATATATATCTTTTGCATATTGTATTTTAATAAGTGATTAAGAATATATATATATATATATATATATATATATAATTCGAAACTTATAAAGTAATTGTTCTCAATATGCAAAAAATATGATAATATTCTATTATTATTTTCAAAATGCTGCATAAATAATTTAGCAAAAAATTCAAATTTTGTATAAATAAGTTTGCACTATTGTGTGTATATATATATATATATAGTATAAGACTTTCATTAAAATATAACATATCATTATATAATTTAAAATTTATAAAAAAATATTATAAAATTTATAAATTTTCATTCATAGCAAGTGGTTCATGCTAGTTATGTAATACAAGACAAAAAAAAGAAGAAATGGAAACAAAATTAGTGACAGATCGAGCTAGATAAGATCAGATTTTCCTTCTGCTACATTAATCAGAACAAAACATTTTACGAGAGCGAGATAACATATATGTGCCCTTCAGCTATAAATAGAAAACCTCCGATCAAACTGATCACCATAAAGAACAATCTCATTTTCCAAAAGCCATGGCTCTATCTAGTAATGGAATACAGTCCACTCAAGAGCTTCTTGACGCTCAATCTCATGTTTGGAACCATCTTTTCAACTTCATAAACTCCATGTCTCTGAAATGCGTAATTCAACTTGGCATCCCCGACATCATCCTCAAACACGGCAAACCCATGACGCTTTCAGAATTAACCCATTCCCTCCACCTCAACGAAGCCAAATCCCCCAGTCTTGAACGTCTAATGCGTATTATGATCCATTCCAAGTTCTTTATCAATGTCAAAATCTCTCACGTAGAGGAGACTGAAGGGTATTGGCTCACACCAGCTTCTCATCTCCTCTTGAGAGACGAGCCCTTGAGCGTGAGGCCTTTTGCACTCAGCATGCTAGACCCGATCCTGACAGATCCATGGCATCATGTGAGCGAGTGGTTTAAAACTGATGGTGATCTGACGCCATTTCTGACCACTCATGGCCGGACACTATGGGAGTATGCTGGGCAAGATCCGAGGCTGAATGGGTTGTTCAATGAGGGAATGGCCAGCGATTCAAAGCTGGTTGCTACTGTGATTACTAAAGACTGTAGAAATGTTTTTGAGGGTTTGAAATCGATGGTGGATGTTGGTGGTGGCACAGGAACTGTGGCCAAGGCTGTTGCCGATGCTTTCACCGGGTTGAACTGCGTTGTGCTTGACCTTCCGCATGTAGTTGCTGGATGTGAAGGGACTGCGAACTTGGTTTTTGTTGCAGGTGACATGTTTGAGTACATTCCTCCTGCTGATGCAGTGTTTATGAAGGTGATCGATTATGATTTTCAAATTAAGTATTAAAGATAATATTAGTAATAAAACATTCATCGAGAATTTTAAGTTGTCATTAAAGATATATATTAAGTGATAATAATTTTAATATGTGCCTATTAGTAAACAATATTTAAAATTGTCCCTAGAAATAATTATTAGTATATATAGTTGTAATTAACATTAATTAGTGATAATAAATATAACTTTATTATGATTATAAATTTCTCACTAATTATTTATAGTGTCAACTACATAACTCTTGATGTTCCTATGTTCAGCTTGGTTGTGTTTACATTATGAATATGGGGTATGCTCTCCAAATGGAAGAAATATGCCTAGATTTCCTTCTAACGTTGAGTTTGTACGTATTTAGGTTCGGATCGGATTGGGGCTAGGCACGTCCCTTAAAGGAATACTAGTGTAATGTAGTTCAAAAGATGTTTGTGTAAGCTTTTGTCTCTAAATAGAGGGTTCAATTCTAATTACAACTACAACATCAAGTACTTTCACAAAAAATAGGGGGTGTTGGTACATTTGAAGCTAATATCATGGATATCAATGTAATTTACTCTTAAAATTATTGTCACTTAATATATATATGACGATAATTTTAACATCGTGATTAATAATTTATTAAAAATATCGTCTCTTATTATAGTGTATGTTAATTTGCTAACCTGTTATAATTAATATTGCAAGCAGTGGATATTGCACGATTGGCCAGACGAGAAGTGTCTTAAAATACTGGAGAAATGCAAACAAGCAATCTCCGATAAAGACAAAGAAGGAAAGGTGATTATAGTAGACATGGTTGTGGATTTCCAGAAGGAGCATAAGGCAATAGAAACTCAGCTCTTCTTTGATATGTTGATAATGAATTTAGCCTCTGGAAGACAGAGAACTGAGAAAGATTGGGCAGAGCTGTTTTCTGCTGCCGGCTTCACGAGCTACAAGATTACTCCTGTATTAGGATTGCGTTCTCTCATTGAGCTTTTTCCATAATTCCTAAATTAGGGCCTCCCTTTTAATTCATAGGTGACCTATGAAATGAATAAGGGAAAAGTATTATTTTAGTTCGCTAAGTATACCTAATTTTAATTTTTGTCCGATAATTATGTTCATTTTTGTTTGGGTCCAGTAACTTACGAAATTACTTACTTTTAGTCCTTTGGCAGATTTTCGGACAATTTTACCCCTATACAACTTTTGAAAGGCAATTTTAGTCCATATGCACTCATAGGGGTAAAATCGTCCGAAAATCTGCCAAAGGACTAAAAGTAAGCAATTTCGTAAGTTACTGGACCCAAACAAAAATGAACATAGTTATCGAATTAAAATTAAAATTAGACATACTTAGTCGGACTAAAATAATACTTTTCCCAATGAATAATTACATATTGAATTGTTTAAAATAATAAGTTGTAGATTATGTTGAGTTGCATTGTGATCTTTAAGATATTGCACATGTGTCCATTCTTGTAGGTTATATAAGTGAACTCTAATTTTTAAGTGATTAGACTTCTATGTTTTTAGTATTTTCTTTTTGAGTTGCCTGACATTTATTTGTGGTCGACAAATGATAATCGTTGGATGTAATTAATTATAGAGTTATTGAATAATAAATTTTAAGAATCAAAGTAATGATAATCTTGTACGTGTTACTTGCGTTTGATCTTGTTTGAACTAAACTTAATTTACATTTATAGGTATTGGTGGTTGTTTTCTTGATAAGTTGTAGACTTATTTATTTACTAATATACTTGAGGTGTAGATCTTGTCGTGTCCATATATCAAGAGTTAGGTTCAAATTTTGAATTCTTTTCATGTCAGTATGTGGTTTTCTCCTCACCAATAACTAGCAAAATAGAAATTATATTTTTAAGGATGTTAATTATAACTTTGAAAGTGATGTTGGCCTGGCGAACTAATCATAAAAGTCCTATTTTGTTTTACATAGAACAATATATATCTTTTACATATTGTATTTTAATAAGTGATTACGAATATATATATATAATTCGAAACTTATAAAGTAATTGTTCTCAATGTGCCAAAAATATGATAATATTTGATTGTTATTTTCAAAGTGTTGCATCAATAATTTAGCAAAAAATTAAAAATTTTGTATAAATAAGTTTGCACTATTTTATATATATAGTAAGACTTTCATTAAAATATAACGTATTATTATATAAGGAAAAAATGCATGCTACCTCCATGTGATACGGGTAATGTGCAAAATACCCCCTGTGAAAAAAAAAAAAATCAATTTACCTCCTTGTGTTATTAAAATTGAAACTATTTACTCTTTTAGAGAGAGGTGTGTAATGCACTCGCTCCTCTCACACTGGGCGTGGTTTTCTTAAAATTAAATGATATATTTATATAATATATTATATATAAAATTTATTAATAATTATTATATATAAATATTTATTAAATAAAAATAATAATATTTTTTTATATAAAATGCAAAATAGTTTTTATAATATATACTTTTTTATTCAAAAAAAAAAGAAAAATCTCAGCCTACCTCTCCATCGGCCATCGCCATCCCCTCCCCCTTCCCCTTGCCTCTGTCCCTGCACCTTTCGCCGTTGTCGTCGCCTCCCCCTCCGCATACCTCTCCTCTCCTTATCCCAGTCACCATCGCCCCCTTTCCCTTCCCTTTCCCCTTCCTCCTCCTCCTCCTCCTTAGGTGGGTGTAAACGAGTCCAGCTCGATTTTGAATTTTCTGGCTCGAGCTCGAGCTTGAGCTCGACTCCTATATGACGAGCTCAAGCTGATTTTATTATTATTATTATTGTTATTATTATTATTATTATATTAAATCAAGGGAATCACCAAATTTTTATATAAATTTATAAGTAGTAAAATAGATTGCATAATGTATACTATATTATAAATATAATAAAATATAATATAAAATTTTAATTTATATAAATATAAACTATTGATTAGTTTAATAGTAATATAATTAATAAAATGTACACAAAAAAATCCTAGTGAACAATTTAAAATTATAGAAAAGTATTCATTATCTAAAATAATGCAATTGAAATACATAGAATTAGTTTATAGTAGAGATTAATATAAGTTCATAATCTGCAATAAATTTATATATTTGTAAATGTTAGTATTACATTGATGTAACTATCATTTTACATTGTTGTACAATATGGGTTAATCGGAGCATCAAAATTAAGATCAAACCGTTAGATATGATCAGATTTATAAAAATACATTTGATAAAGTTTTATACTTATTGGATATACGGATGTCAAGATATCGTACTCAAAACATAAAAATAATCATTCAAGCGGTGTATCATTGAATCAGGCTATGTGATTTTAAATCAGACCGTCTGATATGATCTAATGGACACAGTCTTATATATATATATATATATATATAAATTTGGTATGAATCGAGTGTCCGAATTTTATGATATCGTAATTGTTGATTAAACTTTTTGATCCATTATATATATAATAAAATAATAATAAAAATAATTAAAATTGTTCAACCATCACTATTATTATTATTATCATTATTTTTAGATTAATCCATAGGAATCACTAAATTTCGACATAAATTTACAAGTAATCAAATAGATTGCATAATGCATAGATCTATCTTGATATAAATATAAAATTCAGAAATAAATAAAAAAATCATAAGTGAATTACTTGTCAATTTTAAAAAAGTATAACACAATACAAATATATATTAAAATATAACATAAAGTTTATATGTGTCATATTAAATAATAATTTTAATTATAAAAAATATTAATATTTACTAAGTTGTTGATTAAATTTATTTTTGTCTAAAGATTATGTGTCTAAATAAAAGTACCATAATTTATTATTATCCAAAATAAAATGTATGATATTGATTAACAATTATAATATATGGGCAGTTTTCAGTATAAAATTGATAAATATTGAATATAAAATTAAATATATAAAAATTTTATAAATAAAAATATATATAAAAAAATTAAAAACAATAAAAACCGACTCGCGAGCTAATGAACAGAGAGAATTGAGCTCGAGTCGAGCTCAAAATTGAGTTAGCCCTACTCCTCCTCCTCCCCCTCCCCCTTCCTCCCCCCTCTGCCTCCCTTTCCCCTTCATTCGCCAACTCTGTCCCTCTATCTTCCCTTCCACGTCATCGCTGTTGCTTCCCCACCCCCTCCCCCGTCGCTCTCTCTCTCTCTATATATATAACTATTAATTATATATAATATATATTTTTATATATTTTTTATTTATATTATTTAAGTTTATATATTTGTTTAAATATTAACCGTCGATTGAAATAATTAAATTTTGGGCTGTAGATTTACTAGTTCAATTTAGATCTTAGATTCAAATTAGATGCAATGGTTATTGAATAAGGCTAAAAATATAATTTCATAATAAAAAATTAATGAAAAAACGCGTGAATTTTCGAACTCGTGTGAGGAGTGGAATTGTTTTATTTTTTTTTTTCACAAGGGAATAATTTGCTATTTAACCCCATTATATAATTTAAAATCTATAAAAAAGTTATTACAAAATTTATAAATTTTCGTGTATAGCAGGTAGTTCATGCTAATTATACAATATAAGGTAAAAAAAAATAAAATAAAATAGGAACCACGAGCGGCACTATTTGACCACTCTAATGGACCACTTGGACCATTAGCTCTATGGACCAATAGCTCTTGGAAGTCCTATAATATCCCTACCAGTAGCTACTTTAAGATTTCACAATAAAAGCTCCTTCTCGGAGGTCAACCAAGAAGAAAGAATCCCTGGCCCTCTATCAGGACCGAGGAGGCTGGATTCGGTTTGTGGTCGAGGAGCTAATAGAATCAATCCTGAAATAATCTTTACAAAATTATTGACAAATCGAGCTAGATAAGATAAGATATTCCTTATGCTACACTAAGCTTCACATGTTTATGATAAAACAAAAATCAGTACAAAATATTTTGCCAGAGCGAGATAGCATATATGCTGCCCTTTAGCTAAAAATACAAAACCGCCGTTCACACTGATCACCATAAACAACAATCTCATTTTCCAAAAGCCATGGCTCTATCTGGTAATGGAATACAGTCCACTCAAGAGCTTCTTGACGCTCAATCTCATGTTTGGAACCATCTTTTTAACTTCATAAACTCCATGTCTCTGAAATGCGTAATTCAACTTGGCATCCCCGACATCATCCTCAAACACGGCAAACCCATGACGCTTTCAGAATTAACCCATTCCCTCCACCTCAACGATGCCAAATCCCCCAGTCTTGAACGTTTAATGCGTATTATGATCCATTCCAAGTTCTTTATCAATGTCAAAATCTCTCAAGTAGAGGAGACTGACGGGTATTGGCTCACACCAGCTTCTCATCTCCTCTTGAGAGACGAGCCCTCGAGCATGAGGCCTTTTGCACTCGTCTTGCTAGACCCGATTTTGATAGATCCATGGCATCATGTGAGCAAGTGGTTTAAATCTGATCATGATCTGACGCCGTTTCTGACCACTCATGGCCGGACATTTTGGGAGTATGCTGCGCAAGACCCGAGGCTGAATTGTTTCTTCAACGAGGCAATGGCCTGCGATACAGTGCTGGTTGCTAGTGTGATTACTGGAGATTGTCGAAATGTATTTGAGGGTTTGAAATCGATGGTGGATGTTGGTGGTGGCACAGGAACTGTGGCCAAGGCTGTTGCCGATGCTTTCACCGGCTTGAACTGCGTTGTGCTTGACCTTCCGCATGTAGTTGCTGGATGTGAAGGGACTGAGAACTTGGTTTTTGTTGCAGGTGACATGTTTGAGTACATTCCTTCTGCTGATGCAGTGTTCATGAAGGTGATCCATTTTGATTTTCAAATTAAGTATTAAATTAATCGAAAATTTAAAGTTGTCATTAACGGTATATATTAAGCAACAATAATTCTAATTTTATTGCTGTGTAACTATTAGTAAATAATAATTAAAATTATCACTATAAATAATTAGTGGTATATATAATGGTAAGTAATATTAATTCGTGGTAATAAATATAATTTTATTGTCATTATAAATTCGTCACTAATTATTTATATATACTGTCAAGTGCATAATTCTTGATGTTCTTATTTTTAGCTTGGATTGTTTTTACATTATGAATATTCTCTCCAAATGGAAGAAATATACCTAAATTCCCTTCTAATGTTGAGTCTGTACATACTCAGATTCGGATCGAATTGGGGATAGGCACACCCCTTGATAAAATGCTAGTGTAATGTATTTCAAAAGGTGTTTCTGTAAATTCTTGTCTCTAAATAGGGGGTCCAATTCTAATTACAACTACAACATCAAGTACTTTCACAAAAAATAGGGGGTGTTGGTACATTTGAAGCTAATATCATGGATATTAATGTAATTTATTTTTAAAATTATTGTCACTTAATATATTTTTGTTGATAATTCGAAAATAGTTGCTTAATGATTTATTAAAAATATTCTCTCTTATTGTGTAGTGTACATTAATTTGCTAACCTGTTACAATTAAAATTGCAAGCAGTGGATATTGCACGATTGGCCAGACGAAAAATGTCTTAAAATATTGGAGAAATGCAAACAAGCAGTCTCTGACAAAGACAAAAAAGGAAAGGTGATTATAGTAGACATAGTTGTGGATTTCCAGAAGGAGCATAAGGCAATAGAAACTCAGCTCTTCTTTGATATGTTGATGATGAATGTAGCCTCTGGAAGAGAGAGAACTGAGAAAGATTGGGCAGAGCTATTTTTTGCTGCCGGCTTCACGAGCTACAAGATTACTCCTGTATTAGGATTGCGTTCTCTCATTGAGCTTTTTCCATAATTCCTAAATTTATTTTTCTTTCTTTGCATGCCCGATTGTGAACTAGGGCCTCCCTTTTAATTCATTGAATGGAGTAGATAAGTGACCTGTGAAATGAATAATTACATCTTGAATTGGATAGAATAAAAAGTTGTAGATCATGTTGAGTTGCATTGTGATTTTTAAAATATTACACATGTGTTCATTCTTGAACATTATATAAGTGAACTCTAATTTTTAAGTGATTAGACCTCTATATTCTTACTATTTTCTTTTTGAGTTGCGTGACCATTTATTTGTGGTAGACAAATGGTAATCGTTGGATGTGATCAACTATTGAGTCATTGAATAATAAATTTTAAGAATCAAAGTAATGATAATCTTTTACGTGTTGCTTGCGTTTGATCTTTGTTTGAACTAAACTTAGCTTACATTTATAGGTGTTGGTGGTTGTTTTCTTGATAAGTTGTAGACTTATTCATCTACTATCATGTCCACATATCAAGAGTTAGGTTCAAATTTTGAATTCTTTTCATGTCAGTATATGGTTTTCTCCTCACCAATAGCTAGCAAAATAGAAATCATATTTTTAAGGATTTTATAAATTTCAAAGTGCTGTTGGCCAGCGAACTAATCATAAATGTTCTATTTTGTTGTATTTGACGGATATGTGTATAATAGAAGTGGCAAATGGGCAGGTTGAGTTAAGTTTGGATTGGGTCCAAATAGGTCGGGTCTAATATCGGTTGGATTTAAAATGGGTCCAAAATAAGTTGGGTTATAAATGGGTTGGATCGAATTAGTATAAGCCATTTTACTAATTTGAATTCTAAAAGTTTCAAAATTTTCATATAATCAAAAGTAAAAAGGACAATATCTGAACTACAAAAAATGTAGCTAATACTTATAATGTAATGTAACTTAACCTGTATTATACATCATTTTTGAATAATGACCAAGTACATTAAAATTCATTTGCTAAATCATAAAGGAAAAAATTCTACTAACATGCTATATTTACCAAAATAATTCATAAAATTTTTAATGTTTTTTGAACAAACACCAAACCGTACAACCAAATTCTCTATATTTGTTGAGAAATAATTTTCATTTTCATCATCTTCAAAGTCATAAGTTGTAATATAAAATAACAAAATCACATAAAAATATAAAGTAAATGACTAAATAATTCAAAAAAATAAATACATGTGTTCGCTTGTGTGTGTGAATGGAGAAAGAGAATTGTAGTGCGATCGATTAGAAGAAATAGGGAGGTGGTGGGTTTCTTTTATTTTATCATAAGGGTTGAACACATTAAGAATCCATATTAGGCCCATCAAGAATCTAATTAGACTCATTAACAACTCATATCCATCCAATATAAAATATGAATTTATTTAATTTTCATCCATATCGATCCATTTTAGATTATAACTAACCCAATCCAACCTAACCCAAAACTAGTTGGGTTGGATTGAACCCGTATGGGTCTTAACCCACGCTGACACTACGAGTGTGTAACCTTATGGATGAGAAGATAGTTGTGTTTGTTATGTTGGTCATATTATTCACTTGCACCCAATTATGGGTATGTTAGGTACATATATATGCATAGTTTTGGTTAAAGAGGAATATTTAGATGGTTTAAAATTGTAGTGTTGTTAGAGGTGGCTACAAAAAGTTCGTAGAAAGATGAGAGGGAGACCAAAAAGAGAAAAAGCTAATTTGGTATTATTTATTTAAAAATGGTTAATTTTATTAGTGTATTAAAAATATATTTAATAATTATGCAAAAGTCTCTCAAACAAGAGTGCATCTCTCTTAGATTAGGTTCTCCGGGGACTCCTATTTCTCTAATTTCTCTCTTTGCTTCTTCTTTTGCTTTTCTCTTTAAATTTGTCATGATTTATTTATGTGTGTTGGTGCTAGCACATGTTGTTGAAACTTTGGTTCATCTTTGTCCTTGTGTTTTGACCAAAGGCATAATGGATGTTATATTTTGGACATGGAGAAAAAGCATTGTATTTGATAGAGGGGGACTATGAAGATGGAAAAGTGATCCTTCCACGAAACACTGTCGGAACTTGTAAATTTTTTTGTCAAGACGTCAGAAATGCCATCTCTATGAAGCTTCTTTTTCTTTTAGTTTGATTTAAAATTTTCCAAATCGTAAAATTTATAGGGAAGAGGCATTAATAATTTATATGGTAAAAGTTATACTGACTGATGGTTTCATAAGACAATTATCATCGCTTATAGGCAAGGAGCAACATTAAATAATTTGATCCAAACAAAACTTTCACAGTGTCAAAACAGAAACACATTTTCACAATTAGAGTACTTTGATTAATTTCAATTGCTTCGGCCTTCAAAATTCAAATCAGAACTGAATCAGTCAACTTAAATTAACGGCAGGCAAGATATACTATGTTTTCGACACCACAGGAAGCATTTTAACTCATGAAAACCAATGGAGCTCATTTTCATTATTAGCTTCTTTCCGAGCAGAGTAGCAGCTAATAAACGATCAACAGTGCTACATATCTGTCAAAGAAATTCAGGGAAGGCATTTCTACTTCACACTTTCGGTGAAGGTGAGTTCTTCCTATTGGCAATGGCTTTTGCATGAGCAGAGGAGAAGTTGCTCTAGTCTCTCCTTGAAAAGGTAACAAGTGCCATAGCTGATGAGAAGAGGGGGGTGAAGGAATACAACTGAACATAGTCTCTGCTGCAATTAAGAAGAACAATATTTGACAATCAAATGTGTAAATGTCTAAATAAGTCCAAACAATCGGATATAATCTCATTTAAGTAGCTTCTTCAGGTCAATAATACAAATATACATCACAAGATGCAAAAGAAGATTAGGAGAAAAGAATGCACGGATGTGGCTAAGAACCTTACTCTAAGGAGTATTGTTAATCTAAACAATTTTTCATTTGCTGGTGAATTAAAACTTTGGTTCGTGATCAATGTATACAATGAGATCATCCAAGAGCAGAGGAAATAAGATTAGGTCTCATTATAAAAGAAAAGATCTGCTTCAACTCATAGTTCTCTTTTAAGCAGAGCAACAACCACCTCTCTTTACTGCTGAAACATCATCCTTAGAGCCAATGTTGATGGTCTGACCTTTAGGTAAATTTGTTGAATCATCACCAGCTTCAAGAGCTTTCTTTTTTACAGCATTATATATCTGAGTAAGCACTTCCGAGAAGGCATTTTCCACATTCATTGATTCCAGGGCAGATGTTTCCATGAAAAACATGCTCTCCCTTTCAGCAAAAGCTTGTGCGTCTTCTGTGGCAACAGCTCGCAAGTGACGCAAATCAGCCTTATTGCCAATGAGCATGATTACAGTACTTGAATCGGTATGATCTCTGAGTTCCTTCAACCATCTCTCTAAGTTTTCAAATGTAGCATGGCGTGTAACATCATAAACAAGCAATGCACCGGCAGCGCCTCGATAGTAGGCACTTGTTATTGCACGATATCTACATTGAAGAAAAGAAAAGAAAAAAGCACACATGAGCCAAGAATACATAGACCAGTATACTGCAAGTGGTATACTCACTAATGCAAAAGATAGAATTGAATTGGTGTACTATGACATATGACATAAGAATCTCAAAAGAAATACTATAAAAAAACAGATCCAATTTAGGCAATTGATAGAATATAACTAACAGCTTCCTAGACATAATTAAATTTCCATTTAGTTGAAGTAAAAGAAACCTTCAGGAAACAAAGATTCTTGGGTTGATAAGTAAGAAATTAAAAATGTGTAAATTACCTTAAAACATATATGAATATGATGATGACATCTTACTCCTGTAAAAGCTGACAATAAGTTTTGTCACCAGATAAAATGGGTAGCAGTAATGGGTAAAATTCTCTTTTGCCAGAGTTTATGTAAATCTTTGGGACTAAAATTCAGTTTACTCAAATAGACCACAAGTGAATACAAAAATTCATGCATGAGATACTTTGCATGTTTAGCAAAATGCAAATAAGAAGTTAATGTAGATCAACTCTTGAGTTAAAGATAACAAAGAACACTGTCCAGAAACGAAAAGATGATCTCCTGGCCCTCAGGCAGCTCTTCGAATTGGATTCTATTTTCAGAAAATTCCAATGGGCTATATGTTCAGACAAAGCAAGCTGTAAAATTTTCTACTCAATTTCATAAGCGTCTCTAAAATCCCACCGCTATACATATGCATCTAAAGTCTATCAAATTAACAAAATATTCACCACCTACAAAAGAAATGAATATGAGAAATTAATAGAATCCAGACTAGCTGAATTCTAAATCAAATTGGACCAAACATCAACAAGTTTTGTTCGTCCACAACAAAAATAGCAAAGAGATATAAACTGCAAAAGAATCAGACCCAATATCTATACATAAAAGCATAAGCCACGTAATAGACCATACTCATTTTGAATCCCTAGATACCAAACAATACAAACTGAACAGAAATCGAAATTCAGATCCCAAATTTCAGTAATTCATAAGAAAAATCACCTCACTTGGAATCACAACAACAAAATAAGGTCTCAAATGCAAATGTACGCAAAACTGAACATGTGGAATATCATATACCGTTCTTGGCCAGCGGTGTCCCAAATCTGGGCCTTCACGACTTTCTCATCAATGCGTATGCTGCGAGTTGCGAACTCAACGCCAATTGTTGACTTTGACTCCAGGGTGAACTCGTTGCGGGTGAATCTGGACAGCAAATTGGATTTTCCGACTCCAGAATCGCCAATCAGCACTACCTTGAACAAGTAATCATAGTCGTCTTCCACTCGGTACGCGCCCATGAGTTCGTACAACTGTGTAGATGTTCTGACTCTGTAAATGTGTATGTATATACGAGGGTTTTAAATGTAGGAGTCATGAGAGAGATATAGAGAGAAAGAGAGAGAAGAGAGAGAAGAGAAGCGAAGCAAGGGTGATGGTTACGCCCTGTTTGGGAAAGAGGAACAATAGAAAGTACTGAGAAGACGGACACCTATTCTAAGTTCAAACAATTTCATAGCCCCATTTATTATTAATTATTAAACAAACACGAGTGTCAGCATACATATATATATATATATATGTATGTACTAATATAGAATTTTATATATATACAATTCAAATATATTTTTGAATATTGTATCTGAATGAAATAATTTAAAGAAAGAGAGAGAGAGAGAGAGATTTAAAATAATTTACTAACAAACAAATTTAAATTTTAATAATATTTCATAACATATAACTTAAAATTCATTTTATTAGTTTCGATCTATTGTTCATTTATCTTTGTTTCTTGTTATTCAATAAAACAAATACAAGGAGAAAAATGCAATTTATCCCTTGATATGAAAAATGTGCAATTTTCACCAAAATCAACAAATTTTTTTCTTGAGTTTTTTAAAATGAAACAAAATACCTCTTATAACTCGTCATGCAATACATGCGCCCCTTGATTTGGGGATATTTCATACGGCATCTGGACCACAGTCTTAGAAGGTGTCATATTTAACAATTTGATTGCCGTCTCAAAAGCATACCCCCTCAAAAGGACAACGATAATTCAATAAAACTCATCATGCATCGAACTATGTCCAACAAAGTTTGATTCCTTCTTTTAGAGACGTGTTCAATTGTGGTGTTCAAGGAGGGGTCCACTAAAATAGAATTTCATTCTCTTTCAGATACTACAAGAACTTCCACATTCAAATACTCACCACCTCGATATGATTGAAGGATTATAATTTTGCAATCAGTTTAGTTCTTCATTTCAAGTCTTCATTTTTTGAACCGTTCAAAAAACTCAGATTTATACCTCATCAAGTAAACATAACCACATCGTAAGAGATCATTGGTAAAAATTATGAAGTAGGTGAGTTCGTCTCTGGCCTACGTATTTAGTGGCTCGCGGATGTCTGAGTGGATCAAATCCAACATACGGCTAGCAAGCGTGAATTACAAAAAAATACCAGATTTGGAACAGTAATTTTGGAATGGGCAACATCCGTTACAGATTGGAATGGTCTTTTGTAATGGATCACAAATGTTGACGTCATCAAGCCTTTATGTTGAATTTTCGTGTTTTGTGTTACAATATCCCTTCCATTTTTTTCTAAAAGGTGAATGATCGTAAAAATCTGTTCCAAATATGAAACACCATTTGGAATGGTCGGCATTGTGTTGAACGTTTATGCTGAAAATAAAGTTTCCTTACCAATTGGCCTATAAAAAATTGTTAGAAATTTGGAATAATTTAGCACTGTTACAAAACGTATTTGCAGTTGTAATTGCTTCCTTATTCATTTGTAATGTGTTACAAATATTGTTCCCAAAAGGGACTTCTGTAGCCTAATGGCTGGATTTTAATAGCTACTTTTGGTCACTTCAAAAATTGTTCCAGAACCCATTTCAAAGCATATTATATATATATATGTGTGTGTGCGAGGCATGTTGTTTCTTTTCATTCTTTCCCACTCTCTTAAATTGTTAACCACATATACTCTCAATTTCTTTTTGAATTTCGAGCATATACAATTGATTAGCTAGAATTAGGTTATTTTATCGTGCTCGGTTGATCTTTTCAGCTGGTTGATCAGGTAACAAGTTAAACCTTCTTTTGTTAATTAAAGTGCAGTTGAATTTATTATATTTTTTTTATTTTTATGTTAAGTATATATATTTTTAGTTGCAAGTAATATTTAGTAATTTATAGCTCGAAGAATAATTATATATAAGTGTATGTATAGTGATCATTATGTTAAGATAATTGATGAGATGGATGTATAAAAAGAATTTGTCAGGAAGGGCGATTTTAAGCCGAAATTTGAAGGGTCTTAATGGGCCAAGTGTCAGTGTGGTTATATGAACGACAAGTTTAAGTGCTAGTATTGGGAGTACAAAAACAAAAGGTTCAAAGTGCTAGATGAGGTAAATTTTGACTTACACACGAGAGGATTTATTTCAAAATACTATAATTCAATTTTTCATGCGCGAAGAGAAGGTGCAGAATACTTTGATACAGTAGACAAGACCAGTCGGACCAGGAATCAATCATACCTCTGGCTCGGTTCATAGATATAAAATTGGTGTCAATTGACTCGGTGCGAACCAGTCAAAGTTGATTGATAGATTTTTTTAATAAAAAAAGCTCCCTCTCAACCTCAAACCTTCAACTAAAATCAAATTCAATTTCTTCCCGAATCTCAAAAGGTCTTTTTTATCTTTTTTTTTTCTCTTACAAATGTATGCAAATTAAGATGTCTGGAATTGAGTTGATTATAATTTTACAAAATCGTAGTAAATTTGACTAATTTTATTTAATTATTTATCTATTTAGTAAAGATTTATGTTGTATGTATGCTTTTATTAGTTGAATTCAACGTATATTTATTTTAAATTTAGTTTTTATATTTGTATATATATACATATATATATAATAAGATTCGAATTAATTCGTTTTTTCAATTTGATCCGATTGATTAAATTAATATCTAATAATTTTACCGGTTTGATTTTCAATCTAATTCTAAAAATATTAGTGTCAACTGTTGAGTACAAAAGTTGAATCTTTGGAAGCTGAGGGACTTCAATTTTGACCCCCATCCAGCGGGATTCAAAATGCTACATCGATGAGCATATCCATACTCATTATGAGTTGGTTGACTAAATTTACAATGTTCTTGAACACTGAAAAAGCTTTTCAAACCAAAATACAAATTCTTCGATCGAAGGAATTGTATTAACTCTTTCGCTGCCGCCGATGGCCTTGGATGAAAGTGTGAAGAAAAAGATCTCCGTGATTTTTTGCGAATGGAGTGCAAGAAACGTAATTGTGACTTGAAGTTTGAGAAAGAGGCGATCTGTTGCTGAAATCCCAACTGGAGATGGCGACGAGTCTTGCTCTCATCACTTGTTTGTATTTCGCTTCTCTCTACATCCACCTCTCATATTCCTCTCCTTCTCGACTACCCATTGGAATCCACCCTCTAGGTCAATTTTCTATTGCCCAATCTCTCAGACACACACACAAACAACATTCGCACGCCACAATGCATTGTGAATTGAGCATTATAGTGTTGGAATTGCAGACGAGAAGTACTACGATGCGGAGCTGATCAAATGCAAAGATGGGTCGAAATCTTTCACCAGAGACCGTCTCAACGACAATTTCTGTGATTGCGCCGACGGCACTGATGAGCCCGGTAATTTGCCTTTGTCTTTTTCTAATTTGAGTCATTTTTGCATCTCTTCTTATATTTAATGGAGCAATTCATTAGTTTGTTTCATGTATTTTGGCTTGTGCACTTTTTGTTAGTAGAGTGAAGTCTCTTCGTTGTCAAATTTAGTGGCTGAAGAAAAGTGTACTGGAAAATGAGAAATAAATTGTTAGATCGAAAAATGTTGTTCAATTTAGGTATTTTGCAAAGAGAAGTCTTGGTTTTTGGGAACTTTAGCTGATTACGCACTGTAGCTTTAATTGTGTGAGTTCTGATGTGTTACCTGAGTTCATGTAATATATATATATATATATATATAATATTGATTTGTTAGTAATTTTGAAGTTTTATGCTGTTTAAGTTTATGTGGCTTTATTTTCGATTATGTAGGAACTTCTGCATGTCCAGCTGGCAGATTCTACTGCAGAAATACGGGAAGTACACCAGCTTTCTTGTTTTCTTCTCGTGTGAATGATCGCATTTGTGGTATGTGTTCTATTTCTTTCCTGAACTTCTTTTCATCTGGATAATCTTAGCATAGTTTTTGTTGACTTGCATATGTTTGTGAAAATAGCTTAATGAAATAATGGGTTCTACCTAGACGCCCTGATCTTGAAAATCCACTAAATAAGACACAACATATATATCCAGGCTATATAGAACTTGTTTCCTTTGTGTTTTTTTTTTCGGTAAATTTGTTTCCTTAGTGTTTTCCTGGTCATCATTGCACTGGGTAGGCTTGCCAATTTAACACTATATGGATTTCAATTTGGCGAGTGATATTATTGATGCTTTCACATCAGAATAGACCTATGAATGATCTATTGTTAACTTAGTACTATTTGCTTGCACAATTTAATCACCTTAGCAAATTCTGCATGCCCCCTTATCTTAGCTTGCCGTGTTTATAAAATCACTACATAGGTAGAGAGGTATTATATGTTCCACGGCCGTCAACTTTTCTCCTCCTCTCTGAAGCGTCAAATTTCAATTCAAGTTAATAAAGCCTCTAACCTGTAGTTTCAACTTGTGTATGTCATATTTACTTCATACCAACTGATACTATTTGACATATCTTATTTAGTTCTAGTAACTTTCGTTCTTATAGACTGCTGTGATGGAAGTGACGAATATGGCGGAACTGTCATTTGTCCTAACACTTGTATCATGGGTGGGAATATTCTCTATCAGAGAACAAATTATGACTCGACAACCAGTAATCTGGATTCTCGTAATTCAAGAAAAACTAAATCTGGGATTAAGATGGAGGACTCAGTACAGAAACTTAGAGGTATTTCTTTGTCTACCACATTGCTACATTAAACTGTGTGTTTCACCCTTTCATAGAAATAACATTAAGTTGCTATTCCAGGTTGAAGGCTTTGATCTATGTCCAGGTGTTTCTTGTGATTGTTGCTGTGGCTTTCCTACTATATCGCCGGCGAAAGACTAGAAGAAGAAATTCACGATGAACAGGTTTGTCATTTTACCTTCTTTCGATCATGATATATTGACATCTACCTTCCCCTTTGAAATTTATTCCTGCAGAACAATTTTACCCCTCTGGTTTTGCTTCATCTCTTTTCATATATGTATATTTCCCTTTATGTGACCAACACATGGTGCAACCCTTTTTAGAAAATTGACATGATGCTGCTCAAGCTCCAAAACTTGACCATAGACTCCTGCAAGGCAAACTTGTTAGTCTGAAAAACAGTTTCTGGGAGTGCTAAATCCATATAGTTTGTTCACCGTGAAGTATCACAAGTTTCATTCTTTCTCAGTCTTAAATTATATTCAGAATACAATATTCTTGGTGATGGTGGATGAGCATTTTTTCATCTGAGCTGAGTGTATCCAGCAGTCAAGAAGTTACGCACACCGTACACTTATAAGACCTCCAAGAGTTGGTTGCCCTTGATATTATCTGGCCACAGGTTTCATTTCCTCTGATTTTGTATCCTTAGAGTCAGATGTTCAGTTAATAATTAGAGTTGTGGAGCTGATCGTTCAGAAGATAGCTATAGTGCTTTGGTTGCTGAAATGATTGAAGCTTAGAATGTCGGAGGTTTTTTAAGTCAGTTATAGATAACGAACTCTCTGAAATTGACAGTGAAGTTTTTTCTGCATATTGTTATATCCATCTTTATGTTTTGATTTGAAATGATCTCTTTACCCTGGTAGTGATGAAACAATTTATTCGCCTTCCCATTAATTGTCCTATTATTTTTAGAAACTGAACAAACACCAGAAAAAGACATTTGATTATTTAGAGTAATGTTTTGAAAATCGAATAAGTGATTGAATCGGATAAGTTATTGGATCACTGGTTCGATTGGTCAATTCGAATGTAAAAATTTAATTGATCTAAAATATATTATGTACATATATATATATATATATATTGTAGCATATCAATACATTATATATCAATTGATTAAATAAATGTATTAATATATTATATATCAATTGATTTTTAACAATAATTTATAAAAATGGTTCAACTCATAAATAAATACAAATCTATAATAATTTAACAATAGAAAACCAAAAAATCTCTTTGAGGAAGCAAATTAAATCAAAATTCAAATAAAAAATAATTTAAAATTTAAAACACCACAAACGCTTGAAATTTGAACGCTTTGTTGATTCCCTTTTGAGTCAAATAGAGGTAGAAACTACAGTCTCAATAATCCTTTTTTTAAAAGAAAAAGTAAAAAAGATTGGAGAAACTTGGAGAATAGGAGAAAGAAGTAGATAAAGAAGAATAAGAAAATGGGAAGAACGCGATTGGCAGGCTCATTGTCCCGCATTGGAAGCCAATGTAATCCAACCATGGTTCAATGTATCGGCCAGTGCGCACCTGAATTGGTCAGCGTGGATCTGATAAAAACGCCCGATACCTTGAAGAATTTATTTAAAAAATGCAGGAAAAAAGAAAAATTAGAAAAGTAATATGTTTTGGAAAAATTTAAAAAAGTAAGTGCCACTGCGATTACTCATCATGGTGCCACAATTTTTTATTTAAAAAAAAATTTCTTTTAATTTTTTTTTTAATGTGTCACCACGGTGACATTTTTTTTTATATAAAAAAATTTATTTATTTTACGATGAATTATTGCTAATTTCTCGTTAAAATTTCGGCACCATCATGGCGAGTTGTCAACCATCAAATATACTGTTCGACTCCCCTTGATGAGACGAACATTTTCCCACAAACAATTTTAAGTTTTATCACTCGTAAATAATGAATTTTTAGCACGAACACCACACCTTTCGGCCGTCGATTCGCTTCCATCGGAGCGACCCACGATCACGAACCACCACCACTGGACTCGCCTCGACCTAACGGTTCTAACGAGACCAACCTAATTCAATTTTATTAAATATTTGTTAAGATATGAAAATTTGAAAATTTTTTCCGCTGAAAATTCGCGCTGAAGCTGTTTGCTACCATTTCTCCACCGTCAGGACGAATCACAGATTAAGACCATAGCCGTTCGAATCCTGTGGTCCAGACGATTCCAACAAGACCAATCTTGCTCAATTTCATCAAGTATTTGTTTGTTCAATTAAAATTCATATATTTTAAAATAGTTATAATTTTATTAAATTCTATTTAATTAATTAATAATACTATTTATAATTAATTAATAATTAATAATACTATTTATAATTAATTAATAATTAATAATACTATTTATAATTAATTAAATAGAATTTAATAAAATTATAACTATTTTAAAATATATGTATTTTAATTGAACAAACAAAAAAAAGAAAATGAATTTGACAAACAATTTCAGCGAATTTTTGGTGAAAAAATCTTCAAATTTTCAAATCTCAACAAATACTTGATGAAATTGAGCAAGACTGGTCTAAATAGTATTATTAATTATTAATTATTAATTAATTATAAATAGTATTATTAATTAATTATTTTTATAAATAGTATTATTAATTAATTATTTTTATAAATAGTATTATTAATTAATTATAAATTTAATTATTAATTATAAATAGGATTATTAATTAATTATAAATAGTATTATTAATTAATAAATAAAATTTAATAAAATTATAACTATTTTAAAATATATGTATTTTAATTGAACAAACAAATACTTGATAAAATTGAGTAAGATTGGTCTTGTTGGAATCATTTGGACGATAGGATTCGAACGACTATGGTGTTCATTTGTGATTCGTCCTGACGGTGGAGAAATGGCAGCAAACAGCTTCAGCGCAAATTTTCGGCGGAAAAATCTTCAAATTTTCATATCTTAACAAATATTTAATAAAATTGAACTAGGTTGGTCTCGTTAGAACCGTTAAGTCGAGGCGAGTCCAGTGGTGGTGGTTCGTGATCGTGGGTCGCTCCGGTGGAAGCGAATCGACGGCTGAAAGGTGCGATGTTCGTGCTAAAAATTCATTATTTACGATTGATAAAACTTGAAACTGTTTGTGGGGAAATGTTCGTCTCATCAAGGGGAGTCAAACGATATATTTGATGGTTGACAACTCGCCATGATGGTTCCAAAATTTTAACAAGAAGTTGGCAACAATTCGTCGTGAAATAAAATAATTTTTTTTAAAAAAAAAAATTGTCACCGCGGTTCATACATTAAATTTTTTTTTTTCAAAACAATGTCACCGCGTTCTTTTTTTTTTTAAATAAAAAATTGTGGCACCGCTATGCCACTTACTTTTCTAAATTTTTGCAAAACACATTACTTTTTTAATTTTTCTTTTTTCTTATATTTTTTAAATAAATTCCCCCGATACCTTTACAATTATATAATTTTTGGACGGAGGTATGAAATTATTAACTTTACCTTTATAATACTTTTTTTATTTTTTTAAAAAATTATTAAAAAATCAAATTGGGTGGATGGGAAACTTATAAAAATTATTAAAAAAATTATCCACTTAGTGCACAAAAAAGATAGAAAATTTAAAAAAACAAAATTATAATTTTTATCCACAAGGGCATTTTGATTAGTTCATCACAAAATATAGACGAAAACCTAACGGATTGGACTAATTGTTAGATGACTATTAAAATCGGGGGGATTATTCGTAATTTTTCAAACAAAAAGAGGGTATTTATAATCATGCCAAACCTCAGAGGAAATAGTTGTAATTTACCCTTGTAATATTATATAATAATTTGTGATATTTAATCGTTTTTATAATTTTACTAATTCTTTGAGAATATTATTAAACATTGTATAACACATTTGCATCATATCATTCGATAATATCATGATTCGTCATAATGGATGTGAAAAAATACCTATCAATATTATGGCCGATACAACGACTTTGAACCATGAATCCAACATTATACATCATTGAACATTTTCAATTATTAAGTAATAAGATGAGAAACAAATCTCCATTCTTTACATAAAAGTCTCAGAAAGCGACTATGTTCTTGTTCCCGGCCCCATAGTTCATCTTTGGAGATGATGTCTATTATTGCCACTCATGATCTTATTGTGAGAATATTTATTTATCGACCCGCCATAAACGTACGCAAGCGTCGAAGACCTAAAGCCATGAGAAAACAAATTTCCACGACAAGGATTCGTCAAGAACGTCGTCCTTTGGTAGGGTAGCTGGCTTGCAAGGCAATGCCGCATGTCCCGCGCTTATCAGCAGAACCGCGCTTCATTTTGACGTAGCCGCTGTCGCCCCAAGTCGTGCCCCATGAGTTCTTCACAAGCCAGTACTTCTCACCGTTGTCTTCACCGTAGCCAACAATCGTAACCCCATGATTCAGATTGTTCCCACAATAGCCCGCGAACACCCCGCTAGAGTAGAACTGAAAGTCGTATCCGCCAGCATCAATGCCTACCGACACCGGCTGCTTAGCCACCGCAGCTTGTATCCTTTTCTCGTCCCTAGCTGGTATTGCTACGTAGCCGGTTATCTTTGCTGCTTTCATTTTTTCTTTGGTGGTGTTGCACATGCCTTCTTTCCCTTGATATGGATAGCGTTTTTCCGTGGTAATGCCGTGATTCTTGATTATGAATTGAAATGCTTTCTCCATGTATCCACCCCTACAGCCTTGGTTATCTGGAGTGGAGTCACAGTCCACGAGCTCTTGCTCGGACAGGGATACCAGTTTCCCTGTCTTGATCTTGGTGATGCCTTCTATTGCTGCTACTGCAGAGAATGCCCAGCAACTGCCTGTGATGAAAGATAGGTATTTGATCACTGCGCATGAATACTTTAGCAATAGGAATCAAGTTGTTGCATCAAAGTTCATCCAAGGAGATGGCCTCCAATTCTTATTGCATGTTTCTTGAGAGGAGGAAACCTGTGGATTATCTGTAATTAACCTCTAATTCACTACTGTTAATTATGTTATAATAGCTAGAAAAATTAGAAAGAAGAGTAAATTTGTTGGTGATAGCAACGAATTTAGCAATAAGAATTTCAAAGTTAACATTTAGAAACCAAATGTTTCCTTGTTATAATTAGAAATTAATTATTACGGTCAAGTAAATATTTTTTTTGTTAAATTTGTTGCTAACGTAAATTAGCAACAAATTCTTGTAATAATTGTATATTACTGCATTACAAAAAAAGAAAAAAAATTGCGACAAAAATTCAAGTGAAAATATTAATATTTTCAATAGTTATAAATTTAAGTGACATTCCCCCCCTCCCCCAAGAAAAATTGTCCGCAGACGAATTTTATTGAAAAGAAAAATGTAATTTTTATTTTATAAATATATAAGAGTGATATTTTTGGTCCACTTGAAATTTATTTTGACAATGAAAGACAATTATTTTAAAAAATGGCACATTAAGGAACTTTATCTTGAAAATTACCACCTTGGCCGGAAAAATTCATGTGACAGCTGCAAATTGGTGATATTTGTTTTCAGCTACAAATGTCTTCGATGTGCTATCTTTTTAAAAAAATATTATTCTTCAGTGCAAAAATCAATTAGACAATTGAAAATGTCATTCTCCTATATTTATAGGATGAAAATTATAATTTTTTCTTAAAAAAAGATAGCGACACATGTACGCTAACAATCTGGTAGATGTGCCGTTAATTGTCTACAATAATAAAAATTTATCACTAATAATTATATCGACAAAATCAAATTATTGTCACTTAGGGAATGTTTGAGCACGTTTAAAAAAAACGCTTTTCAGTTTTTGACTCCAATAAAATACTTTTGAAGTGTTTGGGATAATTACTTTTGCTTCTAAAACAGTTAAGAAAAGTGATTTTAGGCCAAAAGTTAGAAACATCTTAGGGATTACTTTTAGTTGCTGTGGTTTTTTTGTAAATAAATCCAATTTTGTTTATTACTACTTTACCCTTATTATAATAATCTTAATCCAACTTTACCCTTTTAATTTATTTTTATAATTGTATATGTAAAATTCATACCGGAGTTTTCAAATAATTTAAATTTTAAAAATAATTAAATTTACTCTTCCACATATTTAATATTTTAAGTTTTTTATATCTTATGTGCTATATCATCTAATTATATTATTTCATTCACATATTATTATTCGATTAATTAATAAATTAATTATTTTTTGCAATCATGCAAGTTTAATTATTGTATGTGAATCAATAATTATATTACTTAGTAGGAGCACTATTAATAAATATAAAATATTAATCGAAATAATGTTTATGATTTTTTATGGAAAAATAATTAATAGTGACAAACAATAAGTGAAATAATAGGCACAAAGATAGTATTTTTTTAACACGTAGGGACAAAACAGTTTTTTATCATTTAAGTTTATTTTAAAAGTGATTTTTTTCCAAACACTATTGAACTTAGCTTTTATCTAATCTTCACTTTTTTTACAAACATTATCAATTTTTCCTTCTGCTACAACTTTCAGCTTTTTTTACAAAAATCTCTTGTTTAAAAGTATTTTGTCGCTAATATTATCTTTTGTTGCGGCTATCGATACTCCAGGTAACAACGCGAGTAGTTAAGTATAGATATCTCATTTATCAGCAGGCTAAAATGTTTATCAGTATTGACAGAAAATAAAAGGTTTTGTACCACAAGTCCCTTGATCCTTGATTGGAGTCACAGCCTTGTGCTTCCTCCAGTCTACGCTGCGTGGTAAATCAGAAGAATTAAACGTGCTGTTCTGTGGTTTATGGGAATTCCCATGATTCCTGTACCCTAAGTAGATCGACTGAAACTCCAGGTTCGTCATGTCTGCAAACTGATTGTCAATGACAGTGTATCCACGATTCTGAGAGTTGGTGAAGTCGATGAACTGAACATTAGACTGGTAGATTCCAAACCGCAAATTCCACTCGTCTGTGCTGCTGTATCTTCGTCCGTATCGTTTTAGCCAATCTTTGTACCGTTTCTCCATGGATTCGGTTACGTTCTCCCTCTGCTGATCGTTCTCCAAATACGCATGTGACGAGACGAACAGAATGCACATGAGCACAACCCCACGGTGATAACTTGTCGTTATCGTTGGAGTTTTCATGGTTTGGCCCAATGCAGGATGAGTTGTGATGTCTATAGCTTGTTTACGATGTTTTGTTTGTCGATGTTTACATAACGTAGATGCCTGCTGGTTTGGTATACCAGTCTCACTGGCAATTCAGTTGGATTCATGTGTTTTTTGTTCTTGGCTTCCAGTGCTATATCTGTTGCTGAGGCAAGTTTGATGTGTTTTCCTTAGTCTAAGGTTCATGCTTCGTTTATGCGTGTAACTGTGTACACTTGCTAAATTCATTGGCAGCAATGAACTCATGAAGGTGAAATTCTGAAGTTCTTTTGGACCTCTATGGATCGATTTTCTCAAAATTGCCTAACATCGTTGTCTATGGTCGAGCTATGGCTCTATTTGTATTTTACGAGGTTAAATGTATTTTACCCCTTATGAAAATATTTTGATAAGCATAAAACTCCTTTTAAACTAAAATAGAGAGCAATGCAATCTTCAAACTTTTAAAAAGATGTTCATTGTCACCCACATCAAGGAGTCACTTTACCCAACCCCTTTTTTTAAAGGGATACTACATTATATTTGTTTGAAATTTGGTATAATTACATATGAATTCTCAGGAATTTAAAAAATTACACCAAGTATTCTTTACGTTTAGTTTTGTTCAACAGATAAATTTATGACATTCGTCGATATCAGCAAAAAAGGTGAATGAATATTCCAATATATATTTACACCGAAAGACTTATTACAGGCTCATTACATGTCAAATAATTTTTTTTTAATCAAACTATAAAAGTCACGCACAATATACCAACGATATTATGAAAAATTAATTGGAGAAAGAATGTCAGATGGGAATTAATTATTGAGCCTAGAAGCTTGCTCCCAATTTTGACCAACTCCAAGCCCGAATACAAAAATACATTAACATGGAGGGAGGCTGCACTAGGAAGTACAAGCATGAAATCCTCATTGAAAAATGCAAGAACAGAAAGGTGAGGCTCTGCTCCATGAAGATTTAAGGAATAATCCCTCCTTGGTGGAGGCACACAAGCCCTCTTTCATAGAGGCATTTAAATCCTTCTTCAGGTAGGCATCTAGGACCTTTTCCAGGAAAGCACATGAGCTCTCTTCTAAGCAGACACAAAAGCTCTGTATTCCACATGTATAGGCATAAAAAGCCTTGCTGCGAGTGGACATTTGTCGCTCCTCCGATGAGGCCCCTAAGCCCTTCTTCGAGTAGACACCTTCAAATAATTCATCTTCGATGGAGGCACACAAATCTCATTCGTTCAAACACAAAAACCCTATTCATAATACACATTTGTACTGTTAACATTTTCATGCAGAAAAATAAAGTCCTGGGCATAGAAGGCACTTATTAAGTCCTCCCTGGGGGCTCACAAGCCCTCATTCGTAGAATCACATATGCTTTGCTCCAAGTAGGTATCTTCAGAAAAGCACTGCTCCCCACAAGCATGAAATAAACTCTTCTTTCTCTAATCATGCTTGTGCTACTAACATTTCTTTGCAGGAATGGGAAAAAAAATGGCTTCCTCTTCATGCCAGTTTATTGTCTTTGCTAGATGAAGACATTTGCTTTAATAAGTGGGGAAGTCTTCACCTATTAGTCTTGAAGGACTGAATGTTGCCCATAAAAATAAATTGATCCAAAGAGGCCTAAGTAATCCAACAGGAAAAGAAAACCGCAAGAGTCCAAAATAATGCAAGGCCAAAGATGCCCCCAAGAGGCTTTCAAGAAGCTCAGTCCAAGTATAGTCCTTAAGGAATCCAATAGGTGGTGCTCCCAAGTAATGAATTGACCAAAAACAAAACCCAACTAGCCCAAATTTGAAAGATCCTAAATTCGAGACAGTTTGAAAAGCCTACAAGAAAGCTCAGAGACTTGGAATCTCCTAGCCAAAGTCAAGGATCACGTAGCGTCCAACGGTGGCCTAGGTGGTATCTGATGAGAGACAAATTACTAAAAATACCAAAGTATCCCTCATTAAGGGTAAAAAGGACATTCATGCTGAAAATCTGCCCCTAGCTAAAGTTATTAAGAAATATGGAAATCCGCGTGCGTAATCAAGGGCCAAGATCGTGGATTTCCGCCCGTTATGCTATCAGACGCTTGATCAATGACAAACGTACAATTAGAGGCTTAAGGTCCATGATTACGACACGTGGCAGGTCATCATAATCAACTCTAGCTCTATAAATACATTGTGCCTAAACCAGTTAAAGGTAATTCATTTTCTATTAAGTCCAGTTACCTAATTCTGCGTACAATTATACATCTAGACTAGAAACTAACTTGAGCGTCGGAATGTCTTCGTTTGAGGACCGACCCGACTAGCTTGACGTGCTTTCTGATCCTTAGGAATTATCAAAGATTTGGGAGTGACGTGGCGCGATCTAGATCGCTGATCAAGGTCACCTTATTCGAGCCCGATCAGTATCCACTAAGACTTCTGAGGGCATCAGATAAGGACCAACCTCCTTCTTAATTAGGATCACGTGGTGCCCCCAGCCAAATGTAACCCCTAAACTCTAAAATCTTGGACTTGGGTTGGGGGAAAGTCTCCTCAACCTACTCTTTTAAAAATTTAGGAAGACATCCTTATCCTCTAAGATACCCTTATCTACAGCGGGCCTCCAACTTTATGCAACCACTTTGTATCATATTCCACCAAATTTGTGAGAATCGTCCACTAAATCCATAGGGAATTTGGTTTTCTCCATCCGACTGATGATTGCCTACAAGTTAAGAGCTCTCGTAGAAGGAGAAAACAACTTGATCTTCATACTACAACTTTAATTTAGCTGAAAGAAACTCTTTCGTACCAAGAGTTTTATTTCAATGTTAATCTCTCTCTTGTACAAAAAAAATGAGGAATAACACTCATTTTCACTCATTTACAATCTTCCATTTTCCAACACTTTATTTCACTACTTTCTATTCCAAGTGGGATGTTTTTTTTTCTCGCATCAGTTAGTATTTTACTTTAGTTCATCCTTCGTATAAATGACGATTTTTCCTACCCAAAACAAAATTATCTATTTATATGATTTTAAATTTTAATAATTAAATAGTTTTTCCGATCATTATTATAGTATGAAAACTTATTACCAAACACTGCAACATCTTATTTATCCCAGCACTCTAAAAACTTATTTTTAAAATAAAATTTAATATTTTTAAATTTATAACATCTCATAAATCCCTTTAAATAAATTTAATAAAAAAAAACACTCTCTCAATCACAAATTCCCACTCAAACCATTTTCTATTCCCCAGAAACAAAAAGTCAGCAGAATGCTTCATCTCTCAGCAGTAGTGTATATATACACACATTAATCATCAAGTGACAGCAAAACCTGAGTCTACAACTATGATGATTAGTGCGTCGCCACAAACAAATGGCATAAAAAACGCATAAATTCCAGTATAGGGGAAGGTGCGTAGAAATAGGGTTGAGCAGAAAGAGAGAGAGAGAGATGGGGAGAAAAGGGACACATGCCCCTACATGTGGGTATAGTTTGGAGACAAAGTAAAGGGGAGTTAGGGCGTGCAAACACTTCACATGCCCTATACATCATCCCTTTTCAACACCCTCACTTCCCACAGCTCACTACTGCCCTCCAATATCCACCCAATACCCCCCTTTTTCTTAAATTACCCCAATCATTGAAATTTATAGTTAGGATAAATTACATTAACACCATTTGATATTAAATTTAATTATATAAATATTTTTTATCGTTTCTAAAATTACGTATACAGTACTCCTAATAGAATATTAATATAATTTATCGAGGTAAATATATTTTTAGTCCCATAAAATAAGGGTAAATTTTATTTTAGTACCACAATTATGGCTTTTAGTTCCATAAAACTCAAAATCACCCCTTTTTAATCCCAACAAGTGTGATTTTGGGATTTTTTTAGTCCCAAAACTGCAATGCATTTTTAGTGTTAAACAATGCCTCTTTAGTTCTAAAACACAATGCATATGGCTTTTTGGGACTAAAAAAAGCGTGATTATGAGTTTTACGGGACTAAAAGCAACACTTGTTATAGTTGTAGTACTAAAAAAATTTTGCCCTTATTTTATAGGACTAAAAAAATATTTTGCCCTCATTTATCTCAAGGGTGTTGTGTAAGTCTTTGCATTGAGTTATCGCTATAAATTATAACTACAATCTTAGGAGGTATACTCATAATTTTGTAAAGGATACGGAGTGTTTGTATAATTAAACTTATCCTCAGACATTGTCAATGTAATTTAATTACCCTAAGTATTAATTTTCATGTTGGCTCAAAAACTTGTGTAATACTAGCGATTTGAGCTAATTTAAATTTTTATTATATTCAATTAAAAAATTAAATAGCTGATAAAACATGAAAAAAACCTCAAATATCTATGAGAGAAGATTGTGGATAAGAAGTTAACTGTAAATTAAGAGATGGTGGAAAAATAATTGTGTTTAAGGGTGTTTTATTTGATATCCATATTATCTATCAATGATAATTATTATTAGTCTCTTCCATTTAATTAATATTACTAGTGTGGTTAACTGCACATGCATGCAATGTGTGTCTACATATTAATCATAATTATGATTATAACAATAAAAAGTTATAAAAATAATTATTGAAAAGATTGATGGTTCAAATCAATTAAAGTAAAATATAAATTAAAAATTATCTATTATTAAAAGAAGTCAATAAAGAAGAACAAAAGCAAACTAATTTTCTAATATAAAATAAGAAACATCACTACAAGACGTAACATTTAATTATAGTTATTATCTATAATTAAAAATAAATAATTATAGTAAATAGTTATTTCACAATCATATATATGTTATGTGTGCACATATAAATCATAATTAAAATTATAATAATTAAAAATCATAAAATAAAAAGTATGCCGTTTACGGAAGAGATTGATGGTACAAAACAATTTAAGTAAAAAAATTAGCTTTAATTAAAAAAGAAGTCATAACGAAGAAAAAAGCAAAATAATTTTCTAATACATAATAAGGTTGAAAATCACTACAAGAAACACAATCATACTTGAAGTGGTTTTACATCCATCATCTCGATAAATTGAGCAATGCATCAATTTAATTAATATATTAATATGACTAGAAATAATAATTCACAGAAAGTGAGACAAATATGCACATAATTAAAGTAGAATTAATACTCACACATTCGATGAGATTCGAACCATAACGTCGGATTTATTCATAGAACCTGACTCTAATTACTAGATTAAGACCTCATTGATATATTGACTATATATTAATTAATGATACGAAAATAGTATGTGAGTTCTGACCTAATAATTGTTGATAATTTAATTAATATCGACTAAAATTGTCGCAACGACTCTCTATATGTTGCCTTTTTCATTGTCCCTATAGTTATTGTTACTGAAAAGTTTGTGAAAAACATTTTGTGGAGAGATATTTAATTTAATTAATGATAATAGATATTATGGACTAATATTTCATCATTTATGTAAAGTGCATGCAGCACCCTCAAACTACCAATTATACCCTTAATTGTGTACCAATATAATTATATATTAATCTACTAGTTGTTGAGGCAGATCATCCCACATGCATATAATAAATAATTTTTCATTCTTTGAAATATATTATAAATAAGATAAAATATATAAATTGATATATTACATTAAAAGAAAGAAAGAAAAAAAAAACTGATTTACCAGTTAATGTAAAATATGAACAATTAACTTAGCTATCTTATCCGTTGAAGGGCACTTATAACTTCACAAAAAATTGATGCGGCAGTGTCATTAACCACCATATGTGAGTATGGATGGTCTTTCTTTATTATATTAGTCTAGATACTAACAAAAAAAAAAAAAAACACTTTTCACTCACAATTGACAATTTGTGACACCACAACATCAAATTTAAACTATTATTATTTATTTATTCACTACAAGAAAATGGCTCAATAGCAACGAAAAAAATTAGTATCGAACTAATTAGCAAGTAAAATTTTCATTGCTAATTTGCATTGTTTAATAAAAGAAATTTACTTGCTAATAAATTCAGCAACAAAAATTTACTTGCTAATGAATTTAGCAAATAATTATTTAAAATATATTGATGTAAATTAGTAACAAAAGTTTTATTTGTTAATTAACTCGATGCTGATTTTAGCATCAAATTTTTTCTACGCTATTAAATCATTTTCTTCTAGTGATTTTAAATGGTCCACATCATCTTTTGACCGCATGTTTATCCTACACTTTTACCATATTCATCACTTGCTCGATTTTTAATTATATTTTAATTTTTGTTCTTAAAATTTGTTCCTAAGTCTTCAGTTTATTGTACACCAATAGCCCTAAGGTGAGTAGAGCAAGTGATGCTTGTCCTACACTTTCACCCATATTCTATACTATCATATTTGTAAATATGATGGTAAATTTTAATTTAGGATAATTGGACTCCCTTTTTCTAAAGTTTGGTGTATTTATATGTAGACCCCTCGTAATTTAGGAATTTGCATCTAGCACCCTTGAGATTTGCTTCAATCTAACAAATAAGTTCCTCTATTAGTCAAAATTTATCAATGAATTATTACTGATTTATTAAAGGTCAAATAATTTTTTTTATGATCAAATTACTCTCATATGTCTTCGCGCGTTAATAAATGTGAGGAGGTATATTTTCACCATTATAATGATAGTTTAGTTAGAAAAAAATTATTTGACCTGCAATAAGTCAGTAATAAGTCAATCGAGGGCATATATCGATTTTCATTAAGCTTTTTTTTTTTTTTGTTAATATCAACAAATTCATTGAATTTTGACTAAAAGATGGTCTTATTTGTTAGATGAAAGCAAACCTCAGGGGTTCTAGATATAATTTTCTAATATCCCTTTCAGAAAGAGGGTCTTATTTGTTATATGGAAGCAAACCTCGGGGGTGCTAGATACAATTTTCTAATATCCCTTTTAGTTTTCATTCAATATTTTTGTTAATATCAACAAATTCAATAAATTTTAACTAATGAATTTGTTAGATGGAAGCAAACTTCAGAATTACTAAATGTAATTTTTTAAATTATAAGAGATTTACGTATAATTACACCCATTTTTCTAAAAAAAAGTATAAACATCCCATAAATATATATATATATATATAGATATATAATTAATTCAAGCATCAAGATGTGGACGTAACTCAACCCAAAATACAATAACAGCCAACATATGATTGGTTGGATTACCAAGACAAAAATTGTACCAAGTACATTATGAAAGCTTTTAATTAGGTACTTAACAGCTCTCCTTGGAACTTTCATTCCCTTGAGCCCAACTGTTGCTCCAAATCCAACTTTATTAGTGTACTCTTTTGACAGACATTTTGGGATACAGTCTGTTCTGCTACAGAAAAGATCTTCAGGAACGTTCTCACACATGCTCTTGCCATATGTATCACATTGCACCACAGCTGACTTATCACTCTACTATTGGCACACCACCAACACACACTACACTCCCACCCATTACACACACATCATCATCATTCTCTTTCACACCCAAACTATGGTTCAACATGCACTAAAGTTTGCTCCCCTGTGCCCTCTGAATTTTGGGTTTTTTTTTTTAGTATATTGGGTATATGATCCTTTCTTGCCTAAGGAAATTTTAGTTTGAATTGGGTTTCGTCATATCTAAATTAATTATATAATAAATATAAAATACGTATTTATTATATGATTAGTATATAAAGATGATAACTAGAACAGATAATTTAGGGGCCTATTTTGTTTGGATTTGGGGATGAATTAAGTTTTTTAAGTCTGACTGGGTCCAGAGCAGTTCTTGAATTTTCCCGTTAATCTCCATGGGATAATGTTTAAAATTTGATGAATTTATTTAGGATATTTTATTTCTATTCATTGTATTCAATATTTAGAATAAATCTTTGTCACTAGAAGGAAATTGACTATTGGCTACAATTTGGTAAATAATTATTATTAATTATGATTAATAAAAAATTTATGCAAAACTTGAATTATCCACCATGTAAACTACTTTGCCATGGCTATGGCCCATAAGAAATGTTTTTTTCTTGCAAAAACTACGATCAATAACTGTTGTATGACCGTAGTCGTAACTATTTACTATAATTATTTATTTTTAATCATGACAATTAATCATGATTAAATATTAAATTCCTTCCTAGTGTATACAGCCATAATAATAGTTTATTGGATATTTATAAATAATAAACTTATTTGCTCGAATAATTATATCGATTAATTGAAGAAAAGAAAGGAAAAAAAAACGAATCTTGCAGGTTAAACCATTTGAATCCGAGAGCGAGGTGAGGTACGTTTTCAAATCCTATTGAAATCGAGGTAAGGTTGGACATGTCGACTATTTTGTTAAGAGAAAACAGATCAGTTGGAGTCGAATTTGACAAAATCCATCCAAAAATTACTTTATACCTACTTTTATTAGTTTACATTTATTATATAATTGATTCCATTAGTCCAAAATTAATGATCAAATAAAAAATTCCCTGATCACCAGCTCTAGGTAGGAATTTTTCACCTCATACCCCTCTTGATCAAAATCTTGGTTAACCTTTTCCATTCAAGAATCACTCACGTACATAAAAATATATTAATGTACTTGGTATGATGAGTTTTGATGAGTAAAGTGAGGGGATGATTGATCCAACGGCCAGGAGGAGTGGAGGAATAGGTGAGGCGAACACAGAGGAATGTTGTCTGATGAAATCTTAAATTATGAGAGCATTATTATAAGGTTGGAGGCCACAAGGGCACGTGGTTTCTGATTCCTCCGATTTAATAAACTACTGACTTCTTTCCAGTAATACCGTTGGGCCTCAACCCCAAACCACCCCCCCCCCACCCCCACCCCCTACCAGCTGTCGATAGCTGTCCTAATCCTCCCCCCATGTGACCCCACCATCATAGCCAGAGAGAAAAAGAGACATTTTTCATTTTTTTAATTTTTTGAGATAATATTGAGAGACAGAGAGAGAGAGAGAATGGGGTCATGAGCAGTTGTGAATGGGATGATGAGAGATGTTTCCTAATTGTGGCTATCTACTGTTCTTGAAATTTTGCTTTTTTAACAATTTGCATGTGATTTAGGGTTTGTGTGTATATATATATAAGGCCCTGCTTGGGAACATCTTGTAGTTTGGGTCATTTCACTCCGTTTTGGTGAGTACAAAGTGATCCAATTCCCTAGTTGCAAGAAATATGGCACATTTGCCACCAAAAGTGCCTAGCATGACTCACAACTGGCCTGACTTCTCACACCAAAAGATTGAGGGATTGGGGATCATCAACAACAACCCCCCTTCATGGGTTGATGAGTTCCTCGACTTCTCGTCGGCCCGCCGTGGGTCCCACAGGCGGTCTATGAGCGACTCCATCGCCTTTCTCGAGCCCCCCATGGTGGAGGAGTGCCGGAGGTCGTCCGCCATCATGATCCCGGGAGATCATCATCATCATCCTCATCACGAAGATGGGATTGTTGCTGTCGATCGTGGCGGTAGCAATCACCACGGCCACCACGATGGTGGCGGTGGCGGTGGTGGTCATCATGACTTTGACAGATTCGACGACGACCAGCTGATGTCAATGTTCACGGACGACCTAGTCGGGGGAGCAGGGCCCACAGCCACCATGTCGTGCTCGAACCCCTCATCGCCGTCGGATCACAACAGCATCAATGATGATGATAAGTTACAAGGCCTTAATTCATCTGATCATCTCCAGCAGCAGCAGCAGCAGCAGGTGCACCCCAAGAGTGAGCCTGAGGAAGTGCAGAGCTCATGCAAATCCGAGGGAGTAAATGGTGTACATGCAACCACCACAGACAATTCCGGTGAAAAGATTTATGACCCCAAGAGGATTAAGAGGTACTCATCATTCCCCTATACATAATTATGCATGAAAATCTCTCTCTCTCTATATATATATATATGAAAAATTCTTATTTTTTGATCGAATCAAACGTATTACAAAGCAATCACGCTTGTTTTGTGATTGCTTACTTTTTCTAAACTGTATA
Organism: Sesamum indicum; assembly: GCF_026168435.1. Taxonomy (NCBI): domain Eukaryota; kingdom Viridiplantae; phylum Streptophyta; class Magnoliopsida; order Lamiales; family Pedaliaceae; genus Sesamum; species Sesamum indicum. Next base: position 9,668,004 of record NC_142668.1, read on the forward strand.
TCAATTACACGGCAAGTGTATTTCAATTTTCATATAATTTGTTTAGGTTTAGCCGAACCGAATCCAAATTATACTTTATCATATATATATGTTAAAATTAAATTCTAATTGTAAATATTATGTTAATTATCTGAATTAATTTAATTTTTTGTCAGAATTTTGGCTAACCGGCAATCTGCTCAGAGGTCAAGAGTGAGGAAATTACAGTACATATCTGAGCTAGAACGCAGTGTTACTTCACTTCAAGTATGTCAACTATAATTAAATATTTTGGTATATATATTTGCCTTAATTATTTCTTCTATTTTCCAAATATATATATACAGTTATTAATTAAAATTATTGAATTATGGAAATGGTGTGAATTAGGCTGAAGTTTCAGTGTTATCACCACGAGTAGCATTTCTGGACCATCAGCGCTTGGTGCTAAATGTGGACAACAGTGTTCTCAAGCAAAGAATAGCAGCTTTAGCCCAAGACAAAGTTTTCAAAGATGGTAAGAAAAATTATTCTTTTTTTAAATAAAAAGTAATATTATGCATAGATATATATAGGATTAAATGCTATTTATCCTCTGTGATATTGTAAATTGAAAAATTACTTTCGTATGAAAAAAAAAATATCAAGTAAATTGCTTCATTTTAAACAATATAAGGAGGTATTTCGTTTTTTTTTTTTCATAAGGAGATAATTTGCTCATTTGCAATATCAGGAAAGAGTTGCTTGCATATTTTTCATTGTATATATATAATTGTGTTTGGATCAAAAAATAAAATAATTTTCACATCGTATAAATTAAGAATATTGTTAATATTCTTTTTATGACATTAATATTTCATTTTTTTATGATATTATTATATGTTTTTTGAAGAGCTCGCCACTTTATATGGCTATATAGTACGAATTTATGATTTTTCTCCTTTACAATTAATTAAGGGGAAAAATGCAAGCAACCCCATTGTGATATTGCAAATGAGCAAATTACCCCCTTGTGAAAAAATAAATAGCGATTTACTTTCCTATATTTTTTAAAATACAACAATTTACCCTCCTATGATTTTTAAAATGAAGCAATCTACCTCCCTATATAAGGAGGTAAATTGCTTCATTTTAAAAAGTATAAGGAGGTAAATTGCTATATTTTTTTCATAAGGGGGTAATGTGCTCATTTTAATATCACAGGGGGATAAATTGCTATTCACCCATTAATTAAGTTGGTGTATAGAGTAATGTACTGTGTCCACATGCATGAACAATTAAAAATGTAAATAAACCAACTTGGATTCAATATAGAATAATTGAAAAAAAAAATGCAAATTAATCTTCATATAGATATATATATCTGAGCAGATGTGAATAATAAATGTGACAGCAACAAGCCTTTGCCATCCATCCATCAGATCACAAGCACTCACTGCTCATATATATATATATATATATATATATATAGTGTGTGTGTGTGTTTCTTGATTCATTACAGTACTTAGGAAAGAAAATAGTGTTTGTCTTAGCATCGATCATTGGGCTTAGGTAGTTAAGGTCGAACATTATCATATTTACAATGTTTATTTAAATTCTTATTAAAATATTTGATGAGATTAAACATACATTTTAATTTATGTATTAATTCCCACATGGTTCGAAAATAGTATTTGTATTTTAGAGAATTACATACTAATTTAAACTATATTTATATGACACATAAAATACAAAGATTCATACCATCCCATGTGAGAAAAACCCACTTCATCATACACTGCTTTGCTAGCTGTACTCCGGATCAGATTTGATCAAATCGAACCACTCATATTATAAGTATGATAAATTTATAGTGTGATTGATCATTCTTTTTGAACTGGACACCAATTATGTGTATCAAGTGCATTACACATATCATATGATATTAATTAGAGATGTAGGTCCGGTCAGGACCAAACCTGGTTGTCCTCGATTATCTATTATCTCGTATTTTACATGAACTTTGTCCCACTTTAAATGTATATCTCTTAAAATAAAAATTCTCTCTCGATCTCTTACTACGGAGATTTAATATTATAAATTTAGTTTAATCAACTACAAAATAATTAATTAGGGTTGTTTTGATAGCTCATCAAGAAGCACTGAAGAGGGAAATTGAGAGGCTGAGGCAAATATACTACCAACAGAACATGAAGAAGATGGAGAATGGGAGCGGGGCGCAGCCCAACTCACCACCAAGAGCTGCTGATCATACGAACTGCCCTGCCGAGAAAGAGCAACTAGCAGTCAATTGACATATTCCTAAGGTAACTCAACTCATATATACTTCCTCTTTAGATTCTTGTGACATGGCTTTGAAGCAAGAATTGCACCAATTTTTATCACATCTCCGCTTATTCTTTACAAATTACTTATTCATCTCCTAACACTACAAAAGTCAAACAAATCAATGCATTTTCTGCCTCGTAACTTAGATCCAGTACATTTTTAAATCAATTATTCCTGAGATTTTTTAAAATAATCCCATAATTGGCATAAGGTCTCATTTTTAGTACTTTTGCCGCCTGTCGTCAGGAAAATGATGGAAATTATAGTATGCATGTCATGTGGCGTTTTTAGAATGATACGTGGCATGCACATGGTATTTTCATTAATTTTCTAATAGAAGTCGATAAGAGGACTAAAAGTGAGAATATTTTAAAGTTATAGGATTATTTTCGATAATTCCATTGCTCTAAACCTGTACAGGGCCTAAATTATGGGACAAAAAAATGCAATTTATCCAAGAAAACTTAAGTTATAAATATTGGTCCCACTATTGAGCAACACTTAGTTATGATTAAATCTTTTGTTGTTGTTTTCAGACCTGATCAATATCTTAGTTCCGTATGCTGAAACAACGGCTAATAAATGTATCACAATAATGATTAACTATTATTTACTACAAATTTTTATTTTTAATCATAACAATCAGTAATGACAAAATATCATATTTCTTATAGTGGAATAATAATTAACTAGTATTTACTATAATTTTTTACTTTTAATCGTACCAGTTAGTAACAACAAAATATCAAATTTCTTCCGCGTTCCATTAAATTAATATCAAATAATATATTACCACATTTGCTTATAGTAGTCTAAAACATCATTGTTGACAGTGAAACTTCAACATTTGGTGTTGCTAATTAAAAAGGTGCAATTTCCACTTGTGCAGGAATATAATCAAATGAAGCAATCACTTCCAAATAAAAGCAGGCTGCAAACTCATTGCTGTGAACCAGATTATGAGGCCAACTCTACCTACTAATCTTGTTCACTAATAAAAAGCCCTTCTTTTTTTGGGCTTAGGAAAAAAAATTAATTTCTATCTTCCCCCCCTAAGTTTAGGAATGAGTGTGTTTTGATTTAATTTTTTCTTGTGTACCAATCATTATTTTTTTCAAAAGACTTGGATTTGGTTAGGGCAAGTGATGAGAGTTGGGTTGGGGTGTATGTATGAAATGTGGATGATGATGTAGTGAAGAAGGAGGTCATTTGATGTCAGGTTCTCTCTGTTCAGTGTCTTTTGCTTTTCCACATGTTGCTCTTTTCAAGGAAAGAAAAAGTGTTGTAAATACTACTACATCTTTGACTGTAATTATTGCAGATTTCAATGCAATTGGGATCTTCATTGTGTAATGTATTAACCAGTGTTAGTTCTGACAAGTTATTGCCCAATGGGTAGGTTTCGGATTTCTTTTTGTTTTTTTAAAAACTAGAAAACCGCCATAAAACAAAAAGAGAAAAAAGGGGATAATTACAATTCTTTTCTGTTAAGTTTGGTATAATTCCATCTTTATAATTTAAAAAATTATATTCAACCCTCGTGAGATTTGCTTGTGTCTAATAAATAAATTCATCCAGTTTTCAGAATACATTGAATTTGCTAATATTAATTAAAAAATAAAAATATATATTTGCTTTCAATTAACTTATTATTAGTTTATTACAGGTCAAATAAATCTTTTTATGAGTAAATAACCCTTATTCATTTTCACATATTATTGCATGTAAAGAGGTATATTTTCACTGAGTTTAGTAAAAAAAAAATTGTTTAACTTGCAATAAATCAGAAAATAAGTCAATCGAGTGGAAGTATAAATTTTTATGCAGTTTTTTTTTGTTAATATCGACAAATTCAGTGAATTTTCATTAACGAAGGAACCTATTTGTTAGACGAAAGCAAACCTCAAGAGTAGTAGATGTAATTTTTCAAATCATAGGAGGTTTACGTGTAATTACACCAAATCTCGAGGAATTAGAGTATAATTATCCCTAAAAAAACAAGCCAATTATTGAGTTTGATCTGAATTTTATCAATCGAATCTGATTTATGTTAAGATGAATGAAAGAAATAATTATACACTATTTTTCTATAATAATATTAACAAAACATATTACTATATAAATTATTTAATTTTGTAAAAATATTTCATGAACTTGCAATTTATAAAATATATTATAAGTTATTCAATTTATTAACATGCGCAAATTGAACATCATTAAAGTATAAATAATGATTTTGATTTTGTTCAAATAATAGATCGTTATTAATGAGTTACACTATCAATATAGATTCAAGATATGAATAAAAATTGAAGAACCACTAGGAAAAGAATAAGAATTAAAACCATATTTAAATTTGAAAGAAGTTTCTTTATCCATTAATTTTAAGTTGTTTTTAACTTTAATTTAATGAGTTTTTTATAGTTCAAAATATCAAACAGATTTGTCACTTTCATATATAGTCGGTCGAGCTTAACTAATTTAAACTTTTTATGTATTTTTTCATTACATTATGTTTAAATTAATTTTATTAAGAACTTAATTTGAATAAAAATTAAATAAAAATAAAAGAAACTCTGATTTTTTTTATCAAATATCAATCATAAAAAACAAGTTTAATTAATAAAGAACTTACAAACTTTAAAAATTTTAGATGACAAGTAAATCAAATTGATTATATATATAAATAAATTATAAAATTAATAAACTACATACAAATTTAGAAAATTTTAGATTATTAGATTTTACAAATTTAATGCTCATACTCGTAGGTATTTTGAGGTCTACACCCGGTCAATATCCAAAATATTTATTTAAATATGTATGGGTCCGAGTTTATGTTTGGGCCTGGGTTTTATACAAAAGGTTAAATAGCATAAATTTTTCTATATTTTAACTCAGCTAAAAATACCCCTGTATTTAAAAAAATAGATAAAAAATTTGCCTCTATTTTGTTAAACGTAGCTTACTTGTTTATCTCCGTTAAATTGACTTAACGACGTTAACTATTTTTTATATGACCATTATGCCCTTTTATTATATATTTTTTTATATTTTAGTGGTTGTTGAATTTTCTTTTATTATATAATGATCGTCAAATCTAATTAATTAATCTCAACCATTAGATTTAAAAAAAAAAAAAGAACAGTTGTAATTGAAAATTATAAAAAAAAGTTATTATTATTATATAAAAAATATATTAAAAAAGAAAATCGTACTCCCATTCTCCGCTGCCTTCCCATTGCCACCCCAACTCCCAGTGCGTATCAATATCCCACCCTCCTCCCCCATCCCTCAATTTGACGACAGCAAAACAAAGAGCGCGACGGCTGGATAACAAAAAGAAGGCGACTGTCCAAATCTGACGACATCGCCGTCGCCCAGACAAAAAAAAAAAAAAGAAGAAGAAGAAGAAAGAGGGCCACGGCAACAATTTTTTCTTTAAAAAAAATTCTTTTTAATTAAGTTAGTTATAGTCATTAAATATATATTTTAGTTAATTAAAAATAGTTTTAAATAATTATAATAATTATTAGATACTTAATTAATGGGTTAAATTCATTTTGACCCCCTATGATATATATAAATATCAATAACCCCTTATGAAATTTTTAATATAAAAAATCATCCTCATGTTATGAATAAATAATCACACCGCCCCTGGTCAATTTGAGTCTATATTTTTAAAAAAATAACTAAAATATCCCTTTTAATTAATTGGTCAAACTATGCTTATTAATATATAATTATTTTAATATATATTAAGTATATTTTAATACTATTTAAATATATTTATAATATATAATTATAATTTATAAATAAAATAAAATAAAATAAAAATTATAAACCCCACCCCCCAAGAAAAGTAAGTGCTCCTTTACTCAAAAGAAAGTTAATTACTTGGGACACATCATATCACATGAAGGGGTTGCTACTGATCCTCAGAAGGTTGATTGTATGATTAAATGACCTATTCCTACTAGTGTCAAAGCATCGAGAGGCTTCCTAGGTCTCACTGGCTATTATAGGAGGTTTATAAAAGGGTATGGAGCCATAAGCAAACCACTCACTTCTTTACTTAAGAAAGATGCATTTGAATGGAATGAGGAAGCTGAGAAAGCTTTCAACCACCTTAAGAAATTGATGACTGCAGCAACTGTCCTGGTTATGCCTTATTTTTCTCAACCATTTATTGTGGAGACTGATGCATGTGGGAAGGGCATGGGAGCTGTTCTAATGCAAGAAGGTAAGCTTATTGCTTATCTCAGCAAGTCCTTAGCTGCAAAAAACTTGGGTTGTCAACTTGTGAAAAGGAATTCTTGGCCTTGCTCTTAGCTGTAACCAAATGGAGACTCATCATAAGGATAGATCAAAAGAGCCTCAAACACATCTTGGACCAAAGGGTTGATTCAATACTTCAACAAAAGTGGGTGACAAAGTTGTTAGGATTTAGTTATGAAGTCTAATATAAAAAGGAGAACGAAAATAGGGTTGCTGATGCCCTTTTTAGAATACAGCACAAGGAAGAAGGATACCACAACCATGCCATCTCTACACAACTTCCTCTGTGGATGCAAGAACTCCAAACCAGTTATGAAGGAAACACCCTTTTCCAGACAGTGATTTAAGCCAAGACTATAGATGTGGCCTCATTTCCTGATTACAGCCATGAGTTTGGGATACTGAGAAGAGGAGGCAGAGTTTGTATAGGCAACCATGGGGGGATTAGAGAGAAGATCCTAAAGCCAATGCATGACTCAGCCTTGGGAGAGCATTCAGGTATTCAAGGTACATATCACAGAATTAAAATTATTGTTTTACTGGTCATCGTGATGTGCAAGATTAGGTGGAGGAATGTGAAGTTTTTAGAGGGCAAAGCATGAAAACAATCCATATCCTGGATTACTTCAACCCCTGCCAATACCAGATCAAGCCTAGTCATGTGTTTTCAAGGACTTCATTGAAGGATTACCAAGTTTTGAGGGAAAGGATTCTATCCTACTAGTGGTGGATAGATTAACTAAGTATTCCCACTTCATAGCTCTTAAGCATCCATACACAACTACTACCATTGCTAAGATCTTCTTTGACAATGTCTACAAGCTACATGGATTGCATGTATGCATTGTATCAAATAGGGACAAGGTCTTCACCAACAAATTCTGGAAAGAGTTGATCACTTTATTAGGGGTATCTTTAGATATGTCCTCTACCTATCATCCTCAAACTGATGGGTAGACTGAGAGGACAAACCAGTGCTTGGAGAATTATTTGAGGTGTACGTGTCTCCAAAAACCTAAGAAATGGGCACAGTGGTTGACCTAGGTAAATTTTGGTTTAACACGAATTTTCATACAGGATCGAAGGCCACTCCCTTCCAAGCTCTCTATGGCTACCCCCCATCAACTTACTATTGGGCCATATCTGCAAAACCATCACTCATATGTGTCTGAATTGATACAAGAGAGAACTAATGTGCTCCAGCTACTGAAAGAAAATCTCCAGCAAGCTCAGCATAGGATGAAGGTGTACGCTAACAGAAAACGAACAGAGAGGGAATTCCAAATTAGGGATGAGGTGTTCTTGAAGCTACAGCCTTACAGACAGGCCTCTGTAGCTCTTAAGAAGCAGTTGAAGCTTTCTGCGAAGTATTTTGGTCCGTACAGAGTAATTGAGAAAATAAGAAATGTTACTTACAAGCTAGAATTACCCCCAGGATCAAAAAAATTCATCCAGTTTTCCACGTTTCTCTGTTGAAAAAGATAATTGGGTCCAAGTACTTTCTTTCTGTCAACCTTCCGGAGCTTGAATATATCCTACTGCCATTCTTGCTCGCAGATTAGTGCCCAGAAACAACGTTGGTGTACCACAAGTTCTAATACATTGGTCACACTCAGCTCCTAAGCAGGCAGGTCACACTCAGCTCCTGAGCAGGCAACATGGGTAGATTATCATTCCATAGCTGCGAAGTTTCCCAACTTTGATCCTTGGGGTCAAGGTGCTAAAAAAGGAGAAGGAATGTAGCATTTAAAACAAAACGCGACTTCAAACGGTGTACGTTGGATGGGCAGGAGGAACGAGAGCCGTTAGATCAAGGGTGCTAATAAGATTGGGGAAGATTTTAGAATTGAAGATGGAAGTGACATCGTTCTACAGCAATTAGGGCGCGATTGCAAAAAGGAAGGAATTGGGGATTTTGACCTAGCTGTCCTCGATTTGGCCAGGCAATCAACACGTGTATGGCTGAGGATAATTGAGCCGTTGTTACAATGCCTGTCGTCCTCATTTTTTGAAGCTTCAGACAAAGAAGAAATCCACCAATTGCAAGCTAGAGGAGGACATGCGACACAGTGCCTGAAGGAGTTTTCATGGCGATTCAGCTTTAATTCTTATGTTTTGTTTTTAGCTGCAAACTTGCTCTTGTAAAAGGTTCAACGTTGTAAGAGAAAAGGGCATTATGAAATTAGTAAAATTTCTGTTTTCTCTCATCTCTATTCTCTTTCCCTTCCCACCTCCATTTCTGCTGCTGTGTGTTTAAATTTTCCAGCAAATTTTAGTCAAAATCATTACAAAATCAGATAGAGCTCGATAATTGCCGCTTGTGATAAAATAATTACTTTAAAAAATAAAAAGAAAAACTCAATGTAACTAATGCTAATAAATCTTGAAATTTGACAAGAAACATAAATATTTTGAAATTTTGAGGTTTCGCACTTCTGGTCTCGCTTCCACTCCTACTTTATGTGACTTGGGATACTGAGGTAAATCCTGTTTGAGAACCTAGGCGTAAGTCTAAAACATCAAAAGTGTCACCCCACAGAAATCCCATTGACCCCATCGTTCGACTCTACTTTGCCCCCCGGCTCTCCCTCGTCACTCCGGCCCCTCCATATCCATTCCACATTCTTTCCCTCTTTATGACCTTCCAACATATCCCCAGTCTTTTCCTCTTCCTACTTATGTATAGCTGCCTGACAGGGGGGGGGGGGGGTGATACTGTAGTATTTCATCGTGCATTGTTATTAGCAACTCAGATTTTTGCCACCAATATGCTCTAGAATAGCAGGTAATTGTAAGATACAGGACTAATTTAGTGAAAACTTGGTAGTTTCAAGAAAAACATACTGAAGAAGAGAGCATTACCTGTAAGTCACACGTAGTTGGTCACCAACAATTCTAAGTTATGATACCACAAAGAGATATGGAGTAGCTATTACAGCAAACCAACAAGACTAGACCAACTGATAATCAAGATCACTGGAAACTGGCATCATATCATCATTCCAGATGAAATTCTAAAGCAAACTACACCCTGGTCTCGAATTTGTCTCATACAAATGTATACAATGACAATTTACAGTGAGCACTAACTAAGTTAACCTGCATTTCTATCAGAAACGGAGTGAAGTTCTACAGCAAGAATTACTCATTTTGTAGAGGTTCTGCAACTTCAGGCACTTCTTCAGTTTGTGACATTGCGAGCGGTTCTGCAACTTCAGACACTTTTTCTTCAGTTTGTGACATTGCGAGAGGTTCTGCAACTTCAGGCACTTTTTCTTCAGTTTCTGGTGTTGCAAGTGGTTCAGCAACTTCAGGCACCGTTTCTTCAGTTTGTGGAACTTTCCGTTTCGCATGCAATTCAATAAGCTCTTTAGCATTAGCCTCGAGAGCTGTCAACTTCTCGTCCAAAAGCTTAATCTTCTCAACATATCCATCAAATTGGCCAACATAATCCTCTTCTGCTTCCTTCATCTTCTGTTCAAGAACTAAGCAATTCAGTTTATATTCCTCCTCCTGCTTCTTCCGAAGCTTCTCTATTTCTGGAGCTGTCAACATAAGACCCCCAAGTCCAACATCCTTGTAAGTTGGTTCTTCAGGAAGCTGGGCCCTTTCCCTGTATTCTGCAAATAGCTTCTGAGTTTCCTTTAAAGCCTTCCTGTAACCATCTAGGACGCTCCCCATTAAATACAGTTCTCGTTCAAGACGGTAAATTTCCCCATCCTTCTTTTGTATCTCATCCAATCTGGCCTTGTGCAAGTGTTCTATCACACTGTCCCTTTTCTGCAGCTCGGTAAGCAAGATCTGTTGGTTCATATTTGATTGTTCCAAAGCCTGTTCCTTCTCCTCATAAAACATCCTAGCTCTCTCTGACATCTGCTGAATTTGTTCCATGCACATTCCAAAATCTACTGGCTTATGGTCCAATGAATCGCTGATCCTCAGCCTCTTGTTGCTATCATAATGATGTGAGATATTATTCTCAGGTTCAATCACCCTCTTACCTGCATTGTTGAAGAAAGACGGAGTAGAAGCAATGTGCTGCATATCAGCCCTAATATCCACTGAAGATGGGTTGTGAAGCTGCTCCTGTGAACCAAAGGCCATTTGATTTGCCTCCATTGCTTGAAGTAGATTTCCAGTGAACCCATTCCCTTCAAGAGCATCATCATTTGGGAAAACATCAAATTTCTCTGCTATTTCCTCCTCATCGTCCTCCCCACCTGTCTCTTCTTCTTCTTCCTCTTCTTCTTCCTCTTTCCTGGACTCAAGGCTTCCAAGTCCCCCAGCATTTTCTGCACCACACCGCTGCAACAAATGCTCCCCCATATCGTTCTTCCCATGCAAAAGCCATTGTCCTTGCTCGTCTCCTCCCCCCTCCTCATCACTCTCCTTGCACTTCTCAACATCCATCATCTCCACATCCTTAGTTACTTCTTCCGTCTCGCCATCCTGTCCAAGTTTTAGCTCAGTGCTCGGTCCGCCCATCTCGCAATCCTCCCCCGGACTGCCAACTGCACCACTGACATTGACATCCCCATCATTAACTTCATCCTCTTCTTCCTTAGCCTCTGCATCCAATTGCGCAGGCTCCTCTTTCAAGAACAACTCCTCACGCTGAAACTTTATCACGTGCTGCAAATGTGATGCATAATAACAATCCCTCAACTGACCCCCTTGCTTCAATTCCTTCTCCACCATGAACCAAAACAACCCAGCCCAATCCACCTTCTCAGGGTGTCCATCCTTTATCACCTTCAACCAATCCATCACCTCGTTCGGCATCATCCACATATCCTCATGCAAAAGCATCCAATCCAACACGAGTTCCACTATAAATCCTATCGAATCATCAGACAAAGCCTCACAATCCAAATCGACTTCCGCCCCACCCACATTGCCCTTATCCTTCTTCAAAGGCAACCTGAAAGCACGAGCTAAATCAGCTCTATTCACCATGATACGAAGATCATTTACATAGCTAGACCGTAATTTCGGGTTATAAGTAGCAACCAACTGCGCAATCAAGTCAACCCTAATGTTCCTATCAAAATCAATGTGAACAAAGTGCCACAAGCCGAGCTTCTTCAAAAGTTTCTCATGCTTAGCAAAATCAAGAAGCTTGTGGGGTATAAAGGGAATGGGGTTCAATTTCGTCATCAAAGTTTGCAACTTCTCCTCAATCGCTTGCTGTTTCTTGATGTTGGGCTTACCCTTACCCTTACCCTTGCCCTTACCCTTCTTCCGCTTGTTGGCTACCCGCCGGGTACTCGGGTCGGCTGTGGGCGATGTGAGGGTGACAAAAGGAACTGACACGTGAGGGTCGATGATTGGCGGGACAACTTGGAGAGACATACCTGATGGAATCGCTGAAGTATCTGGTTCGTGCGCTTCCTCTACTTCTTCTCCCTCTCCCTCTTCGTCGTCGTCGTCTTCTTCTACTTCCGGGCTTTTGTCTTCCGGATCGAGAATGGGCTGCGGTGGAGGGAGGGTTTCAGGGTCGGATTTAGGTGGTGGGTCGGGTTGATTTGGGGTTTCTTGGTTCAGGGACAGGGAACCATCACGTACGACGTCAGATTCATCGGCCTGTTCTTGCTGCAGAGGTTGTGGGGAGGGTGAGGAACCGGACATGGCTTAACTATTTGCTTAAACTCCTCTCTCTCTCTCTCTCTCCCTTCACGCCGAAGTGCTTTCCAGCTATAGGAAAGAAGAGAAAGGGGACTCTTGTTGAACTCCGCTGTTTGGCCTAGTCTAATTTTCCTGTTTTGAGTACATATACTTCCTTTTTGCTACGTTTTCAACTTTTGGCAATATTTTTCTCTTTTCCTATTGGGTTATATGTAATTTAACCTCTATAATATAGTAAATTAACAATTTATCATTTTATGATTAAAAAAAATCTACCTATTGGTTCTTTTTTGTTTTTCAAAATAAAGCAAAAACACCCATTTTTCTGTGTCTGGTTTGGGATGAAAAATAGAGGAATATTAGAAGTGTAAGTAAAAATGAATGTATAAAAGATAATTTTGTGTTTGTTAGGAGAAAGAAATAGATGTAAAGTAACACTCGATGCATATGAAATTCCCCGAGAGTTCAATTTTGTTTTCATTCAAAATTAAGCGAAAAAGTGAAAGTATAAGAAAAAAAAAAAAAAACTACAGTTTTTATTTACTCAATTACTCATATATATCTATATATATAATTTCTCTCCAATTCTCTTCTCCTTCTTGCTGATAATACCCTACATAATTGCCAAAGAAAAAATAATAGAATTACTGAAAAACTACTACATCGAAGTCAACAATCAGGTAAACAATCTCGTTAGTAATTTTTGTTTATTTAAACTAAATAGTTTAGAGTAAATGAACAAAACTCATTTTGATTAATAAAAATATTTTTATCTTATTTGATAAATATTTTTATTAATAAGTTTTTTTACTTTTTGATGTACTAAAATTATATTAATTAGTATAATATTAATTTATTTATTTTCTGATACAAAGTGAAGAGAAAGGTAATTCAGTAAAAGTTACTACAAAAAAATGCAGGATTTGGGGTGGGTTTAGGAACGATATTTTGTCATTTGGCACCGTTTTGAAGAATGTCATTTTAGACCGAACTTTGGTACGATTTATGACCCATAGCTGCAGATGACGTTACTAATATTTAAGAACGGTTGGTAACCGACAATTCCAATTTAGAATAAATATTGTGACACGTTCATAATGACCCCTCCTAATATTGTCACTAAATTAAAATTTTAGAGTTATAAATTACAAGTTGTCACAATATTGAAGCTTTTAAGTGACAAAAAAAAAAAATCTTGTCGTTGCCTAAAAGTTTTAATGACAAGAATTCTTTTTATCACTTTAATAATATAAAAATAAATGATCTTATAATATGTAATTTTTTTACTGAATTCAAGACTTATTCAATGATAAAAGAAAGTTTTTGTCACTTAATATAATTAATTAGTGACAATATTTATTTAGTCCTTAGCCATTTCGTCACAAAACATACATATCACATAAACCTAAAATGTAAGAATATAATGAGATTATTTGATTTGCATCACACCTCCAATGCACATACTTCTTTCAACAACTTTGAATGTCTCTTCACTTGTAAAACTTATCTAAGACGGTCGAGATGGCAAGTTAATGCCTTTCAACATCCTTCCTTAATCTAAGATCTTGATTTGCGATTATTAAGAGATCTGTCCTAGTCATTTTCGATATAACCAAAAAAGCTTATAGTTTTCTTCCCTTTTAAATTTTACATCTAGATTCTTTGTACCTAGCTACAAATGAGTTTTTACTTGGTTCTTTACTAAACTATACTTATAAGGGCAAATATATACATTCTCATATACATTAATGTGTGAATACGTACGAGGATAATTTAATCATAAAAAAATTTGTTTAACTTGTAATAAATCAGTAATAAGTCAATCAAATATAAATATTAAGTTTTATTTAATTTTTTTATTAATATCAATCAAAATTCACTGAACGAACTTATTTATTAAACAAAAATAACTATATCGATGTTAAATATAATTTATCAAATTATAAAAAATTTACAAATAGTTGCAGCGAATTTGGTTGAGGAGATTATAATTATCCCTTTTATATATGATTATGGTTTACAGAGTTGACAATTCACTTTCCCAAATCGCTCCCTGCAGTAAATGAAATTCCTGTAATAACGTTAAACAGCACAGATTTCTTCTTTTGGTCTCTCTCTCTTGTCTTGTCTGCTCACGGGTTCTCGTGAACGCGCAACGGTCTCATTTCCTGCGTATAAACGAACGGCTAAACAATTTGAAAAACTTTTATAGTACTCCGAGCCCATAAACAGTGCAATCCACTTTCCACGAATTCATTCTCTCTCTACCTTGAAAATGCTTTCTGGAATCTTCGCGTGGGCTCTCCCTTTCTTCTTGATTTCGCTCGTGTCCGCCGTGGCGGAGGCCCAAGGCGGCGGCGGGGCTCCGAGGGAGCTCTGGTGCGTGGGCAAGAACAACGCTGAGGATGCGGCCCTGCAGTCGGCACTCGACTGGACATGCGGGCCCGGCGGAGCCGACTGCGGGCCGATCCAGAAAGGCGGGCCCTGCTACGACGCGTCGGACCTCCAGCGTACGGCGTCGTTTGCCTTCAATGATTACTGCGTCAAGCACGGCTTCTCTGATGAAACCTGCAATTTTGGCAACACTGCTGCTCTTACTTCTCTCAACCCCAGTAAGCAAAGCACTCATAATCGACTTCTTTCTTTTCTTGTTTTTAGCAAAAATTCCACTAAGTTTTTGTTATTTGATTCCCTTCCAGGCCACAGTAATTGCAAATTTCCATCCAGGTGAGAAATATTTTATGGATCCTATTTAAATTTATGCTCTTTGCTTTTCTTGCATACAGAAACTTGACAAATCACTATAATTTAAATAATGGGATCAATCAGCATAGAGCACTCCGATTTTGGGATATATATATTTTTTCAGGCTTCAATCAAGTTAATGTATAGATTCAAAAATGGTGATCTTGCGTGACTTTTATATATGATTGTTTCAGCTTAAGCTCAGGCACTGGGAACTTCAGTGGGGCGGCGACGGATGGCTCAGATACTTCAGATCTGACCAGCAATAGCTCAATCACCTGCCATTTCGGCCGGGCATTGCTTGCGATTCATCTCTTGTTTGCAGTCTTACTGATCTTCTGAGGGAGCAGAAGTCGCGAGCTTTGTATGTAACTAGAAGTTGGTATGAAATGGGCTTCTTTTGAGATGAGAATCGCCTATTGTGTTGATGAATGAAATATCATTGATTTATTCTCTACGTCTCGCTTGATCAATGTGATTCCTTGACTGTTTTACATTGTGCTTCAGCACGCAGCAGCTCGGTAGCAGGATTCTTAATTTTGAGTTGCTTCCACTTTCAGTGTTAGCTGCTCTGCCTGCATTCCCAGTTCAATCCAAGCTTCACTTTTGAGCAATTTTAGAGTAATACATGATGCTATTTCAAAATGGGGATGCGTTAGTTGGTTCTTACTGCTGAATTGCACGTTTCTGTATGTGTTTTGGTATTTTGTCTGGATAGAACCCCAAGAGCTTCTACGATATCGATCATGTGAGTCGAAAATCTGGGTTCAGGTTCGATGCTCTAATCGACAATCAATATATATTCTGCATTGTCATTTATTTTCATAATTAGTTCTGTCTCTGATGTGTTAGAAGAGGTGTTTTGCAATGCATTGAACATTTTGGCACATCTGTACCAGCTGAAAGGAAGTAGTAGGGAAGTTGTGATGTCTGTACACTGGATAATCTACAAGAAATTTCAGCTTTGCGCATGGTAGAACGAGGGGAAATTCTAGCACGAATCCGGCTCAGCCAAAACTAAAACTAATCACGTGGCAAGGGTAATACATTTTCTATATGATTGGCGTTCGATTCAAAAAATGTGACCAAATATATGGCGAATGTATCACACTTGCTGTGTGAATGATTTGGTTCCGAACAAGAATTTTCTAGATATAGTTATGTAGTAGTAACTCATCAACTTTCTACGATTGCTATTACACTGGTGGGTAGATGTTGGAGTGTGGAGTCTGACACTGTTTTGGTCTAGTTTTGGTTTACCGGAAGAATTTTGCTGTGATGAGAAGGCTTTCTGGTTACATTTTTATGGGTGGCTGCCTATTGCGACAATAAGATTTATATCTCAATTTTGCACATTGTGTACAAGAAATTAATAACAGTGGGAGCTGCAGTTTAAGGCTTTTCTGATCCTTTAATTATATCTCATTTTTGCTTTATTCTTTATCTTTTTAGAATTGCAAAAAGGTTCTGTAATTTTTTAATTATCGTGATTTGGGTCATCCTTAAGCTGGAAATTATCTAAGGTTGCCAGAAAATACTATCTGAATTTGACGTGGCATTATAAATTGAGGGAAGTAATTTTATCGGCTAATACATGATGATTGATGTGACAATTACATGACTTTAATTAAAAAAAATAAAATGTGATGTGGCATTAGTGACATTAAGTTATATTATTTACTAAAATTACTATTATTTGTATTTAAGATAAAAGTTTAATACTTTTTACATTTTTGAAAAATTAAATTATCTTTACTTTATTATTAAAATATTATTTAATTTATATGTATTGGGATAAATTATATTCATTATAAGATAAATTAATTAAATATCAAATACAAATAAAGTACATCAAATTATTTATATTGTTTAGTATAGATAATATATATCATTATATGTATTTAAAATAAAAAATATTTTTTATTATTTTTAGATTTTGAAAAAAATTAAAATATTTTTACTTAATTTTTGAGAAAATAAAAAATAATACATTTTTGTGTGTATATTATATGTATATACATAATTACATACAGTGTGTATATATATATATATATATGGTGGTTGCAACGGCTAACCGCCGCCTCAATGGCGGCAGCGACTGCTGCTACTAGCCTTTGGGCGTTGCTATCACTTAGCCTGGGTGACAATGACACCCTTTCGCTATGTTTGTTTTCATTTTTAAATTATTTTCGAGACGAGTCAAAACATACCCAATGTTTGCCATCATTCAAAAACACCTTATTTAGGTGTTTTAAACTGTTTTAACATAAATACATACGTATATATACACACACATACATATACATAAATATATATAAAAAAGACATGATTTGATTATGAATTGACAATGAATAGTAATTTTTGTCTCCCAAAACACAACAATAAACATACAATACTTATTTTAAATTATCTTAAAAAACAAATCCAAACATACATACTATCTCTAACACACACTTATTTATCTTTGTTTTTCTCTCTCTATCTCCATAAAACACAACAAAATACTTAGAAAACGAATCCAAACATTATGTTTCTTTTTTGGGCGACCGCGGTTTGATATGGGCGCAACAAACACCTATTTTTTTTTAGCAGACCTGTTGCCTCCTTCTGTGTTGGGTGATGATTTGCCGCTGCTCAGAGACTGGGCGGCCACGAACGCAGTCACCCCCGAAGCGGAGATTGGCCATAGTTTTTTCTAATTTAAAATGTCATGTCAGATTAAGGTGGCAGTTTTTTAAATAAAACACAGCTAAAAGAGAATCAAAGTCGCAATAATTAAAAAGTTATAAGAACTTTTTTCATTCTTACAAAAATAAAGTATTATAACAGACATAGAATATAGTTAGAATATAAAAAATGCCTTTAATCCTTCAATTATATTGCAGTTCAAAACCTTGGAATGCATGCTGATTTTTGTAGTCTTCAGCGGACCCTTTTTTTTCTTGATGACAAGCGAAGTTCAACATATTGCTCAGATCTAAGACAAATTGCAGATCAAGCCTTGTGAAAATGAGCATCATCACACTCAAGTGGTTTCGCCTTATTTTGGCATCTTTCATTTATATTAACATTAATCACTATACTAAAATAAAAATGACCCCTACACTACAGCAACAATTAATGACATCGTCGCACTAATTTTTAAGTATAATATAATTATACTGCTATTAAATAATTTTAAAGATTAATTATAATTACTTTTTTTTTTTTTAACAAAAGTGGCTCCATATCACTAGACAAACTTTTTGTTGTGTTGAAAATAACTTAAGTTGGTGTTCTTTTATTTTTTATAAATGTGATTTGTTTGCTTATACATTTTATTTTTATTTATAATATATTTTAAAAAGCAACATTCGATGACGGCTAGTATAAAAAAGAAAAACTTCTTTTTACTAAAAAGTTATACTTAGTGACATCGCAACACTATTTTTTTAATGGAATAATTACACTCCATTCACCTAAAGTTTGGTGTAATTATATGTAGATCTCCTATAATTTGAAAAATTATGTCTAGCATCCCTGATGTTTGCTTATGGATAACAAATAAGTCCCTCGTTAATCAAAATTTACCAAACTTGCTGATATTAACAAAAAAATCAGATTTTCTTTTTTATATTTACACTCAACGATTTATTACTAACTTATAGCAGGTGAAATAAATCTTTTTATAACCAAATTACCCTCATATATTTTCAAGCGTTAATGAATGTGAGAAAGTATATTTTCACCATTATAAGAGTAGTTTAGTCCTGAAAAATTGTTTGACATGCAATAAGCCAGTTTTAAGTCAATTAAGGAATTAAGGAGAAAAATCAATGTTCATTCAATTCTTTTTTTGTTATTATCAGCAAATTTAGTGGATTGTGACTAACAGGAGGGTCTATTTGTTAGACGGAAACAAAATCCAAGGGTGCTAGATGTAATTTTTCAAACCACAGAGGATCTATTTATAATTACACCAAACATTAGGGAAGGGGAGTGTAATTATCCCTTTTTTAATATATCACTAATACCCTTCCTGTTTTAGGTGAACCCAATAGAACGACTTCCAACAGAATCTCTTCCTTTTGAACTTCGATCATCTCAACTCATGATCCCAAATTTCATTTTCCCATCCCTCTCTTTCCTTTTTTCGCCCCATGTTCCCACACATGCGACTTAACAAAGAGGATCCCATGGACTTGTTCCAACTTAGGACAATAAGCTTATAAGGTTGGTCTTACTTCACCATCAAGAAAAGTATTCGATTTTCAATTTCAAATTGAACTCAGACGTACTTATTTCTACTGCTCCAACAACGGAATCATCTCAAAATTTGTACTTGGATTTTCTAGGAGGGAAGACCCCAGTTGTGCATATGAAGATCTGTAGATGTACAACCAAGATTCTAGCCGAATATAACAGGGAAGATTAAGATGGCGTATACAAAGATTTCACATTTCCAGTGACAGAAAGTTTTTCTATGTGTGTTTGACATCACATATGAAGTTGTGAAGTTAGTGCATGTGTGTGTTCATTTTGCTCACTGATGTAAAATGTTGAAAGCAACTGTATTAATTGAGGACAATATATTGTGGGTCCTATCGCATGCAGAAAGGTTATATTAAGTTCATCAAGTGTTTTGATAAAATAAAATTACGGAGCTTATAAAATATTAGTGATGACATACTTGTGATTAATTTGAGGTAATTTACTAAAATTCTATAAATAAATTAGCAACTACTTATATTTTGTACGATATTTTTCTAAAAAAAATTATTAAATATTTTATAATATCTTAAAAGCTCTTAAATATTTTATAAGATATTTTAAAAAGTTTATAAGTTCACATAAACACTAATCCAACTATTTGACATTTTTATTTGTTTATTTCTTTATACTCCTTTCACACTCAACGCCAGAAAAAAGAGCACAACAGGAAAGCTCAGAAGCGCCTCATTTTCATCCGAAATTCAGAAGAAAGCAACGGACCCAACCCGTCGCTGTGGGCACAATTGTCATCACAGCTGCCTGATGTATGTGGGGGTTGTGCACCAGCCGAGAACCGAACCCGGGTCTGTAACGTGGCAGAATACTATTTTACCACTAGACCACTGGTGGTGATTGGGATGGAATTCCTCTTTATTTGCAGAAGACGGATTTATAATTAAAATTTGGGAAGTTCTTAGATGATTTTGCTTGAGGATTTAATTGGTCAGCAGTACCTTATCCCTTAGCGAATCATGCATGTTTGATAATTTTTGTCAAGGTCATAAGGTGCATTTGGTGGTAATTAACTTAGCAGTTGAGCTCAAGAGTTATACAAAAATAGATATGCACCCAGACTGGCAAATCAAACATGGACATTAGAGCTCATTAAGAAATTTATTGATTGCAAACGGGTTTTATAAAATAAAATACAAATGTGATGGGCACAATTGAAAGATATAAAGAGCATTTGGTTGTCAAGTGCTTAATTTACATAATTGAGGACTTCAACTTCCATGACCATTTGCACTTGTTGCTAAACTCATCTAGCTCCGTGCATATATATATTATTGTCTGTTGTAGTTGCGTGGAGACAAAAATTTCACCAAACGGACATGAACAACACGTTCTTGCACAAAGGCTTGGATGAGGAAGTTTACATGAACCTTCTGTCTGAATTCTAGAACTGCCATGAGGACAAAGTGTGTTAATTGTGCAAATCGCCCTATAATTGGAGTACAAAATTAATTAATTAATGCACTTCCAAGTCATGAATTACATAATTTTATGTCAGTAACTCATTATTTACTTTACTTACTCAAATAAAACATAATTATGGGGTTTATAGTTTATGTGGATGAGTGTTTCATCGTCAAGACCTTGGGACGTTGAAGTCCTTTTTTAGGCATTAAAGTAGCTCGTTCGCCAAAGGGCTTATTCTTTTGGTAATCCAATGCTTCTAATGAGCAAACAAACACTTCAAATTTATGTGTACAATACTGAATATAAAATTTAAATAAATATATTTTAATTAAATAATTTTACAAAAAGAATTTACGAGAAGCTATTGAGAAAAGAGTAAGAAAAGGGAAAAAACCGTGAAGGTTGAAGATAAATAAAAGTAAAGGACGAAATGGTTTAAAAAATATATAAAAATAAATGTAACGCACCAAAAAATTGAAGATACTAAAATAATATCTTTTTAATTAAAAAATAGTATAAATGATGAGAGCTTAAGTCCAATTACCCTTGTAAATATTCATAATTTAGTTGTTTTGTAATTAAACTAGGATTTTGAGAAAAAATCTCTAGTCAACAATATCAATTAACGTTATAAAATTTCTTAATGAAAAAAGAACTAACCAGGTAAAGCTCAGCAACGCCGCATTCATCCCAAGATCGGAGGAAGGACGGACCCAACCGTCGCCGTAGGCGTAGTCATCCTCACAGCCACCTGGAGATACTTTGCACCAGCCGGGAATCGAACCCGGGTCTGTACCGTGGCAGGGTACTATTCTACCACTAGACCACTGGTGCTTGTTGTTCATCTTGAATTGTTAGTTTATATTATAGTATAAATGTTTAAGTCAAAAACTCTGACAACGCAATTCAAATTTTTAGGAGTTAGTAATAAAAAATAGTAAGGGCTATGTACCGAAATGATTACATACTATTTTTTAAAAAAATAAGTATAATATATTAATTTATTAAAAATTTACAAAGAAATGAGTTTAAGTTAACAGAATATTTTAGAGTATTAAATTTTACCTATATACCCGACAATTTTAAAGTATTTATAGCAATTTATTTATTTTTAAAATTTTGTAGGTTTTTCTACCCATGGGGTAGGGTTACAGTTTAACATTCTATTAATAATTTACAAAATTTAGAACCTAAGAATATGTACATTTTGTTCATTGGGAAGAAAGCCCAATTTATTATTATGTTTAGTATTTTTATGTAAATTTAGAAGTCGAGAAACACAATAGCATTTAGAGGGTGTTTAGGTGAGTTTATAATCTTTTCAAAACATCTCGTAAGATGATCGAGAGCTTATAAGATATTACAAAATTTTTGGTAACTGTTTAAGAAAAAGAATTTATTTGTGATGTTGGGAACTTATAAACTCTTTTCTTTTAATAAATTCCAAGCGCATCACATAGCAATTAACTCTATGGGGAATTTTGGAGGCGATTATTGAATCGATTTCTGAAACTCCTTGGGCTAACGAGATCTCTTCGTGGTTGTAATCCCATCTATGAGCCTCGAGGACAAGGCCCAAATTCGAGGGCTAGCTAATGATTTGGTTTATGATCTGTTATCACTAACTAAAATAAAAAAAATATGACAAAAGTTCTTAGAACAAGATAGAGACAGTGACAATTGTTTAAAAATTCTTCATTATGTTTTGTATTTAACGTTATATAAATGAATAAAAGAGGAAAAAAAAACAAAAAATTTGCAGCAAAAATCATCTTCTTCCTCCTACTTTTCTGGAGCGCATCCCTCCTCGAATTGAGGGACACTAATTTCATAATCATGTCCGTATCAACATGCACTAAATTACCCTTAAGTTGAGTTATCATGTATCAGAATGTGCACAAAACAAGAAGGCTCAGGAGCGCCGCATTTTCGTCCGAAAGTCGGAAGAAGGCGACAGACCCAACCGTCGCTATGGGCGCAGATGTCAATCACAGCCATCTCTAGAATGCATCAGCAGGGCATGGAACTCGGGTCAGTGTAGTGGCAGGGTACTATTGTACCACTAGAACTCTAGTGCTTGTTGATTGTAACCCCTCCCAAGTAATATATCAAGATAGGCCACCAGACAACTAGAAACAAATTAATGCAAATGGGTTTAAATATATTTTTGGTCCTATAATTTTGATATTTTAACATTTTTATCCTTTATTTTTTAAGAATTGTAAAATAATTCTATAATTTTTTGACATTTCGAGACATTGGTCCTTTTAGTGTCGGATTTTGCAAAAGTTGCTAGAATAAATCATGTGGCCTTCTCGATTTCGCCATTTTTATGCTTTTATCTTTTTAGAGGTTGCAAAAGAGTTTTATAACTTTTTGATATTTCATAATTTGATCCTTTTGGTACCGTATTTTGCAAAAAAATACCGGAATAAATCATGTGACAGATATATATACATATATATATATATTTAAAAATTCGTTTGTGTTGGCAAAAGTGAAGCAATCAGAACAAAAATCCCAATTTAAAGAACCACGTGAAGTGTACATGATTTATTCCAAAGGCTTTTGCAAAATTCAGCACCAAAAGGATCAAAATTACTAAATGCCAAAAAATTACAGAATTCTTTTACAATTCTAAAAAGATAAAAAATAAAAATATCATAATACCAAAATTATAAAATCAAAAATAATTTAAGCCTATGCAAATGAGTGGACTTCTCTCCAAAGAAACAAAGGCACGCGCAAACTCTTAATTGAATCTTAATTACTTCTCCTATTTCATTTTCACATAATAAATACAAAGCGAAAACGTCAACGTTTCTCAAAGTTTCAAACCCTCCCCCATCCACTTCAGATATTGATCATAAATATAAAATATGTGTACGAGTGAAGCAAAACTAATCAGAGGGTACTATAAATCATTTGAAAGAAATCAAAGTATTCTGGATATTATCTATAGTGATTTAGTTGTGATTTTTAGATGGGCCTATCACTAGAGGTAGCAATAAATATTTTATAACCTTTATATATAATTTTTTTAGGTATTATTATGTTCGTCTTATTAAGTTTAGGGATGATTTTTTTGAACAAGGATCGATATCGTTAATATGTATGTAATGTATTAAAGTTTGACCAAGACGCCCAATTCAAGATATAGTCCATTTTGACACTTTCAAAATGAAATCGTCAAAACTAAGTGTAAGCTCAAGCTTGAAAGGCTTCCATACATTTTGCATAATGTTCCGTTGTCATATTATACTTACTAATATATCATTTTGAAGTTTTAAAAGTCATGGGGTGTTGTTACAAATTTAATGTTTCAAAACTTCAAAAATACTATAGGAGGTGGATTAATAAGTCAATTAAGAATAAATATAAATTTTAATTTAATGTTTTGTTGCTAATAATATTAAATTCGGTGAAATTTGACTAATTGAGGGATTTATTTGTTCGACAAAAATAAACAATGGGATTAGTAAATGTAATTTTTTAAATTACACGGGATCCATAATGTAATTTTTAAAATTACGTGGGATCCACAAGTACATAATTACACGGGATAATTACACTTTTGGTTCCCAAACATTACCACTTATTCGATTTTGGTCCTCCAACATAGGCCCGTTACAGTTTTGATCCTCAAACAACTATTTTTTCACACTTTCCGTCCTTGCCGTCATCTTTTTGTCAAACTTGACGGAGGAGCCTCATGTGAGACTCACGTGAGTGGAGACTGGAGGGAAATTAGCAGATTTTTCCCTCTAAATTGAAGGTCTTCCCTTATTCTTTGTCTTCTATGTTATGCTCATCTCCATACACCTTAACACCATTTTTTCCTTCTCAAAAAGCAACAAAAGTTCAAAAATGGTATTAAGATGTATGGCATATTTTGTTTGTTCATTTTGGAGCTTTTGTTACTTTTTGAGAGAAAAAAAAAATGGTGTTAAGGTGTGTGGAAATGAGCGTAGTAACATAGAAAACAAAGAATAAAGGAAGACCATCAATTTGGAGGAAAAAATATGCTAATTTTCCTCTATTTTCCGCCTCACCTGAGTCCTACGTGAGGCCCTCCAGCAAGTTTGACGAAAAGATGATGGCATAGATGGAAAGTGTAAAAGATGAATGTTTGAGGACGAAAATTGTAACGGACCTATGTTCGAGGACCAAAATTGAATAAGTGATAATATTTTCGAACCGAAAGTGTAATTAATTATTCCTAATTACATCATATCGTATGGGTGGCCTGTATAATTATTAAAAAAAAGAAAAAGAATTAAGAAACATAAAGAGTCATTGAAATGCCCCTAACTAATTAAAATCAATGTAATAAAAGCGAAAAATCACCAAAAATGTAAAAAAAGTCTAAACTATATATATATATATATATATATATATATGAATATTTAAATGAATTAATGCCCAAAAAGGTTAAGATAATATGTGAACATGCAAAAGGACTAAAACACTTCAAAAACATAAAATAAAAAACATATATACAAAACATGCATTATAAAAATTTCCTATGTATAAATGTCCAAGTGATGAGTCATTCATATTAAACTATTGAGAAACTAATATTCGAATATAGAAAATCACCAAAATATATTTAAATGATATCATAATCTAATTTACTTGGGATTTAATGTTATAATTATGATAGATTAATTTGAAAAATATATATATAATATATATTACTGTCGTCCTGGATATATATATATATATATATATATAAAATGCTTTGATTAAATACAATAAATTAATCTTTTCTTTTCTTTTGGTGCATTACAAGACCACTCCGAACCCATCCAGTTGCGGACCAATGTACTTGGAACCATATTGAGCCCAATCCCATTCGGAACTCATCCATCCATTTCCACCCATAACTAATATGTATTATATGGGGAAAATTGTATTTTTTCTTCCGTAGGATTTTTTTACTTTTAATTTAATTGATTATGAGATTCTCATATTTGGTCTTATAATCTCAAAAAAGTAGCAGTTTTGGTCCTATAACATATTTCTATTAGATGTTTAATGAAAAAGGTCACGTGACCATTAAGTGCTTAGGACCAAATTAAAGTGTCAATTTTTGAAAGTTATGGGACCAAAAGTGTAAAAACTCTAACTGTCACATGCTAAGCACGTGGCATTTTTCATTAAAATATATAATAAAAATATGTCATGGGACCAAAAGTGCTATTTTTTATAAATTAAAGGATGAAAAGTGATAATTTCATAACCAATGGCACTAAAAATGAAAAAGACCTAATTTACGGGATGAAAACTGTCATTTCCCCGCATTACATGCATTTTGGTCTATAATTTAGGTCATTTGTTGTTTACATTCTTTAATTTTTTAAAGATAGCATCTTGGTTCCACATCTTTTTATTTTTTGTGATTTTGGTCTTTTTATTCTTTTGAGTTTACCTCTATCGGCGAAAAGGTGAATTCTAGCGAAAAAAATAATTGAAATTGCAAAGACTAAAAAAAAAGTTACGTCATTATTTTGCAATCCTAGAAAGGTAAAAATGCCGAAGTATAAAAAAATACAGGATAAAAAATATAGTTAAGCCCAATTTTAATACTCTTAAGATTTAATGATTAATTAATCTTTAATTTCTTAAATTAAGAAACTAATTGAAGTAGGTTACATTGATTAACTAAAGAAGAATTTCTTGATTTTTTCAAGTTAATAAATCTCACCACTGAAATTTGTTCAGTTACTTCTGAACAAAAGATGGATTATTTAATTTGAAATGATAACCATTTTCACCCAACCAAAATTCCCTATTATTATTGTTGGCAGAACGGGGACTCGGCACGAAGAAGTAAGTACTTAGAAAAAAGTCACATCAGCAACAATAGTCTTGAATGTACCAAGTTGTAGTGCTTAATTGCTACATTCAATTTCAATAGGACTAAAATTATTATTCATGTTAAGTTATTAGACTATAATTGCAATTATTCTCGATGTTTTCACTATAATTTAGTTAGGAAAAATTATAATTTTAGTCCTGTAATTATAGGAAGTATTAATGTTAGTCTTGCTGGAATCAAATTTGGCAATTTAACCGCTGCAATTTAAAAAACATTATTACGTTCAAGACAAAATAGGTTGAAATTTGCAATTTGGCTAAAATTTTGGGTCCACGTGAGGTACACATGCTATATTCCGATCAAATTTGCAATTTTTAATGGGTTGTCATTAACTTGCCAATTTTGTTAAATTGTAGGGTTTAATTGCCAAATTGATCGAATTTCAATAGAACTAAAATTACCACTCTTGTATAATGACCATGTTGTGTTCAATATGATCTTAATTAAGTCGATTATGTCAGAAGAAATTGCAATTTTAGTCTTGTAACTATAAAGGTATCAACGTTAGTCTTATTGGAATTGAATTTGGCAATTAAGTCTTGTAATTTTAAAACGTTCATACATTAAAGACAAAATTAGCTGAAAATTATAATTTGGGTGGAATTCCAAGCTCATGTGAGGGGCACGTGCCAAACTCCGGCCAAATTTGCAATATTATGTGGATTTTGTCGGTTTTTTTTTTCTTTATGAGGGGAAAACAGTAAAACTTTCATAGCTTAAAGTAAATCAGGTTAACCGTAGATACAAACTGTACCAAATAAAAAAAACTATCAGAAAATAAGTAACTTATCCTACTGCACGCTGCATCACCAAAAGGAATACTATCAAAACGCTTGTAATTATGGAAGCAACAATTATATTATTATATCAATAATTCAATAAATTGATCGACTGAACAATATATTGGTTAAATAAAAATTCAGTACATTAACTAAAAACAATGAAATTATAAATTAATCACAATTAACTCACATAAATTGGGACAAATATCCAAAAGTTTGGTAGGACTCAATTTAACATGATCTTGAATTAGTTCATGAACTTCAACTTTAAGCACTAGACTAAGACATCGTTGCTAAGGGTGGCTCATCGTGTTGTTTACGCCTATTTTGTTAGAACCAGCTGGAAGAAGGAAGAAACTGAAACTCTTGATGTTCATGACACTTTTGGAAACTAAAACACAAAGAAATAATTGAAAACAAAAAGCCATTAGTTCTTCCTTTTCTGTATCCCACAACTGGATTCAAATGTTTTGGAGTCGGAAGAGAAGCAGGAAATGACAAAAGGGATTCACATGACTTACAACCTGTTCATTTGGATTATTACTTCAAATATGATTGAAAAACTAAATTGAACAATGAACAAGTGTAGCTTGATTTTGTTGAAGGAAGTTCGATCTCATCACGAGAAGCAAGAATTTAACTGGAAAATAATGCAAATAAATGTCCCGGCAACATCGTACGTGTAGTGGAGGAAAACAAGAAGTATCAGAAGACAAGTATCGGCTGAAATTGCAAATTCAGTCCTGCAGAAATCAAAACAAAAAAATCATCATATCCTAAAATTCTTTCCAAGAATCATGATGTTCTTCCCTCTCGCCGTTAGATTGGTTGGATTCGAGAAACGTTCATCTTTCAAGACTGGTGGAGCAGATGCACTGTGAAAGATCATCAGAACAAGCGAAACGAAGTTAATTCATCGTGTATAAGCAACAAACTAATAAAATGAGAATTTTCGGCTAAAAATGTACCTAATTATTGAATGGAGATGATTAAAACATCCTGGATTTTGATTCAGCCACGAGTTCCCGGCTCTTCCTCACCATAAATTCGAGCTGGAACACGAAATCCCAACCCGGACGGGCTCCCGAAATCAGAAGATTGAGGAGGGCCAGAAGGATCAGGATTCTGCTCATCTGAGGAACCTAGAAATGGCCTCTGATTCCAGGCCTGATGAGCTGCTATGTTCGAAAGGAGGAGCTCCCTGTGAGAAAACGGCAATCCTTGAGGAAATAGAGCCTGTTGCGAGATCTCCTGCGAATTCATCAGAAATCCAACCCTACCATCCATATCTCCGCCGCTATTCCAACCACCGATTCTTTGGAAAGTTTCGTGAAGTGGGAGCACTGGGTTCCCCGCATTTCCATGGTCATGGTTGTCAGAATGCAAAGTGTGAAGAGACAGGCCGAGATCTTGGGCCTGGAACGGCGCCCTGGAGACAGAATCACTTGAGAAACCTGGAAAACTACCCAACGAGCTCGTGGGGAAGAAGGATTTCATAGTGTTTTCAAGATGGGCGTCGGGTTCTCCAGGTCGCCCCATAAACGAAGAATTAGGATTATTAGCGAGTAGTTGATAACCTGGAGGAGTTTCCGACTGCTGGTCCAGTGGTAGCTGATGATCATTACTACCTGAGGTTGGAGCCAAGTGGTTGCTGTGATTGGCCTGTGAAGGGGGCAGCTGATTGAGCTTGTCGATGGCGGTTTTGGCCTTGTTGATGAGCCAGTCCACAGCTTTGCTAGGGCGGTCATAGCCTAACCGATCCTGGACGTCGTAGAACTGGATTGCCGTGTGGGCCGAAAGCCTCACTCTCCGGTCCCTAGGCCCTTTCGACGTGTAGACCTTGCTGTGCCTGTCCTTCCGGCCGATGGACCGTAGAATTTGGCCACCTTGGACTTGGGCTATTTCTCCTCCTTCTCTAACTGTACTTTTCATACTTCCAACTCTTGGTGTTGGC
The DNA here is from genome assembly GCF_026168435.1 of Sesamum indicum. Lineage (NCBI taxonomy): Eukaryota > Viridiplantae > Streptophyta > Magnoliopsida > Lamiales > Pedaliaceae > Sesamum > Sesamum indicum. Next base: position 9,697,249 of record NC_142668.1, read on the forward strand.
TCATGGGATGGATAGTCTTGAAATTTTCTGACTGTTGAAACTGTAGTAATTGGTAAAAGCAGAATAGTACGTACTTTTGGTGACTCTTTCTTTCTGGTAAGTGATTATTCCACCCGATCAAACCCCTCTCCTTAAATTTTCCCTTCTAAAAGCTTTACCTGTTTCAGCTTTTTCCTCTCTTAATTTCTGAAAAACTGCGGCCAATATCCCTTGACTTGCTTTTATTCACAACCTAAACTCTTGAGGGGGGCTGCTTTATCACAGCATATAGACTGCAAACTGCTACCACTCTGAGGCCTGATACTGCCGCTGCCGATTGAGATCCGCAGAAAAAAACAGCTTACACAGGAACAAGATGATGACAGTAAAGACAAACTTAGTATTTTAACCTACACAAGTATTTGTCATCAGAAGTTAGTGAGAAGTAAGACAAATTGCAGGGGCAGAGATTTGGTGGAGACACAATGTGAATCTACTCCAAGAATTCTCCCAGGATCCTTTGGAAAAAGGAAAAATCTTGATGAGGAAGGGTTAGATTGGAAGGTACAAGAATGAATGGAACAGTAGATCTATTGGGTTGGGGGGTGGGGAGTGGGGGTGTCTCTATAACTCTACCTCTGCAGCAGTTGTGATCCCTTTGAGGCAACTATATTTATGCAGCATCTTCACAGAAAGCACGTAAAAGATGTTAAAATTCTTACCATCTATCCCTTTCACTTTGTTCTCTCTCTCTCACTCTCTCTCTCTAATTTTAATTTTTTTCAGATTTCCTTTTTCTTTTGATTTTTGGATATATGTACAATAATTTTAATTTGAATCTTGGAGGGCCCTCGGCTTCACTTCTCACCCACTCACATTGAAGCTTGATGGAGATTTGTATTTTTTGGGAGAATTTTAATTCAAATCAGATACTTATAATAATAATTCCAACAAATTATACGATGAATGAATACTCACATTTTAACATATAAATAACATAAACTTCAAATTAAAGAAAATAATAAATAACATGATAAATATAATTAATAACAATTGATGTATATATAATTAATTAATTGATGAGTATTCCCAAATGATATGAAAAAACAAGAATTTTGCATGTCTCTTTTCCTCGGTTTTGTCTTTCAGCTTTAGTGTCAACTGAAATGTCGCGGTCTGAAATTACCAAACAAAACAAAAAGGAAATGTCGTCTTCTTTCATCAGAAGACCAACCTATTTACCAAGGACCCTTCCAACTCTATCCAAGTTACTGTCCACTGTATTACTACTACTACCACTACGTATAGTTGTCGAGGCAGGTTTTGTAGTGCCATTTTTGGTCCAAACGCTTCACTTTCTTTTTTCTTTTTTATCCGACCGCGTGCATATGGAAAGACGTCGTTTTGATGTGTAAAGGGTTCAAAATACAAACATATATTATAAAGGATAAAATATTTTCACTCATGAAAAGTATTTGTAGTTGTGCATATTCGATGTGTGTGTAAAAAACGGGCACTAGCTAAAAATTGGATCGTAATAATATGATTGTCTTTTATTATAATAGCATTATAAAATAAAATTATAACAATAGAAAGTATTTTGCTAGAATAGATATGGTATTTCGTTATTAATTGTTAACTATTATGGTTAAAAGTTATTTGGGAATAGATTATGCACCGGTTATTAGTCAGTATTTTTTACAAACGAGGTCAAAATATTAGCTCAATTAAAAATTATGACAGATATGTAATTGATCATAGGTAAAAACCATGATGAATGTTAATTAATCGTGATCAAAATTTAAATTTTTATATAAATTTTATTTAACTATTGTAGATAGTAATAATTTACCATAAATTTTAAACCATAGTGATTGTTTCAAAGAAAACTTGGAAAATGCCAAAGTTGCATGTTGGCAATTACTATCTTTTAGATCAAACTGCACCTTGTAATTAAGCCCATGAGAACATATGAGTTAAAAAGAAGTGATAATTATATTTACAACTTTTGACTTATGATCTATTTACACAAATCACCCATCCTTATTTTTTTTTATCTTCACAGCCACCCTTATTTTTTAAAAAAATTACACATATACCCTCAGAAAATATCAACATTACTATACAAATTACACCTAATTTTTTAATGTCAAGGGCGATTTCTTTAATTATACAAGATACAGAGATGATTTTCGTAAACAAACCATAAATCAGGGGATGCAAATATAATTATCCCTAAAAAGAATAAGGGAATTTTTGTTTTGGTCACTCTATCACTACATTTTCTTTGTGCAAATTACATCTTAAACAAAAAATCTCGTACAATAATTATGAAATTAATTGTAATTGTTGCTTGATTATGCTCCTCTAATTATGGTTCCAACTAATAATTTCAGAATGGATGGCTGTCTAGGTACGGCATACAATACATGCACGATTCGTAACTTGGTGTAGCGTACGTACAGTTTGGCCAAAGGACTTTCTAGTTTCTACTTAGTAGCGTAGGCGGGAGCTTCGACTCTATTTTTTGTACTTACGACTATTTTTTTTTTTAAGGATAAATATTCAATATATTAATTCAATAAATAAACTGACGTATTAATTGGAACAAATACTAATTATATTATTATATTCATATTAAGTGAGACAAATATCCACGTGTCTGGTTGGATTCGAACCCATAACTTCAGTCTTAACCACTAGGCTAAGACATATTATGATTTTTTGTTTTCTTTGAGACAAATATTTATTACAACTGTTCAATACATTGATTCAATCAGTAAACTCACATTACAATAAACTCATATATTAATTGAGATAAATACTTATTATATTATTATACTCAAACTTATAATTTCAAACCTATTTATCAGATTTCAATCTTAACCGCTAGATTAAAACATTATTAGTTTGTACTTGCAACTTTTAAGGTTAGGGTTTATAAATAACCTTCGTTACAGAAGGCAGAAATGAAAATTGGACCCCACTTGCTCAAACACAACATTAAATCTGCCACAAATTTCTTCGATATTAATGGGATAAGGTTAGTAGCATGTACGAGGTAATGTTGTTCAAACTCTATTGATGGCGAAATTGCATTATTATTCCATAAGATAGTCCTTTATCTTATCTTTGATCTTGTATTTCACGTGATGATCTGATTTTTTGTATCGTTTTTCGGAAATTATGAACCATTATTCAGTTTTTGATTTAACTAAATTTAGTTATTGTCGATGTTATGGTTCGAAATCTATCGAATGTGAGGATATTTATTTCACTTATATGAATTTAATATAATTTATTGGGTTAATTATACTTAAATCCCCTTTAAAAATACGAAATTATATTTACAGTATCCTTCTGAAAATTCATTGTTTATATCTCACATTCTCTTGTTAAGATTTGGATGAAAAATATTGACGTTAGTAAAAAAATTACATAAATTTTTAATTTTACCCTTCATTTAATATTTTCATGTAGTAATTTTGTACTTATGAAAGGAAAATGTAATGATGTTTACCTCACTCCATATATATGTTATATTTATCCCTTTATAAGTACAAAATATACATACAAATGTTAAATGAGGGGTGAATTGTAAATTTATGTAATCGTTTTTGCTAACGTTATTATTCTATCTAAACCCTAACGGAAGGGGTCAGGTGTAAATCGAGAATTTTAGAAATTTTTTTGGGAGAAAAGTGTAATTTAGTATTCTCAAAGGGAGTCGAATTGTAATTAACCCTAATTTATTTAATGGTTCTTTGTTATCTTAGGAGGTGTTTGGCTAAGCTTATTTAAAACACCTTAAAAACTCCTACATTTTATAAGATATTTTAAGAGCTTAAAGATGTGGGATCTTATTTTAAGAACAGTTCTTAAAGTGTTTAATAAATAGGATATCAGAGCTTATAAGATATTTGAGTGTTTCACATAATAAACACTTTATATTATAATAGCAACCAAAAATAATCATCGAACTATTAGAATTTAAAATCATATAAATAGATAATTTTTGGTTTGGGAGTGTTAATGTCAATTGTATAAAGGGCAAAAATAAAATACCAACAAAACTATGGTTGTCTTTTTATCTATTGAATGTTGAAATTAAATAGATTATAAAATATTTTTAAGAAAATTAGGTGAAGTTTGCCGAACGATTTTCAAGAGCTTATAAACTTATCAAAGCATCACCTCTTAATGTATCGTTCGAGTTATTGTCTTGTCCAATTGATTAGTTTATAATATAATTATATAATTATCGCTTCTTAAAAAAAAAAGAAAAGATTAGATCTATGTTAAAATCCAATTGAAGAGGTGTGCGTGTAACGTGTGCGTGAAAATTAGAGGTAAAATTCTACTATTCACTCATTAGAATAAATATAGCTTTTTCACTATGGTTAAAAAAAAAAAAATTCACGACAGATTCTAATTAATTATGGCTGTACAAGAATTATTAATCGTTATTTTGCAAGTGAGGCACAAATATTTACTACAACTTAAAACTAAGGCAAAATTTTGGATCATAGGTAAAATCATAGCGAATGTTGATTACCTATGGTTAAAACTTAAATTTTTGTATCGGTTTTGTCTGACCATGATGGTAGATAATATTGATTTGTTACGAAATCTAAATTATAGTGATATATCGTGTAGGAAATATCATGTTTTTTTGTATTTATAGTGACTGCATAATATAGATGAATTTATTGTAATAATGGTCCCACTTTTTATATGATTTTGACTTTACTTTTAACATTGAGAATATCTGTTTGGAACTTGATGGGGATATTACCCACATGTGGGAAAAAGGAAAAAAGTACCATTTGTTAATGAAAAAAAAATAGCAAAAACGCCATAGGATCCGCTACATAAAGTCGGGTCGAATCGGATAACCTGACCCACTCTGCTAACCAGCCATCCAGACTAGCAGATGTAGACGTTATCTCACCACACGATCTCTGGCAGCACGGACTATGAGATGAATCCACGTGGCCTATGAGATGAATCCACGTGGCCCATTCGGTAAAGTACAATTGGTCCTATAAATACCCTTCATTCAACACATTTATGGTATGACATTTATTGTTTAAGATCGCTTAGTACCCATCTCGAACTTAAACTGACTTGAGGGTCAGAGAGACTTAGCCGAAAACGCACTCGACTAGCCTAATGTTCGTGTTTCTTCTCAAAATCTATTTTAATATTTGGAAGAAGTGTTGCAAACTTGAGACCTACCATGGTGAAATTGCATATTTCGATTTGGATCAGAACTATAGTGCATGACATGAATACAACAAGCCAGAAACAAGATAATATATACATTAGATCAAGATTTTCAAGAAGTTTCGGGCACTATCCAAAAAGTATATGTGTCCATATATTTTTGCACAACATTTGAAGAATGCAAAATTAACGTCAAAGTAAGATAAATAATCATACATCATTAATATTTAGAATGAGAGTTTCGTTAAATATGATGAAGTGTGAATTAGAGGAGGAATGACACTTTTCATCCTATAAATTAGAATTCTTTTATTTTTGATCCTATTGATTATAGAATTCCCATTTTCTATTCCATAATTTTTAAAAAGTAGTACTTCTGGTCTCATAACACATTTGTGTAATATATTTTAACAGAAAATGAGCACGTGGCCGTTAGAGCCTTTTACACTTTGGTCCCAACTCATATATTAGAGGATTTTCACTTTTGGTCTCCATAACTTTAAAAAATAGTGCTTTTCATCTCATGCACTTAACGACCACGTGGCCTTTTCCGTTAAACATCTAACGAAAAAGTGTCATGGGATTACTTCAAAATTACATGACCAAAAATGTAATCTCATAATTGATAAGATCAAAAGCAAAATCGCTCTAAATTACAGAACAAAAAACTATATCTTCAAAGTTAGATAATTAATTATGGCCTTGTGGTCAAATTTGAACACAAGGAAGCGTCATATCTATATATCATTGATTTCTTGAGGTACTTTGTATTTGATCTTTTCACGCTTTTACAATTTAGTACCGGAAGACAACATATTTAATATAAAACTTGATCGAAAAATATTGGATATATGACATATAAATCTGTTTTACTTATTGAAATAGATTTATGTGCATGTAATGTCAGCATATAAGGCAAATTTTTTAAAGGAAAATTTTATCGGTATCTTTTAATATTAATTTTAATTATATAACTATTTTTGTCCTTTGTAAAATTAAAATTTTTACTATAAGAGGTGTTAATGTGATGTTTCTTAGGACTGCTTGTGCAAGTTTTTGCTGGAGACAGTATTGATGAAAATCACCTTTACGATCCAAGGTACGATTTTTAATTTTTCAAAGAACAACGAATGCTTATATAATTATACTAAATTTATTATACTAATTTTTTTTTGAGATAAAATGTAATTTTGTATTTTTAAAGAAGTGTAAGTATAATTAACCCTATATATATGTATATATCGAATAACAATGTTAATTGTGAAAGTTATTCTTTATCCACATTCATCTTATATCTTATGTCTTTTTGGTTATGCATATGATGGAGATCATAAACACCAATTTATATGGTTTGTTTCAAAATGATTACAAGCCATAAAATCAGTTGAGACGAGGCACTGACTACAATTTGCCAAGACTTACATTAAAGTGATGCGTTGGTACAATGGTTGTTGTGTTTCAAGGTTGGGACATTTATTAGTGTATGACTGTCTGTGCAATTCATTTTATGCATAATTACACTCCCTTCTGAAATTTGATGTAATTATACATAGAGTCTGTGTGGTTTGAGAAATTATATTTAGCATCCTTGAAGTTTGTTTGTGTCTAACAAATATATCTTTTCGTTAGTCAAAATTAATTGAATTTGTTGATATTAACAAAAAAAATATAAAAAAAATCTATATTAACCCCCTATTAATTTATTACTAACTTGTTGTATGTCAAATAAATCTTTTTAAGATCAAATTACCCTCATATGTCTTCACGCATTAATCTATATGAGCAGGTATATCTTCGCGTTATAATAGTAGTTTAGTCCGAAAAAAATTGTTTGATCTGTAATAAGTCAGTAATAAATCAATCGAGGGTAAATATCAATTTTTATTCAATTTTTTCGTTAATATCAGTATATTCAATGAAATTTGACAAACGGGGAAACTTATTTGTTAAACGAAAGCAAACTTTAGGGGTGCTAGTTATAATTTTTCAAACTACAAAAAATATACCTATAATTGCACTAAATCTCATGGAAGGGGAGTGTAATTATCCCTTCTTTCTATTAACGATAATGATCTACTATGATGACCCCATTCCTCTCTTGTTCACCAACATTTGACAAGAGATCTGGTGAACAAATAAAGGTAAGAAAAAGAGGGATTGATCCACCCATTTTTTTTTTTTATATAAGTTATACATAAATTTTATTTTTATTATACATTGGCCCCTCTTATTATTTTAATTGCACTATAATAATGTGAAAATGTGAACCCAATGTATAATATATCTATATAGATATATAGTTTTTCTAGGAAAAATTATATTTTTTGTCCTGTAATTTAAGATTTTTTCACTTTTGATCCCATTGATTATGGAATTATCACTTTTGATCTCATAACTTTAAAAAGTAGCAGTTTTGGTATCATGACACCTTCTCGTTAGATGTTTAATGGAAAAGGCCATGTGACCATTAAGTGCTTGGGACCGAAAATGCATTTTTTTTTAAAGTTATGAGATCAAAAGTAAGAATTCTGTAACAAATGGGATAAAAAAAAATATATAAAGACTCTAACTGTCACGTGCTAAGCACGTGGTATTTATGTTAAAATATATAACAAAAATGTGTTATGGGACAAAAAATGCTACTTTTTAGAAGTTACAAACTAAAAGTGAGAATTCCGTAATTAATGAGATCAAAAGCGAAAAAGTCCTAACTTACTGGACGAAAAGTATCATTTTCTCAATTTTTATGTCCTCAAACTTTCACTTCTAGATTTGTCGCTAAGTGCAATTGTAAACCACACCAACATTAATCCTACAAATAGATTCAGTTTGTGAAGAAATTGAGCGTTTTAGAAATAATTCGAAACAATCACTAATTTGAAAACAAAGTTTAAGCAATTTTTTATTTCTTATGTTACGTAGATTGAACAAAAATAATGATCTTACAAAAATGCGTGAGAGATCAATGAAACAAAGAATGGTATATACAAATGAAGTGATACTTAAAGAACTTATACACAACCAAGATTCTTTAATTCATGTAATAACATAAATAGATCAATTATTTATTGTGAATTGTTGTTCTTTCCTTGCAAAGTAAATAGAACATTAACAACATCGCGTTTTGCAGCATGCATATTATTGTTTGAAAAAACAACAATTGCGTGTGTTGGATGTCCTGCGTAGGCTGTCAGTTGCCCTTTTTAGCAGAATTGACATTTTTTAACAGAAATTGAACCGAATTTTTTGTCCTCAATTGCAAATTGAAATTAGAATGGACTAAAAAGCGTCAACCCACCACAATTATAGCATGAAAAGTTCATTTTCCGACTAATTAATCCATCGTACAAGACCATCCCATTTAATCACATCTTTTGATAATGAATGTGTGAACGCAATCTTTAGAAGTAGGCAGGAAGAAGATATAGAGTCTGACAGAGGGACTTGAAATCATCCGTGAAAAATACCAAGTGAAGGGAATATTGAGGAGGCGGGCGTGATGCAGATGAGCGGTACTTTGATTCGCTGGAATTGCTCCGAAGACGTACAGATATGGATTGTTGGCATGCAATTTATGACTCCCACTGCACGCACAAAATGCTAAAATGTCGCCGTCCATCTACTTAACCACCTGCCTTGTCATTATATCATCCCTTGTCAGAAAAATAAAAAATATTAATTACTCAAATTCCTTTTTAAATACATTTAAAACACACTTTGCTCTTCGAAATTATGTATTTTATCTCATTTACACCCCTAAAAATATGGAAGGTAATAAAAACATCCGCGATAAAATAATTTGACATTGATAAGATAAAAATGCCTTTCTCACTTACCCCTGTACTTTTTTATTCTACTTCCTAAAATATGTTTTATTAAAATATCTCCCCCAAATGATTTTTAGTGATTTAAGATCTTGCTCACATTCTATTTCAAAAATAATATTTATAATTTATAATTTTTTATAAGTTATGAAACACAAAAAATATTTATAAGCTCAATATATGCAAATATATTTTACAAAATAAATAAATTATGTTAAAAAGTATATGTAAATATGTGTCGATATATAATGCATATAATATTATAGAAAAGTATGTTATATACTTATAAATTATAAATTTTTATTCAATTGCATGTCCACATAATAAAAAATATATCATATCATACTTGAAAATATATAGAATATTATGTTTTAATTATATTATAAATTTGCAGATTTTACAATATATATATATATATGTTCGATGTAATATTTTAATTTTTGAATTGATAATTTATTGGGTAAAATACACTTTACCCCCTTGAGCTATTCGTCATGTAACAATTACTCCCTAAACTAACAAATGTAAGACTTACCCCCCTACAATTAAAATTTTGGACATATTATCCTTATATTATACATATATACATATATTTAGTTCAAAGAATCTGTTCTTAATAATTTTATTTTAAATTTAATTAAAATTTTCTTAGTTACAAAAATATCTTGTATTTACAATAAAGTAAAATATAATTAGTGAGTTAAATAGTTCGAATTTTATTTTCTTTTAAAAACTCAAAGTTAAGTAATAAATGAGTACAATAAATACACAAAAAAAATTCTTGAAAAGATTATATTAATTTGGTAATAAAATTAAGTTATTAACTATTTATTCTTTTAGACAAAAATAAATAATTACATATTGGTTTTTTAACATATTTTCTTTAAAAAATATGATTAAATATATTTATTCATTTTTTGCTAAAAGTATTTAACTTTTGATTAAGCATATATATATGTCAATTTATTTTAAGAAGCATATATGAATTGTTGGTTGTATTATATTTATTGTTTATAGACTCTATATCTATATATTAATTATACTCCACTTTTAATTTAAATTCTTCACTTATTAAAAAATTAATTAAAAGTAATTTGATGATGATTTAATGTGCAAAATACTAAAATACATTGAAAGTAATATAATTGTTCAAGGTATGAGAGTATTTTTGTCCAACCAAGGGGGCAAGTGTTATATTTGTTAGTTTAGGGGATAAATGTTTCAAGACGAATAGTTCAGGGGAGTAAACTGTATTTTACCCTAATTTATTCTTTCAAAAAAGTTCAATATATATAACAACACGGGCAAACAAATTATGTAAATTTGTTACCAGTTGTGTAAAAAATATAAGAATTATAAATTTATGGAGTTTATACAGATTCTATCTCAATACAAAAATTATAAATTTTTGGTAGTGGTTATTTTAAATAAAAAAAATTATAATAATTCAAATTATATGTAGGAGAATGATTGTAATAGAGATATTTTAGGGGATGTAAATAATAAGGTCATTTTCATCAACAAAAAATTAGTGTATAACATGAGGGACCATCTCATGACCATTTTGTTATATTTTATAGTTCAGGGGTGTAAATGCACTTTATGCATAGTTTAGGGGTGCAAAGTGTATTTAACCCTTCTAAATATACGAAATCATGCTCTCTCAAAACTTTTTTGAAATTTTACTTACATTCTTTTCAAAAAATTTATCTATTTACACTTGAACCTCTTCTGTTAGAATTTTGAATAAAAAATACTGTCGTAGCTCAAAAAATTATATAAATTTTAATTGCCATTAGTTAACAATCTCACATATATTTTTGTACTTATGTACAAAGGGATAAATGTAATATTATCGAGAGAGAGAGAGAGAGAGAGAGAGAGAGAGAGAGAGAGAGAGTTTGGTCAAAATTATTATATTTTTTCTTTTATAAGTACAAATAATTATTGAGAATGTTAAATGAAGGATAAAATTAAAAATTTATGTAAATTTTTTGCCAACGCCAGTATTTTTTGTCCAAGCTTAATGAGAAGCGTCAAGCATAAATAATGAATTTTTAGAAAGAATACAAAATAACTTAAAACTTTTTAAAAGAAAACATTTTGAGAAGGGTTGAAGTGTAATTATCTCCAAGGAAAAAACCCTTTATATGTATATATGCATGTTGTATGTATGTGTATATTGATGATGTGATGGGGTCATTATTAATAAAGAAGAGCGTGTCGGAATTAATTATGCAATCTTCTTTCTGGCCTCTAGTTGGGTAGACGTGATTGAGTTGATAACGATTTATCTATGTATACTTAGATTTGCAAGATGAGAGAGGTCATCTTGACCAAGACCCGTCCTGCAAAATCCATACGCCATCCACCACCCAATATATATATATATATATGTATATATATTTTCTATATTATAAATTATATATTACAATATAAAAATTATAGTATTAAATAAAATCAATTTAAAAAAATTAAATTTTAACCACGATTAATCAATATTTGTAATATATATACAGGTTGTATTTAATGTTTGGACTCACTTACAAAAACAACAGTTAATAAATATATAGTTATTGTACAATCATAATTAATTAATATTCATTACAATTATTTACGTTTAACCTGATAATTAATTATAATAAAAAATTATATTTTTTTTAGTGACTTAATATTTTGGGTATTGAATAGGATATAAAAGTGTCAGCTTGACCAAATTTAATGGGCACATAACTCCACCAAACTCCAAAAAAGAAAAAAAAAAAAAAAAGATGCAAGTTACTGGAATTTTATGTCCATTAAAATTTTGTATGGAAGTAAAATGTTATACAAGGACTAGTGGTAAGTGAATATTATTCTATATTGATAATGATAATAATTTTTATAAAATCATGAAAATTCTTATTCTACTAAAAATCATGAAATTTTGGTTTATACTTCAATCTTATATACATTAGATGAAATGTGATATTTTTATATAAATAATTACCATGGTCAAAATAAAAGACGAACTTTAGTTAATTAAGGTTGTGCAACGGTTAGGTAGTTCTGTAGGCGAAGCAAAACACTAGCTAGGGATAAAAATGATGATTATTTAAGAAGGTTATCAAAGACAAAGATAATAATAAGTTTTTCGAGAAACATAAAATAAAGGGTAAATTACGACTTTTCCTGATATTTGACATAATTACAAATACTCCTCGTTGTTTGAAAATTACTAATACTCCTCGTTGTTTGAAAATTACTAATACTCCTCTGATTTTTAACTGTCATATAACAATTAGTCCAATCCATTAAGTTTCTGTCCATTTTTTTTTGTGAACTGACTAAAATGCCCCTGTGGATTAAAAATTAAAATTTTATTTATTTTTTATTTTTTTATGGGTTAAGTGAATTTTTTTTTTATAATTTTTAAAAAATTTTCGTCCATCCTGTTCGATTTGCTATAAGTCTTTAAATTTAAAAAAAATAAAAAATACAGTAAGGGTAAAGTTGACACTTTTATACCTCTATGCAAGGATTACTTTCATCAAACATCATGAGATATTTATAATTTTTTAAACAGCAAAGAAATATTTATAATTATGCCAAATTTCAGAAGAGGTAGTTATAATTTACCCTAGAATAAAATAAAACTTGGATGAGTGCAAATAATAATCTATTCTCTGAGGTGAGAGCTTGAATTAATCGGTTATTTTATTTTATTTTTTTTCCCTTACATTCAACTCATTAAGCTCAATTGTAGCCCTACTCCAGTACTTCACTTGCTTTTTACATGCAGAAACAATTTCTTTCTTTTTTTTTTTTTTTGAAAGACAATTTTTCTTTTTTCCTTTCTCCTTTTAGGTACATTTTGTTTTATTTTCGGTCATTTCCTTACAGCAATAGTTAAGAGATGGGTAAATTAGACTGACATGTCTTAAGATTAGATTTTTAAATTCGAAAACACTTTCTATTTTTAATAAAATTATTGATATACCCTTTTACTGGGTGTTAATTTAATGTATCTTACTGGTGACAAGTAGTGTAATTTTGATTTTGCAAGAGGCAAGGGGTGATTGTGTATTTATATTTAATCTCAAATGGTGTCGATGTAATTTATCCAATTCTTGTCACCTTGAAGCATATAATTAGGGCTTTACTGCGATTTGGTCCAATAAATAGAGGTGTTCGGTGTTTGGTCCTTTACGAAATGAAACTTGCCATTTGGTCCATCCTTTTCATGAATTTCGCAATTGGGGGCACAGTTTGCTGGAAAATAATATTTTTTTTTTTTTTTGACAAGATGTTGGAAAATAACACGCGTGATCTCAAATTTATGCCAACAGACGACTTGCACTTGTCTATTCTAGTCATCAAATTGCGAAATTTATAAAATTAATGAAGCAAATTACAAATTCCATCTATTAAAGGACCAAAATATCAAGCACCTATAATTATAGGACCAAAATTACAATAGAGCCTATAATTTAGTGATAATTTTAATATTATCACTTAATTTTTGTCGCTAATATATATATACATATATATATATATATTGTGGTGAAGCTCGTGAAAATTAAAGTTGCCCTATAAAAAATTTGTCAATTATTGTAAATATAATTAGCACATTATTCTTGATGAGTAAAGAAGGACAAACAATTTTATATAATTAGAAAGTAATGAAATAATGAAGCAATTCAATTACGTACCAAGAAACAAAATAAACCTTTCATTCATAATTAACTTCCTGCAGGTTGGGTATAGGGCTGGAGATCTCTAACTTTCAGCTCTCTACTAAAATGGACTCTGTTTTTAGTTCTTTTTCCTGCAAACAATTTGTATCTCCCAAAATATGCATTCTAATCATTATATATGTGATCCAGGTCGTTAAAGATGGGTCTGGTCGTGACCACGGATGATTGTAGGTCGGGTTACGTCGATTCAAAGCTCCCTGTAAAGTGGATCCTGAAAACAGAGAAACATGTTAGGCTTGCTGGGAAGCCTCTAGTTAAGGCTCTTCGATGCTTAAGTTAGAATAAATACGGTCGAATTCGATCTGAAAGTCATGTATTTTGCTTAACTTATATATAAGACATGCTTAATTTGTGTTTTGTTTTAATGTTGAATTTCGATCTTTAATGCCAATTCAAAGGACCCCATGGTTGTATTCGTTTGATTGCAGTTTCAATTGATCCTAATAACAACTTGTATCCTTTAACGTCGGTTGTGGTTGGGGTGAAACAAAAACAGAATCCGGAATGGTTTTTAGAGATAATTGTATGACCTACCAAAATGGTATCTAAATTGTATTTCTTGGTTCAGATAATATATTCTGAGTAATACATTTACATGAAAATCTAAATACATCAGAGTTTAGGGGCCAAGCATTTAAAAATGCTCTGTCCAATGGAGGATGCAAGAATTTCTGGAGTTAGATTCTATGCCGTATGAGCAGTTGGGAGATACATCAAATTCTGGAAAAATGTATTGCACTAATTATATGACAAATGTATTGCACTTGTCATATAATTAGTTCGAATCCAGCTAAATCCGATCTGAATTAAAATATCCAATATATAGATAGGAAATGATACCAGATAATTAAATTCGGCAAAATGTAAGTAATCCCCCTATGATATTGCAAATGAGCAAATTACCATCCTATATAAGAATTAGCAATTTACACCATATGTTTTTAAAATACAACAATTTATCCTCGTATATTTTTTAAAACGAAGCAATTTACCCCTTAAACGGGGTTAAATTGCTACCTTTTTTTTCTCATAATATGCTCATTTATAATATCACATGGACATATATAAATTGGACTAAACTGAGTTAAATTCCTAAAACAAAAATGTGATTTCCCGTGAAACAAACACAGCCAATTAAGAGTACGGCGTCGACTGTCGATAGACAAACAAAAATGAGAAAGCGTCGGAACAAAGAGTGGTGTAGTTGGAGAAGCATTGAAGACTGCGTACAACTCGGCGTGCTTCAGAAAAGTTGGATGCATTCAAACCCCAACTTCTGCAAACAAACATCATTGCACGCACTACGCTGGCTTGTCAAACACAATTTCATTCAACTTCACACTTTGGAACAAGTCTAATGCACTTTTTGAGGAAAATATGGAATGATATATTTAGTGTTTTTGTAATTTTTTTCACAAAGTGTTTTTAATTTGTTGGTGATGCAGCAATGTCGCATTACAGATTTTAGAGTTTAATGTAATTCATCCTTTCGTAATACTATAAATGAGCAAATTACACCTTATAAAAAAACAGGGTGAATAGCAATTTACCCTCCTATAATATTAAAAATGAGCATATTACTTCCATATGAAAAAAATATAGCAATTTACCCCCCCTATACTTTTTAAAATGAAGCAAGTTACCTCCTTATACAGGGAATAAACTACTTCATTTTAATAAACATAGGGATGTAAATTGTATTTTAAAAAATACAGGGAGGTACATCACTATTTGTTTTTTCATAAGGGATAATTTGCTCACTTGCAATATTACAAGGGGGTTGGTTGCATTTTTCCCTAAAAAAAATATCAATTTACCTTCTCATGTTTTTTTAAAATGCAACAGTTACTTTCCTAAATAGCGAGATAAATTACTTCATTTTTTAAAATATAGAGAGGTATTTTACTATTTTTTTGTAGATGTTTTTGTTTCTTGATGTGATTATTTAAATTTCTAGTGAGAATATATAAATGTAAAAGTAAAAATAATTAATTATTTCATCTCATCGTCTACATCTCATGGTGAATTTAGAAAGGGGTGGAATGCATTTTAGTTCTAGGTGAAATATAAAATATTAGAAAATATCCATAAACAAAATGTATTTTTTTCTGAGTCTGTCTATTAAAATAATGATTAATAATTATGGTGCAACTGTTGTTAATTACTATTCAACATGGATGCCAACAAGAATGCTCGAGTTGGGTGAATTGTGTGTAATTCTTTCGGCATTTGCAAGTTTCAACGAGTGAAACCTGCAAACAAATATTGATACTACGATGTCCGAAGAAGTAATGGAGTAAAAGTGTAAAATGAGAAAGTAATAAAAATAACATAGTGCAACTAAAGTGTGTAATGTGTGAGTTCAAAGTTACCCAAATTTTGTGTGTAAACTTGCTATTTTGTAAGCAAGTTGAAGATACAAAAAGATAAGACCGAATGCCTAATTTTTTAGATTCCTCTGGAATAGATGTCCAATTTTAAGGGGATTTCCAACTTTTTCAGTAGATGGTTTGGTTTGGGGAGGAAATCTCCATCCTCTTATGCTGACAAGTGTACTAATAGGTTTACAAATTTTGTCTATCTTTTTTCATTCTTTTCGGTAAGTTGGCAGCAACTTTTCAACCTAATAGCTTCTTCGAGTGTAGCCACGTATTTTTATCTAGGTCGGAGGCAACGCTTTTTATGAAAAATTTAAGGCTAAGGCCTTTTTGGGCTATATATACAAACCACCATTACGGAATAATCAAAGGCAAATTACCACAATCAATCAGAAAGAACCCCACGATCACAAAGCAATCAGAAAGAACCGCACAATCACGAACAATCAAAGACAAAAACAAGAAGAAATAGTTGAATGAGCAAACCAAACAAAAAAAAAGACCCCAACAGGAAACTCAACCACCAATGCAAGAAAACAGTGCTTCAAACGTCATACACAGAAATTTACAGCTTCTGGTATGAAAGCTGGTCTCCCATATGGTTAATTGGAATAGTAAATTCAAAGGCCAGGGGAAAAACTTAAAAAACAAAAGGTATTTACAAAAGTATCATGAGAGACTATACCATTAATACTATCTGATTGATTATCCACGTGCATTTTACCATTTTACCCACGTCGTTGAACCAACAAAGATAATCTTGTCAACTGAAAACACCACTGGCCTCTCCTGCCTCTGCAATCGTGGCAAGAAATTGAGATTCACCTCAAATTAACCAAGAACAACATTGTAATGGAAAAGTTAAGGTAAAAAAAAAAAAAAAAAGGCCTAACATGGTATAATTTCAACCAAATTCTCAGAGCTCCTACAGCACAAATGGTAGCTTGACTTGTACGCAAATGGAAACATCCTGACCAACTTCAGTGTTCTTATACCTACAACAGAAAGAACACCTATCCTCGTAACAAAGACTTAGATAAGGATATTCCATACATCAAGCTCGCAATAGCTGCTGGCTCAGACATAAAAATAAGTATTTTCATATTAGAAATAATGCTGCAATGGAGAAAAGTAGCTTTGTTGCAGGTACAGAAAAGCACTACACTGCAGCTAGCGTGAACTTTGAGAACGTGCCCAAAGAAAAATTTACCCTCTTATAACAATAAAGCATGACGTCAAAAAGCATTCCTGAAATCAAGTCTGAGCCCAAGATTACCTCCAACAGGGACAAGTCTGCACCTCGGCTCAAAACTATCTATATGCGGAATCTCTTTGGATCTTCTGAAGCTACCTGCATTACACTTGAATTAGAATAAAAACCCACAAACTAAAGAATAATCACAGAAAATCCACAATCACGAACAATCAACACACAAACTCGCGATCACAAAAAGAATCACAAAACAAACCACAATCACAAAAAGAATCACAAACAACCTACAATCACAAACGAATTAGAAGAAAAAGATCAAATCCAAGAAACAAGCTCAACTTATCAGCACACACCTGAAATGTGTAGAAGGATCAGATCCCTACCAACCCATCTCTTTCCAAACCTCTGACTTAAGAGATGGGAGTTTTCTATCAGGATAAGATAACCTCCAAAGTTGTCTAAGAGCATCCTGCCAAGAAAACATGGACCACTGATGCATGAATAAAGACATCCAAATACAGAGCGAGGAAGTTTATCATTTGGGTCAAGTATATGGCACTATTCCAAATAATATTACCGACTTTGTCATAATTCATCCTTTGGAAAGGACATCTGACTATACAATGTCCAAATTATATCGGTACAAGTACAAAATATCCCAAATGAAAAGTATAACTTTTTGAAAAATGGAGGCAGATACATACTTGATGCTCTGAGAGGTGCCATCAAAAGGGACTGACAGTCTCTGCATTAAATTTCTCAGCCGTGCTTCCTATTGCCAAGCCAACTCAAGAATAAAAAACAATTGCTAGTATCAACAGTGAAAGCTAAGAAAGAAGATAGGGGAAGTAGAAAGTATGTGTAACAAGTAAAGAGCAAAAATAACATTAACTGAGCTACTAAGCATTTTATTAACAACGACCAATACAATCATTAATCCATCAGAAACAGGTACATAGATCCATACAGCCTAAGCATTTGACAGGGTTTAAAAAATTATCCTTCAGTGTTAACTACAGACAGACATGTAAAAATTCAAACAGATCCATACGATATAACACAATTCCTTCAAATTTCTGTATGAATCTGAACAAGAACTTCAGCTTCATATGGGATATCTGCATCACTATAACCAAAAAGCACAACCACACAAACAATCTAAATATAAACCCACAAATCACAACGCAAACAGAGAGAATCCCACAATCACGAACAATCATAAGACAAGAAGAATCAAAAGACAAACCACCATCACGGAATAATCAAGGCCAAATTACCACAATCACAGAAAGCGATCGGAAAGAACCCCACAATCAAAAAAAAAATCAGTACAAAAAGCACAAACACATGAACAATCTAAATACAAACCCACAAATCACAAAGCAATGAGAAAGAATCCCACAACCACGAACAATCATAAGGCAAGAAGAATCAAAAGAAAAACCAGCATTACGGAATAATCAAAGCCAAATTACCACAATCAAAAAAAAGCAACCACAAAAAAATCCACAATCACAAAAACAATCAGTACAAAAAGCACAAACACATGAACAATCTAAATACAAACCCACAAATCACAAAGAAATAAGAAAGAATCCCACACTCACGAACAATCATAAGACATGAAGAATCAAAAGACAAACCACCATCACGAAATAATCAAAGCCAAATTTCCGCAATCACAGAATGCAATCTGAAAGAATCCCACAATTGCAAAAACAATGAGTACAAAAAGCACAAACACATAAACAATCTAAATACAAACCTACAAATCACAAAGAAATCACAAAGAATCCCACAATCACGAACAATCATAAGACAAGAAGAATCAAAATACAAACCACCATCACGGAATAATCAAAGACAAATTACCACAATCAATCAGAAAGAACCCCACAATCACAAAGCATTCAGAAAGAACCGCACAATCAAGAACAAGCAAAGACAAAAACAAGAAGAAATAGTTGAATGAGCAAACCAAACAAACAAAAAGACCCCAAGAGGAAACTCAACCACCAAATGCAAGAAAACAGTGCTTCAAACGTCATACACAGAAATTTACAGCTTCTGGTATGAAAGCTGGTCTCCCATATGGTTAATTGGAATAGTAAATTCAAAGGCCAGGGGAAAAACTTAAAAAACAAAAGGTATTTACAAAAGTATCATGAGAGACTATACCATTAATACTATCTGATTGATTATCCACGTGCATTTTACCATTTTACCCACGTCGTTGAACCAACAAAGATAATCTTGTCAACTGAAAACACCACTGGCCTCTCCTGCCTCTGCAATCGTGGCAAGAAATTGAGATTCGCCTCAAATTAACCAAGAACAACATTGTAATGGAAAAGTTAAGGTAAAAAAAAAAAAAAAGCCCTAACATGGTATAATTTCAACCAAATTCTCAGAGCTCCTACAGCACAAATGGTAGCTTGACTTGTACGCAAATGGAAACATCCTGACCAACTTCAGTGTTCTTATACCTACAACAGAAAGAACACCTATCCTCGTAACAAAGACTTAGATAAGGATATTCCATACATCAAGCTCGCAATAGCTGCTGGCTCAGACATAAAAATAAGTATTTTCATATTAGAAATAATGCTGCAATGGAGAAAAGTAGCTTTGTTGCAGGTACAGAAAAGCACTACACTGCAGCTAGCGTGAACTTTGAGAACGTGCCCAAAGAAAAATTTACCCTCTTATAACAATAAAGCATGACGTCAAAAAGCATTCCTGAAATCAAGTCTGAGCCCAAGATTACCTCCAACAGGGACAAGTCTGCACCTCGGCTCAAAACTATCTATATGCGGAATCTCTTTGGATCTTCTGAAGCTACCTGCATTACACTTGAATTAGAATAAAAACCCACAAACTAAAGAATAATCACAGAAAATCCACAATCACGAACAATCAACACACAAACTCACGATCACAAAAAGAATCACAAAACAAACCACAATCACAAAAAGAATCACAAACAACCTACAATCACAAACGAATTAGAAGACAAAGATCAAATCCAAGAAACAAGCTCAACTTATCAGCACACACCTGAAATGTGTAGAAGGATCAGATCCCTGTCAACCCATCTCTTTCCAAACCTCTGACTTAAAAGATGGGAGTTTTCTATCAGGATAAGATAACCTCCAAAGTTGTCTAAGAGCATCCTGCCAAGAAAACATGGACCACTGATGCATGAATAAAAGCATCCAAATACAGAGCCAGGAAGTTTATCATTTGGGTCAAGTATATGCCACTATTCCAAATAATATTATCGACTTTGTCATAATTCATCCTTTGAAAAGGACATCTGACTATACAATGTCCAAATTATATCGGTACAAGTACAAAATATCCCAAATGAAAAGTATAACTTTTTGAAAAATAGAGGCAGGTACATACTTGATGCTCTGAAGAGGTGCCATCAAAAGGGACTGACAGTCTCTGCTTTAAATTTCTCAGTCGTACTTCCTATTGCCAAGCCAACTCAAGAATAAAAAACAATTGGTGGTATCAACAGTGAAAGCTAAGAAAGAAGATAGGGGAAGGTAGAAAGTATATGTAACAAGTAAAGAGCAAAAATAGCATTAACTGAGCTACTAAGCATTTTATTAACAACGACCTATATAATAATTAATCCATCATAAACAGGTACATAGATCCATACAGCCTAAGCATTTGACAGGGTTTAAAAAGTTATCCTTTAGTGTTAACTACAGACAGAGATGTAAAAATTCAAACAGATCCATACGATATAACGCAATTCCTTCAAATTTCTGTATGAATCTGAACAAGAACTTCAGCTTCATATGGGATATCTGCATCACTATAACCAAAAACAACAACCACACAAACAATCTAAATACAAACCCATAAATCACAACGCAAACAGAGAGAATCCCACAATCACGAACAATCATAAGACAAGAAGAATCAAAAGACAAACCACCATCACGGAATAATCAAAGCCAAATTACCAGAATCACAGAAAGCAATCGAAAAGAACCCCACAATCAAAAAACAATCAGTACAAAAAGCACAAACACATGACCAATCTAAATACAAACCCACAAATCACAAAGCAATGAGAAAGAATCCAACAACCACGAACAATCATAAGGCAAGAAGAATCAAAAGAAAAACCACCATCACGGAATAATCAAAGCCAAATTACCACAATCAAAGAAAGCAACCACAAAGAAACCCACAATCACAAAAACAATCAGTACAAAAAGCACAAACACATGAACAATCTAAATACAAATCCACAAATCACAAAGAAATAAGAAAGAATCCCACACTCACGAACAATCATAAGACAAGAAGAATCAAAAGACAAACCACCATCACGGAATAATCAAAGCCAGATTTCCACAATCACAGAATGCAATCTGAAAAAACCCCACAATTGCAAAAACAATGAGTACAAAAGGCACAAACACATAAACAATCTAAATACAAACGTACAAATCACAAAGAAATCACAAAGAATCCCACAATCACGAACAATCATAAGACAAGAAGAATCAAAATACAAACCACCATCACGGAATGATCAAAGACAAATTACCACAATCAATCAGAAAGAGCCCCACAATCACAAAGCAATCAGAAAGAACTGCACAATCACGAACAATCAAAGACAAAAACAAGAAGAAATAGTTGAATGAGGAAACCAGACAAACAAAAAGACCCCAACAGGAAACTCAACCACCAAATGCAAGAAAACAGTGCTTCAAACGTCATACACAGAAATTTACAACTTTTGGTATGAAAGTTGATCTCACATATGGTTAATTGGAACAGCAAATTCAAAGGCCAGGGAAAAAATTAAAAAACAAAAGGTATTTACAAAAGTATCATGACAGATTATACCATTAATACTATCTGATTGATTATCCACGTGCATTTTACCATTTTACCCACATCGTTGAACCAACAAAGATAATCTTGTCAACTGAAAACACCATTGGCCCCTCCTGTCTTTGCAAACGTGGCAAGAAATTGAGATTCGCATCAAATTAACCAAGAACAACATATTTATAGAAGCTTTAATTTTCGTACTTATCTTAATTGTTGGTTTAGTTTATGCATGGCGAAAGGGAGCATTGGAATGGTCTTAGCTCCTGAATATTCAGACAATAAAAAGACAAAAAGCCTAACATGGTATAATTTCAACCAAATTCTCAGAGCTCCTACAACACAAATGGTAGCTTGTACGCAAATGGAAACATCCTGACCAACTTCAGGGCCAGTTAGATTGATCGCTTAATTGATTGATTTAGGGGCATCAACCACGAATTTTGATAGATGGGATGTCCGTGTATTTTTGAGAAAAGGAAAAACTTTTATTCGAATCAGGTTTGGTCGAACCAAACGAATGACAGAGCAAGTGTATCACATTTATTCTGTGATTAGTCATTTTCCCGAAACTGTGCATTAATCACAAAATAAATGTATCACACTTATTATATGATTGGTTCGGGTTTAACCGAGTCAAATTGAACAAGAATTTCCCTTGTTAAAAATTTTTCATCTTGAATACCGTGGAGGCGGATGATAATCCACAAAGATGGGTGTATGGAAATTAGAAACATAATGTCAATGATCCCACAACAGATCACTGTTTAGGGCTTTGTACAACTGAGCAAAAGGGTAAGACCTACTTCTGCACAAGTGCTCATTTTAGAATGACGGGCCGATAACTCAAACTTGTAATGTGAATTCCTTTCTCATACAAAAAGGTTGCTATTGTCGAACTCAAAAGGTCACAAACATAAAACAGAAAAAAACTAATCTGGCCTTTTTAAAGAGTTGTTTCCAAGAGATGTTTATTTGAACCATTGCAGTATTCTCATCTTCATCAGTACATGCTCTGTCTTGTTTTTTTATGAGGAACACTGTCACAAACAGTAGCTAAATAGAGTACCATGAAATCAAGAAACCAACAGAGAGAGTAATACATGCAGACCACAAACCATTTTTACGAGGTCACAATCTGTTGCACCAATTGGACAAATGCGTGCAGATCACAAACGCTCCAAAACCACTGAAGCTCAAATTAATATTTAATTCCTAGAAGCTCAGAAAAGCTAACGGGAAAATGTGATCTTGGATGGAGCTGCAAAGAACCCAGATCAAGAACGTTAAATAAATGAGACAGAATTAATTCAAATTATCTTCAGGAGATCGTCATTCTGCGATGAAGAATAGGAAGCAATCAACTTCAATTTTCTCCTTTCATCTCGCTTTCCTTGACCTTTTTTGCAAATGCAAGGGGAAAAGAAACAGGAAAAGAGGGAAATATTCTGTATATCACATGTTACTTTACCACCCTCATTTTTTTCTTAACATATTTGCAAATATCTTTTATTTTGAAAAAAACAATTAATTAAGGGTAATGTAGTAATTTCACCCTTATCGTCCAGACACTTTTCAATTATTCTCAAAAAACAAGATAACATATAAGTATAATTATATCAAAACTCAGGTGAAATAACCGTAATTACCCGAATTAATATAAAGAAAAAATCAGCATTTTGTAGACAAATTTGAGGTAGATGTAAAGGATATATAATTTGGAGTTGATCAAAAGATTAGTTTTATTTTTTTGCTAATCTCTGTAAACAATCTCCCAGAAGTAAAATGGCTGAGATCTGGCACTAATGGATGCACAGGCAACAAGAAAGTATTCCCCTCTCCTGCTCCTCGTCTAACAACATTGCACCACCGTTATTGAATTAAACTGAAGAATGCAGAATGTTGTCATCTGACCAAGAAATCTCTTGCTTCTGTTATATATCGGAAATTACAGATTCATAAATATCAAGTTTGTGAGAGTCAACCCAACACTTGCCACATTGCAAGACTTCAATGCCAAAACACCATGCTACAGAGCTTGAAACCAAAAGGAAAGACGAATTGTAAAAGTCTCACTGATACAACTTGAGAAGCAGAACGGATGGGGTGAAAATAGACTTATGGAATGTACTTCTGTATAGAACATGATGGACAGAATTCCTCAACACTGAAACTACTATAAAACCAGAGCAGAAGCTTTGCTCAAGAGAATCTTAGCTTTCATGTTATGCATAGTAGACTAAACTTGGGGACTCAGACGTAACTGTCGATCAATGACTTTCTCATCTCATCGACAAGAGCACTAGGTTGAGCTTCTCTCAACTTGAAAACACTCTCGATTACGGACAACTCAGTAGCAGTTGTATCTGATCCACAGAATGCAGTCCAGTCGTTGACTGTCAAGCCAGCACCTATCACTTCACTACCACGGTTCACAGTCCCAGCCACCAGAGGGACCTGAAGGAGGGTTGAAAGTTCATCTAGATCCTCTATAGAAGTGTGAGGGTGAACCTGCTCCACAATTGACGAGTGATTTAAGATAGTGCTATCCTTTTAAAATGGGATGTCAAAACCAACTAATTTTCTATTAAGAAACAAGTACTTCATCGAAGTATAAGCTCTTACCAAGCCACCTCGATTGGAGAAGGTACAGAAGCTCCCCACGAGTATATTACCAGCAATTGTCTGCCTGAAAACTTCTACCCCGAGAACATCAGCAATCATCTCCTCCGTTTCCTGACAATATTGAAAATTGGTCACTTCATATTTCTAATTAAACATATCCGAGGCTAAATTACTGCAATAAATAAGTATTAATGTCAAATGAGACACGATATGCAGCACAATATTAGGCACTTTTGATGAGCCAATACGCAAATGTACTTTCATGAAGACTAATAATGCAAAAATCCCTCCATCTTTTCATTTCCACATCTCAACAAGAATAAAATAACACGTAAAAATGAGACGAGGTAAAAATAAAGCCTCTTGATGGGAAAAAATGAAGATCCAAACTGGACCTTCAAAGATAACTGTGAACTAAAAATCCCAAGACATACTTTCTAGACATGAAAATCCGGGAAAAAAAGAAAGAGACATGTGCATTCGTGAAGCCTGTAATTCAACAATAAAATGTGTGGGGAAAATAAATCTCTAATGGACCATTAAGGCCATCCATGAAACAAAACTGCTGTGGAACTCCAAAAGCCTGTATTCTCTTCAGCAGATGAAATTCTTTTGGAAATTTTAGAGAAATCTTGTGAAGCAGGTTTTAAGGTATATCAAAGTGAAGAGCAAGAAAGTGAAAGCAACCCAATGAACCTCGTCAAAGACAGATGTACGAAATCCTCCCTCATCTTTCCACTATCAAACTAACATTATTATATATCTCTTCCACACAACAGTAGTGGCAATAGAAGTAGCTTTAACTTTAAAAAAACTAATTTTAAAAAAACTAATTCCAACAGATTCACCAATCAATAATGCCACAAGCAATCAGGGATTGATTCAACTTCTTTGGAAGACAACCTCTGATGCTGTGTAAGGTTTGACTTCATACGTGTTTGGTGTCATACTGTCATTTCAGGGGGATGTTTCCAATTAACCAAAGTGAAGCCAAACATTTATAAGGTTTTATCCTCCCAAAATAGATCTCCCTCTTCCGCCAAAATATGTAACAAATCCTTGATGATTGCTATTTACTACACACACACAAACACATGTATCAATATACTCGAAAAATTTGAATGAATTTTTACAGATATTCAAATAATAAAATATATATTTACCTGTTCCAATCATTATTAACATAGATAAATATTCTTCAATCATTACATTTATATGGTAACAATGTAATAGCATAGCACAAGCCCAACATGAAAATACGTTTGCATAAAAATGCTGACAAAGAAAAGAGATTTATCATATCAGTACACATTAAAGTTTGCAACTTGAATTGGCAACAATTGTTTTAAGGGTAAAATCTTTTTGGTCCTACTAAACCAATAAAAGTGTCGAGTCTGTCGACGCAGGCCATTAGGTCAGTTTTTCATAAACAAAGTGATGTACTTTCTGACCTCCCATAAAGGAAGGAAAAGTGAAGCTAAGCATAAAAGACTCAGACAGATGGATTAGAAACAAAAAGTCTGCTCATCAACTAGAATTTAAATTTTTAAAAAAAAGAAAAGCTTTGAAGACAAAGTAGACAACTTGAACATATGAAATACTTACCCTGTCCAGATCAGGATGTGTAAGAGCCACATGATCATTGCAGGCAATACAGTTTCCTAGAGCAGACAATCTTTCCTCAATTCGCTGAACCACAACAGAATCTGGTAGACTATTCCTCAAGTGTTGTAGTTCTATAACACCACAAGAACACATTAGCATCAGGTATAGAACTCCAACAAAACTAAATTCATAAGGACCATAATTCCAGGAACAACTATACTATAATGGGGTATCACTCATTTAACCAACAAGAATGGAACGTATTTATCACTGTATTTATACTTCCCTTGCAACATAAGCATAATGAATTCATAATAATATTGCAACAAGACTATAGTCCCTGTCATACACAGATATTGCATTCAAAACAGTAATATAAAACTCAATATGCAGTGAAGAAGGGAAAGGGTGAAGAACTAAACTAGATGATGCAAAGATCTCAACAAAATTATACAAATAACAAATCTCATACACAAGGGCACAACCTTGAATAGACAGGCCAAGCATCATTCTTGCTACAAGTAACTGCGTAAATAGCTGAGATGATCTATTATTTTAGGATTTGATCCATGGATTTGCAACCCAACCAACAAGCAGAACACATAAATTGCCTTTTGAGATGGAATTGAGAAGATTTGTTTATTTACTAAACATGCCAATTAACAAGACAATATCCTCAACAGGTACACTCATGCAGGGACAATCAAGTGACCCTGGTGGCATCTTGTTCCTGTGAAAGATAGGTTATTGGTTAGACTCTGGGGGGGAGTTGTAGAAGTGACATGTAACCAAATTGGATCCTTCATAAAAGAGAGGGAAAAAAAAAGGGTACACTCATGCACCAAAGTGAAATGCAGAAAACAGTGTCAATTTGAGCTATTTGCAATCTCAAAAATCCAACAAGCCTGGTCTTGTCCATTATCAAAATATGCTTGCCCAATATTTTCAAATGGATTGCAAGAACCGAAAGACAGAATCGACGAACACAGCACATAATCTTGTTGAGGGTGAATCCTCTTCTTACTCACCAAGTAACATCAGTACTCCAAATTATTAGGTCAGAAAGAATGCATTCGCAGAACTCAGTAAGCTTGGGATACAAATAATATATGTGTAATGTAATCGAGCACATCAGAGGTTGTGGCATCACCTTGATCAGTAGTATTGTGAGGCAAAAGCAATCCGTTTTTATTTCCTGCAAAAGGTGTTATTTGGAGGGGGGGGGGGAGGGTGGAGGAAATATCATCAGCCTTCAATATTTAGACGAGGGAATCTAAGGAAGCAGCAAACTAAAACAACCATCACACCACATCCAATTACCAAAAAAAGAGAACCCTCACCAGCACAGAGACGTCCAATGATTCTAGTACCAGCAATGGAGGCTTTAACCACAGGAATTACATCAGCCAACTCAGCCTCAAATGTGCTGCCAGCAAATATCAGTTTACAATGGATACAACAAAAAAATAGACAATACTTGATCAAAATTTTAAAACGATAAAATTTACAGATACATGACCACTGTATAGGTGTGATAAACTGATACCTGTAAAAGTTCTCAGAACCCCCAATTGCCACCAGACAATATGCATTGGTGAGCTTCGAGAAGACTCCAATTTCGCAGTTATTCTCATATTGCAATCCTGTCCAGAAAATAAAACCCCAATAACATCCTCATATCTATAGATTGATGAAGAGTACAACTTAAACATAAATAATAACAATTATATTTGAATGAGTAATTGACAGCGGGTACTTACTTGTTGCCATGCTGAAACGAGAAGGCACCCAACAAAGAACCAAACACGATCAAATCTGCACACCCAAATCAAAGATAATTTTGACGAAACCAAACTGAACGAGTTGCCAATGAAAAATTGAAAATCAAGGGGAAACGCGACAAAAACCTGAATGGAAGAAACAACGAGCAATCAACAATTTACAAGATAAAAGGAAGGGGAAGGAGAGGAGGAGAAGAAGAAGAAGAAGAAGAAGAAATTACCTGGAAGAAGAGGTGCAGGAAGAACGTCGCTCGGTGCTTCAGGAGGGAGAATCTGGCGAGTCTGCAGATTAGGGTTTATTTTTCTATTTATTGTTTTTTAGTAAATAATATAAAATAATAATTAAAAATTATGCATGGTGTGTTTGGATTGGGCCGACATATTTTGGGCTGTTTGGCTCGTTTATTACTATTGAAAAACATCTCTTCTTTTCTAGTGCAAATGCAAATGCTAGTGTTGTACCTCAAAATAGCACTGTTCAACATCGTGTATTACTTTACTAACGTAATAGAACCCTTCTCACGGTGTTACATCATCTTCTTTAATGAGCATGAAACTCACGGTGTGCCTTCAGGTCATGGAAGTCCTATTGGCAGGTCTTATCCCGAGTAAAATCCTTGGCTTACGTAGTACTTTGAAGAAAGGAAGGCTACAATCGACAGAGCAAGATATGAACCTATTAAGGATAGCAATGTGCCTAACTTCTCTTTTTTACTTGATTGAGCTATTGAGGGCTCATATCTCTTGGATGGTCTGTATCTTGTTGGGATTGACCTCGATACCCTTCTCAATCACTATGTATCGTAGAAAGCTACCGCTCTTGATTCCAAAAACGCATTTGTAGAGATTCTGCTTCATGTGATATTTTCTCAAGATTCCAAATATTTCAGCAAAGTCAGGGATATGATGGTTAGCTTGTTGGTTTATGACTAACATGTCGTCAACATAAACTTCATGTTGCATTTGAGTTGTTCTAAAAAAATGCGGTCTACCAACTGTTGGTTCAAGATATACAGTAGGCCGGAATAGGCTAGTCTAACCTAGGACGGGGATTGACCCAATAAAAAAAATGGGTTGATCTCGGGCCAATCGTAAGTACTAATACCTAGGACCAACTCAGCCCAATAGCCCAAGACCAGGTGGTCCTGAGCCGAGTCTAATCCTAGCTATTGGGTTGCCCAATTGGGCTATTTTTTTTAAATAATGCATAACATGCAATTTGTATTTTATTTTTTTAAATTGACAATACTAGTAGGTTTATTAAAATTTTGAAACTCTAAAACTTTTATCTATATTATTTTACGTCTAAATTTTAGTACATTAATTTATTAATTGTCTTTGTTTGTTTTGTTTAAAGTTTATTTTACATCTTTTTTTGCTTTTTGTTATCTAAGTTTATTATTGTAAGCTTGTTAGTCACAAAAATTATACTTTTTTATTTGATTTACTTTATTATATATTTATTTCATTAAATAATTATTCAAAACATGCCTCAATATCTAAAAAAGTAAAATTAAAATAGGCTCAACTAGATTTATTTGAGTCTAGGTTGAGCTTAGATCGGACCTCAATTCGACTGGTCCGTAGATCGGGCATGGGTTTAAAAATGTACCTAATTGGGGCCCATTTAGAGGTACAGGACCGCTCCAGGACCAATCATGAATAATAGTGGACTAATTCTAGGTCGGGTTTTTTCAAACTAGTACATGTTGGTCTTGAGTCGACCTGGTCCATTGTACACCTTGACCATTGATACGTCACCTGTATTTTTCAGCCCGAAGGGCATCATGATATAACAATATGTCCATCTTAAAGTAATGAAACTTAGCCGCTACTAGTCATGGGGTTTAAGCATAATCTGGGGTTAACCTGTGAGACATTCATTAGCTAAACAATTCATAAGTGAAGATGGAATCTATCAGCGAGTCAACTGGGGGTGGGGAGGATAAAAGTTTTTAAGACAAGCTTTATTAACATCCCTAGAATCTACACATACGGTAATTGTTACCTAGCTTAGGAACAAGCACGACATTGGACAACCACTTAGGAAAATGAATTTCCCCAATATGTCCTCTTGCAACAAGGAGCTTACTTACCTCTTTTTGGATGACTTTGTCCTTCTCTGACATGAAATGTCTTTCCTTCTGCTTGACTGGAGAGGATGAAAACTCTAGGTTTAAGTTTTTTAAAAATGGACACCGATCCGAAATCAAAAACGAAAATTCTTGTATTGAATGTCAGAAAACGTGAGCGGGCAGTGCTGGGATAGAAGATCGCGCCCACAGCGACTCAAAACCAAAAGCCCGAAAGAAGAGAGAGATAGCTACCACTGAAGTTGTGCACCTCTACACTATGCTCCTTCTTGGGAGGATTAGAAGATCGTTCCTCGCTTCCTTTGGAGTCTTGTCTACGGGAGCATTCATCCTTTTATTTTCGTGGACGAAATTTTGTTGACAAACTTTACATAGTCCCTTAGGTAGCCGACCTGAATGACTCTTTCTATTTCTTATCGCAGCTGGGGACATCATGCCCATACTCATTAGGGTACCTGCAAAAGTATTTGGATTTGAGAAACTCTGATCCTTCCTCAGCACTTTCGGGACACTGGAAAAGTAGGGTGTTTGTCAATGACCAACAACAACCGTGCCAGGCTAGTTATGAATTGGGTGAAGGTTTGTTCTTTATGTCAAGAGGATTAAGTGCTCATAGGGGTTCCCCTCTTAACCTGCAAGAAGGAACATCATAAACCATCCTCCTTCTACCTCAAATATCTTTTTTATCACCAGCTTAGCATCTTATAGACTAATGTATTTCAACCCGCTGTTTTTTGGTTAGTGACTCGAAAAAGCCTGACTTTTAGTCATTGTGTGAAGGCGCTGAACAACACTACTTGGTTGGTAGCTGGAACTTCTAGAACGACATCGTTGAAATATTGTATGTACGCCCTCAGAGTTTCCTTTCCTTTTTGTTTTACCCTAGAGAAGCTTATAGCCGTCTTTTAGTATATTTCATGCTAATAGCAAATTAGTGCGCACAAGCAGAACTAAATTTTGCAAAATAACATATTGATCTAGACGGAAGTTGGTGAAACCACTATTGGGTATAATTAGTTAGTGAAGTAAGAAAAAACACGACATTTAATACCATTAGTGAGCAGTAGGGCTGTGTTATAGATGTGCTCAGTAAGATCAGTAGTACTATTGTAAACAGAAACGTGCTAAGGTGTTCTAAAGTGAGCAGGAGTTCCTCAACCATGATTAATTACTTTAAGAAATGTCATATTTTAGGAGTGGAGTTTCATTTCTCACCTCCTAGTGGAATTCCATAACTTCCTTCTTAAGGGAGCACCAGATCTTGAAGGTTCGTTACGGCTCTCTTCTTTGTTATTGGGCTTAGCAGGAAGAAGTTCGTCCTATTGGAGCACTACTGGAATTAGCGCCTCTGCTCCTTGCTATCTATAAGGGCCAGGTTTCTTTGATTATCGAGATCGTCCCGCTTTGCTGGCCATGAAGAAAAATGAGCCTTGGAGAGTTGAATTGGCGGTGTTGATAATGAGCCAACTGAGCTGCTGATAGAAGATAGGGCTGGCACCAGGAGACATGACTGTTGGATCAATAGTGGCGGGGGGGGGGGGGGGGGGCATTTAGATTCCTATTCACGGACGATTACCTAATCTTGTTGTCAAGCATCAAAGCCAGCTATGAGATGTATTCAGGGCATCCTTGACACATACGAGAAGGCATCAGGACAACAAATTAACTTACAAATATCATCAATGGTGTTCAGTCGAGATACATCATCGGAATTGCATGGAGAATTGGCTCTCTACTGGGACTCCAGAGATCTATTCCTCTTATAAAAAGTATTTGGGATTCTCTTATGTAGTGGTACGGAGGAAGAAAAATTCTTTCAATGATTGAGAGGTCGAGTTTGGTCGAGGGCCGATGGATAGAAAAAGAAGTTCCTATCACAAGCATGTAAAGAAATCTTGATCACGGCAATCATCCAAGTAATTCCATCGTACAATATGAGCTAATTCAAAATTCCCAACTCTCTTATTAAGGAATTTGATAGTATCTCTGCTAATTTGTTTTGCAACAGCTTAGAAAAATTTAAAATTCACTAGATTGCCTGGACTAAGATTTATACGGAGAAAAAAGAGGGGGAGGTATGGGTTTCATAATTTACGTGCTTCCAATCTTTCTATGCTAGCTAAACTAGGATGGCGTATTTTACATAACCCGAATTAGCTTCTTAGAAAAATTCTTAGAGCTAGGTACTTTCAAAAAGCTAGGTACTTTCGAAGAAGTGACTTCTTTCATGCTAAGATGGGGTACAATCCCTCTTTCACATAGCATAGTATTCTGAATTCCAGGCCAATCCTTGAAGTAGGCATTTGATGGCGGGTTGGAGATGAAAAATCTGTAAAAGTGCGGGTGACAAGTGACTGCCGAGACGGTCTACTTTCAAGCCGATTTTGCTACCTCTCAGAAACTCAAGTCATCTCCATGTTCCTGACTTGATTGGTCCTGTTACCATGCTTTGCAACTCTAAACTGCTCAACAGTCTTTTTCGGAAGGATGATGTGGATTTCATTAAAGATATCCCCCTTGGCTAAAACTCAACACCTGATATTCAAATTTGACACTACAACAATCCGACTGCTTTATTGTATAATTTACATATCATAACGCCTATCGCCTTTTTGGTCAAGACAGTAGCTACAACTCAAGTCAAGTGCTTTGGAATGCATAACTGGTCAGCGATATGGAGTGCACATGTGCCTAATTGATTCAAAGTTTTCCTCTAGAGGGCTGCAAGGAGGCGATTCCAAGGACAACCAACCTTATTCAACGAAAATGTGATTTGAGTCTAACGGAATGCTCCTTTGCATAGAATTCCTAGGCTCTTGCAAATCTATCATGGTGTACGATCAGTCAATGGAGTGGCAGCTTGAAGGAAAGGATTTGGAATGTCAGGAAGGGGTTAGAAACACCATGATTTCAAGTCATTTACTAGATGCTCTGGAACCGAAGGAACAAGTTAGGTATGGAACAATGTAACAACAACCCCTTTGTTTCAGTTCTCTCGGCCTGAAGTTTACTCAATAATTTTGAAAATTGTGTTTCCCATACAAAGCATCCAAGTCAATCTCCAGCCAGAGTGTGGTCTCCACCTGAGGAGGGATTTTTTACGATCAACTTTGATGCTGCAATTGCCTCTAATTCTAGCTCTGCGAGGCTTGGTGTTATTGCACGGGATCATGGGGGACGATGCATTGCATGGCGCATAGCTGCGTACATGGGTGTCATGACTCCTGAGCATGACGACGCAAACGTAGCTCGCCTCTCAATTGACCTTTGCTACCAACAAACTCCAAGCTATCAAAGTTAGCAAAACAATGAAGGAGATTGCATCCAAGTTATCCACAAACTTCAAGTGCCCTCGATTGGTCTTTCAGTAGTTGGTCCTGTCACCTCGGATTTCCATATTAATGCTCTTAGTTTTGATTTTTGCTCTTTCAAACACGTTATGTATTCTGCTAACCAAACTGCACATTGTTTTGCTAAGGGAAAAATACAATTTACTCCTTCGTGATATGAGAAATGAACAAAATTTTTATTGAAAAATAAAATAGCAAATTATCCCTGTATTTTGAAAAATGAAGCAAATTATCGTCTCCTCTTATCTAAACCATTGATAAGGGATAATTTGCTTCATTTCTTGAAACACAGGAGAGTAAGTTGCTAATTCTTTTTTTATAAGGGGGTATTTGTTCATTTCACATATAAAAAAGGAGTAAATTGCATTTAACTCGTTTTGCTAAAGCAACCCTTACTTCACAAAAGAAATTGCACAACTCAATGACAATATTTTAATTTAGTGGTTAAAGTTGAAAATTTCATGTATGAAAATAAAATTATAAGTTTAAATCCCACCAAATATAATGTAGTAATAATAATGTAATTACAATTACCTTTCATAAGGTCTGACATAATTACAATACATTCTCGTTATTTGAAAAATTATGAATACCTCCTAAGTTTAATATCCGCCTAACAACGAACCGATTTTGTTAGTCTCCATTACATTTTCATCTAAATTTATGGTGAATTGACCAAAAATACCCTTTTATATTATAAACTATAATTTTTTAAAAAAATAAAATATTTCTATGGACTAATATGCCTTATCTATTATTTATTTTACCCACACTCATAATCTTTTTTCTATTTTTTCAAATATCTAAAAAAAAGTTTCAACAAGGGTAAAGTAGTACATTTCATTGTCTAAAGGTTGCTTAATTAATTATTTTTAATTTAAAAATGGTATTTGTAATTTTTCAATTAATGAAAAACATTCGTAATTATGTCAAATTTCATGAGAAATACCTGTAATTTATCTTAGGAATAATTATATTTACACCCGTTGACTTATGATCTATTTACACAAATCAACCCTATTCTTCTACATAATAACATAAACTACCCCTAATAGATAAAAAATGGAGATAATTTATGTAATGATGCTAATATTTTTAAGGAGGGTGTATGTAATTTTTAAAAAAAATGAGAAATAATTTGTATAAGTGATAATGATATTTTAATGAACATACGTGTAATTTCAAATCCGAGGCAATATACTATAACAATATAATTATCATTTTAATAGAAATATTTCACACAATTCGGCGCCCCAAAAAAATGGCGCAATCGAAGTTGGAACCATGATTTCACTTTTCATTTCGAAGTGCTTATACCAGTTCCCTCCACTCCAAAAATTTCAGTTTTGGCTTTCCACCCAAAACCCAGCCGCCAAACACAACAAATTCCGAGTCCCTCCATTTCACCAATTCACAGTCAAGAATTCAGTTCTCAATCTTCCCCATTCCCATACAAAACTTGAAAACAATTCCTAATTCCTACACTTCCCTCCAAACACCCCACCTGTATATAAAGTCTTCTCATGTCCCAAACACCAACCAAGATTGTATCATATACACCTCCATTGCCACCTCTCTCTTTCTCCACAGTGCATCATCAATGGAGGTGAAATCTGCTGTGTCGGAGCATGACAACAAGGAGAACATCCCACCATTCTTTGCACCTCAGAAGTTCCAGTGTACAGTGATGAAGAAGATCAGTGTGGGCAGGAGGCCTTTAAGGGATGTTACTCATCTCTACAAGGGAGCAAATCATAAGCTGCAGTCCCCTGCTTTAGCCTGTGGTGTTTCGAGCAGTCGAAAGCGGAAGTTGGCTGACAGTAGCTTCGAGAGCAAGTTCTGCTCGAAGATTTTGAGAAGAGAGTTTAGATAGATAGAGAGATGGATGGATAGTGAAAGATTGAGTTCTATAGCCCTTATACTATATATTTTTTGTTTTTGATAGAAAGAAAATGAGGTTGCAGCGATTCTTTATTGGTGCTTCTACTGATTTTATAACAAGAGAGGGTTGAAGATTTGATTTTACATGAGTTGTGTGGTTTCCACTTGCTTAATTTTTTGTGTTTTCCGTTAATTTGTTGAATTTTCTTTAATGGGCAGTTGAAAAATTTTGCTGCCATTTATTTATATGTTTTTGGGTAAATTACAGCTACATATTTTAAAATTTGACATAATTATGAATATCTTCTTATTATTTGAAAAATTATAATACTTCTTTTAAATGAAAAATAATTATGTGACACCTAAATAGTTAGGTGGAAATTATAACTATAAGCTTGTTGAATTTTTTTTAAAGATTTCAAAAATTATATAAATAAAAATAAAGGTTGGTAAAGTAAATAATTTATTGGACATATTAGTTTGTAAGAGGGTGAATAGGAATTTACTCCCTGTGATATTGAAAATGAGTACATTACTTCCTTATAAAAAAAAATATAGCAATTTACTTTCCTATACTTTTTAAAATGAAACAATTTACATCCTTATATAGGGAGGTAAATTTCTTCATTTTAAAAAACATAAGAAGGTAAATTGTTGTATTTTAAAAAATATAGGGAGATAAATCGCTATTTGTTTTTTCATAAGAGGGTAATTTGCTCATTTACGATATCACAAGGGGGTTGCTTGCTCTTTTTCAGTTTGTAAAACTATTTTTGAAAATTTTAAAAATATATATAAAATTATAATTTATAATTCAAAAAATATTTTGGTCTTACCATAAAAATTAGATGAAAAATTAATGGTAACAGAATGCACAGTAGTTGTTCTACGAAATTAAAAAATTATGAGAATATTTATATTTTCCCAAACAATAAAGATAAATTTGAAATTATACAAAAATTTAAGGTGGAAGGGAAGCCCTTTGCCCGTATCCATGAGGGGGATGTCATGAAGTTCCTCTAGGAAAACATCATTTGCCAATACGACATCTCCTATAATTGATCTAAGACAATGGTCAAAGTTCCAAGGACATAAGATTCATGACTGGTGCATGAAACTTCGTATCAAGCAAAGATTTACCTTTGTTGAGCAAATAGAAGTTACAAACCGAATATATAGGATAAAAAGAAAACTAGACTAGGTAGGAAGGAACTTTGTCGAAGAGCTATTCAATGTTCTTTGAGCTTATCACACAATCGTAGGTCATCTATTGGGGGAACCCTTTCACCTTAGTATACAGGACTAACAAGGTCATTCTGACAAAAGTCGAGATGCTAATCTACCGAGTAGAGCACGACACGGTAAAAGACAACACTTATCGCCTTAAGCAAAATTTAGACTTCATTGACGAAGTCTGAAGAAGGTTTTTCCCCACATGCAACATTACAAAAGTCTACTCAAGAATGCTAACTAGAAACGGGGTATGATAGAAAACACATAGCAAGTAGAAATATACCTAGATGGTCCTCTAGAAACACCCATCTCTGACTCAACTAGCAATACGATATGAGCCCCTCACAT
Source organism: Sesamum indicum (assembly GCF_026168435.1). Taxonomy (NCBI): domain Eukaryota; kingdom Viridiplantae; phylum Streptophyta; class Magnoliopsida; order Lamiales; family Pedaliaceae; genus Sesamum; species Sesamum indicum. The sequence continues at coordinate 9,734,387 of NC_142668.1, forward strand.
ACCAACCCCTTGCAATCATAGTGGTCGGCGTTCAACTTAGCTAGGAGGTCCCTTAAATCGGCTTGTCTTGCCGCATAGAAGACTTCTTGATGGCAGGGAGATCCACCCTCCAATTGTAAGTGAAATCCCATTAAACAGGAAACACCACAAAAAGTAGCCCCCCTTTCCAATTCTCAGGGGGATTGGGGGCTAGAAGAAAATTAACCCTGTATCTAGGATAGAAATGAAAAGGCCGAATTTCGGATTTTTCAACTGAAAAAGGAGTGGAAGTTCCTCTACGATTACCTCCACATTATAACTTAAAACTATGGCATGACCAGCCATAAGACGAAAAGAGTTGTTGGTAACTAGTTTACAGGCACCCCAAAGGCACGACAACTTCAGCATTGAAAGAATCGATACAAGATGGGACATCAAATAAATCTTTTTATGATCAAATTATTCTTATAAATTTTCATACTTTAATGCATGTGAGAAGTTATATTTTCACCATTATAATGGTAGTTTAGTTATGAAAGATTTGTTTGAGTTGCAATAAGTTAATAATAAGTCAATCGAGGGTAAATATCGATTTTTTATTCAGCTTTTTTTTCGTTAACATCAACAAATTTAGTGAATTTTGACTAATTGAGAGACCAATTTGTTAGACTAAAACAAACCTTAGGTGTATTCAATGTAATTTTTCAAATGAGAAGGGGTTTTTCGTATAATTACACTAAATCTCGATAGAGGAGGGTGTACTTATTCCAAAAATAAATTTGAAGAATTGAAATGATTGTAAATGCAAATTTAAGAATCAATTATAATACTACCTTTAAAAACCTTCTAAATTTATCCAAGAAATTAAAACGTTAGTATCTGTGGCCATCAGGTGATGCCATGGGACAAATTTTCGTCATCAAAAGATCACCTGATAGAGTCAAATAAGTGAGTCTTCTCTAACTAGTGACGAGGTGACCATTATGATTATATATATACTATATAGTAAACTAAAAATTCGTGATTGTGGATGGGACAAACATCCATGCACCAACAAAGATTCTTATTAGAGAGGGGATCATCGTAATTGGATGATGTGAATTTCCAAGATTCTGGTCCTGGCCCTTTGTGGATTCATTCTTCCGATGATAGGGCACTAAAGTAGCCGAAAAGCAACAAATATAAAGCACTACGAGGTGGGAGTTTTGGTGCTTATGTAATGCACTAGACTTTGTTATGTTTGTCAAAGACTCCACTATCCTTTGAAAATTGAAGATAGTACTATTCTGCTACTACAATCAAATTTTGTATAGATGACATTGTTTTCACCACAAAGATGGAAACGAAAAGGTTTATTAATTTGGCTTCCAAATGTGGCTTTGCTGCAATCCCAATTTTAAGTTTGCTGCAATCCCAATTTTAAGTTAGTGCTTATGCTTTGATGGGAATTTAATGTATAATTGGATTTGATCAAATTTAAATTAGTTAAATAATAAATATAATATATTTACGATATGATTGATGCATAATTTAAAATGAGTTGTTCAGTTATATGTAAAGTGTCTCACACTTGTCGTGCGATTGATTGGATTCGATTTAAGTAAATTTTAGGGATCAGAGCCGACACAATTATTATCAAGAAGTATTTTTCTTTGGAGTTTTGAGTTTTGAATTTTTTTTCAATTCACCTACTTTACTTGTTTGAAAATTATGATTTGAAATTAAGTATAAATGATGTTTGTAGCTAAATGATCAATAATGAATAAGCGGGGTAATTTAATGAGCAATACAAATGTGATTGGAAACTTCAATGATTTGTAATACTTTAATGAGTGGAGTTTTATTTGTAATTGTATATTTAATCAACTTGTTATTTGTTTGATAGTATTGTAATATTGATTTTGTTTAAATTTATGATTGGTTAAGCAATAACTTGTGTCTTTTTCTAGAATAGTTTGTTTCAGTTCTTGTCCATGTGAATAATAACAAATTGGATTGATTCAAATTTAAGATAATTTTATGATAGTCAAAATATAATTTAATATTTGTATAAAATATATAATTATTATTGATTAACTCAATGAAATATTTTATTCACAATTGAAAAGAAAAAAATTAGGGGTCAAGTTGGTATGTCCTTCTCTTGTGGGTTTTGGACTGGGGCGGGTCTCGGGGCCACCCCAACTCTCCCATACCCTCACTGTTGGCAAACCTAGTCAAATCAAATTTGTGCAAGAAATTTTCATATTTTCATTTGTCTTTGGATGCATTATATGTGAAAGACAATCAATTAGCTATACAGATAGCTCAATGATTTTTTACAAGGGAAAATACATTGAACATGCTCAAAAGGACCAAAAAATGCCCTTTAAAAATAGAAAATTCTCCAAACACTCCAAGGGTCCACATCCTTTTTACTAGGTTTGGTCACACTCGACTTGCCTGATTCAGCGACCCGCCTTATTAACCATTGATTTGGAGCTCATCCAATGCCACTTTTGTTGATACGTGGCCTGTACGGACTCTAATGTATAAGCTTCTATAAATATATGAAGGGTCAATTTCACAGGTATGCATTTATTACTATAAGATCGCACCTTGTGACCCTTATAACCTCAAAGCCTAAACTAACTTAAGCTTCCTAATGACCCTCAGCTAACCTAATGCTTTGTATACAGACCAACCTTACTTATTCAGTTCGAGATACTCATCAAGACCCGTACTCCAAGTAATCGCCAAGTCACCACTAGGTTTCCGCCAGCTCACCACCAGGTGACATAGTACCTCAAATTAAATCAATTGGTATTGTCTGTGGGAACAACTTGAATACTATCGACCAGTCATGTGAAGGCACACAAGGAGACTCTAGGGGAAATAGAAGATCATTGTCGTTTGAAAGGACACTATACTGAAAGAAAATGATGATAAATCAAATAGTTCACATTTCTAAGTGGGAGTTACAATGCATGTTGTTTGAGGTAAGCAGGTGATCTGGGTCGAAATCTACGCAACATCCTTGGTCAAGCGAGCTGATCTTCCAAGCGGTTCGAGGTCGCTACCTCTCCCAAACTAGTGATCGGGCCCTGAGAAAAGAAACAGATCGTTAGGCCTGTTGGGGTGGCCCCCAAGTAAGACCCTCTGATGCTTAAGTCAGTGTTTGGTTCTGAGATCGTAAAAGTAGGTCGCTAGCGACCTGAAAGTAAAATATGGTGAAGATAGCGTACCATTAATACACTGACTGGGGGTATTTATAGAGTGAAGCTGGGGGGGTCTGGCGGATCCAATGCACGTCTGCCACGTGTCTCGGGCGCGACCCGACCCGATTAAAAAGGCATGGATCCTGCTGGTAAACTTATAATTTTGTGCCCTCTCGGGGGCAAAGTTGTTATTTTGCGATAATTTAGGATTTTTACCCATATCATTACTCCCCTACTTTTCTTAGTGTGAGCAGCATGCTAAGGGAAGTCGAAAAGTCTGTCGATCTCAGCCTTTAGATCATCACTTGCCACCTCAGCATCCGACCGTTGGTCCTAGCGCGAATCTCCATGAACTTACCCCTATAAATAAGCGGTGGTCTAGCTGCATTTGTGCCGTTCATTCGCGATCCAAGTCTCTAAGTGCGACCTCGCTTCTCTATGCGATGTGATTAGGCTTTTAAGACCAGGTACTTCTACGATCTCTTTCTTAAATTATGTGTTCTGAGTCTAGTAGTTCTGGTAGCTCGTCTGATAGTTTGTCTAGTAGATCATCTAGTAGTTCGTCTGCGACCTCCCATATGCCCTTAGCTCATAAAAATCAGATCGAGCTTATGCTCAAATACTCCATCATAAGGTCTTAATGATGCAAAGCCACAACAAAACGCGAGATTGAGCTGCTTATAAGTAGGTGATCTCGTCCTCAAAAGTGAAGGTCCTAAAGTATGTGGGGAAGCTCGACGCTAATTAGGAAGGGTCTTACAAGGTGGTTAAGGTCTGAAGCAAGGAACATACAGGCTGCAAGGGTGGATTTACTACGCCCCTGGAGTATACAAAATCTGAAGTATTCTACCCATAAAACTGTGGAGGATCGGGATAGAGTACACACCTTTTGTGAAACTGCCTAAAATTCTTTTTTGTATTAGCAACTTTATGCATATTGATGTGATCATGATAACCCCTATTCTGTAGTTGAAATGACAAGCAGATAGGTCTTTCACCTATTTCTTTTACAAAAATACATGGAAGGCTCATACCACTAATCATGAAGCCAAAATCTGTAAAAGATTAAGGTCGCGAGGCTACTCCACACTACAATGGTCAAGTTAAATAATTTATGAAATATTATGCAAGTAAAACCACCTCCAAGAGGTCGAGATTATCAAAATAACAATCTGTAAAGCATTCAAGTTAAAGCCCATCCTCAAGAGGTTGAGGTCACCAAATAAGCAATCTGTGTTGACGTGTGGCAAGTACAACTCTAATTATTACCACGTCGTATAATATATGGAGGATCCATTTTATAGGTATGCATTAATTACTCCCAAATCGTTTTGTGACCCATACAACCTTAATCCCTAAATTAACTTAAACTTAGTAGGACTTTAGCTAAGGTCATTTTGTGTGCATATCAATCTTACTGATCAAGAAAGAGACACTCATCGAGACTCATAATCTAGGTAATCATCAAGTTATCACTAGGTCACCATCAAATCATTACCAGGTCGCTGCGGACCTTAACTTTGATCAAATTTTGAAAATTGATATTTAATCCTAACACTAAGAAATTGGCGTTTATTGTATTACTATTATTATTTAGGTTTTTCCCCTCTTTATAAAAAGCCTCTTTTGTTTTTTGTTTTACACTATCCTAAATATGCAAAACCATATATAAAGTCGTGGGCACAATTGTAGTTTAGTTTTGTAATTCTAGTTATTTGGCACTATAGTCTTGTAATTTTTTACGATTATAAAATGGTCCGTTAGCTTTTTTAATTTCGTAATTTTAGAACAAAGCTACCAAAAAGTTCAAAGTTGACCAGATATTTCTTTCTAGCCAATTTTGAATTTCTAGCTAATTTAATACTAAAATCACAAAGTTAAACAATTTTACAACTACAATAAATTATAGAATTAAAATGCCAAAAAAAAACTTAATTATAAAACAAAAAAAATACAATTAAACTTGAAATCATGATAACAAGATTTTGGAAAGGTCGAAAACTTTTTAAGCATAAAGTACTCTCACATCGTGACCCTTCGATTGCTTGACGGGAGAAATTGTGAGCTGCTTCATCGCAAGGTGCCCTTTGAGCCTTCGAACAATGAATATGGTTAAGAAGGCCAAAATCTGCTGAGTAGACAAACACTTGTGCAAGAATTAAAAATGGAGATTCAGAGTTAGAAGAATCTTTTCATTTTCAAGGTGTACTAGGTAACATGTGCGGGCGCAATGTTCTGTTCTTATAAAAATGAGAGATTATTATACCTAATGCTCCTCACAATTATTACTTCCTTAATATTTGATCTAATTATGTATGAAATTTTGTGATTTGAAAAAATTGTATCTAATATCCTTGATATGTGTTTTCGTTCAACAACTAGATTCATCTGTTAGTAAAATTTCATGGAATTTGCTAACATCAACAAAAATGTTGAGTGAAAATCTATATTTACTCCAATTGTGTTACAAATTTATTTTAGGTCAAACAAATTTTTCCTCATCAAATTACTTTTGAAAGGGTCGGGCAAAAATGTACCTCCACACAAACATTAGTGTGGGAAGTTCTATAGAGTAGTTTGGTTAGAAAAAAATTGTTTGGCCTATAACAAGTCATTAACAAATCAATTGTCGGGCAAATATGGATTTCATTCAGTTATTTTGTGTGTAGATATAAGCTAATTCCGTGAATTTCGACAAACAGATACATCTTTTTGTACGACATAAACAAATTTTAAGATTATTAGATCTAATTTCTCGTACCACATGAGATTTTCATGTAATTAGGTCAAACCTCATTTAGGACGGTCTAATTTATCCTTATAAAAATGAAACAGATAAAGCTCAAACCTGACGACATTGGCTGCATTTCATTATACTTGTGACATTAACTAGGAACGTGATTAGAGCAAAAGTGTATGAATAAACAAATAAAACAGGATGGAGAAAATACACGTTGTCGGGGCATTAATCTAGAGAGACTCGACGTCTATATATACCTTTGCCCTATGAAATCTGTATTTCCATCTCCCTAAGTACGTACTAACCAGAGTACAATGTGGAGCTGCAAACTCTTCTTGTTCTTCATGTTACTGTCAACAATTGTACTGGGACTCGAAGCACGTCCTCAGAAACCCTTTTTCGGACAGAGAATGAGTATGACGGAATCCTTTCGAGAAATGTTCCAGAAAAAGATATTACTCGAGAAGGATTATAACGGTGACTCCGGCGTTGATGCTTACAAGCCCAGCCGGTATAGTCCAGGGGGACCTGACCCTCGCCATCACTAGCTAGAATGTCCCAAAAATGTCATAAATTCTTCAAATTTCTGTCTCATTTCCGTGTTTTCATGTTATATGATCAGTTGTGTCCAGTTCCAAACACTATATATGATGTAAATGCAGAAAGTTTTAATGTATGGATTGGTCTTTTTCGCCGTACGTAGAGGTTGATTACATGCTGTGCAGAGTTGTAAAGCATTGGTGCTTTTTAATGGTAGATAAGTCCATATGCAAAGAGAAGGGTAAGGATCTCCTAGCGTACATCAACATCACATACTGATGTCAGCATTTTTTTTTGTTAAGAATCATAATAGCAGGGACAAGGTCCATAAATAAAGATTTTCAAAAAGGTTTAGGTGAAATTTTTTAAAAGGTAAAATTATAATTCCGGTCTCATTAGATAGAGTCATTATTACTTTTGGTCTTCTACTTTATGGGATCGACATTTCTAATCCCAAAATTCTAAACTTTTGATATTATTGGTTCTGCACCTTTAAGTGTTAGCGGAAACTATTAGTCAACGATTGTTAACTTAACCAATGAATATCAAAATTTTATTATATGCCTCTATATTTTCCTAAAAAGGCTAAAATGATTCTGTATTTGAAAAAAAATCTCTTTATGCAATCAATTTGACTAAAATACCTTTCTTGATTTTCTAAAATCACCCTTCTTTATTTTTTTTATTTTGAGATTTTTCTTTAATTTTTCTCACTCCTAAAAATGAATAATTATTTTCTTCAATATAATTTACCCCCTATCTTAATGGAAAAGTGCAAAAGAACTACTGTGAAAAAATAAAGTGCAATTCACCCTCTTGTGATACTAAAAATGATGCAATTTACTCCTCCTCTAAAGGAACGTAAATTACGTTATTTTTTAAATTATACTTTATTTTTTTTATAAAAAGTTTTTTGTACTTTTTTATTAATACAGAGGTAATTGTATTTAACACATAACTAAATATAATGTTCTATTATATATGTTGCCGTATGAATTCAAATTTCCGTTCTCAATAGTTTAATAGTCGGAGATAGATCCTCAGTATCTTCTGTCGGATTATCTTTGACTGCTGCATGAGACGATTAGCAATTTTTACTGCAGCCACTCATCAATCCGGCGTGATCCACAACCTAATTTCTTCCACCCGAAAGCTTCACGTTCCAGATAACTCTGATGGAAAAAACATCAAACACCATAGGCACCTGCACCTGCTCCACGACCCCGCAAAAATCCGTTCACTCGATGAAGCAAAATCTTTCCACGCTTTCGTCATCACTTCGGGCTCATTTCCGACCCAGGAACCCGTTTTCCTCTACAACAATCTTGTCTCCAAGTACGCGTCCTTCGGCAAAATTCACATGGCTCGCCGGTTGTTCGACGAAATGCCTCAACGGAATGCTGTTTCGTATAGTTCCATGATAAGTTGTTACAGTCGAGATGGATTTCCGAAGGAGGCTTTGGGACTGTTCTCCGAAATGAGGAAGTGTGATTTTAAGCCGACAGAGTTTACGTTTGGCGGTTTGTTATCGTGTCAGTCGTTGGGTGTATTAGAAGGAATGCAGTTGCAGGCGTTGATTGAAAAGATTGGGTTGCTTTACGTAGACGCTTTTGCTGGAACTGCGTTGTTGGGAATGTACGCGAGACATGGATGTTTAGATGAAGCTCTTGGAATGTTTGAATTCATGCCTAAAAAGAACTTGGTAACGTGGAATAGCATGATACATGTGTTTGGTCAGATGGGTTATATAGAAGATTGCATTTTTATGTTATCTGAGCTGATGAGAAGCCGAGTTTGGATGTCCGAATACACATTCATCAGTGTTTTTACTAGCTTAGAGGAATTTGATATACAATTGGGCGAGCAAATACATGGGTTAGTGATAAAGTTTGGTTTTGATGCCGTAGCTTCAGTGTGCAACTGTCTGATTAATATGTATGCAAAGTCTGGCGCCACATGCTTGGCAGAGAAAATGTTTGAGAATGCTCCTGTTAAGGATATAGTGTCATGGAACACTGTGATTGGAGCAATGGCAAACAGTGATAAACCAGCCAAAACACTTGATATCTTCCTGAAGATGTGTATGACTGGATTATCACCTAATGAAGTAACATTTGCAAATCTGCTCAACTCTTGTTCAAGAGTGCACATTTTATCATATGGGGAATACATCCATGCCAAGATGATTAAGAAAAGATTTGAGTCTGATATGTACACTGGGAGTGCTTTGGTTAATCTTTATGCAAAGTTTGATAAGGTACAAGAAGCATCTATTTGTTTTGCTGGCATAACTCAGAAAAATTTGGTTTCTTGGAACTCATTGATGCTGGCGTACTCGAACAGGGATTCTTTTTCTGTCAGGTTGCTTCAGGAGATGATTCACTCAGGATATTACCCAAATGGAGTGTCATTTTCTATTGTTATTAAATCATCATCAAAAGCAGAGTTGCTACAACTTCACGCACTGACAATAAAAATGGGATACCATGAAAATGATTATGTGTCAAGCTCTCTTATAAGCTCATATGCTAGAAATGGTTTGGTGTCCGATGCCTTGATCTTTGTTGGTTCTAGTAGTAACAAGCTTCCTGTTGTTTCTTCTAATATTATTGCATGGATTTATAACCAAACAGGACATTTTGAAAAAACTCAAGAATTATATGCTGCAGTGGAGAATCCAGACACTATATCTTGGAATATTTTGATTGCAGCTTGTTCCCGGAATGGTGATTATAAAGAGACTTTTGAACTTTTCGGTCACATGCGTGCATCTGAACTCTGTCCAGACAATTATACTTTTGTTAGCCTCTTCAATGTCTGTACCAAATTGTGTAACCTTGCTCTGGGCAGTTCTCTTCATGGTCTTATTGTGAAGACTGATTTTAAGTTGTGTGACACATTTGTCTGCAACACAATGATTGACATGTATGGAAAATGTGGAAGCCTTCAGAGTTCAGTTAAAATCTTTAATGAGATGACGAAGAAGAACATTATTTCTTGGACAGTCCTTGTATCAGCCCTTGGACTGCATGGCCATGCAAATGAAGCATTACAAAAATTCAGGGAGATGGAGCGAATGGGCATCAAGCCAGATAAGGTTGCTTTTCTGTCTGTTCTTTCTGCTTGTAGGCATGTTGGATTGGTGAAACAGGGAATGGATCTCTTTAGCCAAATGAAACCAATGTATGGGATCGAACCAGATATAGATCATTATCTCCTTGTTGTCGATCTATTGACCGGACACGGGCATATTAAAGAAGCTGAGCAACTCATTTTGAGAATGCCTATTCCGCCAAATGCACTGATATGGCGTAGTTTCCTTGACGGCTGTAAGAAACAAAGGACCAAAGAAAGTCTTGCTCTTGCAGTATAAACCCTAAATATATGCTACAAGAGTATTTGTGTACAACTGATCACTTGCTTGGATTAATTACTGACTGTTGAATTTGAAGTCAAGTGAACGTTCATCTGAGTACTTATCTGCATGATATTGAATGGTTATGTCACGTCGTTTCATTTTTCCAACAAGACACAAAGATATCTTGGAGGAGAGAGCAGTGATGATATGGACCTATAAACATGTCTCTGACACCCTCAGGCTAAGTAGTTTTTTCTCTGGTGGAACACTAGTATCTGATAAATGTAAGTTTCAATACTAAAGAGGGTACAATAAACAACTAGCTCCAATCCAATCTACCAAGCAATTTTTCAAATTCTATATAACACGGACAATTGCGAACTCAATTTCAATCCCTTTCGTAGTATCCTACATCGCAGCAGCTGTTCCAGGACAAGTCCTGTTAGCACTGCCGACGGCCGACTTTCATTCGATTCCTCTTCCACCATATGTGATACACCAACACGATCGGTAGCCTACATTCAAGAGATCTGCAAGCCTCTCCACTGTCGAGCTATCCAGCAGATTCCGTGATTCCAGTCAGTAGGATGTGGCCATTGCAACTGAATCTCAATTCGAAGGAGAGCAACACATTGTCTAGAATACCTACATGCAAAGAATAAATACCCACAGTGTAATCCTGAAGATAGGATTGTTTAGATAAATACAAATTAAATTTAGTTTTTAATAATGGATGAGATTTCTAATCAATAAGATTTTTTCTCAACAACAAAAAAATTCAAAATTATTATTTGGTTAAAATTGACTTAATTGTGGTTCAATCGTCATTTTTTTATACATATATATGATAGATTGGTACACAAATAAATTCCAGAAAGAATATTTTAAGAAGAAGAAATTGTTATTGAAAGATCTAAATGGTAAAATAATTATTTAACTGGATTAAAATTAAAACTTATTTCATCATACATTCCAAGAGAGTGGTCGATGTAAGTTTGGAACAACAAATGAAGGCCTAAAAATTATATGATTAAAAGTAAAATAAATGATAGTAATAAGATAAATAATATTTTCTGGAAAAAATAATATAAAATCCTCTTAAATTTGAATTTATTCAAGAAAATATAAATTGAATTAGTATATATCAAGATCCGGAAGATAGAATTTTGTATGCATAAGTACTAATTTTGAAAATAAATATTGTATAGATGATTTTGTATAAGATTATAAACACAAAACAAAATTTTAACTTTAAATAGATGAAATTCTCTAACCAATTAAACTTTTTTAGAAATTAAAAAATTCAAAAATACCGCAAAAAAGGTATGTGGTCAAAATTGAACTAAGTTAGTCAAACAACATTTTGCTATATATATATATAGAAGTTTAGGTGAGCACCCTTAACTTTATTATCTTCTCTAATATCCTTCCCTCTCCAGGTCTGTGTTCAAGACACTTATAACCCACTATTTGTAATTTGTATTCTTAAATTATCATGTAAAGATTATTGCTATTTTCCCATTCAGCATGGCTCTATATAAAGGACTTGTTGCATGTGTTTGGCTACCTTCAAATTGCAGTGAAAAATGGCTTCCTTGTCTATAACTAGAGTCTTGATAGCTCTTTTGGTTGCATTTTGTGTATTTCCCATGATCATGTCTTCTCGTGTTCTTACGCACAACGAATTTGGAGATAGCCGGGCACTATTTCACAAACTTGGGTTCGATCTCTCGGAAGAGGAAGTACCCGTGCGCAAGAATGTAGCCGTGGATAGTGGCTCATTGTTCAGAGAGGTACCTGGTGGACCGGATCCTCGCCATCACTCGGGACCAGTACCGTGCGCAAGAATGTAGCCGTGGATAGAGGCTCATCGTTCAGAGAGGTACCTGGTGGACCGGATCCTCGCCATCACTCGGGACCAGTACCCGTGCGCAAGAATGTAGCCGTGGATAGAGGCTCATCGTTTAGAGAGGTACCTGGTGGACCGGATCCTCGCCATCACTCGGGACCACCACGGAATGTGCCTTTGCTGTAGTAACCTATCTTGGGGCAAGAATGAATATGTACATGTAATAATAAAAGTAGTGGTTGAGAAAACAGAAAAGCTAGCATGGTTGTTATGTTAGAAACTTTGAATTATCTATGGGAAGAGAGTTTATAGATTTAAAGTGGTAGTATTGATTTTATTGCACCAAGTTCTTATAATGCTAAAAATTCCCTTCAACTTCCCAACTTATGTTAAATTAGCTATTTAATCGAGTTTCTTTATAAAATTAATACATGTACTAAAAAATTAAATTAATATCCTTGCTCTATACCAAATAGAGTTCAATTCTCTTTTTCGCTAACAATCCTCCTTCTCTTGTATTCTTCTTGAACAAGATACAAATTAAGAACAAAGATTAATCTAAATACACGGATTGGTAGTGTGTTTTAGATTTCTTTTACGGATCTAGTTACATCTAGCACTGAGATTAGGTCTCATTGGATATCATGGTATAAAATGCATGGTATATATAATTATTTGTAGGCAGTTCATATTTGATATAAATATATATTATTGTTTATTAGATAAATAATGGGATGATAAAAAAGCCCAACGAAGTTGTCTCTATGGTTTTATTTTATTGTTGGGTGATGCATGCCTCTTTGATTCAACCTCTCTATCATTTTTTAGTCTTGAAATAATAATGATTTTTATGTCTCTCCTTAAGTATTGTCCCAACTTTTGATTGGTGCTTCTATTTTAAGTTGTAATTAGGGGTGAGATTTTAAATATAAGTAGGAGATGAAGGCCCGTAGAGAGGTCCATAGGATGGAGCCCATGCAAATCCATAGAGAGACCCATTGGAAGGAACCCATGATGGAGAGCTAAAGAACAAAGAGATATTACAAAGGTCTATTAACTTGATACTGGATTTTATGAAAATTTTATAATAGTGTAGGGTATGCCCCTAGTAAGACCATTAAACCACTACGGGCTCAGCGATTGAAGTTTGTGATCATTCAACAACTAGGCTTTCATTTGCATGTGATGTGTTTGGACTGCATTTATTTGAATATTTGATGTTTATCACATCCAAAATCCCTAAGAGATGAGGTCTCGGTAGTTCATAAAATAAACTCTCAATTGGATGGTCCAAGTTAATATTAGGACCATTAATGGATTAATAGTCAAAAGATTTTGATTAAATCCAAGCCTTCTACCCATAACAACGTAGTTCAGACGCTACTTCCAACCGTTCGTGGTCTCACGAGTCATGGCATATTTGGAATGAACGAAAGCTACGCTATTGTCGTGAACGGATGAAAATATACTCTTTTTTTTTCGTGTCTCGTAGGTTGTTGGGGCCAACAGTTGAGATATTCATTTGGTTGATGGGTTGGGCCTAAAACTAAGTAGCGTAATTTGCTTGGAGTCATTGTAATCATGTGGAAAGGCAAGGCAAAATATCTTACGGATCTCATTGGATGAGAGTGGTATTGGTTCCAAAAAGCAATTTTCATGTGAATTGTAAAAATGGGGATAGAGAATTGTGTTTGTGGACTCCAAGCCCAGTAGAATATGGTTTCTCAAAAATCCCACTTTAGAGTGGTGGGCTTTTTTGAAGAAATAGTAGAAGCGGTTAATGACTAAAAATCAAGCCTTAACTTGAATTAATGTCATAAACATCTATTAATTTTCTATTTTACATTTGATATAGATGTCTAACATTCAATGTGGTGATTCTTGAGACTAACAAGTTCAACAGAACAAACTCAAGATGCACAGTAGGTCGGGTTGGGCTAACCCAACTTAGGACTGAATTAAATCAATAAAAATTAAGTTGATTCAGCCCAGGCCCGCTTGGGACCAAGCCGATCCTGGGCTGGTCCTAGGAATCAATACCTAGGACCAGCCTAGCCCAAAGGCCCAAGACCACTTAGTCTTAGACCGGGCCTATTGGTCATTTTCTTTTATAAGTTTATTATATATTCTTAACTATTATTTTTTTATATATTTTTTTTGTGTGATTTAATTTATTATTTATTTATTTCATAAGATAATTATAAATTTAAGTGATTATTTGTAAGAATACCTCAATATTATAAAAATAAAAAGATAAAGAACAACCACATCCGAGCCTGGTTCGGGCTTCAATCGGGTTGTTCCATGGGCTAGGCCTGGGTTTAAAAATAGACCTAAAATACCGTCCCAAGATCGGCCATGAACAGTAGTAGGCCGGCCCGATCCACTGTCCACCTTGAGAATGAATTATAACGATTGGATGTGAAATTTTAGAATTGTCCTAGATTTCGAAAAGCAGACTTATGTTTGGATAAGCATCTTCCTCGAGCTTTACTGGGGGGTCCATGCTAAAGAACTTTTAACATTCGAGAAGTGGAATGATGAAAATCGAAAATCACACAATATCAACTGGCCTCAATGACAAATTAGGTCTAGAATCAGTACAATAGGCTCGATGATGTCGCGTCAATGATGCTCTGCATGAAAGAATGCTATGCGGTTCCGGATCGACAAGTAAGAGATGTTGCAGTGAAAGCATTACTTGACACCATGATGACTAAAGAGTCCTTTGTACAAGAGTACGGGATCAAGATATTTTCCCTTATGGAAAAACTAAAGGACCTTCAAGCTGCGCTTGAGAAAGAAACATATAGTCACATGATTTTTTGGTCTTTTCCTCCCTCTTACGATCCGTTCATCATAAACTACAACATAAATGGGTTTGAGAAGTCCATCCACAAGCTGATCAACATATTAGTTCAATTTTAGGCGATGGTTAAGAAGTCAGAGCCAACAATCATGTTGGAGAGGATTCGAACTCGAAGGCGTAAAGTGAGAGTACTGGATGCTGGTTTTGGAAGATGGGTCGGGACAAGTGCCACTGCAAGCGCTTTGAGAACTCCTGTTGCCCTGGTAGGCATGGAAAAAGGAAAGATGAAGGTTGTTCAGCAGCTAAGGAAGACAAATGATGTCTGCATTCATTGCCAAAAAAATAGGCATTGGAAGAGGGAGTGTCTCAAGTTCCTCTCCATCCTAGGTATATTTTGTTTTGAGGATAACATGAATACTGACTCTACTTTTTAGGTATTGGATACCTGTTACGGAGCTCACATCTACAATGGTTTGCAGGTGATAAAGAGAAGTAGAAGGCTAAAATGAAAGGAGTCCTAAAGTGAGGCGATAAGTCACAATTATGTATCTAGCATGACCAAAATATTGTTTCCGTTGTTAGGTAATTGTGATTTAAAATTTCGATCCATAAAGTTGATTTGATTGACGAAAAAATGGTTCATCTTGTGTGCTAAGTCATTTGCATAATTGTTTTCACAATATCCCACTTAATCACGTAATTATGACTGATCAAAGCAAACGATAGAAATGAGTACTCAAGAATAAACTCATAAATCTGGCATGCAAGGTTTGTTCACATTTCTCTAAAGAAATGTTATATATTGAATAAAATTTAAATAGATGTGCAAGTATTTAATTAACTAAATTCAGTTTAAATTGATTAAAGGCTTAAAACATACTGGGTAAATACCTTACTTGGTCTCTTAAGTTTGTATTTAAATTATAGTTTAGTCCATTATCTTCACTTTCTCGCATTAGTGTCCTAAACTTTTGGTTTTTGCTTCAAATCAATCCTTTTCTTTTCTTTTTTTTTATCATTTTTTGGTGAAAATCTAGTCGAAATTTGAAATAGTTTTGCTTTTTTCCACTTAATATCTTAAATCTAAAAAATATCACATTGGTCCTTATTTTGGACAACTAAAAGTAATGTAGCTTCAGAAGTGTTGATTGATACATGTTGGCTAATGGCAAAGTTCAGCCCAAGTTAACCTAAACAATCAACACCTACACACCCTAACAGCAACAAGCTAAGAAGCTACCAATCCAATCAGCCCAAACTCAATTACTTTTATGCTCCTGCATCTATCAAGAGAGGGAAAAATCATATTTTGCGTGCGGTTTAAAGATGAGAATGATACATCTGGAGGGATAAGGACACATGTAAATATCCTATAACAAAGTTATAAAAAGTTATCATAGCTAAGAAATTAAGTTCATAAAATCTTACAAAAATATAAGTTTTCATGCTAAACTATGAAATTTTTGCAAATATTAAGTTATTGCAGATAAAATTTTGACTAGTATTTTTTTTTTCCTTTTTGCAGATTTTAAACATCCTGTATTCATCACAAAAAAAGTTTCAACTTATAAAACCAACATATGAATGGTAAGAATTGTTGCAATCGAATTGTTCAAATTAATTTTTTTGTCTGAATATTTAGTACAAAGAATTTTTAAAAAAAATCTAACTATAAGTCAAAATTATGAGAATTATGAAAATCATTAAACAAGATTGAAGATTTTATAGTACAAAGAGAGATTAATTATTAGGTAAAGATTTCTGATATCTGCCCTTTTAACATGGCTCTATATAAAGGAATTCCTGCATGAGTTTGCCTACCTTCAAATCGCAGTGAAAAAATGGTTTCCTCGCCTACAACTAGAGTCTTGATAGCTCTCTTGATTGCATTTTGTGTGTTTCCGATGATTGTGTCTTCTCGAGTCATTACGCATGATGAATCCGAAGGTAGCCAGGCACTTTCCCACAAACTTCAATTCGACTTCTCGGTAGAGAAAGTACCCCTGCCCAAGAATGTAGCCATTGATGGAGGCTCATCGTTCAGAGAGGTACCTAGAGGACCGGATCCTCGCCATCACTCGGGACCACCACCCAATGTGCCTCTGCTGTAGTTCCCTATCTTCGGACAAGAATGAATATGTGCATGTAATAATAAAAGTAGTGGTTAAGAAAATAGAAAAGCTAGCATGGTTGTTATGTTAGAAACTTTGAATTATCTATACTACTATAATGGGAAGAAAGTTCATAGATTTAAAGTGGTAGTTTGATTTTATTACACCGAGTTATTATAATGTTAAAAATGTTATTCAACTTCCCAACTCGTGTTAAATTAACTACTTAATTAAGTTCCTTTATAAAATAGATTTCATATAATTGCATGTACTAAAAAATTAAATTAATATCCTCGCTTAATACCAAATAAAATTGAATTCTCTTTTTCCCTAACATTTCTCCATCTCTTGTATTCTTCTTGAACAAGGTACAAATTAAGAACAAAGATTAATCTAAATACATTGATTAACAGTGTGTTTTAGATTTCTTTTGCGGATCTAGTTACATCTAGTAGTGAGATTAGGCCTCACTGGATATCATGGTATATAATGTATGGAATATATAATTATTTGTAGACAGTTCATATTTGATATAAATATGTATTATTATTTATTATATAAATGGAATGATCAGAAAGCCCAATGACCCGTCTCTGGTTCTATTTTATTGTTGGGTGAGGTGTGCCTTTTTGTTTTAACCTCTCTATCGTTAATCTTTAAATAACAATGATTTCTATGTCCCTCCTTAGTACTCTCCCCAACTTTTGATTAGAATTTCTATTTTAAATTGTAATTAGTGTAGTTAGAGGTGAGACTTTTATTTATTTTTTAAATAAATGTAAGCAAGGAGATGGAAGTCCATAAAGAAGTCCATAGAATAGAGCTCATGGAAAACCATAGAGAGGCTCACTGGAAGAAGCCCATGATGGAAAGCATGAAGAACAAAGAGATATTACAAAGGCCTGATAACTTGATAGTGGATTTTATGGAAATTTTGTAATAGCGAAGGGTTTACACCTAGTAAGACCATTAATCCACTGCAGGCTCAGTGGTTTAAGCTTGTGATCATTTAATAAGGTTGTACGAGGCTTTTATTTGCATGCGATGTGTTTGGACAATATTTATTTGAATATTTGATATTGACCCATCCAAAGCACCTAAGAGATGAGGTATTGGTAGTTCTTAAAACAAACTCTCAATTGGACGGTCCAAAGTTAATATTACGGCCATTAATGGATTAATAGTCAAAATATTTTGATTAAATCCAAACTTTCCATCTATCACAATGTAGTGTGGACACTACTTCCACCAATTCGTGGTCTCACGAGTCGTGGCATATTTGAAATGAAAGAAAGCTATGCTATTGTTATGAACATATGAAATATACTGTTTTTTCCATGTCTCATGGATCGTGCGGGCCAATAGTTGAGATATTCATTTGGTTGATGGGTCGGGGCCTAACGCTAAGTACCATAATTTGCTTGGAGTCCTCGTAATCATGTGAAAAGGCAAGGCAAAATATCTTGCAAACCTCACTGGATGAGAATGATATTGGTTATCTCCCCGAAAGTAATTTTCATGTGAATTGTAAAAATGGGGGAATGGAGAATTGTGTTTGTGGACTCTAAGTCTACTAGAAAATAGTTTTTCAAAAATTTCACTTTAGAATGGTAGGCTTTTTGAAAAAATAGTAGAAGCGGTTAATGACTAAAAATCAAGTTTTAACTTAATATTATATACATCTATTAATTTTCTATTTTACATTTGATGTAGATGTCTAACATTCCAACATGATAATTCTTGAGACTAACAAGTTCAACAAAACAAACTTAAGATGCACAGTAGGCCGGGCTGGGCTAACCCAACTCAGGACCGAATTGAATCAATAAAAAATTAAGCTGATTCCGCCCAGGATCACTTGGGACGGGCCGATCCTAGAAATCAATACCTAGGACCACCCCAATCCAATGGCCCAAGACCACCTGATCCTGGATCTGGCTTGCTGGGCTTTTTTCTTTTTTGATTTTATTATATGTTCTTAACTATTACTTTTAATTCTATATATAAATTTTTGTGTGATTTAATTTATTATTTATTTATTTCATAAGATAATTATAAATTTAAGTAATTATTTTCTCAATTGGACGGGTCCATGGGCTAGGCCTGAATCGGGCTTTTTAGGGTTGGTCCATGCTTGTCCTGGACCAGTCTGGGCCACTGTACACCTTGAGAACAAACTATAATGACTGGCTGTGAAACCTTAAAATTATCCTATATTTCGAGAACCAGACTTATATTTTGGATAAGCATCTTCCTCGAGCCTTGTTGGAGGGTCCACACCTGAAGAACGTCTAATGTTCGAGAAGTGGCATGATAAAACTGAAAGGCTCACAACACCAACTAGCCTCAATGACAAATGAGATCTAGAAGCACTACAATAGGCTCGATGATGTCGCGTCAATGATGCTCCGCATGAAAAATTACTATGCGGGTTCCGAACCTGCATATTAGAGATGCTGCAACAAAGGCATTACTTAACACCAAGATGATTAAAAGGGCTTTTGTACAAGAGTATGGGATCAAGATGCTTTCCCTTGTAGAAAAATTAAAGGGCCTTGAAGCTACGCTTGGGAAGAAACATACAGTCACATAATTTCTCGGTGTTGTTCTCCCTTTTATGATTCGTTCATCGTAAACTACAACATGATTAGGTTTGAGAAGTCCATCCACGAGTTGACCAACATATTGGTACAATTTGAGGCAATGGCTAGGAAGAGCTAGCAATCATGTTGGAGCAGGCTTCAACCTCGAAGGCATAAAACGAGAGGGCAGGATGCTAGATGAGGAAGAAGGGTACGGGCAAGTGCCGTTGCAAGCGCTTCGAGTGCTCCTGTTGCTCTGGTGGGCATGGAAAAAAGAAAGAGAAAGGCGGTTCAGTAGCTAAGGAATACAAATGATTTCTGCATCCATTGTCGAAGAAAGGGGCATTGGAAGACGTAGTGTATCAAGCACCTCTCCAGCCCAGGTATATTTTGCTTTTAAGATAACATGAATACCAACTCTACTTTTTAGCTATAGGATACCTGTTGTTGAGCAGGTGATGGAGAGAAGTAGAGGGCTAAGGCAAAAGAAGTCCTAAAGTGAGACGATGAGTTACAATTATATACCTAGCATGACCAAAATCTTGTTTCCATTGTTAGGCAATTGTGATTTCAACTTTTGATTTACAAAGTTGATTTCATTGACGAAAGAATGGTTCTTGTGTGCTAAATCATTTGCATAACTGTTTTCACAATATCCCACTTAATCATTGAATTATGACTGATAAAAACAAATGATAGAAATGGAAACTCAAGAATAAACTCATAAATCTTGCATGCAAGGTTAGGTACATTTCTCCAAAAAAAAAAATGTGATATATTGAATAAAATTTAAATAGATGTGCAAGTATTTAACTAACTAAATTGAATTTAAATAGACTAAAGGCATAAAACATACCGGGTAAATACCTTACTTGGTCTCTTAAGTTTGTATTTAAAATTACTTTAGTCCATTATCTTCACTTTCTCAAATTAGTGTCCTAAACTTTTGGTTTTGCTTCAAATTAGTCCCTTTTTTTTGTTATCATTTTTCGCTGAAAATCTATTCAAAATTTGAAGTCGTTTAGCTTTTTTCACTTAAATACCTTAAATTAATAAAATATCACATTGGTCTTTATTTTGGACAATTAAAAGTAATGTTGCTTCACAGTGCTGATTGATACCGGTTGTCTAATGGCAGTCCAGCCCAAGTTAGCCTAAACAATCAAAACCTACACACTCAACACCAACAAGCCATGAAGCTACCAGTCCAATCAGCCCAGACTCAATTACTTTTATGCCCCTGAACCTATAAGAAGAGGAAAAAATCATATCTTGTGTGTGGTTGAAAGATGAGAACGATACATCTGGAGGGATAAGGACAAAAGATGCGATTATCCATTAACAAAGATATAAAAAGTTATCATAGCTATGAAATTAAGTTCATAAAAGCTTACAAAACTACACATTTTCAAGATAAACTATAAATTTTTGCAAATATTAAGTTATTTGCAAATAAAATTTTGATTTTGATTTTTTTTGACAGATTTTAAACATCCTTTATTCATCACAAAAAACTATCATATGAATAGTAAGAATTGTTGCAAGCGGATTGTTCAAATTAATTTTGTTGTCTGATTGATATTTAGTATAAAGAATTTTTTAATAAAAAACTAGCTATGAGTAAAAATTATGAGAATTATATGATAATCATTAAACAAGATTGAAGATTTTACAGTACAATAAAATTAACTTATTAAATTACTAGTAGAGAATACTCTTAACGTTCCTAGCTTGAATTAGGTCAAGTTTATGTATCATCAGCTCTTAAAACATTATTTAGACTAATATAATGTGTTAATTTTTACTTCAAAATATGTTTTTGTTCATATTTGTAAAATTTTAGAAATTGTTGATAATGTTATTACTATATTAGAATTTATAAACTCGGTTTAGGGAATTCACCCTTACTTTATTATCATTCTATATATGTTCAACATATTTATAATCCACTATTCCTAATTTGTAATGTTAATTATTAGGTAAAGATTTCTGATATCTACCCTTTCAGCATGGCTATATATAAAGGACTTCCTGCATGAGTTTGCCTACCTTCAAATCGCAGTGAAAAAATGACTTCCTCGCCTACAATTAGAGTCTTGATAGCTATCTTGGTTGCAGTTTGTGTGTTTCCCATGACAATGTCTTCTCGTGTCCTTACGCACGACGAATTCGGAGGTAGCCGGGCACTTTTTCACAAATTTGGATTTGATTTCTCGACAAAGGAAGTAGCCCTGCGCAAGAATGTGGCCATGGACGTCGGAGGCTCATCGTTCAGAAAGATACCTACGGGACCGAATCCTCGCCATAACTCAGGACCACCACAAGCGGCGCCTCTAGTGTAGTCCGTATAACTTGGAACAAGAATGCATATGTGCATGTAATAATAAAGAACAACTTGTTTTCGATCGTGTCAATCCAGTGTGTGCATGGTTGTTATGTTTAAATTATGTTTATTAAATGAAATGTAGTGTAATAAGTTCATATATCTAAAGTTGTTGGGCTGTGCTTATTTGGAAAATTTCATAAAATATTTTTAAAGCTTATAAAATTGTTTATATGTGGTTTGGTTTAAATTAAATCTAATGCTTTAAAATTGATAACTTATAAAATATATATATATATATATAAATATTTAGTAAATAAATATAAATACACATATATACATACAATAGAATATATTCATCACCTCATTTTTTCATGTATAAGAAGATAAAATGCTAAACGTTTATGCATAAATTTAAAATATAAAATATAATAAAATAAAGTAATTGGATAAAATAACATGATGGTGCTTATATAATTGAGTATTAGTAATGATAATTTTGTGATTAATTTAAAAAATTATTAAATTTTCAAAATAATTAAGCTAGGAACTCGTTATATTTTTTAAAAAAAATTAATGACAGATTTCATAATTTCTCAACATTTCACCAACATTGTCAGAATGTGGGAAATTACTAGAACTGCTCAGTGAAAAGAAGCAAAAACAAAACAAGAGCAATATTATAACATGGCAATTTTATTACATTTTGTGCTGTTCTCCCAAATTGACCATAGATTTCCCAACTCTGTTATTTCGTTCCATTGCATACACACTCAAAGACCATGTACTTTTTTGTTTTTTGGTTTCAAAGACCATGTATTTCAAACTACAAGCAGTATAACATTCTCGTTAGTTTGTAACCAAGATGGAGTTCGTAGGGTTTCGATAATCACGACAAAGTTTTATGTCATATTTTTAACACAGGAGTTTTTAGCAAATTTTCTATAACGGATTGAGTAATTACGGAATTTTCCCTAATGAATTCAATTTAATCCCCAAGTGTTTCTATTATCTTGTAATTTTTTTTTCGTAGCTATATATTAAACAATTTTCTTGTAGTGCGAGTTTGAGTATTTTTATATACTTTTAAGAATTGCTTGTAACTCTAGTTTACAATTTAAGGTACAAGCTGATCTTCTGTCAGCCGATAATATATTTCAAGCCAAGGCAATTTTGTTTTAAAGTGTTTGAGAAAAATGCAAGTAATTCTTTTGTGAATTATAAATTAGCAAATTATCCCCTTGAAAAATAAAATTTCTGTATCTTTAAAAAGGTAGCAATTTACCCCCTTCGTGTAAATTGTTCATTTTAAAAAAGAAAAATAGAAATAAGTTGCTATTATTTTTTCATAAGGAAATAATTTGTTCATTTATAATATATGCAGATTTTTTTTGTATGAAACTCTAAATTGTTTTCATAAGGTGATGGAAACTTTATATATGTTTATAAATATAAGGAAAAAGCATTATTTTAGTCCGCTAAGTATGCCTAATTTTAATTTTAGTTCGATAACTATGTCCATTTTTGTTTAGGTCCAGTAACTTACGAAATTGCTTCCTTTTAGTATTCTGGCAGATTTTCGGACAATTTTACCCCTATGAGTGCATATGGACTAAAACTGCATTTCAAAAGTTGCATAAGGGTAAAATTGTCCGAAAATCTGTCAGATGATTAAAAGTAAGTAATTTCGTAAGTTACTGGACCTAAATAAAATTGAACATAATTATCAAAATAAAATTAAAATTAAGCATATTTAGTAAACTAAAATAATATTTTTTCCCTAAATATAATGAGACAATATCCCATGACAAGTCAAATTAAAGAAATCCGTACTTCAATAACATCTAAGATAATTTGTCACTCATACATTAAAAAGTAAATTCTAAAGTTATTAAAAACAATATAATAAATGAAAAATTGTTGAACACAGGATAAGAACCGGAAGGTCTTTGTGGTTGTCCACTCAATAATGCTAACTCTCTATATATATATCCTATTATTTCTGGCTGCCCATCATGACAAATGGTGCTCCATAGATTGACAGGATTGCATAGGGCTGCTATTACTGTTTGGCATGACATCTTGATATCAGATAATAATAGAGTCATATATATATATATATATATATGAGAAATATTAATTATTTATAATTGTTCAATAATTATTAATTATTGTTTATGCAAATGCGACCAAATCAGTTTGTTTAATTAAAAAGCATAGCACATACTTTAACAATAATTAAAAATATTTTTAAATTTTATTCATTATAAGTAGAAAATATTTTTTTATACAATGGCTACGTAATTGTTAGTTGCATTACCACAAAAAGATACGTTCAAATCATAAAACTTTCCCAGAATTTAATAATATTTTTTTGGAAGATCAAATTCTTTTGTGGGAATATAAATTGTGGGTAAATTAAAAGGCTTTTTATTATCATTATAAATATTTTTTATTATTTATAAATATTTCTTATGAATTAACGATCTTCTAACAAATTCTCTCGTACAAAATAAACTATCACGAGTATGTACTTTGTTAGTCGATCATGAATTTTATGATATAATTATAATGATTTGGACAATAAGTGGATAATTACAATTCCATCCCTTAAGATTGATGTGATTATACGTCGATCCTTGTAGTATAAAATTTACATCCAGGACGTCCTAAAGTTTGCTTTCTTCTAACAAATAAGTTCTCCATTAATCAAATTCACCAAATTTGCTGATATTAACAAAATAAATTGGATAAAAGTCCATATTTATTTTCAATTGACTTATTAATGATTTATAATATGTTAAATAAATATTTCACGATCAAATTATCCTAATATATCGTCACACATTAATGTATGTGAGGACGTATTCACTGTTCTAGGTTTAGCTTTTAGTTAGAAAAAAATTATTTGCGCAATACGTCAATAATAAGTCAATTGAGGTAAATATCATTTTTTTTTTGCTAATATAAATAAATTCCGTGAGTTAGACCAACGCAAATAATTTATTTGTTAGATGAATGCAAATTTTTCGAAATACTAAATGTAATTATTTAAACTAAAAAGAAATTATATGTAATTACATTAAATTTAAAAATATATATAACTATTTCAACTTCCATAAATTCTAATTTATCCTATAAATCGAGGAAAAGAGCGGATGTTGGTCGGTCTCCATTCAGATTCCTTTGTCCCCACTAAAATTATCCCAAAATGTGGAGAAGATCAAATTGGTCTGCATAATCATGAAGCTGTCTGCTGCTGTTGATAAGACTTTCGTGCACAAGTTTATAGAATCTGACCATATATTTGTAATTTAGTCAAAAGGCACTCCCCCTTTTGTTTTCTAACTCCTTCATTTGTTAATATTCACAAAGAGCAATCATGCGATTGTGTTAATATGAGGGTGAATGGTAATTTATTTATTTTGATTATGCAAATCAATAAATTACCCCCTATAAAAAATATAATAATTTATTTTTTATATTTTTTAAAATGAAGTAATTTATTTTTCTGTCTTGATTTTATAAATAAGTAAATTACCTCCATATGAAAATAAAATAGCAATTTACCATCTGTACTTTTCAAAATGAAAAAATTATTACTTTTTTGTCTAAATAGGTAAATTATTTTATTTTAAAAAACATAGGGATGTAAATTGCTTATGTTTCTTTTGTAAGGAAATATTTTGCACATTTGTAATATCGTAAGGGGGTTGCTTGCATTTTTTCGATTAATATGACGATGATAATTCCATCTCTTCATTTCAACTTATTGTCTCCCCCTCTTTTTTTTTTTTTTTTTTTTGCGTGCGTCTAAATATTTAAAGAAAAGGTACTCTCCTTATAAAAAGTTGGGAAAAAATTCAAAGACCTCCCCTGTAATTTTAGAAATATTCAAAAAAAAAATTATCAAAATTAACGTATCAATTACACCCATGTGATATAAAATAAAGTTAAAAAAAAATTCTAAGACCAAAGTTGGAAGCACATACGGGTTATATAAATATAAAGTTTTATTAATAATAAAATATTAATTTATATGTAAATATATAATTATATTAATATTTTTAATATAATATTTTTTTAATTTAATTAATTAAAAAAATGACGACGACTTCGCTGCAGAGAAGGGCGCGGCGTGGGCGATGGGCATCGCCCTCGACATCTAGGCGACGCCTTGCCGGTGGTGGGGTCGGGGCTCGACAATAGGAGGGCGAGTGAGAGAAAGGGGAAGCCAGTCATGCGGTGGGGAGCGGGTGGGGGTTTGATTATTATTCTTTTAAAATAATAATTTTATTTTTATAAATTATAATATATTTTTTATATATTATAATAATTCATATAATATAATTTTATCCAACATATGATTCAACTCATTTTCTAAAGCCACGTAGGACTAAAAATCCTAAAAAAGATATCCACTTGGCATGCCATGTCATTTTTCGATAAAATATTAAAATTTCGGCAACTGAAAGACTAAATTTCATCAATTTTAAAACTTAATGGATTTAAAAAAAATGACTTAATTATCGAACTAAAATTAATATTCAGCATATTTAACGGACTAAAAAAATAATATTTCTATATAAAATTTTAATATATTTAATTTTATAGGTATATTTTAATATATATATCTTTCTATATACAAAAATTTCTAAATAATTTTTATATATTATAGATATATCATAGGTATATTTTAATAGGGCTAGGCTGACCAGGTTCGCTATAGCATTTGTTATAGTTAAAAGCTAGTTTTTTGTGTCATTTTTATTTTACCGTAGTTAATAATAGTCATTTATCATAATTTTTACATAACTACTAATATTATAGTCAATAGTAAATTTTTTTTCTAGTGTATGATTGTAGATGCAATAGCTATGAGTTGCTGTAAATAAAGCTAAAATATTAGCTAAAATTATAAATATGATAAATACCTTGGCTAAAATATAATTATTTTGTTATAACTTTTGAAAATATAATTATTTATACGTATATAAGAATCTCGATAGAGAGACGTCGTTTACACGTATTCTTGCAAAATGCCAAGTGCGACTTTGGTCACTGCTTATGTAATCGCATTTTGTGCAGGAGAGTTGCATCCGATATTTAATCATTCGTCCATCACTATCTATGGACGCTATCTCGAGTAATATAATTATTTATTCATATACAATAAAAAAAACTTGTACGATATTTTAAAAAAATATCATTTAATTAATCATAGTAATTTATTTTTCTTATGATACTGAAGTAATATTAAATAATATAACAAATAAAACACAAAAATTCTAAAATATTGAATATGTGAAAATATAACTTTTATTTGTGTTAAATTATTCAAATTATTTGAATATTCTAATATTTACATTAGATGAGAAAAATAAATGAAAAATGAAATTAAGCTTATTAGTACAAGGGTACAATTGCTAAAAACAAAGTTGCATTTCAGGGTGCTAAATATAATTTCTCAAAAAATAAAAGGTCTATATGTATTATATCAAATTTTAGGGGAGGGGAATGTAATTATCCCTAAAAATAAAGTTGAATTTATCTATAAAAAGAAAAGAACTTTTTCTCTCACAAATGGCGGTTATGACACCACAACACCAATTTTTTG
This sequence comes from Sesamum indicum, assembly GCF_026168435.1. Taxonomy (NCBI): domain Eukaryota; kingdom Viridiplantae; phylum Streptophyta; class Magnoliopsida; order Lamiales; family Pedaliaceae; genus Sesamum; species Sesamum indicum. The sequence goes on from NC_142668.1 coordinate 9,761,492, forward strand.
ATGTTATCCCAATAATACTTCTAAGTTGATTTTTTTTAAGCTTTCTTTCTTTTTTTTTTTTTTTAGAAATATGATGTGTTGGTTTATATATAGTTTTTCTTCTTCATAATATATTTTAAGACGTGAAATATTATTTTTTATATACACGTAAGGATGACGTGCCATGACGGCTAGTTTAATAAAAAAAGTTAAAGCACCTAGACGCATCAGCACCCCATAAAATGCTTCTAACTTTTAATTTAAAAGTGTTGCTTTTTAACAATTTTAAAAACAAAAATTAATATTTCAATTATCTCCAAAGTGCGATTTTATAGTCAAAATCTAAAATACACTTTTTTCAAAACTCTCATAAATACTTCCTTAGCCAGATAGAGACTTTGGATCAGGTTCAAACATATTCTTAAACCCAATCAGCTTTGCCGATCCCAATCAATATTTTAGGTTGAAAATGTCTAACACCTAAACTATAATTTGACATTATAATTAATTATTTCTTAATAGGATGGACAGGATTCGCGCATGAATGTGACTCGACCTGACCCAGTCCAACTGATCAACCCGCTTTGGAAGCCGTTAGATCACCTGACACTCGGACGCCCAAATGTTGCCACGTGGCATCTTCTCATACGCTTCCGTACACTATAAATATTGGTAAATATGAATATTTATGAAAGTACATTTGTTATATTTTTAATTTCACCAACTCTTCTTAGATCGCATTCGACCCCACTTTCTCTAACTTAAACATCAGAAGACATTAGTTGGGGGCCACCCAACAAGCCTAATGTGTGTTCTGTTCTCAAGATCCACTACTAGGAAACTCGAAAGAGGATTCATCGACCCAACCTTAGGATAACGAGGTCCGATGATTCGACCCCAATTGTACGACCTGCATCAATATATATATATATATATATATATATATATATATATATATTCGACACACCAACACTGAATTAAAACATTAATTACTAGCTGAGAGGCTGAAAATACTTATTTAATTTCTCGAGGCACACTTTTTTCTTCGATAAAAGGAAAAGCTGCAAGCAGCAAATACAAAGGGAAAAATATTAAGTTATACAAATATTCTTTTTCTAGATACGCAAAAATATAATTAACTAGTTATACCCTTATCAAGATACGAAAATATTCTTATTTTAGAAAAATAAACAGATGAAAAATTATGTTATTCAGATTAATTTCCGAAATATAATAAGGGAAAAAATAAATCAAAATTTAAAATCAAATAACTTATGTCATAAAAATACAAAGGCACGATTAGATATATAAATAATTTAAAATTTTATTATCAATTAATTTTATGTAGAAAATATGTGGATCTTTGGATAAAATATAATAATCATGCATGGAATAAGAGGACGAGTAGGTGGAATTCTTCATATTAATTTGAGCAGTATTTTCTATGCATTCATTTTATACAAATATTTGTAAATGAGTCGAACTCGATAAAATTTTCTATTTTGAGCTCGATCGAATTTTACTTTGAGCTCGGACAGTCGAGCTCGAGCTACAAGTTTATAAGAAAGAGACTCAAGCCCGAGCCCAAATTAAATTTTTTTTTTACCTTTTTACTAAAATTAAAAATATATTATTATAAATATATGATATTAAATATTATCATATTAATTATAAAAATTATTTAAAAAATATATGCTACAATATTTTCATCAAATGTTATGAATATAATATAACTTCATGAATGCTACTATATTGTTATATTTCATTTAATTTTGTATTTGAATAGAAATAATAGGCTAAATTAGAATAATAAGAAAATACTTAAAAGATCATTGACATAGTTAAAGTAGGAGTTCTTAACTATTATTCTTTTCTTGAATAAGCCGATTATAATACCAAATATTAATATTTAATAACTACTAATAACAATAATAATAACAATCACATACTATTCATCAATATCAGATAATCATATATAATCAATACCTCTATTATTAAAGTAGAAACATCCCACACATTGGTAGAGTTTGGACCCACGACTTTAGAGTCATGAGGCCTTAACTTCGCTGATTGAGTTAGGGTTGATCGACAAAAGAAATTTTTAATTGATAATCACTAAATTATAAGTGATTCTTTTCCTGTAAAATTGCTTTTAGGCATTTTTTAAAAACTTATAAAATGTCGTGCGTATTTCAATTTTCAAAGAGATAACTTAAACTTAACTCAATACGTAGGGAAAAGTATTATTTTAGTCCGCTAAGTATGCCTAATTTTAATTTTAGTCCGATAATTATGTTCATTTTTGTTTAGGTCAGCAACTTACGAAATTGCTTACTTTTAGTCATTAGCCAGTCCATATGCACTCATAGGGGTAAAATTGTCCGAAAATTTATCAGAGGACTAAAAGTAAGCAATTTTGTAAGTTACTGGATCTAAACAGAAATGAACATAGTTATCGAACTAAAATTAAAATTAGGCATACTTAACGGACTAAAATAATACTTTTCCCCAATACGTATTAGTCGTTGTCTTATTTGTATAATATCTAGATAAACTGATAATCACTGGACACAGGATGAGAACGAAGTGGCATTTTCCTGCCTCTATCATTCATGCTGGCACTGTCTTCTTTATTTGCATTTGGCAATGTAATGACAAATGCCCTTCTCCCAAATTGCACATCCGTAATTGTTTTTTCTTCTTTTTTTTTTTTTTTGTTTTTGCATGTTTTTACCTTTTCTTCAAGAAGATGTAATTTATTATAATTAATCCGTCACAAAAGTCGGTCGCTAATTGGCTGTTTTTTCTGTACCATAGTTGCTTTCATTTGAATAATCGAAATAATAAATTCTCTTTCGTAATGTTTCTTTCATTTTTGTGCCTTTTCTTTAAGAGGATATAATTTATCATAATGAATCCGTCGCAAAAGTCCGACACTGATCAATCGTGATAGTTGTTTTCATTTGCAAATGGAAATAATATATTTTCCTTCGTGATGTTTCTTTTGATTTTGCCTTTTCTTCTAGACAATGTAATTTATTTTAATGAATGAAATATTGCTTATTTATGAATGCTATGACTGATCGAGAATTGTTGCAATTGCAGCGTCTGCGATTAAAGCCCACTTTATGAGTTTGAATTTTATCAAATGTATGGATAATTCGTTTCATAATATATAGAATTATTATTTTGGTATTTTAATGTAATACTATAACTATTATTTAAAAAAAAATATTTAACCTTTATATGGTTTTATATTATTGTGTTGATCAATTTGATAACGTAAGTCGGAGTTAGACGTACAAGCTACAATATAATAAACTATAATTTTTTGATAACATTAGTCCTACTCAATTAGTCAATTAGTCCTACCCCCACCCAACCCCGACCTCCTCCCCCCTCTCCTTCCCACCGCCACCCGCCCACCCTAGGCCTGGGCCATGTCGGTCACCCAGAGAGTCGCCCTCGCTGCGTTGGCCGATTGTTGTCGCCCAGAGGTGAGGAGCGCGACCTCCTCTACAGCAGCGGCAGCAGTTTCCTCACCGCCGCTGCTTCTTTTTTTTTTAATATATAAATTATTTTTTAATTAAAATTAATATTTTATTGTATAAATAATTAAATAATTATTATATAAAATAATATTTTATTATTAATAAATATATATATATCTATAATATTATATATCAGATGCTAGAGAAGGACAAAAATGTAAAAAAAAAAAAAAGGTAGTTTCATAAAATTCGCAGTCAAAGCGCGTGCGGCCCAATTTTTGTATAGAAGGATTTTTTTAAACTTTATTTTATATTAAAGGGGGTAATTGATACTTTAATTTTTATCGAGTTTTTTTTTTTAACATTTCTATTATCACATGATGTTCCTGGATTTTTCCCTAATTTTAAGCTATACATATTTATTTATATAATATAGGGAATAGTTCATTTCTTCACATTTCAACATTGTTGTAGAAGCTTTTTTTTGCCGTATAAATACATATATGTAGATATTGATTATGTTCGAATCTGAAAAGTGGACTAGGGTCTAATTCAAATATGAAAATGTCAAAAGTAAGTGAACACATTGTCTATTCAGAAATTCTTGTCTGGCCAACATTCTTGCAAAAGTTGAGGACGAGAATTATTCATTGTGTTTGGTTTTTTGTTTTCGCAATTTCTAAGATAAAATAAAGTACACTTAATGTTTATTTTTGTGCTTTTATACTTTATCTGTGTGTTTTTTTTCAACTTTCTATATATAATATATATATACACTTATATATATAATATAGAAGAAATATGATTTGACGATAAATAGTGATTTTTGTCTAAAAAAAATACAACATTAAACATATAATATTTATATATAAAAAGATATATAAAAAAAATATGATTTGATAATGAACAGTGATTTTTGTCTCCCAAAAAGATATTGATTCCAATTGTTGATTTCCCTGTTCCCTTTGATCGCGAGACAAGAATTTGTCGCCGCTGCTGTTATAAAACTACCTTTGACCTGTTACTACAGTGGACGCTGGAATTTTAGTATCACTTATACGATAGTTTGGAATTCAGCTCAAGAAATTTAAATCTTATGATTGTGGGTTCAAAATTAATTGATGTTTGGATATTGATCTATTTAAATAGCTATTATTATTAATATATTATAATGATAATTATTAATTATAATTATTTAATATTACTAATTGATATTAATTGCTAATAATTGACATTTAATTTTTTGTATTGTAAATCAAATCAAGGTTAACTGGGGACAATGACCTAAACTTGTAAATTCAAATAGTAAAAAATAAAAAAGCATAGTGAATATTGATTAATCATAGTTATTTAACGACTAGTAGCATTTTTTATTATTTTTTTTACAAGTTAGGCGAAAACACTGGTAATAAGTACTAAAAACCATAACAATTATTTTATCAATAGTTAAAATTATGACAAATATTAATTTTGTTGTCAAAACAAAATTTTTACACTGATTTCGTTCGACTATTGTAAATAATATTGATTTTTCATTATTTAGCCACATATTTTGTTTTAATGCAGGAAATAACCCATTTTTTTATAATGTTCCCACATAACCTATTTCTATATTGTTGTAGAAGCTTTATTTACCCTATCCATAAAAATATATATCCATATATATGTATTGATGTGTGTTCGAATTTGAAAATTTCACTAGGGTCTAATCTGAAATAAAAATATCCAAATTGAGGAATTAATTTTTTTATTTATTCTCTAACTTACCACTCCCTACTAATTTTTTATCGTTTTTCAAATTTATTTTCATATTTTTTTTTCACTATTTTTTTAATAAATTCAAATATTAACTTATTGTTTTGTATATATTTTATTAAATACTAAATATTTAATAAATATATTTTTTAAATAGTATTATGGAATTGCGCACATAGAGTGTGCGATAAATTACTAGTTAAGATAATTGCACAACAATTATTAACCTTTATTTATGTGAACGAGACCAAGACATTAATTAACTATAGCTAAAACCAATGCACATATATTGGATATAAATAAAATCATGACAAATATTTATTAGTCAAAATTTAAAATTTTGAATTAAATTTGTTTGAACATTGAAAATAATATTATTTTTTTATAATTTTAAATTCTAATTATTTATAATATAGAAAATAATGTATTTTCCCATAATGGGTAGAGTTAGTCATTTTTGAAATACAAAATATCCTTCATTTTACATTTTTGAATCAAAGGGTTCGTTTTTCTACAATAGCCCTTGATCACCATTCAGTGTTTCCTCATCTATAATACACGGACACTTTAAAAAATTATTCGATACAATATCAGATCGTGTCTGACATGACACTACTGAAACACACGGATAATGTGTCTGAAAATTTTTTAAAAAAAAAGAAAAAACATTGTGGTGTGTTTGCCTATCTGAAAATTTTTTGAATAAAAAGGAAAAAATGACACTATGGTATGTCTAACACATTTTAGACACGTATTAGATTTTTTTATAATTTCAAAAAGTTTGGTCTATTTTGTTTTCAAAAAAAGTTTGAGCTTAATAGAAAATTTCACTCATCTCAAATTAAAATTTGAGAAAAAATTATTAAAAATTTGGGAAATGGTCATGATGATTTAATTAATTTGAATATTAAAAAATTTCCATTGCATACTTTTATGATAAATTAATTATGTATATTTTTTAAGCCAAATTTGGTAAAAATATAAATATAAGATATGCTTATTTTATATTTTATTTTGATATAATTTATATATTTTAATTTGATAAAAAATTAAAAATATATATTATATGTAGCCTTATCGTATCCTAATTTTTTTATATTTTTTATGTCTATGTCCATATTATATCTTGTCCATATTATCATATCCGTGTTCATACACTATAGTTCCTCATAAACACATAATTCTAAAATAGATCAGAAGGAGAAAGTTGCTAGTTATTAATCGCATTAAGTAATTGAAAGCTTCCTTAATTATCCAATCATGAAAAGTGAGGACATGATTATGACATAAGTCCTTACCGCTTGGAACCATATATAGGCGGCCGATCATTCCATAATTTAAGTTATAATATCTTTTCATCCTTTAATTTTTTAAAATATAATTTTGATCTTATATATGTATTTTCTTATTTTCATGGTTCTTTTGTTTAGAGTTCATATCTACCAGAGTGAAGGACGAACACCAACAAAGAACGGACTAAAATCATAAAAATTTAAATGATTATAGGATTAAAATATTACTACAAAAAGTTAAAGAACAAAAATATTAGAAAAAATATGAGGCAATGGGAACAATGACTAGCCTCGATTTTAAATGGTCCCATGAGATGCATATGTATTTTTTTCAGTGAGAAAGGTAAATTTCAATAAAAAAATAAATTAAAATTATGAAATTTAAAAAAAAATAAAAAATAAGAAAACTATATCATAAAATTAAAAAACGAAAACGTCAACTAGCCTCGAATTACGGTACTATAAACTCGTTTAAGCCTATAGGCGGCTGATGAGTATCTTGGAAGCGACGTGTATTCTTGAAATTCCAAATTCTATTGTCGCCATAGCCTCATGTCTATGTATAGACAGCCCACCACTCCATGTTATGTACAGGAGATTGGTTGGAGACTTAAACGATTCATATATCATCCATGCACGCAGTTCCTATACCCCTCTTACACGATCATCAAATCATCCGCTGGTAATTCATTGCGTTTTGAATAAGGTTTCATAATTTATTTGACCACCAGAATATAATAAAATAATTTGATTTTATTCTATATTTTATCTAATTAGGTAAATATTAATATAAAATATTATATTTATTTTATTGAACATTTTATTCAATCAGATCCTATCAATCGTTTATCCCACATGCAGAAGTAAACAATCACTTTTGGAAAGGATAGTCTTAACCGTCTCAATTTAACAAAAGTTGCCCAAAATTTGTGAGAAAATTGGGGCGGGTTTAATTTTGGGACAACTTCTAAGAGACCTAAGTAAACTCATTTTGGAATGGGTTCTACAATGGTTCACCCACCCCAAAAATATTGAACTTGGTATAAAGGACGTGATGATATCATCCGGCCATAAAATCGTTACAAAGACCATCATAATTTATAACGGTTGTTACCTATCACAGAATGCCGCTCAAAATTCTGATTTTTTTTTTTTGTAGTATTTGATCGAACTCGAAATATGCAACCATGATTGTTGTTACCACGCATCTTCATGCGATCTAGTGATAGGGTCCTGAGAATGAAAACACGAACGTTAACTTCGTCGGATGCATCCCCAACAATGACCCTCCGACACTCAAGTTAGAGTGATTCGAGGTAAAAATGTGCGATCTGAGCTAGTAGATCGAAAGTAAATAGATAACATTTATCTCAATTAATAAATCGTCGGGATATTTATAGTTCCAGATGTATACAGTGGGTTGGGCCATGCGTCTTAATCTGGACATCAGCGTCTCTGATCGGACGGCTACTATCATGTCGGGTCTTCGGTTCGCGGATCGGGTTCCTTCCTGCCCATTTTAATGGGGCACGGGTCAGGTAGAAAAATTACTAAAATGCCCCTCATTAAGGTATTTTTGACAAATAGGGGTTTTGCCCATCATATTTAGTCCTGTGATTTTGAAATTTTGATTTTTTTGATCTGTTTTTGTTGAAAATACACATGCCGAGCACATGACCTTCAGATTGGACAAAAATTACCAAATTTTCATGAAGTTACCACTTCATGCAGCATCAAATTACCGCCCCATAAATTAGGACGAAAATGCAATTTTTTCGATGTTTTGCAAGCAGAAAATTTATAAAAATAATATTATTTAACTAGTGTTTTTCAAAAGTTAAAAACACTAATCTTTTTCTCTTTCTCAAAATTATATTGACCATAAATACAGTAAATGAAAAAAAAAATGCTCATCTCCAGTTAAATATATTAATCCAGTTACTTATAGATGTGTTTTTAATAATTAATAAAAATGTAAAAGTATAAAATAATGAAGTAAATATGTCAATGCGAAATTATTTCAGAAAATAATGTAGAATTAAAAAACTGCATGAAAAACTAAATTCATTTATAGAGAACATGTTTTCCACGTATAACTAAAAAATCATTTTACTATAACGGTATTTTCTTCTTGACACACTTCGCATCCAAAAAATGCACACACTCAAATGTTCGAATACGAGACATCTCATAGAGAAATTTTACCCCCAATATTTTTTAAAATAAAATAATTTATTTTCTTAAACAAAGAGGTAATTAATTGTTTCATTTAAAAAAAATACAAGATTATTATTATTTTTTTTATAAAAAATAATTTACTTATTTGTAATTATCATATAAAGATAAATCACATCCAACCCAATTTAAAAGTATAGAAAATCAAAAGTGTTATTCCTATAATTATAGAACAAAAATTTTACTTCTCCGAATAACAAATCCAAGCACATGCTACATCATGCAGCCAAAAACATTGTATTAGTTTCCGTAGGCACAATTTTCGGTGATATGAAGCTTCAAACAGCATACATACAAAGTCCTTTATTGGCAGGGTATAGCAGCTCTGTGGCCACGTGAAGCAGCCTAATCTTCTTCCATCTACCTCTCTCTATAAAACACTTGCCACACACACGCTGTCGAGGGCCGCAAGGATGGAGTCCTTCCAAAGCAGAGGGATGAGTGAACCTCTTCTTGAATCCAAGATACCGCCACCAGAGGCGGCGGAGGAGGCAAGCGCCGAGCTTGAAGAAATACTCTGCGACACTACCTTATCGTGGTGGCTCCGCTTCCGTAAAGCCATTGGAATCGAGCTGAAGTATCTTTTCCGGCTAGCAGGCCCCGCAGTCATAGTCTACCTGCTCAACAATGTTATTTCCATGTCCACCCAGATATTCTGCGGCCATCTCGGCAATCTTGAACTTGCTGCTTCTTCCCTCGGCAATAATGGCATCCAACTATTGGCCTATGGCCTCATGGTAACTTATAAATTGGGGTACAGTTCATAGAGTGATAAGTTTGTGGGATTGGTTCGATTCGACCATACCTAATCTAATTTGGATAATAGCACAACTGTTTGATGCGAATCTTGTTTTCTGAACTGCAGCTCGGAATGGGAAGTGCAGTAGAAACTTTGTGCGGGCAGGCGTACGGCGCACAGAGGTACGGGATGCTAGGAGTATATATGCAGAGGTCGACAGTCCTCCTAATGGCCACAGGGCTTCCCCTGATGATCGTATACCTATTCTCCAAGCAGCTCCTGCTCCTGCTCGGCGAATCCCAACGGGTGGCCTCTGCGGCCGCGCTGTTCGTATACGGCCTGATACCGCAAATCTTCGCGTACGCTGCCAATTTCCCTATACAGAAGTTCTTGCAGGCACAAAGCATCGTGAATCCCAGTGCGTATATATCAGCCGGGGCGCTGGTGTTGCACATATTTTTGACGTGGCTGGCGTTGTATGTGTTCGGATGGGGGCTGCTGGGGGCGGCCCTGGTGCTGAGTTTCTCGTGGTGGATTATAGTGGTAGCGCAGTTCGTGTATATTGTGACTACAGAGCAGTGCAAGGCGACGTGGAGCGGATTCAGTTGGATGGCGTTTACGGGGCTCTGGGACTTCTTTAAGCTGTCTGCTGCTTCTGCCGTGATGCTGTGCCTGGAGACCTGGTATTTCCAGGTCCTGGTTTTGATCGCTGGCTTGCTGCCTGATCCTGAAATAGCGTTGGACTCTCTTGCTATCTGGTAACATAGAATTTCTTCAGCTTTTGTGAAAATTTGTGGTTCTTATCATGAAAAAATTAATCATACTCTTGTTAAAATGGGTTTAATACAATTTATCCCATCTAATATTACACATGAATAAATTATTTTTCATAAAAAAATAATACCAATTTACCCAAGTATCTCCCGTGTCTAGGGAGATAAATTGTTTAATTTTAAAAAATACAATGGGTAAATTACTATATTTTTAAAAAAAAAGGAAGATAAATTACTAATTTTTTTATATGAGATAATTTGCATATTTATAATATTATACAGGCTAAATTGCATTTTTCTCTTGTGAAAATACTAGTAGTTCAAAATATTTCATAAAAATAAAAAGTAAAAAATCACATCACGACCCTTTTTGATGTGGGAGGCAATGACTTCTTACGTTGCTTGTTTTCTCTGTTTTTTTTCATTTTTCAAAAAGGTTTTTTACCCATTAATATTTCATTGTGTAAAATTCATTTAGCATTAATTACATTTTATCATTCAAACTATATCGTTTTTATAATTTGATATCTAAATTATTTTTTATGACAATTTATCATATCAATTTTATAAATTGCATTTTGTCATTTATAATTTTTCAACCAAATTTTTTGTCCAAAAAAAGCATTACATGCAGTGCACATGTGATACTTAAGGGTTATGTGATCTGGTATTTTTCACATATGTATTATATTTGATGTTTTTTTTTATATGACAAAGTGCAAATTTCACAAAATTAAGATGATATATTGATAGCAAAAAAAAATTTTAATAACAAAGTGCAAATAACGAACATAGTTCGAATAGTAAAATATAATTTACCCATTCAATTAATCCAATGTAATTTCTTGCAACGTCCTCAATTTTAGTCATTTTAGTTCAGGATTTATTGTGTTAAAACTACAGAATTAATGAAGACCATTAAGTCGTGCAAGATGTATAATTGTATATTGTCTCACTTTTCGATAAGAACAAAAGAATATAAATAAAAATTCTGTAAGTGTTAGCAGTAGGTGTCTTTTGAAATTGGTGGCTGGAAAACTGATGGTATTCCAGCCACACACTCACCATCACATGATCAGGCCTAGTTTTCGGATGGGAATTTTGTCCTCTGACAAATTACTATTCAGACTGAATTTGATCGGATATAAATTAATTAAATATAATATATTTATCATATAATTAATATAGATTTATTGTTTAATTAATTGAATTTGATCAAACATCAGAATCAATATATATATATATATATATTCGCAACTGCAAAAAAACATAAAATTGAACTTCTCATTGGTGAGGATGCAGACAGTTTTGTTGCTTTCTATTAAATGAATATTCCCAGATTGTATTATTATAATTTTGTTTTATATATAGTAAGTACATAATGAGATGTGATGGATCAATTGGAATGTGCAGTGGGACAATTGTTGGGTGGACTTTAATGGTCTCAGTTGGGTTCAATGCTGCTGTGAGGTTAGTAAGAATTTTTACTGTTAATTGTCATCTTCTTCTTTGTTTTTATTTTTTTTAATTATTAAATTTTTTACAAACTCCTCATAGTAAATTGTAACTTCAAATAATTATTTACCAACACTTATTTTATCATAAAGTTGCAAGAAAATTTATACACTTTTGCGCACCCTGAAAATATGACATCTCGTTTTAACTAATTTCGATAGTGAAAAATAAAAATCACGATGAAAAGTAATTAATTTATTATAGGTACGCTTACGATTATTGACTATTGTTCGGAAAAGGAGCAGAACATAAATTTTGATTAAAATTTTCATATTGATTTGAGTTGACAGTATTGATTCACTATGTTTTTAAAATTGTATTTATTGCAAAGGTAAGAAACAACTATTTTCTCATAGTGACGACATGTACATCTACGAGACCAAGAGCTTAAGGTGTGTTTTTTAAGCTAATATTGGCAAAATATCAAGTGAATTTTTTTTAATTTTTTGGACTAAAAATATATATTAAGTGACAATAATTCTAATTCTAACACAATATAATAATCAGTGATAAAAATTAGGATAAATTACAATGACCTCTCCTGAGATTTGACATAATTACGAATACCCACTAATTTGTAAAATTTACCATCTAATTCTAATTATAACACTATTCAAGTGGTCATAACCTGATCCCAATCAACAAGCGTAATAATTTCATTCAAAAGCAGTGTGAGGGTCAGCAATGAGCTGGGGGCCAAACACCCGAAATCAGCAGCTCTCAGCGTGGTGGTATCAACGGGAACATCTCTCATCCTATCGGTGATATTCGCCTTCATCACACTCGTCTTCCGCCATCAATTGAGTTACGTCTTCACCTCCGGCGAAGTTGTTTCCGACGCCGTCGCAGACCTCACGCCGCTCTTGGCTGCTTCCATTATCCTCAACGGAGTTCAACCTGTTTTATCTGGTAACTATTACCTTACTTTCTTTAATTTGATTTCCCTCTATTTTAAAGTATTTGATACATATCATAAGTGGCACTAAAAGAAATGATCCGACTAGTAATAAATACTAGCTGTATGTGGGACATTCGATACATGTGAAAAAAAAATTTAAAATAGTTAGATATTATTTTATTGATTTTTTTTTGTTGTAGGAAAAATAATAATATGAAAATGATTACAATAAAAAAATAAATAATTTAAAAAAAATATTTGGGTAGGAGAAAGAGAAAAAATATTTACTAAAAATAAATAATTTTAAAAAAATAGATTTTACTACTTGTAGATAGTGGGGGAAAAGTAAAAATTAGTGGGTGGAGAAAAAAATAGCATACTAAAAATAAGGAAGACACCGAAGAGGTGCTCTCCCTTAATATATAGTATAAATTAAGTGATATTTTTAAGATTTTACTAAAAATATATCTTAAATAAAAATAATTTAAATCTCATTGCAATGCAATAATTAGTAGAAAAAATATATATTAAGTTTTCATTATACATAATTAGCGACAATTATATTATTATTGGAAAAATTTTATTTTATTACGTCCCAAAATTAGCGCATTTGTAATTTTGCCCTTTATTTTTTAACTCACCATATTGAATTTAGTAGCTCTAATATATTTGCAATTTTAGTCTCAAATCTTAATTTTATTGATTTTTTAAAAATAAATAACTATTTTAAAGTAATAAATTTTTACCATTTGTAGATAATGGTAGATATGTGGAAGCTAGTGAGTGGAACCAAAACAAAATAAAAGAAAAAAAAAAGCACACTAAAAAGTAAAAGAGACACAAAAAAAGTGCTCTCTCTTAATATATAATATAGATGATCATTAATAAAAAATTATGTTTAACTAATTACTGTGGTCATAAATGAAAATTGTGATAAGTAATCCTTTGTTACTTTTGTTTTTGCAGACGAGACCAAAATATTAATTACATATAATAATTATTGCAAATGCGTTAGTTATGACAAAGAACTATACTAAAAACTTTGGTCAAACCTGGTATATATTGATAAACTTCCATTAAAATTTAAGTTTCACATTAATATATTTTACGATAACCGATAGTATTTATTTATTATAATTTTTAAATTGTACTCATTTATAATATCGAGAATCAATGATTTAAATTTTTGTACTCTCTCAAAACGAAAAATGAAGCAGTGAATTTAAATTGGGGAGATCTACTTACTGACACATTATTAATTTATGAACTCTCAAAATTTAAAAAATATTAATAATTTTGTGAGAGTAACACTATATATATATATACACACACTAACAGTATTAATTAGCATTAGAAAAAAAATATTATTGGCTATAATATTAATATTAATGATTAAAGATTATAATAAATAATTATTATTAACCACGATTAATTAAAATCAATGTAAAAATTAGTTTTTTCAGCATGAAAATTTTATTTGCTACAGTTAAAAGTCATGGTAAATATTTTAACCACTCTAACAAAAACTACAGCCAATACCTTATAGCAAGTCACTACAAAAAATGAATTATACCTTATGATATAAATGACAACTTAAAAATAATAGCAAATCAATACTTTTTACTTCGGTGAAAAAAAACCAATTCAACAACTTAAGTATCACGATCAAATAATATTTGCCATAATTTTAGCTATGACCAATATAATTGCTTACTTGTGGCTAATATTTTTTATCCCGCTTCCAAAAATAACAACTAATAATTATTGCACAATCGTAATTAATTAATATTTATCATAATTGTGTATTTTGCCACAATTTAATAATCAGCCACGACAAAAAAAATGAAATTTCCTTAGCTGCACTAGCTACTTCTACATGAAAATTTTCTATTTTGTCCTATTTTTAATAATAATTTTTAACCATTAAACTCTTATGTAAGTAATCTTATTTAATTTTTTTTTGGTTAGAAAGTAGCTTTTGATTGGACTTTTTCCTATTTTCACTAAGGGTGAAATATATTTTCCGCCGAACTATGATCGTTTTTATACTTTGTTATTTTATTTTTATTTTTTTATTTCAATTTAGCATACTAACTATACGAGTTTTGCAAGATACCATCTCAAACCACTTTTCAATGGAATTTTCCATCGAATAATGGTACATGCACACTACAAGAAATATGATATCAGTGACAAACTATCAAGGTATAATTTTAAAGTTATCATGAATAACATATATTAAGTGATAATAATTTTTATCTTGACATTATATAATTTTAGCGACAAAAATGTGTATAAAGTTGTCACTAAATATAATTAGTGATACATCTAGTGACAATAGTGCTAACTGTTATTTGTTGTCACTAGATTGTTAGTATAGATGAGTCGCTAATTGTATTTAGCGACAACTTTGTGCACATTCTTTTGTTATTAATTTATGCTAATAACATCTTTTTACAAAATAATAATAATTATTAAAATCATGAAATTTCTTATTGTGATAAAATATAAACAGTCTTGTTTAAATATATATAATTAATGACAATATTAAAATTGTCACTTTATTTTTTTTTTTTTGTCGCTAATCTTTTATTTGCTTGTAGTGGCAGTGCACATAATGTGCAAGAATCTTTCTTATTTACGGAAAATCACTCATGAGTTCGTTAAATTATATGTTGATTTCACTTTTTGTTGTTAGAATATGGTGTGTTCCTAAAATATGAACCAGATTTGGATTTTGTGTTGGAAAATTACACGTGCCCGACATATGACCATTTATTTTCCATCAATAATCTAAGATGGTAATTGCAAAATTCGTGTAGTTGGTATAATAAATTTTAAAAAAATATAAATAAAAAGTACAAAACGATAATAATTTGATGGACGGAAATATTATTTTATTCTTTTTTATGAACACTCTTAATTTTGATTCTACTATGGTTCCAACTCTTCCTACAAAATTATCATTTCTTGAAAAACTATGTTATTGTTTTCATGAAATATATAATGGCTACATGACAAAACTTTTGAATCAACTTATTAAAAAACACATCACTCATTGTTTAACATTTTGGAAACATTACACAAAATATGATATTTCTGTTTTAACTAATTACATTGGTCAAAAATATAAAATTATGGTAAATAATAATTAACCACAACGTTACAGTGATTACCAACCTTTGTTTTAACATATGAACCTAAATAATTAATCATAATGAATAATGTTAAATATTTTGACGGTAACTATGACAATTGTTGGTTAACTATAGTGATCAAAACTTAAGTTTTTTACATTATTTTATTTGGTGATAGTCAATATTATTGTTATTACTTTTAAATCATACTCATCTATAACATACAAATAATTCAATTTTTTTAATAGTCGTACAGATAAATAAATCAATTTATGCTAGTACAAAAATTCAATTACAAATTAATGTGTCTCTCAATAATTAGTGGTTGAGATGTGACTCATGATATCACGTATGTATGAATATTTTATTTTATTTTTTAAATTGTAGTTGATATGTACATGTATGTATGTGTTAATGTATGCAAAAGGTGTGGCTGTTGGATGTGGATGGCAAGCATTTGTTGCCTATGTGAATGTTGGCTGCTACTATGTGATCGGCGTTCCAGTTGGTGCAGTTCTCGGTTTCGTATTCAACCTTGGCGCCAAGGTATACTTATAATTTTTATCCTTTTAATTTCTAATTGCTTGTGTATATATATTAATAATTTTTTATGTTGATAATTACACCGTCGTTCCTTGAGGTAGTTACGTATACCCTTTATGGTTTGAAAAAATACATCTAGTATCCTCATCGTTTGTTTTTGTCCAACAAATAGTTCATTCAATTAGTAAAAATTTACGAAAAAAATTGAATGAAAATTCATTTTTATCCCAATTGATTTGTTATTTATTTATAATAGATCAAACAAATCATTTCTAACCAAACTACACTCAATAATATATCTTGTATGTATCTACGTATATAACATCTCATAAAATATTGAACTCCCTACTTTTGAAAATACAAGTTTAGTTGAGTTTTGTGAACTTTTTTTTAAATTTTTTTTTTTTTGTAAAGTATTTCTATAATACCTTATTTTTTTGTTAAATTGAAAATAAGATACTCGGATCTTATAAATTTCTTAATTAAAGAAACTAGTAAAAATCTTCTGACTTATTTTTAAGTTTTTACTATATTGAATTATAAATATTATACTAACATCTTGTAAGTTTCGTAATCTTTATATCGTGTCTTTTGTATCAGAATTTAGAGAAATTGTATTTATCATCCGAACATGCAAAACGAACATAAAACGAACGTGCAAGTTATAAAACGAACATGCAATTTCCCCTCAAAATTCAAAACCAAGTGTAAGGAATGTACTATGATCACACTATCTATGCATAATCTTGTCTTTGTTTGGTTGGACATTTGAGACAGACATATGATGCAACTTTTGAACGAAACATAAATAGATCATTTTATCATTCTCCTTCTCTTGTTAATAATTTTTTTTGGGTTAGAAATGATTAAGAGATATAATTATTTTGGTGGTATTGTTTTGTAGGGAATATGGACAGGCATGTTAGGAGGTACACTTATGCAGACTTTAATCTTAATATGGATCACTGTTCGAACAGATTGGAATAACGAGGTACTATTGCATATATATGTTTCTCCTCGTATTTTTTCTCAATATCTACGTATATTTTCTCTTAATTCTTGAATAAAAACTTTAATGCGAGAGAATTTAACCTCTGTAAATAGAGAGAATATTCGTGATAATATATCAAGAAATTAAACTAAAATTAATTATTACTAATTATATATATCAAGTGATTATTATTCTTTTGTTATCACGATACTGATTTTTATAATTTTAATCATTAAAATAAATCTATATAAATGTTATCGATAATTAATGATAAAATAATCATATATAAAGTATTATTATTGATAACTAATAACACATATATAATGACAATACCGTGATATATAATATATGTAAAGTTATTATATACTCTTACGCGTATGCTTCTAAATATCAATAATGACAACATAAATACAACGCTTGTCATTAATATCAAGATTTTGAAAGTTACTTTATAATATACACAGAAAATTTATCATTTCATTATACTTTTAAATGACAACTTGTATTATATAGTATCCGATGTTTCTAAATAATGGATCTTAGTCAGAATTGATTCTATCATTTTTTCTTTTAAGTTATGGCTTTATTTAAATTAATATCTTTTATTTTAAATAACTATTTTATGTTTGTATTGTATGCATATGTATAAGATTATATATTAATCTCCACTCCCTACTATTTGTTTGTTTCCATAAATATTCTCCTACTGTGCATCCCAAAATTTTGATACAAGATATATGCCCTCTTACTATCAACTTATTATTTGCATAGCACTCATATGTTGACTTTTCTTGCATATTTATCAAACATTTGTAGTTATAAAATGAAATTGCTCCTAAGGGATCACCGTCATGTGTATGTTTGAAAATTTCAGGTCGACAAAGCAAGAAATCGGATAGACAAATGGAATGATTTGAAAGAGGGATTTCTGGTTGAATGATTTGTAAGATGGAAAAATTCATGCGACATCCTGTCGAACTTACACTTAAGAATATTTCAATACTGATTAGGTGGTCTTTAAATTTTGACCTAAATTTATCGCTTATGAATCAAATTTTATAGATCTACTCATATTATTATTATTATTTTCAAGGTCGGTTTAGAGTACATTTCAATTTATAGAAGAGATTTGAAAATTTGTATTATGTATATATAATAGAACACTTATTAATTAATGATAAAGGTATACATATTTAACGTTGGATATTCGACTTGCAAAAATGTTAAAAGAGACCACCGGTCTCCAAACATATGTATGTTGACAACATATATAAAAGAATGGTTACCTTTTCAGTTTCCTTTCCTCTGGGATGGTAAGAAATCTTGCCACCCAAATATATATTTTTATATTATTATCCTTAATTATAAAATTAAAATTAAAATAATTTTTTTTTTGTGTGTTGAATAAAATTGCAGCCAAATATGCTCTTATATAGACAAATTGCTGCCTAATTTTTCCTCCAAAATTGGAAACCTGGGATATTAAAACTGAAAAAAGAATATACTTTGGAAGGAGAGATGAAATTATTCCTTATTCATAAAATACCAGGAACTTTTGAGTGGTATTAATTTTTTTAAAATTGTTAGACAAGAACTACTAGAAGTTGGCAACTTCTTTTTCCAGGTGTATTTGATTTTTTTCTAGATGCCATTTAGGGATAAATTTTTTTATAAATATTTATGGAATCATATAAAGAATACCTGTTAAGTTTGGATTTTTGAAAGTTTTTGGACAACTTTATAAAATTCATTGACTTATGCTATGAGCGGTGCTCTTCTCTGCAAACCCTTATT
This sequence comes from Sesamum indicum, assembly GCF_026168435.1. NCBI lineage: Eukaryota > Viridiplantae > Streptophyta > Magnoliopsida > Lamiales > Pedaliaceae > Sesamum > Sesamum indicum. Next base: position 9,780,634 of record NC_142668.1, read on the forward strand.
CTAAAATCAAATGATGATTTTAAATACTATTCCTAAAGTTAATTACTTTTCATATTAACTAAAATGTGTCTCGAGTAACATATAAAGTTTCCACGATTTTTCCATGTATGTTTGAATTTTAAAAATTTGTTCAAATAAAGTACCAGTCTGTATGTAATTATTTCTAAACTTGGATTCGAAAATTCTTCTTGTACACAAGTATAATTTCATGCCCAATTGAATTATGATGAGTGTAAAATAATAGAGTAATTAGTAACTATATTTGTTTCTATTTATATTTTAAAATTTATTAAATTAATTTCAAGTGTAAATAGTCAATTTAATGGATATTTTAATATATATTTGGCCATCAAATTAATAACCGACAAATATCAAAATTGAAGTGTTTCGACCAATCAAATCATACTTTAAAGTAAAAAATTCGAAGCAATGAAACAGTACCATGGGTGACAACTACATGCATGTCCCAATCAAATGAAGACAAATAATTTAATATTTATATCTTTACAAAATACAAATATCAAAGAGATAATGTCGAATTAACTAATCATATCATGTCAAATATGTGATATATTTATCTATTTAAACTAAAGTACAAAGAGTCATGTGACCACATACAAGAGCCCCAGCATGAACCAAAGCATACCCTACGAAGCAAGAAGCTCATAAAGGGCTTTGAAAGCTCCCACTCAACTAGGGCCCAAGGAGAATGAAACCCAAGGAAAGAGTCTATTGATCTAAGGGGCCAGGGGGCCTGATGCCACCCTGTCCCCCAGAAGGGAACTCGTGGCAAAGGTGTCAAAAACACACACGTGAATACAACAAGGACCCGATGAGGTTCCACACATGGCCAACCACCCTTAAGAAATAGGAATATAATTGGCAAGATAGGCAATCAGGTCGGACTCTCTTGGACCTCTTCAACTAATTAATACCAAATTCTGAAAAGGCCTTCACAATTAACCACCTTTCCTACTCCCTACGGGATGAAACTCTTTACCGTCTGGGGGACTACAACTATAAAAGCACTTTTGACCCCCTCAGTCAAAGGTAACGTTTTTCCTACTTAAACACTCTTTCTAGCAAAAACTTTATGATCATCTTCGTATCATAGATCGTCATTTTGTTGCTATATTTTTCTTTTTGAATTTTATCATTCTAAAAATGTGTACTAACTTAAGCGTTGAGTGATGATGTGTTTTTCTTTTTTCTTTTTGTAGGTCCTCATTTCAGGCTTTTGTAGGAAATTGGCCTAAAATAGCTCAAGTCCACGTATCTCATCATACGTGCGGCTTTCGCATGCATTAAGTGACACCTTATATGAGAATATAGAACTAAGACGTGAGCATAATGAAAACCCCAAACAGCAATCTACGCAAGCAAAAAGTTATGTAAGCTTATGCAAATCAAGCCCTTCAGGTGCTGATAGGGAAACCTTTGGCTCCTAGTGGGCACGATATTGTTGGATCTTCTAAGCCTTCCAAGCCCTCAATGGATCCCCTATGTAACAACACTTAACTAGATACCTCATCGGGAAGGTTGCCTTCGGGGCTATGGGAGACTATGCAATAGATGATCACCTCAGAAGTGTGGGCACAAATTGTGGCTATACTCAAGTACCTATGATGGCTCCCATAGCCGTTGAAACACTAGGTGAGGGGGAGACACCTCCGGTCAGAGGGCCAGCAGCTTTCCTACAAGAGCAAGGCTAGTCCTATAGCCCCTAGGGAGTTCCTCTTCAGTAGACCGCTCGCCCGGAGTGCCTATAGAAAGGGCTTCAGGATTTCCAATATCAAGTGATGGGAGTACCTATGGAGGAACAACTTGGCATCCCCTTCACTGAGGGGGTCAAATAGACGAGCTTCCCTTGAACCGTCGAACCCCAGCTATCATGGAGTATGATGGCACTACAAATCCCCAAGAACATTTGTCTTATTTCTGGAATGCAGCTCTCTTGCACCATTACACTAATGGGATCAAGTATCAAGTCCTCGTTACCACTTTTGTTGGGGTTGCCCAGCAATACAAACCAATTGTTGTCTGTCGCAATTGAGAGCTTTTAGAAATTTCAATCCTTGTTCTTGTATCAATTTTCCAACAGTAGGAAGCATCAAAGGACAGAGCTCAGCCACTTCATGGTCTATCAGAAGGAGGGGTAGTCCTTAAAGGATTACCTCTATCGTTTCAACATGACTACACTAGAAGTGCCTTCAACTACTTTGGATATCAATGCTAGCTAGCGCCTTCTCTCAAGGATTATTAGATGGAGATTTCTTCAAGTCTCTGGCTAAGAAACTTGCCTCAAGGTTTGACGACCTCTTGACCAGAGCACATAATACATCAATATAGAGGATGCACAATCTTTCAAGAAAGAAGGAGAAAAGAGGAAGAATTCCAAGGAAGGGTCTTCCAGGAAGTTGTGATTGGAATTTTTAGATAAAAAGCTATGATTCCAATAAAGCATCCATGTTATACGCTATTGAATGCCTCTATTACCCAAGTATTGATGGTATTCGAAGGCAAAGGCTTATTAGCCTGGCCCAAGACAGCTAGGAACAAGCCTACTAAACTTAAATCAGATAAATACTGTCATTTTCATAACGATTACAGGCACACTATAGAAGAAAGTCGGCATTGGAAGAATGAAATAAAACAGCTCATTCAAAATGGATATTTATAGCAATTCGTGTGCCGAAAAAAAAGCAACTCAGGGCATAGGTCCCTACCAAAAGCGCGTGCATCATGACTTGAAGTTTCTAGTGATTTGTCCAAATATTGGGTATATGAATATGGGAGTCAAACTCCGTTGTGTTAGTCTTGGTGACATTTCTTATTTTTTGAGATTTGAAAGCAAGACATAAGGAAGATGCTGAGAAGGTAGGACAAGAGTACAATGAGCGATTTAATCTTTTACAAAAGGAGATGTAGAAGATGAAACATACAAAACATGTAGCGGCAGAGACAACATGTCTTGCAAAAATAATACAACAAATGCTGCAAGGTATCCAATGAAAATACCATAGCCATGTTGGTGTGTCTAGTAATTAAGAACAACAATTTGTTGATAGCATCCATGAAGACAAGAGACGTTATAGGAGTGGTGGTGATAGTACTAGAAATAAAAATGATAATATTGTGAGTATTTTGGAATTTATAATGCAAAAATGAGAGTGAAGAGGGTGAGATGGAGAGTTGAAGTCATACTTTTAATACTCAAAATACTTGGTGTTCTGATTTGATGTGTAGCTTTATTAGCTTAGAAGGTTTGATTTATATTATTTGCATTTCTTCGTATTTGTTGTTATTTTGAGAGATTTTATATATTATTCAATTATTATTAAGGGGTTGGAGCTGCATGTTTGATCCATAACTGTAGAAAATTGTCATTGTTAGTGTAATTGATATTTCTTAGCAAATAATAACACTTTTAAGAATGTAGCTCTTTCACCTTCAAACATTGCCACAAAAATTCCTGGAGTTTCAATGAATAAACTACACAATTGTTGTCGTTTCGGAATGAAAATTACCACCAGGTCTCATTTGGAATAAGGATAAAATTGGCTATGAAATTTCCATCATATAGCAATGAAAATAGCAAAAGAATTCTATATCTATGATAATGATATTACTCCAGAATTTTTGGTAGAAAAACTGTTAAATTTCCAAGCCAAGGCATTGAAACTTACTATAAAATATGCACTTCCATTGTCACAAAAATGGCTACACATTTTTTGGTTATTATGATTATAGCACCAAAATATCCCTAGATCATGAAATTGTTATATGTTTGTATTGAATATTTCTTTGTTCTTCCTAGAAAAATTGCCAAAAAGTTTACATGTATATAACTATGGAAATGCTATATGTTGGGTTTTCACCCTATCGTGATGAGCTTAAAAAATACAATCAAATTAAATTATAACAATAATCAGAGTTATAACAACAATAATATTAAAAAATAAAGCGAAAACATAAAAAATCGGAACATAATCAAAGAGGCTCAAGGAACCAAGATTAGGGGGACGAAGTACATAGCCTCATCGCCGACAACCCACCACTGGTTGCACCAAGAAACCATGGCCACTAAGGCACAGACCCACTTCTCAGAAACCCACCACTGTTATTATCTCTTTTTCTTCCTCAATTGCTCATCTCACTCTTCCGATTCTTGTCTATCTTTTTACTTCATTTTTACAAGCAATATAAATAGAGAAGAAGAATTGAAGATGAGAGAGAGGTAGACGGCGATTTGCAAGAAATCGAGGGAGAAGAGATGAGTAACTAGGAGACATGAAAGAGAGAAAAGAGAAATCGGTTGACTTGATAAAATGAGGGGAAGGAGAAATAAATTTGGAGCTAGGGCTTTTAAAATTGGACTAGGTCGGGTCGGGTCATGGATAGTGGGTTGGGTCGGGGCTTGGTCCATCAGGTGGTGGGTTGGGCCTACCAATAAAAATTGGTCTTGGGCAAAAATTCAACAAGTTCCCACTTGGACCAGGACACCAAAAGGGAACCTAGTCCATGAACTGATATGGCAATCATCATCGCCATTTATACCTGCGAAACAAAAATGTTAGACCAAGATTTAAAAGATAATAACGCAATCACTAAGCACAACATAGCACACAACAATTAGCACAGGCATGTACAACAAATAACACTAAGTTATTTTTGCATCAAGCAGATAGCAACGCTATACACTCGTAGCTACAGAGGCAAAGTACAACAACCACCAAGGCATATTCAGCCACTTAGGCACGACCAGCGACACAAGCTCAATAAGACACTTAGGCATAAATCACAAAGACACATAACCACCAAGGCTAAATCACACAGCCACATAGGCTAGAACTGTGATCAAGGTAAAGTCATAAAAGATATACAACCATATAGATTCAAAACCACAAAAACCCTCAACCATAGAGGTTAAGTCACAAAGACATACAGCCACATAGGCTCAAAACCACTAAGGCGCACTTATTATACACATCATCCACAAAGGAAAATCGTTAATGCACTAAGCATTAATATTGCACACAACAGAATGCACATAGCGATCATTTACACAAAGCCAAAAATATTCTTCAATAATAATGCACTTAGCATAAAATTGCACATAGCATTCATGAAGCGTGAAAACCAAGGATTCCCAGGCCAAATCTCGACCAAATACCCTTGACCTCAAGGGTCCGGCCAGGTGAGGGATTAGCTTGGAATTAAGCCTCGATTTAACAATAAATTTCACAGTACAGTCAACCAGATTAATAACAATTTTTCAACAGATGCAATTAGCAGTTTAAGAATGCACAAAGCTGTAAATAAGAGTGCACTAAGCAGATTACCCAAAAATATTTTGCACAAATCAAAGATTAATGATTTCAGAAAAATATACCACAAGATACCCATTTCTTATTATATTTTAACTAAACAGCAAGTATAAGGACATGTATACTTTTATTGTCAAGAATGAAGAATCTATCATCTTAGCAGATTAAGAAATGCACTAAGCAATAAACAATCAAAAAGCAATACTAATTTCCACATAAATGAATACTCGAAATTCCAAAACTGCATATTCAAATTGCATAATGTTCTCTACTTCTAAACAAATATCACATTAATGAAAACATTACTACTTCTGCAACCATTTTTCTGTCCACAAATAACTCCACCACCACTAAACAGATGCAAAAACAAAAAAAAAAAAAAAAAAAAAATTCAGACAGTCAATATTATGCCAAAAAAATGCAGAAATCGCACAGAGCAGAAAAAGGAACAATTTTATCGGTGTTGGGATCGGAGATAGAAACCACGACTTTGATACCACTGTCGGGTTTTCGCCCTATTGTGATGAGTCCAAAAGATACAACGAAATTCAACTATATCAATAATCAGAGTTGTAACAACAATAATATTAAAAAATAAAGCGGAAACATAAAAAATCGAAACATAATCAAAGAGGCTTAGGGAGTCAAGATCAAGGGGAATGAAACACACAACCTCATTGCCGACAACCTACCATTGGTTGCACCAACAAACCACGGCTACCAAGGCACAAACCCACTTCTTAGGGGGGTGTTGGTAATTTTTCAAACAACAAGGGGGTATTCGTAATTATGCCAAACTTCAGGGAGGTTGTTGTAATTTACTCTTTTCAATATGAGGCAAAATTTTGAATTTTCAAATTGCCATGATCTTTCAAGTCATCCAATCAAGAATGTTGAGTGATTTTTTTCATTCATGTGTTGTCTTATTGAGTGCGAGATATTTGTTAATATTAATAATGAAGTGTTTTGCAACATTTTCAAAGCATGCAGACTCGTAAAATTCACATCGTCCATCGTTGTCCGAGCAATAGTTACAAAAATTACTTATATTTATATATATAATGGTATATATTTAACTTACAATGAAGAATTATATTAGTTTAAATTGTTTTGATGAATTTGTAATGATTATTAAATTTTGACAAGACTAAGCCAAGTTTCTAACTTCGCCACTGTGTCGAATTAGACATAAACTCAAAACCTAAACTATATTCATAAAATCTTAATTCTAACCACCATATTAAGACATCATTGTACAAAATTAAACATTCAAATTGATCTTTTCGTTGGTTAATGCCATTTATAAAGTTAAGAAACTGAAAAGTTGGTAGTATTTGTGGTTGGCATATGTATTATCTTGAACCAATAAATTGGAAAGGGTCAATATCATTTGGTTTTTCATTTATATGTATATATATATATATTCTCCAAACCTAATTAGACATAAATGTAAATCATAATTAAACAAAGTGGAAAGAATTGTTTCTTTTTCTCTGTTTTTAGCGGACGAGGTTGAACTACCAGACAACTTTCAACCAAACATATACTATATAAATTTTGATGAATGCATATGCATCTTGAGAAGACAGTTTTCAGAGCAATTTCAGACATCCCATATGCGGAACTGACATGTCACTATTTTCTGATAAACTCTGCCAGTTTATTTCCTTGGCAGCGTATAGAGTCACAATATATATTGAATAAGTATTATTGCAAAATTTTATCCGAAGTATGGGTATTTATCACCAATATTATATTTAATAAGTACGAGTTATAATATCATTGACCTCTGCAATATAATGGTTATTAATCATAATTTTTACAAATGTAGGTAAAAACATTTGTCATAATATTTAAACGTCATGGCAAACATAGTTTTCATTGTGGATGATCCACGTTTTTGTTTTGCTTTTTATTAAAATGCAGTTAATAATAATTATTTATCATAATTTTAGTTCATACTTAATAAAATTACAATCAACAGTAATTTTTCTTCTAGTAGACCTGAATATGCAATTTTTTCTTAATAAAATTAAATATATGATAAAAATTGAAATAAAAAATCTAATTCGTCGTTTGTTCTACAATCTCCCATTAAACTTCGTGGGATGTGGATGGAAAGAGACGATTATCCATGTAAAAAACTTTTCCAATTTAAAATAAATAAATAAAAGCATGCACATTCTTTCCACTTTGATCTGTCCCTACTCTTCGCACGCTCTATCCTATAAATAGCATGCAACCCTTATCCATGCAACCACTGATGCACTCTCCCATAGCTCAATATCTAGGGTTATAATTTACTTTATTTTTATCTATAATCCCTCGATCGATCTCTGCTCGTTCTCAGTAATTACTTATCGGAATTAATGGCTTATTCAAGAATGTTTGTGCCCTTGTTCTTCTTTCTCTTTCTCTTCTGCTTCTGGACCTCGGCGGCGCGTGTGCTTCCACTCACACCGGAGGACGTCAACTTCCGACATTTTCAGAGGAAAATAGGTTTTAGCCCAGGTCAACTGAAGGTGTACAGAAGGAGATCACTGGGTCCGGGTTACGACGACAGGGTTGCGCCCGGTGGTCCGGATCCTCACCACCATTATCGACCATAACATTTCGCTGATTCACTAATTTCTCAGTTGCATTGTGTGTGTGTGATGTTGTTGGAATTTGGGGGGGGGGGGGGGTGGCCTATGTGGCTTGTCTCTATCTGTGTTGATCAAGAATTGAGAGCAATTGATGTAATTTTGTTGCGGGGTAATATTACGAAATTTTTTGGTATTTCGAATTCGCTGTTTTTTTTTGTAATCCGCACACCTAGGGTCGAATACAAAATTCTCGTACGACATCTTAAGTCTGAAATTGGGCTGTCCGAGAACATTATTGTTAATGTTGTTATTATTAATGCGGCTAAATTGCAATCTACCTACCTTATGAAAAATAGGTAAACAACCCCCTTAAAAAAATAAAATAGCAATTTATCTTTATATGTTTTTCAAAATATAGAAATTTACTTCCATATATTTTTAAAATTGAAGCAATTTACCTTCTTAAATAGGGAGATAAATTACTTTATTTTTTAAAATACAGGAAGTAAATTACTATTTATTTTTCATAGAGGGATAATTTACTCATTTTAATATCATAGGAGGGTAAATTACATCAAACCCTTATTAATTTTTATTGTCAATTATTGAAAGAAATATATATATGAACACGAAATATTTAAATTTCTTTACGTTGTAAAATAAGATAATTAACTTAGATCTTTCTTTGGGATCTTGAATAGGAGATAACTCACAATAAGGTACCTCTACACTTTTCTTTGAATGTATAAACTTTTCACATTTTTAATTATTATATGAATGAATTCATGATTTAAATTAAACCCCAAGTGTATCAAATTGTATCCACATCATGGTACATATATATATATATATATGTGTGTGTGTGTGTGTGTTTTTATTTGTTCTATATTAGTTAAATGCATAAAGAAGGACTAAAATCAATTTTAGTTGGAGACCCATAAGAATTTCGAAAGCTGAGTTATTTATGAGACCTTAATTTACAAGATGAAAAATATTATTTTTTCTAATTAAAACTTGCAAGATATATACCAGATCTTATTCTAAAAATAAAATTTTAAAATATTTAGATAAAATAAGGGTGACGGAGGTTTTAAAATGTTAGTCATGGTATTTTCGAAATTAAGTTAAGAAGTTTATTAAATTTTTTAAAATAAGTTAGAAAATCTTACTCTCTATATATATATAAACAAAGAATTTATATAATTCTTACATCTTATATGTCAAGCTTATAAGTTTATTTTTTAAAAAAAAAAGTACTAACTATTTTTTACCATTTTATAAACTACCATAAGTTGTTCTTAAAAATTAAAATAGTCTAAAAAATTGGGTCAATATAATCAAGTTACTACACAAAAACACGATCTCCAAATATAATGATGTATTGAAAAGTTATAATTTTAGTCGTATAATTTATTTGTTGGTAGTTTGGGTTTGCACGAATTATTTTTTGTAATTATAGTTTTGTAACTTTATAATTTTGACAATTTTAATCCTTTTTTGGTCAATTCAAATTTCCATGTGACTAGCACATAACCTAATTAAACTGCAATTTTAGTCTTATCACTATATAAAATTTGAGTTTTTGCTACACTATAAATGACCACGGTTTAAAAACCTAGTAAATCAACACTATTAACCATGATTGAATAAAATCAAAACAAAAATCTAATTTTTTATTACAATTAATCAATATTCATCATGACTTTTAGCTAAAGCCAAAACATCTGCATGATTTTGGCCATAGTTGTAAAAACAACAGTGCAATGACTGTTTCGAAGGCGTGCTTGATTTATATTTGCCACGATTCTTTTTCTTACTATAGTAATTAACTGAGTGGAGAATTATATTTTTTTAAGTATATATATATATATATATATATATATGTCGAATAAGAACTTCTCATGATGATCTAATAGATTATCTAATGATCACATCCTTATCATACATTAAATTAAAATTTAGTTGACGTCAGACACCACACATCACATGTACGTTCGGCGAGCAAAAAAGTAGATTAGATAACATAAAAAATAAAAATAAAAAAAAAACCAACGAATATTAGTGGTTTTGAGAGATAAGTATATATACGTTTTTTCACTTTTACAATATTCAAATGTGACAACAATGGACATCCTTTGTCGTAGTGATAGACAAGAGCATGTTTCTATGATTCGGATCCACCTAAGATCCATAAAGTAACTATATATATATTGTGAACTTTTTCTTGACAAAATTTGTCCAAATTGTTAATCACTTAAGTAATATGTACGTATATGGTTAATTAATACACATTAAGAAACAGTCAAATCTCAACAGAAAACAGAAGTGGGACATAAATGTTTGAAGATAACATCCTAATTTAACTTTAATCATGGGTGCCTTTTTGTGAGAACGAAAGGTGGTTTGTCTGTTTACAACTGCTCTCTGTCTCTCTCTCTATCTATATATATAGAGAGAGAAACACACAGACACACACTTATATAAGATAATTGCTTTTACATTTCATTGCTCGTATAGCATTTCCTGTGTTGTCATTTTGCCATTAGCCATCGACGAGAACATGAAACGGATATAATATGTTCGCTGAATGCATCTGTAGCTAACTTAATTTCGAAATTCCTGCAAACATCCACCGACCCCTTTTTGCATGTTGGTATTATATTGGGATAATTATATTCTCTTTCTCTCATATTTATTGTAATTAATTCAGAAAATTATATTTAGTATTTTTTATATTTGATTCTATTTAACAAATAAATTTATTCATTAATAAAAATTCATTGAAATTGTTGAAATTAGCAAAAAAATGAATAACAATCCATATTTATTCATGACTGATTTATTACTGATTTATTGTAGTTAAAACAAGTTTTTTCTGATCAAACTGCCCTATTCACCGACTTATCAGAACATTTGGTAAATTTTGACTAATGGAGACCTATTTATTAGAAGAAAACAAATATCAAAGGTACTAATTATAATTTTTTTAAGGCTTAAAGGCAATTTTCGTCTCTTAATTTTATGTCATTCTCGTTTTAGTCCCCTAAGTTACTAGGGTTTCAATTTGGTCCCGTAAAACTGAAAAATTCTCAATTTTGGTCCAAATTTCCCCAGAAAAATGAGGGGCTCGGAAGCGGCATGCTACAACAGCTAGTAAGATAAAAATGAATGGAAAAAAAAAAAAATACCAAAAGGTAGTTATGAAAAATTATGATGAGTGGGGAAGTTAAAAATAATTATTCAATTTAAAAAAATAAAAAATTTATATACCAATAAATTGAAGGGGCAAAATATTTTTTAATTCCATAAAATAAGGGCAAAATTATTTTTGATACCACAACTATAGTAGATGATGCTTTTAGTCCCATAAAACTTAAAATCATGTCTTTTTAGTCCCAAAATCACAATGCATTTTTAGTCTCAAATAAAGCCTTTTAGTCCCAAAACCACAATGTACATGACTTTTTCGGACTAAAAATACGTAGTTATGAGTGTTTTAGGATTAAAAGCGGCACCTATCATAATTGTGGTACCAAAATAAATTCTGGTCATATTTTAGGAACTAAAATGGCATATTTTGTCCAAATTGAAGACACAAATATGGTCTTCTTCGATTATATACGAGCATATGTGCCACACTCACATTTGTGTGCACAATCAATTTAAAATTTTAAATACATTATTATTATTTTAAAAATATACTAGTTAGATAAATAAATATTAAAAAGTATAAAAATGAGAAAATAATATAAAAATTAGAGAAGAAAAATAGAAGTGGAAGTTGAGAAAAGAGCAAACGAGAAGTTAAGAAGAGAGAGAAAAATAAAAACTTGAAGGAAAAATAAATAAATAAAAAAATTGGCATACCAATAAATTGAAGACACCAACAGAATGCTTTTCAATTATATAAAGGTATGGATATAAAGGTATAGATAGGATATATAAGAAAATTGTGCATAACTTTAATGTTTAATTGTAACAGTCTGTGTAAATTATATTTTTGGTCCTTATACTTAGGGCCAAAATTAATTTTGTTTCCTAAATATTTTATGGCACGATTTTGATTTTTAATTTTTTTGAATTATTACAACTTTTATCCAATAATTAAAATTAGAGTTAAAGTTATGGAGCTAGGAAAACGACCAGCCCATGTTGTGCAACAAAAAAATAAAAATGTATTACAAAAAGTAATAAAAATAAAAGATTAGAGAAAGTAGCAGTCCCATAGGCTCTCTCGCTCTCCTTAGAGTACGGTCGATAAGTACGACGAGATCTTTGGATATATTTTGTTGATTGTAAATTGGTGCAAAAAATGTTGGGAGAATTGCTCGAAGCTTTCTATTGTCCCAATAAGGAGTTTGTTAAACCATACCATGCTTTTTTTGAGTAGAGTAGTCCCAAAAATCTTACAATAATCAGTGTTATTTATGTCAAGCAAATCCACTTTTGCCAAGAAACAGTCTAAATGATCATGCGGGTCCTTGGTCCTATCATACTCGCAGTGCTTTAGAATTTTAGTTCCCGAGTGGATGGCCATTGCCAAAATGTGTAGGGCAAAGGGACTGTGCCTGGGAGAGGCCACGGTTATGGGAAGGGCCTGGAGGTTTTCCGTCCTATCAGGGCTATCTTGTCTAGTGTTTGCCTGTTCCATCTTCTAGGCTCCGCACTCTCTGGTGGTGCGGCTCTTGGAGACGGAGGGGGCAGTTTATCTTTTAATAGGGAAGGCTGCTTTTCATGACCCCATTTCTTGCTCTCGATCTAGTGTTCATCTTCAAATGTTGATTCATCTCCTCTAATAGGTGGCGTGCAAGTTGATGTCGTTAAAAAGTGAGATCAACTAAATTTATACTAATGAATGCGATTCGACTTGTTTACACCAATGCTGGATACAAGCTGATCACTTATTTCCTAATGAGAAAATGATGAATGGTATTTACACTAATACGAACTTATGCTATTTAAGATATATTTGGGTAAAATACTACTTTATCCCTAACTTATCTCTATTACATAATTGTGATTATCAACTAGGATTATATTAATAATTTGTTGTGCCATGATAATTTGTTAAGTTTAACTCTGAATCTTCCTTTCTGGAAATATTCCACTTGCCTTCGATGCGATTTATTTTCTCCATTACTATTGAAAGTTCTGCTTGTACTTATCAAATTCTGCTCGTACTTATCCTTTTATTCTCAGTATTTGTTTTTTTTATTAGTTTCCAGTATTTAATTTTTGTTGAGTCTGTTGCCAACTAGAATTCAAAGTGAGTTAGTTTTCTTCTTTAGCTAGAACTCTATTCTTTATATATAGGTTCATATCTCTGTAATTTTAGAACGAGAGAGTTTAGATGAATAAAGTACTTGAGTTTTTGGATGAATGAAACTTAGTTTTTCCCTCTCTAATTTATTGCCATGAATATACTTTGTTCCCCACACCTCAAATTTTAACAATTACTGCAATTTATTCCCTCCAACAAAGGGCACATCAGGGTCCTTCCACAGCAACAAATTGTTGCCATCACCAACCTTGTACTGAATAATAATTCCGCCGCCAATGCATCATAGATTGTCCATCAATTATTATTAGTTTATATAATCCTAACTACATTTAGTAATTCTTGATGGACATTGTGCTGCCCCATTATAGTTATTCTCGTACTTTTTTTATATCTTAATTTAAAAATAATATTCGGCAAGCTTATAAAACTTGTCTGGGTACAGATTGGTTATCAAGCACCAACTCACCATGTGATTCGCCACGGTATTAAAGAAGGTCCTTGGACTTATATCTAGGCCATACCGACAAAAATAATAACTGAAAGGATATAGATATACAGTTTATTTTCTATTTATTTTAAATATATTTATTAATTTCGAAAGATCAATGTATTTATTTAATATTTTTAAGTTTGAATACAATCAATCGAATTGAATTTAAAAAATAAAATAAGATTCTTGGGTGTTGACAGCCTAAGATGGAATCGACTAGCTAGGGTTGTTCAATTGGTAAAAATTTGGAACTCGAAATTTTTTGTGTTTCGTGTGTTCAGATTTAGAATATTTAATCTAATGTAAAAATAATCAATTTTTGGAAATACTTTAAGTTTTTTAGATAAGTTGGAGATTCGATTGTGTACACTGCAAGAAAGAAACACGTGAAAACAATACCTATTGAAAAAAGTGCGGATTTAGAATGTTTAATTCAAAAGAAATCTAAAATACTTTAATAGTTGTATTTGGCCGGGGATGAAGAGTTAGCATTTATAAACATTCTTGAACTATACAGTTCCATGTGAACTATCAATTCATCAATGATTGAACGGTTATCGTGAGTCCGTACATATTTGGATTTAACTCGAACCGGGTTGCTATGACCCAATTAAGAAAGGTTCGGATCTTGACCATTTTTTATGTTATTAAGAGATCCGATGGCATTTTCGTAGCTTAGAATACTATTGATTAGCCTCCACATCGATATGTATATCAAATTTTATTTTTCTAAATCTCGTTAATTACGATTCTCATTATTGGTCTCATATATTATAAAAAAAATTCACATTTGGTCCTTTAATTAGATACGGCTAGTATTTTAACGAAAAAGGCTATGTGGGTGTTATGCAGAGGGCTGAATAGTTCATGGGTACATGGTCTTTTTCTATCAAATTATTAATGAAATCTGATGAAGTGACTAGAAGTAAGAATTTTGTAACTTATGGGATCATTACGGAGAATCGTGTAACTAATAGGATGAAAAATATACTGAATTCAAAATATGGAATGAAAAATACAGTTTTCCCTTTATATTCTGTTAACCTAATTCTGCAAAATATATATGTTACAGATTATTAATTAATTAATGTTTCATTCAGAAATTAATACAGATAAAAAGTCGTCAAACGAATGTGAGCTATTTTATGTGTCCTTTGCCACTCCCTAAAACTGAAAAAGTAACGTCTGATTCCATGTGCAAACGAAATGATACGAGGTGCTTTTTTTAATATCTTTTTTTTTTTTTATCTTTGATATAATAAAATCCTCATGAGAAGAAATATGATGTTTTTGCTATAATTAATTACTGTGGTAAAAAAAATAAAATTTTTTGACCAATATAAATTAATTATGGTTTTATAAAAATTATTAGCTGTTATTTCTTTAAGTGAGATCAAAACATTAGTCTTTATTAATTAAAATCATCATAAATATTTTAGTCATAACTCAGGATCATGATAAATATTGATTAATGATGATAAAAAAAATTTCAGCATTAAGTTTGTTTGGCTGTGATCTACATATTGATTTACTAAAAGTCAAAATTGCAAAATTAGTCGTGTATGTATGGGGGGTGGCGAAATTGGTCCCATAACTATGAGACTGACAATTTTAGTTATTTATGTTTTAGATTTGTAGCAATTTTCGTCATTCATGCCAAAAGTGACCGAAAATTAATAAATCAAATTGGGACACAAGGTTTCAGCGATAAATAGATATTACTTACACATCGTGGATACTGATGTGGCAAAGAATGGTTAACTACCACCCAACACCAACACCACCACCTCACAGCCGATCGCAGGAATTTTTTTCTGGCGCATTTTCGGCCACGTGTCATCACCACTGAACTCACCGTCCGACGTTGATTCCAACCCTACAACATGTGTTTCAATCAGAGTTCAAATGCGCCTCCATGCTGATTATAGCCTTACCCTAAAAAACCTAAATTTATTTTCTATTTCATCAAAATTCAGCGTTGTCCAATATACCCACTGTTCGAGACCACCACCAATCAACTCCCCATCTTCCGGAGAGTTGATTGCACCCAAATCATCTATTTTCGTCCACTATCCGACATGTTCTCTCCTTTTTTTTTTTTTCATTTCGCCACTTTTTGGTGTCACAAATGGATCAGAGAAGTGTAAATTAAATAATCAATATTATATCAATAAGAATATAAACATTAAATTCGATAGCTTGTTGAACTTGCATTAGTTGAGAATGATTGATAATATTAACGGTGGATTATATTTACACTTCCGAGATTATGTTGTTCGTAAATTACAAGTATATTCTTTAAAATTGTAATTATAATTATAAATAATCTCTTATTTAATATTGAAGTATTCCACAAATACCCCTGAGTGCTCTACACTAACCCTTCAAGAGATCTACTTGTAATTTTATAAAAACTAAGGAGCGTTTATGTAATTAGATCTAATTGTAGGTAGTGTTCATTAAAACCTAAATTAGGTCTAATTGGGTGGTCATCACGACTCCACACATATCCGGGTTTGAGTTAGGTTATAGTTAGGTTGGATCAACGAGGCACAGATCTCGTTCTGTTTTGTAATAAATAAGCGAACTTGGGGCTTTTGTATAGATTCCCAAACCTTTGAGGTGGCACCCACATCATATGTACTTTTATCTCGGCTTATTATTAATGCACAATTATTATATATGGAGGTTTATAATAATAAATTAAATTATTCTTATTTTTTAATTAATAATTACATACATGAGTACATCAATATTTTCATAAATTGAACAATATACTAATTCATACATTAATATAACTAAAAAATAATAACAAATTATAATAACCCACATAAAGTGAGAATAAATACTCATATGTCGAGTGAAACTCAAACTTATGACTTCAAAATTATTCATAAAATCTTAATTCTAACCTCTATATTAAGACATCATCGTACAAAATTAAACATTTAAATTGATCTTTTCGTTGGTTAATGCCATTTATAAAGTTAAAAAACTGAAAAAAGTTGGTATAGTATTTGTGGTTGGCATCTGTATTATCTTGAAACAATAAATTGGAAAGGGTCAATATCATTTGGTTTTTCATTTATATGTATATATATATATTCTCCAAACCTAATTAGACATAAATGTAAATCATAATTAAACAAAGTGGAAAGAATTGTCTCTTCTTCTCTGTTTTTGGCGGACGAGGTTGAACTATCAGACAGCTTTCAAACAAACATATACATATGTATATATTTTTATGAACGCATATGCATCTTGACAAGACAGTTTTTAGAGCAATTTCAGACATCCCATATGCGGAACTGACATGTCTCTATTTTCTGATAAAAATACCTTAAACCACTTCACACCACTCTCTGCCTGTTTAGTTTCATGTGAATTTTGAACATTTTTAATAGCTATGAACTAGAAATTACAGTAAATAATTATTTTTAATTATGATTAAATAAAATCAATATAAAATTTTAATTTATGTACATGAAAAATATTTTTTGCTATGATTATCAGTAATAACAAATGTTTTTATTATGCCTTTTAACTATATATATATATTTTTTATACATCATACTTTAAATATATATTAATGTTTCTACATCAACCAACAAATTCGAAATAAACAAAGAAACATATACAAACTATATGTACAAGTATTCATTCATCTATTTTACTAAGAAAAAGAATTATACATGTAGCACTATTTACTAAATAAATTGGAAAAAAATTGTATTTGACCTCCCACAAGTTAGTTTCTTTGTTATTTTTTTCATTATTTTTAACTCACCGCATTGCATCCCATAATCAGAAAAAAAAATTACAATTTTAGTCCCAAACTTTAATTCTATTGAATTTACGATAGAAACAACATATGCATGACATGAGCTCTATTAAGTCTTGAAGGGAATTAAGGTTTTTTCTGTCAGAAATTTAACGAAATTAAAGTTGAGGACTATAATTAATTTTTTTTGGAGTTATGAAATTAAATATAATAAATTTTTAAAAAATAATGGGACTAAAATTATAAAAAGACTAATTTTTGAGACGTAAAATATAATTTTTCTAAATAAAATTAAATATAGAACATAAGTTGGTTGTTTGCTCTGAAATCTCCCATTAAAGTTTGGGGATGGAAAGAGACAATTATCCATGCAAAAAACTTTTCCATATTTAAAAACAAATAAATAAAAGCATGCACATTCTCTCCACTGTTTTCTGTCCCTAGCTACTGCTTCGGACGCTCTATACTATAAATAGCATGAAACCCTTATCCATGCAACCATTGATGCACTCTCCCATAGCTCAATATCTAGGGTTATAATTTACTTTATTTTTATCTACAATCCCTCCATCGATCTCTGCTCGTTCTCAGTAATTACTTATCGGAATTAATGGCTTATCCAAGAATGTTTGTGCCCTTGTTCTTCTTTCTCTTTCTCTTGTGCTTCTTGACCTCGGCGGCGCGTGTGCTTCCACTCACACCGGAGGACGTCAACTTCCGATATTTTCAGAGGAAAATAGGGTTTAGCCCTGATGAACTGGAGGTGTACAGAAGGAGATCACTGGGTCAGGGTTACGACGACAGGGTCGCGCCCGGTGGCCCAGATCCTCACCATCATTATCGGCCATAACATTTTGCTGATGCACTAATTTCTCAGTACACTGTGTGTTTTCCTGTGTGTGTGTGTGCGCGCGTGTGATGCGGCGGGTGATGTCCTGTGCGGACAAACTGATGAATTTTGTTGCGGAGTAATATTACCAAATTTTATGATATTATAAGAAATCTGATGTTGTCGACGTCTCTTATGTATTACTATTAATGTTGTTATTATTAATTCTTATGATAATCCTCACCTGCATTTTTCCTTCAATAACTAAGTAGGCCATTAGTAGTCTTCTTGAGTGTTTTTCCTTACATGTTTTGTTAATTATTGTATAGAAAATGCGTGTGCTTTTTTTTTGCTTTTTTTGAAGATCCCATTAGTCAATTTTTGTAAGCATGAAGCAAATTTTTGATCCTATATTTATTGCATTTTGATATTTTAGTTATTAATCTTTCCAGGACATCATAAGTCTTGTAGCTTTTAATTTTTTACGGTTTTGGTTCATTAAATAAACCAATTGAAACTAAATTCCCAGAAAAAAAAGCTCGTACGATGCATATGCTTTTTCCGGCAATATTTGCAAACTCTTGCGAATTGAAGGACCAAAATAGTGGTAAATTAAAAAATTAAAGGACCTATTTGCTATACTAGAAAGATAAAACACCAAAATACAAAAAAAACAGGACGAAAATTGCACTTAATCCTTATTCAATGCATTCAAATTCAAAAGTTAATTAATTCATAAATAATTCAAATTAACAAATAAATTAAAACAAGACAAAAAAAAAATAAATTATTATAAAAGTATATATACCCACATCTGTATGACTTAAACTCATAATTTTTGAGTTGTGAGGTCTCGACCAGCAATCGGTAATTTGAATATTCATGAAACTTCAACTATGTTCATGCATTTATATATTTTGGAACTTTCAAAATCACTTTTAGTATTCAGTTATATTTATAAGAATGCCAGCAACCTAAATCTCTAATCACTATCGTAATGATCATCGTTTTATAAAAGTTGAAATTAATTTGACACTTTTGCCAGTTGAGATTTTAAATAATTAGCTATTTCAACATCAACTTACTTTGAAGATCAATTTTTCTATACCTATTAATCAAAATTTAGGCCAATAAACTCATCACTCTAAATTAAAAGCAATTCTACAAGTGCAAATAATACCATTACTAATAGACTAAGGAAACCATCAATAATATTTTAGTTTAATGGTTTAGATTGAGATCCGATAAATAAGTTTGAAATCATAAGTTCGAGTTCCATCAAGCATGTGAGTGCCATCTTACTTGACCTTTTCCATTAATATAAATAAAGGAATACGTTTCATCGAATTCTCTCTTAATAGATCGTACTTAAGATGCTAAAATCCATTGCATAGAATTTCTAAGAGATTATTGTCCAAACTAAGATGTAAACAAACAAATAATAACATTGAGCATTGTCGTAGACTACAGGATGTTCTAAATTAAAATATTTTTAAACATTTTATAAGATATTAGATTTTATTTTAAAAATAAAATTTTAGAATATATATCAATTGGCATAAAATACGGAACTTTTAAAATGTTAGTCATGTTATTTTTGTAAACAACTTACTTCTATTTTTAATAAGAAAGCTTATATGTTGCTAACATAACTATATTTGGAATCTATAAGCTATTTTTTTTATATCTATTTTGTTACATTCTATAAACTATCAATTATCATATAAGTCTTTTAAATAAATTAAACTTCACCAAAAAAACCCTGTAAATATGATCAAACTACGACATACACAATATATGATTTTTAAATATAATATTTGTATATACATTAAATAAGAACTAATTATTCCCAATCTAATGTTAGATTAATATCTCATGATCACATCCTTTCTTATCGTACCAATAAATTAAACCTTTCTGGACGTTGGACACCACATCACATGTAGGTTCGGACAAGCAAAAACTAGATTAGATAAAAATAAAATAATTAAAAGAACCAACGAATAATATTATTAGTTTTGAGAGATCATATATACGTTTTTTCACTTTTAGAATATTGAAATGTGACAACAATGGACACCCAGTGTCGAAGTGATAGACAAGAGCATGTTTCTATGATTCGGATCCACCTAAGATCCATAAAGTAACTATATAAATTGTTAACTTTTTCTCGACAAAATTTGTCCAAATTGTTAATCAATTAACTAATATGTACGTATATGGTTAATTAATACACATAAGAAATAAAGTCAAATCTCAACAGAAAACAGACGTGGGACATAAATGTTTGAAAATAATATCCTAATTTAACTTCAATCATGGGTGCCCTTTTGTGAGAACGAAAGGTGGTTTGTCTGTTTACAACTGCTAATATATTCAGACATATATAAATATAGACACACACTTATATAAGATAATTGCTTTTACATTTCATATGGCATTTGCTATGATGTCGTTTTGTTATTAGCCATCGGCGAGAACATGAAACGGATATAATATGTTTGCTGAATGGATCTGTCGCCAACTTAATTAATTCTTGCAAACATGCACCGTCCCCTTTTGGATGTATGTAAATATTTTATAATAGGAAAAATAATTAATTTTAATTCTATAATTTAAGGATGATAATTTTGGTCTTTTACGATTTTGTTCTGGTTAATTGGTCTTGTAATTTTTTTAAAAAATGACAATCTTAGTCTTTTTTTGCCAAAAAATTACACCTTATCAGTTATGTTTGCACATAATTTGCTAATTTTGGTGGACGTGTAGACATGAAATTCCAACTCCTTTTTTTTTTTTTATAATATTATTATGTGGAAAAAACTGACAACTTGGCATACACTTGGTAAAACTTGCCAAGTCAGGAGTTTTTTCCTTCAAAACTTGCCAACAAATGTTGGATTATTTAGCCCCAAATGGTAAGAGAAAATCCCTAAAATGTCTCATTTTCTTTCCGGCATAGTAGCCCCAATTTTTGATTATTGAACATAATAAATCTATAATAATTTTAAGCTGTCTCAAGCATACCTTTTTTAAAACTTGAAAATTTTCAGCCAAAATACTTGTTTGGGGCTAAATAAAATATACCTTGTTTATTGGATATAATATTCAGCCAAGTCAAAAGTATCAAAATTTTCAACCAAAACATATGTCTAAAACATCAAATTTTTCAGCAAAATTACACAAAAACTTTCCAAAAACAAGTCGTTTAGATCACTTTTTACTTCAACCATTCTTGTAGGCCTATATGAGAAAATTGGGATGTCCAGTGTGCCAGTCATGGGTTGGGGATCCTGATGTTCAGTTTTGGACATAAGGTTGATTGTGATTGTATAGGCAATGGTGGGTGGCTTATCTGCAGTTGACTATACATCGATGGCCCATGCATTGTAAACGTTTGTATCTGTTCACTTGTAACATCTTCTGGTTGTTGATCTAGGTTGTGGTTCCTCAATTAGTGTAGCAGGTTCCTTAATTTGTGTAACAGGTGGCTTGAGTGTTGGTAATTGCAAATTCATGGGTATAAATTTGTACCTTTTTCTCCAAAAAGGAATATCCAAACTTTATGTCAAGCTTGATAATCATACTGTTTTTTATGATCAAACTTATATTTTCATTGATTGTTGCTGCCACTGCTTTAATAATACTTACAGTGTTACCTCTTATTCTTTTTGTCATGTGATAACATCCAAATATTTCAAGTAATAATTCAAAATTCAATAAGCTACTTATCCCATGATTGCATGTGCATAAACCCTCTTATAAGTGACCATAAAATAATACTCATGCACATAATTTTCAGGTATCCCATTTTGATTGAATATGACACTTATTGCATGCTTGCATGGTATACCACTAATGTTCTATTTCCTACATGTATAGCTCCATTTATCTAAATCCACACAAAATTGACTACCATCAGAACAGCTGATTTGATAATGTCTGTCATCAGCTTTTATAAGAATGTAGTCCCTAATCTTATCCACATGCTTCTAAATGATATATTTCCAATTTTGGAATAAACATTTGTTTTCCATTTGTGTGCAGCCCTATCCCTATTTTCCTAAAGCCTCTATATTATAAATTGTCTATTCACTCGAGTATTATGATGATAGGTTTAGACTTGGCATCTAAAATGTTGCTATTAAATGACTCACAATAATTATTCAACAGTATGTCACACTTTGAGATAATAGTAAAGTGTGACCTTCTCCAACATTATGGTGGTTTATCATTAAACCACTCATGTACACTTGCATCAAGTGTTTTCATTTCATCCATTCTCATTTTGTACTACCTATTAGTACTTGCCCTAGCTGCCCTCCATAATGCATTTTTAAATGCCAATTCACTGAAACTAGAAAATTTGAAATTATTGTGCATATGCCTCACAAAATTTGTGCACACCTTTGAGAAAAAATAGTTTGAAATGCATTTATAAGACCCTTCTTCTTATCAAACATGAAATTGTACTCATAACGCTTTATTATGTTCAAATCTTGCTTTAAGATTGTTAAACCGCTCCCATATCTCCTCACTTTCATTCCTCACAACTGCGTATGCTGTGGTATATATATTGTTATTGGGATCAACCCCAGTAGCTGTTAGTAACATTAGCCCCCATAAGGTCCCTTCAAGTGCCAGCCATCGACTCCAATGATAGGCCTACAACCACTTAAAAAAAACATTGAAGCATATATAAAATCTGCTAAATCTAACATCTCCTAAAATTACAGTGGAACCAGGGTCTGTTTTTCTTAGTTCTTCAGTGTAATCTCAAATCCTAGTGTATTGGGACTATGAACTACTCTCAAGTTTTTTTCAATGATTGTCTTTTAGCCCCGTAGGCTTGGTCTCTTGAGACATGATGTTTCAATTCATTCATTACATTACTCTTGAATCCCTTCACATTTCTTTTTGGATTAGACTTGTCTTAATATTCTTCACATGAAATGATTGAGAGCATGTATGTTTAGGATTGTAATAATTTATTTGAAATGTGTATTTATTTTTAACCTTTTGTAGTGATTTTCCACTAACAATCATCTCCATTGCACAAGGCGTAAATCCTAATCTTGTCATTTTTTGTAAATTTTAAGGTTCTCTTAGTTAAAATTACATGTGATTGAACTGCCTGTCTAAACTCTTTGTTTTGACTGAAGATCATCCCCAAATCAAATGTGGGGTCATAAATTTCAATAGGATTGAACCCAGGGTGTGCAGACCCTTCCCCCTCTCCATCAAACAATTTATTTTCATCAAAATTATTATAAGTATTCGCAACTCAATCATCCCCATTGCCCACGGTATTTATTTCTTCACTATTATGTATGATATTGTTATGGCTGTGCATAATTCAGTAAACCGACAGAAAATTGGTTGAGTTGAAAATTTAGTTTGATTTTTGTTTTTTTTTTAATTTTTTCGGTCCATTTTTTCCAGGTTCGATTACCGAACCGAATCGATTACCGTTTTCCTAATATATATATATATATATTATTAAATATATTATTATATATTATATACACTTCAACTGATATTTTAAATTCAATCTTCTTCTTTGAATCTTTATCTTCTTCTCTAGCTTTATTCTTCTCTTATGTTTTCTCTAAACAACAGCGAAGAGAGGCAAAACGACTGGAACACAAAACACACAGTGGTAAGGCACTGACTATGGCGGTGATTGGGACTCTACGGGAGATGAAAGAATCAGAGAAATATAGAGGTGTGACTCTGAGATAATTCGATTTTCATTGCATGAAAATCGAGAAATTTCACCACTATATATATGTGTGTGTGTGTGTGTGTGTGTCCGAGTGATGTGTATGTGGAAAATTGAGAGGTTTCTTTTGGAATTTGCTTATTTGTTTGATTCTTGCTATTTTTCTTGAAAGAGTTGCGTCTTTTTCTTAGATTTGGAAACTCTTGAGTTACTTCTTTGAGTTTGGTTGGTGTAACTGAGAGATTGCTTGCTGATTTGGATATAGAAAGAATTAAGCTGAGTTGGGGTTTGTTGAGTTTAATTGCTGGTTTGTGGTTGTGATTTGTAGCTAGATCTGAAGTATGTTGCCTGAGGTTGTAGGACTTCTCTTGTTCCTATTATTTTTTTTATAGTGTTCATCTTTTAATTAAGTATACTGAAAGAAAGCCATTTGCAATTGAAATCTTTTAATGTCTAATTATTTAGTTAGAAATTGTAATTGCTTTGGCTAACACAAACACACTTTCCTATTTGAATATCATAATTTAATTTGGTTTCTTGGGGCTTGTTATTGATGGGTTAACACACACACACACACTCCCCATTCTCATTTTTTATTTGGTGATGTCGTTTCATGTCTGATACATTTATTGCATGTTGCAGCTGATCAACGAATGAAAAGGGAAACATCGGATTTGCCTTAGGGAAACGAACGAGAAGATATGAGATTAGAGGAAGAAGGGATTTCTCTCACACCTCCACAAGAATCACAAAGGACAAAAAGAAAATAAACATGTAAAAGAGCGAAGGCTTGGGATCATTTCATTGGCCATACTGACAGCGAGGGAAAGCCAAGAGCAAGATGTAAGATTGCGAACGAACTTATATTATTGATAAATATAAGAATGGCACTTCTGAAATGAATAACCATAAGAAAGTATGCAAAAAACATCCTGATAATGCTTTTGTTGTCGATAATCAAACAATAACTAGTTTCTGCTAGAGTGTAACGGAAATTTTACAGAAGGTTCTTCTAATTCAAAATTTGATCAAGAAGTTGTTAGAAAAGTCGTAGCTTGTATGGTCATTATAGATTAATTGCCATTTAAGTTTGTCGAAAATGAAGAACTTAGGCAATTTATATTTGTTGCATGCGCATAGTTTATTATCCCGTCTGGAACCACTATAACCAGGGATAGTTTCAAAACTTCTAAACAAAGAATTTCATTGCCAATGGGCACATGGACTTCTAATCAGAGACTAACTAATATGTGTTTGACTGCGCATTACATTGATTGTGATTGAAAAATTCATGAGGTCGTTCTTAATTTCATTCAATGTCATACTCATAGAGGTGATGATGTGGGTTTGTAGATTGAAAAATATTTGTTGGATTGAAGATTGATAAAGTTTTTGCTATAACTGCAGGCAATGCTTTTTCTAACGACACAACTGTTGCTTATTTGAGAAGAAATATTTTTAATTGGGGAACTGCCATACGTGATGAAAAATATTTACATATTGGATATCTGTCTCATATTATTAATCTTATTGCCAAGGATGGTTTGAAGGAATTGAATGAGTTCATTAAGCATGTACGAACATTTGTTAGGTATGTTCGACAATCACCTACTAGGATAAAAAAATTTAATGATTATGTTGTTGAGGAGAAGATCCAAAGCAAAAAATCATTATGCTTAGATGCCCTTACAAGATGGAATTCAGTTTATAATGTGCTAGAGATTGCTTTGATTTTCAAGGTGTGTTTATAAGATATGCAATATATGATGCTGATTTTTGTAATGATTTCATGTCTGGTGGACCTTATGTTAAAGTTTCTTTTTTTTTTTTTAAAGAAAATATAATAGGAATTTAATATAAATGGAACAGCGTGTGTCACTAGCATTATATGATCGTGCGAATCACGAGCGTAAAAAAAAAAGAAAAAGAAAAAAAGAATTAAAAATAAATGGGGGTAGGGTGTGCCCATTAGCGTGCACGCTATAAAGGTATGTCGACACGAACACGACCATTAATTCTCCCATACTCACTTGGACTTCACACATTCATTATTCTTTATATTAGACTCCAACATTTCCCCAAAAAGTCCATAAAATCTAATGGATTGGATATATATATAATAACTCTAAAGAGAGAAAATGGGGAACCTCTGTCGGCTTCAACCAGGCATAGACCTTATGGTAAAGTTGGGTTGCTTATAAAATAAGATTAGGTTATGGTCGAAAAATTTGTGAAGGTGTTGCACTACTTTTATGAGCTAACCAATTGAGTTTTTTTATCTTTATTTGTGACCTCTAATACTTTTTTGGATGAAATAAGTTATGTCAATAACTTGTTGAATATGTGACTTAGGAGTAATGATAATTATTTGGTAGACATGACACATAAAATAAAGCAAAAATTTGATAAGTATTAGAGAAATGTTGAAAACATAAACATGATGTATATGATGTTGTTATGCTTGATCCTCATCATAAATTCTCCTATCTTCAATATGTTTTCAAGAATATGTATGGGCCAAAAGTAAGAGAGGAAATGAAAAATCTGGTCAAATTTGCTCTCCATGATTTTATTTGAAGAATATAAAAAGTGTATTCTTCTACAACATCAAACCCTTCTACCACTTCGTTCGGGTGAATCAGGCCAAGATCAAGATGATAATAGTGAATGAAGGAACGTTAGAGACAAGAGAAATAAATGAAAACAAATGGTGTTTGAGATTGAATAGTTATCTAAACAAGGAAATTGAGACAGATGAATCTCCAAGCTTTGACATCACTGAATGGTGGAAATTGCATATTCCAAGATTTCTCATCTTAGCAAGATTGGCGCGGGATGTATTAGCTATGTCCATATCTACCATTGCATCGGAATCTATTTTCACTACTGGAGGTCGCATAATTAATGATTTTAGAGCTTCATTGACTCCAAACATGGCACAAGCTCTAATTTGTTGCCAAGATTGGCTACATCACACTCTATTCAAACCACTTGAGGAAGATTACGACACCATTGACAAAATTGTAAAAGGTATAGTTTAAGATAATATTTATTGCAAATATTAGTTTATTGATATATATTTCAGTTATCATTTTATTTCTTATGAGTAATCTTAATCTTGTGGATGTTGTATTAAGTGTGGGCTCAGACTCAACCATCATCGAGTTATGATGTTGTATATCATGTAAGTATGACTTTTTTTCATTCACTTTTATAGTTTTAATTGTTGTTTGTTTTATAAAATAAGTTGATAGTCAATGGAAGAACTTCAATCTCATAGAAAGATTCTCAAGATTCCCATGTCACAACTGATGGGCTATGAACTTATGATGTCATTGATCAAACGAACACATTGATGTTATTCATTATATGAATTGGATATTGAATATTGTACTGTTAAATTTGAATTTAAATTTTTATTTTGATTTAAATGAATGGATAATTATTGTGTTCTTTTGATTTGAATTATATTTGTAATATATCATCCATTGTACATTAGATTTTGATATTTTTGTATAGATATTTTTGGATAAAATTGAAAAAAATACTTAAATATATTTTTATAACTTTTATAAAACTTTCAATTTTTTTTTTCATTTTAAACAACAAAAAAAGGCAAAAAAATTTCAATTATAACGGAACTGAACCAGGGTTATTTAGTTCGGTTTTGATATGGGTGATCGGTGAACCAAACTTTAAGTCAACCAAAAGTTCGGTTTGGTTCGATTCGGTTTAACAAACTGGACAACCTATATATTGTTCTCACTATCTACATATTTCTCAAATATAACATCTTCAATTATGCTTTCTTCTACCATATCATAATCCTTGTCCAATAAAGAATCATAATTATCCCCACCCTCATCCTCAATAATCCTTTTACCATTATCAACCATCATTAGTTGTTCAAGCTCAATAAAAACTTGCATTTTAGGCCTCCTACATTTTTAAAACAATGATTTTATATCATTATCATCAATCCCTTGTCATGATCATATAGTAGGTCCTCCCACATATAATGCCTACTTTATCACAAAAATAGTCAAGTTCCCTCTTATTCAAGGCAAAGAATTTGTATAATCAATTTTTTTTACAAAACCCCCCTTAGATCTAGCTTTAGGCAAAGTAATAAACTCACCCCAATAGTATAGACCAATAATTATGGAATCAGTATCATGATCTGCATACAAAAAACACAGCAAAACAACCAAAATAGATTTAAACATCTCAAATATGTACATAATGCTGAAATAAACATATCATAGTCAATTAAATTATATTTTTACTTGGGTAAAGCAATCAACATAGAAAAACACCAAAAAAAAAAAAAAAACAACAAAGAAGCATGAACCACAATACAAAATACACCACTGGGACCACAAACCACACTTAGGGTTGGTCCGCTTCCAACATATTGGCGCACTACCAGAGCCAACAAGCTTATTGACTTGAGTAGTTGATAGAAATATGAGCAGCCCATCTGATCCCTATTCTGGAATACTGGAATTAGGTGAGTTTAAAAGGGATTGCATAACGATGTTTTACAAGTTACCAAGTTCGTAAGCATCATTCTTTGATATTTAGACGTCAGTTTCCTCGATTCCTTTTTGTTCTTTTGCTTTTGTGCATAGACAGGTCAACCAAATTGCTCAAGTTTTAGCCAAAAGTGCTATTGTTGATAGTGGAGAGGCGGTTTTGTTCCCAAAGTTCACAAACTCTCTTGTTCTATAAGATAAACTGAATTGCTTGGTTCAGAAAAGAAAAAGAGAAAGAAAATAGGTCTGATGATAATAAATATATTTATTTCTATATTTATATTATCACTAAATTTTCACTATATATATCAAGATTTTGATTATGAGTATTTGCTATTAAATCAAATCATGTTTGGTTTATTATTTTCCACACCTTGACTAGGTTTGTATTATTTTGCTTAGGTTTTGAGCCTAAGTAAAATAATTTGCAGTATTTTTTTTAAATATTTTTCTTCTTTTATTCTCTTTCTTCCCTTCTCTTATTTCTTCTTTTCTTCTCTTTCTTCTTTCCTCTCTCTTTCCATTTTTCCTTCTCTTTTTCTTCTTTCATTCTTTATTCTTCTTTCCTTATCTGTTCTTCAACAAAAAAAATTTTCTTCTCTTTTCTTGTTTGCTTTCTCTTTTCTTCTATGAAATTACAACAATCATTGTTCCCTCTTCTCCACCATTCACGTCGCCGCCGAATTGAGTGGTTGCCGCCACGAGAGTCAACGCTGTCGTAGTTTACCGTGCGCGAGGCCTTGGATCTGTTGTCGGTTGTTGTTGATTGATGTTATTGATTTGGAGGTTGAGTCCATGAGAAGAGAATGACTGCTGCATTTACGAGTGAAGGTCGTGTCTCTGTTATCTTTCGTAGCAAGTTGTCGTTTGGGCGGTGGCACGTGGATGCGTCGCGCGCTCGCTCCTTTCAAATTGGTCAGCCGCACCATTTTCTTTAATCGTGACTTTTTTTTCATTCTTTAGATTTAGGACCTTGTTTTGCATTAAGTAATTCTATGAATTTCAACGTATTGCTCAACAATACAACGGTGATTGAGAAAAATTAGCACTGATTTCTGCGTTGCAATTTTTGTTTTACATATTTTCAGAATTTGATTTTATTGTGTTGTATTATACTGTGTTCGGGCACTATAGATATACAGTTTTGCCGCACTGTAGATAGGACAATAATTGAGGATTTCTTGCAGATGAGTGTTGAAATCTAAATCAATGTAGTGACTATACATTGCAATATCACGATTACTATTTTTTGATTTAACATTGTATTGATAGTGGTTGCATTATTTTTACTGATGCTAGTCAGTGTGGTAGTGTTGAGTTTTTGATCTTTTCTACCTATGGCCATTTTAATTGCCTGTTGTCTGTACATTGAGATTCACATGCCTCATAGTGATACATTTTGTACATTTCAAACTATAACATAGATGTTACATATTGCCTATATTGGTGCGCTATAAAAAAAATACTCCATCTAAATTTTAAAGTTCGAACACTGGTATTGGTTATTGAGTATTAAGAAGGGGTTGTATTTCGGAACTTCGTATGATATTTGTTGTACGTATCCGAGTATAGTGTTGCAGTCGGGGAACGGTAGCTTACATTCCACTTTTCATCCGTGTTGTTCTACTTTTGAACCATCACCTTCCTACGTTGACTAAAAAAGGTACTTGTTAGTCCTTTTAACTCAATGTTTGAAGTCTAGTTGGGTTCTTATACTCTTGCATTTTTTAATTTCAGTAAGTCTAATTTTATGTTGTTTAGTTTCATATGCTATTTCATGGTACTTACATCGTATTTTTGAATTTTTGGCTTGATCACTTGCAGTATACTATATCCTACCTCGCCCAAATGTTGAAACTAAAAGGATTCATGCATATACATCTCTTTAGTTGAGTAATTTTAGTTTGTTGCATATAGACACCAAATAGGGAACTTCTGGAAATATATATATATCAATGAGGGATTTGTCCTTCAAATGTACACACATATGAAAGTGTGTTTTGTCTCCGTCTACTTTGTGTTATGTTATGATTAAACTAAATAAGCTTACAATGTCTTGTCAGTTATTCCCATGTCGTTGGATCCTGCTGGTTTATATGGTTTGCGTTCATTAATTAATGTCTTCTATATTATCTCTATTCTGCTTTCTCTCTGCAAATCCAGAATTATTCCTATGAGAAAATCTTTTACCCATTCTTCCTCATGAAATAGGAATTTTTACTCTTTGTTCTTGCTTCACACACAGTCAGCCCATTGTTTTCTTATGTAATTTTTCTATTCTTGTTTATGCTTAGGAATGACGAGTGAGTTCCACTGAGTGCTTAGATTGGTGAAATGAGACTAAAATATTGGACTGGGAGTTCATATTTTGAATGGCGGTGAAAGTGGTAGATTTTTCCTAGTAGGAGTTAATATTTTGAATGTACACCCACTCTATTGT
Source organism: Sesamum indicum (assembly GCF_026168435.1). Lineage (NCBI taxonomy): Eukaryota > Viridiplantae > Streptophyta > Magnoliopsida > Lamiales > Pedaliaceae > Sesamum > Sesamum indicum. The sequence goes on from NC_142668.1 coordinate 9,811,624, forward strand.
ATTCACTTAATTTGGAATTTTGATCCCTAGTTGAATAGCTTCTGCTAATAAATGAGGTGCAAACTGACAACGTATTGGGGGTGCAACTGCCAACTGCCAAACTGGAAACCCCCTACTCTCATGGGGCTAGGGAACCTAAGTAGCGGGTGTCCCAAACATCTCTTCTCTCTTTGAGCTTCTTCTTTCTTGGCAACATCCTTTCTGGAAGAAACGGGGGAAAGTAATTATCTTCAATACGCGTCTCCTTTAAGAGGTAGGGAGGGGGGGAGTAGTCCTCATCATACACACCTCCTCGAGGAGGTGGTGGAGGGAAATAGTTGTTCTCAAGTTGTGTGGCCCTACTTTTCACTTCTTCCTCGTAGTTCATTTTTTTTAGTGTCCTTGGGCCTCTGCCAGCGATCCTCGGGAGAAAAAGAACGTCTTAGCCTCTGCAAGGACGGCAAGGGGGTCGAGGGGGCAATGCATGTTCTGCAACGTACAAAGCCACAACCTTGTTGGCAGCTTGAGTGTAGCATCTTCCACTAGTTGGTGAAGCGCTTCGGGAGTTATCTGGATCAGCGGTGGTGGAGGTGGAACGCAAACCATGATTTTGCTCGTCCCAGTCGTTTATTTGTTTATCATGGAGGTTGAGAATAGGGGGGTTCTCTTGGATATTTCCCATATACACATGGTTCTCTCCTCCTCCTTTGAGCTCTTCGTGTCCAGCATTCCCATTCCTAGCTCATGATTGAGGATTCATATTCAATGCTTAAATCAAACTTCCACAAACGGCACCAAACTTGGTGGGGGGAAAACTGAAGTTTGAGAGCTAGGCACTCCAAACTCTTGCACAAGCTAGAAATTAATCCTCTTCTCTTAGATTCCTTCTCCTTCCAAAAATGAAGGAGTATTTATATTATGCTAGCAATAAAGGCAAGGGCATGTAAAATAAATTCTACCCCTTACTTACCACTAATTTGTGGGTACAATTTGTCTGCAAGGGTTAATCCAGTAAATACAAAATAATTCAAATCGTATAGTCTTGATCTCTTGTCTCTTTTAATGGAAAGGATTTGAGCTTCCTTTTAACTAGCCTTTTGATTAATTTTCTTATATCCATCACTGACATTAGCAAAAAAAATGAATAAAATCTATATTTATTTTCGATTGACTTAAATCTGACATATTGTAAATCAAATAATTTTTTTTTCTGACCGAATTATCTTCATATATCTTTATATGCTAATGCATATAATGCTCGAAGATACATCTTTAATGTTATATTAGTTTGGTTGGAAAGTTGTTTGACCTACAGTGAATCAATTTGACTAAGTATGATTTTTTATTCAATATTTTGTTAATATTAGCAAATTTTATAAATTTTAATTAAAAAAATTTAAAATTTATTTATTAAACGAAAATAAAAATAAAAAATACTAGATGTAGTTTCCCAATCATAAAACACTACAACACACGTACATTCGGCAAGCGAAAAGAAGTTAGAGAAAACATGAAACAGCGATTAATTAGTAAAAATAAAGAATCGCATTGTTATGGGTGCTCACTAGTGGAATATTCAATGTGCATGGTCGGCTATGGGCACGCGGCGAGTGTCGCGAATGTCGCATATGTATGTAGAGAATATCATGTTGCGGTGATATGGATCCACCTAAGAAAGATATTAAAAAAAATAACAAAAGAATAGTTGTGGTATTTAATAGGGATAATTACACCATCTCCTCTAATATTTGATGTATTATATATAAATTTTTTGTGATTTGAAAAATTAAATCAAATACTCTGATATTTGCTTTGATCTAACAAATAGACCCCTTTATTATGCAAGATTTATCAAATTTATAGATATTAACAAAAAGTTTAATAAAAATTGATATTTACATCGATTAATTAACTTATTACTGGTTTATTGTTCAACCACATAAATTTTTCTGGTCAAAATACCCTTGAAATAGTGAAGATTTACCTCCTAACATATATTACTGAGTGGAGATGTATGAGGTAATTTAATCATAAAAATATTTATTTGATTTGTAATAAATCAGTAATAAGTCAACCAATGATAAATATGCATTTTATCGGTTATTTATTAGACGAAAGCAAATTTCAGAAATATTAGATGTAATTTTTTAAATTACAAAAAATTTATATGTAATTATAACAAACTTTAAAAAAATAAAAGCATAATTATCCTTAATTAATACAAAAGAAACAGAGTCAAATCTCAACGGAAGTCCGACATATATAGAACTAAAGTTTGCGAAAACGTGCCAACATCCTTTTACTTTAATCATCTACCTTTTTGCAACTGCTACTTTACACTCACAAATATTTCACTGTTTAATTATTTTTTGTCATAATCTTTTCATTGTTTAATAAGTATGGCTTTTCACTGTTCACAAACTATTATTTATATTTGATTGTTATTTCAAAACGACACTACCAATTATTGATTAAATTCACACTTTTTCCAACAATTTGGAATCAATTTCTACATTTTATTTGTACTGCGTGTATTCATTGGGTTTCACTAAAATACTTTGGAAATTAATATGTTCGTATTTGAATTATAATTGGTTTATATATGACTTTATCATTTAAATAAATATATTTGGTCTATATGACTCTCTCAATACATTTGGACTTGTGAATTATTCATATAGATTAATTATATGTGACGTAATTTAGATAATTCATATAGTAATTCATAAGAAATTTGAAATAAAATAGAAAATTACTAGAATTTGAAAATACTTTATATTTTGTTGCAATTATCCATATATATCTAGGGAAATTAATTAAAAATCTTAAGCAACAATATTTTTCGTTGCAAAAAACTATATTTGAGTGCCACCATCAGATCAGGGGGAAAGGCAAGAATGGTTGTGGGATAATCTTGAACGAGATAGGCCTCGACAACCATGGGTCATCACAAAAATCTGAGGCAAGCTACCATTCCCAATGTGTCACCGCGGGAAATTATAATTTAACGTGGTTGGGTCAAATTTAAACTAATTATATGATAAGTGCTATATAATTGTCGTGCGGTTGGTATATAGTTATGAGAAAGTGGCTAATCACATAACAAATGTAATGCACTTGTTCGGACTAATTTCGTTCAACCAAACTTGATTTGAACAAGAATTTTCCATGCCACTGTACTTCTACCCCAAAGGTGCAATTCCTCTTGGTTTGCATGACTACTTTGAAATTATAAAAAACCCTATCATTATGTTTGGCTTCGTTTTTGAGATGGCCCAAAACCGAAGCAATGTTTGGCATTCAATATTTTGTCAATTTTTATCTCGTTTCTAGGTATTTTGTAACAGTGAGTGGGGGACAAAATTAAAATTTCTCTCTCTTCATTTACAAATAAACTATATACATTTTTATACATATATATATATATAAAAGACATGATTTGACAATAAACAGTACTTTTTGTCTCCTCACTATCCAACATCAAATATACCAAACTTATTTTATATTATCTCCAAAAACAAATCCAAACATACACACTATCTCTAACTTATTTTTATTTATCTTTATTTTTCTCTCTCTATATCCACAAAATACCCAAAAACAAGTTAAAAACAAAACCAAACATTATGTATGGATCTTGGTACCGTGAAAGATAGGCTAACCCAGAATTGGTACAAGTTTCCTCTGGAATTTGCGGAGGATGTGAGACTTACATTCCGAAATGCTATAACATATAACCCAAAAAGAGCAAGATGTAAAGGTAATGGCTGAGCAGCTGTCAAAAATATTTGAAGACAAATGGGCTCTTATAGAGGCTGATTACATGCGTGAGTTGAAGTTCACTGCATACAGATCTTGATGTGGGGTAACCAACACCAGCATCTCGGAAGGCTCCTCCACAGTCACGGGTGAGGGGCGATGCTAAGAAACCGAATGATAGATCTGAATCAATGACCTTTTCTGTTGATCCAAAAAGGAAGACAATGAATATTGCTCAATCCAGCAAAGGTTCCTGAAGCCAAAGGCTAAGCATCCAAATAAAAGGGAGATGACATATGATGAAAAGCAATAACTTAGCATAAATTTACGTTCCATTATTTTACGACGTAATAGATTTAGTCCCACAAGTCTCCTTCCGTTAACAATTTAAGAGGAAATGGGTAATGAAACATAAATTACAATTCTTTTTAAACTTATGAAACTAAATCTGCTAAGTTGTAAAATAATGGGACTAAAATTACAAATAAAATAAGTTATGGAACGATAAATTGTAATTTTTCGTGGTTACGAACATCTCTCTTTGCCTTTAGGATTTGATATTTTCTAGAAGAAAATCCTTTTGCTCTTGTCCACACTCATGCATGCTTGTATATGGTTTGAGTCTTATTACCATCTCAAATTGTTTGTCGTTATGCTGCATCTTTTATGAGGGCTACAGCAACAAAATCATTTTGTCACGCAGAAATCGGATTCAAAATTTAATGTGCATTCAATTTCTACTTATATGCCTATTTATGTTTTGATTCAGAGGAAGTCAAGACTTCCTCGGATCCTATCAAACAAATTAGCACGGTTAACGCTCTATTTTGTGGCATTTGTCGTTTTTGCTTTTGTTGTCTAGTATCAAAAAGACCCATATGTAGGCCGATTGCCCTGGATCCGTCGCCCAGTGGGAAAAATGAGAGACCTCCGTCGCCCTTGAAAACTTTGAGGGCAAGGGCTGCCCCCTTTTAGTGGCGACTGCGAAGAAGGGGAACAACAGCGGAGGCAGGTGAACGGCAGAGCGACGGCGAAGAACACGCAGGAGGTGGGACAGGGCGTTACGAGGGCGGGGGGCGGGGGCGGCGGGGAAGATGATCAATGTTTTGGTATTTTTTTTATTGTTTAAAAATAATTATATTAGAAAATTAAAATTTATTTAATATAATTTGTATAAAACAATACAATTTTAAAATATATTCAACACAAATTTATAATTCTTAATCAACTCTAATACTTTTAGAAATAAAATTGTTTATTTTGATTTTAAAAATATATAGATAATATATTAAAATAATTCTAAAAATTTGATATTTTCATATATAAAATATGTATAATAATTTAATTTCAGGTAATAATATTTTTTTACATATAAATACTAATGAATATTATTTGTTAGTATTTGTCATATTTTTCCACAAAATATAAAAAGTATAAAGAATTAACCAAAAATAATAAAGATAGGAGCAATTTTGTCTATTCAAAAAGAAAAAAAAGAGGCTTAAAAACGAGTCAAAAAGTTATTCCATAAGGATATCTACCGCGCATAGGCAACTCTTTTTTTTTTTTTTACTTAGAGGGTTTTGTTTTATAGGGTTTATGATTATAGGGAGTCTTTGTTTTTTTGCCATTAAATAAACACAGATAAGTATTTAGTAATTTTTTTATTTTACAGGGGGTAATATGCAATTTTTCCTTATTTTTCTGTTACATTCCATACTTTAAAGAGATAAATACAACCCAATTATACTTTACGGGTGCCAAAGATAATTAATCCAATAAATTATCATAAAATATTCTAATTCAAACATATTTTCATATCTATCTCGTCATTTGTACAAAAAAAAATCACAAAAAACGCAAATTGAAGCACAATTTCGTTCTATAACGTCTTTTAGTAAGAAAATCTATCTCAAACTAGATGTATTTCAAATGAATTTATTATTTTTCACATATCACGAATTTATTATCTCTTATTAGTGAAATACTCTGTTCACTATTTAGATTTCGTAAAAATTTAGTGACATTTATTTAAAAAAATAACGGATTGTTACGGTGCATGTGTGAAATAAAGGACTAATGGTGAGATTTGACCTATATCTTAATGTTATATCAAATGAAGTAATTTTGATCAACCCCAAAATTCAAATTTAAAATTTATTAAATAACAACATAATTTTTTTTCGTAAAAACATCACTATTAATAGAAAAAATAGAAGAATCTACATTAAAGAGACTGACATATCAATTAATTAAATTTAAATATATGAACTCATCTTAATTACCAATAATTATTAACCAATAAAATTATTATCCCACTTCAATAATTGATCTTGTCAAAGAGTTTCTGATAATAGGTAAGACAACTTCCAACATTTTAAATAAATAATTGGAAAATGTATTATTTTAGTCCACTAAGTATGTTTAATTTTAATTTTAGTTCGACAACTATGTTCATTTTTGTTTAGGTCCAATAACTTACGAAATTGCTTACTTTTAGTCCTTTGGCAGACTTTCGGACAATTTTACCTTTATGAGTGCATATGGACTAAAACTGTCTTTCAAAAGTTGCATAGGAAGGTAAAATTGTTCAAAAATCTGCCAAAGGACTAAAAGTAAACAATTTCGTAAGTTATTGGACCTAAACAAAAATGAACATAATTATCGAACTAAAATTAGGCATACTTAACGGATTAAAATAATACTTTTCCCTAAATAATTCTTTCACACTGAAATCCAGAGAATGATAAAGAGAAGCAGAAGAGGAGAGAACAAATGCAAAGTAAGGTTGAGAGGAAAAAGAGACATTATTCTAATTTAACAATTCAAGAAATTGATAGCCCACCTATACCCACTTTCAGTTCCTATAAAAAGACAACAAGAAGTAGATTATTATTATTATAATTATTTTTTGTATTAATATTTAGTAAATGAACATTTCAGCAAGAAAAAACATAATGATTTAATAAAATATTCTTTTTTTTAAAATTTATGATATTAATAATTAAGTCATAATTACTTTACGTATTTTTTAAAAGAGTTAAAAATAGATACTCCCCAAATGTTTGAATTGTTTTGCACTTTGCCCCGCAATGAAGAAATTCGAGAATGCCATTGTTGAGATGGAAACTGATGTGGTTGGGGTTTTTACTAAGGGATAAAAATTGAGAATTTTACCTACGTCACAAATACACATCAGATGAAGTGCGATTTTCAAGGAAGTAAGAAACATAGTCAAATCAATGAATAGAGCTTGTCTTAAAAAGTTACTATTTTTAGTATTTATAGTAGTGTTGGTAAAAAATATTAACATGTAAGGATAAAAAAGTAATTTAACATATAGGAGGCACACATTAAACAAATGCAACCCACCGCACCATATAATTTCTAATATTACTATAAATACCAAAAATATTAATTTTTTAAGGAAAGCCCTATTCATTGATTTGACTATTTTTCTTGCTCCCTCGAAAATCGCACTTCCCCTGGTGTGTATTTGTGTCGTAGGTGAAATTTTCAATTTTTATCCCGTATTAAAAATCTCGACTACATCATTGGCGCCGTCTGTGGAAACAATTACCTCGATACTAAGTATACAAACCAGGTCTCGAGCCTGTAATGTCCACGATCTGGACGTGATCCGCAAAGCCCGAGTGAACGGAGTGGAACAGAACCCCCCTGGCGAACAGTCACCACCCCAGGAGGTAACTTCCCTGACGCATGAGCAAGTACCCCTCAATGGGAAGATTCCTCCACCACATAGACAATCTCCTCCCGCGCCTCCTGAGAGAGCACTCCCCCCAGAAGCTCTACCCCAAGAATCAATGATCAACTAACACAAGAAGCTTTGCTCGCCCTGATACACGACGCATCTACTCGAGCGGCGGCACAAGCCATAGCCTAATTTGTAGCGCGATAACCTGCGAACCCACCCCCTCATTTCCCTCGCAGAAGTCGAGAATTATCCTCGGCTCCCGAGGAGGAGGAGCAGAGGTGGGAGGAAGTGAACAGCAAGATCTCTAGGCCTGAAGTTGCACAGACTTAAGGTCATAATCTCCTCAATCGAGAATCTTCCGCTCCCCCACCACCTAAGGGAGCTTAGGATTCCTACTTGTCATTGGTCGTAGCTCCTCCAAGACGTAGTCCTTTTGCCCCGAACATTATAGCCGAAGCGCTCCCAACAGGCCTCAAGGTCTCGAATATATCGGAATATGATGGAACGGGAGACCCACAAGAACACTTAGATAAATTTTACGTCAAGATTGATTGGTACGATCTGAGTGACGCCGCTTACTACAAGGTCTTTCGCATTACGCTGTCGAAACGTGCATTAGCCTAGTTCAACCAACTGCTCACTGGAACTATTTCTAACCATGAGCAGTTGGTTCAACGTTTCTTGCAGCACTTCTCCATGAACAAAAAAGTTCCAAAAACGGTTGCATCTCTATTCACCATTCGCCAAAGGGAGCGCGAAACTTTGAGAGACTACATCTAAATATTCGTGGACGCAGTGCATAAAGTTCTCTGTGTTAATCATGAGTTGTTGGCTAGTATTGTCCAACAGAACTTGCTACCGGGAAGATTCAAGGAGTCCATAGTCGGCAAGCCCCCTATCACTATGGAAGATTTACTCGTGCGCTTCCAAAAATACATCCTGATTGAGGAGTTTAATGCTTTGGATCCATCCCTTAGCGGCAAAAGGAAGGACTGGGGAGAGGAAAAGAAGCCGAAAAAGAAAGAGTAATGCAAGCATGTACCTTTGGCAGGGTTTGCTCACTATACCCCCTTGAATGCTGCAAGGGGGGAGATATTAATGGTGGCGGAACAATAAGGGCTAATCAGTCAATGAATGGCAAAGATGAAAGATAACCCCAAGAGACTCAAATCCGATAAGTATTGTCGTTTTTCACCGGGAGAAGGGACACACGAACGAGAAATGCCATCACCTGAAGAATGAGATAGAAAAAATTGATCCAGCAGGGACACTTAAAGGAATATGTCAACCACTATCCACAAGAACATCAATTTGACCGAGGGCCAAATGTGTCAACTCCTCATCATGATAACTATCCCACTGCAGGAGTCATCCGTGACCTCAAAACGATCAACAAGCCACGAAGGAGTAACTCAAAGTTCACGTAGCGGGAAAAATTATTTTTTGACTATTCACTTGTAATAAGAGAAAACTCGAGTAGTAGCTCAACATATCCTTCCCCTCTTCCCTAAAACATTATATTTCGAATTTTAAGTAATGAAGTTAGTTTTCTTGTCGTAGTCCCAACAAACGAAATGAATTTAGACGTAGAGATCCTTGAAGTTTCACGAGGTCCCTAGAGGCAAAAATCGTCATTGTCATATAGGCAAAAGTCGCTATTGCCCCGGGACCCCTAAATGGAACTTTCATTGAGATCCTTGTCGATAATGTTGCCTCAGAAACTTTACATCCCTTTGAAGTTGGTAAAAGACCGACTCCAAGACATGAAGTATCCTTGGAGGCAACATCCCCTTATCAAATCCTTGATGCGATGTCCCTTCATAAAAATGTTGGACTAGAAAAATTTTGCCCCCTTTTCAGAACTTGATAAAAACCTAACTCTGGGGCTTGAGCAAAAACATCACTTGAGACAACATCTGACAAATACAAATCATAAGATAACAAAACAACAACTCAGTAAGTGTAGTGACTATATTTATGAGTACAAAATACTAGCGAGTTACCTACCAAAATTTTCAACCGTATGGATGGTGAAAAAATCACCCCAAGAGGCAACGTCTTTAAAAAAAAATAAGAAAAATACGTCGCTTCACCTTCTCTAAGGTCTTAAGGGCCACCATCACCACATATAATAATTGCTTACGGAGAAGCTCATCTCTTGAAGATGACGCCGAATTCCTCAAAACAAATAAAAGAATTCGGTGCAAAAGATGAATAAACTCTGAATAACCTCTACAAATAGAAAATAGAAACAAATATTGCCAAAAAATACTTGATGGTGTAGTGGTTGGAGTCATTATTCCACCCATTTAACCTGGGTTCAAAACTTATGGGACGCAACAATATGCACCTCCTTCAAACACTTAAAGACTATAGTGTTCGAGCTGCATCCCATGGGTTTTGAACCCAGGTCAAAAGGGTGAAAAGTGATCACTCCAATCACTACACCATCAAGTATTTATTAATAATATTTTTTCCCATTTTCTATTAGTAGAGGTTATTCAGAGTTTATTCATCTTTTGCGCCGAATTCTTTAATTTGTTTTGAGGAATTCGACGTCATCTTCAAGAGATGAGATTCCACGTAAATAATTCTTACATGTGGTGACGGAGGTCCCTTAGACCTTGGAGAAGGTGAAATGGCGCATTTTTTTTTTAAGGACGTTGCCTCTTGGGGTGATTTTTTCACTATCCATACGGTTGAAAATTTTGGTAGGTAACTCACTAGTATTTTGTACTCATAAATGTAGCCACTACACTTACTAAGTTGTTGTTTTGTTCTCTTATGATTTGTATTTGTCAGATGTTGTCTAATGGGATGTTTTTGCTCAAGCCCCAGAGTTAGGTTTTTACCAACTTCGGAAAGGGGGGCAAAATTTTTCGAGTCCAACATTTTTATGAGGGGATATTGGCTCAAGAATTTGATAAGGGGATGCTGACTCAAAGGATACTTCATGTCCGGGAGTCGGTCTTTTACCAACTTCAAAGGGATGTAAAGTTTCCGAGGCGATATTATCGACGAGGATCACAATCAAAGTTCCATTTAGGAGGTCCCGGGGCAATAACGACTTTTGCCTATATGACAATGACTATTTTTGCCTCTAGGGATCTCGTGAAACTTCAAGGATCTCTACGTCTAAATTTGTTTTGTTTGTTGGGACTACGAGAAGAAAACTAACTTCATTACTTAAAATTTGAAATACAATGTTTTAGGGAAAATCAAAAGAGGAGAAGGATATGTTGACAATGAAATTTTATTCATAAAATAAATTGCAATGACAAAGAATCACAAGAGACATTTAATTTTTACAAACATCATTAGCAAACAACATGAACAAATAATCCATCAAGTCATTACATTCTAATCATCAATTTACAATTACATGTGAAGTATTAGATCCAAAATAGTCCAAAGTCCAAACTCCAAAGTAGTCTAGTCAAATATCAATTATGGTTGAATCGACTCCCAATTTTGTCAGCTCTACAAGAAAACAAACAAACAAAAATGAATTGAGATTAATATAAATAAAAATATATAGAATTTAATATAATACAAAGCAAAAGAAAAAATAAAAAGTACCTGGCTCAAATATTTCAATTGCACTTAAATCTTCTTCTATGCTTATTGGCTTGAAATCTTTACGGATCCAATCTTGAGCACAAATAATAGCTTGAACAATTTTAGGAGATAGTGAGCTCCTAAATGCATCAAGAACACGACCACCAGTACTAAATGCGGCCTCCGAAGCAACAGTCAAGACAAGAACTATCAATATATCTCGAGCCATCTTTGAGAGAATTGAAAATCTCTGAATGTTCACTTTCCACCATTTTAATATATCAAACTTTTCCATATACTCTTCGACATCCTCATTGAGATACTTCTCTAACTTTTATGTCATGTTATCTTTTCCCCCTGTCATGTACATCATGTGCTCTTGTTGTAAAGAAAACCTGCGAGTCTCATTCTCTTCATCATGCATAAACATTTCCTTTGACGAGGAAGAAGATGAAGAAATACGACTACACGATGAACCCAGGCTTTCTGAAATTCCTTGAAGAGTGTGTCCATATTTTAACTTGTAATCATTGAACAACTCATGAAGACCATCTCGTACTCTCTTTTTCATTACATCACTTTGTCCAATACCACCATATAATTTATCAAAGAAAAATTCTACAAATCCCAATTTGTGACGTGGATCAAGTATCACACCATAATACAAAACCATATTCATCTTTCAATTGATCTCCAATACTTGTCAAATTTTTCTTGCCATATCACTTAATTCAACATAATCACTATTCAACCATCTTCGGAGAAGCAAATCAACTTCATATATTTCATGAAACACAATATTAGATGTGACATATGAAGAATCGGAAATGCACAACGTGAGATTGTAAAAATGCTTCAAAAACTTCAATAGCATCTTTGCCCTATCCCAGTCAGATTCAATAGAAACCCCATCAAATGGTTTCTTTGAAAGATCAGTCTTATAAGCAAGATCTATATCTTCATAAGTATCAAATACCCTTTTAAGATATATCGCAGCTTCTAACATCAAGTAGGTGGAGTTCCATCTGGTAGGTACATCAAGAGACAATAACTTTTTTATTTCCATAAATTCAGTGCATTCTTGAAATTTTTTGTACCTAGTCGGAGAATTTCTCACATACCTAACTGCCCCTAGATACTGCCTCATGCTCATCCTTCCCTTTCAAACCATACTGAACCACAAGGTTGATTATATGTGCTATACACCTCATGTGCACATATTTTTCACCTAAAATATTTTGACCCCAGTTTTCAAGTTTCTTTTTCAAGTAAACCATAGCTCCATCATTAGAATATGCATTATCAACAGTAATCGTAAAAATCCTATCAATACCCCATTCAAGCAAACATTTCTCAACACCTCCACTAACTTCTTCACTTTTGTGTCCGATAATTGGACAAAAATTCAAAATTCTCTTATGTAAATTCCGATCATCATCAATAAAATGAGCAGTGAGACACATGTAATCGACTTTCTGAATAGATGTCCAAATGTCTATTGTAATGCAAACCCTTTGAGCATGATTTTTAATAAAATTTTGCTCTTTCATTGACATACATATGAAAAATATATTTTGTTATCGTCCTTCTTAATGGAATAGCAAACATTGGACAAGCCACCGACATTAAATGTCTAAATCCAGAATTCTCAACCGTTTTAAATGGGAGTTCATGTACAACCAACATATAAGATAAAACCTCTCTAATTTTCTCTTGATCAAATCACCAATTGATAAGAGGGGCATCTTTTTCGCCTAAATAAATTGATTGAAAAGACAATCTCGTCTGATTGGTGGAAACATCATGAGGTTTATTCTTGCAAGATTCAAAGTGGTTCTTTAGAGGCCTAGTTCCATGTACTTTTGGATTAGCTTTGACTTGCCTACTACAATATTTGCATCTAACCTTTTGCACTTTATCTTTTTCACAGTAAAATTTATGAAAATGATCCCACCAAGGTGATCTAGAAGTGACTACCCTCTTTTTTCTTTTCTTAAAATCAAGTGGAATATCATCCTCATCCTCTGACATATCCATACCCCTTATCAACATCAAAGTCAAGATTATCAACATGATCACCACTGACCTAATTTGAACCATGTTCATATTTGTGACTTGATCTTGAGCATCTGATAAGTCCACAGTAGGTGAAGATTGAGATTGAGAATTTGACATCTGCAAGATTAAAACATCCACATGTAAGATACACAAGATAGTCTAAGAATCACTTCAAAATTATGGATACATAAAAGTTAGTCAAACAAATTACTGAAAATTGGAAGTACATAGAATTTCGATATACTTCTGCAAGCTAAAGCCACTAAAGTAGATATTCACTTGATAATTAGCAATATCCCTTTCATTTGGTTGAAATGCTCTATTGTTTCCTCAACATTAGATGAATCCTAGTTAACAAGTGATTCAAGATACTTAGCTTCAATTTTAGTGCCTCCTCATCCACGGAAATGAGAAATACACAGAGATGGAAAAATAATTGTTTTTTTATAGCAAAAATGATGCTCTAAAGTATAATCAACATGTAAATCCACTTAAATACTCAATATACTTAAAAAAATAACTTAATGTCAGAAGAAAAAAGTTAATGTCTAAGCAACAATGTATGTGAAGTAGGATTAGGACGATGAACCCATAAAATGTCAAGGCAAAAAGTTCATCAAGCCAATAACAGTAAATCTGTAGATCCATTATCTAGTTCTCTAACAATATATCATATAAAGATGTCAATTATCATAAGATAAAAACAAGAAGGTACCATAAAAGTTTGTTTCAATAAATTAATAAATATACAAAATGGAAGACATGTGCATCAAGTACAACAGAAACAATCAAGCACAAATATAAGGACCAACCAAAGAAAAGGATCAAAATGCTTGCAAACTATTTTGAATTTAGGACGGGAAGGTTACAATTTTCAATGACTGGACTAATATAGGACAATATAAAGCAAGAACTTCTCCATGGTAGTGTTATTGAGATCACATGGACTTCCTATAGTGATTCAAGGATTGGAAGAAAGAATGGTTGTGCTAGAATTGCTAAATCAACAATAAGGAAAAGAAAATCAAGAAAACATAATACAAGAATATAGAAACAAACAGCTCTAGGAATAGAAACCTTACCATTAGATGAAGATTCAAGGAAACCCAGTTCAAAAAATCAAATCTTGGACACCTCTATCAAGCGTGCAACGGCAACGGGCGGCGAGTGGTGGCTGCAGCAAAAATTCCAGAGGGTGAAGACTGAAGAGCATGCGACGACGACGGTGAGTGGTGGCTACATTGGCTGGGAAGGGTCAACAGTGAGGGAGAAGTGAACCCAGGTAGTGAGAGAGAGGGAGAAGTGAACGCAGGCAGTGAGAGAGAGAGGGAGACGGGTTCAATCATAAACCCTTTAAAAATTTTGCCCCTTTTGAAATCGGGTACCCGATCGGGGTAATCGGGTTGGGTTTTAAAATCGAACCTGATCCGACTAAAAATAGGTGGGTTTCAGCTTATCCGAACCCGCCATAAAAACCCGACCAACCCGCCCTGTTTTACCCGAATCCGATCGGGTCGGGTCAGGACCCGATGAACCCGACCCGTTTGCCCACCCCTAGCTGGAGATACATGCTTGCGCTCCTTTTCCTCTTCCTGACCCTTCCTATTGCCGCTAAAGGAAGGATCCAAAGAATTAGACTCCTTAATCCGGATATATTTCTGGGAGCGCACGAGTAAATCTTCCATAGTGCTGGAGGCTTGCCGACTATGGACTTCTTGAATCTTCCCGGTAGCAGGTTCTGTTGGATAATACTAGCCAACAACTCATGATTAACATAGGGAACTTTATGCACTGCGTCTACGAATTTTCGGATGTAGTCTCTCAAAGTTTCGCCCTCCCTTTGGGAATGGTGAATAGAGATGCAGCTGTTTTCGGAACATTTTTGTTCATGGAGAAGTGATCAAAAAACGATGAACCAATTGCTCGAGGCTAGAAATAGTTCCAGCGGGCAGTTGATTGAACCAGGCTAATGCACGTTTCGACAGCATAATGCCGAAGACCTTGCAGTAAGCGGCATTACTCATATCATACCAATCAATCTTGGCGTAAAATTTATCTAAGTGTTCTTGTGGGTCTCCCGTTCCATCATATTCCGATAGATTCGAGACCTTGAGGCATGCGGCCAATGATAAGTAGGAATCCTCGACTCCCTTAGGTGGTGGGCGAACGGAAGATTCTCGATTGTGGAGATTATAACCTTGAGTCTGTGCAACTTCATGCTTAGAGATCTTGTTGTTCACTTCCTCCTGCCTCTGTTCATCCTCCTCGTGAGCTGAGGATAATTCTCGACTTCTGCGAGGGGAATGAGGGGGTGGGTTCGCAAGTTGTCACACTACAAATTGGGCTACGGCTTGTGCCGCCGCTCGAGTAGATACGTCGCGTATCAAGGCGAGCAAAGTTTCTTGCGTAAGTTGGATCATCGGTTCTTGGGGTGGAGCTTCTGGGGGGGGTGCTCTCCCGGGAGCCGCAGGCGAAGATTGTCGATGTGGTGGAGGAATCTCCCCATTGAGGGGTACTTGCTCATGCGTCAGGAGGGTTACCTCCTGGGGTGGTGACTGTTCGCAAGGCGGGTCTTGTTCCGCTAAGGCTCGAGACCTGATTTGCATACTCAGTGTCGAGGTAAATATTCCCATAGATGGTGCCAATAATGTGGTCGGGGTTTTTACTAAGGGATAAAAATTGAGAATTTTACCTACGGCACAAATACACACCAGGTGAAGTGCGATTTTCGAGAGAGCAAGAAAAATAGTCAAATCAATGAATAGTGCTTGCCTTAAAAAATTATTATTTTTTGTATTTATAGTAGTGTTGGAAATTATATGGTGTGGTGGGTTGCATTTATTTAATGCGTGCCTCATATATGTTAAATTACTTTTTTATCCTTACAAATTAATATTTTTTTACGAATGTACATCAAAAACAAAGAAAAAGACGCAAAAGATCTTATTTTTGTAGAACTTCAAAATCAATCATACAAGTGAAGCTCTGTTCTTTAAATAATCAGTACACTGTGAAGAAGAAGAAGCAATATATAACTTAACTAAAAGAAACATAAAAGATAAAAAAACGTTATTCACATAAATGTGACTTTTGAGACGAAGTGTTCTTCTTGTTCTTCAGCCTTCTTCGTCTACTGGTTGTGAGCTTGGATTTGCAGCTGTACATTTCAACACATTGATTTTGTTTTTACAAGTAACCTCTCAACCTTTGATCTTAGTTTCTTTTTCCTATTTTTGCCGAATTTAACTAGAATATTCCATTGTGGTGGGATGTACTCGCCTTTGGACTGTTTTTCAAAAAATATTTAAATAATATCACCTCATTCCTTTTCAAGAAAAGAAATAAAAATAAAAAATATCCCAAAAAATGAAGAAGGTCGTGTTGTTGGTCCGGTGGTGGAGGCGTCGGTGCGAAAATATTTGGGTGGACGACCATGGAAAAATGAAGAAGAACACATTCTTTATTTTAGAGGATTTTGATTTTTTTGTCTTTGCTTTTTCTTTTTTTAGTGTACAATTATAATTTTACACACTTCTAAATCAACTTTAGGTGCGTGTATTCACATATTTGGAATATCCCGATTTATTTCCCAAAAATTGAAAAAGGGGGAAGTGCTATTAAAATCAAAGGTCAGGTGATCGAGTGTAAAAAAAGAACGATTTGGGGGGGAGGGGGCAAAGTGCAAAACGACTCAAACGTTCGGGGAATTGTCGTATTTTAACACTCTTTAAAATGTATTTTATACAAAAACTTGTAAATAAAAAAATTAAACTTTGTTTAAAAAAAATAAATGATTTGAGTTTTGGGTCTGAACTTAGATTAAGTGCAACAGGTATTGTAGGTCCAGAATCGGGGAAAGAAAAGGACCGCCTTTGCTTATCTTACTCTTACTAGTCGCTCTATCTATTGGTACCAGCTGGGGAACTCCCTCTTTGCGAGCTACTTACTTTATCTGAACCCTCTACCGACAGATGCGCGAATTGCACTGGTCATTGCGCGAAATGGCCTCTAAGCCAGTCAGTGAATGGAGGGACCGGGGCGCTAGGTACTTCCTTTCTTCTGGCCGCAAGTGTGATCAATGCCATTGAGCTTCGGTACTCTAGTAGTAGGAGTTCGTTTCTGAGTTATTTTTCTAAATATCCTGCAACACCAACTCAATAAAAACAACACGAAGAAGGTGTGGACTTCAATCTTCTGATATTTTAATACGTGAAGTCATTTAAAAAGTAAGATCGAGGGTAACAAATAGTAAAAATTATTTATCCCATCTAGATGGTATATATTTATAAATATAATGAATTGTATCATTAAGTGAAAATAATCAAATCTTCATCAAACGAGTATGATACATATGTACATAATTGCAGATTTGAGGGCTTTCCGATCATTTTGAATCGTTTTTGTGTGGCTGTCACATGAAATATATTTATACAACTGACTCAATTATTACTTTTATAAAATTAAAATTAAAATTAAAATTATTTTTAATTATTATTTGATATTCCGTATGAATTAGATTTGTTCCTGGAATTTAGGATGAGGGAGCAAGACAAGAAATAATGTTTAGTCTTTGCTGGTATACAATAAGCAGCAAAAACCACTTAATACATCACTGTCCCTTGGATAAACGTGTCTCTTCCTTTCCTTTCCCCTGTAAAAACACACACACACACACACACACACACAAGTTGCAACTTCACTCTCCCCAGAAATATCTGGCGACAATAATCAGCAAAAAACACGCGAAACCCAGAAATTAAAAATCGAATTCAGCTAAAAAATTCAGAGATCGATCGGTCGATTGAGGCATGTGTTGCGACGGAGATTGCAGGCCTTTGGGCTTCATGATGGGTCTCCCCTTCGCGCTGCTTTCCCTTATCATCTCTATCGTCGGCGGCGCAGTCTGGGTTGTCGGGTCAGTTCCAAAATCCGAATCGCTGTTCAATTTTCCTCTATAGATTACGGGGAGGGGAAAATAGTATTACGAAGGTGGTATGCCTTCGCAACCCTAATGTACTTTACTGCATCTGCATACGTACGGTGGTGCTTAGTTGTAGTAGAAAGAAACGAGTAAAATCTGTAAATGAGCTAGTTGTGATAAGTTAGTGCGTGTTCTGTGTGTTTTCTGCGCGAGATTTTTAGAAATTAGTTTGGATTTTGGTGCATTCTGGGACAATGTTGGGAGGTGGAAATGAAGGGTTTAAGGAGGACGACAAGTTGGGGGAGCGTAAGGTTTACAGTAGGAGATCGTTTAAAGGGCTTGAAACGAGTAAGAGCAGTAGTAATTTGTTGAGGGAGCAGCAGCAGCCGAAAGTTGTTTCTGACGGTCCGAGCTCGACGAAAAGATTACATAATTCTGGTTTTGATGTGGGTTCGGATAATTTTTCTAGCCTGAGCCGTGATGCATTGGTTGTCAAAGGAGGGTTTCTAAGGCAGGAGAATAAGGTTTGGATAAGTCTGCCCATGAAGTCAAAACATGAGGCCCTTGAGTTAAAGAGGAAGCTGGAGGGTGAGCGGGATATGGTGCGGACTTTGATGAGGAAGATTGAGGCAAATGACGGGCAAAAGAATGCAACGGACAGGTTTGATAATAGAGATGGAGATAAGGTGGCTGTTGAAGTAGGACCGCCGCGAATGTTGAAGCCGTTAAAACAGTTGAGTGTGTCGGTATACGAAAATAGCAAGGGTGGTGTTGATAAATTGGAGAAAGAGAAAAGGACGCCGAAGGCAAATAAATTGTATAGAAATTCAGAGTTTTTGCTTGCGAAGGATAAGATTCCTCCAGCTGAAAGTAACAAGAAATTCAAGTCGAACGGGAAGAAGGGAGAAGGAAGTGGACTGAGAATGGAGAAGTTTCCGAATCAAGTATTCAAAAGTTGTAATGCACTCTTAGAGAGATTGATGAAGCACAAGCATGGTTGGGTGTTTAACAAGCCAGTAGATGCAGTTGGTCTAGGTTTGCATGACTACTTTGAAATTATAAGAAACCCTATGGATCTTGGTACTGTGAAAGATAGGCTAACCCAGAATTGGTACAAGTCTCCTCTGGAATTTGCCGAGGATGTGAGACTTACATTCCGAAATGCTATGACATATAACCCAAAAGAGCAAGATGTATATGTAATGGCTGAACAGCTGTCAAAAGTATTTGAAGACAAATGGACTCTCATAGAGGCTGATTACATGCGTGAGTTGAAGTTGACTGCAGATCTTGATGTGGGTTCACCAACACCTACATCTCGGAAGGCTCCTCCACAGTCGCGGGTGAGGGGTGATACGAAGAAACCTAATGATAGATCTGAATCAATGACCTATTCAGTTGATCCAAAAAGGAAGACAATGAATATTGCTCAATCTGGCAAGGTTCCTGCCCCAAAGAAGCCAAAGGCGAAGGATCCAAACAAAAGGGAGATGACATATGATGAAAAGCAAAAACTTAGCATAAATCTGCAGAGTTTACCTTCTGAGAAGCTTGAAAACGTTGTTCAGATCATTAAGAAGAGGAATCCTTCTCTTTCACAGCAAGATGATGAGATTGAGGTTGACATTGACAGTGTTGATACAGAGACTCTTTGGGAGCTTGATAGGTTCATAACCAATTATAAGAAGAGTTTGAGCAAGAACAAAAGAAAGGCTGAGATTGATAATCAATTAATAACTGGTGTAGAGCAGAACACCAAAGAAAAGGTAATTTATTTGTACTTGGTTAACTAAATTAAGTTTATTGTGAATTTTATTGATGCATTCCTTCTTTTGTTGGGATTTTCTGGCCTTCTCGCAGATTACTGCCTCAGTTGTAACAGAAAATGCAAAAGGAAGTAGAGCAGGTAAAATTTGCAGAGGGTAAAATTTATTTGATCGCCTCAAGGTTATTAGTAGCAAAACTATTATTTCATCTTTTTTTTCTTTAATTTTCTTGAGCAGATGAAAAGAAAGTTGTCTCACCTCCAATTGATGTAGAAGAGCCGGGCCGTAATGATGCAAATCAAGGAATCAGCCAAAGCAGCTCAAGTTCAGATTCGGGATCTTCATCCAGTGGTAGTAATTGATAATTATCTGGTTCCTGTTTATAGTATATTTCTCTTGGCCTGTTGAGATGTAATTATGGCAATTTTCGGGTCCACTCAGAGGTATTCACTTACCGCTTATTATTTTATTTATTTCAGATTCTGATGGTGAAAGTTCCTCAGCCGATGAATCTGACGGCGGAAACTCACAAAAGAATTGAGTTGCTGAGGTACCCTATTTCCCTTTGCAGGCTTTTGAACATCTCTCTTTGCCTTTACGATTTGACCTTTTCTGGAAGACTGTCCTTCTGGTCTTGTCCTCACTCATGCATGCTTGTATATGTATTCTCGAAACTCGTACGTGTGAAACATCAAGTGCTTCTTTATCTTTGGTTTCTTCAGCTGCTGTCATTTAATACTTTAATAACTCATTCATTGTTTGGATATAAGAATTATTTGCTGTTGTTTATTAACCCATCAATTGGTTTGAATCTTTTTACCATCTCAAATTTTTTGGTTATTGGCAGGATAACATTTAACATATGTGTGTTTGTCGTTATGCTACATCTTTTATGAGGGCTAAAGCAACAGAATCATTTTGTCATGCAGAAACAGGATTTGAAATTTAATGGGGCATTCAATTTTCACCTGTATGCCTATTTATCTTTTGATTCAGAGGAAGTCAAGACTTCCTCGGATCTTATCAAACAAATTAGCACGATTAATGCTCTATTTTGTCGCATCTGTCTTTTTTGCTTGTTGTCTAGTATCAAAAAGACCATGGACTTGATTGCTGTGTCAAGCACACGTGATTAATATACTCAAACTAGTCTGTACAAATATGGGAAGTCTTTGAGGTGGCTGCATACCTTCCATGCTGCAAAGTTCAGTTCTAGATAGGAATAAGAATCTGCTGACACTGCTTTTATAAATGAATTGGTATTTCATGCATGAGTTAATCTTTTTCTGTAGTTGAAACTCCTTTTTTACTTTAGTTTCTGTAGTTTAAGCAGAAGCAGATGCATACAGTTTTACATGCCCATGGCATACGCACAGTAAACGTGCCTGTCATTAATGTATATTAACCTGAAACAGGTGTCACACAGATGGAGATGGTCCTTTTAGAGTTATCTGGACTTGTTTATGTATCTTACATATGGAAAGGATGAAAATATTTTTAAAGAATATTTAAGAAAGCATACTAATCTTAATAACAATAAATGTGCACATATTAAAAAGGCTTACACATAATCCTTATTAAAAGTGCTTACAATATGCATAATGTACATTATCTTAATACTTTAGTACTAGTGTACAAATATCTATGATAGATAATGTCTGAAAATTAGATGCTCATTTTGCAGAAGCATGACAATTGTTTGCTGATTGTTTGTGCTCGAGTGTAAGTGCTAGCTTAGTTTTATCAAATAAAAAGCCTTGTAAAAATCACTAAAGCCACAGTTTCTTCAAGAGCCAGGGGTCACACCCTTGCCAGACTGCTGATGATTCTGACACTGGTTATCGTGGAAATTCTTTACATCTACAATACTTTTTTACAATTGTTAGCATAAGGATTTAAATATGTGAATGAATGAGATATGCTATAATTAATGGATTTACATGAACACGATTTCAGTGTGCATTTATTTGTTGATCGTTACCTGTAGCCTATAATTTGCAGAACCATTTTGGTTATTAGTCACAAGATTTTATGTTTCACGAATATTCTGGTGTTATCCCAACCTCAAAAGAAAGCTCTTGTACAGTCCATAGTTTTAGGCATTCCTGGTTCCATAAGAGGAAAGGGAAGTGAAAGGGGGAGGAATGTCGAGTTTTTGGTTTAATTTAAAAGGAAGTAAATCCCAAATGTTTCCCCTTGTCTCAAATGATGAAAATTATGGGCATGGACAGTGTAGTCAATGGCGTGCCATGGGCATGGCGCGCACCTTCTCTATGGCGTCGCCGTAGAGCGCGCCTGGGCGCCATTTTGGCTGCCCAGGCGCACCATAACAAAGAGGGCCTGGGGCCTGGCTGCTGGCTGGGTGCCCAGGCCCATGAATTAAAAAAAAAAACCTAAATATAAAAGGAATTTTAGCAAATTAAGTACTTTGCATGCATGGGTAACTTTCATTCTTGACTCTTCTTTATTCAGTTCTCTCTTCTTCCTCCGCCAACGCATCTTCTTCTCAGTTCTTCTCTTCTTCTTCTCTTCCATAGACAGTGACTTTTTTTCTAAGTTCATGAAGTGTAAATCTTTATCGTGCACAGCAGTACAAGCTCTAATTATGCCGATTGAATCATTGAAATTGATGTGATTTTATTAATCTTTGAGTGCTTTAGTTGTTCTGTTAGTGTTTTCTTTTTGCGATGATTAACTACAGTATTTTATTGTATGTTTATGTCGGTATTTAGTATTTACAGCTTAAAGTCTTAAATTTGCTTACTATAAGGCTGTACTTTAGGACTTTTGCTATCCTTCAATGGTTCAGCATTGGTCGTTTTAATTATATGAAGTCTTGTTATGTTTAATTTGTTGTTTTATATGTCTTATTTAACTCCTTATACATTAATCTAGTCAAAATAATACTAGTTATATAAATATATAGATTATTTCTTATATTTGCCCCATCCTTCGAAAAGGCGCGCGCCGTGCCGTGCGCCATGGTTCCAGGAGCCCTTGGCGCCATTGTACGCCGTACGCCACTGACCACTATGGCTAGGGGCTCTGGTCTCTGGGTTTTCTGTGATGCAGTTTAGATGAAAATGGTTGGGAGCCATATACTGCATGATTTCTTCAAACTGAAATTGTTTGTGATACATTAAGGTTCTTGTGGAAGAGAAATGTCTTTGAAACACTTGATATCTGGGTTATGCTGTTGAACTTTCTTTTACGTGAAATGGTGATGGCTGCTGTTATCGTACATGATTTTTGCACTCTGTGTGAAATTAAAGTTCAAGGCCTCGTTCATTTTCCGCTTTTTGGGAATCTAATTATGTACTATCTTTTCGAGAATCTTATTTGCGTATCACTAATGCATCAACTTTTGGTAGAGAATTACCATACTTCAATGAAATCCATTCCAATTTGATGCCTCTGCTGAGCAAACAATACGTAAGCTATGAGCTGTCTTCGGTGTTGGTTTCTTGACTTTTCCTCTTTTGTCCTGGCTATGTGTAATCAGTGTTTGTGTTGGTAGTGGTGTTGGGAGAAGTATTAAAGCTGGGGAAACTATAGCAAGAGCAGACAGCCTGTTTATTTGCTGCCTGAGTATCTTAGTTTTTACTAAATTGTCTTTCAGTCAAGTCAGACTTGCTTACAGATCTCATATCATTCTGGCCATTAACTTATTCTCCTACCAATTTGCAGATCTTGATCAAATCTCAATACTGACAACAATGCATCTCAGTCTTCAAATAGTTCTAGCACCTCTAATTGTACGGTAGATGATATCCTTCAGAAATTGCAATCCTCTCATGGAGCAGCCAGGATCCTTCCTCTACTGAATTTGTAAATTCCTGTAGTGGGTGGTAATGTTAGACTTGAAAGCAGATTTGTATGATATTTGTAGATGCTAATCGTGTTCATCTCATATTTTGTAGATTGCTGACAAGAACTAGTCAGTTTGTAAGATATATGTTTATCATGTTTGTCTTGTAGTTCTGTACATTGTTGAGAAGAACTAGTTGGTGTGTATGATGGGTTTAGGTCATGATTGCCAATTTAAAAACTTTCATGGCATCATGCCCCTGTTCTCTTACTGTAAGATTGTGGATTTGAATCTCATCAATGTCGGTGTTTTTTGCAGTAATTCTATGTATGTTGGTGTATATTTTAATTTGATATCTTGATTTATATTTCCCGAATGATATAAAAGATTATTTATATTTAAAGAAACATTAAAAAAAATATCCGAGATTCTTCATTTCTCAAAGTCTTCATGCTAATTTTGACTAAGTTCCCAACAAAGAGATGAGAATCCCATTTTAAGACACTACGCTCATATTCGGTTTCTTGAATTCTAAGCTCATTTACATTCATGGAAATGAAGTGTTTGAGCATTTTAAATCACTGTACTTAGTAGGTTCGGTCTTTCTATTATTGACCAATGAGAAGTACACTTCTAAAATAAAATCGTTTAATTTGAATCAAATAGTATATTGTAAAGGCGTTCTAGTCGTCATATGCGAGTGCATGATAGATCACAGTCTTTAGACTAAGATAGATTCCGCTAATGCAATAAAGTTATTGATTTAATCTTTTACATATGTTTTGGTATTACAATTTTTCAAGTGTTATTTTTGTCGAAATGGATGTGATCTTTATATGTGTGCTTCTTGTGAGCTTTAGGATTTCAAATCGTAAAATCATGACATCCATCTTATTCAAGATGAACTCGACCACGAGTGGTTATTCTAACTGTAGCGATCTAAATTTTATTAAGATATTGACCTAACAACACAGAATTGAGTCAAACAACCTATGCAAAAACCATTTGATCGTCAAGTCAGGTTAAGAGGTAGTTTATCCATTTATCATGTGGTCTTGTCTCTCGAGTAATTTTTGTTCAAACCTAACTCGATCAAACGTAAAATAATTATATGGTAAGTGTAATACTTTTACTGTATGATTGATTTACAATTCAAAAAAAATGACTGATTACATAACAAGTGTATCATGTTTATTTTGAAATTGATTTGGGTACTCAAACCTGATCCGAGCAAAATTTTCCTCTCAACAGCTACACTCTCGAGCTACAGCCTGTTTGAACTAGGCAAATTCTACATACGTTCAACTGAAAAGATTATTGATTATGTTAAAATTCTAATATTATTAATACAAAACGAACACTATAGTTAGGCCACCGCATACAGGACAATGCTGTCTTGGGAGAAAGAGTGTCCGTATTCAAGTGTATGTTCTGTCTGAATAAATTTTTAAAACAGGAAAATGTTATGAGGTGGATGCAGTGAAGGCAATCACATGGAGACGTGAGCTGTTGAATATGACAGCCTTGTTTTACGAGTTCACCACCCCTCTTGCGTTGACCTCCTTTTTCTTTTTGTTTTTATGGGATTTGGTTATATTTTTTTTTTATAATTTAAAAAAGTATATTTATCACTTCTTATATTTTTCTTTATTTAATAAATAAATTTCTTTGTAAGTTAAAAATTATTAAACTTATTAATATTAACAAAAAAAACCTTAGGAATGCTAGATTTACTAGTAAAAAATATTTCGCTACGGTTAATCACTATAGTCAAATAAAGAAAATCGTAGCAAGTACAAATTAAACATGGCTAAGCAACAGTCATTAATCGTTGTTTCTTTAAGTGTCGCCAAAATATTTGCCATGGCCAAAATAATGACAAATATTTTGGCTATGACTAAAAAATATAGCGAATATTGATTAGACGTGATAAATATATTGTTTTGATTTTATTTAGTCGTGGTTAATAATATTGATTTATCATGATTTTTTAAACCATGGTCATTTATAGTGTAGCGAAAACTCAATTTTCTTTAGTCATATAATTTCTCAAACCACAATAGGTTTACGTGTAATTACACAAAAGTTCAAAGAAGGATAATTATTCCCTTTTTTTTCATACAAGAAGCTATCGAAAAATATCACATCTTTTCATATATAAAATTAAAAGTTAATTACACTTTCAACTCTCTAAAATATAAAGGTAACAAAAATTACTGTAATAACATTGACCATAATTTTTAAGATGAAAATGCTTTTAACATATGTGTATTACAATTATTTTCCCAAAAAATTAATTTAAATTATCATAAAAATTTTATTTAAATAAAATATTATTCAGAATTGATAATTTTTATAATTAGTATAGAAACTTGAAATTCTATAGACTTAAAACCATCATATTTTTCGATACTTATTTTCAAATTTTACTGTTTAATGTATTATGTTGTTATATATATAAACACTTATGTGTGTAGAATTTTTAACAAAAATATTGTCAATACAATTTTAAAAAATTATATTGAACTTTATGCATGTATTGTAAATTGTACAAAATATATCTAATTAATCTAATGATATGGTATTTGAAATATTTATTTATGTAATTGAATATAACATGATAATTTTAATCTAATGCATGTGAGAAGGTATATTTTCACTTTGATAAGGGTAATTTGATCAGAAAAGATTTGTTCAGCCTGCAGTAAGTCAGTAATAAGTTAATATAAGTAAATGTGATTTTCATTCAAGTTTTTTTACTAATATCAATAAATTTGATGAATTTCAACTAATAGAGGGGTCTATTTGATAGATGAAAATAAGCGTCAAGAATATCAAATATCAAACATCAATGTACAAGCGCCATTACTCTCCTCTCTCCGACAAGATATTTTTTTAAAATAAAATCACTCAGATTTAAATTTACGCAAACAAAATGTTAATGGGCCTACCTTAATTAGAATAGAAAACCTACGAACATAAGGTCATGGATTCAATTTTCACGTTCTAATTTAATAGTAATTATTAATTAATTTTTCTCTTGCACACTTATGCAACCACCACAAATTGAATTCTGGTGGCCTATTGGCAAGAGCACCTTGCATCCATGATTTTGATCATAGGTTTGAGCCGCTTAAAGAGTAATTGGAGAACCAGCACTGATCCTTCTGAAATTAATGGGGGGAAAAAAATACCATAGATTGAACTCAAATACCCCTGTAGGAGATTAAGCCCAAGCTGATGGGATATTCCCTAGGGAACAGTAAAATTAGTTATACATATTTGATTGATAATTAATATATCGGTTGTTATTAGTGATTGAAACTAACTCACTCAAAAAAGAAAAAAAAAAATTGAACCAGACAATAACTCAAATAAAAACTTCAAATAGTAACTAATATGGGGTTTAATGCAATATACTTTATGTGATATTACAAATGAGCAAATTACCTTCCTATGAAAAAAAAAAAAAAAAACATAGTAATTGACATCCCTATGTATTTTAAGATAGAGCAACTTTTACATGCCTGTCTAAGGAGGTGAATTGTTTCATTTTAAAAATACAGGAAGGTCAATTGCTGTATTTTTAAAAACATAGGGAAGTATATTTTTATTTTTTTTTATAAAAAAATAATTTGCTCATTTGCAATACCATAGCGGGTTATTTCCTTTTTGCCAATTAATACCTTAGTGTTATATCAAATGGTGTAATTCTATCAACCTCAAATTCAACTTCAAAATTTATGAAATAATAACATAAAATTGTTCATCAACACATCACTACTAATTGTAAAAAATAAAAAAAAAATCTATATTAAAGAAACTAACATATCAATTAATTAAATTCAAATACATGAACTCATCTTAATTACCAATAATTATTAACCAATAAAATTATTATCCCACTTCAATAATTGATCTTATAAGAGAGTTTCTGATAATGGGTGAGACAACTTCCAACATTTCAAATAAATAATTCTTTCACAGTGAATCCGGAAAAAGATAAAGAGAGGCAGAAAAGGAGAGAACAAATGCAAAGTAAGGATGAGAGGAAAAAGAGACTTTATTCCAATTTAACAATTCAAGAAACTGACAGCCTACCAATACCCACTTTCAATTCTTAGAAAAAGAAACCAAAATGCCTTTTTTATTTTTGTATTAATACCTAGTAAATTATTTAATTAATTAAAAAAGTAAATGAATATTTGAACATGAATACAAAAGGACATAATTTTATCCTGTTAATAATTCAGGTACAATTACATTACGTATTTTTGAAAACATATTTTATACAAACATTCGTAAATGAAAAAAATAAATTGACTTTAAAAGAAGGGTTAATTACACTTACACTCCCTCTGAAAATACTAAATTATACTTTTTTTCAAAAAAAAATTGAAATTACACTTACTCCCCTCTAAAATTTTTTGATTTACACATGACCCTGTTCCGTTAGGGTTTGGATGAAAAATACTGATGTAAGCAAAAAAAAAACAAGTATATGAATTTTCAGTTTTGCTCCTCATGTAGTAGCCCAAGGTATATTTTTATACTTTAAACAAGCTAAATGTAGAATATATATAGATTGATGTTAACACCATTATATTTTCCCT